>NC_135662.1:90080682-91463182 GCF_964188315.1 Podarcis muralis
GGCACCATTCCACCATTCTGCTGTTTTCGGCACAACCTGACTTTTCCCCATGTGGCAATTAGTATGCATTGTACAAAGAGCAGAAAATTCCTTTGTTACACAAGGGCTCAGGAGCACCAAGAGAATTGAGATGGTGTCAGCATTTCCATTAGAAGTAATGTTTTTAACAGCACGGTTGTTCTATCCTTGCGAATAAGCATTTGTAAAGCCACAGCAAGCCTACAAAACCATTAGAATTCCTTTAAAGTCTGGCATGTAAGAAATGTCAAATTTTGTGAAGCAGCTGAAGAAAGTGCACTCTTAAAACACATCTAAATCTGCAGAGCTTTGTTGAAGGCAGTAGTACAGTATAGTATAATGTCTCCAAGGGTTGATTCACACATGTATCTATGTCATCAGTGTGGGCCAGGAGTTAGAGTGTTGGACTAGGACCGGGCAGACAACTGTTCAAATCCCTACTCGGCCATGAAACCCATGGGGTGACCTTGGGCCAGTCACTGTCTCTTCTCCTCACCTACCTCACAAGGTTGTTGTGAGGATAAAAATGGAGAGGAGAGAAGTGTGCCTGCCATCTTGAGCTCCTTGGAGGGTAAAAAGGTAAAGGACCCCTGGGCGATTATGGTAAGTCCAGACAAAGGCAACTATGGAGTGCAGAGCTCATCTCCAGCCTACTGCAGAAAGTGGTGGGCTCTCCTTGACTGGAGTTACTGAAGAACAGGCTGGGCAGCCATCTGCCAGGGAAGCTGTGGTTGCATCCTTCATTGCAACTCCTCTAGGGAGTTGGGTTGGTTACGAGATGCCCTCCAAGATCCTATCCCATCCTGCGCTTGCTCTGTTTCAGATCTCTGAATCATTGGACAACATTGTAACCATGCATGTTTGAATTCACCCACATTAAACTGGACGTGAAGCACACAGGGTGGACAGTAAACATGTGTTGGAAGGAGAAAAATGTAGTGTGAAATGAGACAGAAATAAATTTGCTCCCCCAAATCCCCCCCCCCCCGTGAATTATTCTGGCAAATATTGGCAGCCATGGCAGAGCACATGGTTTGCGTGCAGAAAGTCCCGGTTTCAGTCCTTGGCACCTGCAATGGACAGCTCCGTGAGCAGGTGCTGGGAAAGAGTCTCTGCTGAAGAGCCACTGATAGCTGGAGCAGCCTCAATAGTCTGACGTGATATAATGCAGTTTCATATGTTCCAATATTCACTGCGTAGTCTCTGAACACTTGCCAAATATTTGGCAGTAGGTGGTAGCTGACAGGCAATAGCATTTCATGTCAATCAGTATTTAGGAGCTAAGAAACAATGGTGTTTTGCATATGACAGCTAACAGATGATGAGATTTCCTCTCTGACATAGTAAAAAGTCAAAAGAATCAAGAAAGCCAGTGTCTAAAGTGCTCATTCATTGCCAAGTTTCAAATATTCAGACATACACATTTCAGCTCCAGTTTCAGAACAGAATATGCCATTTTTGGAGAGTAAGGTTCTGAGTTTAAGGAGAGAGCTGAGGCACAGTGGCGTGTTTCCAGGACTGATATCACTTTATAGCATAGAGAGAAAATATTACTTCCTGTGATATCTCTGTATGCTAAAAATAATAATTCAAAAAGCTTCTACCAATTGGCGGGAAATGTATTTAACATTTTCCTATTGTTTCTAACATGAGATCCCAAAATTAAATAAATCATTTGTAATTGGTGTTTTTGCCTTGATACTGGTCATTGACCGTAATAAAACAACTTGACTTGACTTGACTTGACTTGACATAGATAAGTTTTTTCTTGTTTCAAAAATTTAGCTTAAATGATTCTCACTCCCACAACCTTATTTATATGCAATAGCCACGTTATGTTGACCTCTTGCATCAGGCTGTCTTTCATGTCTCATTATTAATGAGATGAAAACGCCCCTCCCTCCCAAAAAAAATATTTTGCTTTCAAGAATGTCCATCCCAAGTGAATGAAATTCTGTGAACTACACTTCCAAACCATTCATACAGTGGTATACACAGACAAGTTATGAAACATGCCACACCTCAGCTATCAAAATGTGTGTGTGTGCATTTTATCACATGCATCTTATTTGTACTTTTAGAGCTCAATCATATGCTCAGGAGGAAGTTCCAATACATTTCATAGGGTGTGTTCATACTCCTGGGTAAGTATGTATAGGATTGCAGCCTTGCAAGTATTTTTTGCCCAACAGGTTGTCAAGAAACATAAATTACAAACTCTAAAAACCAAACACCAGCAATAAAGAAAAACATATACAGTGTTTGAAAATCCTCACAATCCTAAACTATTGACAGAATTTGAGGGCCAGACTAAACATGGACATGTTTATTGAACACATACTGGCCTGCTAACTCACCAAGTGTGGTAAGGTAACTATTTTTGACATCAAAAGGAGTGAAACCTGCCTCCTCCTTCCATCCCCTTGCTCCACATGGATTCAGGCGGCCATCCGATGCCCTCTTTCCTGAAAGGAAGCCCAGCTGAGCTCATTGGGATTTACATACGAGTGGATATTTGTAAGAGTGTGCATAAGTTGCTTCCCCCCAGGCCAACTTCATTACTAGAAGTGAGCCAGAATGAAAAGGGGGATTCAAATAATTCAGGTGCAGCAGTTCAAGATGAGGGAGGCCTGTGAACTCCTTTTGATGTCAACAGGAGGCTCCACAACACTTTAAAGGTACACAGGTCAGTGCATGTTTATTAAGCATGTGTAATAAGATACTGGATGTGTTGATTTCCCAAAGGTGGGTAACAGCAGGCATAGGGCAAGGAGAGACATACTGTGAAACAGAGATTTGGGATTGTAGCAGCAGGATGAAAGTGCTGCAACACAGCAGCCTGGAAATGATCAGAAGACAACAGGGGCACCTCTCAAGTTTTGTGTGGTTTCCATCGTCTACCCTACCCTCTAATGATTATTATTGTTGTTAATAATAATAATAATAATAATAATAATAATAATAATAATATACACTGTAACTGCTTCCTTTGGCCACTTCTGTACTTGTTCTTTCTGTTAAGCAAAATCCTAGACAATTTTCATATGTCCTTCTGATTTCCATTCCCCAAGGTGCTCTCAGGCTTTTCTTCACAACAAACAACCTTTATAATATAATTTTCTAGGAGTAAGAAACACCATTGGAGGGACACCACACACTGTTCAAGCCGTCCCCCTCAGTGCCCACTTTGCACATAGCTGCCTCTTTCAGAGAGCTGCTTCCCCATGGCGCTTTCAGATACAGCTTTGGTATGTCTGGGACTCCTGCAGTTGCCTAGGTCTTTCCCACCTGGTCACTACCCTGTGATCTTGCAGGGTGGTGATTGAGTAGGAAAGATCCACATGATTGCCTTCATTGACATGGTTGCTGTATTCACACACATGCCACAGCTGCAAGGGAGAGCACCATGGGGATAGAGGAAGGGCCTCCGAATGGAAAGAAACACAGATGTTCATCTTGCTAGCATTATTGGTCAAGCAGCTATATCAGAATCTTGCTCAATAATGCTCTTTTCTGCATTTAAAAATGCACTTATATTGCAACTCTTTGTGTCCAATCCATCTTGATAATGAGGCCATTCCAAGGCTGTTGAGTACATGGTAAAACTTTGGATAGATTGTAGAATTGGAAGTGTTATGTACTGAAGTTCTCACCCTGGGCCAGCAGGGGGATACTGTAGATAGTTATGCAAATGAAAGATCGAAAGTGACGTTCAGTGATTGGATAGTTTTAGAAATTTGTTACAGTAACAAGGTACTGGAGCTCTATATAAGCAGGCTGACTGAGCCCTTCAGCTCAGTTCAGTTCTGGCCTCAGAATAAAGAAGAGCTGTTTGAAGAATCGCTGTGTCGTCTGATATGTTCACCCACAACTTAACAGGAAGGGATCCCAAGGGTCCTCTAGTCCAACCCCCTGCAATGCAGGAATCTCAACTGAAGCATATGTTGTGCTCTGTGGCAAAGCAGAAGTCTGGCAAGATTTTACTTATTGTATTTATTGCATTTCTACCCCACCTTTTCCTCTAAGGAGCTCAAGGGGGCCTACAAGCTTCTCCCCCTCCTCCTTTAATTCCCACAACAACCCTGTGAGGCAGGTTAGGCTGAGGGGCAGGGACTGGCCCAAGATCACCCACTAAGCTTCGAGGCTGAGTGAGATTTGAACCTTGGTCTCCCAGACCCAAGTCCAACGCCACACTGGCTCTCAGGGTGCTGCTGGGATGAGATGGCAGCAGTGCTAACCCTGGTGAGGAAAAACTGCAGCCTGTGGCAATAACCCCACCATCACAACTGTGAAGAGCCAGTCACAAGGACTCATGAAGCCAGGATCCCCTGAAATGTGAGCATATGCAAACCAACCAAGCATGTGCTTTATGCAGGCCTCCCTTGGAGCGGCTGGAGGGAGGGGAGGTTAGCAAATGTGAGATGGAGCAACAGGCTTCTAGCTTGTAACACTCCAGACAAGAGAAGGTGTGACCTTTCTCAAGCTGAGGATTTGGAGGAACCCAGGACAGGTCCCATTTATACTGCGGGGGGGGGGGCAGTGGAAGCCCATGGTTGTCCTTCCTGCATTTGAATTTGCCCAAATCAATAACTGATGCCTTGACTACACATACTGCAGAATGAGGCAATAGAATGGACTATATCGCTAGAGACTCCATCTGGGCAATATCGTTTTTGCGTGTACCCTCATTGAAAAACAACTATCACATGAAAATAAACTTCCCTGCACGAATTGCAAAGGAGTATATCAAGTTTAAAGGTCCTAGCCTAGCCCATGGCCTGCTGTGCTAATCTTCTATTTCATGGGGAGTTTAATCATAAATAACAATTTTTCTAAAATAAGTAAATAAATGGCACCACTCATCTGCAGTTCAAACAGGAACAAATTATTTCAAGCTCTTCTTCTGCTATGTATGTAGGCCATTGGTGGTCACCATATTTGTGCCAGCCAATTAGGTCTTCTATGAAGCTCACCTGAGTCTACTGCCAACAAATAGCAGAAGAAATGGTAAAATTGTTATTGGGGGGACTGTAGCGCTTTGGAAAGCACATGATTGGAACCTCTCCCTATCATTAAAAAACCCAGAAACTTCTACACATAGAAGTAACTTTTTTCCTTGTATGCTGATTTTCCCCTCCGGAAGCCTTTACCCAAAATCTAAATATTTCCCTGCAATCTGAAGTTAGCTGTATTGTGGTGTAGACACCACTTCTCTCACACAACTTTAAAGGTAAAGGTAAAGGTACCACTGACCGTTAGGTCCAGTCGTGACCGACTCTAGGGTTGCGGTGCTCATCTCGCTCTATAGGCCGAGGGAGCCGGCGTACAGCTTCCGGGTCATGGGGCCAGCATGACTAAGCCGCTTCTGGCGAACCAGAGCAGTGCACAGAAATGCTATTTACCTTCCTGCCAGAGCGGTACCTATTTATCTACTTGCACTTTGACGTGCTTTCGAACTGCTAGTTGGGCAGGAGCTTGGACTGAACAACGGGAGCTCACCTCGTCGCAGGGATTCGAACTGCCGACCTTCTGATCAGCAAGCCCTAAGCTCTGTGGTTTAGACCACAGCGCCACCCGCATATACAACTTTAAAGAGGTACAATTCAGGAATTATTTCTATCCTTTTATCTGCCTCAGTATGAAATGGGATTGAGAGTGTCATCCTGTCAAATAGTAAGGAGAATTCTACCGCTTTGTAGGTGCAGATCTGGGGCAAAACAGTCATTCTCTCCCACCACTCCTAGTCATGCTGATCAAAGAGTAACATGTTTGCTCCTGGATTTCATTCTTGATATGAGGAATATTGTGCTGCAGATTGCCACTCTGTCCTCAGCCTTTTGGGGTTCAGCACACGTGTGACTGTTGATTTCCTGTCATGGACTAGTAAAGTAGCTTTAGGTAAGGCAGTTCAGACATCTAGCCTGGCTTGAGAAAGCTTTGCTTAGGTAATAATTTCAAATCACGACTCTGAAGGTCAAGTGGTGCAGCCAGGCTCATGGCAGAGTGCATGATTGATTTGCTGCTTCAACTTAGCATGTACAAAATCATGCTGAGGAAGAAAAAGGGGGTCAGTAGGTTTGGGGGGGAAGTGTGTGTTTCCATTTTGATGGAACAATCTAATGAGAGGAGATCAAGAGAACTGAGTCCAAGATTTGGAAGAAGGTTCAGGCAAGACAACCTTAGTGGCCCCCTTCAAATTTTGGCCATCAATTTGTTCAAAGGGTGATGAAAACAGGCCATAGTCTACATGGATGGGCTGTGGCTCTGTACAGGTATTGCACCTAAGAAGAGCCTGCTGGGTCAGGACAGTCGGGGCCACTCTAGTCCAGCATCATGTTCTCACAGGAGCGGAACAGTTGCCTGTGGGAGACCAGCAAGCGACACTGCAGCACACAAGCACTCTCCCCTCCTGTGCTTCCCAGTTCAGTCTCCAGCATCTGCAGGCTGGGTTGCCAAAATCCTTTGTTGGAAACTCTGGAGAGTCACAGAGAGTCTATGCAGTAGTCTCATTTGGTATGAGGCAGTTTCAGATGTTCATGTGTATATTCAACTTATCACCATGTTTTTAACCATACTTCAGAAATTGCCAATAGTCTGCAATTGAGCCAGGGAGGTCTCCATTTTTATTTCCAATGAAATCTGCAGTGGTTAAAGTAATAGCATTCAAAATAAATGCTAAGACAGCTGGTCACTTACACTTGCTACTGAATTAACCAAGCTACATTCACTGGTCTGAGCACTTGTGGAGAAATGAGGTATGAAATCTCTTATGCATCACCTGCTACTTGGGAAATTTGGACCAAGTGAGAATGGCAAGATTGCTGGGACAATGGTCTCTCTTGAGGCCCCAGCAAATGACCAATGTCACTGCCGGCCCTATAGGACATAAATCTGTGGAAGAATTAAGGGTATAGCAGGATCCATCCTCTTGATTAATTAAGACAGCTCCACAGATTAAAGCTCCGTTTCTTCCCTCCAATTAATGTATTGGGATTGTTCTTGAATGCCTTCTAGGGCCATGGTGTCATGGGAAGCCTCTTTTCCCATATGCCACAGAGAGGGCTACTCATGGCCTGAAGCTGGACTTCTCTTGGAAGTAAATACAATTGTAATCAATGGGATTTAAGACCAAGAAAATATGTTTAAGATTTTGAAGTGATCAACTAGTTACCATTACACTGCTTACTAATACAGCGGTACCTCTGGTTACGTACTTAATTCGTTCCGGAGGTCTGTTCTTAACCTGAAACTATTCTTAACCTGAAGCACCACTTTAGCTAATGGGGCCTTGCCGCCGCTGCACAATTTCTGTTCTCACCCTGAAGTAAAGTTCTTAACCCGAGGTAATATTTCTGGGTTAGCGGAGTCTGTAACCTGAAGCGTATGTAACCTGAAGCATATGTAACCCGAGGTACCACTGTGTTTACCCATACGCTACATAAGACCAGTGGTAGTGAATAATGATGGAGGGCAATGGGAGGGCAATGGAGGAAACGCACCTGGCATTAGCACGCTTCCCTCCCTTTGGGGTGTTTTTGTTTTTTTAAGAAAACATTTTATAGTCAAGGTGTGGCTGGCCAGTCATGTGCATGCTTACAGATGCTCATTTTAATATATTAAATTAATATATCCTTCTCTACAAGAAAATGATACTTATTTCCAAGTAAGTAAGCATCAGGAGAGCAGAAACAAGCTCCATTTTATTCTGGCAGTTATGATGAAGAGCTTACAACAGTGGTTCTCAAAGGGTATGTGCTGCAAATTGCACACAGCATTCGTTTGGTGTGCGATTCCTTGCTCAGCTAGGGAAATGCATTCAGAAGCTCACTTCCAAGCACCTCTCGGGCCAGACAGGGGCAACTGTCACTCTCCTCCCATTGAAATAAATGGGCTGTAAAGGCGCTTAATTGGCTTGCAGGACACAACTTTTTTCAGCAGGCCTTTTTAGGCATTTCTACTTTTTGTATCAATCTGAATTTTTATGTCATTCAGCTGTAATTTTTAGTTGATAATTTTAGCTATACTGTAATTTTTGTAGATTGTTTGCCACCGTGACTATTTTTACACATAGCTGGTATAGAAATGTTGGAATAAAACAACTAAATAAAATGCAGCACATTTTAACAATTCAAAGCATTCTATATATTTTATTCTCAGTAATAAGAGTTGGCATCACAAACATTAACACTGTTGTCAAGGAGGATTAGCGGTCATCTCACTCAGAAAGCTAGACGAGAACTTTTTTTATCTTATTCAATCTAGAATAGAGCAGATATTGGAAACTCCCAACTCCACCCAAATCCATCTAAAAGTCCAGCACCATCTAGTAACAAAACTATATGACACTATTATCCACCCAACTGAAGAATATCAAGCCAACAGTTATAATATAATTAAGAAATATTGTCAAAATTGTACTTTGTGTTCAATAGCTTTATACAGTGCTAAATTAATTAAAACAAATAGGCTACAAACAGCGCTTTGCGTTGTTTAGGTTTAGGTTTAAGTTTAGGTTTGGATCTGTCCCTGTTAAGTGTTTTATGTCCCGTTAACTTCAATGTTTGTATCTCTCTCCTGCAGATCAACAGGACTTGAATGTGCTTAGCTTGGGCTGGATTATGCTCTTTTCTAATTATCAAGAGATTTGAAAAGTATAACAGTAAAATCAGATGTCACTATCTTACATTGGCCTCCTGATTAAAGAAACTGTTTCGGAGGTAAGCTCTTTCTTTTCATGATAACGCATACAAGAATTTCATTTTGGAGTTTATCACAACCATTTTGTCCCAGTGCCCCTGCTGTCTAACCCTGTTTGCTGACTTACCCAGGGTTTACTGACAAGTTCTACTTGAGTAAATTGTATTTAGACAACAATATATTTCATTCAAGTCTCTTGCAGTGACTGGGCCAAGGTCAGTTTTATATTCTGCTGAAATCATAAAGTGACACTCGAGATAAACAGAATGTTTACTCTCTCCATGTGAGCTGGAGCTGATATGTAAATTTATCCTTATTCTTTCATCAAATTTGCATTTACCCTCTTAGTCAAACACTACAGGACTCCAAATCAAACAGTTTTAATGGTGGTCAACTCTTTATGACCGATCGCTGTATCGAAGGGAAAAGAAGCAGCAATTTAGATTAAAATGCAAAGAATAACACAACACGGTGAGTGTCATCCGGTTTGCAATAATTGGGTAAAATTTCCATACAAGTGAATGGGTTTTGGTGCTTGGGTGCCTGAAAAGCAATTGCTGTATTCTTGTATTTTTATTATGCTCTCGTTATCTGCAACAAACAGGCCATTCTCACCTGTCATTGTTATTTTTCTTATGATCAAACAAGTCAAGTGCTACTGAACAAATTCTTTTCTCCCTCCACCCACTTTTATAATCTACATGAAAGAAACGCACTTCGGTCCACAGTTGAAATGGCCTGCAGATACAACAGCTAATTTTACAATAATGCCTCAGAAGAAAAGGAAATCTATAGGCAGGATTTTATCTTTCATGCAACCTAAAAGAAGATCAACATATGCTAACATGCATATTCAACAAAGGCTGAAAATTTCCTTAGATGAAGGGTTAGGAGAGCAAGGCTGGAGACAAAGAACAATTTTTAGGAGAGTTAAATGTGGCCTGAGAAAAGGGATTTACTTGCCATGGTGTAGTGCATACACTTTGGTTCCTTTGTTTGCATTTCTTTTGTTCCATTATTATCTGCAGTCAGATAGGTTTCATGTGCTTTTGAAACAATAAGTAAACCCACAAAACCTGTTTGTGAAAATGGTCTAATTAAACACACTATGAGCAGCGATCCCTCTTTCAAATTGCCTTCAACTCTCCCTTCTTCTTCTTCTTCTTCTTCTTCTTCTTCTTCTTCTTCTTCTTCTTCTTCTTCTTCTTCTTCTTCTTCCTCTTCTTCTTCTGAGTAGGTGGGAATACTCCAAAAGAGCTAGATACCATATAAATTGGCATCTGTTGGCTCCCATAGATGTGAAATGCACAGAATGGAATTCAAGTGTTTATTTTCAGGCTCTACACTGTTTTGAACACTGACCTGTATTCACACATGCTGCTGAGTAACTTTAAGATTCGCTCTAAAAGAATATTTCCAGCCTTATTTTAGCAACAAGGGAAATAGTTTCCGTGATGTGCATCCACGAGAGGTAGTGCAATGTAGTGGTCAGACATTTGTTTCACAATTGTACAAACAGTGTGGGGCAGAGCAGAGAGATCACAAGCTGGGGGTCACCAAATGAAGCTGGTCAGCTGGATGGACAATAGGAAGTACACAGCACATGACTAGTCAGTATGGAATTCCCTGTCACAGGGTGAGAAAATTGCTATTAGCTTGGAAGACTTTTTAGACACATACATGGTGGTGAAATCTGCCCATGTTGCTATTAGATATGATAGTTCAATGGAGCCTCTGAATACCGGATGTTTAAGGATAAGCAACAGGGGAGCCCAGTGCCTTGAAGCTTGACCTGCGAACTTCCAGAGATATTTGGTTAGTCAGTCCTAGATCCATCCTATGTTGTTAGTGTGACCCATGAGCTTGGAAGTCCCTGCTTCAAATTTCGCTGCAGCCACAAACTCACTAGGACTAGATGGCCTCAAATAAGCAACTATTTCCCCAGCTTTCACATCTGCAACAATAGCATCAGACTGTCTATTTTGGACTACTGTAAGGATTACTGAAACAATGCCAATCTGAACTACTTTGAATCCTTCAAGCATGCTTTATAAAGGCATTGAAGTAGTATTGTTGTTGTTGTTGTTATGCCCCAAAGCTATAATGGTGGATTAATCAAAGACCACACACCTGGGATGACTAAACCACCAATTTGACGTTTACGGAAAACATGCTTTCATACAAGATCAGAAGCTTTTCTGGCAGATACTTTTGGGAGAGCAGACACAACAGGAAAATAAAAGAGAAAAAGGGCTGAATGATACGGCTTCCTGTAAGAAATAAAAATGATGGTCAAGATCCAGCTGCAGTCATAGGTGTGTAACAGCTGGTAGCCCCCAGCTACTGATATCCCAATTCACATTCTAATTCACAACAAAAGATGCATTCAGCCAGTTCAACGGGTAAGCATTACAATGATGTTGAGAATGTCCATCCATGTCTCTTATGTGTGCCAAAGGTGGCTTCCAAAGGCAGAAGGCTGCTTCTGTGGACAGATCCCTTTTGCTGGATCTAGGCAGAATTACATGGGTGAAAGTTTTTATAGGAATGCCATGCAATTTTAGTAAGCCATCTGATCTGGTAAGAAAGGTTACAGTCCAGTTGGACAGTCTATTGCACAAGCCCCATATATTTTATTTACCAACTTTGCATCCCACCCATTCTCCAAGTTGCTCAAAGCAGCGTATCTGGAGTTATTCCATTGTTCTCTCTCTCTCTCTCTCTCTCTCTCTCTCTCTCTCTCTCTCTCACACACACACACACACACACACACACACACACACCTCCTAAGTGAGCTTTATGGCTGAGCAGGATCCCAAGCCCACATCTCTCTGATCTACTTTATCCTCTATGCAGCCCTAGCTCACCATTCATTTCACTGGGGCTTGCATAAGCGACCTTTGAAATGGATTGTGCCTAGTGGTTTATTAAAATGATATTTAACAGGCAAGTATGTTTTCCTGCTTTATGCTGTTTGTCTTTTTTTAAAAAAAATAATAATAACCCATCAACTTTAAATAAAAAAGAGCCCAGACCTGAATTTCCCTTTTCAGTGTGGGCTGTCAAATGGCTATCTAATAGTGGCAGGACTGTAGCGGGAGAGATATCTGCCTTTCTCTGGAGCCTGCAAGTATTTCTGCCATTCACGAAGCCAAAGGGATGCCACCCACATGGTGTTTGCTCAACATAAGCAAACAGATTGTAAACTGGCTGATAATTTTTGTCCTGACAATGTCATTTACTGCTGTCAGCCTTTTGTCTGCCATGTTTGCTTTATTCAAATATGAACCAAGTGGACCTCCCTTCCAGCGCTTTCTTCTGCATTAAAATCACATCAATTCCCTTCCATTCTCTCTTATCTAAAATTCATTGGAGGCCAATCACTTGGATGAATGCTTTGGTGTTTCCATGGAGGCTAGAAGTCTAGTGTGGACTTCAGGGGATTAGGAAGTTTCACATTTAAAGCCTTGAAGTGCACGTTTTTGTATTGTTCCAATCCCCAACCCCCAAATTCAGTTCTTTCTTTTGCCAGTAGAGACAGAGGAAAAATTTGCTACATCATTTTATTTTTTCCAAAGTGCCATTTCACAGCAAATATATATATATATTTCCTCCTGGTATGTGTGTAAAAGAGAGAGCGATCACAAGACTAAAAACAATTTATGACTGGCTTCTTACTGTCCTGACTGACCGAGTGCTGTGTTGGAATGCATCCTCTGGATTGTCTTTAACAGCAATTTTCCATCACCTTGTATAATAAATTCTAGCACATCTTCAATAAGCTTGACTTGGGTCCTGCTGCTTCCCAGGGTGCTTGCCCACAGGTCTTGAAGCATCTCCCTTTGTTAATAGAGGTCACGGCACTTTGTGTTAAATAATTCACATCAGACATGTCTGTGCATAGTCTGGAAGCAGCTGCAGATGTTGCCTGTTTGTTGGACAGTTGAAGACAGAACTTTAAAATTTAGGTTTCCCAGCATCTAACCCAGAAGAG
Source organism: Podarcis muralis (assembly GCF_964188315.1). Taxonomy (NCBI): domain Eukaryota; kingdom Metazoa; phylum Chordata; class Lepidosauria; order Squamata; family Lacertidae; genus Podarcis; species Podarcis muralis. The sequence continues at coordinate 90,093,392 of NC_135662.1, forward strand.
TTCAGAGGATCTTTTCATTTGGGGCAGCATGCTTTGAAATCATCTCCCCATCCCCTATCGCTGGTGTAAATGTGTCAAAACTTTAGCGTATACAGGTATATATTTTAAGGGAGCTTTGCTGATTCATGGCAGCACCAAATGTACACTTGGGACCCTGCACCTCCCCCATATTATACATTTGGCACCTACAATAAATAAATAAACAGGAAATATATTCATGAAACACTATGGAAAATGTCTTCATTTCAAAAAACAATTTCTTTCTAGATGTTAAGCTTAAAACATATGATAACTGAGTGTTTTGTTTTTATTGTGCATATTTTGTTTTACCTGCCACAAGCCCTTGGGAAAAATGAGATAGAAAGCAAACAAGATGGTATATATAAAGCACAGTATAAATAAGCCCAGGCTCCAGGCATGTAGTCAAGAAACAGAAATCTTGAGCCAATAATATTATTTAGAAGACATCTGAAGGCAGCCCTGCATGGGGAAGTTTTTAATGTTTAATGTTTATTATGTTTTTCTATATGTTGGAAGCCGCTCAGAGGAGCTGGGGCAACCCAGTCAGATGGGTGGGGTACAATCATCATCATCTTGGTGAGGAAGAAGAAGCAGGGGCGATGATGGATATAATGCTGCCCCCCCTTCTCCTCCTGATCAGCTGATCTGCTGTACTCCATCCTTTTTTCACTGTATGTACAGATAGGCCAGCCTGCTGGGGACTGATGTACACACAGAAGCCATTTTTCCCTCCCGCCAGCTTGGGATATGCACAGAGCCATTCTTTCCACACTGCTAGATTGGAACATATACAACTATATAGATTACAATAAAGTAAATATCAGGGTAGAAGGAGAAGAAAGGAGGCAGAAAAGTCAGGGAGGGACATGAAAGAAGAGATCTATAAAAACCCTCCATGTCTTGTCAGCCACAGCTGGGTCATGGCCCATGACCTAAGGTGGTTCCTGCCTGTGACACCAGCCACTACCAATTGTTTTTTTGTTGCTGTTTTATAAAGAGAAGGTGCGGGAGGAGAAAGAGATAGAGCTTGGGAGCCAGAGAGAGAAAAGGAAGGATAATTAGAAAGAAAAGTCTCTCCTTTTAAAAACAATTTCAACAGCAGCATAAAAAGAGAGCAATAAAATACATTTACATTGATCAGCATGTAATAAAGCCAGAGCTTATGAATACCAGTTAGGAGGATTTTTCCCTGTTGAATTGATGAGCAACAGACAGGACCCTGTTGTCTAGTTAGACTGCTGCTGTTCCATGCCCAATTTCAACAAGCCAGCTGCTTTTTATCGCCTGTTTTCACTGGCTTTTTAGAGAGGTTTTTTGATGTGTACATTGTTAGCTACCTTGAGATTCTAGAAATAAGGTGGGATACAAAATGAAAAATAAAGGAACTAAATATATTAATGGTTTAGTTCATCCACAGCATAAAAACATCTGTAAAATGTTTTTTTTAATGGCTCTAGCTGTTCCATCTGAAATTGCTGTCCACGCACCTTATACAAAATCCAGACGGTATTGTTGTTTGCTTGTTGCATTCCAGTGTTTTCTGTGTTGCTGTCTGTTCATCTTTTTTGGCATCTAATCTGTTATAATCTTTCTCCTCAATTTGAACTGAATTTCAATGCCACCTGTTAAGTATACATTGGCTGATGACTTTTCTATTAAAATGGCATTCAGATCATCTTACAATAAGAAATAATACAGAATAATAATGCAAAAATATAAAGTGCACATCCATTAAAACAATAGGCAATACTTAAAACAGCAGGAATTTAAAAAATAAAAAGGTAGTGGTACAAAATCTCAACTCATGTAGATCTGGCTTCAGGCCCAGGTGTGGCACAAACTGCCTTGGCTGCCCTGACTGATGAGCTTCCTTAGGAGAGAGGCAGGGACAGGGCAACTTTCTCGGTTCTCCTTGAACTCTCAGGGACTTCCCACGCCATCAAGCACAGTACCCTCCTGGAGCAGCTCCATGGGCTGAGAATGGGAGGAGCTGTGTCCTATCTCTCTGGTAATTTCCAAGGAGTTAGCTATGAGGGACTACTACATTACACTGTAGGAATTGACCTGTGACCTCTTCAATCAAGTGAAACTAAATCTGGACAAAACTTGAGATTTACAATGCAGTGCATTAGCTATGAAGAGTCAGAGCAGAAAGCAAACTGAACCTGGCTCAGAACATTTGCAGAGTCATGAAACTCAGTAGATGTCTGGGTCAGTTCATACACATCACCTAGTACTGGGCGACTTGCAGTTGAATCTGTGGGCATACTCTGTTTCAAAGCTTGAAGTGATATGAATGTTCTGTCTGTGGTATTTAATCTGTGATAGCTCATTCACCAATGTGGGGCAAAATTAGTATTTTTATTATCTGTTCATGCAAGTGCCTTTGACTGTGTTTGCAGAGGATTTGCAAGGATCTTTCATGTACCAACTCATCACAAGGCACCCTCTGCCTGTTCCTCTCCTCCTGCTGATGACAAGCCAAACTGGAGTCAGTGCCGTGTTTACGGCAGAACATCTATGCCAATTATCTAACCTGATCTCGTTTTTTGACAGAATTACAAGCCTGGTAGATGAAGGGAACGCAGTGGATGTAGTCTACCTTGATTTCAGCAAGGCATTTGACAAGGTGCCCCATGATATTCTTGTAAAGAAGCTGGTAAAATGCGGTCTTGACTATGCTACCACTCAGTGGATTTGTAACTGGCTGACTGACCGAACCCAAAGGGTGCTCATCAATGGTTCCTCTTCATCCTGGAGAAGAGTGACTAGTGGGGTGCCACAGGGTTCTGTCTTGGGCCCGGTCTTATTCAACATCTTTATCAACGACTTGGATGATGGACTCAAGGGCATCCTGATCAAATTTGCAGATGACACCAAACTGGGAGGGGTGGCTAACACCCCAGAGGACAGGATCACACTTCAAAACGACCTTGACAGATTAGAGAACTGGGCCAAAACAAACAAGATGAATTTTAACAGGGAGAAATGTAAAGTATTGCACTTGGGCAAAAAAAATGAGAGGCACAAATACAAGATGGGTGACACCTGGCTTGAGAGCAGTACATGTGAAAAGGATCTAGGAGTCTTGGTTGACCACAAACTTGACATGAGCCAACAGTGTGACGCAGCAGCTAAAAAAGCCAATGCAATTCTGGGCCTCATCAATAGGAGTATAGCATCTAGATCAAGGGAAGTAATAGTGCCACTGTATTCTGCTCTGGTCAGACCTCACCTGGAGTACTGTGTCCAGTTCTGGGCACCACAGTTCAAGAAGGACACTGACAAACTGGAACGTGTCCAGAGGAGGGCAACCAAAATGGTCAAAGGCCTGGAAATGATGCCTTATGAGGAACGGCTAAGGGAGCTGGGCATGTTTAGCCTGGAGAAGAGGAGGTTAAGGGGTGATATGATAGCCATGTTCAAATATATAAAAGGATGTCACATAGAGGAGGGAGAAAGGCTGTTTTCTGCTGCTCCAGAGAAGCGGACACGGAGCAATGGATCCAAACTACAAGAAAGAAGATTCCACCTAAACATTAGGAAGAACTTCCTGACAGTAAGAGCTGTTCGACAGTGGAATTTGCTGCCAAGGAGTGTGGTGGAGTCTCCTTCTTTGGAGGTCTTTAAGCAGAGGCTTGACAGCCATATGTCAGGAGTGCTCTGATGGTGTTTCCTGCTTGGCAGGGGGTTGGACTCGATGGCCCTTGTGGTCTCTTCCAACTCTATGATTCTATGATTCTATGATTCTATGATCTAACAAATAATTATGCCAATTGTTTAACGGGACTCTTTAATTGTCCATTGTATTTGGCTTCTGCTTTTCCCCCTTTGGAAAGAAACCCCAAGCACAAGAGCAAAACCTAAGGATATAAAAGTGGGGGGCCCCGCCCCACCCCACAAATTCAACAAGAGATGAAAAAGTTTCACGTCAGTAACTGGAAGAACTTAGTATAGGCTTTGCTGCTCTGCCCCACTGACAGCATGATTTAGCTCTGTGGGGTTTTGTACTGTTGACATGACAACTGTTGAATATGTCATAAATATGCTTGCAGTAGACGTGAATAGTATGTTTGTCTTGCCTCCATTGTATTGCATGATGGGTAGCCTAGTTCTCCGCTTCTAGAACTCTTGGCAGTGCTTCCTTTTGATTGCAAAGTGTCTGCATCGTAGCTTCAGTAAATCTTCTCCCTCAAACCTCATGGAAGGGCCTAAGTTAGTCAGGATCAAGTCCTATTGAAACCAATGGAATAATCTAAGTCAGAATGAATTTAAGTCATGCTGCTTTCAGTGGGATGTGATCACAATAAACTATAGCTAGATCCAGACCAATCAGGGTATGTATGTATGTATGTATGTATGTATGTATGCAATTTATACCCCACTTTGCACCATATGTCTCAAGGTAGCTAAGCCTATGGCACGTAAATTCAGCACGTAAATGCAGAATTTAACCATTGCTTGCAATACTTTCTTTTTGAAAAGTATATAATGATGGGAAGATCTCCTGAGAAATTTTACTCAACTTGTCGGAATTCTTCTGGCTCCCTTGAATGGCCTCAGATATTTTACCTGAAGAGTATGAATTTTGTTTTAGTTGAAATCTAATAACAGTTAGGTATGTGAGGACCCAGCCACCCCAGTCATTTTTGAAACTTTTCTTTTTTATATATAAATCTGTTTTATTGAGTTTTACATTGCAAATTTAAATTCAAACATTAAACATCAACATCATCATTTAGGATCCCCTGAATCCTTTGACTCCCCATCTCCCTTCCATGGTTACCATTTTCAATCTTTTTCAACTGCTTCACTTATTTTCTCTCTTTTTCTTAAATAAACCATTTTTACCTTAATTTTTAGTACATTACAAGCGTTACTCAAATCCTGCCAAAGGTTTTAGTTGTTTACAGTGTTCTATCCTTTTGAAACATTTCTGGCTACCCTTGAATTTTCTCCATATTTCACTCTGAAATATGCTTCAGCTTCAGCTCTAAGGCAACTAAGTGACAACTAGGAATGTAAAGGCAAATCTATCAACTTTACACATTCTGAAACAATATGAGAACCAAAAGACATCCTTGAAAAATTGCACCTACCCAACATTTACAAAAAATGCACATATTAAGGGAAGGTGTGCATAAAAATCAATGTGTTAGTGAAAGTAACATACAAAGGTGCATTTTGTGTGTACATTAGTCAAAATGTTTATTAAGATAAATTCAAAGTAAAATGCTGATGAACTTTCATGAGGATTTTATAAATAAACAAATCACAAATTTCTGCAGAAATGTGAAGAACTAAATTTAAGATAGGGAAGATGTGAAACTGAGAGAACTGAAATTGGCAGATACTTCCATCCTAGTGACAACCCAAGGATGGGAGTGATGATTCTGGCCTGCTTAAGATAGTGACATTTTTTAAGGTCAGAAATCAGAATTCTATCTGAGGAGTAAACAGAATGAGTGTCTTCTTTCTCTGGTGTATTCCTTTGTTTGCTGTGCAGATAACCTACAGTGGGGTCTAAAGTAGAAATTCTCATTGACATACCTATACTCCAGACTTAGGACAGAATCAGAATTAGTCTTCCTAGCTTTGTTGCTCCAATGGGATGTTTATGCTAAAGGAAGAGGGGTGGGATGCAATTTTTGCCAATTCCCTCTCCCATATGCAGTCCCCAGAGTCCTAAACAGATTTTCAGAGGGATGCTGGGGCTGTAGAGAAGATGGGAAATTGGGGGGGGGGAGTCCCCGCCCCTCCTCCTCTTTTAGTTCATACCTCCAGTTGGATGAAATTGGCTGGACCACTTGGATACAGACCATGATGTGGTTTAATGGTTATTCCCTTTTCCCAGGAACTGTAGCTCTGGGGATGAGGAAACAGAGTTGTTAAAATAAAAAAGTTCAGCACCTCAACAATACAATCAATAATTGCTAGGACCCTGTGGGTGAAGCCATGATTTTGAAAGACTGGTATGCTGTAGGACTCCATAGCCACCGTCCAGAGAAAGATTCCATTAGAACCAAGTTTGGGCTAATTTGCTCCATTAATTTTAGCATTTCTTTGACAACAACCCTTTTTACCTCTAGGGGTCAAGTCATGACCTTTTAAAAAAAAATTCCCAGGCAAAGAAAGAAGGAAAAAAAGAAAGAAAGATTCTGCCTTTTTTAGTCCTACTTCTGCTTGTTTTTATATTGATGTTGGTTTTATGTTGTTTTATAGTTATTTATTCAAAGTGCATTTTTAAATTTTTATAACCCACCTGGTGCATTGTTTTTAAAGTCAAAAGATGGGGAATAAAGCTTTTAAATAATAATTAAATGTGCCATGTGTATCAAGCAGCATGTTCCTCTGGATCAGGACCTGTGAGGATCCAGAATTCCCTTCTCCAAAAGAAACTGGACCTATTAAGCCGACCTCCTAAGACTTGGGAAAGAGCCCACTTCACAAACTGGGGGGTGTTTAGGAGGGCAAGTATGGATGGGAGAGAATTGTGCAGTCTGCGCTTTTGTGCAAAGGTACCCAATTCACATTTCCCTAAACCAGCGGTTCTCAACCTGTGGGTTGCGACCCCTTTGGGGGTCAAATGACCCTTTCACAGGGGTTGCCTAAGACCAGGGGTTGGCAAGCTTTTTGGGGGGTGGGCTCCTCTGCCGCTCGCAAGGGCAGGCACAGGAGCCATGCTTAGCAGAGCAGCAGCGGCAAACAGCTTGGAAATGCCCTCGGCCAGCTCAACCCAGACCCCTTCCTCCTCTCAGCCACGCACATCTGCCACTTGCCCATTGGCCAGGGCCTCAAACCTTAGCAGGCGATTTGCCGGCAATTTGCTGCACTGGGAGGAGGGGGAGGTTCCGCCGCGGTGAGGGGGGGGGAATGTCAGCGCGGGGGGGGGGATGGAGCCCGGGCCGCAAAAAACAACAACCACGGGTTCCCCTTGCCAATCCACGGAACCGGCCATTCTACACTATGCTTCAAGACAACACTTCATTTATTTGTAATTAGAAATAAATATTTCACAATATATAATTATATATTGTTTTGTGATTAATGCTTTAATTATGTTCAATTTGTAACAATGAAAATACATCCTGCATATCAGATATTTACATTATGATTCATAACAGTAGCAAAATTACAGTTATGAAGTAGCAACAAAAATAATTTTATGGTTGGGGGGTCACCACAACATGAGGAACTGTATTAAAGGGTCGCGGCATTAGGAAGGTTGAGAACCACTGCCCTAAGCAATATGCAAATTTAAACACAGCTACTCTGCAGAATTTGAACTTATCAAACCAAAATGTGTAAAAAACGTGCTTAGGGTTGCCATATTTTGAAGAGCAAGAAAGATGACACATTTGTCAGCTTCTACTTTTAACTATGGATCGCTATGATGACTCATTTTACAAACCTATTCTGAAGACAACATGAAATTCCAGTAAGTGCCTGGAATTCCTGAAATTTCACACTGCTCAGAGATTAGGGTGGTATGCAACACCACCCCAAAAATAATTTGATGCTGGGGAAAGGGAAATCTCCGAAGCTGGGGAATGAGCTGTTTTCAAAGGCTGGATGGAGTCTATCCTATCTTCTGTGTTTAGGGATCAGAGAGGGAAACTCTTAATGGTTGCTGGCTTACATTTCAAGCCACTGGGCTGCTGTTTTTTGCAGCATGCAAGTTAACAGGGCCAAGAGGCCTGCAAGTGGGTGTCATTATTGATCACTGCTGCAGATTAGGGCTTTGAATTTGCGTAGCTCAGGCAGAAAAGAACAGCACTTTTTTTTTATAAAAAGCATGTTGTGACTTTGAGTCAGATTATCCACACAGAAAAAAGTGCCAATGCTGAATTGATTGGAGGCAGTCCTTCTCAGGACCATGTATGAATAAGCCAACAAGAAACAGGAAGATCTAACCATGAAGGAAGCTTGAAAACCAGATCAGAAAATGTCCCACCCCAGGGTCTTCCTGGCAGTTTCCTTTGTGTTCTGGTTAAGCGCAGAGAGAGGATCACAGACCCCATCACAGGCCTGTTTACTTAGGGAACAATCAGTAATGTATGAATAATAATGGCACCTTCTGACCGTGACTAATTGAATCACAGCATGCTGGGGAGGCAATGAGAAGGCTTTGCGAGCTGCTAGTCTATCAATGTTGTTTTTCAAGCAGCAGCAATGACTGATGGATGTATACGCATTTCCAAACAAGTCATTTTAAATATTGCAGCATGAGTCTGTCGTTAAAAGAGGGGGCGGGGTTAAGAAATCCTCAACTGAACAGCAAAAAGGAAGCCAACAGTGGATGTCAAATGAAGAACCACATATATGTTCTGGTGTGGAAGGCTCTGGCAGATTTGTAGAGGGAGAAGAAAGGCCACGTGCAGATGAAGCCAGAGCCAAAATATTCCTAGTAGATCAGAAATTGGTTAAAAGAAAGACTATGCATAAATGATCTCCTTAAATGGTGGAGAGAAATGAGATGGGAGCATAATAATTTGGCCTGTTCTTGCAAACACAGATTGGGATGGTTCAGGTAGGTAGCTCTGTTGGTCTGACACAGTAGAAATATAATAAATAAATAAATAAATAGTGTCCATTAGCACCTTAGAGACCAACTAAGTTCGTTATTGGTATGAGCTTTCGTGTCCATGCACTTCTTCGGATTGGAATGGTCCTCTTTCACAGCTTCCTTTTTTAAAATGGGGCTAATCCATAATTCTTAACGTTTTAGGAAAGGATATACAAAGCAAAGTGACAGCTTTTGCAGAAATTACTGATTTGTTTCAGATGGTACCAATTTTGATTTGTCCAGTGCAAAGTGTGATGAGTTATGAGAACAGATCCATGCCTTCAAACCTTCTAGGCCAGAGAATAGAAAGGGAAGGTGGAAAGGAGATGGGTCCCAATCACGGCAAGAAGTGTTTTACTCCTTATATATTTGGAAACCTAGATTTAGAGTGGCACATAAATGGAAGGAAGGAAGGAAGGAAGGAAGGAAGGAAGGAAGGAAAATAATTTTCATGAATCATAACATGAACAATTGGTTTGTTTATATCTTGGGTCATGTGAAACTCCATGACTTTGCATTTTAACTACCTATTTAAACTCATCTATTAAAGAATACGAACAGAGTTGAGTTATGCAAGTGCTTTTCTCTCTCGCACTGAACATGTTGTCTTAGGTTGTTTGGATTGGCACCTACTCTGGCTGGAACCTCACGCTGTCTTTTATATTATCTAAGCTTTTTACACATTCCTAATCCCCCTTGCTGGCATTCTAGAAGTGGATACTAAAATCAGAATGAGAAGAGAAACAAACTGACCTGTGCTCCTTTGTTAAGAGAATTCAGATCTAGTATTAGCAGCCCAAAAAAGCTGGGCTCAATTTCCAGAGCAGATGAAGCATTACTGTATCTCCATCGCTTGCAGTAAAAGGTAAAGGCAAAGGACCCCTGGACAGTTAAGTCCAGTCAAACTTGACGGTGGGATGCGGCGCTCATCATACAGTGTTGCCATCTGTATCACAGACATGAATTAAAGCAGTAGCTTTGAAACTGTCTACCTATGATAAACCTTGTCTACCTTGACGCTTCTGCCAAGAAACCCCCATATACATAAGTTGGCATCTCAATTTGACCTTGAATGTCATTTTAAGGAGGTCTCTGATGAGAACTAATACAGCATAGTGGTAAAAAGAATGAGCTGTGAACCAAGAGGTCTCTAACCCAAAATTCAAATCAAAGCAGCCTTTCCAGAGCCAGCCCAATATATTTTGCTGCCTGGGGCAGAAAATCCCATGCGCCTCTCCATGGCAGTAAAGCTACAATAATAATAAATGATACCAATATTTTAAACGAATAATTTTGTTGCACATTCATGGCACTCCCAATCACCCTGTCTAATGGCATGGCTGATCATTAAAAAAAAAATACAGATAGGGACACTTGCCTCACTTACGAAGCTGCTGTAAGGACAGCTGAGATCAAAATCTCTCTGAAGTGCTTTGGGACAGTATGGAGAGCACTGCCTAAATTTCAAGCAGATCATCTTGCTAAAGGCAAGCACTTTTAAATCCCCTTGATTTTCAATGGGAAAGATTTAAGCACATACTGAAGTCAATGGGACTTGAAAGCACTTAAAATCTGCAGGATCTTTCCCTAGGTATTACTACTACTATTACTACTATTACTATTACTACTATAACTATTCTGAACCCCTTTCATGAGCCAGAATAAGGCATTAAAACTTGTCCCTGGAGGCGCTGGCTCAACAATTCTAATGAGTTCCAAGCTATAAAGCATGAGACACTTAGCAGTTCTTGAAACTGGCACTTTGTGTGAAGGCACCAATCCAGCACCAGCCTTCTGTGAGGGTGATATTTTATTTGATTAAGAATAGGATAGGAAGTTCACTAAATTCTGTGTAAATCCTTTCTTTCTCAATACTATTAAGGGAAACGTTGTGATTTATATCCTCTTTGTGCACTCAGATTGTCAGAGCAGAGGTGCCAGCCGCTGGAATCTGGTCCAAAACAGCAAGCGTGAGGTCTGGGTATAAGTCAACAGAAGCTTTGTTTATACAGTGGAAGCCAAATGAAAATCCTTCATGCTGTGGACCAGCTCTAATTGATCATTCTTCAGAAAGGAAACTGCCTAGTCAAAGTCTTTTCTTCATCCGTTGGCAAAATATGGCAGCTGACAGTGAGGCTTTAGTGATTACCTGGAACAGCAGAAGGCTTCAGGCCCCAAGTGTGTAGATGGCCCATCCAGTAACATGATGGACACCATGTTACACCACTGTGTCAAATTGCTTTCCCCGACTCTTATCCATGCATTCAGATCAATCAGAAATCTGTTGCATACAGCAATCCACATGTTGATTCCTAAGCCAAGACTAGTTCTATCATAAACTGAAATATAAAAGCTTGGATTTTAAAAAGGGGGGTGGTTATTCACCATGGAACTGCATTAAGTCTTCTGAGAGGAAGTGCTCATTAATGGTTCCTCATCAAACTTGAAAAAAGTGACAGGTGAGCTGCCACAGGGTTCTGCCCTGGGCCTGGTATTGTTCAACATCTTGATAAATGACTTGGAAGAAGGTGCTGAAGGAATGCTCATGAAATTGGCAGGTGACACCAAACAAGGAGAGGTAGCTAATGCCACAGAAGTCAAAATTGGGATGCAACATGACCTGAACAAATTAGAGAACTGGGCCAAAACTAACAAAAAAGATTGAGGGGTCTTAGTAGACCACAAGCTTAGCATGAGTCAACAGTGTGATGCAGCAGCAAAAAAGCTAATGTGTTCTAGGCTGCATCAAGAGAAATATAGTGCCCCAATCAATGGAAGTAATAATATCACTCTATTCTGCCTTGGCCAGACTACACCTGGAATACTGTGTCCAGTTCTGGGCACCTCATTTTAAGAGGGGTATTGACAAACTGGAACACGTGCAGAGGAATGCGATCAAGATGACCAAGGGTCTGGAAACCAAGCCTTCTGAGAAACAGTTGAGGGAGTTGGGCTGACAGTGGAATGGACTCTCTCGGGAGGTTGTGGACTCTGCTTCATTGGAGGTTTCTAAGCAGAGATTTGCTGGCCATCTGTCATGGATGAACTGAGATTCCTGCATTGCAGGGGGTTGGACTAGATGGCCCTCGGAACCTTTCCAACTCTACAGTTCTATTTCATAGTTTCACTGCTATGTTTGACTGAATGTTTCTTTGAGGTATTTTATTGATTATGAACTGTTTTGTGCTGTAATTGCCCTAAAAAGCACCATTTTTTAAATAAGCAAATACTCACACTTGCTTACCAGAAATGGCTGCTGCTCTCTCCTTGGTTACTCCCATGTCATAAAAACTCATAAAACTATTATACACATGTGGGAGCATCATGGTTAGCAAAGATGCAGGGGACACAAGGTCCGAGAAGCCAAGCATTGCCCACATGGTTGCAATTGACAATGTAACTTAACCTGTACAGGAGATTTTTATCGCAGGGGAAACAACATCCAGTCATCATACCACTAGACGATACTACTGAGTTCAGATACTGTTCAATTATTAATTTTTTAGCCAGATTTATATGTGACTTAATCAAGAAAAACCTCTTAAGAGGTTTACAGAAAACTGTTGACTCTGTAAAGAATATTTGGCAGTATTTAATAGTGTCAAAATTTGACAGTTTGATAGCTGACAGTCGTTGGCCATCAAACATGTATAATGTATAAATCTAAGACATGTATAAATCTAAGATAGCTTATCAAGATTTGTTGGTATCACATGAATTTCCAACACTATGTCTACTTGTATCTATGGCTCCAGAAATAAAGAAAATGCATGATACACCTAATATAAGTTCATGTTTTTGAAGGAGGACCCCTATCTTAGTGGCAGCACAGACTTAGCATTCAGGTTGTTTGGGGTACTGGGTTCAATGAAAGGCATATCCAGTTCAAACATCCTCTTCTCAGGTGGCTGGGCTGTTTCAAAACCCCTGAGGCCTTGGAAAACCACTGTCAATTGGAGTAGCCCAGCTTGGCTCAACCTTGTGTCCTCCTTAATAATATAAGAGCCTGCTGGATCAGGCCAGTGACCCATCTAGTCGGGCATCAAGTTCTCTCAGTGGCCCAACAGGTGTCTATGGGAAACCCACAAGCAGGTTGGGACTCCAGATGTTTTGGGCTGCGACTTCCATCACCCCTGACTGCTTGCCCTGACTGCTGGCTGTAGCTTTCAAAAACATCTGGAGGGCACCAGGTTGGGAAAAGCTGGAATTGACAATAGTGGTGACCAGTGGTGTGACTCAATATAAAGCAGCAATAATACCATTTTAAAAACACATCTTCACATCTCAGTCTTGTCAAACAATCCACCTCTTCACTGGGTTTGTAATTAGTTGGTTTTGCAATTTGTAGGCAATCCCTAAAATGATACCATTCATTCCAAGCAGTGAAGAGTAGAACTTAATACTGGCCACTAACTCAGTTTATTGTTTTTGTTGGGTTTGGACCTTAAATGAATCCATACGGGACCAGAATGCATGAATCCAACATCCCTTGCAAACTGAAATTTCCCAGATTATTTTTTATGGTAAGTCTGGAAAAAGCGTACAGTTTGTTGGAAATCCGTCCTGGGTAACCTCCCTTGAAATAAATATAAGTTGTGCAAGAGTCCCAGAGGACCCCAGTGTATCTCCTGTACATTATGTGGGACTGGCTTTGCGCCCCACATTTGATGTCTGTGTAAGCAGCCTTTTGCATTGGGTCCAGGAAAGAAACCTTCTTTGCTGTTCCATTTGAACATGGCCTTGTGGAAACTCAGGACGGCAGGGCCCTAACATCATCTCGACTATATGTACACTTGGTCAGGCTATGTAAACTTTGACATGTGGATGTCAATCTTTCTCATATTTGCAGATGGCTTTATCAGAGTGTGATTAGTTTCCAGAACAAATTTGAGCAAAAGAAAACATTACCTACAGTATGTAAGCCAACAAGACCCGCTAGTTTTCAGATTTGTCTATTTACATGGGCACTGGTTGTTTTGCTAAGGCTCTCTAAAAGGGATGGTAATTGAATGGTGCCAGTACACGTTCATGGAAGCTGATGAGTTGTAAAGGTTTTATAAACAACCAGGGTGGATTTGGCCATAGCCTTTTTTCTCTTGTAATGTTTGTTAATCCCATTGAGCAAGTCGGCACCTAACGCAGAACAAATACTCTAGAATTTGGAGGTGTCAATAGTGTAACTTTGACTGTTTGTAAAATCGTTCTCCGATATCATCAGTAAGTTTACCAAATGTCCCATGGCCAAATATAATAAAAGTGTTAAGTAAGCGCTTGTGGAGATATAAAGGGAAACATCTATTGCTATTTTTAGTTCAGCTGTTGTGTTTGTTAAAGGATCATGGTAGATAAATGGGGCAATGACTAATAAATTCAGTCATTATCCTTATAAGTTTGTTTATGTTGTGTGTGACTTCCCAAGTCATTGAACATACAGTGGGGAGTGTATTTACTTTCAATGGAGAGCTCATTCTGTTCACTGTTAGACCATGTATAAATGGCTCCAGGTTTTTTGGGCACCCTGTCAAGGAAGAGAAAAATCATGTTCAGAAACCAGCTGCAGTTTTTTCATTTACAAAAGACTCAGAAGTGCATAGAAAGTATGCCAAAAGTTTGAGTTCGAGATATATATGAGACATGGTTTTTAATTAATCTATAATTATACCTGCCTAATCACATCTTAGTTAAAGCATTTCAATCAAGAAAAATAAATTGGTAATTGCAAGATAGATTAAAATATTTAACAACATGCAACGAAAGCATCCAAAGACTTGCAACATTGATGCATAAGGGTTCAGAGCCAGACAAAAATGGGTATAGAAAAAAATATTGGCCAAAATCAGGCAAAGGTAAGCACATTTAGGTCTTGTTGATTTCAGTGAGTGAGTTAATTGGCTTAATTTTGACTGGATTATGCCCATTTTTGGTTTGTACATCAATGTGCATGGTCTGTTACAGAGCAATAAAAGCACACACACAAAAAAGTCTCCCTGCCCCAAGGAGCTTACAATACAAACTTCAGAAGGGAGGGAGAGGCAAAATGTAAATGAGAATAAATATAATCATATGTATGTAGGCTTCAGTAAGGTTGCACAAAGGCATGGAAATGATGAATTTTAAGGAAAGTTTTGAAGAAGCACCGGCCCATCCTAGAATTCTTCTAGGCATAAAGGAGGCAGCAAGAAGAATGGCTGCACCTATCTGAGGAGAAAAGACAGTTATGGCCCACAATCCAATGGCCCTGTGTGGGAGCTGAAAGCAAAACTGCATGCGCTCGGGGGGGGGGGGGGTTGACCACCTTCTGTCCCAGGTCCATTACTTCTTCATGTTGCATCGGGGGTGGCTCTGTGACTGGTGGGAGTTGTCTGGGCTGCACAGAGAGCTGAAATGGGAAAGCCCCAAAACCTTACCAGAAGCATCTGCCTTGTAACTGGGTGTTCTCTTTCCCCTTTCCTGTTTGTATATGTGGTGCTCTAAGATCAGACCTTCCCACATCATCGTTTTTCTTTTCTTTTCTTTTTGCTAGTGTAAGATAGGTCTGTAAAAGAAAGTAAGAAAACTGACAATTATGGGCTCAATCTAGCAGAATGTTCTGTTGAGCAAGCCCCACCAAAATGAATGGGTGTAGTTCAGTTGTAGCATGGGAGAATTTCTCAGTGGATTATACCTTTGCTATGTTTCATTATGGATATATATATAGAGAGAGAGAGAGAGAGCGCTAGCTATACATGTATACACAAAAACATACTCAATTTAAAAATATAAGCATAGTGTTTGCTTGGTGAATACATGTGTATGAAGCTGTTGACAAGAATGCCGCTGCTGGGGGTTAATAAACAGACCCTGCCGTTTGCAGTATTGATGGCAAAAGGAGATGAAATGGCTGTGACATTTAAAGGAGGAATTTGTGAACCACAAATATGAGCATGAGTGACACAGCATGGCAGCACATAAAATCAATACAAATAACCTAAACCTTAATACCTTGATCCCAGGGAAGAGTGCTGCATTATCAGAGACGGCAGAGCAGCATCAGTCCTGGATTTGACTGTGTTGTGTGTTATTGACAATCTCACTCAAAGAGGCCCTGTGCCAATTAACAATTAGGACCTCCTTTATTGGGAGACTGCCCCGTTTCTTTGGTTTGAAAGAGATTTCAGGCTCCTATTCAGCAGCTGTGAGGATATTTCCCAGTTCTCAACCATCATCAGGAGAACAAGGGTGATCTATGTTGGGGGGGAAACATTTTACAGTGGTACCTCGGGTTAAGTACTTAATTTGTTCCGGAGGTCTGTTCTTAACCTGAAACTGTTCTTAACCTGAAGCACCACTTTAGCTAATGGGGCCTCCTGCTGCCGCCGCGCCGCCGGAGCACGATTTCTGTTCTCATCCTGAAGCAAAGTTCTTAACCTGAGGTACTATTTCTGGGTTAGCGGAGTCTGTAAACTGAAGCAAATGTAACCTGAAGCGTATGTAACCCAAGGTACCACTGTACTCATTTGTTCTGATCATGGAGCACCCTGTCTATGGTCACCGATATGATGATATGATGCTGCGGTCCCTGGTGTATGATGCTTGTGGGCACAATGATGACCTTGAGGTCTTCCTCTGGCACCCACAAAGCTTCTGGCTCACTGTCCCCTTGGTCATGAGATGATGAGGGTGGCTCCCTTTTTATCCCTTGAAAAATACACAGAGGGGAAGATGGTAGAGTGGTGCTCTTCCAGATCTTCTCTTTCACCTCTACGTACTTTTCAAGGCTCCGAAGTGAGTGTCTGTTTGCCTTCTCTCTGACTCTCATGGGGGGAGGGGCTGATCTAGGGGAGGGGGGAAGAGAAGACACCAAAGAAAGAGCTTAAAGCCAAAATCACATAAAGTCAAATCCCACTCTCCCTGGACCTCCAAATGTGTGGGGGGGGGGGTTGCCAATAGTTCCTTTATCCCCAGGCACTCCCCCCCCCCTTTTTATTTTTAATTCGCCAAACACATAAAGCTGAATTTGTACAAGTTAAACATGTGTAAGTTGCAAGTCAACTGTACAGTACAGTGGTACCTCGGGTTAAGTACTTAATTCATTCCAGAGGTCCGTTCTTAACCTGAAACTCTGAAACTGTTCTTAACCTGAGGTACCACTTTAGCTAATGGGGCCTCTCACTGCTGCCACGCCACCGGAGCATGATTTCTGTTCTCATCCTAAAGCAAAGTTATTAACCCGAGGTACTATTTCTGGGTTAGAGGAGTCTGTAACCTGAAGCGTATGTAACCTGAAGCATATGTAACCCAAGTTACCACTGTATAGGATATTGCAAACATCTAGTGTTCAGCCTGCTAAATCTTCAGCCGTGGTTTACTAATTCATTATTTAGCTAATCTCGGATCTGTGACTCTGGTATTAATTTGGCATGCTAATACTGAAGAGGAAGTAAGGGGGCTTGGCCACAAAGCCTTCATGTTTTGCACTCAGCATCACGAACGCTGAAAGCCAGAGTCCTGAGAGCAGTCAAGCCAGAGCTGGAGGCACTGGAAAGGTGAAAGCCGCCATCATTGTTTGAGTTCTGTTTGTTAATGTGTGTACAGAGGAACTCTGTTTGTTTGTAGGTCCTTAGTAGAAGTGTGTCTAATGTTGACTTTCAGAGTCTAATATTGTTTGAATTTTCTATCATGAGCCACATCGCCAGAGTGCTCTTTCCTTCGGTGTTTGTACATTCATTACCTTTTTGAATGTCTTGAAGTAGTAAACAGTTAATTCTCCAAGCTATGCCATTGTTAGAGAGAATACGATTACAGGCAGCGGGAGAAGATTCCATCTGTGATCCCTTCGTAATAAATAAGTTGGTCATTTAAATCACACATTCCAAACAGCATTTAACCCTAACTATATAATATGACTATAGGAGGATTGTAGAAATACAAAGGTTGGGAAGTCATCACTACAGATGGGGCATTTTGATCCTATGTTTCCAACTTCGTAATTTATTCTTAAACTTTATAAGCGGCTACCTCATTCCTCCCATTCAGAAACTTTGTAAATAAAGCATTTGGGCCAATGTATGTATATGTTGCAATTACAATTGCACTATTAAGAATGTAGGAAACTACCTTCAGACCATAACTCTGTGTCATCTACTCTGACTGAATGTCTCTCCAGGGTTTCAGATCAGAAGTCTCTCCCAAATCTACCTCACTATCCCTTGAACTGAGCCTGGACTTTCTGCACGCTCTGCCCCGGGTCACAACTTTGAAACCCTGGAAGTTCAGCCCAGATTGGGGGAGGGGATGATGTTAAAATAACCTTCCCTCTTTTGCCTCTGGAGGATAGCGAAGGATTTCAGGGGTTGTGGAGCAACTCTCTCCTGCGTTCCTGCAACTTATTTTACAGTGCCAGTGGCCATTTTTATTCTCTCAAAGTGCTCCAAGTGTTGTGCAGGCCTGGTTTACACTCTACAATATACTCAGGGGTGGGTGGGTGTGGTTATTTTTGTTTGTTTGCAGTGCAAGCCTATACAGTACATATCTACTCAGAAGTAAGACCCTCTGAATTCAATGGGTATTGTACATGTGTATAGGATTGCAGCCTTCTTATAAGCTGCCTTTCCCAGACTCAAGATAACAACAAACATACTACAATGAAGCAGCAAATTCAGCAAAAACAACAACAATAAAATGTGATTTCAGAACAGTTCCCAAAGCTGCTTGGGAAAGGTGGGCATTGAAGCCCTTGTGGAACGTCCTCTCCGGCCTCTATAAAGGTGTAATTCAGAGCAACTGCAGCAAAACCCATGCTCTTAGGTCTTGATGTTTTTACCTCACCCAAATACCCTCCAACATATCCCGGTGGAAAACCAGGGGACACATCTTCTGGGGCCGTGCTCCTGTGCAAGTCATGTGACCCACGTGATATCATGGCACACCAAATCGTATGTGCTTGGGCACTGTGCTTTCATGCGAGATCACACCCAAAACTGGATGTCCCGATTTAATCAGGACAGTTGAGGGGTATGCACCTAATCACAGCAAATGAGAACAGATTAGAAGTTCTCAACTCCCCCAGGGACTCAATCAGGGAAAGACGATTTCTAAGGTAGCTTGATCCCAGGCCATCAAGGGCTTCAGAGATAATTATTATTATAATTATAATTATTATTATTATTATTATTATTATTATTATTATTATTATTATTATTTATTTGTACCCTGCTCATCTGGCTGGGTCTCCCCAGCCACTCTGGGCAGCCTCCAACAAAATATTAAAATACAGTGGTCTGTTAAACATTAAAAGCTTCTCTAAACAGGGCTGCCTTCAGATGTCTTCCAAAAGTCTTGTAGTTGTTCTTCTCTTTGACATCTGGTGGGAGGATGTTCCACAGGGCAGGTGCCACCACCGAGAAGGCCTGGTCCCCTGTAACTTGGCTTCTCACAGTGAGGGAACCGCCAGAAGGCCCTCGGCGCTGGACCTCAGTGTCCGGGCAGAACGGTGGGGGTGGAGATGCTCCTTGAGGTATACTGGCATAGCTGTCAAAGTTTCCCTTTTTAAAAGGGAAATTCCCTTATTCCGAATAGGATTCCTCGCAAGAAAAGGGAAAAGTTGACAGCTATGTATACTGGACCGAGGCCGTTTAGGGCTTTAAAGGTCAGCACCAACACTTTGAATTGCGCTCAGAAACGTACTGGGAGCCAATGTAGATCTTTCAAGACCGGAGTTATGTGGTCTCGGTGGCTGCTCCCAGTCACCAGTCTAGTTGTCGCATTCTGGATTAGTTGTAGTTTCCAGGTCACCTTCAAAGGTAGCCCCACATAGAGCGCATTGCAGTAATCCAAGCAAGAGATAACTAGAACATGCACCACTCTGGCAAGACAGCCCATGGGCAGATAGAGTCTCAGCCTGCGAACCAGTTGGAGCTGGTAAACAGCTGCCCTGGACACAGAATTGACCTGTGCCTCCATGGACAGCTGTGAGTCCAGAATGACTCCCAGGCTGCGCACCTGGTCCTTCAGGGGCACAGTTACCCCATTCAGGACCAGGGAATCCTCCACACCTGTCTGCCTCCTGTCCCCCAAAAACAGTACTTCTGTCTTGTCAGGATTCAACCTCAATCTGTCAGCCGCCATCCAACCTCCAACCGCCTCTGGACACTCACACAGGACCTTCACCGCCTTCACTGGTTCTGATTTTAAGGAGAGGTAGAGCTGGATATCATCCGCATATTGTATCACCACTTTGTATGGAATTCCTTGAGGAAATCTACTTGGTAAAGTAGGAAGCTATGCAAATATCTCATATAAATTTATTCTAATACTATCTCAGGAGCATAACGGCCCAGCATAGGTTCAGTTTCATCAACCTCTCAAGAGGAATTGTCACTGTAAGGTAAATTGGGAATTTGTCATGGATTGAAGGCAACCTGTTAATCTCAGTGGTTTCAACCTTTCCTGCAGTGATATTCCAACTGCCTTTAATCCTGCAAATTATGCTTGGGGTAGGGAGAAGCTTTAGTAAATGGATAAAAATGTCAATAATCAGATATTAAGGTCCCCCCCCCCCTCCGGTCCTTTTATTCACTGTGGGGAACTTTTATGAGAAGTTGGGATTACAACAACAACAACTATTTTACCAAAGGTAAAACAGGACGAAAGGGAGAAGTGTGTTAAGAGGAAGCCACACTTGACAAACCCTCATCGTGATCAACTCCCACCCAGAAACCAATGTCCCCACTGTAGAAGGATGTCTATATCCAGAATTAGCCCCCACAGTCACTTACGGACTCATTGTTAAAACTGTGTTTATGGAAGACAGTCTTACTCAGCTACGAGTGATCACCAAAGAATAATAATAATAATAATAATCTGGGGGTGAACCTGTCTGGGAAAAAATTGAATTTGTATAAGGATAACTATGAGAAAATATGGAATGAAATTAAAAGAGATTTAGAGGTGTGACTGAAGGAACATTCTTTCACCTATGGTGGACCTGCCCGAGAGTGAAGGCCTTCTGGGAAATGATCTATAATGAGCTAAAAAAGGTATTTAAGTATACCTTTCCTAAGAAACCAGAGGCCTTCCTTCTGGGTATTGTCGACCAGAAGGTGTTAAAGAAGGATAGAACCTTTTTTATTTATTTATATTTTTTAAAAAATAAATTTTTATTGGTTTTCCAAACACAAAATAAAAACAAGCAATACACAATACACAAACATACAAACATATAAACATGTATAATTTCATAATCTTATTTTCATACACCTTACTTCCCGGACTTCCCCATACCTCCCTTTTTCTGCATCCTTGTTTTACATTTCTTCAGCAACTCCTCCAATTAACTGATTATTCAATTCAATTTCTTTTGAGTTCTTCTTTAACTTATTGATTACAGCTGCAATTCTCTATTTCCCAATTCCTTGACATCTTAACACTCCTCAATTTTACAACAATTTTTTAGATATATTTTAAATTTCTTCCAGTCTTCTTCCACTGTCTCTTTCCCCTGGTCACGGATTCTGCCAGTCATCTCCGCCAGTCCCATATAGTCAATCACCTTCGTCTGCCATTCTTCCAGCGTGGGTAGTTCTTGTGTCTTCCAATACTTTGCTAGAAGAATCCTTGCTGCTGTAGTAGCATACATGAAAAACGTCCTGTCCTTCCTTAACACCAATTGGCCTACCATGCCCAAGAGAAAAGCCTCAGGTTTCTTAGGAAAGGTCCTCTTAAGGATAGAACCTTTTTTATGTATGCAACAACAGCAGCAAGAATACTCATCACAAAGTACTGGAAGACACAAGACCTGCCCACACTGGAAGAATGGCAAACGCAACTGATAGACTACATGGAGCTGGCCGAGATGACTGGCAGAATCCGAGACCTGGGAAAAGAGGAGGTGGAAGAGTATTGGAAGAAGTTTAAAGATTACCTACAAAGACTTTATAAATTGTTTGAATGTTAAGAAAGTGCATGAAAGGAAGGAATTTGGCATCAGTAGCCTAGATGAGAAATGTATGAGAATAAGTTGAACTATAAAGATGAGTTTCGAAGTAATGTTATGCCTAAACTAAGTAGTCAAATACTTGATGGAAATATTTAAAACTAGAGGCATAACACATTAGATTTAGAACATAAGATCTGAAATAAGGTAATAAATTGCGGAACATAACTTTTGTTCGGAGAACGCAGGAAAGGGAGACGTGAGGAAGTCCAGAGGATTTTGAAAAAATGTATGAAAGGTTGTGATTTTCTATCTTTTTTCTTCTTTATACTTTTTTTGCCTGTTATATGTTTGGTGATTTTCTTTTCTTAAAAAATGCAATAAAAATATTTATAAAAAAAAAAGAGAGAGAGATTTAGAGGTGTGGTCTAACTTAAAATTGTCATTAATGGGCCGGATTTCTGTGATTAAGATGAATGTGCTGCCAAAGATGCTTTTTTTGTTTCAAGCCCTCCCAATTATAGACAATGTGAAATGTTTTAAAGAATGGCAAAAAGCTCTTTCTAGATTTATCTGGCAGGGGAGGAAACCCAGAATTAAATACAAATTACTTACGGATTCCAAAGAAAGAGGGGGATTCTCTCTGCCAGACTTAAAAATCTATTTTGAAGCTGCCACACTTTGTTGGATTAAAGAATGGATGAAATTAGAAGATACAGATTTACCAGATTTGGAGGGATTTGATAGTGTGTTTGGTTGGCATGCATATTTGTGGTAAGGTAAAGGTACCCCTGCACGTACGGGCCAGTCTTGACAGACTCTAGGGTTGTGCGCTCATCTCACTCTAGAGGCCGGGAGCCAGCGCTGTCCGCAGACACTTCCGGGTCACGTGGCCAGCGTGACGAAGCTGCTCTGGCAAACCGACACCAGAGCAGCACACGGAACGCCATTTACCTTCCCGCTATAAAGCGGTACCTATTTATCTACTTGCACTTAAGGGTGCTTTCGAACTGCTAGGTGGGCAGGAGCTGGGACCGAACGACGGGAGCTCACCCCGCCGCGGGGATTCGAACCGCCGACCATGCGATCGGCAAGTCCTAGGCGCTGAGGTTTTATCCACAGCGCCACCCGCATCCCACTATTTGTCATATTTGTGGTATGATAAAGTAAAAGCCCATAAAGCATTTAAAAATCATATAATTAGGAAATTGTTGTATAATGTATGGATAAAATACAAAGACCTTTTAGAAAGAAAGACGCCCAGATGGCTTTCACCAATGGAGGCAAAGGCCCAGAAAAAATTAAATATTGATACCAAATGGTTGAGATATTATGACTTATTAATAGAGGAAGAGGAAGGCTATAAATTAAGACCATTTGAGCAAATTAAACATAAGCTAAATTGGCTACATTACCACCAGATTAACGAATTGTATAAACTGGATAAGAAAAATGGTTTTACCGGGCTTCCGGTCGGCGCCAGCGTTAATGGCGGTCCTCTTTCCGAGCTTCAGAGGAGGACTGCTCTGCGAGTTCGGGTCTGACCCGCTATGGCAAGCGGGGGACCCTTAAAATTACAGGCGCTGAAGCCTGTGAACAAGGAGACTCGGTGGGCACCAGAAGCGCTCCCCCTTACTGCAGAAAGAGCCTTTTTAAAGGCTCCGGAACGGCATCGGGAGAGCGCGGTGCTGAGAGTCGTTACCCAGCCCGCAGGGTGAAGCCGCGCCGCCATTGACGGAGAGCGCCGATTCCTTCCTGTCAATCTGAGACTGAAATACCCCGTAAGTAAGACTGAATGCTAATCTGGAAACTCTTAAAAGAAAATTTGGCTGAAAACGGGGAAGGTAAAATTAAGGAAGTCTGCCTTCCCCCGACTGCATGACAGCTAAAGCAACGGAAATTTAGAGCTGCATCCGTATGAGATATTTCTTGACGATTTAACCTGACATTGGACTTGGATCTCCCCTCTAGCAAGCAGGGCAGAGGGGAGGAAAAAGGGACACTAAGAATTGCATGTTTTATTTAAAAAAGGAAAAAGTCTTCTGCTGTTTTAATGCCCTGAAGCGGACTGCCAAAAAGGCATTGGTACACTGAACTGTTTTTAAACTTCTGGGAAAGTTACATAGTTGAAGCTTTGTATGATACAAAGTTTTTGGACTCTGTTGCTACAGTATTTTGGAGTATGCTGAAATAGTATCTATTGGAAAGTGCTGTAACAGATATCTACAAGTCTCCTGATATTCTTTTCTTTAACTTCTTTGTCTCCACATTTGGACATTTTGGTTTGCTCCCCCTAGAGGGTCAAAATAACGGCTGTAATAGCCTGGGATAGTGGAATTTTCCATCAGGGGATTGTTTTCCTGGGAACGACCTTGGGACATGAGTGGCCCAGCGGAAGAGATAACTACAAGAGCTAAAGCTAAGCAACAACAGTACCAGCAACAGCAACAAAAGAAAAGAGGCTCAATTACTGGCGCAACTCCTATAGGAACAACAGGACAAGAAAAGGTGACAGTTGCCTCTATGGAGTCAGTGACACAAGCGCTACTTAAGATAAACCAGTCTTTGGAGACCCTGACAAAGCAGAGTACAGAAAATTCACAAAAATTAACAGAATTAACAGCAAGATTGGATTTGAACACAGAATCTATAAATAGGCTGGTTCAAGAAAATTCTGCAACACGTAAAATCGCAGAGGAAGCCAGAACTATTGCTGGAGAGACCCAAGAGAACTTGGAACCGATCGCTAAAAAGGTCTATGAACATGATGCAACCTTGGCTTTGTGGGAATTACAGAGGAAGGAAAGGAATCTGAAATTAAGATTAATTCCCGAGAGTGAAGGAGACAACTTAGCGGAGTTCTTAACACAAGAGTTTGCTGATTTTTGGGAAGACTTGGAGGAGGAAGAATTTAAGATTACAACAGCATTTAGACTGGGCCGAAGACAGAATAGAAAGACCCCGAGGGACTGCTTGATTACTTTCAGATCGAAGGAAGAAAGAGACAAAATATTAAAATTACATTACCAAAAGGCCTTGCAAATTGAAAATTCACCCATACAGATCTTTAAGGACATCCCTAAACATATTTTGGAGTTGAGAACCTTCTATAAGGACTTGGTTTACTTGCTGAAGAAGAACAACATCCTCTTTAGGTGGGAGTTCCCACAAGGACTGTCCTTTGACTATAAGGGAAAGAAGGTGAAAATAAAGACAATACAAGACAAAGAAAGATTCTTGGAGAGAAACCAAGAGGACTTACAGAAAGGAACGGTGGACCCAATTGCAGAACAAAGGAGAGCACTAGACATTCTTAATCTATCGTTTGGACTTAACCCAGCACCATCAGAGGAAGAGCAACAACTTGGAGCGGTTGGAGGAGTGACACAGAAACAACAATAAGATGGCCCTGCAATTCCTTAGCTGGAATTGTAATGGGCTTAACATGCCTTTGAAGAGACGCCAAGTGTTTCACATTTTGAAAAGAGAACAATTGGACGTGATTTGTTTACAAGAAACTCATGTAACCAGAGCACACAGGAAGTTACTTATAAATAAAAGATTAGGACAAGAATTCATTTCATCGGACAAAGTTAAGAAAAGAGGAGTTGTGATTTATGTAAAAGAGAAATGGGTCCCAAAAATGATGTTCAAAGACGAGCAAGGAAGATATTTGGCAGTTGAAATACAAGCACAAGGAGAAAAATTCTTAATAGTTGGAATCTATGCACCAAATGAAGGCAAGGCGGAATTCTTCAAGAAACTTCATGAAACTCTGACGGACCATTTGGATTACAATATGATAATTATGGGAGACATGAATGGTGTAGTCTCTACAAATATGGACAAGGCACAAAGACTGACAATTTCCAAGGAAGGGAGACTTCCGAAGACCTTCTTTGAGATGACGGAAAATATGGACCTAATAGACATATGGAGAACAAGGAACCCTCTTGAGAGAGAGGGAACTTTTTTCTCACATGCGACGACGACCTGGACCAGAATTGATCAAATCTGGATCACTAGTGGGATGGCTCCAAAGATTAGGAGGGTAGAAATCTGCCCAAAAACCTGCTCCGACCATAACGCCGTGAAGATGGAAATGAAACTTACAACAACTGGTCAATTTAGATGGAGGATGAATGACACCCTGTTTCGAGACAAGGAGATTCACATGAAGGCCCAGAAAACCTTAAAGGACTATTTTGAAATAAATCTAAAGGCTGATGTGGAAAAAAGAGTGATCTGGGACGCAAGTAAAGCTGTGATGCGAGGATTTCTGATTCAACAAAACTCAATAAAAAAGAGAAAGCAGAATGAGAAGAAGGAAAAGATTTTGGAAAAGATAAAAGAAGGAGAGAAGAAATTAAGATCAAAACCAAAGTCCCAGGAGATTCTGAGAGAGATCAAGTTATACCAAACACAATATATGGAACTGATGAATCAGGAGATTGAATGGAAGATAAAACAAATGAAACAAAAAACCTTCGAATCGGCAGATAAATGTGGCAAACTTCTGGCATGGCAATTGAAGAAAAGGCAGAAACTAAATACAGTTACAAGCCTTGAAGTGGATGGAAAGAACATATCTAAACCTAATGAGATTAGAAACTGTTTCCTGAGCTACTTTAAAAAACTTTATTCTCAAGGACCACAAAATGAAGAAGATATGGACAAATTTCTTAATAAATATGGATTACAAAAAATCTCTCATCAAAGTAAGGTGGATTTAAACCAGAGAATAACAGAACAAGAGATAGAGGGTGCCATTCAGGACATGCAATTGGGCAAATCTCCAGGGCCAGATGGACTGACTTCCAGATATTATAAATCTTTGAAGGAATGGTTGGTTCAACCGTTAAAGGAAGTCTGTAACGAGATCCTAGAGGGGAAAAAGGCACCAGAATCGTGGAAGGAAGCGTATATTTCACTCATACCAAAGACAGAGACTGAAAAGACTCAACTCAAGAACTACCGCCCAATATCACTACTTAATGTGGATTATAAAATCTTTGCAGACATTTTGGCAAAAAGATTTAAGAGAGTGTTGATGGAGATGATTCATAAGGACCAAGCAGGCTTTCTCCCAAAAAGGCATTTATCAGACAATGTAAGAAATATAATAGACATTTTGGAATTGCTAGAGGTGAATATAAACACTAAAGCAGTGTTGATTTTTGTGGACGCGGAGAAAGCATTCGACAATATTTCTTGGAGCTTTATGAAAAAGAATCTTCATGGGATGGGGGTAGGCCAAGGATTTGAGAATGGTATGGGTGCGATATACTCTGAACAAAAAGCGAAGCTGATTGTAAATAATGTGATAACTGATGAACTTAAGATAGAAAAAGGAACACGACAGGGGTGCCCAATTTCCCCATTGCTCTTTATTTCGGTTCTGGAGGTGTCGCTAAATATGATTAGAAATGACCAGCAGGTTGAAGGTGTACAGGTCGGAGATAAACAGTACAAGTTAAGAGCTTTTGCAGATGACTTAGTATTGACCTTACAGGAGCCAAACTCTAGTGCGAAAAGGGTGTTGGAGATAATTCAACAATTTGGCCAGGTAGCCGGATTCAAACTGAACAAACAAAAAACTAAAGTCATAGAAAAAAATTTAACAGTTAAGGAGAAGGAGGAATTTCAAGAAGAGACAGGTTTGACAGTGGTTAAGAAGGTGAAATACCTAGGGGTTCACTTGACATCCAAAAATTTGAACTTGTATAAGGACAATTATGAAAAATGTTGGTCAGAAATTAAAAAAGACTTAGAAATATGGTCAAATTTGAAATTATCAATGTTAGGCCGAATTGCAGTTATCAAGATGAATGTATTGCCTAAAATGTTATTTTTATTTCAAACTTTGCAAATCCTCGACAAGATGGATTGTTTTAAGAGGTGGCAGAAAGACATATCGAAATTTGTCTGGCAGGGCAAAAAGCCCAGAATTAAATTTAAAATCCTGACAGATGCTAAAGAAAGAGGGGGATTTGCCCTGCCGGACCTAAAACTGTATTATGAAGCAGCAGCGTTCTGCTGGCTGAAAGACTGGATGCTCCTCGAGAATACAGACATTTTGGACTTGGAGGGTTTCAATAATGCATTTGGTTGGCATGCATATCTATGGTATGACAAAATTAAGCTGCATAGGGCCTTTAAGAATCATATTGTCAGAAAAGCACTGTACAATGTTTGGTTAAGATATAAAGATTTGTTAGAAAATAAAACCCCTAGATGGTTGTCACCCTTGGAGGCCAAGGCACTCAAAAAGCCCAATATGGAGGCCAAATGGCCAAAGTATTGGGAAATTTTGGAACAAGATGGAGACAAATTGAAATTACAGAGTCATGAGAAAATGAAACTTAAAGTACGTGATTGGCTCCATTATTATCAAATAATGGAGGTTTATAAACAAGATAGGAAAGTTGGCTTCCAGGTGGAGAAATCAAAATTAGAAACTGAATTGTTAGAACCCAATACTAAGAACTTGTCAAGAATGTACAATTTGCTGCTGAAATGGAATACGCAAGATGAAACAGTTAAATCGGCTATGATTAAGTGGGCACAGGACATCGGTCATAACATAATGTTTGCTGACTGGGAATGGTTGTGGAATACAGGTATAAAATTTACGGCCTGTAATGCTTTAAAGGAAAATATTATGAAAATGATCTATAGGTGGTATATGACCCCAGTCAAGCTAGCAAAAATTTATCATTTGCCTGACAATAAGTGTTGGAAATGTAAAGAAACTGAAGGTACCTTCTACCACCTTTGGTGGACGTGCCCGAAGATTAAGGCTTTCTGGGATATGATATATAATGAAATGAAAAAGGTACTTAAATGTACTTTTCCTAAAAAATCAGAGGCCTTTCTTTTGGGCATTGTCGGCCAATTGGTGTCAAAGAAAGATAGAATTTTCTTTATGTATGCTACGACAGCAGCAAGAATACTCATCGCAAAGTACTGGAAGACACAAGATCTACCCACCCTGGAAGAGTGGCAAATGAAAGTGATGGACTATATGACACTGGCTGAGATGACTGGCAGAATCCACGATCAGGGGAAGGAGACAGCGGAAGAAGAGTGGAAGAAATTCAAAATTTATCTTAAGGACTATTATAAACTTGATGAATGCTAGAATGTTGAGGTTATGAGAAAGAAAGGGTGACAGTGATATAAGATTAGACTGAAGGAAAGATTAAAAGGACAGAGACTTGACAGAAATATTTAGAAGTTGCTAAAAAACTTTGGACATTGGGATGCAGAAAGGGGAGGTATGGGGGAGTCTGTGAAATAAGGTTTAGGAAAAAAAGGTTATGAAATTATACACGTTTGTATGTCTTTTTATATGTTTGTTTTGTTTTAAAAAATACTGTAAAACCAATAAAAAAATTTTATAAAAAAAAAAAAAGAAAAATGGTTTTACCTTGGAAAAATCTAAGTTGGAGATGGAGTTGTTAGATAGTGAAGGTAAAAACTTATCTAAAATGTACAAGCTTTTGCTGGAGTGGCATACAAAAGATGAACAAGTTAAATCGGTGATGATAGATTGGGCAAGAGATTTAGGACATAACATAATGTTTGAGGACTGGGAAAGATTGTGGAAGAAAGGGGTGAAGTTCACCGCATGTACTTTGTTAAAGGAAAATATTATGAAAATGATGTATAGATGGTATTTGACACCTGTAAAATTAGCAAAGATGTATCATAATTGTGATAATACATGTTGGAAATGTAAAGAAAAGGAAGGAACATTCTTTCATATGTGGTGGACCTGCTCCAAGGTGAAAGACTTCTGGGAAAAGATTTATAATGAATTGAAAAAAATGTTGAAATATACATTTAGAAAGAAACCAGAGGCCTTTCTTCTTGGAATAACAGGTTCGGAATTGCCCAAGAAAGATGTTAATCTATTTTTGTATGCCACAACTGCGGCTCGTATTTTGTTAGCTAAAAAGTGGAAAACTCAAGAATTACCAACAGTAGAAGAATGGCAGATGAAGATGATGGATTGTATGGAGCTAGCCAATCTAACCGGAAGAGTCCGCGACCAGAAGGAGGAGGAACATCACGAAGAATGGAAGAAATTTAATGATTATTTAGTTAAATTTGTTAAGCTAAAATAACTGGAAATAGCGTCCAGATACTTAAAGGGCTTAGGATTGTATCTATGTTAACTGATAAAATAATATGTTTAATACAAGAAGGAGAAGATTTAAAGATGTTAATGTTTAATTTAAAGGGTATTAAAATTGGGATTTGGAAAACCGTTCTAAGGATATGCAATGAAATTCAACTAAGGGGAAATGAGGAAGTCGTTTTACAAAGTAAATAACTGTTATTTTCAATAAGATTATGATTTATGTCTGTTATGTTTTGTTTGTTTTATGTTTTTGTTTGTCATTGATATTGTAAAAACTAATAAAATTTTTGCAAAATAACAACAACAACAACAACAGTTGCTGTTATTATTAATTTGTACCCCTCCCATCTGACTGGGTTGCCCCAGCCACTCGGGGCATCTTCCAGCATATATAAAAACATAGGTAGAGGTAAAGGGACCCCTGACCATTAGGTCCAGTCGTGGCTGACTCTGGGGTTGCGGCGCTCATCTTGCTTTATTGGCCGAGGCAGCTTCCAGGTCATGTGGCCAGCATGACTAAGCCGCTTCTGGCGAACCAGAGCAGCGCACGGAAACACCGTTTACCTTCCCGCCGGAGCAGTACCTATTTATCTACTTGCACTTTGACTTGCTTTCAAACTGCTAGGTTGGCAGGAGCTGGGACCGAGCAACCGGAGCTCACCCCGTCGCGGGGATTCAAACCACCGACCTTCTGATCGGCTATACAGGGCTGCCTTCAGAATACAGTGGTACCTCGGGTTAAGAACTTAATTCGTTCCGGAGGTCCGTTCTTAACCTGAAACTGTTCTTAACCTGAGGTAGCACTTTAGCTAATGGGGCCTCCTGCTGCTGCCGCGCCACCGGAGCACGATTTCTGTTCTCATCCTGAAGCAAAGTTCTTAACCTGGGGTACTATTTCTGGGTTAGCGGAGTCTGTAAACTGAAGTGTCTGTAACCCAAGCTACCACTGTATCCCTCTTCTTCCATTTAAGACATTGCATTCAGCCAGAAATACTTAATAACTGCTTATTAAGCAATATATAAATATTGGCAAATAAAATACATTCTGAGGTAATCTTTGAGATAAGATAGACCAGTCATATAATATAAGTTGACAGTCTTCCCAATCATAATTGAATGTGCATAATTTTTGATGATATTTTGAATTTTGGCAAAATGCCTTGAAATTCTAAATGCTAATTGTTTTAAAACTACAACCCTTGTTTTGCATCAGGGGTGCCAAGTAGGGGGGCCCGGGGGGCTTTGGCCTCTCAAAAATTTTCAGTGAAGGGGTTGGGGCCCTTAAAAGTTCTATGGCGGCCGTGCATGCAAGCTGCAGAGCGTCCTTGCATCCTGCACGCAAGCTATGGGGTGTCCACACAGCATGTCAGCATGCCCCACGTCATGTGCGCATGGCATGCCGACATCACGTGGCGTGGGTCCCCTCATTCATAGGGGCAAGGCGGCGCACGTGTTTTGGATCTCATTTATAGATAGAAAAGGTAGTGGATTCAAAAGCAAATGTTTTTCAATCTTACTTTAGATCATTTGGAAGTTACTTACAATGATTCCCTTTTCTGAACCCAGTGTGACAATGTCATTGGAGAATATGAGCACACAGAAAACAGGAAGTTGAGGGAGAAAGTAGCAAGCTTATTCCAGATGAGATAATGGAAGGTTATGGAAAGGACAGCAAGGGTTTAGTAGACTTTCATCTGTCTCTGGCTAAGGAAGGGATAACTCCCCTATGTACAAACACATACATTCACGCACATGTATGATGGCTATCTAAGCTGTCTACCCACAGCAGGTGTTCTTTATTCATGGTAACTGATTGCAAAGAACAAGTAAAACAGGTATAACTTAACTGACAATAGTTGGATCATGTTGCAAAAAGGGCACTCTCACTATTACTTCGATAGCTTTTGAAATTGAATGGGCCAAGATTGACCACATGATAGTGCTGCTGTCAGTTAACCATTCCTATTCCATGCTTGCTACTCATTCATCAGACACTATTCTCTTTACCTTTGTCCTTTCTGTATAAAGGCCGACTTTTCTGTGTTTTTCCAATCCATCTCCAGGCTTCATGTGCTCATAAAGCTTCTAATATAGGCTGGGAAGAGCAAGGTCAGTTCAGATCTGGAGGCAAACTCAGGAAGGGATGGGGCATAAATACCTGACTTGCCATATGCTTGCTATAGAATTACATCCAAAATTGAACTCGGTGAATTTCACTGATGTGAAATTACAGTCAGAAATGGGGTGGGGATAGGATTTATAGAATCCATTTTGGTTGCAATGTGCACATGTACAAACTAAGATTTGTGCAGCATTAAGAGTACAAAATCCTCAATGCAACATGGAATGAAGTGTGAAAGTTGATATGTTTCAGGGAAAGAAAGGGAAAGAGAAAATCCAACAGAGCCTTGTTCCCACCTTCCCCCAACAGCTGATTTCCTATTGCAAACTATCACCTTGCATATGTTTTTGACTGTATCCAATATCCAAAGCCCTGAATGGATGAACTATTTTCCTAGCACACAATCTCAGAGCACTTAGGTGCACAAGTCTGTTCGGTTGGTGGTGATGGAGGAATCAGAAAGCAGAATAGGTATAGAAGGGGTATCCAGTGCCAAAGCTGCCATAGGTCTTTGCATAATTGGCACAAGTTCAAAGTTAATATTCTAGTATAGGGGGCTATCCTATCAAAATCTTGAAGATAAATTTCTGAGCTAAGAATTGACCATCTAAAACATGGGGGTCACTAACCTATGTCTCTCCAAAGGCTGCTGAATGACAGTTCCCTCCAGCCTTGGCAAAAATGGCCAATGGTCAAGGATGATGGGAATTGTTGTTCATTAATATCTGTAGAGCCCAATGCAGGGGAGGTCCCAAGAAGCTCCTGAACCAGCAGGACTTGTCCAAGGCACATTACTGTCTCATGTCTGCCCTGTGCGACCCAAGAGCTACGCTCCCAGAATCCTTTATTGCTGGGCCAAAACTCAGAAATCACACACCACTGAATGGACACAGGCCTATAAGAGGGCAGGAGATCCTGGGGTGCCCTTCTCTAGCGCCATGTTCTTTCTTCGACACCCCTAAATGTATGTTGCTGCTGACCTGGGTAGCCTGTTCTGTTGCGCTAGTCCTGGTAACAGCAGTTGCAATCTATGGGGATCAGTTCAAGGCAGCTGATTTGAAGCAGCCAGAGTCAGTGTACTGTAAAGTTTGCTTGTTTGAATAAGGAAATGTGGATATCAAGAAAGTAAATAACAGCTGTTCCTGATGCAGGGAAGGCTGTAATTACGGTGATATATTTCTCTTGCCTGGTGCCTTGTCTAAAAAAGATACAATATTGGGGTCATAGTCGTGTTAATATGTCTCATAGGTTAAAGCAACTTGGTGGTCAACAGTCCTTTCCACACAAGGTGAAAACATAGAGTTGAAACTGGGACAATAGGGATATGGCAGCAATTTCCATTGTGTGCTTAAACAAAACCTGCCGGTTGTAAATTACTGTTGTTAATAAGAGGGAAGCATGAGCTCAGAGAGCAGCTGTCATGTAAAAGCCAATATTTAAAGGCAATATGTTTGCATTACAATTATATTTACCTTTAACATCTTCTGGGCATTATTAATTTCCTGCATTATTGCCCAGTTTCACATTTTATTTTACATAATGAAGCTTTTTACTCCTCAGTGAACCCATAATTGCTAATTGCCACAGACAAAACTTGGTAGTGTGGTTGTGCAAAGGAGGATCACAGATGCTGAAGGTTATATTTCATAAGCTCTTTTTAGATACATTTAATTAAATCAAAAGTATCTAATCCCTTGTGATCCTCACAGGACAAAGTAAAGAGAGACTGGTAAAGAGGACTTGAGGATGACACTTTTAGAATTATAGGACAAGAAAGGATATGTGAGTGATTTCCTAGAGATCTGCATTGAACTTTTTTAGATTCTTGAACCAGCACTGGCTGGTGACGTTCAGGCAAAATTCACCAGACAAATGTGAATTTTTGATTACAAAAACATTGGTTTCAGCAAACTTGAAGTCCATAACCAAAGTTGATTTAAAGAGTTTCGGGAAGAAGGCTGAATAGAAGCACAAGTACAAACCATATACAGTGGTACCTCAGGTTAAGTACTTAATTCGTTCCGGAGGTCCGTTCTTAACCTGAAACTGTTCTTAACCTGAAGCACCACTTTAGCTAATGGAGCCTCCTGCTGCCGCCGCACTGCCAGAGCACGATTTCTGTTCTCATCCTGAAACAAAGTTCTTAACCTGGGGTACTATTTCTGGGTTAGCGGAGTCTGTAACCTGAAGCGTCTGTAACCTGAGGTACCACTGTACATCCACGGAGGCTGGTCCAGCAGGGCAAATGGGACACTAAGGCAGCCCCCACCTGCCTGACCTCTTCCTTACATCTAGTCCAGGGAGTGGCACCGTCTCTCAGCTTCCTCCCCTGTAGTCTCTGTGTTCCCCTTGTTGTAAGTTACTTTGGGTTGCCTTGGGCAAGATAATGTAGATAACAAATTTTAATAATAATAATAATAGTGACTAAGCAGAGAGGAGAATTAGTTGTCTCTGCCTACCATTGGCATTGACATCTGCGTCCTGTTTGGGCTCCCTGCTTTCTGCTCTACCAGTCTCAGTGGGCACCACCTACATACATTAAGAAGAAAATGGAGAGAAATGTAAAAAGCAGAAGCGCCCAGTGGATGTGTATAATGATCAAGACTTCCATGCCACAGTCAGATGGACTGAGGTTTTAGGACTTGTAGATGACAAGCTTGAGAATATTGATTAAAAGTATCAGGCTTTTGGAACTTTGCTTCCTGCGGCTCTCAGCTCTTCTCCAGGGGTCAGGGGAGGGAGGGAGGGCCTTAAATGCATTTTGCTACCCTCTCTTCTCCCCAATGACTAGCAAATACAGAGTAAATTATGCAAGACAGTAAAACATTGCAGAATTAATTAGGCATAATAAAGAATCATGCTAATTGGCTTAATCTGCATAATGTCTACACAGAATTCAGGTTGTCTTGGCACAGAGTTTTGGTTTACTTTTTAATCTCAGAGAGTACACATAGTCTGGGTCTCCATGCCACTGGCAAGCTATTACCCTTTCTCTATTAAGGAGGGAAAGCAAGTTTCCATTGAAAAATGGCAAATGACAATTAATCATTTCCCCCTTGTCTGCTGGAGGGCTGACACTGTAACTGTTTCTGTGACTAATGCCTTGAGCCTTATTGAAATCTACATTGAATAAATGGCTGATAACGATCCTCTGTCTTCTGTTTGAGATGACCTTTCAGGGGAGGGGGAACCTGGTGAAGAAATGAAGTCCTCCGGTCCTTTGCTTGACACAAACACTTCCCAGCAAATCTCTAAGAACTCCAATCTATCTTCATTTATAGGTTAATTTGCATTAAACAAATGTCCCCGTAAGCAAACGGCAGTTAGCAAAACCATATGGGCATTTGCCTACCAGGGTTATTAATGTTACACATTCCATCTGGAAGCATCCATTTGGAGAGACAATAAAGATCCAAGGTCACATTAAAACACAAAGTTGATTGCAGACAAGGCTCACAATGTATGGGATGAAGGCCATAAATGTTATGACAATTATAAATGACACAAATGCATAATACATAGCCCTCTTGTAACATGAACGCATGTAACAAAAGAAAATACTGTTTTAGTTGTCAACTATTTTATTACAAACTCACAGTGAGGGGAATAATTCACTGGGGTCTCTCAAAGATTTGCACTGGATTTATTTGTTAATTGTCTGGAATCAGGGGTGAGCAGTGAAGGGTCAAACTATGTGGAGTTACCAAGTGAAATATCAAGCAGACTGTAGGGAGCTCCAAAAACATCTCTCCAAATCAGATGAATAGGCAACAAAATGTAGTTGTGGGATTATGCACGTTGGAACAAAGATGCTAGCCACATACAGTCGTGCTTTGGTTGTTGAACGCCTTGGTACTCGGACGT
Source organism: Podarcis muralis (assembly GCF_964188315.1). NCBI lineage: Eukaryota > Metazoa > Chordata > Lepidosauria > Squamata > Lacertidae > Podarcis > Podarcis muralis. The sequence goes on from NC_135662.1 coordinate 90,129,024, forward strand.
TTTGGCTCCCGAGTGCCGCAAACCCAGAAGTGAGTGTTCTGGTTTGTGAATGTTTTTTGGAAGCCGAACGTCCGACGCAGCTTCTGATTGAGTGCAAGAAGCTTCTGCAGCCAATCGGAAGCCACACCTTGGTTTTCGAACTGTTCTGGAAGTCAAAAAGACTCCTGAATGGATTAAGTTTGACAACCAAGGTACCACTGTATAAGTGGGTGGTATCTGAACTAGCATTGACTAGAGATTACTGGAAAGAGATTATGGGACCGTAGATAACAGTTCTAGGGGTGGCTTCCAATATATATAAAAATATAATTAAACATCAAACATTAAAAAAACTCCCCTGTACAGGACTGCCTTCAGATGTCTTCAAAAGGTTATATAGTTACGGTACTTATCTCCTTGATTCGTGGGTCGCATAACTACACACCCTCCAACATTTATCTGATGAAAATAGGGACGTCCTAAGGGACGCGAGTGGCACTGTGGGTTAAACCACAGAGTCTAGGACTTGCCGATCAGAAGGTCGGCAGTTCAAATCCCCACGGCGGGGTGAGCTCTCATTGCTCAGTCCCTGCTCCTGCCAACCTAGCAGTTCAAAAGCACATCAAAGTGCAAGTAGATGAATAGGTACCGCTCCTGTGGGAAGGTAAACGGCGTTTCCGTGCGCTGCCCTGGTTCGCCAGAAGCGGCTTAGTCTTGCTGGCCACATGACCCGGAAGCTGTACGCCGGCTCCCTCGGCCAATAAAGCAAGATGGGCGCCGCAACCCCAGAGTTGGCCACGACTGGACCTAATGGTCAGGGGTCCCTTTACCTTTACCTTTAAGGAAAAGCGAGAAACCAAGATGACTTCTGTAAATCCAGGACTGTTCCCAGAAAATAGACACACTTGGAGGGTCTGCATATTTGTGACTCCTAGCAACAGATATTCAAAAGTCATCATGCCCCCTGATACTGGAAGCAGAAGTTAGCCATCATGACCAGTAACCACAAACTCTTTTCTGTCCCAGCGCATTTTATACTTCCATGAATTTACGGAGGCTTGTACACACAGTTCTGTTAATCTCCTGTTCCCTGGTCAATCAGCTGTCTACCACTCAGCCAGTCTTAATCCAATAGTATAGGAGAGGCAAAGAGGTCTCTTCCATGTGTCTCTGGGCAGAAAAACCACATGACTGATATTTGACTATTAGGAGGACTAAAGGCTTTTAAGCCCCTGATGATATATTTTGTGTCTGTAAAATAGGGATGTGAAACCTCAGGTCCAGGGGCCAAATGTATCATCCAGGCCTTGTCATCTGGCTCTTGGGACTCTTGCCAGAACACACACATCACCAGCCCTACTTCATGCCCTCACATGTTTTTGTAGTGCATCCTTGAAGTCTGATAACAACTCCTGAGAACCAGTGTGGTGTAGTGGTTAAGAGTGGTAGACTCGTAATCCGGGGAACCGGGTTCATGTCTCCGCTCCTCCACATGCAGCTGCTGGGTGACCTTGGGCCAGTCACACTTCTCTCAAGTCTCTCAGCCCCACTCACCTCTCACAGAGTGTTAGTTGTGGGGGAGGAAGGGAAGGGAGCTTGTGAGCTGCTTTGAGACTCCTTAGGGTAGTGAGAAATCCAAACTCCTCCTCCTCCTCCTCCTCCTCCTCCTCCTCCTCCTCCTCCTCCTCCTCCTCTTCTTCTTCTTCTTCTTCTTCTTCTTCTTCTTCTTCTTGGTTCCCTGGGTGGAGGGTGTGTGTGTGTGTGTGAAAGAGGTGGGGGGAGAGAGAAGAAACTAGCCCAGTGTATAAAGGTAAGGTTTCCATTGGTTGTTTTGCTCATTTTTGCCTCTGGCCACACCCATCACTGCAATTTGGCCCCTGGAAGGTTTTTCAGATGGGAATGTGGCCCTCAGTCTGAAAAAAAGGTTCCCCACCCCCACTATAAATGAAACACATAGACAAATAAATTGCACAATGTCTTCTTCCATTACAGTAAACGCCTTGCCCATTTTTCACTGGCATAAGGCAATATAAAATTCTTACCAGTAGCATTGTACATGAAAACAGTGTTTAATCTTGCCCCATATGAGACTTCACCACACTCCTGAAAAAAATGCCAAAATCTTATTGCTCAGTCTCTTAGACGCAACATAGGAAGCTGCCTTATAGCAGATCAGCCCATTTCTCCATCCAGCACACTACTGTCCATTCGGAAAGGCAGCATCTCTCCACGGTCTCAGGGAGAGCACCTTCACATCACCTGCCGCCTGAACCTTAGCTGAACATGCTAGGGATTGATCCTGGGACCTTCTGCATACAAAGTACTGAGCTGTGGTTATAGAGAATAAATGGAAGTGAAGCACGCTAGACTGGCTTATTTGTGCACACTATAAAAAAATAGGGATAGGGATTTATTAGGGAAAGAGAGAGGCTGTTGGAGTACAGGGATAGTGCCTCTATTTTGTTTATTTTTAAAGAGGGAAATACAACTCACATGTTTACCACTGTGTTTCAGATACAAGTTAAACCAGGTCAACAGCTTAAATGGCTTCTGTGCAGGTGAGCACAGAAAAGAAAAGCATAAAGCCTCCAAAAGTCTGTCACCAGATCCCTTCTGTTTCCTCAAATTCCTCCAACGTTGTGCTGCATATTTTGATAGAAACTGTGGGGAGATATACAACAAAGAAACCATGCTAGCAGGATGTATTTGGTTTTCACCATTCCCATACCCTCCAACTGTCCTGATTTTCCAGGGACAGTCCTGGAATTATGAAAGCCATCCCAGCTTCTGATTTGATCCTGGAATGTCCCTGTTTTCCCCTCCAGTCCTACTGCTGCCAGCTCCCTCCCTTGGGCAGCTCATAGCAGCTGCTGGACAGCAGGCAAGGAGGAGGAGAAGCTGCAGCCGCCAAGGCCCAGCCAGGTGTGAAGCGGCTGCTCTGAGGGCAGAGGGCAAGGCTGCCTTGGGACGGGGGGGGGGGCGGGGAGAGAGAAGTGGAGCAGAGAGCAATGAATCTTGATTTTAAAAAAAAATGCTTTGTGTGTCCATGTCTAATCTACCAGAGAATAAAATAAAATAAAATCAGGATTAAGGGGTTTTCTCATGACAGTGGAGGGTGTATGTGCTGGATCCCATTGGTGTACTGGTGATGGCACTCGCCCTTCTTCTGATTGGACATGCTCTGTGGTGGGGGACAAACAATGGGGGGCTGAGGAGGATCAGTTGGGGTGAGGGAGTGAGAAACGTCCCTCTTTTCACCTGAGGAATGAGGCGCAAGGGGTGCCTCCCTCTCCTGCTGAGACATGCTCCCCCCCCCCCCCGTCTCCAATAACACATAGTTATAAAGAGGAGAGCACAACAGAGGCTAGACGTGTGTAGACACAGCATGAGACTGCTTGGAAAACATGCGGGAGAGAAGGAGCCTTTGAAATGGTGGAAGGCAGGGCCCCCCAGTCCTGGCAACTATTCCATAGGGGCAAGACCTACTGGGAAGGGTTGCTGAGTTGTATGGCGTCTCCTTGAATAAAGAGTTAACTTCACTGGCAATGGAGTCCTGTGTATTTCGTGTTGACCTGTGTCTGACTCCAGCCCTGACACTTGAGGTATTGCAGTAGTTATAAGTTAGACAACATTTTGGCAGAAGTAGCTTATTTATTATTATTTATTACATTTCTATACCACTTTTTTCTTCCAAGGAACTCAAGGTGGTCTGCATGGTTCTCCTCCTCCACATTTTATCCTCACAACCACCTTTTGAGGTAGGTTAGGCTAAGAGATGGTGACTGGCCCAAGGTCCCCCAGGGAGCTTTGTGGCTGAGTGGAGATTCAAACCCTGGTCTCCCAGGTCATAGTCCAACACACCAACCATTATGCTACTCATGCGGGGCTGAGGAAAAACCACACCTGTTGAAATGTCCTCTTCTATGAAACCATTAAAAGTTCAGGAGCCCTGTCTCCTTCATATATGGTCACCTTACTCATAAATGATACTCTGTAGAGGTCTAATGGGCAGTGGAGGACAGAGGTGCCTGGTGTGCTCTGGTCCATGGGGTCACGAAGAGTCGGACACGACTAAACGACTAAACAACAACAACAACAGAGGTCTAATGAGAGGCTTAGATTGTGGAAGGGGCTGTATTGCCTATTGGGAAGTGAGTGAGACTGAGTCTGTCTATGCCCAGTCTCTGACGAGTGATGCTCTGCTAGAGGTGATCCTTGTTATACAGCACTCCGTCCTTTCAGTAATAAGTAGGAGGCACTCACTCCAGGTTTCAGGCTAAAGCAACAGCTGCAGATCCGTTCTGTTGGGGCCTCACAGGCCAGACAGCGAGTGTTCCTCCCCAAGACTTTCCAAGTTGCTTAGGCTGAGTGCCAGCCCCACCAAAAGGCGAGCGCCACACAGCATAGCTGTTCAATGCCACAGGCAGCTGCCCCATGTCTGTCCTGTGTCTGAAGACACAAAGAGCCTAGATGAATGGCCTCGGCCTGAATTTCTTGAGTCGGTCACAAAGCCCTGGAAATGCTGGAGCTGCTATGAAGCTGAGTAGCTTTTGGGAGAGCAGGGGTATTATAGTTCATTACTGAGATAATGTATCTGAAGCACCGTGAATATGGTAACAATCTGTATACACTTTTTATTATTGCTTTCCTTTTTTTCTTTATTTCCACATTCTGAGGCTGGGAAAGAATGCCAAATTTAACACCAGTCACCAACATATAGTTTCACCTTCCTGTTACTATAGGCTGCACCACAGATTTACAGTGTGGTCCTGTGTAATGTTCCTTCAGAAGTTAGTCATACTCGGTTCAGTGGTGCTTTTTCATCAGCAACAGTGTTTAGGATTGCAGCCCAAAACTACTTAAATGGACATTCCCTTTCCCTAGGAAACCCTGGAACCTGCAATTCTCTGAAGGGGGCCTGCTAAGGATTTTAAAATGGGTCTTTTTAGCACCCTCATGGTACTATAATTCCCAGGATTCTTTGAGGCAATACATGGCAGTTTAAATGGTATAAAGCCATTTAGCAACAGGCTGCCTGTGGGACATGTCTTATTGTTCACTATTAATAAGTCCACGTGTTATATGAAGAGGGTCTCAATGTGATCAAGGTGATATGATAGCCGTCTTTAAATATCTGAAGGGCTGTCACATGGAAGATGGAGGAAGCTTATTTTCTCCTGCTCCAAAGGGTAGAACTCGAGGCAATGGATTCAAATTACAATAAAGGAGATTCCAACTAAACCTTAGGAAGAATTCTCTGCTGGGAAGAGCTATTTGACAGTGGAATGAACTCCTTCAGAAGGTGGTGGACTGTCCATCACTGGAGGTTCCTAAGGAGAGGTTGGATGGTCACTTCTCAAGGGATTATTTAGCTATGATTCCTGAACTGCAAGGGGTTGGACTAGATGACATTTAAGGTCACCTCCAACCCTCCAATTCTATTATTCTTAAGAGAAATGAAGCCATGCAGCTGGCCACACTCCTGAGGTCCATGTGTTAGGTGCCAGTGTTAACTCTTAGACAAAGTAGGGTGGCAGGTGCTGCCTCCAGCAGAAGTTGACTGTTCCTCCTGAACCACCTGGTCATTTGTTGGATGGCAGAGCTGTGTATGTCACAGTGCCTATCCTGGACCCTCTAAACTATCCTCCTGCCTCAAATGCACTAAAGAAAACGGCCCCATCACCAGTGTTGAAGTAAAATTCTGCTGCCAGTCCAGATGGCTTCAGGTGGCTTGCTTGTCCCTTCAGGCAGCAAAATGTCTAGGGCTGGCCCTTTTAGGTGAGGACATTTACATGGATGCTACGTGGGCCCAGTAGTGTGTGATGTGGGCTTCTGACCGCTCTTTAATGCTCCAAAGTGGTTGCAATGAATTTGAGTGCATCTGAATCATACACCTACATAAATATATGCATGGCCCTATTTAATTACAGTGCTAGGAAGTCAGAATAATTTTTGAACTTTACTATCAGTGATAGTAACATAAAAATTTTTAAACTTCTATTGAAACACCTCAAGTGCTTATTTGTAATAATAATGTGAAAACTAAGGTCACAATCCACCTGGAAGTTCTTCTGTGCAAAGCCCAGTGAGGATTACACAGGAGGGATTCCTTGTGTCTTTCGTTCTTACATAGTTTTGCTTGCATGTTACCCTCTCTCTCTCTGACTAAAGGAATCAAGTTGGGAGAAAAGACTCCCATTTCATGTATGTTGAGAAGTTACCATATGAACTTAGAATCACTGAAATAATTTCACTTGAGAAGTAGAATGGGGTGGGGGGAGCAGCACTCAATTCAGTTTGAGTTTAACAGAAAACACTAAATTAGTTTACCAGCTTTTTTGCAGTGGCTAACCCTCCCCCCTCCCCATCAGCTGATTTTTAAAAGCAGAAAGTTGTCTGTGGGTTTCTTTTCTTTTGGGGAGTGGGGTGAGGATATGTGAATAGCTTAAAGCAGGAGCAAAAAATGCCTGGCTTGAGACAGTGAGAACTCCAGGAAGCAAAGATAGAGGCAAACAGAGGGGTTAATTTAGCCGAGCATAGCTGCTGCTGTTTCTGGTTGTCCCTGACAGCAGGGCTGACTCGAAAGCACCTGTGTTTGCTCTCTAGCTTTCCCCAATCTGCTAGAAAATGGCCTGAGCATGTCACATGGCTGCCAGATAGGCCAAGCACCATGGGAATACAAAAGCCGGAGCTTTTAGCAGAGTTAATCATTAATGCGCCTTTTCTTTGTCCCATTCAGGAGTGCTGACAAGCGCTTTGATATTTCATATTTGCCATCAGGTCAATTTCAGTCATAACCAGGTACTAATTGAACACACTGACTCACAGCCCAGTTCTACCTGAACTGGAGGGTTTCTCTCCATCTGGACTCAACAGCTTTATTGCAGGGTGGGGCTTTATGGGGCTTTTTAGCCGACATTTACTTTTATGAATCCTGCACTCAGATCCAAAGTGAGTGTATATCAACTTTTTTTTTTAATGATACTTATTTGTTTTGGAAGATGTGTTAGCCTGCTTTCTGTTTTTAAAAAATTCTCAGAGTGGTGTACAAGATTAATTTTTAAGTAATTGTTTATTATCCTTTTTATGATAATTACTTTATATATCTCTCATATATATATATATATATATATATATATATATATATATCAGCTGAATCATCTATGTATAAGAAAGTCTTGTTTGAAAAGATAGAATCTTTTGTCTCTATATCATATTACTCTTTAGATTTAATAATCTATCCTAAAATATGTTAATAAAGACCATATAAAGGGGCACAATCCAGCCAAAGTCAAGCACTTTTCAGTCCCATTTACTTCAGTTCAAGATAGTGGAGCACAAGCTTCAGCTTCCCATTCAAACCAATGGGACTTGCAATTTCTTAATTTGTCTGCCCCAAATCTCAAATCAGCCACAGTCAAAGCAGCCAGAGCAGAGTTAAGCCTCAGGCCCAACATTATCTTCAAATGCTGGGAGAAGAGAATTGTTTTTATGAAACAGCTGCCTAAAATTGGGCAATGTAGGTACTTGGTGGGCCCTTTGGGGGATGGTGTTCTGAAACTAACGCCAAAGCAGCATTATTCTGATCCCCAAAAGCTCCGATTCCCCAAAAGACCAGAACCCTGAGCAAGGCGTCTGTTGCCGGTAGATGCCAAAGTTCTATGAGGTTCCAATGGGAGAATGACATTGCAACAGAATTGCTCAGGGGGGCTGGCCATTTAGGACTATATAGTTAATGAAGCTTGCATTTTGTAAATATAATTGAATGAAGTTTGGGTCGCTGAAGGAAATTAAGCATCCTTGATGAGTTCAGTGGGGGGGATGAGTGAGATTTCCCCACTTGCACTCCAGTCTCAGACTCATGGCAGGGGCTGAAACACTTTGGACTCAGAGACTCAGTGCATCTCAAACCCATTGGAATTAATGGGCCTCTGAGTATGACTACCATTGGATACAGCCAAGAGAACGAATGTGGCATTCCGGGTTAACCACTAAGCCAAAAACAATGATGGTCTTGTACAAAAGGGAAGGGAAAACAAATTCACCCACAGTGCGATGTAGGGGTCAGATGAGGGAATTCAAAGGAAACCTTGTGCTACATCCTCACCCCCCCCCCCCCAGGTGTGGAATTCCTAAGGGCCAGGAGGTGGGGGATGAATTTCTTCCTCTTCTCTCTGCCCCACAAGTTCCCCATAGCTTCCAACTTGTTTTATATACTTTCTCTCTGTAGGGGATTTTTATTTTTATGAGTTTTGGAGACATGGTCTGGTTTTACTGCTCTCGTTTTTGTTTTTAAAATCTGTAAACTGCTGTGATATATCTGATGAACAGCTGCACATAAATAATTTTAAAGAATAATAGATAAACAAAATAGAGCATTGTTGCCATTGAAAAGCAACTTTTATTCTTTTATCTTTTCCTTCTGCTGTTTCTTAGTGTTTTACTGTTATATTATATTTTTTTTCAGAAAAAGATATTGTTAGTTGCCTTGCTCTGTTGAGGAAATATGAAATATAAATGTCTGTTGATAATAATAATGTGCAAAAAGTGTAATTTGCTTGGGCTATGCTTTTCTGACTGTTGTCAACCTTTCACTCCACTCTTTAGGGAAGACAGCCCACAGAGCATAGCTCTCTGCTGCTCTTGGTTCTTTCTTCGCTTGACCCAGAGCTGCCCGGCTATCTCAGCTGTATAACATGCGTCTTTGCAGTGTCCTAGCATGCAAAGGCACAGATTTAGCCATTGCATCCAGGGAGACTGCCATAACTTTATTAACAATAATGATCTAGATTGGAAAAAATGAATCATTTGACTCTGGCATTTCAATAACTTCTTGTTAACATGAATATTCAAATGCCATCTGTATTTTGTCCTTATTTGCTTCCCCTCCAGTTTTAATTTCATATTATGAAAGAGTCCCATTGCAGCCATACAGACAAACACAGAATTCACACCCCCTATAAAAAAAGTTTTCCCAGCATTAAACCATTACAGAAGAGGACATTCAAAGTAATAAGCCTTCTTTTAACAATGATACAGTGCCTCATCTCAGATTAATATTTCAGATAAGTAGATAGAGACTCGCTGAAGGAGGACGTGGTTTAAACAAAGGTTTCTGTTGAGCAGGAAAAGGTGAAAGACAGATGGGTTGTTAAACATTGCCAGCATACTTTACGGGTGCCATTCAGCGGTCATTGCTAATGTTAACAACTCCATTTGCTAATTTCTAGGACTGAGCCAAAACAGGGGGAAGCATGTTTCTCCCCCATGAAAAGTGCTCATTTTAGGCATTTGAGAAGACAGAGAAAGCAGATAAATATTCTCATTGCAACACCACTGGCTGTACTCCTCTGCACTTTCTCTGAGGTGACAGCAAGACTCCAAAGTGATCCTTTTCTCAGCTCTGATCTACTGCCACTTTGACACCATTACTTTGTTCAACTCTGTTTTCTTCTTCGGAACAGTAGTGCCATCACAGGGCCAAGGGAGGGGGACCATAGACAGTCACATTTGGCTACATAGACAGATGTGTCACTGACCGCAGTGGCCTCACGCTGAATGAACTTTATTTCACCTACCCAAATCTGAATGGCTGCATAACAATATCAGTGTCTGCAGGAAGACCATTTTGAAATTTAAAAATGGCACCTGGCTGGGTGTTGAGATCTTCCAAAGAGGCAATTCTCTGTCTCCATCAACATCTGGTATGTGTTTTGTGCACCCAGACTTTAGAATTCCCTAACAAGGGATGCTGGTCTAGTCCCTGCATTGATGGCCTGCTATTCACAGGCAAAATCACTTTTATTGAAAATGGGTACTTTGCCTACCCAGTTGTTTTATTATTTTCTGCTGCTCTTTGTTTTATTTTGTACTGTATTTTTAATTTAATTAGGATTTTAACTGGCACCAATTTTGGGGGCTTTTTATCTGCTCTTATCATGTTCTGGTAGTCTTATTGTGTTGCTGCTCTTTCTGAAATGCATATTGGCTAGTTTTAATTGTGGAATTTATTCTTGTTAGCCTCACTGGGCATTTTTTTATGGGGAGGTAAGAAATAAAGGTTTAAAATGCATGTCACATCCCCATGTGATCTAGCCCCTAAATAAGCAAATGCCTTCCAGTTTTGCACAGATGAAACAGGAGCCCTCTGTGCTTCTTAACCCCTCTGTGTGCTTCTTAACTGTTCTCACACCAAGGATCATGGCCTGAGCCTCAATGCTCCCATTCTTGTACAACTCTAAGGCTGTTTACCACCTGCTGTTCATTTACTCTGCAATAGCTGTCCTGCTGCGGCTTTTGAAGCAAGCTGTGTTTGTAAACTGATCCTCACAATTAACATTGTCTTTATCACTTGTAGTTTTGACAGAATAGCTGCAACTCAGATACATTGGGCAACATTTACTAGCTGCTGGACACACAATTATAGAAGGAGATTCTATGGTATTCTGTGTTTGGATGTGTGCATCCATCTGCACTATAATCATAAGGCATTCACTGCACCATCATTCAGAGGATAAGGCACTGCATACATGCTATGAATTTGAAGCACATTCGAAGCATATCCCCCCCCCCCCAATGAATTCTGGCCGTTATAGTTTGCTAAGTTTGATGAGAATTGTACCTTTGTGACGGGTAAACTACGGTGTCCGGAATGTTCTTTAAAGGTATTGTGCGCACAAAGTATTAGAGTTCAATCCTGTATCCACTTACTGAAGTGTAAGCCACAGTGATAACAATAGGACTCACTTTTGGGTATACATGGATAGGATTTTGCTGTAAATTTCCATATACACAGAGGCTGGGGGGGGGGCCCTCTAGTACATAAAGTGGTACCTCAGGTTACATACACTTCAGGTCACAGACTCCACTAACCCAGAAATAGAACCTCGGGTTAAGAACTTTGCTTCAGGATGAGAACAGAAATCGTGCTCTGGCGGCGCGGCAGCAGCGGGAGGCCCCATTAGCTAAAGTGGTGCTTCAGGTTAAGAACAGTTGCAGGTTAAGAATGGACCTCTGGAATGAATTATGTATTTAGCCCAAGGTACTACTGTACATGAGGGACGCGGGTGGTGCAGTGGGTTAAACCACAGAGCCTAGGACTTGCCGATCAGAAGGTCGGAGGTTCGAATCCCCACGACAGGGTGAGCTCCCGTTGCTCGGTCCCTGCTCCTGCCAACCTAGCAGTTCAGAAGCACGTCAAAGTGCAAGTAGATAAATAGGTACCGCTCCAGCGGGAAGGTAAACAGCGTTTCCGTGCGCTGCTCTGGTTTGCCAGAAGCGGCTCAGTCCTGCTGGCCACATGACCCAGAAGCTGTACGCCAGCTTCCTCTGCCTATAGAGCGAGATGAGCGCTGCAACCCCAGAGTCGACCACGACTGGACCTAATGGTCAGGGGTCCCTTTACCTTTACCACTGTACATGAAATATAATATTCTCTCTCTTTCTCTTCAAAGTGTTCATATCTCAGTATGGAGATATGAATTAAATAATCCTTATAGCAACCTTGTAAAATAGGTTGGGATTATTCTTCCCATACAGGAGCTTGTCTGCCAGGGCTCAAAGTAGATGTTATATGGAGTTCTGATGTTTCCTCTCCTCTTTAAACCCAAAACAATCTGGGCAAATGGTAGCAGAGCTGAAAAATGGCAGTCAGGGAGAAGCTGCTCTTTCTCCTCTGATCATTTTGCAGCTCAAAATCACCTTGTCCCAGCTATTCTTTGTTTTTCCTTTTACATATGGTGGAAAGGCGGTGGAGGAAATACCAGGATACTGCAACACACACACACACACCGCCTTAGGGTGCAGAGGATAATTTTGAGCTGAAAAGGAACAGGAGAGGAAAGGGTTAAGAGCCATGGGACTTTCATGGCTCAAAGTGCTTTGAGTTAAACACATATGTACGTATATGCACATGTACACACATGCAGCCACACACAGGGAGGCAGAGAGGAAGATTCCCAGAAATTTGTGTAATGTGTAGTTTTGAGGCTAAGATATAAACTCCTAGCCCAAAGTTTAGTCTCTTAGCCACAGTGCTATATCAACTTTTAATGCAAAATAAATGCATTATCGGGGGGGGGGGGATAGTTGTTTCAGATTAATTAATACAGAATGAAGAGGTGTGACCTGGTGGACAAGCCCTTGTGACAGCTGCCATTTAATGATAAGGGGAGTGGTGGACATGTGCAATTAGGTCTGGGATGAGAACTGTCACTCAGTAATGCAGGAAATGGCCAGAAGATGGATTATTTGTAGCGTTCAGAGTGGCGGCGACGGCTGCCCACCATTCCCTCTCCTTGCTCGCTGCTTCCAGGAGAGATGAAGGAGGAAGAGCTTGAAAATCTGAAACAGCATTTCAGAAAAGCTTGAATCCAAAGCTGGTTGCTCTTCTTTATTACACTGGTATTTATTTATAGGACGTAAGGACAGATTTTCTCCAAGTCTCTCAACTGCCTCTCCACTGAAGGCCAAACTTCATGTGGCATTAAATTATCAATTAAAAATAAAAATTGTGAATCCTTTTTTGAAATGGTGGCCATCATCCATGGCAGGAGACAATGAGGACCAGGACCACCCTTTCTTTACAGTCCATGATCGCAATGGAAATCTCTCTCACACGTCCACACATCCTTTGGACCACACCAGCGAGGCTGAGAGGTGGGTCTGGTCATCTGCACAGCCCTGGGCATGCCTACACACTGCCCAGGCTTGTGCCCCAGGGAGGTCACTTTGGTGCTGCTAACACGGAGGTTTGACTTCCACCCCAGAGGCCCACTCCATTGTCTCTCAAGATAAACAAATGCCAACAACAAGACTTACAAGCTGCTATTGGGCACAGGATGGAAACTGCCAGTCAGATTGGCAATATTTAGGAAAGAATTAATAGTTTGGATGTATACACCCTTCTAAGCAGGAAAATGGCCAGAAAGACATCTCATTCATGCCCGAATGATTAGACATTATTCAGGCACAGGGATCTTACAGGGTTCCCACTGTTTGGACATGCATCCGCCCAGCCACTTTGTCCCCAGTCAAGACAAGACAAGACACAAATGGGGAAAAGTAATGCCCACAGTAGTCCTAGGTCAGAGGTCCTCTGTCCTAGGTATGTTGCAAGAGGCTGGCTTATATTTGGATGCTATGGGTGCTGTAAATTCTTGCACTGAGCAAGGAGCTGGATTAAAAAACAAAAGATCCCTCCCAACTCTAAAACTTTAAAGGTTGGATCCAGTCTAAGTGAGCTTAACTTGGGTCATCATGAAATTAATGGGAGTTAAGTTATGACTAACTACTTCCAGTGATGTAAGTCCAACTCCTTTGGAACAGAGTTTGGAATAGTATGGTGGTATTCAACTAAGTTTTACTCAGAGTCAGAGGCACCAACTTCTCAAGATGACTGAGGGGCCCCAACACGACGTCCTGACGTCACACGTGTGCTGTCACAAGGAGCCAGGGGCAGATCTGGACACCCTCTAAACATTGAGGGGGCCTGGCCCCCTAAAAAAATCATGGGGGTGGGCAAAAGGCACATTTAAATTAATGAACATGACTAAGTTTCAGTAATTTCAATGGGTCTGTTCAGAGCTGGCTTAATCACTAGGCAAACTAGGCAACTGCCTACAGTGGCAAATTTTCAGGGGTGCCAAAAAGGGGCAGTAAAATTCAAAATTTGGCAAGCAATGCGAGGGAGGGGGGCCACTGCCAATCCCAGTCTTTTCCATTAACTGAAATGAGGAGCTGCCACCAGGCTGACTCAAAACAGATTTGGGGGAAGTGAAGTCAATACCCCTCTCTCAGTGCCCAATATAGGCTCAGTACCCAATACAGTCATGGAGGACCCAGTACTGGCACCTTAGACCTAAAATCGATGGGGCAGGGGAGATGAGGTGGAGTCTGGCGTGGCAGCTCAGGGTGGGGACTTGCATCCCCCCCCCCCCCAAAGCAATGGTCTCCCCTCCATTTCCAAGTTTGAGCAATTCATGCTATTTCCATGTTCTAAGGGTAGTGGGCAAATTGCTCTAGAATAAACAGAAGAACTATTCATAAGAGAAGAGTGGGGTAGAAACTCAGAGATCACCTAAGGCCCTTATGGGAGCACTGGGTCTACTCTGAGTAAAACTGCTGAATATGACCTGGGTAAGTTACACTGGCTCTCTGTAGTCAAGATTGCTCTTATTGCTTGGTTCCAGCTTCATGATTCAGTGCTCATCAGTCAATGACTGCAGCATCAGGTGGTAACTTGCACAGGTGAATGAGCCACCGCAGAGCAAACATCATCTCACATCACACCCAGCTTTTCTATGGAGTCAGATCACACTTTCAAGGGAGGGTCAGCAAATAAGCACTCAAGCAATCCCCCGGGGTTAAGGAGTCCCATTTTCATTTTAAAATTATGGTGGTGTAAAGGCTTATTCTATCTATCACAGTTAATCTGTGGTTCTTGAACAAGACTCTTTTGTTGTTTTCTCAACAATGGGAGTAATAGAATGACTCCTTGCAAGTTTTATTTGTGGCAACCAATCCAAAACTAGAAGATAAAAACATCGATGAGGTGCGCTGCATGTGTGAATAAGCCAACACAGATCATACTTCAAGTAAAGAACAAACTCTGAACAATAATTAGTCTGAAATATGAATATATAAGAGGGGTGTGCATTGATGGGGGGGGCAAATAACGAGGTGAATCATGGTGATTCAGGTGTCTATCCCCTCCTGAGTCAAAGTGCAAAATGCAATTTGGCCCCAAGTCAGAGCAGAGCTCCCTCAAAGCTTTGTCTTGCTTGTTCTCTGCTTGTACTTTTCTGTACCAATAGAGCTCTATGTTTCCCAAAGCTCTGAGCACATGTGCTTTGCAAGAAGTGAGGTGATCCAAAATACCACTTGTGGGCATTGAAAAGATACTTACCATTTCTGCTGAAAATTCATGAGCTGCTATTACAAACCATCTGCCCACAGGGCACCCAAGAATGACTCCCATCTTTTGAGCTGTGTTACAGCAGTCTTTGAGTGAAAGCACCATTGAACCCAATGAAACTTACTTCAGACTAAACATGCATAAGAGATTGGGTTTTGAGCCTTTGATTTGGTCTATGATTCTTTGAGGCACCTTCTGTTTTTGCTTTCTCCGGTGTTCCCACCATTTCTTAAAAGAACAGCCTCCTATTCAATATCTCCTCCCCACTTGTTCCTGATGTAGATCTTCACTCAACCCTTCTTCCCTGGGGGTGGGGGGGTGCTATTGTGTAGTTTGCCTCAGGTGCCAGCCCTACAAACAATGCTGTATTGTGTTGCTGTTCTAACAAAAGCAGATTTGTCTTTCCGTGATCAACAGTAAAATGAATAGAAATCAAATTATAATATTAGCAAATGTTTTTCTTTATTTTAAGCAAAGAAGCCATGTCACCTAAAGGGGGGGGGAGACACTTAATATTGTATTGAAGCCATAGCTATTCATATCTAGTGTGTGTGTGTGTGTGTGTGTGTGTGTGTGTGTGTGTGTGTATCTCAAATGCTTCCACCAGCATACAAAGTCATTGTGGACTATCTGAACAGTGATCAAAACATTGTTCAAACCCAATGTGTAAGGTAAAGATTTTCACCAGGAACTCCCAACCTTGCAGCCTGGGCTCAAATCAAACTTGGACACAAGCAAAGACCCTCCCCCAAGGAAGAGGTTGATATTAAACTGCTGAAACAACCTTGGGGCACTTTGGGGCTCTGCTTGTTCTGGTCATGAGCACAAAGCAGGTCACCTTTCATGGGCATTCCCATTTAGTCTCTGAAACATCATTCAGTTGCCAGGTCTGTGGTTCAAGTAGCAACTAAGAACAACACCAAACCCACACTGGGAAATGGAAGGTGAAGGATCCGCCCTGCAAGTCATGGTTCATGCCTATTGTTGCTTTGGAGGCACCTTGATTCTGCTTTGAAGTCCTTCAGGCAGACGCCTTGCCTACTTTCTACAAAGCCTGAAGGTCATGATTTAGGCACGGAACAAATTGTTCAAAAGCAGTAGAAAGGGTTTGGCAGGTGGGAAGGGAAATTAAATTGCAGAATTTATTGCAAATTGTTTTACAATGAACATTTTCAGTTGTCCTTTATTAACGTATTTGAATTGAAGAAACAATTAAAGCAAAATAGTTGCTGCCTTTGATATCAATGTGGGCTGTTCAACATAAGGTACAGTGTTTCCCAAACATCTGCTAAGTGGGGCACACTTTTTTCTGAGTTAAAATTGGAGGCATGTTTTAGTTGTACTCCTTGAGAGCATTTAAAATATGAGCTCAAATGAGCCCATTTCCATTTGGCTTCCCTATGTGCTGCAAACTGGGCAACCAATGAATCAGAGATGACTGACTGATCCAATATACGCACACCCAGAGCAGTGGCTCATACTTTCTTTGCTTTCCCCTGCTCTTCCACGTGTACTATTTTGTTATTCTGTAAATGAAGTTTCTGTAACATAAGTTTTCTACACACCTCCGTATGCAGAGGTATTTGCAATCCCATAAATTGGCAGGTGAAATATGCAGATAAAAGGAACCATCAGCTGCAATCCATGACGCATGTTCCAGGAAGAAACGCAACTTACTTCCAAGTAGACATGACTAGGGTTGCACAGTGAGTTTCTTTCCTTGATGTAACTCTTTATGCCCTGGGAAGTTGAATTGACAGAGAGGCGTGGCATGGCAAAAAAATGAAATGTGAATTTAATCATGGAAAAGAGTACCTCCAGAGAAACAGGCATCATCTATATAGCTCCACAAACAGTGAAGCCAGTCTGGACTTTGCATAGCACAGCATTTTGTTATGGATGTGCTGTGCCTCTAGGTCTTTTAGTCCCCTTTAATCCCAAAATGTTAATTGATCAGACATTCTCTCCAACCCATCAAAGGCTGGGATAAACCAAGCTTTCTCTTTATATGACAGACATCCCTAGCAGTTCAATTATAGAAGGTAACCTACAGGAGAAAAAATACTGCCAGCATAATTTCCTTGAAAAATGAGGGAGGGCTGGTTATTCATTTTAGATATAAAAACAATGACTTTGAGCTACTTGAAAAGAGGTCACGTGGGACAGATGCTTCAACAAGCACACTAATCAGAAATGCCAGATTATCTGACATTTTGGAAGGTAACTATTGCCATTTTTAGACTAGGAATTAAGTCAGACTTATTCTTGGCTGCATATTAGTGGGGTGCGGTTGTTCTGCACCACTGCATTTTTAATGAAGGTGCAGAACGGAAGGGAACTGCAGAGTGGTAAGCACAAGAAGAGGGTTTGGTGGGGTGGGGAACTGGAAGCGGGGAGGGGAGCAGAGATCAGGAGACATATGCTGGAGCAGAATAACCTCTGGGACGCAGAAAAATAAGCGGGGTAGTTGAGAAATGGTGACACAGACAGACCTGTGGAGAATTGGTGGGGTAGAGACTTGGTCCAGAGAGACACAAAGGAAAGAGGGCAAAGGCTGTGAAGCACAGAGAAGAGACCAGGCATTATGGGATGGGAAGAGAAGGAGGGATGACTAAAGGGGGCAGGCAAACATTTTGTGAAGTAGTGCAGAGAAGGAATCAAGTGTATGCTTTAGGGTGCAGAAAGATAAAGAGGGGTAGCAGAATGGTTTAAAAGAAAACACAGAGGAAACACTGCATTTTTAAAAAGGCTTTCCAGCACTTGAAATATTTTATTTGTTTCATTCACAAATGTATACCCTGCTTTCTCTCTCCACAAAGGGGTTGCTTCAACCAGTGTACAAATAAAAAGCAGGCATATAAGCTCCAATGATCCAACCAGCCCTCTCAAGTTAGCTAAAGTGCGGATGGGACTCTCTGGGTGATCTGAGCTGGGTGCTACTGCAAGTGCAATAAGCCATTCTTATGGCTCCAGAATAGGGGACGCAGGTGGCGCTGTGGGTAAAACCTCAGCGCCTAGGGCTTGCCGATCGCATGGTCGGCGGTTCGAATCCCCGCGACGGGGTGAGCTCCCGTCTTTCGGTCCCAGCTCCTGCCCACCTAGCAGTTCGAAAGCACCCCTAAGTGCAAGCTGATAAATAGGTACCGCTTTATAGCGGGAAGGTAAACGGCGTTTGCGTGCGCTGCGCTGGTGCTGGCTTGCCAGAGCAGCTTCATCACACTGGCCACGTGACCCGGAAGTGTCTCTGGACAGCGCTGGCCCCCGGCCTCTTAAGTGAGATGGGCGCACAACCCTAGAGTCAGACACAACTGGCCCGTACGGGCCGGGGTAACTTTACCTTTACCTTTTATGGCTCCAGAATATGCTTGACTATTATTCCTCCCAAGGAGGAGAGCAGGAAGCTGTCACAGAGCAATAATCTGATGATGAAATAGTAGTAGCATGATTCCTTGCGGAAAATCAGCCTTTACCACTAATGAGCCTTGCAGTCTCGCCCACAGTGGAAAAGTCCAGATCCTGCATTATATGGTCAACTGGCAGAAGCCAGAAGAGACTGTCATACACACTCCTAATACATTATCCCTTTGTGTTGAATTATAATTGCAGTGTGGTGCTTTGGGAGCTAATCTGGGCTGAACAGTGCGAGTGTAATTTAGGACTACAGCAAACACTTCACAGCTGCCTGAAGATGGCAAATTCAGGGAGCAGCCAGCTTGTTGCCTTGTCCTGGGGTATTAGGAACCCCAAACCAGTTCATGGGATGCAGAGGTGATCTCCTTAGCAGTGAGCTGCAGAAACATCTGCTTTTCTGTTTATTTAACATTTTAATGTGTGGTGGCAGGCTGCTCCTATCTCCACTCCAACACTTTGAAATGAAAGCGTGGCCATGTTTCTCCACTCCCCGTTATTTCCGCTCTCCCAGAGGATGCCGTCTGCTGCTAAGCTCATGCATCTCCCTTGTTCTACCTGAACCAGAAAATCAGTTGAGGCCAGCAGCACTTGCAATGGCCACCTACCCCTGTTTTGGAGGAGGGGGGAGTAGAGTCAAAGTTCTGCAGCAAATGCCAGCGCTTTTTTAAGTGCCCCCAACCTAAGTGTTCTCTGTAGAGAAGTATTTTCAAACTTCCCCTCTTCAGAGAACCCTTTCCATACTGACTTGCCTACTGAAGAACCCCCAACGCATCTGTCCTGTGCTGCCCAGGATTTGGGCTAACATTCTTAAGCACGATTCTTGTGAGATGTTGGCCAGGCCTGTTATCCATGATGACTGAAACCTAGAACACACCCCAATCTCCTCCAAAGCTGCAGTTTGTGAGGGCAGATTAGTAGGGGTGGGCAAGCAGTTATTAAGGGAAGATTGTCATTACAGGTCTTTTGATTTAACAGACCTCTAAAAGCTTACACAATTGATCACAAGATGCAGTGCGCAGGTCCTGGCCCACTCAAATATTTTAATGGGGGGGGGCAAAGGCACTTGGCCCCAAGGAGTTGGCTCCAATGCCCCTCAAAAACATAGTTTGGAAACCACTGCTTTATTCCACATGCTTTATTCACAAGGCTCTGTACCCCAAAGAGGCAGAAGGATGCATGAAGGTATGTCATTTTGCTTACAGTATAAAACAGAATGTCAGCCTCTGTTAAGGAAACCTTTCATGGCTCTAAATGCACAGCCTCATCCACTGGCTCTCTACCATTCTCTTCAAGGCTCACAGTTGGAGACCCTTGAAGAGTTGAGTTCCTGACCCAGAAAGGGCCACCTTGCCCAACCGTTAAGGCAGGGCAGCCTTCTGCCTGTCAGAGGTAGAAGAGAGTTGCAATGGAGGCTATAAATAACTTGCCTAAGGGTCATGTAAAGGCTTGTGCGCTGGAATTGCACTTGCATCCTCAAAGACAATGGGGCCGTTGCGGTTGATTCCATTGTGCTGGATCAAACCCAAAAGCCTGTGATCACAGACAAGCTTTGAACCTTTTATTTTCTCTGAAGTCCCAGGTGCTTCATCTGGAAGTCACGTGTCTTTTAAGAGATCTGAATGCATTTATTCCATCAACTGTGTTTGTGAATGAGCACCTAGAGCTGGCAGGAAACAGTACAGGTTTGTTTTCATGAAAGCACCAACATTTTCAATTACTTTATTCATTTTCTTCAGTATCATTGCCACCCAGTGTAAGAGGGCAATAAAGTCCACAGCACTTTTTTGTTCCTGAGGCTTCAGTAGTGGAGATGGTGTTAATTCTTTTCTTTGCATTCTCATTACAAAGCTTGTCAACAAGCCAACTACCAAAACCACAATTGTGACTGTTTGTTTGTCCCCCAGGTTAATAGAAATGGGTTAAAATGGAGCAAGAAGAATTTTAATCATATTTCATATCCACAGACTGAAGGATTCTAATGGGACAATGGTGTTGTGTCAGTAGGGGTTGCTTCACTCTCAATTAGCTTAATTCACATTTAAAAAATGATTGGGGCATAAGAAATGTTTTGAAGGAAGTGTCATTTCCACCTGCTGGATCCAGTTGATCTTTTCCCTCTCACTCTCTGCCCTCCCTCTTGATCCAGCCCTCTCATCCCATTCCCTCCAACCTTTGTCCTTTCAACCATTCCCTCTCCTGCAGCCCATCTCCCCTTGAGTTTGCCATTCTCTCTCGTTTGGATCCCCATTCCAGCCTTCTTCTTGTTTTGCAGTTTGTGTGGAAAACTCTTTTAGACTGGCCCAAAAACCAGAACATCCAGCTTGTCTTTCTAGGAGCTGCACAAACTTGTTCTATGTTGCACCATCCTAGAGAAACCAAAGAACTTTCCTTCCTGAAGAAGGGGAAGGGCTGTAACATGGAAGTGGTATTTGGTGCAGTGGAAAAGAAAAGGAAGATGGCAGGTCTTTCTGGTGATTCCTCTTCCCAGGCTGCACATAAATCTGTGCATTGACTAGGTAAAAGGTAAAGGTAAAGGACTCCTGGATAGTTAAGTCCGTCAAACTTGACTATGGGGTTGCAGCGCTCATCTCACTTCAGGCCAAGGAAGCCGGCGTTTGTCCACAGACAGATCCGGGTCATGTAGCCAGCAGGACTAAACCACTTCTGGTGGAATGGAACACCATGATGGAAGCCATGGAGACACTGTTTACCTTCCCATTACAGCAGTACCTATTTATCTACTCGCACTGCTACGTTGGCAGGAACTGGAACAGAACAACGGGAGCTCACCCCGTCACGGGGATTCGAACCCTTCTAAAACATACATAAGAGATTTGGGCTGTTCAGTGTCACAGGAGGTTTTAAGAAGGAATCACACCACTAGACATTTTGAGCATGAATTTGATGTAAAGATAGAGTAGAATTTAAAAAATAATAATATAAATTAGAAGCTTACTCTCCTCGTGCCTCAGTAAATAACCAAGTTTTGCCTTGTCATCAACTAGCTCTTTAGAATGATACGGCTGACATACCAGTCACATAATTCATGGCTTTAGTTTCTACCTAACCCTCTATCAAAAATATAAATGTGCTGATACAGGTATCCTTCCTTATATTCAGGGCTTATAAATAAGCATGATCTTGTCATGACAGGATGAGAAGGCACACAGACTTCTCATAACTTTTTACATAAGTATCTATAAGGGCTGAGGCAGAGGGGACAATTTCTATATTCCATCACAGGGTTGAAAGGCACCTCTCCTTTCAGTGATTTCTTGACGTTTACTGTGAAAGGGCAGATAAGTATTCACTTATTCCAATGATATCAGCATGGAGCAAAATATGATTGGTTATGTTGCTCTGTTTCATCATCATCATCTTCACCATGTGATCTCTCCTTTTCTAGAATGGTGACCTGAGAAATGTCAGGTGAGAATTCAACCTATGTGTTACCACCAAACTCTGACTAAAGAAATGAAGAAACTGCAAGAAGACTATCAGCCAAGGAAAATCCCCTGCATAAACAGGCCTCAGCTGGTCAGGTGATACTTCCTAACTATAAAAAAACAGCTTCCAAATCAGATTGCCCCTCCAGCCTGAGCAGAGGGGCCGACTCTAAGAGGCCCCCAATGTTGAGAGCAATCCGTTGCAGAGGAGGCCTATCGCAGAGCCAAGTGCACCAGGGAGAGCCTGGTGGCCCCTCCTCTTCCTCCTCCTGCCATGGAAGGGAAGGAGGGGAGAAGCAGCCCTGGGCTGGTGGTGGTGGCAGGAGGAGGAGGAAACTGAGCACCAGAGAAGACAAGCCGCCAACCACTGAAGCCATACTGCCCCCTGGCTTCTCCAGCACCTCTGCGTCCCTGCACCATGTGTGTGTCATCGTGCACACGCATGCCCCCCATCTTTTTCTCAAGTTGGCGTTTGTGAATTTGAGACACTAGACAAAGGGAGCCCCTTTTCAGTTTGCAACATGGAAAACAAGGGAGCCGGCCATGGAGGAAGATCACTCTTTTCTTCCATGGGAAATTTGCTGTGCTTCTGTGCTATGCACTGAGAAAGGGGTACCTTTATAATCGGGCAGCATTAAAGTCATAGAATCATAGAATCATAGAATCATAGAGTTGGAAGAGACCACAAGGGCCATCGAGTCCAACCCCCTGCCAAGCACAGGGGGTCAAATATGTGTATGCATGAGAGAGAATGTGATGTGTCTATGTATATGTTAACAGGGGGTGTAAATTGAACATTTAATAGTCATAGCAATGAGCCATTGTATGAATTCACCAAGCCTCATGGGGAATGTGCACTTAGTCTGCCCATAAAGAGGGAATCGTGCACATTTCCTGGTCAATATACATAAAGTGTTGTGGAATGTGCATAGCTTGACTGAATTTTTTACATGCTCTGGGTAATGTAGAGTGTCCATTCAGTATGTTACAGTCTCAAAGAAACATGACTTTTTTCTAGCTATAGTTCAGAATTGTGCTTTCTAGAGCAATGTGAGTTCCATCTTCATGTTAGATATACATTTTCTCACAACCACTGTGACATTTCTCATGTGTAAGGAATGCAGGTAAAGCCCTCTATGACACATGCTGCATCATCTAAAACCAAAGTCTTGCTTCAGGACTATTGTTTTTACTCATATGCAATGGTGGAAATATAACTGAGCAATCCATCAGCAAAGCCGCATTTGATTACAGTGTGCTGCAAACATTCTCTCTCAGAAATCACATTGACGTTGCATACCTTTGCTAAGTTCAAAAGTCAGGTGTGCTAAGAATGGTACTCAAGACTTCGCCTCTTGCTGCAGTCCTTGACTGTGGACTGAAGCAATGCCACTTCAGCTTACTTCCTAAAACAGAAAAGGCACATTATATCATAAGAAAGTACAGGGGAACCCTTTTTTGGCAGTACATTTGAAGAAATTGAAAATATAAATGCCCCATTAAAAAAGCAGAGAGACCCCCCACCCACACACACACACACACACACCAATCAGGAGTTTAATCTGCTAGCTGATGGAGGCGTGGCATTGGTAATGAAGCCTCTGGCAGTAACTGATTGGCTGAACTTCTCCAATCCTTAGATGATCAGAGTAGAGAGAAAGCTCTAAGGGAAAAGAGGTACAGGAGTCCCAGCCTGGCCCCACAACTGTGGGTGCCTGGGGCCATGGGTGCCCAGCCTCTTCATGGGGAACTTTGTGGGTCCTCAGGCACACAGGCCCTCAGGGAGCTGGCACCTATGAAGGGGTAGAAGAAGTCAGTACCTTATTTCAGATGTAACTCTTCACTCACCCCTTCTTTCCTGGCCAGGGAAGGGGGCACCATTTTGTGGTTTGCCCCAGGTGCCAAAACGTCTTCGGCCAGCCCTGGGCAACAGTATTATGAGCTGCGGCAGGAACATCTTATGGAGTGAAGAAAGGAGACAGAAGAATATTTGCTTCTCTAAGCTTCTAATACCCCTTAACCACTAAGGGAAGGGAGCTAGGAGCATTGCAGTTGATACAGCCTGAGTATGGTTTTTCTCATTAACAGCACCTGGTAATCTGAAGAAGGTTGTTAAAGAGGCTGCTCATCTCCCTGGCTGCAAGAATCCTCTTGGATTAGCAGGATATGAATACTTCTCCCGTGTCAGGATATGTTTCATGGGATTTGTCAATCTCTGTCGTTACCCACATTTAACTCTGATCTTATTATTGAATGATATAGATTGTGTGGTATACAGATATTGTAAAATTAAATGCATATAAAACATCCACACCATAGTTTAAAGCCCATGGCTTCCCCCCAAGAATCCTGTGAACTGTTGCTTGCTCCCCTCCACAGCGCTGCAGCACCCTTGACAAACTACAGTTCCCATTATTCTTTGGGCGAAGCTACATACTTTGAAGGTGCGGTGTGGATAGCCATAGATTCTGTGCCCAGTCCTGCCTATGCTAGCATGGAGCTGAAACCAGCATTCCAGAGGCCAGACTGGCATGTTGACTATGCAGGTGAGGCTGCTTTATATCTTCAGGAAGTGAGGGGGGCGAGGCGAGTTTCCTGCCAAACCTGTTGATGTCCTTTCTATTAGGAGGGTTTCTTCCAGCCCCGCTCTCCAATCCTTTTAGAGCTTATATGGGTTTTATCTAGTTTAACCCAAGTGGAAATCCCGATTAAAACCCTATCCTGATCATGTTTATTAAACATGCACTTGACGTAAGTGTCACCCCTAATTTAAACGCTGCATAACTGTATTTGCTCCTTTAATTCAATCATTAGGGACTCAGCAGTCTCTCATTGCCTCCTGTTTTGGAAATTAGCATCATAAGTAACTACCTATAAAGATCATCCAGCAATCATTATGTCTGGTTAATTAAATGCCAGAAGATAGTTCTGCTTATTCTTCCTGAGAAAGTTCAGCAGCCTTTCTGAAGCTGATTTGCTTCTGAGGAGGAAAGAGTCGTTTTTTTAAAAAACTGCAAAAATTAATATTAGATGCTGCCATTGGTTCATCACTACGGTTAGTATTATTAACTTGCAAAATACTATCGCAATACACACCACAGAATTGTAGAGTTGGAAAATACGCCCAAGGGTCATCTAGTCCAACCTCCTGCAATGCAGAAATCTCAACTAAAGCATCCATGGTAGATGGCCATCCGACCTCATTTTGTTAGTTTTGGCCCAGTTCTCCAATCTGTTAATAACATCTTGAATCCTGATTCTGCCTCTATGGCATTGTTACTTCTCCCCCTAGTTTGGTGTCATCTGCAAATTTGATGCGCATCCCCTCAATTCCTTCATCCAAGTCATTTATAAAGACGTTGAACAGCAACACCCAGGAAAGAATCCTACATCACCCCACTTGCCACTTTTTCCCAGGATAACGATGAACCTTAGTGAGTCCTCTTTGGGGTCAGTCAGTCAACCAGCTACAAACTCACCTGACAGTGACCTGGTCCAACCCACATTTTACCAGCTTCTCTTCAAGGTTATCATGGGGGACTTTGTCAAAAGCCTTAGTGAAATCAAGATATACTACATCCACAGCCTTCCCCTGATCCACCAAGCTTGTAACTCTAGTTTTCAAAAAGAAATAAGATTTGTCCGGCATGACCATCATGGCAGATAACCTCTATGCTGCAGGGATGTGGGAGCATACATGTGGGGGAGTGCATACATATATTGCACTCCCCATGGAGTGTCTCTCAATGAATGCTGGACCTTGCATTATCAGCTATGAAGTGTGGGTAGGAAGGAGTGGGCAATGACTATGGGCCCTTCTACTAGTTAGAAGAGCAGGTTTTGACACAGTTTTGCCAAACTGAGATAATTTCGTCTCATGAAACTTATAGGGAACCACTAGGAATGAGGGCTGGTCTTAGCATAGACATCTAGGGTCATCTTTCTTGGTCATGGTAGAGTGACTAGTATGAGGTTCTAATATGGTCTCCCATCCAGGCACTTGCAAGATTAAAGTCACGTAACTTTAGCAGGGTTGCTACACCATAGCCCTAGAGAGCATGACCTCAGACTGATTGAGGGATTGCATATTGTTATGAATTGGGGGGGGGGGTAAGGCTATATGCTTGAGTCCTCTTCTTGGATTCAGCACAGATTCAGTTCTAGAATAGCCAGGCTACTTTCCTGGTGAGGTAACATCCCTCTAAGTATGGGCCATTGTCAGGGAACTGCCATCAGTGCTGGAGGGAGAGAGAGAGCTCCAGAGGGATCCCAGAGAGCGTCCCGGGCTTGGGAGAGGCAGCCCATCTTCTGGGGAAGGGAATCAGCTCAGCTCCAGTGGAGAAGGGGGGCAGATGGGGGAATCTGAGAGAGAGTCACATGACTCATTGCAGGGAACCAGCGGGGGGAGGAAGGGTCCTCCGCTGCCTACGCTCTCCTTGCGCAGAAGGTTTCCGCGCAGGGAGAGTAGGAGGAGACTGGGTGTGAAAGAACTTCTATGTTGGAAGAAGTTTAAGAAACGCCCACTGACGGATTCTGCCAGCGATTGAGACAGCTGTTGTCTACGCGGGCTGAGGCCCCTCCACACGTCCGTTTGTCCTGTGATTTCAAGTGATTTCAAGTCATGGGTCTGAGGGGGTTTGCTTTTTGTTAAAACATGTATATGCAACCCTTCATCCTATCTGGATTTCAGAGTGGTGTACAGTGTAGATAAATACAATAAAACAGAATTCTTGGAAGCAAATGAAGATTTGCACAGATAAAAATGCCTAGTCAAATAAAAATGCCTTTGGCTGGCACCCAAGAGATTATTGTGACGCTGGTGCTGAATAAGCACACACTCTCTACTGGGAGAAGGTATAATTATTCAAAATAATATATAAAGAGAGACACAGCAAGATAATGGATATGCAATATATGCCGCTGTTTGTTGGTGTTTTTTGCTGGTAAAATCAATTTAATCTTCTTGTTTTTGGAAATAATGCCCAATCCCATGTACTTCCACTACACTTGATTAAATAAAATAAAAAATTCCTTCCAGTAGCACCTTAGAGACCAACTAAGTTTGTCATTGGCATGAGCTTTCGTGTGCATGCACACTTCTTCAGCTGAATTATTTATTTATTTTTTGTTTCGACTATGGCAGACCAACACGGCTACCTACCTGAATCTTGATTAAATAATTTGTGATGCCACCATCATCCCAAAACAGGTATGGTGCCTTCAAGGGACTCCTTCCTCCCTTATGGTGGAGCTACATATTACTCAAGACATGGAGCTGTTGCTGAAAATAGCATCCTTATGTCAAGCTCTCCTCCTTTCCCAGATAAGCGGCACATATTAAGGTTTTGTTATCATTTCAGGTATCCCCGGTCCCCACCAGCAGCAGTTATGATGTGGAGGGGGAGGGGGAAATGGTACCTTGCAGTGACATCACATGAATGATCTGCTATATTAGGAGGGAGAGAAATCACATTGAAATCCCCCCGCCATAGCAGCCTCATGTTTTGCATAATGTGAAATTCTGTCCTTTAGTGAGAGAAGCAAAGGACCTGACTAACAAGTTTCTACATGTGGATCCCCTTGATGAATGAGAAGCCCCTGCTCAGACTGGAGGTGTCTTCAGGACTACTCAGGATGTGGTGACAGAGACAGAGTGGCCAAAGATTTCCAGCCACATTGGAAGTGAGCATCTGAAACAATGTCTTGATCAGTGTATGACTATATCTGGGTCAGGGCTGATGTGGGGGTTTTCAAAGCACTTTTAGAGATACTCTCCACCCCCCCACCCCCCACCAGCCAAGGACCCTATCTCTGTGGGGGTAGCTTGGTGCTCATAGAAGCAGGGGATAACTGGAGATAAACAGGTGCTTTCTTCTTTTTAGAGGCACGTGAGGTCAGCTGTTAAGACACAGCAGAGGACAATAGGAGTTCTTTTGCCTTTCAGCCTTGCCTCCTGACCACCCAGTAGAGGAAAAATCCCTGCAGTTTCAGAGGTTTTGCACTGGAAAAAGTCGTGCGCAAACATTGTGTTTCCTGTGAGGTTACACACTGACTGAGAATGTTCAATTTGTTCACAGTAAATCACTCTCTCGTGTTGCTTTTAAAAAATGACTTTCTACCTCATTCTACACTCATTCAAGTTTAATTAATCTTCTATTTTTTATTTTTTATTTTAAAAAAAATGATATTTATTAGTTTTCCAACAATTTAAACACAACACAACAAACAAACAAAAAGAAAAAAACAGAAAAAAGAACAATACAATACAATACAAAAACACTAAATAACATAACCAAACAAAAGCAATTTAAAACACTTTCCGTATCTTACCTTTCATTCACTTATTTCCACGACCTCCTCACACCTCCCTTTTTGTATTCCACTTCTATTAATTGTTTCAGCAATTCCTTTCCATCTTCCTCTGTTTTCTATCCTATAATTATCTTAACACATTCTAACCTTATTTTCCCTTTAATACCCTATTAATCTATTTATACTTATTTCCTTATAACATTTCTACTGAAGCCATATCACTTCATTCCAACATTCTTCTAACATTCATTAATTTTACAGTATTTCTGTAAATAGTCTTTAAACTTTTTTCAGTCTTCTTCCACCGACTCTTCTCCCTGGTCTCGGATTCTGCCAGTCATTTCCGCCAGTTCCATATAGTCCATCAACTTCATCTGCCATTCTTCCCTGGTGGGTAAATCTTGTGTCTTCCAATACTTTGCGATAAGTATTCTTGCTGCTGTTGTTGCATACATAAAAAAAGTTCTATCCTTCTTTGGTACCAATTGGCCGACCATGCCCAGGAGAAAGGCCTCTGGTTTCTTCAGGAAGGTATATTTAAATACCTTTTTCATTTCATTATAAATCATCTCCCAGAATGTCTTAATCCTTGGGCATGTGCACCAGAGGTGAAAGAATGTACCTTCAGTCTCATTACATACAAGTTTAATTAATCTTCTAACAAGCTATCTGGGATTTAAATTTGGAGGGAGAAGAGCCCTATGTTTTTCACTGATGTTATGCTGTAAAGCACTGTACATTGGTGATACTATAGAAGTACAGCTTTAAGGTCAAGACATGGAAACCTATACAAAAGTCAGCACAAATGCTTCTTATGTTGGTTTACATGAAAGGCAATTTCCCTGGTTTTTATTCCACATAACAGATCATTAGTAGCTTTAGTATTTAAGCACTCCATGCAGATCTGACCAGAAATCAGATACTCAGTGAACTGGAAGTTCTGGACCAAATATAAAAAGCTAACACAGGAGTCAGACCACTTGCACAAGTCCACTAGTGCAAACAGTTCACATGTTGCATTTTAAACTGTGGTTAAGAAAATACCAGAAAGAAAATAGCAAAATATGGTAACAACTATCATAATACTCACACGTAACTATTTACATAAATGTAAATGGTTGGGTTTCCCCAATTGTGGGTGGTGTACAGATACTTTCATTACTGTTGGTTCTGCATTCTTGTGGAAGAATGTGCCCATATCGCACTGCAGTGGCATTTTTCATGAAAAACAGCATATAAATCTTTTAACGTAGGAAAAATATGTAAATGCACACATACCATTCATTCACAAACAGGTGGCACTGTATGTGTACTTGGGACATTTACATTTTTAATACCCCAAAAATCAATTCAGTTTTCTATATGTGAACCCTGTGTTTTTTATATAACCCTGTGTCCTCATGTATATGTATCTGTGATAAGTTATTTTGCATATGTGGAAGCATTATATGTGAGGGATCTATAAAAGTCTGTGTGCATATATAAGCTATCGTGTGGGTGTTTTTTATGTGCTGGCAATTACTGAGCAGGAGGGGGGTCCATTTGACACCCACCTACGCTGCATGTTTCACACCACATATGATTATTATTCCTCAGGAGAATTTTATCTGATTGCCATATAACCACCTCTGAAATCTCTTCGCTTTTTCAATGAAGCACGAAATAGGGCACTGCTGAAAACCCATTACATTCCTATTCAGTATGGTAGACTGGCATGGAAAGTGTTTTCCATCCTACAGACATTTTTTTAGCACTAAACAAAGAAAAATTAACCGGAATCTTGAGGACTTAAACCTGCAGTCTTATGCACATTTCATGAAATGTTCTGCAGAATGGGCCTCATCCAGCCCCAGGTAAACACTGTAAATGGCGGAGACTGTGTACTACTCACTCAAAATCGACAAAATTGATATTGCTTAATTTTGGCTGGAACACTAACTAAGCAATTTTAGTGGGGGATCTGGTTAAAACCTCTCTGTGACTCTTTCCATCTCTCTAAGAAAGCAAAGGAAATGGGAAGTAGCACAAATACGACAAGAAGCTGCAAAAAAAATTTCTTTTTCTTTTACAGAATATAGTTCTCATTTCGGAGTGGGAAAATGAAACCTACATTTTTTTAAAAAAAAAATAGGACAGGAACTTATGCAGCAAATATATACAGTAAACATGAATGGAGACTTCTGTGAATAAAGCCAGGCCCAAAGTTAGCTGGACTCTCTGCAGCTGTGTTCTTATCTGGCCGAAGGAAGTAGAAGAACAACAAAAGAGGCTAAGAAGCCCTGGCTGATGCATGGGAAAGCCATTGGCCAGCAATTGTGGCTGCCCTTCTGCTGAGCAAATAGTTCAAACTGTTCACTCCCATCTCCCATTCTCTCCCTGGGACATTGTTTGTGTCCTTGCATTTCATTCTGCAAGGAAGATTGCTCTCTGGGCCTATAAGCAAACAGTCCAGAAAAAGAGCCAACTAGCCGCCTCTTTTCCCTGGAGAACTAGCATTTTTAGTCCCAGCTCCAAGCTGTCAATGAGCTAGAGAGTTAATGTCAGTATCCTGAATTAATTGCTTTAAGCTGCAGCAGCCAAAATGTGTGCCACCAAATGTCCAGAAAATGTCTTTTAATAATGTTTCCTTTCATTTCTGTTTGGGGTTTCTATTGTTGTTTTTGCTCCAAGCATACAGGCCCTCCCTCTCCACTGGAATTGCCTCCCCAACTGTAGGTTACGCTGGCTAAAAGCAAAGCACTTATGGTGAATTACAGTGAACGGCTGGCAAGGTATCATCAAATGGAGAGAGAAACACTTACGTGTTCTGGGCTTGCAGCTGCCGTTGTCATCCTATCAGATATTTCACATTAGAGCCTTGACTATAGGAAGAAGGTGATGGATGAGAGAGTTAGGAATAAACAAGAGCATGTTTACATGTAAATATCTTTGAAAATTAACTTCCCAAAATGGTGTGGAAATTACAAAGGGGAAAAAGGCGTCTGAATGGTAAATCAATTTATGTTTAAACATGCTATATTTTAAAGTGCTCCCCTGTGCGAATGGCCCTCTTTAAGAGAATGAAATAATAAACCAATTTATATACCAATAGAGAGCTGAGATCCTGAGTGCCGTTGTGTAAATTTTCCCCCTTGACTTTTCATTATCTACCTGTGCAAAATCAATCTATATGTATGGGATCAACATACAATTGGAGAGATAAAAGGCGAAATAAAATGTGCTTTGCATATCCCCAAGATAACAGGCACGGTTCCTCATTCTCCTTTGGTTTCCAGGCAGATGCATCCCCCCACACACACACACTTTTTTAAAAAAAACATCAGATTGTAAAGGTAAAGGAAAAAGAGGGGGCTGTGTGGTAAGTGTTTACTTCTTCCCCAGAAATATTGATTCTGTTAAATGAACTATGATTAATAAGTAACCAAGGAAATACCAGGTTAATTTTGCACATAATTTATTGTACTTCAGGAGAGTGAAAGGTATCTCGTATTTTAATTTTACAGGGTATGCTGCATGTGTTTTAAAGGAAATTTCTATAAAACACAAAGCAAGGGAATAAATCACTATTACAAGAGCCCCATCTACTGCAACAAGAGAAGTTCGGCACATGCTTAAGTCACTACGCCTGAAATAGATTTGACATAAATCTGCACAAATATAAGATGGAGAACACCTGGCTTGCCCATAGTACATGTAAAAAGGATCTAGGGGTCTTGATGGACCACAAGCTTAACATGTGTGATACAGCAGCAAAAAAAGCTAATACTATTCTAGGCTGCATCAACAGAAGTCTAGTGTCTTGATCAATGGAAGTAATAGTACCACTCTATTCTGCCTTGATCAAACCACACCTGAAATACTGTGTCCAGTTCTGGGTGCACAATTTAAGAAGGACATTAACAAGCCTGAGCGTGTGCAGAGGAGGACAACTAAGACGATCAAGGGTCTGGAAACCAAGCCTTATGAGGAACGGTTGAGCGAGTTGGGTATGTTCCAACTAAACAACAGGAATAACTTTATGACAGTAAGAGCGGTTCGACAGCGGAATGACTTTTAAACAGAAATTGGATGGCCATCTGTCATGGATGCTTCAGTTGAGATTCCTGCATTGCCAGGGGTTGGACTAGATGACCCTCCAGAGTCCCTTCCAGCTCTACAATTCTGTGATTCTATTCTGCTAGATTCTGTCCTCTGCTACCTACGCACTCACAGCAATGCTGTGTTCTCAGAGGATGGGGAAACACCATAGGTCCATTGTGTTCAGGCTCCTAAATTTCTTGGCCACTTTTGAAGGTCCATTGGGCATTGGGAACAGGAAACACTTATAATCAGTTCTCACATATATGTTCATGTTTGGTAGTAGTTGTTGTGTGAAAGAGCATTCACAGATCGAGCACCAGAAAGGAGTGAGTTAAGCTGCAAGGCAGCAAGCATGCAATGGCTAAAAGATACATCAAGAGGTATATCAGCATTTGTGAACTATATCATTATTTGCCCCTTAGAGTGTGTATGAAAATAATTGAACATGAATCAATTACCTAGTTAACACTCTAGAGTGTGTTTTTAACACGCCCATTCTTACAGATCACTGCTGGGGGGGAGCGGGTTCCTCTCATGCACAATTCCACAGCCCTGAGGTCTGCATCTAGATAGGAAGCCTCAAAGTGGAGTCAGTCATCTTGGTCCTTCCCACTCAAACACCATCTTCCCTCTCAGCAGGACAGCATTTCAGAAAGACATGGGCAGCTGGTGGCTCCAGTACTGCAATGTACTCTGGCAATACTATATCACAATACTACATCACTGCTGGGATGTATGAATCAGGCGTAGTACAATCAGAGTGGTTAAAGCATGTTAAAAAGAGAGAGAGACCTTTCAGTTAAGAGGTAGGAATTGTTACATTTGTGTTAAGATGCAAAGGTGAGACCTCATGCATGTAGCCAAAGCTCCACACTCGTGCACCTAAAAATATTAGGAGACACAAACTCACACAGGAAATTATAAATATTTCAATAAAATAAATAATATAAAAGAGAGTTGTGCCATTTATTAAGCTCCACGAGCCAGAAGCTGCCCCCACATACCGGTGGTTTGAAGTCTGCAAATCTTTCCATTTAATTCTAATGGGCCTGAGATCTTTATTTTCAGTGGTTTCAGATTCCTCCTACACTGGGCTTTAAAACTAGAACACTACATGCATCACCCAGTACTTGAGCATTTGTGAAACTCCTTCCATCTTTCTTATTTGCTTCTTTAGTCTGCAAACCTGCTTTGTGTCAGTCTGGGGTGTGTGGATTGGCTCCCTGCAAACTTCCATCAGCCATCATCACTTCTTGGGATTGGAGTTTCTCATTCCACCTGCTGAATGTGTGGGTGCAACTACAAAAATATCTGAAGTGGGACATGGTGGGGAATGACTGAGCCAGCCTCGCTGTCATCACTTGGCAACATCAGTCTTCATTTGGGTCCTATTGATGCGCCAACTCCAGGATGGGCCAGCTATTTGCCTGCCCACTTACCTTCTGCCCTGGCCGACATGAGTGATGGGGCTGCAGGCGTAGTAATTTCTCCAACGGTCCGCCATGCCCCACCACTGCAAGGCCAGGGCTTGGATTGTCCGGTTTCCTACTGAGGGTGGAATCCAACATAGTGCTAAGGCAATCATTCTATCAGGTGTATTAAGGAATAAGCTTTCATGGGCTACAGCTCAGCATCTGGTGAGGTGGGCTCTACTCCACAAAAGCTTCTGCCAAAATAAATCCAGATGAAGTTGTGCTGGCCCAATTGTGTGTGCCCTCCACAGCCTGGGATGCACACATGTCTTTAATGCATTTATTCATTCATGAAATTCATCTCCCACCCTTCCTCCCAAGGGAGCCCAGGGCAACATGGAGCCTTGTCAGACAATTGGCAATTGTGCTGATCAGCTGGCTGGTGGAGAAGTGGGGCAAGCGGGGCAAAATCCACAGCTAGACAAATGACTGCTGGTTTTCTGCTTGGGGAAATATGAGTGCAGCCGGAGCATCTGCGTGGGGATTTGGGGTGAACTACGCAGGCAAAACCAGTTTGCATATAAAGTTCCTTTTCCAACAAGGGATAAGCATGTCAAAAGCCTGCCTCACGTGATCTGAAACTCAGGCCACCACTTTTACTTTCTATTGTTTTTTTACTGAGAGACTTACATGGGGGATGTGCTTCTCAGCTCTGCCCCTCAGGTGAATTTAAAAGTGTCAGACTTTGCTCATTGTTCTATTCATGTCTATTTAGAAGGCAGACCTGTTTATAAATTTAATGATGAGAAGCTGAGGCTGGAGAATTTTGAACCACACCACCTCAGTCTGCAAGTGAAGGTCACATTTCTGAATGCTTCTTCTCTCTGTAAAATGCCTCTTGCCTTGACCAGCACACCAAGGAGACACCTATACGAAGCCCTGCCTCCTAATTTTCTACATGCAGCGAGGTTTCATTTTTAAAAGTTCAGTTCTGTATCTGTGGTCTGAAGTGGAATACTCCAGAATTCAACTACCTTATTCTGTATAAACGGTGGATATGGCTCTATGAGTAAATGGGCATAGAATCGCAGCTTCAAAGGTCAAACCCTGCACTTTTAGATTCTCTACATAAAATAAAGGTTACCTAGAAACTCTCCTTCAATACCTGCCCCCCAAGCAGACACCTGCCACATTATGGATCGGGTGAAATTTTTAAACCCGTTTTCAAGAGCTGGCCCATTTTAGATGTTTCTTAAAATCTTATGCATCCTCCCTAAATGACAGTGACTGAAAATCACCATGCCTTTATTGTAGTGCAGACCTGATTAAATTCATTCCTTTATTTATTTGAACTATTTATAGAATTCATTTAAGGGTTCAAACCTGTCTTTAAATTGTTGTATTGAAAGGTTACATAAATTGGGGCAAGGGAGGGAAAGATAATTAGTTCTGGAATGGAAGGAGCTTTGCAGGTTCACAAATCAGACTGACGGGTTTGCACCATTTGAGAAATATTCCCATTCCAATCCAAAGCCTCAAAGGCAATAAACACAATATTCTCCTTCCACTCTACATCCTCTTTTGTGGTTATTTCTCCACATGATCATGTGTATTACTGTGCAATTATGATCCTATTATGATCAAGCCTTCAGTTTTGTGATTTCAGAGTTGACACCCTAAAAATAAAAAGCCTAATCCAGCGCTGCAATTTAACTTTTGGAAATGTGGCATTATCACTTGTCCAAAGTGCTATAACAAGGGTTTGGGGTTTTTTGTTTAGGTTCTTTTTTGGCAGTAATTCAAAGCTGAGAAGCTTTCAATGTGAAATATTATTCCAAAAAAATCAAACTGCAATGCTTTAGACTTGATTGCATCCCTTTGTTTGTTTGATTTTGGCTGCTCCCAGTTAAGTCCTGACAAACCCCAAATGCTTGCATGTCAGATTTCAAATGCTGCCAGTTACATAAAACTAGTGTATATTAACTATCAGATCTGGTCAAAATGCTACATATCATATCAGGTATGGAATATAGTTAGATGCTTGGTGCTATTGCACGTCAGCTATCAAACACGGGCAAGTGCTAAATAGGTAGTTAATGACGAGGCTGGAGATTTTTGAACTGCACCATCTCTAGGGTCTTGGTGGTTTAATGGCCTGACTCTGCAGAATGTCAATCAATGAGTTGTAGTTTCTTTTACCATTTACTTGCAACAGAGAAGATTACACTCTCATGGTTTTGCTTGTTTGCCCAATTCAGCTGAGTGGATGCGATCCTCTTCCTCTGTCAACCCAGCTACCAAAGCAGAATCAAATGCATCTTATCTGCTGTTAACTCAGGCTGTGTTTGCAATATCTGGAGCCACACATCCAAGACATGGGAGGGAGAATCAAGATACAGCAGGTGGGATTGCAGCCCAGAGATACAGCTAAATCCTACCCTCAGCTATAAACTGCAAGTTGCAGGAGGGGCAAGTTGTTCTATAGCCAACAGTGGGAAAGCCCTGGCTGTACAGTTGCATGACTGCAGCCTATAATGCCTTCTTCACGCAGGGCTCGGCCACACTTTCTCCTGTGATTTCTTTGGTTTATTCCATAATTTCTAGGCACAGGTTCAAGAAGTTTTCTTTTGTCCCACCACTTTCCCCAGGAAAACCCACTCCTTACTGCTGAAACAGAAGATACATCAATCCTCAAAAACCTGATTGTCATTTGTTCCAATTCAGCAGTAAACAGCAGGCTTTTCCTGGGGAAAGTGGCAGGACAAAAGAAATACCTGTGCCTGGAAATCATGAAACAAACAAACAAACTATTATTATTATTATTATTATTAT
This sequence comes from Podarcis muralis, assembly GCF_964188315.1. NCBI lineage: Eukaryota > Metazoa > Chordata > Lepidosauria > Squamata > Lacertidae > Podarcis > Podarcis muralis. Next base: position 90,165,410 of record NC_135662.1, read on the forward strand.
TATTATTATTTAGAAGTGTGGGTGAGCCCTCAGTATACATTTTTTAACACTTTCCCAGTTTATTTAATTGTATTGTGATCCCAGTCTGGAACTCCTGTGATTCAGTAATGGGGTGTGGGATCTGTAACAATCAAAACCTTGGACTGCCTGATCCCTTACATCCCTGCCCGATCTTGTAAGATTTTTAGGGGAATCTCTGTTGGTGGCCTGCCATGCGTCAGAGGCATGCCGGGCGGTCCTGAGACTAGACAGGCCCCCTCTTTGCTGAACTTCAGGCACATGGCAAATATTTCAGCAGGCATTTTCAGACAGTATTCGGGTTTCACTTTAGTTTTATGAAAAAAAAATCGTTGTTTTATTCTCTGTATGGCTTATTTTTATGTACTCCACTTAGAAATGCTAAGTGGTCTATAAATGCCTTAGCTAAATTAAACTAAACTGTTATTCACAAAATTGCAGTTCCTAGGGCTTAGGTGGGAGCCAGCTGGTCTCAGACCAAAATCTGTGTCATAAGAGCTTGAATTTCTACCAAGAATTTTCAGCACCTTCAGAAAAACCACAATTTTCACTCTTCGTGAAAAGGTGTCTGTGACAGTTACACTGGTTTCAAATGAGTTTTACAATGTAAGGTCTTACTCTTAAATGAGAACAGGACAATTTGTTAGTGAAGCTATAACAAATGCTAACCCTGCTTGTTGGTTTTTCAGTATTTGCATCCCACCTTTAAAACAAACAAGCAAAGAAGTAAATAAATACCATGGCTGATTACGATGCATCATAAGCACACAGCACACAGATGAACTGAGCCATTGAGCAGGATTTATGCCTCCACAAGCACAGCCCAAGTCTGCAAGGGCACTTGCTGACAAGAAGGTCAGGCAAAAATGGGACACTTTTGATTAAGCAGCAGGTTCCAAAGTCAAATGGCTGATACCCTCTTCTCAAAGAGATGAAATAACACTAGCTTGCTGTGCATATAATTCAAATCAGAAAGATACCCCGATCAGCACCTTGTCTTAAAATGGGGGAGGAATGTGCTGATACAAATGTAGGGCTATGCACTGTGGCATCACCTCAATAGTGTAACAGGGTGGCAAATATGTGGTGAACTGCCCTGTGATCATCAGATGAAGGGCAGAATATATATGTAATTAATTAATTAATTAATTAATTAATTACTTGCCAGGGCTGCAGGCCTTGAAGTTTCCTTCCTTCTTTAACCACAAGCATTGAACGCCACTCTTTCCCCCTCTCTGGCCATGCGTCTTGAGGAAACGTGTCATCATAATATTATATAATACAGGGCAGTACCTTGGAGCAAGTACAGAGTGCCTGTCCTTCACACTCGTAACAGAGGAGCAAAGCTTCCTTTCAGAGGTAGCAAGGCTCCCAAGAGGTCCTGTAACATCTCTCTTATTTAAAATGGAAAACTCCACTTGGTAGCCTTCTGCAAACACTGCCCAGATATTCATAGGCGCCGACTCCATGGGGCTTGAGGGGGCCCGAGCCCCCTCAAAAATTCGTTTGGGGGGGCTCCGCCCCCCCAATAATCTCCGGCGCCCCTCCAGCAGAGCGCCATCGCCGCCCCTCCCCCAGCCCAAAATGCACAGGGAGGGGCGGGCTGCATGCCTCCTGCCCTCCCTCCCGAGCAAAAGCTCCACCCAATTTCCTTTGGAGCTGATTAATAGGCGCAGCACGCTCTCCCCTATTCGCTCACGAGGAGGCGGCGCCACTTTATTTGCATATTCATGAGCTTATTTATTATTCATGAGCTTTCCCGGGCCCCCCCAATATTTTTTATAAGTCCGCGTCCCTGCAGATATTACAACTTTGGCTGCTGCTCTCATAGCACTGCTAAACATCATGTTGTTGCTCCACACCACAAGACTTGCCAGGGCAGGCATGGACCCCAGGCAACTCACCTCTGTGGAACAGCCCCTCTCTGACATGACCAAAAGCAATTTATTTATTTATTTAACAATATAAAAACACAATACATACCTTAAAGGTAAAGGAACCCCTGACCATTAGGTCCAGTCGTGACCGACTCTGGGGTTGCGGTGCTCATCTCGCTTTACTGACCGAGGGAGCCGGCGTACAGCTTCTGGGTCATGTGGCCAGCCTGACTAAGCCATGAGCCAGAGCAGCGCACAGAAACGCCGTTTACCTTCCCGTCAGAGCAGTACCTGTTTATCTACTTGCACTTTGACGTGCTTTCGAACTGCTAGGTTGGCAGGAGCAGGGACAGAGCAACGGGAGCTCACCCCATCGTGGGATTCGAACTGCCGACCTTCTGATCGGCAAGTCCTAGGCTCTGTGGTTTAACCCACAACACCACCCGTGTCCCTCAATACACACCATAGTAACAAACAAAAACAATACCACGGGGGGGGGGGAGCAGAGTTAAAATGGCTCAGGACAACAATACCTCAAAGATCACTTCTTCCATGAAAGGCCCAGAGGGTGGCAACATGAGATTAGGGCCTTTTCTGCATTGGCTCCCTGTTTGTGGAATGCTCTCCCCAGGGAGGCTTGCCTGGCAGTCTCGGAGCAACATGCTGCAGCCCCCAGAGCGGAGAACAGGCATAGGCGTGGCTGGCGCGCATCCCAGGGGTGTGGTGTGTCGCCTGCGGGGGCAGTCATGGTGGCACCCTTTCCCCAAATGGTTCCCAGTGCAAGTTGCTGCCCCGCCCCCTTCGTACGCCAGTGTTGCCTGGCACCTTTGTTACACAACTTTTGGCTAAATAATCTATGACCTTTATCGTTGTTGTTGTTAAATTTGTATCCAGCCCTTCATCCATAGATCTCAGGGCAGTTCACGGCATAAAAATACAAGATAAAAATATAAAATATATAGTAAGAACAAGAACAAAACAATAACACCCCCCCCCAAAAAAAAAAACCATCCTACAAACATATTTAAAGGGTATAAGATGTTAATCAGCCCAAGGCCTGGCTGAAGTGGAACATTTTTACCTGGTACCTAAAGGTATACAATGAAGGCGTCAGCTGAACCTCTCTGGGGATTGTAGAATGAAGTGAGAATTTGCATGCTTTAAAGCTTTTGGGTGGGGACCACCATGGGAGGGGAAAGAGGAAATACAAGGTCTGGCTTACCTGGTAAACCCATGCCTAGGGTGTAACTACTTTCCCATTTCTGGGAATCTACTTCAGGCTACTGAGATACACACACACACACACACACACATATACACCTGCACATAAAAATTAGCACTCCATGAATGGGCTTTGGCTTACTTGCTAGTTCTCTAAACAGAGCTGGGGGGTTTTATGAAGGAGTATTTATTTGTGTGAGACCTACCTGTAGTAAAAAAAAAAGTAAAGGTAAAGGACCCCTGGGTGTTTAAGTCCAGTCAAAGGCAACTATGGAGTTGTGGCTCTCATCTCGCTTTCAGGCTGAGGGAGCCACCGTTTGTCCACAGACAGCTTTTCAGGTCACGTGGCCAGCAGGACTAAACTGCTTCTGGTGCAATGGGACACCATGACGGAAACCAGAGCGCATGGAAACACCGTTTACCTTCCTGTCACAGCAGTACCTATTTGTCTACTTGTACTGGTGTGCTTTTGAACTGCTAGGTTGGCAGAAGCTGGGACAGAGCAACGGGAGCTCACTCCATCGTGGGGATTTGAACTGCTGACCTTCTGATCGGCAAGCCCTAGGCTCTGTGGTTTAGACCATAGCACCACCTACGTCCCCTTCTACCTGTAGTCTGAAGTGATGACCCAGGCAAAACCACAGTAAGAACTAGGCCTAAGCTGAACCTTTCTCCCCAGCCTGCATTCCACAAAACCTCTCTGGAGAAGCACTATAACCATGTGATGCTGCCTGAAAAGGGATTTCGCTGCTTGAATTCAACCATGCAGCCTGATTCTATTGAGCATGTGTAGCCCCCCTGTCCCCTGGTCTCTGGGCAAATCAAGTCTCACACTAAAAAGAGATGCAAAGGGACTGCATAGAAAGGGAGGGGCATGAAGGCAGTGCTGATCCTGGTGGCCTATTTGAAAATGATGGGGGTGCTGTAGCTCACTTGATAATGGAAAGCACTTTTATATTCCATTTTTATTTTTTAAACTCTGGTGGTTAGCCATAGTGAAACTCCTGAAGCAGCTATCCTAGGCGTAGCTTATTTCAAAATAAAGGACTTAAGCAGTTTCCTGCTAGCCTGGTGCATCTTAAGGGGAATTCAGAGACTGTATTTTACCATAACAAACTTCAGACATGGACAAAAGGCACAGAAGGGTAGGGACCATCTCCAGCAGACCATCTACAACCAGGTAAGATTTATTGCCAAGAGCATTGTCCTCTCAGGTCTTCCTGCACCTTAAGCAAGAAAACACACTAAGGAACACTTTAGCACAGATTAGCGAGGCCTTAATTGCTTTTGCTTTGTAAAATTTAAGCACCTGGGTAGACAAGGAGGTTTCCAGTTTAAAATAAAATAAAGTAAACCTGGCAAGACTGAAATCACACCACCCCTAGAGTAGACCATAAACCTGCTACACTGAAGGCACACCCCTAGGCATATTTACTAGGATGCACGTCCCCTTGGATTCAGTGGGGCTCCCCCCCCAAAGAAGTCTGCATAGGATTGCAGCTTTAAACAGGTATTGTCTTTCTTTTCTTTTTCTAAAAAAAAAAACAAAAAAACAGGGATCGAACTGTCTGCGTGAAAACTATTTAAGCCCGTGCTTAAGTTTTCGCTCGTGTCATCCTTGGTGGAGCACGTTCGCGGATGTCAAGTCAGTTACTAATGAGCTAAACAATTGCGCCTAGCAATTAGCCTCCCGGTAATTAAATCGCGTTTATGGGATTAACGCCCCGCGGTTCGAAACAAAGCCGAGACATGATAGGGAAATGCGTGCGTCCCGAAGCCTCGGCTGGATCCGAATCGCCTCTTGTTTGCTTTGAAATCAGACAAAGGATGCGGACAAGAATGTCAATTTCCCGAGACGCCTCTCCTTTAAATGCCGCGCCGCTTCCAGCGAGGCCAAGCGCCGCTTTCGCCTCCGTCTCCCGCGACCAGATACCAGAGGCGACGGGGGGCAATAAACCGGGAGATCTCTGTTTTGCAGGCTACTTATTACTTCTTCTGGCTGATAAAAACTTCTACTTTCCACTAATTTCACGGCGGGGACCGCGAGGGAGGCTGCGGGGGGAGGGGGCAAGAAATGTCAACACAGAACTTCCCGGGAAGACGCGAAAGTTGATTCAAACGGAAAACGAGGAAGTTGGGATTGTGAGAAAGAAGACGGTTCCGCTGTAGGAGGAAGAGCGATAAGGAAGGGAGAATTAACAGCGGCTGCTTCTTTCCGATGGACTTCTTGCCCAGTATCTCCAACGATCTCCGCTAGGGTGGAAGCAATCATTTAAAGCAAACGACTCTTCTGGCTGAGAAAGGAAGGCTACGATCCAGCCATGGCTGAGCATTTTCAATTGCCGAGGCGTTCAGTGGAAGAGAGAAACAAGCGTCTCCGTGCCTCCCACCGAAATCCGCTGAGACGCGCAGCCCGATCCTATGCGTGTCTCTTCAAGAAAATCTCGCCGGATTCCACGCAGGTCGCTCCCAAGTTAGGGTGACAGGACGTGGAAAGTGTTGACTTGCGCCCCAAAAGGCATTGCGATTAAAACACCATAGAACTCTGATAACAAAATGGTGCGGAAATCTAGACGCCATTAAACCGTTCTCAATTCAGCCGAGATGTTAGGTTTCGTCGTGAACTTTGAGCGCTGTGGAGGCCCGTGTCAAAGGAGAGCACAAGCTTGCATAAGAGATGCATGGATCGGGAAACAGCAGGCCGGGAGGAGGGCTTTGGCACTTCCTCGCCCTTTCCCAGCGCAGGTCACGAAGACAGATGGAGCCAAAGCCTGGTTACTCGGTTGCGCGAGCGCGAGCGCTGCAGAATGCGGATTCATTGACCTCTGCACACCTGGGCCTTTACCCGCGCGGCCTTAGCTCGTCATTGAGTTGCGGGGCTGGTTTTCAAAGAGGGAATTTGGAGGATAGGTTTATGGTCAGTTACAAGTCACAGTGGTGAGTAAAGAGATCCTGCCACAGGCAGAGCCATACTGAGGCAAATGGCAGGCTTGCCCGCTCTTGGGGGGCATCTGATGAGCCCCCGTTGGAAGAGCCAGCAAAGCCCCCCCCTCTTCTGCTCCCAGGGTTAAAGGAGGAATAAAGGACGGCCTTCCTCCCCCCCCCCCCCCCCCCGCGTTCCAACACCTTCGTCTGAGTGCATTCTAATCCGCGTGGAAGACTGATTCACACAACTCGGGGTAGGCATAAAACCGATTAATTACATCGCAGGAAGAGAGAAATCACCACCTAAATGCCTCTTCCTGGGGCGACATTATGCGTGTAGAGCGGTCTTCCTTTAAAACTATATTAAGGCAATACCTTAATGGCTATGTCAGCTAGGTCAGCCCTCTTTGATAGGGCTCTCCAAGGCTTAGCAGCTGGAGACGTGTGTGGAATAAAGGGCAGGTCTGTAACAGTTTGCCTGATAGAACCTCCCTGTACCTCTGAGCAGGGGACCCTGGGGACACAGAAAGGGTGGGCTTTTACCTCCATGCAACCCTTGTAGGCTTCCTAGAGACATCTGTCCTCCTTTGAAAACAGAATCGCTGCTTGGGTGGCCCTTGGCTCTGACTCAAGTGCTTCCGTTCATCTGTAAACTGCCAGAGATCCACTGACAGTCAACTGATGTCCTTCAGCCATGTGGTCCCCACTGCCAACACAGAGCTTAAGGTCCACAGGATTATGAAAAGCCTCATCCTGCAAAGCAACTACAGATGAGGCAGTCAACCTCTACTTCGAACCTTACATGATGGAATGTCTCCTTCCCTGGCAGATGCATAACTAGTATATCTGGTCAGAAGTCTCCCTGACATGCTTATTTTCTACCTACAGGGAGTCACTTTCCAACACAAGTGCCTCACCTGCAGTCTGAAGTGGTATAGCCCTGGCAGGGGTTGCCGACACCCCCCACCCCCAATCTCCTAGTTGTGAGAACAGGGAGATAAAATCCAACCTGTAGAAGTAAATCTAAAAGATTTACACTGTCGCTCAATCTAATTTGACAAGCAAATTGAATTAAAGTGGACTGTGATTCACTGTCGCCAGTTAACAGGCTTGGGATGACAAGAGAATTGTTGCTCTCCGGAGGGCAGTGAAGAAAAATCAGGAAGAACCAAATGAGGAGAAAGACACCATAGAAGAACTTCTTCATCTAGGCGATTCCCCACCCCCTTTTCCCTGCGTAGTATTACTATTTCCAGAATATTCATACCCTACGGGATACTTAAAATTCCTTATTCATTTAAACATGAAAGGGATCTTCTTATTCCAGATGCCAGAATATCTCCCATTTGTTGTAATTTCATCAGGAGATCCTAAAACAGTTGTATATCATCCTTCATTGTTTGGGGGATATCAAGGTGGTATACAATCAATAATCATAATAAAAATCAATAATAAAACAATTAACTACAGCCTCCTTGATATCTGTAAATCAACAATAAAACAATAACCACAGCCAATCAAAATCAGCCTAGAACAAAAGAAGGTGCTTGCATCAAGGAAAACTGGTGCTGGAGGGATTAAGTAGACTAATACCCCCACTTTCTTCTATGGAGCTTAAGGTGGCATACATGGTTATCTCTTCACCAGTTTATCCTCACCACAACCCTGTGAAGAAGGTTAAGCTGAGAGTCAGTGACTGGTCTATGTAACCCAGTAGACTTTTTTATGGCTGGACGAGGACTTGGACCCCATCTTGCGATTACATGGCAGCTCTTGAAGGGGTGGTCCTAAACAGGGGTGCCACGCCTGAGAAAGCATCCTCTTTTGTTGTGGGGCACTGTTTCCTTTCCGATAAAGGAGGTACCCAAAGCAAAGCTGCAACAGAAGATCTCAAAAGCGTGTCAGACAAAGCAGAAGAAACATGCAGCTCCAGCCTATGCAAGGCCCTTTTTGCTCAATGCCGCTTATTTCAAAGTGTGGGTAGGATTGCAGCTGTAGGGAAAGGAGCTGTTTGATTACTCCTTTCCATCAATGGTACTCATTGAGCATTGGGCTCCCTTGGAGACAGCATGAGACTCTTCATCTCAGGGTTGTGGGTTCAAGCCCCATGTTGGACAAAACAGCCCTGAGTTGGACTAGATCAGTGTTTCCCAACCACTGTTCTGCGGCACACTAGTGTGCCGCGAGATGTTGCCTGGTCTGCCTTGGGGAAAATTCGAAAGATTATTATTTTTTTTTGTAAAAGTCAAATTAGGTCCTAATCTATCCCTCGAGCGCCTCTTGTCCGTTATTGTGACGCAGGAAGCGTGTTCCCACCCACTCCCCGCCCTCCCTTGCTTCTCTCTCTCTCTCTGTGGCGCTCTCCGCCGCTTCCTGCTGGGCATGCGCAGCTCGCCTCGCGCTTCCATTCCGGCCCCTCCTTCCCCCGACTACCCCGCCGCTCCGTTCCTTTCTCTTTCTCGCGTGTCAGAGAGCGGCGGCGCGAGCGCGGCGGTTCCCTCATGGCTGACGGAGGGCTCGAGGAGGAGGAGGCAGGACGTGGAGGCGGAGAAAGCGGCGGCGGCCACCCCCCACCTCCGGCTCGAGGCCCGCGTAGAAAGCTGAGGGGGAGAGATAGATAGAGGTGGGTGGCGGCGGCGGCGGCGACCACGACCAACCGCCACAGTAGTTGTAGCGGTGGCGACGGCGAGCAGGGACTCCCGCTCTCTCTCCGTCGTGTCTCTCTCTCTCTCTCTCCCGGGCCCGTCCGTTGAGTCTCCCGCGCGCCTCGGCTACAAGATGAGCATCGAGATCCCGCCGGGTCTGACTGAGCTGCTGCAGGGCTACACGGTGGAGGTGCTGCGGCACCGGCCGCCGGACCTGCTGGCCTTCACCGCCGGGTACTTCGCCAAGCCGCGCTCTCCTTCCTGCCTCGCTTTGCTGCCTCCTCCCCCCCACCCCCAAAGCTTGGAGGTTCCCCTGCGCCGACCCACAGGTTTGACCCCCTTCTCACACCTGTTCGCGCTCCTTGCACGGAATGGGGCGGATGGGGAGGAACGGGGCTCGCCGCTGCCTCCGCTCGCCCTCCCCCCCTCCGCCGGCGGTCCCGCGATTCTTGGCTTTTTGGCGGTTGGCACAGAAGGAAGGCAAGGGGGAGGGGAAAAAATGGAATCTTACACTTTCGTGCGTCCCTCCCGGCGTGACGCTGCACGCTGACGTCACGGGGCTGTAATGGTGGTGTGCCTCGAGATTTTTTTCATGAAACAAGTGTGCCTTTGCCCAAAAAAGGTTGGGAAACACTGGACTAGATGACATTCACAGTCCTTTTCAACTCCACAATTCTGTGAAAGGCTCCTCCCACCCCGTTCCTGATTAGAGAAAATGATTTCAGAACATCTTCTAGCCATTTCCCAGCCTTATATTACAGATTAGAGTAAAAAAACAATAGTAATGAGCTGTTAACTTCTCCTGGGTGAACATGGTTTTCAACTATGAGATTTGAATTGTGGTTGATCCTCTTTTTGAACAGAAAGTGGGAAAGAACCATTTGTTTTATTAATCATTACATTTATATCCCATCCTTTTCTCTATGGAGCTCAAGATGGCATACATGATTCTCACCATCCTCTTTGAACACCCACAACAACCACCATGAGAGGTAGATTAGGTTGAGAGGCAGTGACTGCCCAAGGTCACCCCATGAGCTTCGTGGTCAAGTAAGGATTTGAACTCTGGTCTCACAGGTCTCCAACAGTCTAACCACTACATTGCAAACATCTGCAATGCAAATGGACATTCGGGGGATTATTTTCCCCATTTTCATTATAAACCATATTATGTGATGGCAGTGCACATGTTTGCTCAATAAGATATATAGACCACAAAATATGTTGGTATTAAGCTTTGTGTGAGAATACACGTTTGTTTCCAGCTTGGGACATTTGGGCCACCCTCCAACTCTTTGCACAGGCTGTAATAATATTATACACAGTAAGTCCAATTGGGAATGAAGTCGAAGCAGACTTAGGGTTCCATTGTTAGTTGCTCTCTTTTTTCCCACGTGCTGAATGGAAGGTGTACATTCATGAGAAACTTCAACACACAGGTGCAAAAATAATGTTGGAGGGCATGTCAAGTGTTAATTCACCCTAAGGTTGAGGAGCTGTCTCTGTGGTCCATCAGAGGTGCTTGGACTGCAGCTCCCAAGATCCTGAACCCTGGCCACTGGAGCTAAGGGATCCTGGAGTCTGATAATCTCTGGAGGACCATGTTAGCTATTCCTCACTAAGGGCAGGGCCGGCCCACCCATGAGGCAAGGTGAGGCAACCACCTCAGGCAGCAGGATCCACAGGGACAATAGTTCCCACTGAATATCATAGAATCATAGAATTGTAAAGTTGGAAGGGACTCTGAGGATCTTCTAGTCCCATAAGGGGATTGAACCTGCAACCTTGGCATTATCGCCACCATGAGCTATCTTCATTCTCCCTTTGTTTGATGTGATCTTCATTCCATCTTTCTTCTCTGGTGGGGAGGCACCATTTGGTGGTTCACCACAGCTGCCAAAATGTCTTGAGGAGGCCCTGCCGAAGGGATTGGCCTGGAGGCTTTCGGGAGCATTGGTAGCCTGTAAGTGAGCTAACATTTTCAGAAACATCACTCAAGCCCCCAACCCAACCCTTGCTGGTCGCTCTCCCAAGGGAGACTATAAAGGAGGCAGCTCCGCTTTTTAAGAAATTGAGGTCCTGTGCACACACGTATGGGGGGGGGGGGAGGTGCGTTTCTTTTGCAAACCATGGAAGTTAACTGGTTATTTGCAAGTAACTTCCTTATGACTGTTGATCTCAACTACAGTACCTGTTTCTCGATAGACTTCCAGAACCTGGCTTATGGTCACAATGAGCAAGAGGTTAAAAGTCTGTCCAAGGGAGTTAAATTAGCTTCGTTTGGCCTGGATCATCCCATGCTTAGTCTTAAATAGACTTTTCAGTGCTACCATTTAACATTTAACTTACTCTTGGGGTCGGCGCTTCTCAAACCTCATGAGCAAAATGTCAGCGTTATGTTTCCTTTCTCGCGAGAGCTCCGCTAGGTTGCTACACCTCTAACTAGGTCCTCCCTCTGCGGCTTCAATTGGATTTGCATTTGTTAAAAGAAATGGTTAACATTCAATTTCATGCTTGATTTCTATTGTAAATACTGAGCCCCATCTTCGCTCCCCCTCCGTGCTCACTGGGCCTGAACAAGCCGAAAAATGCTTTTCGGAAAATCACGTTTCGGAGTTTGCAAACGCTGCTATCAGCAGACTCCACCTGAAAAATAGTTTTGCAAGACGGAGCACATCCCCAAAGACATAGTCCTCCTCTCGAGCGTAGCTGCGCGCGGCACTTCTGCGCAAAGCACTTGGCCGGCGGGGGGTGTGGGGGGTGTCGGGATCGCTCTTTTTAACCCTTCGGTAGTCTACGGCTGGGATTGAGTCCAGCCCAACCAGTGGCTGCAAATAAACCTGGATCTCTCCCTCTTGCCAGCGCTTGTCTACGAAAAACCGAGATTTTAAGGTTGAGTTTGCTTGGAAGGAAGGCCCGGGGACACCACGAGAACCTTACCTCCAAGAAAGCTTAGGAGCGCCCACTTGAAGCTGGTGAGACTTCATTGGCAGCAGGGGTGCCAACTTGAATAAATTAGCGGGGGCAGGTAAGCTCCATCCCGCATAATCGATCACATAATTATGCACACGCACACCATTTGAATGGCAATGCCAATCAACTGGGGGGAGCGGACCCCTCAAATATTTTATTGGGGGGGCTGGGTCTTCATAGGAATTGGCTCCTATTCTGCGCAGTAAACAGCACTGCCCGCTCGTCGAACCTCTCCATCTGGCACAGGCGAGGCCTTCGCCACGGTCAGCGCCAGCCTTTGCCCGGGGGCACTTCCGTCAGCTCTAACTGAACGAGCCAGCTAACAATGCCCGATGGCAGGATCCCCGCTGCAAACGATGCGGAGAGGAACATTCTGGAAAGGAAGGAGAGGACCTGCAGTGGGCAAGCGTCGAAACTGACGAGACTGTGCCTGCGCTTTAGGGGGGGGGGGCGCCTTTGGAGAAGAGTAATAGGACGTGGGTAGGATGGCAATTTCTGTGCATGCCATTAGTAGTTTTGGAGGAGAGGGCGTTTGGGCAGGGACGACCTATCTGCTCCTCAGCAAGTTGCGGTTGTGGTTGGTGTTATTTATGCCCTTTCTAGACAGACCGTCGATCCTCAGATTCCTCTGGGAGGAGCTCCAGAAGTCGATAAACCACACAGATCGAATCGATGAAACAGTGTGGAAATGTGAATGTTCAAAGCGAAAAGAGCCTTGCCCTCAAGTCCAGACGAACCTTTTCCTACTGACAACGAAATGCGTTTCGAAGCCTGAGCGCCGCAATTCATCCCTTGAATGGAAGGGGTTTTAGAGCTGCCCCTTTCCACCCACCAGCGAGAGCTCATGTAGTAACAGGCCACGGAGTACCCCGCCCTTCAGAAAGGACTCTGCAGCAAGTTCGCTCTGAAGGGGTTGGAGAGCTAGCGGGGACCAGTGATGCAGCTGGAGCTACGCTGGGCAAGTCCAGGCCGCCCTCGGTCAAATGACCTCCCAGAGATGCTCGGGGCAGCACTTGAGCTGGCCATGCCGGGCTGACATGATTCCTGCAGCACCTTTTCTTCTTCCTTTTTAAAAACGCTTCCTTTTTCAGTGGGCAGCAGACAGGGCAGGTCCACATAGTTAGAGATGTCCCTCTTATTATGTTTGCTTTAAATATACATTTCCTCCTGCTTTTCTCCAGCAAAACGGTGATTCTTCCCAATAACAAAAACCACCAGTATGGTCCTTGTGGCAACCCCCGCCAGCACCGCCTTCTGTGGGTCTTGCTTCAATAGAACCGAACAACTCCTTTTTCAGTCCGTTGAAGACTGGCGGAGAACGAAATGAGCACCCTCGAGCGAAGAAGCAGCTCGGCCTGAGAACGCAGATGTTAAGTCCCACCGACTTCCATGCAGGGTCTTCGCCTCCCATAACGCCCACCGTCAAGACTGGATTCTAAACCATTGTTCATTTATTAAATTTGTATACCGCTCTTCATCTGGAGATCTTAGGGCGGTTCGCAGCACAAAAGTACAATATCAAAACACAAAATACATAATAAAAACAAAACCATCACCCCCACCCCCACGGATGCTTTGGTTAGTTGTCATCGGTCTGTCTCGGGAGACAATGGAAGAAAAGTGCGCCTTCCGGGGTGAAGTCAAACTGTTGGAGAGTTAGGGCACTTTAATGGGTCGATTAATCAGCTAAATGTCCTGATTAATCGGAGGAAGCCAACCGGCCAGGACGAATTTTAATCCCTGGCTCTCGGAATGAAGCGCATACCTCTGATGATCCCTAGATTCTGTTGTGTTACTTGTGAAAGGGAGTGAAAAAGAAGACACTAAAATGATTTTTAAGCTTTTCCCTGATAAACAACAAGCTCACCCCCACATGGCTTAATATGCCTAAGGCACCTATATTTTATTTAAAATGTTTGCATACCTTTTCTATTTAAACCTTTTAAAGCTGTATTGATTAATGGGATTTGGGCAATATGCTGATATAAAAAGAAAGAAAAAAACAAGCAATTATTGTTTTTAATAAACCGTAATTATTATTAATACTTTAATAACCCGTAAAGTATTTAGTTGTTAAGAGCCCTGGACACTTTGACGCCTTCACAACCCAGATAACCTCCCCACACAAAAAGTTCCACATAAGTGAGTACCCAAAATGCTTCAACTATTTGTTATCATCATCCTCCTCATCACCCTGCTACAGTGGGTTTGGTTCATCCTGACTATTACAGCTCTCTCCCTGGCTTAGCAAGACCCGTTGGGATTCAACATACGTAACAGGGCTGCAGAATTATCCGCTTCTCTGGCATCAGCACGCGCGCGTAAAACACGCGGAGGACCCCTCATTTTTTTTTTCTGGCTGCAAACGCTCCTTTTGCAAACCTGCGCCCCCCCACCGCCTTTGGAAGTAAGCTGGAGACCCCATGAACGTAACACCTGCCAGTCAGGTGTCAGAGCACCCGCAGCAGCTCTAAATGCCCACCTGCTGGATCTCTCTCACACACACGCACATCCATGCACCCCTCTTTGTCGCGAGACGTTTTAAGAGGCAGCGACCTCTCGGGTGAGGGGAGGTGTCGCTCGCTGCAAGTGGCTCGGTTGGGGGGGGGGGAACGAGGCCAGCTCCTTGGCGATGTTTACCCAGAGAGGGTGGAATCTAAAGGACGCTCTCGACAATCAATGGAGCCTTGTCTCAGGTTACCGAGCTGAGCTCCCCTAAATGAGTCCAGCAGGCTGATAACCGCAGGTTAAAGGCACCTGAGATAAACGGCTTCCAGTGGCTTGATGTCAGAGAAGATAAGCAATGGCGGGGGGATGTGCTTTTTATCTGCTGGAACTAGAGCAGGTTTCATTCACCGAGTCGCGATTAGGGAAGGATGAGAGTCTTTTGTAAGGTTGCATAGGACGGAGGCCAAGGAAGGACAGCATCGCAATTCCCCCTTCTTCTTGGGGCTCCATGGAAGTGAGTGGGGCTGTCCTCCTGAACTACAGCCCCCCACTCCCTGCCTACTCCTAGGGGCCGAGGTCCCTTGCTCCCCCAATAGGCGACAGTCCCATGGGAAGACCCTGGAAAGCGCCTGCCGGTGGTGCGAGTAAGTGAACTCGACAGGTTCATACGTTCATGATCTTTCCGAAGACCATGCTATGGAGCGCTTGGAAGGAAGGAGATGAATCTCTTGAATCACTCCCATGAAGTGTTCAGACCTGCTCCAACTAGCCTAACGCTGTCACACTTTTAGATCTCGCAACGACCTGATTCAGCGTTCAGCAAACAGTACCTGCGTGCAATCCTATGCATATTTACTCAGTGATTAATCTCATTGGCTTTGATTGGGTAAGGGTTTGATTAAGAACCCTTACCCCAAAAAGTTGTGGGGGTTTTTGCCTTCTGCTCAGGGTTGCAGATGGCTGGCTACTGAACCGGCTAGCGCCTGCCATTTACTCCGAAGCAGACGAATTGACTTTGGCTCAGACGTCACTTTGAAATGAATAGCTTTGCGCGTCGGCGCTTAGCGGGCCCTCTATTAAAGTTACGCAGACTTACATTACTTTAAAAGATTCAATCAAAACATTTATTTCCTCAATAAATATCTGAACTACAATAACGGTAGTAGTTATAATAGCCCACCAAATATAAGAATTGTTAAGGCTGTAATACTATGCACGCTTACTTGAGAGTAAATCCCAATTGATCTCACTGGAGTTTACCTTCCAGTAACCATGCGTGTCCAGTTTATTATAACCTTGTTGTGTCCAACTCTTATATAATTGTATCAAGTAGACTTAAGATGCTTGTTTTGGGGTGGGATGTGGCCCTCAGCATCTAAACTGTAATCCTGTGCACACAAACCTGAGTTTAAACGTCATGGGACTCTGTGAAGCTTACTTCCGAGTAGACTGTTGGTCATAATCTGGTTTGTCCTGCGAGGCAAAACTCACTTGGCTTCAGGAATTTGTGTCAGATCCACATTTGTGGATTATCTTCTCCCCACCACCCGAATTTCGAATTCTAGTCAAAGTCTAGGGACGCGGGTGGCGCTGTGGGTAAAACCTCAGTGCCTAGGACTTGCCGATCGCATGGTCGGCGGTTCGAATCCCCGCGGCGGGGTGCGCTCCCGTTGCTCGGTCCCAGCTCCTGCCCACCTAGCAGTTCGAAAGCACCCCCGGGTGCAAGTAGATAAATAGGGACCGCTTACCAGCGGGAAGGTAAATGGCGTTCCGTGTGCTGCACTGGCTCGCCAGATGCAGCTTGTCACGCTGGCCACGTGACCCGGAAGTGTCTGCGGACAGCGCTGGCCCCCGGCCTCTTGAGTGAGATGGGCGCACAACCCTAGAGTCTGGCAAGACTGGCCCGCATGGGCAGGGGTACCTTTACCTTTACCTTAGTGAAAGTCAGCCAGATAGGGGCTGATGTTTTTTCGGAAACAAATCCCGCTGAGATCCGTAAAATTCACCTACAAGTCTATAGGATTGCTGCCGGTATTGTTTGCATATACCAAATATGGTATGAAACCTACAGAAAGATGGAATGGGTTTCACACACCTAGGAGCTAAAGCATAACTTCGAAGCGATCCATTGATTTCCACGAAACATTCTTCCCTATTAACTTGCTTAAAGTCTCCCAGAAAGGCGAAGGCCGCGCACAGGTGGAAGAGAAAGTGAGGGACAGCAGAGCCGAAGCTGGATCTAGAACGCAAATGAATGAGTGGATTATTCATTCTGAACGGCATTGTTAATTAAGGCTTCCAACTTAAACATACTTTACCAGAAATTAAGTCCCACTGAACGGCTCCTGCATGCGACTCAGTCCACAAATCTGGACTGATGCTGCGGCCACAGACTACATAATATTTCATCGTAATCGTGTGTGAGGACGCCAACTCTTCAGCGGGCATCTGTACCTGCACTTTTAACAGCAGTTCCGTCTGCAGCAAATTGAGATGAATTCCTCTCACCTCCACGAAAGAGGGTTGCAGATCAAGCCGCTGTTAGAGGCACAGCAACCAGATCTGATTGCAAAGTTGGCTGCCATTTATATATGAGATTAATTTTGCTCTAAATAATTCTTGTTCTTTGGGTGCTTGTTTGGCAAGGCCTCTTCCCTGCTGGTAGGAGAATTGCTTCCCTTCTGAATTTTAACTTTTCAAAGATTTGGGGAAAGCAGTTAGAATGAAAAAGTCAGGACAGACAATCATGGCTTTGAGTGCAAATTAACCCAGCGCCTCCACCTTTAAAAATGGTATCAAATTGCACATGGCCCTTGATTTATTGTCTCTAGCCTGGGGTTTTTTAATGCATAGCTTACTATGTTTTAATTTTGCACCTGTTTGTTTGGGGGTCTAGAGGACTTAATGCTGGAATGCAAACTTTTTATTTTCTTTTCGTCTTCTATCATACCAAACTGACAAAGCGAACTGGCTAGAAGTATCAGTGAAATGAAATTGCTTTTTTGGTATTGATAAGGATTAAGCAATTGGAGGGAGCGAATAGGTATTTTCATTATTTACTTTCTAAAATATATGAATTTCTATGTTTTTATTGCCAATTTTGCTAAAAATAGTTAAAAAAATCCTCGTAGCGAGTTCAGTATCATGTAGGCATGTAAAGTATAACTGCTGAAACCAGTTGGCCTTACTTCCGAGTAAGAGTAGGAAGGATCAGACTTCAAAGCTAGCTGACCACTTGCTTCCGTGGGATATGAAGGATTCCTAAACCTGGACTGGATAGCAGGGTGCGAACCTACATACACTTTCCAAACAGTAAGTCAATGCGGCTTACTTGCGAGTAGACATGGGTAGGATCGCACTATTGCAATACACTCGTATGCATATCTACTGAGAAGTAAAGGAGAATTAAGTTCAATTAGACTTACTCTCAGGTATATGGGTATAAAACCAACTTTACAACGCAGCTCTATTTATCTGTTCAAAAGAAAGGCCGATTTAGTCTGCCAAATAAGTCTGCTTACACCAATTGCCATGTACACTAACTCAGGAGTCAGTCTCACTTTGTTCAAGGGCGCGTATCCATTTATTTTACTAATTAGATACATCCAAATGAATTATTATATTTTCACTACACACACGCGCGCGCGCACACACACACACATTAGTAGCAAACTGCTCAAACCCTTCTCAAATTGACAGAACAAGAATAAGGCTATCAAAAGAAAAATTCTCGCTTCGTTCACATAATAAAATAACAGAGCAAGGGACCATAAATCACCGAACGACATATCTCCCCGTTTAATTTTTACTTTTTCGAAGGTTAGACGTTGCCGAGGTAGTTAAACTGGTGGGGTGAACCCCTTTTCTTTCCGCCCACCCAACCCACAATTATCCGGCTTCCTTCTATGAAGTTTCTAGATTAATATCGGTGGAGCGAAAGGCGAGAGAATTCCCCGCTTGAACGGCAGGATTAGGAATATTTCTAGAAGAAAGAAGAGGGTGTGAATTGACTTTAGCCTGCAATCGTCTAAAGCGGAATTACAGCTTGTAAAATAGGTCTCCATCAGTCTCCCGGGAGACGGGCTCAGTTCGACTTGGGTGTTCCAGCTCCTTCTTACCCCTCGCAATAATTAGCTCCATCTCGGTCCCAAGCGTGTGTCTTCCCCACCCCCACACCAGTGTTTCCTTATCCCCAATAAATGTTGTTGCTGTTTTGCTCGGCCCCCAAGTCCAACAAACTTCTGGGGCACCCAAGGGACTTGCCCTGTTTACGAAAGGGTGGCGGCAAAAGATGCAAGATGCGAAAAAGAAGAAGGTTTTGGGTGCCCAACTCAGAGCTTGCGGCCGCAATTGGGGGCTGGTGGGTTTGCCTTTAAGAAAGGAGAGAAGGGAGGGGGCGAAAGTGAGGAGTGTGACTTTCTTATCAAAGTGCGGGAAATGTCATTTTCTTTGTGCTTTGATGTCTGGTTGTCTTTCAGCCCATCCTTGCATGTCATTACCAGACTCCCAACAGAGAAAGAGGTGTGGGGCTTTTTTTGGTTTTGTTTTGTTTTGATGGGAAGTAAAGAAAAGAGTTGGTGGGGGGAGGAGAAGACGAGGATAAAATAGGGATGCACAATTAGATGATTTCTGCCCTTCTATTACAGCGGTGAATGGCAGAATTCTTGACAGAGTAGCGAACCGGCGGGTCTATTCTTAACTGGTTGAGTTAACATATACGGGTGTAAAGCGCCAGGGGCGGGCGGGCGGGCGAGGTTTCTTGTTATTTCCCCCCTCAGGTCTTTTTCCTTTAGAGAAAGTCGACTTCTGAATCAATTTCATCCGTTAAAAAAAGGAAAGGAAAGGGGAAATAGTCTGTTGGATCAATATTGAAGCAATGTTGCATGAAACCAAGTCAGGATTAGTCCAGGGAGCCACGTTGTTTCTGTGGGTTCAATTCAGCCACCCCCAAATCCCAAAATATTGCTAGTCTCGCAGATTTCCAAAGAACTAAATCCCCTCCAGTTGGGTGCAAGTTTACCCGATCAAAACCGTGATGAATTTCAGTTCAGATCAGTGGAGCTGACTCCTCAGTTAGGACACTTGCTTGGGAGTAAACTCGGTTGAGCATATGGAGCCTACGTCTGCGTAAGCATGCATAGTTTGGGGCTGCAAAGCTGCAGTCCTTCACCCACTAACCTGCGACTATTGAACTCAAGAGGCATTGCATTTTTGAGTCCATATGCTTACCTGGGGCTAAGCCCAGTTCCACGGGGTTTCCTCCTGAGTAAACACGCATCAGTGGAGGCTGCGTGTCAGTTCGACTTCTCTTTCCAGAAAAGGTTTTAAATGTTCGAGACTGCAAAGCTGCCTGGCTAATCCCCTGACAGCCGAGCTTTCTGTATACATGGCATTAAAACACATTGACGCAGCGCAGCCGCAACGCTCTTTTCTCCTTCAGGATTAATAGGTGTTCTGGACACTTGGACTTAGGGTGAGATGTGTTGAAAAGGAAATAAGACTCATAAACCTCTATGAAAGTTTGAATCGCTGGATAATGAAGAGAACAGGACTCCTGCACCTTCAGTTGCTCCACAGAAAAGGGAAATTTACTAACTATAGGTTGCATGATAAACCATAGCAGCTGAAATGTCCTCTCTCATGCAGCAACTAAAGGGGCACGAGCGCTGCCTTCTTGGTTCACCTGACCATTCTTATTACTAGGGAAGTGCATCCCATTGAAATCCATCTAACTTGCCTCGAAAAAACTGCGTTTCCCATCTGGGGTGCGTCTTTTGTGATTCAGGGAACTCCTTCTTTGCCAAAGTCTTCCGCCACCTTACGGTGCCGCGCCGGGTCCCCAAAAGGAGATTCCTAGGTGTGTGTGTGTGTGCTGTGGGGGGTTGGGGTTACCCTGAACTGTTCATCGAGGAAAGTCTCCAGGCAGTTAAAGAGGGTCAAACGCTGCTTACACTTGTGCCACCTAAACAGAGAAGAGCAGGAGGCCGAGGGGCATCGGCCGGGAGATGGACAAGGAGGGGAGTCCTGAGGACGGAATGGACTAAACTGCCCTAAGGAGGGAGGCGGTGGCTTTCCGCTTTATAGACAATGCTAGACACGGTTGCCATAGCGGCGAGGACGCCTCAGCATATGTATGCTTCTTAACGCAGCAACGAGGGCGCAGGGGGGCACCGAGGAGGAGCGGGGCCGGGGACGCATAGGGGAGTCGTGGGGCCTCGTCCTCCTATCCCATCTACGGTTAGCTAGACGAAAAAAGGCGCAGCGCGCTTTCTGGGTCTTGGTTGATCCACGTCGCCTTTGCAACTAAGCGCCCTCCGCCTCTGGAATGCAGCGTCGGATTGTTCCTTTGGTGGATGGAATGGAAATGTTTCTTTACAATCAGCCTAGACGTTCCCACCCCCTTCCTCGTTCTACCCCCCTTGCAAAATGCTGCCTTGCGAGCTCTTAACCCTCATTGTATGTCTCCTGTGCCTGCCTTGCGCCTCTCGCCTCTAAATTTAGGACAGGGTTCAACTAAAGATAGGCTCCCGGATCCATCTTCTACCACAGCAGGAGATATTTGGGAGATCTGGTTCTCTTTGGCTTGAATGGGGCAGAGGTGCAGCATCCGGTACTTGTAGGCCCCCTGACTATCTCCGCCGCCCCCCACCAAAAATGCTCTAAACTGACCTCTTGGAAGCCTCCGGGCTTACAAGTGCTTAACTTTGGCTTGGAAGTAAAATTGGGGGGAGGGGAATGAAATTTAGATGGTAAACTCCTTGGGGCGGGGACCTAATCCCCTTTACTTATGTGACTCTCGGCTATGTGACTCTTGGTCGCCATCACATTATGACGCAAGGGTTAAAAGGACGTGGGGGGTGGGGGTCGAACCACAGTTTGCTTTAGTTCCCTCCAGAACTAGAGGGGATTTCTAAGATGAATAACTCTGTGGTGTCTTCTGCCTTGACGGCTCTGCCTACTCCACCTCACGCCCCAATCCTCGGTATGCTAGATGCTGGTTGTGATTATTCAGTTCCTACAAAAAACAGCACTCTGAACATACGGTACTCAGAAGTGATGTGAGCATGTTCCAGAGCGCAGCCGTGAGACTGGGCCCAAATTCAATAATTCGCTGAATTGTCCGAATTAAATTTTATTAATAATCATTGAAAAGGCCGGCGGGAGGGTGTTGCCAGCCCTGCTGCTGTGCTTTTAAACTGTAGCCTGGCGCAGTGGATTTTAGCGAAGTTTCTTGGTCTGGCTGCACAGGAGCAGGAAAAGAAAATGTTGGCAATCTTGTTTCGAAGGGGAGATTGGTTTCTGCCTAGACGAAGTATGTTTACTATTTATGCACTCATTTTCCTTTTTAAAAAAATCTTGCCAAAAGGAGGATAAGGATCGGGAACACAAAATTGCCCATTTGGCAGATTAAATCTATTTCCAAGCGTCGGCTCCTGGCGCTTTCTGCCAGCCTCTCGCCCGACTCTGAAGAAGCTGCACCTTGCCTGCCTGACCGCCTATCACAAACACTGAGCGCCTCTCCCAGCTGAGATCAGGCTGCCTGAGCTTCTTGGAGACGAGGCTGGAGGTGATTTTCTTCGCTCAGCCCTCTATCGAAAGACCCGAAGGGAAGGACGTGGATAGACACTCATTTAATGACAAGTAATTGACAAATCCGAGAGGCCGCATTACGAGTGGTCTAGGGGAGTATTAATTATTGAAAAACCATTAGCCTCTGTGTGTGTCCTGCAGAGATCCCATCTTGTTCGGGAAATATAAGCTGTCACGTCAGTTTAGATGGAGGGGAAATCAGATGAGGAACTCCTCCCCCCTCCCTCTCTCCGCTGCAAGCCCCACCCGGAGGGAATCGGAGACCGCACCGCCAGCACACAGGCTTCCTACCGAGAAGACCTCTCGCTTTCTTTCCCGAAGTAGCTCCTCTGGATCTGCTCTCCTTTCCCCCGACACTGCTCCCCAACAGTTGTCGTGGCCTTGGATGGCGTTAAAGAGGGAGGGGGGAAAGGCCTTGCAAGTCAAGGTCACCGAGGCAAGGAGAGTCAAATCCACTGAGGAGATATGGCGTGTCGGTCCACTTTTTCCTAAAATGCCGCCCCCCACCCAATAGAGATTACGATACAGAAAACAGCTTATCCCCTCTACATCTGATGTTCTGAGGGGCAGAGATTGGTCGACCAATTTAAAAGATACTGAAAGACGTGGGTCCTAGCTGAGGTTTTTGGGGAGATTACGACTTCACTTCAGTTTTGTATCTGTAAAATGGGGGGAGGGGTCTTTAATAAAGATATATGATAAATGGGCAAAGGGAGCAAAAGCCGAAGTTAATCTCCTTCAAGTCAACGTTGCCTGAATATGCTTGGCTGGGCTGGACTGAATCTCGCCCTTGTTGTCGGAGCTTTCCCCCCGTGCTCAAAGCTCTTTACCACTCATCTCTCCGTTACTACACAACGTGCGGCCTTCGGGTGGTGTTGTGGGGCAGAAATAATTCCAAAGCACTTTTCACACACGCACACAAATTGAAAAATACACATTTAACACTCTTTTAACCAGAGCTACTTCGCAAAGTGGTGTAGAAAATTTGGAAATGCAACCGCCCTGCCCAGGGATCGTGGCGGCTTCGCGCCAAAGGTTCGCTTCTCTGTACTGTATAAGAAAGAGCAGGATCCAGCGGGAAGTTCTGAGCAAACCGAATCGGAATGAATGAGAAATGGGCAAAGGTAGCGCAGACAGGAGGACTTCTCGGTGCGCAGCTGAGAGTCCCAGTGCCTTGCAGACTACGCTTTGCCCCAAAGGCCCACGTGTCCAGGGGTTGCGACCTCAGGCTTCCGCGGCCACACAACTGTCCCATGAGCCGCCTCCATCCCGTTCAAGTCCTTTGCAGTCTTGGGAATTTCGGTTTAAAAAACCCAATTTTAAAGAAGTGTAGTAACTCTTTTCAAGCCATTTCCCTGCAGTGCGATCCTATGCCGGCTTACTTGGAAGAAAGTCCAAATGTCCTCATCTGGGCTCACTCCCAGGTAAGCCTGCACAGCGTGGAGTCCTGCTGCTTCTGAAGCGTCAAGGAAGGAAGGAAGGAGTCGGCCGAGGGCGGGTGGCTGGCGCAGAAGCCGATAAGAAGAGCACAGCTGTTAAGAGCCGCCAGCTGCTCCGAACGTCAACGAGGTCGATTCCGAAAGAGAGGCGAGGCGGGTAAAAAAGCTCGCCTCTCCCAAGCAAAAGAAAAACCTGCTGGATCAGGCCCAACGGCCCGCCAGAAAGCCCACTGAGCTCAGTGGCACTTGCTTCCGAGTAAGCCTGCATACTCATGCTGCATGATAAGCCAGCACCTCTCTCTCATCCACTTTTTCTGTTCCGCACCCACTCCTTCCCAGAACTCCAGCCAGTAAAACTTAAACAGCCCAGGAGGCCGCTTGAGAATCGGGTCGCCAGGACCTTTAGGGGACGATCCCGGCTTCCTGATGACTATGGGGCAGCCCCCAGCTCACATTCCTCCGCTGGGGAGGAAGGTTTCTCGTAGCCACGGGGAACCTAACGCACATTTTCAACCTGCGGTTCTGGGGTCGGGGGAGATGACCGCTGCCCCCCCTCTAGGCCTGATTCTGACCGGGGATCAGCAGCAGGTAGGAATCAGGCAAGACTCTCAGCTACCTCTCCCGCCCGCTTCCAGCAGCGCAAAACCACAACGACGCGCACCAGCACCTCCAAACTTAGAAGTCCCTACCTGATGCCCCGGAGCTGCCGGTGGCAGAAGCGACGGTGACGAGCCCAGGCGCCCCGCTGACTGCAGCTCGGCGGCAAGGCATCGCGGCATTTATTGGAGCGACTGTTGACTTTAGCACAAAGCAAAGATTTCACTGCCCGCTAGTTTAAAAATGAATATTTTACCAAGATATCGATCAGCGTTATAAAATTCAGTTAAGCACAATGGCTCGAAAGGAGCAGAGAAAACACACGCACACGCACACGCATGCACGCACACGTACACACAGGCAGAAGCATTCCTAATATTTGTGTAAATTTGCTGAAGAATGACGTGCTGCGTGAAGTTTCCCTCCTGGAATTTGGCGTTAAATATTTAGTTATTTATTTTGTTGTTGTTGTTGTTGTTAGTTTACTGGTTTTGCCTATTCGCAGATGGCGGGGACTTAAATCACCAGCGGTTCAAAAAAAATAACGGGAGGTGGGGTTGAATGAGGAAGGCAGACCGTGTGGTCCTTTGCAAAGCGACCCCGATCTAACGCGTGAAGAGGATGTGAAAGGCGGCCGAAGAGGAAAGAAGAGACCTCGACTCTAAACGACATCTACACGCGCGCACACATTCCTC
Organism: Podarcis muralis; assembly: GCF_964188315.1. Taxonomy (NCBI): domain Eukaryota; kingdom Metazoa; phylum Chordata; class Lepidosauria; order Squamata; family Lacertidae; genus Podarcis; species Podarcis muralis. Next base: position 90,189,838 of record NC_135662.1, read on the forward strand.
CCTCTCTTTTTTCCTTTTTAAAAAGGTCTTTTGGCAGAGGTATATATCTTATCGCTCGGGATCAACGGAGTGGGAGGCAGCTAAGTAGTTTAAAACGACCGCAGGCGCGATGGGACCGGCCAGGTTAGAGCATCACATTCGCGTCCCATTGTCCGCGCAATCGCTGCCATTCCAGGCCTCCATTCTTCTGCGCGACGGGAGCCTTTTATGTGGTAATGAACACACATTTTCCGCTTTGCTTCACAACGTGTGTGTCCTCGCGGGACACAGGCGGGCGGCGGGGAAGCGCGGCCGAATGGGGTCCTCTCCACCCACAGGCCTGTTTTTTAAAAGGTGCCTTTTGGGGGCCCCCAGTCTTCCAGAAAAAACAATGAGGGGGATTTGAGAGGGATTCGCAAGTTTAGATCACTTCTTAAATCTATAAACGTTGTGCGGGGGGTGGGGGTGGGCGAGGAGCGGACAGACTGTTGTCCGGAGCGAAAGCAGTTGATATTTTATTTAAATAAATATCCAAATAAAGCTGCTTCGACGATGCAGCCTGAATTAATAAAATTAGAATGTGGGAATAAGGTTGGCCGACGGGCCAGCTTTCTATGCTCTATACTGGCGATCACATTTTAATTTATTTTTGGATTTCAAAAAGCAATCGCGTCGCCTCCTGCAGATTGAATCTGAGGCCTGTAGAGGGAAGAGTCGAGAGAGGTGTGATCACTAAGGTGCAGATGATCAAAGTTTTGATATGATATGAGGGATAGACAGGCAAATATTGGGGCAGAAGAGAAATTTACTAGTAGTCTTCAGTCTGAATGTTCCCTTCATTCCTTTCATGGTAAAAGAGCATTAACCAGATTGTTGGAGTAAATGTAAAAAAAAAAAGTATATTTCTCACATTTCAGGCTAGGCCTTCTACAGTCCTAAGACATTCTGCTGAACATCAGGATTCACCATATTTCTAACAGTTACCTTAAATGTACCCACATCTATAGATCAATATCTATAAATTTGGGCAAACAACTACACAGGTGGAAATACAAAACTTCACAAACTAGCATCCAGGTAGGAGTGGCACTTTCCTGACAAGGTATGGCTTGCTGCAGCCACCCAGGTAGGCCTGGAGCACCGGGGAAGGCTACATTTATGAGGGCCGGGTGTGGTTTTATGGGCCGGTTTTTGTTTTGTTTAAATGCAACTGTGTTACAGTATTTCTCAAGTTTGGGTCCATGGTGTCAAGTCATTTACATCTGCTTTGCATTTAGTCAAAAATTCCAGCAGTAAAACTGAAGTACTCAAATGTCAAATCTTCCCCAAAACAGGGAACCTGTGCACCAACTGGGTTAAGCCACTGAAGGTCTGCCAAATTCTCCTTTACAGTCAGCTTTCCAGCAGAGTTACTTAGAAGAAGCTGGTCATCCCCTCACGGGAAATAATCTGTTCAACCAGGCCTTGGGCTGATTAACACTCTGTGGTTTTTTAAAATGTGTTTGTGGGAGGGGCGCTTGTTTGTTTGTGTATTTTGTATTTTCATGTTGTGAACTGCCCTGTGATCTTTGGAAGCAGAGGAGTATACAAAATTGATTAATGATGAGGATGATGTCAATTCAAACAAGTAGGGGCATACTCCCCAGGAAGTTTACTGGCAGATATATGTATATTGTTCTCTCTGCATTGGAAGGTGAAAACAAACAACTATTACAGGTTATTATTTGTCTATTTATCCCAGGGTGGCTCATAATAATTTAGGGAGGTTAGGGCAAATGAAAATTTGACTCCACACAAGTTAAAAAGTGATGGCGGTGGAAATCTGTAAATTACTTGATTCTGTATGTTGGAGATGTACACTAGAACAACCTGGATCCATGTGGTGCTGTCACATTTGGTGGTACTGCAAAAGTGTGAGCAGGCTTTGGATTGGAGTAAGAGTTACTCCCAATGGCATTTTCTAGAAGAGGGTCATAATCCTCCACAGGCTAAGAGCAGACTTTATGCATAGTCGACTTGAAGACTATGGAAGACTACTGGAACACCAGCCGCTGGCGTGTCTTGGCTGGCACCATAGAGGTACATTTCCAGGGGTTAGGAAAGTTAAATCTGTGGTGTTTGATTTGCAGAGGTTCGCAAATATGAAGCTGTCCTCCCCACTTTCTGACGAAGAAGACGATTATTTCCAAAAGGCGATCTTATTAAATTCCGTGAGAATTACTTCCAAGTAGAGATGTAGCTTCCAAGTCCTGGGAAGGAGATGCTTTTTCTGAAATAGTTCTATGCACCAAGTCTACTACTGTTCGTTCTCTCGTGTGCGCCACACATCACTGTCTCATCCCAAAGTCGAGTTATGATTGGCATGGGGAAATCCGACGCCCACACATTTGTCAGGGAAGGATTTCACCCGCAAGTGAGTGTTGTATATGAAACAACCTTTAGCGAGAACGCAATCGGATACTGATCTTTCAGAATGCACTCCGGAGGAAGCTGGAAGGCTGCTATAGAGCTCTCATTTGCTTCCCATCCATTTATTCGTGCAGCAAATGACCCCCTGCGAAATGAGTTTCCGGATCCTAAACATATCCAGTTTAAAAGCCACATGTTCTGTTTATACATCCCACTTTAACCAACCACCTTTAGACTCCCAGCCCTATAATTACCGGTACCTACCTGGAAGACCCATTGAACTCAGTGGGATTTGACATATGTAGGATTGGAATGCAAACCTTCAGCAGAACTGCATTGTGCGAAGCGCTCTCTTTAATGAATTTACGCGGCGCCCTAAGCCTGAATACTCGGAGGACGACTCATTTCCGTTAAAAACTGAAATTCTATGCATGTTTCTTCTGATGGCGTTCAGACCAACTTCTGAACAAACATGCAAAGGGCAGGATGGGCTACAATCCTAGCAAGACTTTCTGGTAAGTACCAATGAACTCCACGAATGGGGTCGGGCTGTTCTGTGGGAAGGGGATATACGTTGCCAAGTGTGTATTAAAATAGCACCTTGTCCTAAATCGTATTTATTCACGTGAAGAACGTTTCACCAAATTCAGGAAAGGGGTTCTTCTTTCTCTCTCTCTTAAAATAAATTTGCAACTCTAAAGACTGCAGGGACCAAGGCTTCAAAAACTCACCTACTGATCTGGGAGCAAGTCCCACTGATTTAAAGGACACTTATTTGTGGACGATGATATTTAGTGGCGCTCTCTTTGAGTAACTGTGCTTAGAACCTTGGTTCACCTGAGCTCCAGTCAGGGAGCATTGGAAGAAGATCTCAACTGGGTTCACGCAAGCGCTTGCCTGAATGCATGTAATGGAATCTTTGAGGTGGTAAGAAAGAGTTGCTGTGGTCCGATGGAGGCCACAGTCCGCACATGCAAGTCGTCACATGATGAACGGAATCAAAGCCAACCCTTCACTTCTAAGTAGACGCCTGAGTAAAGGTTTCCGTACGCTCTGTGCATCCATCCATTAGGCTGCCCGATTTTGCATTTTCCTCCTTTTGTTCTCGCTCCAAGTGAAATGTCTCAGAACATCAGTCTCGCGCCCTACAGATGTGGCAGAGGCAGAGCACAGTGGCTAGCAAAAAAGAAAAAAAAAGAAAAAAAAACGCCTCAACCAATAGGTGTTTAGCGAATTGCCTGACATTCAGTGGACCTTACTCCCCGGTAAGTGCTCATATCCGAGCAGCCTGAGGTAGGGATGAGGACCTCCCCTCTTATTTCTGCCCTGAATTCCTTAAGTGGCAACTTGTGATGTTAGGATAATACTGACCTACCATGCCAAGCTGGTGTGAGGATTACAAGACAGAGTATTATGTGAACTGCTTTAGAAACTCTAAAGTTGTGCTAGAGGGCTGGGGTTAAACTATTGAGTTATGCGCCACCGGCCGTTTGGGGTCCGGAGTGTGAGTGCCTTGGACGATAGCCTGGGAGACCAGGGCCAGAGTCCTCGCTCAGCCGTGAAGCTCCCTGGGTGACCTTGGGCCAGCCACTCCCACTCAGCCTAACCTGCCTCACAGGGTTGTTGTGTGGCTAAAGGGGGGGGGGAGCCATGCTCACCACCTTGAGCTCCTTGGAGGACAAGGTGGCATATGAATGCAGTAAATAATAATAAATAAGAAACGAAGTTTTGTTTGACTTCCGTTGGCCAGGTCATCTTCTCTACCTGAGTCTAGTTGGAAACCTTGGGATTCAACCGAGGTTAGTTCCCATGAAGCCTACACCTGCTTCTTGGGAAGAATGCCCAGTTTATTCCAAGTGGATCGATTCCTCCTCCTAACGAGGCTCAGTGCTGCGTCTTTGAGATCCTGCTAAGCTATGCTCTCGAAAGGCCAACACAAAACCCCCCTTCCTAGGGGGGAACTAGCATCAAATGTCTTCCTTCCGGATGAGCCTTCTGAGCAATGGCGCTGCAGCCCAGCTAGAGGTGCGGCACAACGCGTAGCTCGCGTACTCAGAAGTAAGTCCTCCGCAATTCAATATGTCTTACTTCCAAGTAAGTATCATAAGATATTCAAAGGCCATTGAAGACCTTACTCCTGAGTAAAATATGCATAAGGTGACGCGCATCAGTTTCACTGAAAATCAATTAAATTCTTACAATACTCCGAAGTTAAACTTACCGTTTTCAACTGTTTTCAGGATCGGTGTGAAAGGGAAGAATATAATTGGCTACCTTTGAAGAACTGGTTCGAGATCCACCACCGTCCACCACAGGACTGGGCGAGAGTGCTTGTAGTCAGTCGAGAAAATCCACTCTGCCGACTGAGTTTCATTTGGACTCGGCAAGCGAAAGGAAGCTCGTAACTCCCCTTCGCCTTCTGACCAGCTCCTGCCACAGGCAAGGCCTCTCGTGTGTATGTGTTGTCACTGTTGCGCGTGTGTTGTGCGCAGATTTCTGCATGAGCAAGATGGGGACTGATTGGAATCCCATTTACTCATCCCTGTTCTCGCGTCGCTAAGAGTCTCCAAAGAGGAGCCCCGAAGTTTATCCAAAGACGACTTAGAGGAAGAAGACAGGCCTTCTCAGTGAATACGGCTCTGGAGGGCGGACAGAAGAGGAGGAATATAGGAGCATCGAGCTTTCAAACAACTTCCGAATTGCCCAGCATAAGGTTAAAGCCGTCCTTCTTGCTAACTGCGTTTCAAGTAAGCTAGAACCCAAATCTTTAAAGAAAAAGAAGCTAGAATTTGAGTCCATCTAACCAATTTGTTTTAAAAGTCCCGAAACTCTTAACCCAACCAGGCGTGTTTTGGTTTCCACTAGGCACTTGAGGCTTCACGCGCTTTCTCTGATGCAGAGAAAGGTTCTAGCAAGCCACGCTTAGTTCATTCTGAAAGGCAAGAGTAGTCTCGGTGGGTGATAGTCAACGTTCCTCGTACTCAAGAGTAGACCCACTGAAACCAATGGTTTTTGCTTTTCAAGCCGCCACCTCCCGCGTGGAGTATGATAATATGGCTTTAATAGCAGTTGTACTTCAGGATTGCTATATTGGCTGCGATTGTGTGGAAGGCAAGGCTGAATATCAGGTACAGTCAAAGATGAAGCACTTTTAAGGCCGGAGATTGAATGAGATATGCGGTTAACATTATAAGTGAAATCAATGAGTCATAAAAATACTTTGGCTGAATACTGTGCTATTATGTAAATGATTCCACTATTATCATGATGCCCAGATGTCGAGAATACCCCTTTTAACAGAGGCTGCAATCCTAGTCGTGGACGGGAGTCAGCGGGGATGTCTAGGCAAGTATAACTCGATTGCCTTCCCGATTGCAAATGTGTAAGGTAACCGATGGGTTTTCCTATCAAGTAATGTTCACAGGATCAAATAAACAAAGCAATATTTAAAGTCAAGTAGGCAAAGCAATAATATACATACATAGAATAGGCAGCATCTATATATATAGGCCTCGACTGAGAGCCTAACAACCCAGTCACAGAATCATAGCATTGTAGAGTTGGAAGGGACCACGTGGGTCATCTAGTTCAACCCATTACAAGGCTGGAGTATTTTCTTTTTGTCCAACCTCTGCCGACAAGAAAGCCCCTATTTTCAGTCCGACTTGTCCTAGGACTTCCATGGGCTGCAACTCAGGGAGTTGGCAGACTTTAGGCTTTTCTGATCTATTTTGCTTTTTACTAGAATCCCAAGATCTACCAACCAGATTCTAGTGCCTCTGAGCCCATTCCGGGCCTAGGAGTTGGTCTGCAGTATCAGAACTGAGCTGAGCTCACAGTCCTTTCGCACAACCCCAAAACAACCCCCCAGCCCCCTTCATTTCAGCAGTTTACTTTGGACGAAGCGGGAAGTAATTTTGCTAAACAGTTGGGAGTCTGAAACCAAACTGCTTGTGAATCTAGTGCATATCAGGCAAAGATTTACCATAGATTCAGCTCTGTCTTTACTTGAGAATAAAGTGTATATTTGGGAGTAAGGTTGCAGTCTTATTCACAGTTTAGACGTGGAATGGTAAGCGTGCCAACAAGATTTGATGATGTATGAAACACGATACTCCAGGTTCATATGTGCATTTTAAATACGCATGTTATTCATACAGGCCATCTTGGAGGGGGCCTACTCTGAGCACAGTAAGCCCACTGGCAAGCAATATCAAGAGCTAAAATTAGTTCCTTATCTTTCCCGCATCTCTTTGCATTATACTAGAAAATAACAGACAGGTATTATTGTTTAAGTTAAGAAAGGGGGAAAAAAATCTCCAACAGCAATTTAATATATGGTTTGTGAGAATTTGGTCGGTCCTTACCAGAATACACATCTATAAACCATAAATAAAGCGTACAAAAACGATAAATTAATTCGATCGGAGTCCTTTACTCTCCCGGTAACATCAAAACTTCCTGTGTCAAATTACAATCTAAAGTCCATCTTTGGGTACCCCCCTCCCCCGAGTTTACAACGCTACAGTCTTTTTGATCCTCAGTTTTGAAATCTAACACCGGTTCACACACACACTTATTTCTGTGTCACTTTCACACCCAAAAATAGATATATTTATAACTCCCCGCAACAAACAAAATAAAGAAACAGACAAGGAGACTCCTAAAAGGAAACCTCCAACTCATATAAAATTTAAATCGGTGTCTGAAGAAAAGTGACGGTGTTCAAGAGCCCGCGGATGTTTTCCACGCCCCACGGTTGTTGGAGATCAATCCTGTTTTCCCGACGCCGGCGAGAAAAGAGTAGAAGAAAAAGGAGCTTTAAATTACACAACAGCAAACGTCGATTAAATATTACTGGAGCCTTTTCAAAACGAGGAGCGGGGCGCGAAGTCCAGGATTCTTTGCCAAAAGTGGTGCGCGGGAGAGGTGGGGTCAGTGCGCTCCTCATAGAAAGTTGTCTTTTTCATTTAAAAAATAGGGCCAGAGAATCTTTAGTTGATACAAAGGCGCTGGAGCTCCCAGGTAGTGGGTGGAGGCCACCGGATTGTTTGAGTCCGATGGGCTTTGGATATGGATTGGGATCGGGAGGCGACGCCGTGGAATAAACTGACCTGGCTTTGGGCACAGTTTGGATTCTTTCGAAAGTCTACATCATATCTCAGATCTCCTCCTGCCCAGAGAAGTCTCGGGTTTGTCCTGGGGAGAGAAAGAGGGCATTGGCCCTTAGGGGGTGGGCAGAGCCGAAGGGTGGGGTGCCCTTTAGGAAGAGTTCATGATGGGCCTGGAGTAGACCCCTTGGTAATAGGAGGCGTCTCCGGCCAAGGGCGAGGTCTCCAGGGCGCTTTTGTTCGTGACGGAGCCCATGGCCAGGCTGCCGGGCACCGGCGAGCCGTAGCTGCTGTAGTGCATCACCTGCTCGTAGGCTTTGAGGTCCATTTTGTGGTGCGGGTGGTGCGGGTGGTGCGGGTGGGGGTGGTGCTGGTGCGGATGGTGCGGATGGTGGGGGTGCTGCTGCTGCTGCTGCTCTGTGGAGGACATCAGGTTGGTGATGGAGAAGGGGTGGTTGAAGGCGTAATGGTGCTCCGCCTTGAGGTGCGCCTCGTGGGAGAGCCCCGCGTGGGCGTGATGCTGCGCCAGCAGGTGCTGCTGCTGCTGCGCCGGCGACGGGGCGGGCTCCGGGTGGCCCTTCAGGTCGGCCAGGGCGCGCTTGTGCTCGTGGCAAGGGGAGGCGCTGGAGTGCGGCGATTCCGGAGCCCCGTTGGGCAGGTCGCGTTCCTGCGGCGCCTGCGAGGCCGCCTTCTTGCCTTGCGACGGGGCTCCCGCGGACGAGGCAGGCGAGGCGCCCTGATTCTGCTGCTGCGGCTGTTTGGAGCCCGGCGGCTTGTCGCACTTGAAGCGCTTCTGGCGCCGCAGGTAGCAGCCGTTCTCGAACATGTTGCCCGAGTCCGGGTGCAGAGTCCAGAAGGAGCCTTTGCCCGGCTTGTCCGGCGAGCGCGGCACCTTGAGGAAGCAGTCGTTGAAGGAGAGCGAGTGGCGTATGGAGTTCTGCCAGCGCTGCTGGTTCTGCCGGTAGAAAGGGAACAGGTCCATGATCCACTGGTAGATCTCGCTCAGCGTCAGCATCTTGTTGGGCGACTGCTGGATGGCCATGGTGATGAGGGAGATGTACGAGTAAGGCGGCTTGGCGTGCGTGTAGCTCCGGCGATAGCTCTTGGCGTCGCGGGAGCGGCCCAGGCCCGCCGCTTGCCCGTACGCGCCGCTGCCGCCGGCCCCGACGGGACTCAGCGCCGAGTAAGCGCCCAGCGCGCCCCCCATCGAGCCGGCCTGCGCGCCCAGCGGGCTCAGGCTGGGGCTCAGGTGCGCCGCCATGCTGGCCATGGCCCCCGCGCCCGGAGAGAGGTTCATGCCCGCCGGGCCGGCCGCGTAAGACATGCCCATGGAGCCGCCGGAGGCCACCGTCGTCATGTTGCCCGCCGTGCCCATGGGGGGCATGCTCATGTAGCTGTTCATGCCCAGCCCCGCGTTCATGGTGGAGTAACCCTGCAAAGGCGACAAGAGCGGGGAGCCCAGCGGTTAGTGGAGGTGGCCCACGGGTCGTTCCACCCGAGACCCCCAACTCCCTGGCCACGGGATCGTGGGCAACCCAGCCCTCAGCCCCAACCACCGCGCATTTCGAGGGAGCTTTCTTTGGTGTAACGGTCTCCTTCGGAGTCTGTGTGATACAATGCTGGAAGGTGAAAGTACCCAGCGCCCCAGTGAACATGGTCCAGGCACTCTTGGGCCCTTGAATTTAAATGGAAGGCTACAGCAGGTGCTCGAATCTGGGGGGGGGGGGCAGTTAAATTGAAACCGGTCAGATTTACATCCGAGTAAACACGGCCCGGAAGCTCTACGCCGGCTCCCTGGCCAATAAAGCGAGATGAGCGCCGCAACCCCAGAGTCGGTCACGACTGGACCTAGTAGTCAGGGGTCCCTTTATCTTTACCTTAAACACGGGAGAGGATCGGCTTGTAAATCTCGCCAAATACAATGGGGCAGGGGGAGCGCCTAACTTAGACTCGATCGTGTCTATGGTTAGGATAGGGGTCCAAGCATTGCAAACTTGGATCCCAAATGCGCTAAGCTGATACAGGTCCCAGTGAAATCGATGGCATACAAAACAACAACAACACCTGTTAGGATCTGGACCTTAATGCCACAGGAGAAAGTCGACCAGTCTGGTCATAACAGTATTCCTGCACCCTCATTTTAAAAATTCCCGTTGTCTTTAATGAGCCTTTGCCCAAGTAGCGTGTTTCTTATTGCGATGGAAGAAAAGGAGGACCCAGGTGGGTGTTTAAAATATTTCCTTGTTTGTTGGCTGGGGAATTGTTCCTGTTAAAACCCAAGTGCTAATGCAAATCTACCAGAAAGCAAGCCCGCTCTCTACCGCACACACTTTCCCGGTCTAACCGTGCAATCCTATGCTTTTACTCAGAAGTAAACCCCACTGTGTTTCGCGGGACTCACCCCCAGCTAAGCGCGCAGAGGATTAGAGCCTCAGACCCCCATATCTGACTACCCCGAAGCTTTTCGGTTTCCAATCCTTAGTGATTCTCTTGGGTTTCAATGCAATTTACTTCCCAAGTCACTTGTGTTATAGTTTCTTAACCCAACAGAAGCCGGGTCCATCAAAACGACTCGATAGAATTTGTGTTTCGTTTCGGTAGGATTCGATTTCAACCCGAATTTCTCATACACTGACTAGGGAATATCCGTCGTGATCTTCCGACAACTTTGTTTCTTTACTGCGGGGGAGGATTGCATCGAAATCACTCGGGGGTCAAGACCTCAGCCCTAGGCAGAATTAAACGCCATGGAAATCGGCGTGGGGGCTCTGTTCAAAATCCAAGGGTAAAAATGGGGCTGACGGCTCCAGGAGGGAACCTGAAATGTGATTTGACTCAAGGAGGGAAAAGATCTCGGTTGTCAAGACCCGGCTGTTTTCTGGAGCAAAGGAAGGAGGCACGCAGCCTGGAGAGCGGCAGGAGCTTGTGCGTAAAGCTTTGCTCCTCTCATTCAAGAAGGAATTCTTGTCCGGCTTTGGGTTTCATTTGCCCCCAGACTCCGAGCCTTCCCAGGGCGAGATTTCGAGCAATAAATGCGCCCCCTCTTCCCCTGGTTCCTTATAGCTCCCCCCTCAAACGCCCATCCTCTCCCCCCCCCAACCTCTCTCTGCCAAACACAACTTTGTTAGGATAGCGCGACTAGGCATGGCAAAGGATTTGGAGGCTTCGCAAGTCAATATTTGATCACAAAGTTAATATTATCTCAAGGCTAACACAGTGTTGTATAAAAAGAGGGCGAGAGGGAGAGAGAGAGAGTCCTGTTTTTTAGCGGGAGGAGGAGGCTTGGGGATTGGGTGGGGGACCCACACACAAACAGAGAGAGCGAGAGAGACACCCACCCACGCAAACAGACAGAAGTTGCCATTTACCTCCGGCTCGCCGTAGTAGTTGCTCCACTCCGTGTGCTCGTGTCCTTCCATTTTCACGACTCCTAGCATACTGGAAGCGGAGTGCATGGCAGTTTAAAATTTAACAGCCACAACAAGCGACGACAGAGGGAGAGAGAGCAATCCAAAAAAAAGGGGGGGGAGAAAAGGAAAACACCCTCCTCGATAGCCCTCCCTCCTTCTCCTTGCCTCGTTCCCTCTCCCCCTCTCCCTCCCTCCCTTCTCCCTCCCTCCCTCTTTCCTTCCTTCCTTCCTTCCCTCCCTCCCTCCTTCTTCCCCCTCCCTCTATGTGTGTGTTGGGGGAGGGGGAGGGTGGGCTCGCTTTGCGTGGGGTTTCTCCCTGCCCGCTATTGCTGCTGCCGCTGCCGCTGCTACTACTACTGCTTGGGTGGGTTTCGCTGAGAAGAGTTGCCCGGAGGCGAAGGCGAGGAGGAGGAGGAGGAGGGTGGAAGGAGGAGGAGGAAACGAAGTGGTGCAGTGACGTGGGTGCCGGAGTGATATAGCAGCCAGAGGCCAGGCTAGCCTCCAATCCCCAGGTCCTAGGCAGGCGATTTGAATAATCAGCTCCCACCTAGGGCTCTCCTCGCCAAGACGCCGGCTGCTGCCCTTGAGCACCCGTGGGCGCAACCTGGGGGGAGGCTTTTTGCCCCCGTGTTCTGGGACTAAAATCACCCTCTTATGCTATACCCTGGTCATGAATTTGGAAGGACTACCTCCCGGTTTCCTACTGACTTGGATAGTTTCAGTGCTCTACCATCCGCACGCCTCCAGGCCGTGCTGCTGAAGAACATTTCTACGGTTGCTTTCATGTTTTGCGGTGGATTGCTCAGAGGGGGCTGACCCTATATATCTAGGGATTTTATGTTACGATCGTCATCAACAATCACAACAAACATCTTCCTCCAAGGAACTTGCGAGGTTGAATAGAAATGCTTTAAATGTATGTATGCATACAATATAGTCAAGCCAGGCACATAGTTCGTTGATTACTATGGGGATTTAGACGCTTGCTTAAGGTTGCGCAGTCCTATGCACACTTAGTAGGTGGCCCTATTGGAATGTATAGAATGTATAGGATTGAAATCAATAGGACTGAAAAGTCCATGCCTTAGACTGGATCGCACCATAGGCAGAGAAAAGAAATAAAGTTGATGCTTTAACCATGGTCTGTTTCTTCAGAAGGTAACTAAGGAAAACTCCGGCAGCCACAGTCCATACTTTCGACTTCGGTTGAAATGCTTGGATTTCAAAACTTCCAGAGGAACTAGGCTGATAGTAATCACATTGGCCTAGCCATAATCATTCCCATCCACTTCCCAAACTATTCGCTTGGCATAAAGGGCGGGCGGGGGTCGTAAGGAAGGCATTTCATTTCCCCAGTTCTAACTCTGCTAAAGATTTCAATAGAAGATTGATTGGTTCGGTGACAGCTAAAATGGAACCTCTGCGCTCAGGAGCAGTATATCTTTGAGTACCTACTGCTCTGGACAACCAACAGGAAATGGCGTCAGAAACAGAGCGCGGCCCTTTGGTGAAGCAGCAAAGCAGTTCTCCTGCGGCCCCCTTGCGCTCCTGGCCATCCGGAAGGGCCTCGCGCCCTGGGCATCCACCGCCGCCCCCGACCTGCCTTCAGAGCAGGCAGCCAGCAGGAGCTCGCCAGGTGTACCCGGCACCCTAAGGGCGACCCATCGCCAACATTTCGTAACTAAAACAAACCGCCTCGAAGTCACCCAGCTGGGCTAGTGCGAAATGTTCCAGGCGAACCGCTGAAGAAAGACTGGCAGGGACTCGGTCGGCCAACCGCACTGAGGCGCCTTGGCAGCGAGCGCAAGCGAAGGAGCGGGCGCGCACGAAGAAAGGAACGGGCAGGCGACCCCAGAGCAAAGGGCTTCAGCGGATTGAGGGAACCAGCTTTAAGCCGGCAGGTCGGCCTCACGGAGACCTTAGCCCGGCGACGTTCAAGGGGCCCGAGGCTCCAGGATCGCCACAGTTAGCTCTGTTGGCTTCTAGGAACGCAGGAAGCGTCTACAGAGCGTGACTCCCCCGGCAATTTCTGTTGAAATTGTCGGGACGGGAATGCGCTTCGGAGCTGCGCCATCGTCCCGCACGTTTCAGCGGGAGACTTGGGCGTCTCTCTGCGTGCAAAGGCTCCGTGGGACTTGAAAGTGCTTAGCGTGGAGTTGCACCCTGTGGTGGGCCGGCAGGCAGTGCCCTCTCTTCCGCCAGAAGCAGCTGAAATGCCCTCTTGTTTCAGCAGGAGAGAAACGTTCCATCCCTTTCAAATCCGAGGCCTTCAAAGTACCTCGTTCTGGCTGGATCCCGCACTAAAGCATGTAAGCTCTCAAGGAGAGTTGGGGAAACGGATGACCTCCAGGTGTCGCTGGACTCCAGTTCCCACCGTCCCTGACCATTTGCCGGGCGGACAGGTGCTGATGGGAGATGGAGTTCAGTGTCACCTGCAGCGCCACAAGGCCCCCTCCTTTGGTCTAAGATGAAGGCCTGCTGTTCAGGCAGGTCTGGTAGTCTATTCCAGAATTATGATCAAGAGCTGCTGTCGCCGAGCAGGAAATGTATTGCTCAAAGGCGCTTTTTTCTTATTCCTAGGGAAGTACTACCAGAATCAAGGCTACGCATGGAAAAGATGCTGGAGCTTTCTCGGATGAAAGGAGCAAGCGATCCAGGGTTTGCTTTAATGGGGAAATGTCTGCTCTCTTGTTTAAAAGATGGCATTCGTGTGAGCAAGGATGCCACTGGAAAGCGAACTCTCCTCGAATGTGGCATTAGCGCTTTCTTCCCTTCAAAGCGCTTCGCAGGCGCGCGATCTCAGTCAGAAGTCACCCTATTATAGCAATGCTTTCCCGGCGGTTTTAGAGGGCAGGAGGCTGGGTCTTGGCGCGGACCCTTCCCGAGCACCAACCGAGAACTTCCTGGCTCGCTCCTTGATCTCCCATGCATTCAGGTGGACTTAACTTCCAAAATCAACCTACAGTATTTGGGTTCGTGCGCAAGGAAGAGGCCACTTCGGACGGGGGAGGGATTCAGAAACTCACCAAGCCCTCATCAAAGTGAACGAGCTTTGTTCAAAAACAAAGCAACAATAAGTATTTGTCGCCTTTCTGTTACTATATATATATATATATATCACAGCAAAGAATAGACTAAAGAATTGACTAAAACGTTGGGAGGACGGGACGGCAGGTAAGTCCCGCCCTGCCTAACCGATCACAAGACTTGGCGCACGTACACCACTTGAATGGCAGTGCCCATCAACTTGGGGGAGGACGGCCACCTCAAATATTTAAGGGGGGGCTGAAGGGATTTCGGTCCCTAGGAATTGGCTCCTCCGTATAGACTCCACTGTGCAGTTCTCTTGCGCGAACCCTAATGATGCGTCAAAGAGGCGCATCTCTGATCACTTTAAGTGTGGTTTGAAAAGAACAACTACACGTGCGCCGACGTTATCAACCACCTATTGGGGGATCTTTCCTTTCTTTTCCTTTAATAATACGGATCAGTATGTGTAGGACATGTGAGCAGCTCCGAGATTTTGATGCTCCTGAAGTGGAATAATTATAAATTGTCTGAAACACTCTGAAAAGCGGATCTCCCCACCGCCGCCGCCGCCGCGCGCGAAGCAGAGCCACTGGGTTGGCTGGCTTGTTGGCAGGGCAATTGAGCGGATGCATCAATGGGCAGGTGCTGCTTCTGCACCTGGAGCACCTGGAGCTGCAAGGAAAAGGGTGATTCTTCAGAGAGGAATCCCATTTGTCTCCTTCCATTGTTCAGACACGGCAGGGGAAAGGCGGGCAGGCAAGCAAGCAGCGCTCACTACAATTTGCCAGGTGCCGTCCACTGAAAAGAAGGGAGCCCTGTCTTTTTTCCCTTACCTCAGTGCCAGCTAGGAAAGGAACGGGGTCCCCCTCTGGTTTTTCTGAAAGGGCCGCTCCACCTCATCACTCCCTTGCACATCAATGAGCACCCGAGGAACCTATAGCTTGTAGCATGGCCCTGCCAAAGCAAGCCTCTGAAACTCAGGGGTCATCTCCACATACATACATACATACATACATACATACATTTATTTATTTATTTATTTAAATTGATACACCCCTTGATTTCTTTTTAAAAAAAACACTCTTCAAAAATTGCCTCAGTTTTCTGAGCAGCTGGGTAGGTGCCAATCCCATAAACAATTTTTTTTTTGTTTTTTAGGCCAAGAAGTGTTTCCTTTTGTCTGGCCTAAACTGAATCCCAATTCGCTTCCCTGGTGACCCAGAGCTCTCCTCTCCCAAATAGCCACTGTAGCCTTCATGTCCATACCACCCATGTGGCTTCCTGCTGGTTTTTATTTATAAAGACATAAGTTGTCTAGTACAGGTGTGGGCAGAGTTCAAGTTTGTTGGAACTACGGTCCCCCCCCCCCACCAGAACCCTAGGATCTACCAACCAGAGCCAAGTGTAAAAGAACAGGTGCCTCTGGACACATTCTGAACCTGAACCTGATCAGTCTTTCCCAACAGAAATCAACTCCTGGTTAGCTGGTTAGCTTTCCTCATTTCAGCAGCCTAATTTAGATGGGAGAAGTTATTCAAAAAATTAGTAGCAAGAAACTATTGCAGATCTAGTGCCAATCACTCAGAGATCTACCAGTAGACCCAGATCTACCTCCTGCCCAACCCTGGTCCAGAACCACGAGGGTACCTGGGGGATCCTTACACTCTCTTATGAACCAACCCAGGAGCTAAATTCTTCAATGACAGTCTTCTCCAGATGCCACCGCCTGTCTGGCCACCAGGGACATGGCCTGCTCAGGTTGTGAAAGTCCAGTGGCTCACAGCGACCCACTTGAGAACTTTATTGTTATATTTTAGGTGCCAAGTAAAGGCTCTCTTGTTTCTTTGGGTGACCTATTTGGTTGCTGGGTTTTACCGCATCAGATGGTTGCATTTTGCCTCTTTGTGACCTGTTGCTTTTATGGTTTCTTCTGTACTATAGTGTGGTTGCAGTTATGCAATGTGTACTTTTGTGACATTGATTTTCTGAAAGTGCTATTTACAGCAGGGTACAAGTGTTTTCAAACAAATAAACCTGTATCAGCTTCAATGAAAATTTGGAACATTTGTAGCTGAGGCTGGTCTGGGAATCCAATTCCTTTTGTAGATCCAGTGAAGGTAGGATCCATTTGTATTCATGACACCACTCATATCCTTTTCTTTAAATGCATGTGAAAGTTTAAGAAGAAAAGAAAAGAAAACGCCCTGAATTTTCTCAATCAAGAAAATGGATCTCTGGCAGGTGTGAGAAACAAAGCAATTGCAGCAGGAAATTTCAAGCCAAGCCCCCTTTTTTGGTTGAGGAAGTGCAATCTTTCAGAGTCCCCAGGGATCCTCAGAGGTGTTAATCTCTGTTTTCTTTCCAGCAGCTCCATATAGTGAATCTGAGATCCACATCTACAGTGTAGTGTGACTGTTCCAGGGAGTCTCTTTTGCAAAGTGTAAGAATCCATAATGGCTTTCCTGTAAATGGTACCTAGGGACTGATTAATCCTGTTATAGCTTTACATTGCTGTTAGGTCCCAATAAACACTTGTGGGGGGAGGTTTAGCTCTCTCTTTCAAAAAGCTAGAACATCACAGAGTGGGTGGAAATTGCATGCTGATAGGCAAACCTTGAGCTTGTCCTGAACTTTGGAAGAAGAAAGGAAAAGGAAACTATGGGGATTAATATACAGAAACCACTGATTACACTGGATTGTGGAGTAGCTTCGATGAGCAAATTGAGGTTGTATCTATTAGCATTCATCTCCTAATGTCTTGCCAGGAAGCTTTCTTTTCCCCTAAAGAAAGGCTACCAAAGGCTAGTGGAGCCCATGAATACCTTTACAAATGCTTCAAAGCTCTTGGGCCTGAGCACAACAGAGTCTCAGCTGCTTTAACATCAAGCTCAGTAAACAGATTATTAAAAGTTTGAGATTTAAGAAAAGTTTTTTTAAAAAATGATGCTTTTAATTTTAATATTCTTTATTTAAAAGAAAGAGAAAAGGCAGATAAAATTCTAGCATGATATTAAAATAGCATACAAGGAGAAATGTAACCTCAATAGAATTGCCTTGTACCTTCTCTCTGATACCTCCAAAGGTTTGCTCCAAAACACTGCTGTTGAGCAGTTCCTGTTCCAGTAATATATATCTGAGAATTTAAGGGGTCATTCCTGAGCTGACACAACCCCTTCAAAATACAGGGACATGTGGGGTGTTTTTAAATCCCTATAGTTTAAACCAACAAGGGGCCGGGCTGCCTTTGCATTGTCATCACGGACCCCTCGGCTCCCCAAACATTTGCCTGATCAAACTGATCAGCTCACACATATCAGTGTTGGCCCACTCAGCATAGAGTTCACGATTATAACTCCATCTTTGTTTCTTGTAACTCGGAAACATTTCTCATTTTCTGACAGGTGGAACAGAAGGGGAGTGTCGCAGGGGGCGCTGCAACTATGATGTAGAATGCAAGGTGAGAGGCAGGGTGTGCACACGCCGAATTTTGGCATTGCACAGGTTGCCACTGAAATTTGAGACCCCAAGGTCTGCCACTGCATCCAATGAAGCTGAATGTTGGAAGATTTAGGACATATAAAAGAAAGTACCTTTTCACACAAGGCATTGTTAGACTATGGACTTTGTTTCCAAGAGAAGCAGTGATGGCTTCAAAATGGGATTCAACAAATTCATGGAGGTAAAGGCTATCAAGGACTACTAGCCAAGATGCTTCTGAATACCAGCTGCTAGAAGCCACAGGAGGGAAGAGTGTTCTTGTGCTCAGGTCCTGCTCCTGGGCATCCCACAGGCATCTGACTGGCCATTGTGAGAACAGGATTCTGGGCTAGATGGGCACTGGCCTGATCCAGCCAGGCTCTCCCTCTGTACTTATGCATAAATGGTCAGCTGCTACCATAGTTTTTTGTCCTGGATGTTCAGTACAGAGGAACACAGGAAATTGCTTCATACAGAATCAGACACAGCGTTGCATGTCTCAGTATTGTCTACGCTGACTGGCAGCAACCCTTTCAGACAGTGAGTATCCCCCAGCCCTACCTGGAGATGCTGGGGATTGAAGACGGGACCTTCTGCACGCAAGGCAGACGCTCTTCCAATGTGCCCTGGCCCTTCCCTGAAAAGAATCTCATAATGTAGTGAATGCATGGTCAAACAACTTACATTGTTACATTGGCCTACACCTTCACTGCATGTTGAGATGTTCTGTTCTGTCCTGAATCTGTATTCAGACCATTTCCATTGCATTTAGGATGTTCCCTCTATCTTCACCCACATTGTAGTGAACCCAGCTCCTCAAGGTTCTGCCCTGAATGGCTGGTTTAGATGCCAGAAGTGGCCAATAGCATTGGGAAGCCACTGATGGCGTTGGTTGCAGGAGCAGCAGCTGCGGCAACAGCAGCAGTTCCATGAAAATAATTGTAAACAAATATCTGTCATTAATGTAAAACAGTCTCTTGCTCCTCATCCTACCTATGGGACAATAACTAAAATCTGAATGCAATTTTTATGGGAGGGCAGTGTTTGCATCCTGCTTAGGAGGCCAATTTTTCATGGAGCGTAATTTTTTGTTTTCTAAGACACAAACCCAGTTAAGAAGAAGACAATCAGAAAATACCCATTTCTACACTGAGAGAAAGAAATTTGGTGACCGTCTAATTAAGAGACTGATTTCTGATAATAGAAATCATAGGTAATTGTCACAATAATACAATAATTATTTCTTAATTATTTGAAGAACTCTACAGCTCAGTCTTTTTTCTTAAAAAAAGCAAATTTCACGTTTAATGGGTCATCTTATTTTCGGAACATATTTTCGGAAGTTGCAACCATTATGATCAAACCATCATGTTTGCAATTTGCACAGACTGGACACAACAGAACAAAATTTATTCTTGGCTAAGTACCACTGAAAGCAATGGAACTGGACTTAATTGTGATTAGTCAAGACGACTGATTTTATTTTATTTTATTAAATAATTTTTATTAACCGACCAATCAAATCAAATCAAATCAAATCACATAAATTCCGAATTACAAAGCCGAATTTTAAATTTTTGTTGGGGGGGACCCATATTTCAAGTTCCGAAGGGGGATTCTGATCATCTTCTTGCTGCTGCGTTAATATCCACAAATCTGTCCAAATAATGTTCATAATTCTATCCAGTCTTATCTTGCTGTTTCCACATCTCATCTTGTTTGTATTTTCTTTCTTTTTTTCTTTATGATCTCTTCTGATAATCTCCTTAAGCAGATAAACACCAATTATAATCCTGTGTGAATTTCTCTGTTCGTCCAATCATCATATCAAGATGGTTTCCATATATCATCACTTTCATAAATAACAGCACTCTTTCCAACATTAATCTCGCAAATCTGTCGCTCTTTAGTCCCTCTGAGGAGGCTCACCCACAATATGAAAACAGATCTGTTCCTCCTCCAGGACATAAGTCTTTCGACAGAACTTGCCAAAATGGCGACGCTATTTTTTGCTGCGTCATTCCAAAGCTCTTATGCTTTCCACGATCTTCTTGAAACATGCTTTGGTTAAAAAATTATCTCCACACAGTCTTAAATCCACAGCTTAAGTCATTTAAACGGCATTTCTGACTTGTGACTTGGGGGGGGGGGGTTCTTGGTTAATCACATAGAGAAAAGAAAGGAAAGTTTTTCCCCCTCCCCCATCCGGTCCCGTTGCCGGACATACCAAGCCTTGGTGTGTCTTCTCATGATTTATTCTTGTTCCTCCGACCCGTCTTGTTTATCAGAGATCTCTTCAGTTAGCAGTCTTTACTCCCCCTTCTCCCTTGAAATATGTGCATTAGCTTCCTCCTAATTGTTTCTGCCTGCCAACCTAGCAGTTCGAAAGCACCCCCAGGTGCAAGTAGATAAATAGGGACCGCTTTCTAGCGGGAAGGTAAACGGCGTTTCCGTGTGCGGCTCTGGCTCGCCAGAGCAGCGATGTCATGCTGGCCACGTAACCCGGAAGTGTCTCCGGATAGCGCTGGCCCCCGGCCTCTTAAGTGAGATGGGCGCACAACCCCAGAGTCTGGCAAGACTGGCCCGTACGGGCAGGGGTACCTTTACCTTTACCTTTAATTGTTTCTTTTGAAGTTGCTGCAGCTAGAGGCGCAAATCAGAGACAGCGTCCAGGAGTGCCGAGATCCGCACAAGGGCTTTCTGCCTAGTGCCCCCACCCCCACAAATCCGGGGGTGGTATAGGGCACAGCAGGCAAGGGCAGTCCCCCCCACACGCTTGGGGGGGCAGGGAGGCTGTTTACTCCTATCACAGCCTCTTAATTACCTCGTGTGGGTCGGAAAGATGTTATTGTCAGCCATCTTCTGATGCGCCCCTAGTGGCCCCCCAAGACGACTGATTTTAATGGGGCTTAGGTCAAGTTTTAATTTCATAGTTTTGGGAGCAGTATGAATGTTACATCTCCATGGCTTCTTACTGATACAGTACCCTTGAGTGAGCCAAAAGGGGTAGACTTACCATTTCTAGGGGGTGGCTTCATGGTTTCAAGAGTGTAATATCCTTCTCAGGATTTCCAGGGGAAGATCAGCAAAACCTAAAGGGGTGAGTTATTTTACACAAACAAGGCCCATTACCAGTCTTCTTGCTTATTCCTTAAATTTACACACCTGCTTTCTACATTACATTCTTCCAGTCTCTGAATTTTTTCCTTTTTTCTTTCTACAAGAAAGATTGCCTGAGAGGGGGACACTAACATAATCAATTCAATTTATTGTATATAGACAAAGGCTGTGAACAACAGAGGGCAAATATTAAGACATTCATCTAAATCACACAACATATCTTTAAAATTACACAGCATAAAATTTTGAAATCACAATCCATTAACATAGCTGGAGCAAAGCTTCTTAGCTGCCAGAGCAAATTTGGTCACCAGGTGTGAAATTCGCAGGTATTTATCAGCTAAGAGTTCAGCCATCACTGGGGGGGGGGGTATCTGAGACTGAGTAGAGAATAGAAGATAAAAAAATTATCTGGGTGCCATATAGAGATAAGGACGTGAAGACAAGTGTAATAAATATATTTGAGGCCCCACAGAAAAGGAAATTATAACCCTGTTGTGAGGCTACCACCCTAAAATCTGCCAGACCTGCCCCATTCTTCTCACTAACACCCCAGGCTCTGTTCCATGGTGAGCTGGTAGTGCTGTCACTCATCCCTCCTGCGAAATGTTAGCACTGGGATTTCATTTTTCAATATTTTATTTCTTATGAGAAAATATTGGCAAGCTTTATTCATATTCATATTATTCATCAATCATTGATTAATACATGTTCTACTTATAGATGAACAAATCTTCCAAAACAGGAGCAATCCATAAATGATTATGAACATTGCTTCAGGAAGGGAGTGCCAGAATATGTGCGGCTCTGATGTTGAAGTGGCAAACTCCATTCTATGCTCACCTTGGCACACGGGGCTCTCTCTCCTGCAGTTCTTCCATGGACTGGCGGTGGCAGGCACCCAATGGTTCCACTCAGTGCTTCTTTCCCTGGGGGCATGCAGGGGTATTGTGAATCTTTGTACTTTTGTCCATTTCTGTATTTTCCCCCCCTGATTTGAACTATAAAATGGTGATTTTCTTGAGTCAAAATGTGAGTACCCCTAAACATTTTTTTAAGAAAAAAAAACACTGGTTCTGTTCCTTCTTCCAAGGCCATTTATAGAGAGTAGCAATAGAGGGATTTTAGCAATGGGAAGTGACATGCAGGATATCCCTCCTCGGCTGCTTAACATTTGCCTGAAGCTACTGGATGACGACATCATCAGGGGTTTTGGAATGAGGTGCCATAAATACGCTGATGAAACCCTGCTCTTTCTCTCTACTGCATCTGCATGTGGAGAGGTGATTCAGGCACTGGAGCATTGCCTAAGGCTGTAAGGGGCTGGATGTTGGATCCAGACACAATGGAGGTACTGCTGTGTATTGTTGGTTCCCAGGTGCAAGAAATGGGAAGATAACCTGGTCTGAATGGGTTGCCCTCCACTTGAAAGAGCAGGTGTATAGCTTGGCTTCAGGGCCCATCTTTCTTGCTTCAAATCCAGGTATCTCCAGTTGTGAGGCATGCCAGCTGGCTCACCTGCATAAATAAATTCTGGCCACAGTTACTCATGCTCTGGTCATATTGGAATATTGTAATGTGCTTTTCACAGAGCAACCCTTTGAGACAGTCCAGATGTTGCACCTGTTGCAGTGTGCAGCACCCTAAACACTGGTGTGCACTGTTGACCAGACAGCACTGGTTCTAAAAGATCTGCACGAGTTTGCCAATTTGCTTTCAAGCACAGTTTAATTTGCTTAGGGTTGACACAAAGAGCTTTCAATGTCTTGTTTCCAAATACCTGAAAGAGTGCCTTCTACCATATCAACCAGGTTTTATGATTGGCAGGGGAAACTGTACTTGTGATCCCACCCCCAAGTTAAGCATGGGGTGGGGTGATGGTGTTTGAGAAGGCCTTGATGGTGGTGCCCCCCAGATTGTGAAATGCCTTTCCCGCTAAGGTGCATTATACAAGGTGCACCAACATTATATACTTTTCAATGGTAGGGAAAGATCCATCTCTTTGCCCAGGCCTTTGGGGTGAAGCAGTCTGAGCATATATTCTGAAGACAACCACCTTCTTCTGCAGAATGTTGCTTTAGTTGTTTTACTACTATTATGCATGTTTAATGATGTTATGCAGTTTAGATCAATGCTGTATTGTTTTATTTAAGTATGTACTCAGACCTGGAATCATTTAGTGAAGGGTAGGTTATAAATGTTGTGATTTAATTCAGTTTAGTTAAATACAGGTAAGGCAGGGGAAGCTGGGGTCACTAGGAAGAAGAATAAATTGTGCTGAATCGTCTTTCCAAGTTACAGCTGCAGAAACCAATAGAATGGTAGCTTTCAATATTAGTAGGCGATTGCAGCAATTTTTACACACACACACACACACACACACACACACACACACTGAAGAGGAATCTATAGTTCACAAGCCAGCACTGTTTGGCTTCATGGCCAAGTCTGACATGACATGAGAAATCCCAGTCTCCCCAGATCTTTCCCTATCCATCAAATCACCTGTGGGATCAGAGCTGTAACAGCAGGGAGGGAGGAGTTTTGAGTCTTTCCCTCACATTGTGCCTTCATTTGAAACCACATACAGCACACAATCTGAAGCTGTACCCATCATGGAAGAGCAGCTGATAGCAGCTCTGGAGGGGAGTTTAAATCTGAAAAGTAACGTGGGGGAGGGTTAAATAAATATCTCCCCAAGCATTCCATCCTTTCCCAAAGTGCCTCTGCACAGATCTTCCACATCACATCTGCTTTGGTCCTCATCCTCACCATTCACAAACTGAGATTGTACCCGAACACACCCAACACTGCCCTTTATGTGTGCAGTGCAGGAGAAGATCAGTTGTGGTAAGCAATCGGTCTTTCAAGGGAAGTAGTTCACCATTACCATTTTTCTCAGGTGCCTGGCCAAGTTTATAAGGCACCCAAGGGTGTTTCATACACTGTTTGGAAACCTCTGTGCCAGTACAATGCATTCAGTTTGCTTCCAATAGCAGATGCCTGACACATACTAGAATTTCGGAAATAAGCACAGAGGGTGTGTGCGTGTAAATTGTCTCTGAGTTAGCCCGTAAGCAAAACAACCATTGGAACTTATGAAAAATTATGAAAAGCCTCCAAAACAAAATAAATAGCATCCATCTGTTGGCTGTTTACTGTATCCCACATGACTTCCACATGTCTGATGCTCTCATCTCACACATTTAGTTAGGTAAACAAGAAACGCAGAAGGCTGGTGCAAGGTCCGGAACAAAAGATTTGGTATTAAAAATGTAAAGTTAACACACTCATCTCGGGACTGTGTTATCTCACTGAGCATTTTGAATATTAAAGTGCCACATCCTTGTGTGGTATGAGAGATGTTTTGTCCTTCTAATCCAGGCTAAGAGCTAATCACAACAACATCTCATTTCGTTCACCTTCCTTCCTCTCTCATTTATAGCTACTTTTCAAGTATAGAAACTTTTCATCCTCTTGCTTTCATTTTCAACTGTAATCTTGTAAACCCGATAGAGTAATAACATATTAGAAATAATTTGAAGACAAACAGGAAGAAGTTGAAAAATTCCAGAAATATAGCCATTTTGGATGAAAATCAGCAATGTATCTCCTGCAGTCTCAAAGACTGTGGCTGTGTCTCTATACATCCTTAGCCTAATTTCATGTGAGTCCACAGGGAGAGGAGGAGGGCAGAACGGAGGGAGAACTGGAACGGGGCAGCAATATAAACTGTGGGAGGAGCTGCTCTGTAAGTGATCAGTTCAGACCTCTAGCAAGTGGGAAAAGAGAAAGAGGGAGCATTTCAGAAAGAAAGAAGAAGTGTAGCCTCGCCCTTATTTTATGCCCTCCCTTCCCTACAGGTGGGCGGGGTTTGCGGCACCGAGCGGGGGCTTACCTGGATGGGTGCCTCCCACCCGCTTGGCTTGGCCTTTGACCTGCCCTCAGCCAGGGAGGACAATGGATGGCCGGCCGGGGGTGGCCAAGCCTCACTTGATTTTCTTCCTTCCAGGATCACCCACCCACCCTCCCTGAAAATTAATAATTTCTTGTCTCCAAATAATTTCATCCTTGGTCAGCGGCCATCAAGTTAATGAAAAAAATTTCTTTACAGAGTAATATTTTGCATTCCAGGTCAGCAGGCGCTGCTGCGGTCGTAAGATGGTTGCTGTATTCAGAACCGGGGAGGGATTTTCCCTGCATTGCCAGGTTTCGCCTTCCCGCGGCATTTTGTCACAACTTTGGCAGTTTTAGGCCTTGGCAAGGTATCCTTTAATCTATCATCAAGTTGAGGGCGATGCATTCATGCTCCCTTCCCAAGCGGCAGCATTTGCAGGGCCTGTTAAAGGGCAAAAACCAGGGGTCCCTGGCCCTAGAGTGGCGGCATGTAGGTCAAACTCCCCGGACGAGGTCAGTGGAAGGGCAGGCTGTGTAAGTTTGTGCTTTGCAGTCCCCTCTCACTGCATATCCTCAGCCAGGCGGGCTGAGAGGGTTACCTGCCAAGGCCTGTGCCAAGTTTCCCACTTCTGAAGCTCAATAAAGTTGTGGCCAATTTGAACCCATACTCTGGTCTCTGGTCTCATTCTTTGGGGGAAGGGGTAGGCACCACAGACAGGGTTTAGCGCGTGTGCCCACAATTGACTCTGGCTCCACCACCAACTGGTTTCAACATCACCTGCAACTTGTACAGAGCCCCCAAAAGATTATCCCCAAGGGAATGTGGTCCTTGACAGAAAGGTTTCCCCTATTCACACTTATTGTTGCCTAAGTTACATTCAGCTTTATGAAGATAGAATAACAGCATGCCAGGTTAAGTGGTGCAGTTCAGGGATTGCTTTACAACTTCTTTCTCCTAACTATATAACTCATTCCTAAGGCCCACTGAAATTGGTGGAACATGCATTTCATTTTGCACTTTTGTCCACCTCTTAGTCCACCAGGAAGTGCGGTCTGATGTTAAATAAGTCCTGCATATTTCAATGGGGATTACTCACAGGTATACATAGGACTTTTCCAGCTGCAATTACAATTAACTCTCACTGCAGCTCCACATACCTTGCCTATTAGCATAAGCCAACCTTCTCCAACCCGGTGCTCTCCAGAAGTTGGGGTCCTCTGACTCTCATCCCCATGCCCAGCCAATGGCCAGGGGTGATGGGAGATGCAGTCCAACAACATCTAACATTGAAATTTCTTATGCCCTTCAAGGGCAGAGAAGTGACTTTATATATAAAGCGAAGTATGGGTCTGCTCTTAGTTCTTCATAAAATGAACTGGATGGAACATGCTACCTCATGATGTGGACCAGTCCCTGGTCATCAGCTCAAATGCCTTCAAAGAAAAAGAGGGTTGTACAACTTCATGGTTTGTCAATGGCCACCAGCCAATAAGTAGCTAACTGGAGCCTCCATGTTCATAACTGATTGGCAGAAGAGGGGAGGGGAGGAGCTGTGGCCATCTTCTTCATGTCCCACTTATGAAGCTTCCCAGGGGTATCCAGCTGGCCATTGCTGGAGGCAGAACACTGACCCAGATGGGATGTGCTAATCAAAGATGGGCATTCTTATATCCAGATGGCTTTCTAAAGTAGTTACCCCCTTTAAGCCTTTCTTGAATTTTTACACACAAACTGTATCCAGGATTAACGACCAGCAATGGAAAAGTAGACAGGGTCATTTGCTGCTATGCCAGGGCAGTCCCTGGCTCTGCCACATGTTCTGCTAACAGTTTGTAAAAGCAGCCAAGATAAACTGGAGACCATCTGCCCTTTCACAGTTAAAGCCAGCAGCACTCAGACTGTCATTAGTTATGGTCACAAATGTAGTCATATAACATTCATAGTGGCTGCAGGAGTGTCCCCCTTTTCCTGACTGTATCCTCTTGCAAATACTTCTCCATTAACTTAAATGAAGAAAGGGCAGGGAAATACAACAGGATCTATAGGTTGAAGTTCTCCTCCACCCTAAACACTGTCATCCCCACTATTGGGTGTGTGTGTGTGTGTGTGTGTGTGTGTGTGTGTGTGTGTGTTGCAGGGAAGAAATTGCCCATCAATGGCTCCTTTCTCTTGTTTCTTCTCATCTCCACCTTCTTGCTTCTGCCAAACTACTTGATGGGTGTGTGGACTTAACATGCAACTTGAAAGCCTAACTGAATACCAAATCACTCATTACCCTTCGTGTAATCTCACAGAGACTCTGAGTTTGGAAAATAACAAAGCTATGTTTATTAAAGGAAATATATGCTTGATAGGAAAGATCCTAGTCCTAGTTGTGTCAAGCTAAAGTGGAGATGCAAAGAGCCACGATTGCTCTTTCATTTCTGTTGGAGACACACACACAAATATATTTCCTCTCCCAAGGAAGAAGCAGGAGAGTAGGGTCAGCATCCCTAACACAGGTACAGTCTAACACTGGAGGCAACATTAGCACAGGTTAAAGGATAGTCTAGAGAAGCTGGATGTTTCTTTATCTCCTCTTTCTGACACAGACATATCTGCTTCATTGCAAATTGAGTTGCATTCCTTTTTCCCCCAATTTTTTTTATTGGTTTTCACAACATTATAAACAAACAAACAAACAAACAAACGCATAAGACAAACAAACATAAATCATAGATTTATTGAAAATTACACTTGTTAACATTGTTAAGTGACTTCCTCGCTTCCCCTTGGTTGAATTTCATTGCATATCCTTTTAACGGTTTTCGAAATCACAGTTCTTATAAAATTTAACTTAAACATTAACATCCTTAGATCTTCACATTATGAAATTAAACATATTAATTCGACACTTAACGTAAATAAAATCCTGAGCCAATTAAGTATCTGCAAGCTGTTTTCAGTTAATTTAACTTAACATATTAAACTAAGTAATCATTAAATTTAATCCACTCTTCCTGATACTCCTCCTCCTTCTGGTCACAGACTCTTCCGGTTAGATCGGCTAGCTCCGGAAAATCCATCATCTTCATCTGCCATTCTTCTATCGTTGGTAATTCTTGGGTTTTCCACTTTTTAGCTAATAAAATACACGCAGCAGTTGTGGCATACAAAAATAATTTAACATCTTTCTTGGGAAATTCCAAACCTGTTATTCCAAGAAGAAAGGCCTTTGTTTTATTTATAAATGTATATTTCATCATTTTTTTGAATTCATTATAAATCTTTTCCCAGAAGACTTTCACCTTGGGACAGGTCCACCACATTTGATAAAAGGTTCCTTCCTTTTCTTTACATTTCCAACATAGATTGTCTTTTTTAAAAGAAAGATATTTATTAAAGTTTTCAAAATATTACAAAAAGAAAAAAGAAAAAGAAAAAATACAAAGTAAAAACAGTTAAAAACAATTCAATCTTTCCGTGTCTTATCTTTCATTCGCTTGTTCCCCAGACCTCCTCACACCTCCCTTTTTTGTATCCAGTTCAATTAGTTGGTTCAGCAAATCCTTTCCCTCTTTGTTTTTATCCTAATCTTTAATCTTAATATATTATAACTTTAGATTATCCCCTGTTAACAATCCATTTTTACACATCTTTATAACATTACTGCTGAAAACCACTTAACTTCAATCCAACATCATTCTAACATTCATTAATTTTGCAGTATTTCTGTAAATAGTCTTTAAATTTCTTCCAATCTTCTTCCACCGACTCTTCTCCCTGGTCTTGGATTCTGCCGGTCATTTCCACCAGTTCCATATAGTCCATCACCTTCATCTGCCATTCTTCCAGGGTGGGTAGATCTTGTGTCTTCCAATACTTTGCGATAAGTATTCTTGCTGCTGTTGTGGCATACATAAAGAAAGTTCTATCCTTCTTTGGCACCAATTGGCCGACCATGCCCAGGAGAAAGGCCTCTGGTTTCTTCAGGAAGGTATATTTAAATACCTTTTTCATTTCATTATATATCATCTCCCAGAAAGCCTTAATCCTTGGGCACGTCCACCAAAGGTGAAAGAATGTACCTTCAGTTTCTTTACATTTCCAACATTTATTATCGGGCAAATGATAGATTTTTGCAAGCTTGACTGGTGTCATGTACCACCTGTATATCATTTTCATAATATTCTCTCTTAAGGCATTACATGCCGTAAACTTCATACCTGTAGTCCATAACTGTTCCCAGTCAGCCATCATAATGTTATGTCCAACATCTTGTGCCCATTTAATCATAGCAGATTTCACCGTTTCATCCTGAGTATTCTATTTCAACAGCAAGTTATACATCCTTGACAAAGTCTTAGTTTTGGGATCTAACAGTTCTGTTTCCAATTTTGATTTTTCCACCTGGAATCCAATTTTCTTGTCCAAATTGTATGCCTCCATTATTTGATAATAATGAAGCCAATCTCGCACTTTGTTTTTTAGTTTTTCAAAACTCTGCAATTTCAATTTATCTCCCAACATAGATTGTCACAGTTATGATAAATCTTTGCTAATTTTACAGGAGTCAAATACCATCTGTACATCATTTTCATTGTATTTTCCTTTAACAGAGTACATGCGGTGAACTTGACCCCTTTCTGCCAGTCTTTCCCAATCCTCAAACATTATATTATGTCCTACATCTCTTGCCCAATCTATCATCACAGATTTAACTTGTTCATCTTTTGTATGCCACCCCAACAATAACTTATACATTTTAGGTAAATTTTTACCTTTAGTATCCAACAACTCCGTCTCCAACTTAGATTTTTCAAAAGCAAAACCATTTTTCTTATCCAATTTATACAATTCATTAATCTGATGATAATGTAACCAGTTTAACTTATCTTTAACTTCATCAAATGGTTTTAATTTCTAACCTTCTTCTTCTTCCATTAATAAATCATAATATCTCAACCATTTGGTATCCATATTTAATTTTTTCTGGGCCTTTGCCTCCATTGGTGAAAGCCATCTGGGCATCTTTCTTTCTAAGAGATCTTTGTATTTTATCCAAACATTATACAACGATTTCCTAATTACATGGTTTTTAAATGCTTTATGGGCTTTTACCTTGTCATACCATAAATATGCATGCCAGCCAAACACATTGTCAAATCCCTCCAAATCTAATAGATCTGTATCTTCTAATTGCATCCATTCTTTAATCCAGCCAAGTGCAGCAGCTTCAAAATAAATTTTTAAATCTGGCAGGGAAAATCCCCCTCTTTCTTTAGAATCCATAAGTAATTTATATTTAATTCTGGGTTTCTTCCCCTGCCAGATAAATCTGGATAATGCTTTCTGCCATTCTTTAAAACATTTGACATTATCTATAATTGGGAGGGCCTGAAACAAAAAAAGCATATTTGGCAGCACATTCATCTTACTCACAGAAATCCGGCCCATTAATGACATTTTTAAGTTTGACCATATCCCCAAGTCTCTTTTAATTTCATTCCATAATTTCTCATAATTATCTTTATATAGATTCAAATTTTTCCCAGACAGGTTCACCCCCAAATATTTAACTTTTTTCACAAAATCTAGGCCCGTTTTTTCTTGTAATAGTGTTCTTTCTTCGTTATTCAGATTTTTCTCAATTACTTTGGTCTTGCTCTTGTTAAATTTAAATCCTGCTACCTGACCAAACTCTTGTATCAGCTCCAGGGCTTTGACTGCACTGGAGTCTGGATCTTGTAATGTCAAAACTAGATCATCAGCAAAGGCTTTTAATTTGTATTGTTTTGAACCTACTGTGATACCTTTGACTTGTTCATCCTTTCTAATCATATTTAGCAAGACCTCCAGGACTGAAATAAACAGCAGAGGGGAAAGTGGGCACCCTTGCCTGGTTCCCTTCTCAATTCTAATTTCCTCTGAAACCACATTATTTACAATAATTTTGGCTTTTTGTTCTAGATAGATTGCTTTAATACCATTTAAAAAATCATGGCCTATCCCCATACTCTCTAAATTATGTAACATAAAACTCCAAGATACATTGTCAAAGGCTTTCTCTGCATCAATAAACATTAACATTGCTTTACAACTCTTTCTTGCTTCTAACTTTTCCAAAATATCCACCACATTTCTAATGTTGTCTGCCATATGTCTTCCAGGAAGAAATCCTGCCTGGTCTTTATGGATATACTCAGATAAAACCTTCTTTAGCCTGTTGGCCAGTATATTTGCAAAAAAATTGTAATCCACATTGAGTAGGGAGATTGGTCTGTAGTTTTTAACATTGGATCTATCTTGACCTTGTTTAGGAATCAGAGTAATATAAGCTTCCTTCCAGGTTTCAGGTGCTTTGCCCCCTCGCAGAATCGAATTACGGTAAATACTTCTACCAGAGGTTGGATAAGCCAGTCTTTCAATGTCTTATAATATTTCGCTGATAGACCATCTGGTCCCGGTGTCTTGCCAAGTTGCATTGAGTTTATTGCCTGTTCCACTTCCTAGTTTGTAATTAGACCTTTTTGTAGGATCTTTTTATCCTCCGGAATCTGTTGCAAACTATTAATCTTTATAAATTGCTCGATTTTTCCCATGTCTTCTTTATCCTTTTTATACAGTTGTTTATAATATTTATAAAAGCATTTTCTAATGTCTGCAGGGTTCTCTACAGATTTTCCTTCTGTAACAATGTTTGTAATAGTACTTTGTTTTTGTCTCTTCTTTAATTGCTAGGCTAGTAATTTCCCACATTTATTTGCAGATTCAAAATTTCTTTGTCTCATCCTTCTTATCTTCCATTCAATTTCTTGATTTACTAACTGTGAATATTGAACTGTTCAATATTCAAATTGAATTGCATTCCAACACTTCCAACATCCTTGTAATGGTTCAAATGTCTTCCACCTCCTTTACTTCATCCCTATCTGCCTGCACCATCTCTTAGTCCAAGTGGCCACATCACCACCACACCTGGGACTTAGCTCTGTTCTACATGCAACTGGGGCCAACTCACTTTGAAGCACTTTTTGGAATGACCACTATTGTCAGTTGGCGCTGCTACTGGAGAAGATGAGCATCCATCTGCCTCGACCTGGGAAGAGCTCCTTGGACACCCTCATCACGTCATTGGTAGTTGATAAATCAAAACATAGCTACTGCAGTGCCTCCATTTTTGCTGCTGTTGAGAATAACAGAGCCAGGAGTTGGTTCTGTCTTGGCCTAGGGAAGGTCTACCCCATACAACTTTCAGCATTTGTGGGACTTTCCCCCATGCCTGCCAAAGACAGTGGTTTCCTCTGCTGGTCACCACCAAAGAGTGACCACTGGGAATCTCACTACAGAGGTAGAACAAGAGCAAGTGAGAGTATGCATGGCTTCGTGCCTTTAATGGTGTGTGCAGGGTGAGAGAAGCCTATTTTGTTGGTAGCCATCTGGTGAGAAGAGCGAATTGGGAGTTTGATGTCCAGGTGACAGCTGGATGTCAATTGAATCCAGCTGAGAGATGCCAAATTACAGTTTTTGAAACAACTAGTCCCCTTTATTCTCCACCCCATTGGAAATACTTTGAAGACATGAGACCTATTTTATTATTTACTGCTCACTTACTCCTTTCCAACCTAGTGTTGTTTATATATTGGTTATTCTTTTAATTTACCAATTCATTGTTACTGCTCTTCCTGTTCTATCCTAGCCATATCTATTCATTAGTAAGTCTTATTTAATTCAGTGAAGCTTACTCCCAGGTACCTGGGGTTAGGCTCACATCCTTAAGTAAATATCCTTGTAGGTTTTGTAATGGATTTTAATTGTTGTGAGCTGTTTGGGAGCCAATTTGGGCTGAAAATCAGTCTCTCTTCCCCTCCCCCACTCTCTCACTCTCTGAAATGAATATGCCAGAAAACATTAGCACAAAAAGCTACAAGCCTCTGCTGTGTAACCAGTATGTGCAAAATATACTGCCAAGTCTTCTTTACTTGGGTGAAGCTGCAGAAAAGTATCTGCTGCCCATAGCCATCAGTGATGGCAAACATTCCTCAACAGAATAGGCACTTGGATGCATCATTATGTGGCACAGCTGTGACAACCTTGGTTGGTTCTTGGTTTAGAGCCTGTCACATGTGTTTACCTGCAAATGAATCTCAAAGGCCACAGAGATGGAGCCGTATCCAAGAAGATCCAAAAAAAGCAAGCCGCTATTTTAAAGCAAAAGGATGACACATCTTGACCATTGACTTCCTATTCACATGAGCAAACAGCTCCTATCTCAGCAGTAAGGGGTTCCCCCAAATAAAAATTCTTTGCATTTAAAGAGATTCTTTCTTGGAGAAAGAAAGCATCTTGGATGGGATGTGTGTACAATTAAACAAAGCAAACATTCAAACGGAGACAAGTGCATTTACATTCTTCATTTGCCTTCCCAGGCAGAGAGATGTAAGTGAATCACATGCCCAAAAGGTCAGGAAGGGCCAGATCTCCTGCTGGGGAAAACTTGCTATGAGATAGTAACTACATAAGAATCAAAGTAGCAATTTCAAGTAGAAAGTGTGACATCTTTACCCTCAATCAACTATAGTCATTGGTGTTGTTAAATATTATTATTTCCTTTTTTTCAAAATAACCTGTGGACATTTCTGCATGTGTGTATGTGTGTGTGTGCATAAGTTTCAAATCCAACCATAAACCACATTTTTATCCTAGCTTCCTCCAAGAAGTTCATGGCAACATGCATGTACCTCTCCACGCTCGCCATTTATCCTCCCAACAACCCTGTCAGGCAGGGGAGAGAGAGAGAGAGAGGGGGGGGGGTCACCCAGTGAGCTTGCAGATTATCAATAATTTGATCTATACTGGGTTTAGTGGTTGCCAATTAACTAGAAAAACAAGCCAAGCTTGCTACTATGTTTTTAACAGCAGCTTGATCAAATGGTGAGGCTTTCTGAGACATATTGTATCAAAGGCACAGGAGCTGGGCAGTGGTGGAGGGGTTTTTTCCCCCAGTGGAGAAGGGAAACTGAACTGCTTTGGGATATCTAAAATAAATAAGGGCATGTTCCATTCTGAGTATTATTTTCTATATACATGCCATATTTTTTGAGCCTCTCATTGCAACAGGCCAAAAAAAGTACTGAGCGAATTCCCCTTCTGCCGCCTCTTCCCTGCACCCTCACTTTGCATTGGAAAAGCAGTGGTGAGATTTCAGAGGTGCCCATCCAATTTACACATGCGCTTCCTGATCCAGGAGTGTTACGTGCATGGCATAAAGCTTGCTTACATATGCAGATCTCTTTGGCTGGATCAGAGCATCTGTGCCTCTGCTGTCTCTCCCACAGTCTACATTTAGATGGTAAGCTTCACTATGCTCCAAATAAGTGAAGATCTAATTATTAGAGTGATAGACCACCACTCTTGACACTGCAATGTCACCCAACATGTATTTACCCAGCCGAGCCCCCACTTAGGTTCACTCCAAGGGCTGCTCTTCTCACTTCTAATTTTATAGCAAATGCAGAAAAGACACTCAACAGTCTCTGCACATTAGCACCTCATCAGCTTCCTGCTGGCCCCAGAGCCTTCCTTGCTAAGGAAATAAGGTTTTCCTTGTAATGCGGATGCGATCCTGCAGAGAGGAGGAAGGGCGCTTCCTGGCTGGGCTTTAAGCACAGCTGTCTTCTTTCCCTCTGCTGCCAGAGGTTTAGGAGTGATGGAGACAGAGTGTGATTCAGGTGAGCAAACAGTATAGGGGAGGTGAAAATTACACTTGGCAATGATGTATATTCTGTCTCTCTAGAAAAGCATTTGAAACCTTCTGTAGTTTGCAGCAGCGATTTTCTTTGAGGGAACATCTTTTTCCACATTGACCTGTCTACCTGGGAATCCTAGGAAGTGTGTGTGTGTGTGTGTGTGTGTGTGTGTGTTGCAAAGAATTCTGGGAAATGCTCCAGGTCAGGATGCGCACTTGACTTGCCTCCTCCTCCATTATCTCCCAAGATGCCAACTCAACTCCTAGCAGCTACACTTTGCAGGGAAAGTTCAGGTGTCTGATCAGGAGGATCACGGACTTCCAAGGATATTTGTTCACCACTGTTGGTCTCCTTGAGGAACTCCTGATGGATCCCCAGAGATCTGGGGGAACACAACACAAATGACCACTCTGACCATCTTTGGTTTGAAGCTTGCATTACAAACAGCCTCATTAAACCTTATGCTGAAGGCATGCTCTTCTGCTGCAAATACTGCAGGAAACTGTAGCCGCATGCAACTTCAGCTTTAACTGCAGCAAGGTGGTCAAGTTGCTGTGCAAGTGCCCTTAGAAGACACTCTTTCTGCTAGCTCCAGACAGAAACTAACTGAGCACAGCATTGACTGGCTGGCTCTCCTGATATTGCAAATCCACCTGTCTTACTCCTCAAGCAGATGTGCAAGTTTAGCAAAATGGATTGAGATTTCTTTTTTAAGGATGATGGACTTAATTGTCCTAATTTGCAAGGAGCTTGTCTGAGGCGGGCTGCTTGAAGCATGGGGGGACAGTCAAACATAAGAGGGAAATAAGTTGGATTCGGAGGCACTAAGCACATGCCTTGTTTGAGGAGTGATTGAAGATATGTCAGGAGGGGGTGGACAGATTGCTCACCCAGAAAACAGAAAACAGAAAACAATTGCACTGGGCTCCTGTTTGTCTGGATGCACCCAAAGGGCAAAGGTCCGCAGTCAAAGAATGGTGCGGGGGCACTTAATGCTGCTACATTGTTGCAGATTAACAGGGTTTAGCTTGGTCAGTTCCTAGATGGGAAACTGCTAGGAAACCCATGGAAATAGGTGAAAGCTGACATAAGACAATAGCTAGGTGGATGAGCCAGGATGTTGTTCATGCAAGATGGCTCTCCTGTGCACATTTAATTGTGAGTAAGCCCCACTGAACAGAGCAGTACTTACTTCTGAGTAAACATCAATGGGATTTGGCTGCTGCACTTCCCAGCTGTAAGTTCACTGTCAGACCTTGAGAAGCCACTATTCAGTCTGCCTTAACTTCCATCTGCCACAAGAGGATAGCATTCTCCATTTCACAGGGCTGTTGCAATGTATATAAAGTGTTTTGACCACTTTATATAGAGTCATAGAATTGTAGAGTTGGAAGGGACCCCAAGGGCCATCTAGTCCAACCCCCTGCAATGCAGGGAACTCAACGAAAGCATCCATGACAGACAGCCATCCAACCTCTGCTTAAAAACCTCCAAGGAAGGAGAGTCCAGAGGGAGTCCATTCCTGTTTGAAATTGTATTTAAAAGCATTGACCAGGCAACTTGGAACTCCTTTCCTTCGTGCCCCCCTGTCTTCTTTCTTTCTGCACTGGAAAAACACAGCTCCAGGCCCCCTCCAGCACTGGGGTGCTGAGCGCTCTGCTAGGATCTCCATAACTGATGGTTTTGTGCTTTTAACTCTCTGAACAAGCACCTTTGGACAAGGAAACAGCGCCTTTCCTCCCAAGTGCCACTGCCAGCCTTGTTTGAATGAAATAATTCTATTTGACTACGATAGTCTATTTCAACAGTTTTAAGTTGCATGCAGTTATTTCAGGTTGATTCTGTTTTAATTTAATCACTTTAATGGAATATTGCATTTCCAGATATAGGAAACCTCCAAATTGTCTGATTAACATTTTAGAATCAATACATTTAATGGGAAAGTATACAATTACCCAGCCAAATTACCCCAAAGATCAGGTGGGCGCGAGCTTTTCTGTCACTTTGGGAAGATGCAATAGGGTGAAAAACTTCAGCCATTCAAAGCAGATCCTACTTTTTTGTAGTTAATATGACAGCAATTTAGAGATACAGTATCCCATGTATAGAGCCATATGCCTGTGCCTTACAGGATCAAAGCAGATCTATAGGGTTATAGATTCATAGACACAACAATAGTAACCTTAAAAAGGCAGAATTCTGATAATAAAGTATTCACTAGTTTTAAATGTTCACTTTCAACCTTTACTTGCTTCCCAAAGCGAAGGGGCTGCTGAGGTATGACATGGCTACTCTTACAAGTCAGGTCCTTCATTCAGAGATGTTCTCTCTTAGTTGGCTAAGCTATTTGCTGGTGTTTATGACAACAGAGAATAGGGAGGGTTGTTACTGTTATTGTTATTGTTTCAGATCTGTGGCCAGTCGGTCGATACCCACCTTGCCACCTCCCTGCCAGACAAACCTATAGGCTTTATGGATTTTGACCAACTTACTCTTCCTTGAGAAGGAAGTTGAATTTATGGCTGCTCCAGGCAAACCTGAATTCCATCACATACATACATACATACATACATAATTACACAACCAAAGTGAACAATTTCCACATAAACAACAAGATCTAAAATAAAGATACAAAAAAACCAACAGCAACAATGCCCCCCCCCCGCAAAAACCTCCCCCAAACAACACCCCAGCCCAAGAGTCTGTTCAGCAGCCTCAGCTTTTGCAGCTGGAGTCAATCCAGGCCCCACCCTCCCAGGCTAGGTGGGGAAAGGCCAGCAAGGCAGGGAGCAGGTCTTCAAGGAAGGCTCAGTGGGAGCTCCGCTGGTACTGAAGAGCCTTCCTGAGGGCAAAGTCCTACCTCTGTTTTTTTTAATGGTGCAAGCCCAAGTAGCCATTTTAATTTAGAAGCGCTGAGCAGGTGCCGTCAGTACTTCATTCCAGACACGACTTAAGGACAAGCCTAGCTAACGGATATTAAACCCAAAAAACATGATCCTTGGAAAGATCTCCAAGGAGCAAAGCCTTGTCCCCGCTGCCCATGCAGGTCCTCCTTCAACTCTAGCCAAGTTAGGATCTCAAATAACCATCAAGGTAATTCAGGATATATAGAATCATAGAGTTGGAATAGACCACAAGGGCCATCGAGTCCAACCCCCTGCCAATTTGTTTTATTGCGTACATTATTTGTAAACCTTCACAAGATACCTAGAGCAAAGCAGGCCAGAAAAGTGCAGCACTGGAAATTATAAACAATTAAAAGGTTTTTTGGTTTTTTTAATGTTCAGGAAGATTCTTGCCAGGTTCACACATTCATGAGAAGCTGTACCTACAACCTTTAAAGCTGGAATTTTCTCTCTCACGAGCTTGCAGGACTCTGTTTCACCAATGCTCCTGAAAAGGTACCTGAACTCTTCCTGGGGTAAATAGTTGACTCCAAGGCTTGTTTTGCTGCCATCCGTAGTAGCCCAGCCCCAGTCTGCGCAGGGGAAGGGCAGTTTCTACTGTGACCATCAGGTGCACTGGTTGTATTGAATTGTGGGCCACTTGACACCTGTGACTCCATGGTGCTAATTATCTAAGTGGAAGAGATCCTGGCCTCATTCTGATCCCAGCAGAAAGGGCCCTGCTGCAGTTATCAATAAATCTGACAGTCAAAGTCTATGCTTTTGGAATGTGGACTTGGTTAAATATCTCCACCTAGGGGCTTATCAAGAAAATTGCACCTAATACATGGTCATGGTTAATTCTAGCACAGAAATAATTGTGCCCCAAAATTCTCCCTTGTCAGTTTTGATGTCCTATATTCTCCAACAGACACAGGTGGCGCTGTGGTGTAAACCACTGAGCCTTGGGCTTGCCGATCAGAAGGTCAGCGGTTTGAATCCCTGTGATGGCGGTTGGAATCCCTGTTTTTGGTCCCAGATCCTGCCAACCTAGCAGTTCAAAAACACGTCAAAGTGCAAGTAGGTATCGCTCCAGAGGCATTTCCGTTTACTGCTATGGTTTCGCCATAAGTGGCTTAGTCATGTTGGCCACATGACCTGGAAAAACTGCGGACAAACGTCGGCTCCCTCAGCCAGTAAAGCAAGATGAGCACCGCAACCCCAGAGTCGTTCGCAACTGGACTCAGGTGTCAGGGGTCCTTTACCTTTACCGTTTATTCTCCAAGCTAATAATCACTATTCAGCATCAGCATTTTTGCAGCCATTTTTGCCGCAGATTTCAATTTATTTGTCTAACTCACAACTGTCATGCAGCAGCAGTCAGTATTTGACAGCTTCAGAATTGCGGCATTTAGTATGACAGTATCTGAGAGCTGACATGCAACAAATGTCAGCTTTTGACAGCAGCTGACATGCAGCCATCAATATCTGATAGTATCTGAAATCCGACGTTCAAGACAGTTTGGTACGTTTTATACTACATTTATTCAAGCAACCAGAATACATGCCCTTGAAGCAAGGAACACAACCCAAATGGCCAATGCCTGCATTTTGAGCTCAACTTTCAATTCTGAAATTTGAGCACCTGAGCAACAAAACATGAAAACTGGCCAAATTTGGACTTTTGTGGAATTTGGTTAGTTCTCTACTCCAGCCTTTCATATCATTGACCCCCATGTTGTTGATGGTGACATGTCAACATTAAAACAAAATTAAGAAAAGCTCTTCTCATGTTGCGTTTTTGAGGACCTTAGAGTGATCACCGTTTGAATCATGCTCAAAGTATTGTGGGATGTAAAACACAGGAGCAGTCAATTACAACATTCCTAGAGTGTACATGTTGAGACATGGGGAGGGATGTCTGTCCAGCCAGCAGGTAAACTTCCTGGGACAGACTTCCTCCGCTTGTGACCAGAGGTGGGTGTGGCCTCACCTGTGTAGCTAATGATAAAAGCACAGGGCAGCAGAGCCATCTCTCTCTCTTGCTCTCTTGCTCTCTTGCCTCTCTGCCATCTTCCTTCGAAGAAGCAACATCTAAGGATGCCCTCTTGGCTCCCAGCCAAGAGAGCAGAAAGGGACTATCTTCCTATAAGATAGATTCTAAATGTATTTTACCTTTTTTAAGCCTGTCTGCCTTCTGAGATCCTATTGTGAACAGAACGTGAGTAAATTCTTTTATACTTTTATAAAAGACTGTGTCGTGTCTTCTATTTTAAGAGGGAACGAAGGGGAAATTACCAGAGTAATTATTATAGAGGTTCTAGCAAA
The DNA here is from genome assembly GCF_964188315.1 of Podarcis muralis. Taxonomy (NCBI): domain Eukaryota; kingdom Metazoa; phylum Chordata; class Lepidosauria; order Squamata; family Lacertidae; genus Podarcis; species Podarcis muralis. The sequence goes on from NC_135662.1 coordinate 90,229,213, forward strand.
CCAGAGCACATGTTACCGTTGCGAACTTAAAAAGGGGAATGTCTAACTCTGCTGATATTTTGGGAACTTGTTAGCACAAGTTGGATAAGGATATAATCACACAATATATCCTCTCCTGCATCCCTGAACATTCCCACAAGTATGCCCATTGAAACCAATGAAATTTATTTTAGTGTGTTAACTTTATGACTAATGTTGGATAATGTTGGATTCAATGAAAAGAGCTGAGAAATGTACCTAGAGCCCCAGTCACTTTGAGGTGCAGCTCACAGAGCACAGAGGGAACTTAGGGCACCAATTGCAGCTTTGAGCCCTCCAGACCTGCTGAACTGCAATTCCCATCATCACCCCAGCCAGCAGTTACCAGCTGGCACTGATGGGAGTTGTGGTTCAGCACATCTGGAAGGCACTGTTTTAGTGAAGCTTTGCAAGGCCAGTATAACCAGTCAACAAGAGACAGGCATCTCCACCTCACAACCCCTCACAGATGTTAGCCACCCCTCCAGCTATCTGCTGGGAAGAAGAATAAAGTGGTAGTTTCATTTGCCTTCCTTCCAATACCTCCAAAAGGAGGTCCTTTTATGTTTGGGAAGGGAGGGTGGGATTGGCAATGCATATTTTGCCCAGTTGTTTTTATTTAGAGAACAAAATCAGAAGATTTTGAGTGAGTTTCCGGGAAAGTTTTGATGTGGGGAGATTAATCCTTACGGGTGTTTTCCAATCAGTGCTTCCATTTGGCTCTCATGGCTATTGCCAGACCTAACACCCACAAATTGATGTCATTGTTTATTTTAAAAAGCCATCCACTTGCCATCACTAGATTTTATGGTGGTATGTTCCATAAGTTAATCGGCCAGTGGCTGGGGATGGTGGAATGTGGAGCCCAACCACTTTGTGGGGGGGAGTCCTGGTTTCCCACCACTGCTATAAAGCATCACACATATCAATAGACCTATAAAGATGAGATCACTGTTCTCTCGTATGGCAAAGCACTGCTAGGGAGCCACCTAGTGGCCAGAAGTGAAATAGAGCTTTGTCTAAAAAGCAAGTTTTTTTCCCCAATCCGAGGGACTGGACCTTTGTCACGTGGCAGTGATAATCTTACTTGAACAGATGCAGTGCAGTCCCCTCACTTCTCAGGTAACATCCCTGGAATGTTTTGCACAAGAGCAGGCAGCGACTTTGCTGCTCAGTTTAGACAATTTATTGGATCGGGCAGTGCCGTTGCTGGGGAGGGCGGGTTTAACCAGGACTTTTGCTCCTGGTGAAGCCCCCAGAAGGGCGCCCTTGAGGCTCCCAGCCTGTCTGATGTCCCCGGCTCATTTGCAAGGGGAGGCAGGCAGTGGGAGAGAACAGCTGGGAAACCTGGAGAGGCAACAGGGAACGATCCCCCTTCCCCTTCCCCTGATGAATAATATATTGCCTACTTCTTATGCCCTTGAAAAACAAATGTGTTGAGGTTTGCGCGCGTGCGAATGTACACGTGTGTGTGTGTGCGCGCGCGCACCAAACTGAGTCTTTAACCCGGGTAAAAAAAAAGCCTCGTTTCTCCCCTGAGGTCAGCCTTGAGCTGGGTATTTCAGTCTTTGGTTCTGGTATCACAATCCTGGCTCTTGCCTTGCTAACTCAGCGCAACAGTTCATGGAGCTGGGCTATTAAAAAGACAACCCCAAGTTCTTACTTGAGGGCTGCTCGCTTATTTAACCCCACCTTGAAACGTTTTGGCTTCTTCATATGGGAAGTTCAAACTGCCTTTGGCAGTTCACACCATATATTGAAAGCCTATTTAGTGTACAATTAGAGCACACGGCTTCTCCCAAAGAACCCCAAGAACTGTAGTTTCTCCCCTCACAAAACTAGAAGAGTCCTCTTTGGGGGAGACCATGTACTTTAAATGTGCATTAAAAGTGCTTTAAATGTATGGTGTGTGTGTGTGTGTGGGTGTGTGTGTGATCTTAGATCCTGCATGCTGCTCATTCGAGGAAGTGGAGGAAAGATAGTTGTGACTTGGGTGGGCATTCCCAGTTGATGGAGGCTGGTCCTCATTCACATTGGAAAGCTGGCCAAAGAGCAAGAGACGTGACCATTGCACTTCAGAGCCTTTCTGTGTTCTGTAGTGTAGGCTTTATTTCTGTGCTCTCCCAAGCCCACATTCCCAGCATGTTCATTCTCCTGTCTGGCTTGGTCATATCCACAGAAAGGAAGATGGCAGGATCCCTAAGGACATGCTGTGGGACAGCTGGCTTCAGGCACCAGGCCCCTTGGCAGACCAACACCATGTTACAAAGATGTTCTGGAAGCTGGCAGCATCAACCCCACCATGTGGGAATCCCTTGCACATGACTGCAGTGCCTGGAGACAAACAGGCATCTATAACATCTATTTCAGTGACCAGAGGACGGATGACCGCTGGGAGGAGCACAGAGAGAAAAAATGCCATGGTGCATCTGCAGTGGCTCAACTGGATGCCTTCCTCTGCCCCAGCTGCAACAAAACATGTCTCTCCCACATCTGTCTCTACAGCCACAGCAGATCTTGTAACCTTCCAGCAGTTTGACTTTACCCCCAGAGGTGCACTCCTCCATTGTCTCCTGAAACAGAGAGATGCTAACCATTCCTGTTAGCTGTTTTGGGCAATTTTAACAGAAAGGTGGGATATAAAACAAAGGAACAAATCAAATCAAATATCTTTAATACGGTCAATGACCAGCAAGCAATTTATGAAATAAAATATGACATTATAAGTAATATTGTGCTATAGGTAACAGTGGAAATATGGCCAAATCACAGAATTGGTGCTTATGTTTATGACCAAGTTTCGACTTTTAAGGTTTTAAGGATTCAATTCAAATGTCACTACTGTTTATTATCGTTCCTTCGATGTTTACAATTTGGACTCCGTTGCTGACATCATTGCTCGTCTTATTCTTGTTGCAATGTAGCAGTACTTTGCCACTGGCCTGTTGATTTCGGGCTCTTTGTCAGCTAAGAGGTGTCTGATATAGGTGTCGTCTGTACTACGAGGTATTTTCCTCAGAATCGGCTCGATCAGCTCTTTTCTTGAGTCTCGATATAATAGGCAATATAATATGACATGCCCAATGGTTTCGATTTCGTTGCTGTTACAGGGACATAATCTTTGTTCGATCGGTATTTTGTTGTATCTTCCCTCTAGCAGAGCTGAAGGGAGAGCGTTAAAGCGGGCCCTGGAAAATGCCCATCGGTGTTTAGCGTTGTGTAGAACTTTGAGATAGTTTGCTAGATGGGGCCTTTGGGAATTGAATAGGAGTTTATGAGTTATCGGAAGTTGATTAAAGTCATTTTGGGCTTCAATGTCCCTGAGTCTTTCTTTGATTATGTTCTTGGCCCTTCCCCTTTCTAGACTTAATAAATACTCTGGGGAGAGACCATATGTGGCCAGTTTTCTGAGAGTGCCCTTCAACCAACTAGATTGGAATTTGTCAAGAAGCATCAGGGAAAGTAGTCCAACCGGCGAGTTGTTAAGTCTTAGCCAAGTGCATAAGGTTCTTATCCATTCTTTGGTTTTGATGCTGTATAAGCCTGCTTCCAGTCGTAGGGCAGCATTTGGGACGCATTTAGGTGTTTGCAGGAGTGATCTAAGGAAGCCTGATTGTATCTTTTCGTATGGGTCTAGAGTGGAGAGGGAGACGAGTGGTGCGCCGTATAGTATTTGTGCTGTTGATTTTGCAGCGAATAGTTTAATTGTAGCAGGAATAAAATTTCCTCCCGTTGTACGATGGTATCTTAGAATTGCTGTTGTACTTTTTTGTGCTGTAGAGGAGCTGTAATTTATGTGGGCAGTTTTCTTCCTTGATGCTTGGAATATAACTCCTAGGTATTTAAAGCATGTCACTTGTTCAATCTCCTGATTGTCTAATTTCCATCTATAAATTTTTCTTTTGTTAGAGAAAACCATGATTTTTGTTTTTTGGTAGTTCACTGCTAGTTTCTCTTCTCTACAATATTGGGATAAGCTGTTAAGAGCTCTTTTGAGGCCAACACCGGAATGAAATTCACGGCATGTAATGCCCTGAAGAAAAACATTATGAAAATGATATACCGGTGGTACATGACCCCAGTCAAGCTTGCTAAGATATACCATTTGTCTGACAATAAATGCTGGAAATGTAAGGAGGCTGAAGGGACATTCTTTCACCTCTGGTGGACCTGCCCAAAAGTGAAGGCCTTCTGGGAAATGATACACAATGAGCTAACAAAGGTATTTAGGTATACCTTTCCCAAGAAACCAGAGGCCTTCCTCCTGGGCATGGTGGACCAGAAAGTGTTAAAGAAGGATAGAACTTTGTTTATGTATGCTACTACAGCAGCAAGAATTCTCATCGCAAAGCACTGGAAGACACCAGATTTACCCACGCTGGAAGAATGGCAGACGCAGTTGATGGACTACATGGAACTGGCTGAAATGACTGGCAGAATCCGTGATTTGGGAGAAGAAATAATGGAGGAGGACTGGAAAAAATTTAAGGACTATTTGCAAAAACATTATAAGTTGTATGAATGTTAAGAATGTGTACGATTTGGAAATTTTTGCTTCAGCAACTTGAATAGGTGAATTGGAAATTAAGCTATAAGAAAGATGAGGCAGACAACATGAAGTAACCATACTATGTTTATTTATAGGGTACAAATAACTGAGATACAGTATTTTAAATGTGGAAACATAGTATTTGAAAGATACAGTAAGATATGAAATAAGGTAACAAATTGCTGATGTTACAATTGCAAGGAACGCAGAATTCGGAAGATGTGGGGAAGTCCAATTGGAAGTGTCAAAGTATTTTGGAAAGTTGGAATTTATGTATACTTTCTTTTTCTTACTTTTACTTTCTACTTTTTATTCTGTAAACTTTTGAATATCTGAAAGAAAACTTAATAAAATATTTATTTTTTTAAAAAAAGAGCTCTTTTGAGGCCCTTCTGGGTCTGGGACAAAGGAACAAATCACTCCTGAAAAACAGTCTGCTTCTTCCTGCAGTGTCCACTAGATGGAAGCAGTGCATTGCAGTTTCTTCTCATTAGCTGAGTGAACTCCTAGATACAAATCTTTTCTCCATAGGTCTCAGCCAGCTTCTTGCTATTTAGAGCCCAGCCACTGCTTCTTCACTGCAAGCCTGGTAACAACACACACAACGTAACAGGATGTTTTTGACTATGTAACTTCTGCTTCAAACACAATTCAACATATAATATCTCACAAAGTATAATTCCATAGACCAATGCACCATGCAAACAGAACATATCAAGAGAAATTAAAGTCCAATGGATGGTCAGGAGATAAAGTCCATTCGATTCCTAAATTGGACTTTATCTCCTGACCATCCATTTATGTCGTGTGTGTTGTTACCAGGATTGTATTTACATAACCTAAGGTTTAGTAGTGTTTTGCTCCTTCACTGCAAGCAGCAGCAAATGCACTTTGCAGGAGAGCATTAACCCCTTCTCTCCCGCCTGGCTCCCTTCCCACCACAACAAATCCTCCAAACCAATTGTCTTTCATCTGTTTATTATTATTATTATTATTATTATTATTATTATTATTATTATTATTATAGATTTTCTTGTTTTACAGAAGTATGTGTAATGTCTCTCGTATTTTTTCCATGTAACATTTTTACAAATCAGTTTCATTTGTTGAGACATTGGGAAGAAAAGGGGTGGAGGGGGGGGGAGATGGGTGGGGTTGGGTGGCGATGTTTCTATTTTGCTTAATGTATGTGGGGTTTGGTGTCAGCGTTACTCGTGCCGGTTCTCTGCTATTCACTTCTGTTCCTTTGGTGGTGAGAGAGGTTGGGGTTGATGTAGGGTGTGGTTGTTTGTTTGTGATTGGCTGTGGTGATCTTTGTTTTTGTGTGTGAGTGGGGTGGGTGGGTATTTTGGATCACGTTAGCCATATTGATTTGTATGCTGTTGGTGGATTATTGTCATTGTCTTGTTGGGCTGTGTATGTGATAAAGGGGAGCCATACTGGGGTAAAGGCGTCTTCTTCTGTTTGTCTCCGTGTCAGTTTCAGCTTATTGGTTAATTTTTCTAGTAGGGCTGTTTCCCATACTATTTGGTACCATTGGTCCAGGCTTACTCCTGACAGGTCTCTCCAGTGTCTGGTTATGGTGTTTCTGGCTGCTGAAAGTAGGTGGGTTATGAGTGCTTTGTGGTGTAAATGGGCATTATTGTCTTCGAAGATGTTTAGTAGGGCCAATTCTGGGGTGATGTCTAATACTTGCTTAGTTATTTTACATATTTCTTGTATGGCTGTTGTCCAGAATAGTTGGATTTTGGGGCATTCCCACCACACGTGGAGGTATGTGCCTGTGGAGGTGCACCCTCTCCAGCATTTTGGTGAGGTTCCTGGGCATATTAGCGCTAGTTTTCTTGGTGTAGGTACCACCTGTAGGTGAGTTTCAGAGTGAGTTCTTTTCTTTTCATTGATATGGATTTAAAGGGGGGTTTAGACCACATTCTGGTCCATTGAGGGGTTAATCTCATAGCCTATGTCATTCTCCCATTGTTTTTTTGATTGCGTCTAGGGAGTTTGTGGGATTTTTGAGTAGTATTTTGTATATTGCGGATACCATCCCTTTACCATTGTTGTTAGGAGGAGGTTTTCGAAGGTTGTCAGGGGCCTAGTTGCTGCTGATTTTACTGTTGGGTTGTTTAAGAGGGCATGTAGTTGGTGTTGTGTTAACCAGGGCATTTGGGTGTCTTCTAGTTTGTCTTGTATTTCTTGAGTTGACAATGGTTTGTTATTTTTATAAAAGTCCATTAGGCGATATAAGCCTTTGGTTTGACAGGTTTTTATCTGGAGGTTTTGTGCTGCATGGTGGAATAATGGGTGGTACGCCAGGGGGATTAGTGGGGATGGGGTTGGGGATAGTTTGCCTATTTGTGTTTTCCATGCTTTAAGCATGGTCTGTGTGTACCTGTTAAGTGTTGTGGGAATTTTCTTTAGTTTGTTTGGGAGGAGTGGATATGCTGTGGTGCAGGTATTTCAATTGTTTTCCTCTCTAGGTGTACCCATTGTTTTCTCTCATCTTCTAATATATATGGGATTATAGGGAGTATTTGGTTGGCAATGTAATATGCTTCTATGTTGGGGATTCCCCATCCTCCTTCTGAGGTGGGGAGTGCAGGTATTTGGGGCTTATTCTTGGTTTTTTATGTGAGAAGATAAAAGAGTGTAGTTTTCTCTGCCAACTGCGGAGTTGGGTTGGGGGGGATCCAGATTGGGAGGGTTTGGAATAGGTAGGTTAGTTTTGGGAGGGTGATCATTTGGATCATGGCTATTTTTCTGAGAGAGTGAAATTCATGTTGTTCCATCTCTTTAGGTCTTTGTTAATTCATCGCCACAGAGGCTTGTAGTTGTGGAGGTACAATTTATTGAGGTTTCTGGTTATTTGTACCCCTAGGTATCTGAACTTGGTGTGACAAAGTTTTATTTTGGTGACCTTAGTGAGTTCTTTTTGGGCATGAGGAGGGGTGTTGAAGCACATAGCTTCTGACTTTGTAAAATTTACCTGTAGGCCCGTTGTCTTTCATCTGTTCAGGGACGTTATGGTGGGCCTGGAATGAAGGCTGGGGTAAAGCAGTCAGTAGTGCGAAGGCCTGGGCTCTGCCGTCCGCAGTGCCTCCTCTCACAGCCATACAAGTAGCACCATCCAGCACTTGCTCTTCAGACATCATTTAAAAACATATATTTTTGCCAAGATTTTCACTGACCCATAAAGTGAGACATTAGTATTACTTTATATCTATTTTTATTTCTGTATGACACTGTTTTACTGTTTATGTTTTTGACACTGCTTAGATATATTAAACATCAAGGGGTTCAGAAAGGCAAATCATTATTTATTACAGCATGTTACGGCAGACACCTGCAACCTCTATATTAATGTCTAGTCAGTAGATCCTGGGAACAAAGTGGTATTGCAGGTGCTTCTGTTTCACCTTCTGTTTTTATGGTCTTTGATTGGCTTTCAGACTTTTTGACAAATCAGGGAATTTGGGGCCATATGTGTCTACCATGTTTTAGGTATTTGGGGTTTGTATGGTTGTACTTTAACTAATACGGGGACGCGGGTGGCGCTGTGGTCTAAACCACTGAACCTCTTGGGATTGCTGATCAGAAGGTCGGTGGTTCGAATCCCCATTGCTCGGTACCAGCTCCTGCCAACCTAGCAGTTTGAAAGCATGCCAAAAAGTGCCAGTAGATAAACAGGTACCACTCCAGTGGGAAGGTAAACAGTGTTTCCATGCTCTGCTCTGGTTTTGGTGTTCCATTGCGCCAGAAGTGGCTTAGTCATGCTGGCCAAATGACCCCGGAAAACTGCCTGTGGACAAACGCCGGCTCCCTTGGAAAGCAAGATGCGCACCGCAACCCCAGAGTCATCTGTGACTGGACTTAACTGTCAGTGGTCCCTTACCTTTACCTTTTTTTTTTTTTTTTTTTGCTTTAACTATAGGGGGATCCATGTCATGCCCTCCACACTCTAGAGGAAAAGTTGTCTGGACTTCTCCATGACCCTTCCCCTCTGCAGGGAGGTGGGACCGATTCCGATGGTCCGCCCCCGCCACTTAATGGATCCAAATGGTTTCCAGAGAGTGGTAGGGGATGTTTTATCCCCTGTTGATGGCCTTTCAGCTGATTCCCTGGTAGCCCGCTGGAATGCGGAGTTAACCAGGGCTATTGACTGTCTGGCTCCGAAGTGCCCTCTCCAATTGCATGGAGCCCAGACAGCCCTGTGGTTTTCCCCAGAGGTGAGGGTGATGAAACAATTGCTGAGACGGGTAGAGCGCTGGTGGTGGAAAACTCATTCTGAATCAGACCAGACACTGGTTAGAGCTCAGCGTTGAGCCTACTAAGTGGCGATAGTGACAGCGAAGAGGACCGTCTTCACTGCCTCTATTGCATCTGCAGAAAACAGCAGCAGGAGACTCTTTTGGGTGGTTTGCAATCTAACAGAACCACATTCGCCATTGTGGCCCAGTAAGGACCCCAAGATCTCCTGCAATGATTTTGCGAAGTTTTTTTGCAGATAAAGTCGCTCAGATTCGGAAGGAGATAGACCACTGTGGGAGCAGGGCCAGGGTAGGAGAGTGCTAGAGTCCTGTATAAAGTTGCATGGGATCAATTCCAATCTGTTACCTCCAAGGACGTGGACAGGCTGCTTGGACAAGTGAAACCAACCACCTGTCTCCTGGATCCCTGCCCATCCTGGCTTATAAAAGCAAGCAGGGAAGGGCTGGGCGATGGACTCTGAGGGGTGGTGAATGCTTCTCTCTGTGAGGGAGCCTTCCCAGACCCGCTGAAAGAGGCGGTTATCAAACCGCTTCTTAAAAAAAATAATCTTTAGACACGGCCAATATGGCCAACTATCGCCCAGTATCAAATCTTTCATTCTTGGGCAAGGTGATTGAGCGTGTGGTTGCTGAACAACTCCAGGCACGCCTGGAGGATGTAGACCCCTTTGGATCCCTTCTAATCAGGATTCAGGCCTCATCATGGGACTGAAACTGCCTTGGTTATGCTGGTGGATGATCTCCAGCAGGCTAGGGACAAAGATGAAAGCTGTTTCCTAGTTCTACTGGATCTCTCAGTGGCCTTTGACACCATCGACCATAACATCCTTCTGGACAGTCTAGAGGGGCTGGGAGCTGGGGGTACTGTCATACAGTGGTTCCGCTCCTTCCTCCTGGGCTGTGTTCAGAAAGTGGTGTTGGGGGATGAGTGTTCAGACCCCTGGGCTCTCACTTGTGGGGTGCCTCAGAGTTCCGTCCTCTCCCCCATGCTTTTTAAGATCTACATGAAGCTGCTGGGAGAAATCATTGGGGGTTTCGGCTGGGTGTTCATTAGTCTGTGAATGATACCCAGCTCTACCTCTTTTAAATCAGAACCAGTGAAGGTGGTGAAGGTCCTGTGTGAGTGCCTGGAGGCGGCTGAGGATGGATGGGAGCTAACAGATTGAGGTTGAATCCTGACAAGACAAAAGTACTGTTTTGGGGGGACAGGGGACAGGTGGGTGTGGAGGACTCCCTTGTCCTGAATGGGGTAACTGTGCCCCTGAAGGACCAGGTGTGCAGCCTGGGAGTCATTTTGGACTCACAGCTGTCCATGGAGGTGCAGGTCAATTCTGTGTCCAGGGCAGCTGTGTCCCAGCTCCATCTGGTATGCAGGCTGAGACCCCACCTGCCCGCAGACTGTCTCGCCAGAGTGGTGCATGCTCTAGTTATCTCCCTCTTGGACTACTGCAATGCACTCTATGTGGGGCTACCTTTGAAGGTGACCCAGAAACTGCAACTAGTCCAGAATGCGGCAGCTAGACTGATGACTGTGAGTGGCTGCCGAGACCACATAACACCGGTCCTGAAAGACCTACATTGGCTCCCAGTATGTTTCAAAGCACAATTCAAAGTGTTGGTGCTGACCTTTAAAGACCTAAATGGCCTCGGCCCAGTATACCTGAAGGAGCATCTCCACCCCCATCGTTCAGCCCAGACACTGAGGTCCAGCGCCAAGGGCCTTCTGGCAGTTCCCTCACTGCAAGAAGTGAGGTTCCACAGAACCAGGCAGAGGGTCTTCTTGGTAGTGGTGCCCACCCTGTGGAACGCCCTCCCATCAGATGTCAGGGAAATAAACAACTATCTGACTTTTAGCCCTGTTTAGGGAAGTTTTTAATGTTTGCCATTTTATCGTGTTTTTAATATTCTGTTGGAAGCTGCCCAGAGTGGCCGGGGAGGCCTGGCCAAATGGGCAGGGTATAAGTAATAAATTATTATTATGTCCCATTTTCAGTTTTTCCTAATACCCAGGTCATTGTTGACCAACTATTAACTTTCTAAGTTCCCTGTAGGCAAATAAGTGGTGTTACAATTCTGATATCCCTGTGAGTCTGTCATTGGTTCCAATGTACCTGTGTCTCACTCTTTAAATAGCTACACACTTATATTCTGTGTGGCATTTGGGATTGAGCCTGTAATAAGTTCAAGAGATATTCAATAAAGTGCGAATGATGATGATGTTGTTGATGATGATGATTTATACCCCACCCATCTGGCTGAAGATCCATCTTGAACTTGCCTTGTGTTTGGTTCCATGGTTAGTCATGCAATTGTTCTCCATGACTTTATACTTTGAATGTTAACCTGTTATGAAATCTAATCTCTCAGCTGGCTTTTGTATTTTGTGTGATAATGACAAAATCTATTTTGTTTAAGTTCCAAAGGCAGCATTACCAAGAAAAGAACGCTCTGTCGACAGTTGCAGGCAGAGAGAGCCCAAGGGGCCGTTGCAAATGACCTGCTTACAAAACAGCAGGAATCTGGGCCAGATGCTTCACGTCTGTGGTTGATTGTGATGGTGAACCTTGTGACTTATTAGCACAGTACCAATCTTATGACCATTAACAATCGAAGCACAATTCTATGATGATTAAGAATTCTTTTTTAAAGACACAAGGCATGATATAACATGCATTCACACTAAATGTACGCATTACTCCAGAAAACTCAGGCAGGGGCAGGGGGCATTTGCAGGAAATACAGGAATGCTGGAAGCTGACTTGTACTGAGTCAGACCAGTGGTCCACCTAGCTCCCTATTGTCTCCAGTGACTGGCAGTGACTTTCCAGGGTTTCAGACAGGAAGTCTATCCCAGCCTTATCTAAAGATTTCAGGACTGAACCTAGGACCTCCAGCATGCCAGACAGATGCTGTACCACTGAGCTATGAATTCAGCAGCTTCTGTGGGGAGGCAGTGCTTATGAAAGCATGGCTCATGCTCCTCTGAGAGTCCTGGGATAGCTCAGTCTGTTGAGCATGAGATGCTTAACCTCAAAGTCATGGGTCCAAGCCCCACATCAGGCAAAAGATTCCTGCATTGCATGGAATTAGGCTAGAAGACCCTTGGGGTTCCTTTCAACTCTACAATTCTTTGATTCTGGTAGGTCCCAACTTGTTCCTAGGTGGGTTGCACAATAAGGACTTTTTGTTTTCAATCCCTGGGCTGATAGCAAACCACCACTGTTAGGCAGCCCCTTTAGAGACAAGTTTATTCCCCTCTCCTTCCTCTGTGTGAGGCTTAAATTCTATTCAAATACATACTGCCTTTATATACCTATATTAACCTTTAAAATGAGGATATAAAATCACCTTTATTCCAAGACACCCTGCATGTGATTCCCAGGTGATCACCCATTCAGGTACTGGTTAGCTTCAGCTAAGTGGTGGCCTCCTGTGCCTTCATGCAAATCTAATTATCCAGCCCATCAGCTGTCATCTCAATAAAGAGGAGAAGGAACATGGTCCATGTTTAAGCTGTGAAAGAGCAGCATTCAGAGAATGGAACTGCTTGTCTTTCTTTACTCCCATAATTCCATGAGAAGCACCATGGCAATTAAATGGAGTTCTGGTGTCTCTGCAAATCCCAGCCACCCATTGCTGTGATCCCAGGGTCATTTTCATTTCATTACTGGTTTTGATGAATGTATTAATCAGCCAACATCCTTACTTAACTGCCTGTGATTTTGCTAATAATTTCCCCTTTAGCTGCAAATGGCAAATCATTCACATGGTATGATGGATGGCAATTTTAATACTGGCCTTTGCCGAGTTCATTTATAGGAATTACTCATTTGTTGATCGGTGGGTTTAGCTAATCACATGCCCATCTGCAGGAAGAGTAAGGAGGTGGACACGGTGCTTGTGCCTATACACCCAATATGTGCCTCTCGACCCCTTCCCTCTTAAATCTAGAAGAGAGTGATGGACTGGTTGGGTTCAGAGTGTGGTTAATCCTTCATTGGAAGAGCGGGTGGTCCGTGGAAGAGGCAGTGATATGACCACTCTTAAAGAAACTGGCTCTGGACCCCATGATTTAGACTAAATACCAACCAGCTTCAAATAACTGCTTCCTAGGGAGAGTGTTGGAGAGAGTCATGGTGTGGCAACTGTAGGCATTCTTGGAAGTCACAGATTAGCTAGACCCATTCTAGTCTGGTCTTAGGCCGGGTGCTGGGACTGAGTTATCCTTGGTCGTCCAGATTATGACCTTTACCAAGAGCAATAAAAGAGCAGTGTGAAGTTGCTGCTGCTTCTCAATCTCTTTGCAGCTTTTGGTGCCACTGACCATGGTATCCTTCTGGACCAGTTCTGTGGGATGGAAAATCAGGGCACTGTTACAGTGGTTCAGAGGCACCGATTTGTGAGGGAGATCGGGGGGAGGGGGATTGCACGCACAATGTCCCGATTTGTATCAGGACATCAGGAGGAGTGGTTCCTATGTCCCAGAAATGGGCCTATTGCCAGCCCTGGAAAGGGTTGTTTTCCTCCTTAAGGAGCAGGTCTGCAGTTTGGACGTGCTGCTTGCAGGTATGTTCTGATGGGTTGCAGCACTCCGCTCTGCCCCCCTCCCCTCATGAGCCACTGCTGGATAAAAGCAGTTGATAATCTTGCAGGGCTGTTGTACTATCTCGTATATACAACCCGAGCATAAGATGGAGGAGCTCATAGCATCAATGCCCCAACACATCTTGCTTCTCCATTAGACACAACTTTGGATCCAGCACCCAGAAAGCAGGTCACTCTGTCTCCAGCTCCCAGACCACCCCCTTCTCCTATCTAGCAGCAACTGCAGAGTTCCCCTGCCAATACCTTCCTCTTCCGTTATAAGGGTGGGCACTCTCCTTTGAAATTTGGAAATAGAAAATATGCTTATTTGTGCCGTTTGTATTAATTTCCTCCCAAGACCTCTGCTTTAACAGTTGCCTTTGTGTATTTTTAAATATTTCTTTCTAACTAAAACTTGGCGCATGGAGAAAGAAAACCCCACCCGCCCTTGTCATGTTATCCTCCCCAGGTCACATCCCTTGTTGACAGAGGCCTTCCACCGCACACCCCATATTAATCACGTGAGCAGACTATGGCAGAGCCTCACCCCGGATAGTCAGAATGGTGTACGTTACAGTTTGCTTACTGAATGTAATAACAGTGATAATAATAGTATTCACATTGTGAAAGACCTCTTGCCTGAATTTGTTCAAGTGTGTTTTGGGGTCAAGTACATTTTAATCATCATCTGGATGATTAAACTTGCAGTTATTAAAATGTTCAAATGATTTGTGGAATGTTTATCCATGGGATCTTAGTCCCAGCATGAGGTTTTTGCCTCAGAGGTTAAAATGTTTCAGACAAGTGAGGAATTCAATCTCATGAGATTTCCATCCACACAATATGTGGGGTCGTTTGTTATCCGAGAACTGAGATCATAAAATTGTGTTTTAAAAACATGAGCTCTGGCAGCACATCCTGTAAGAAATTGATATGCCTGCGTGCCTTCATGCGTCACTGTGGAGAGGGCAGTGGGTGGCTGCTGAACTCTGGCAAAGGACTTTTGGTGACAAAGGTAAGCAATAGCTTGCTGCTTCCATGGGAAGAAATCTTAATGATTCTAAGATTTTCACAGACTAATTAGGTCCTTTCACAAACTGGTATGAGTGCAACAAGGAAAGCAACGAAGGCTGAAATTCTATGCATATCTTCTATGAAGTAAGTCCCATTGAGTTCAATTACAGCTCAAAGTCACCCCAGGGATCAGTGGAAGGGGGGATGGGTACACACACACCACAGCCTGCTTTCGTTGGTCAAGTATAACAAGGGCTACAAACTTCTGCTCAGTAAGACCCACTGAACTCTGAGCAAACACAGGATTACACTGCAGAGAAAGGGCAAGTGTTACTTCAGAAATTAGGTGCTTGATTGGAGTGTCACACTAAAGGCAAATCTTTGAGCAGAAAGTAGATACATGTTTAGGAGAAAAGAAACCAAGAGGATAGACGAAGAAAGCCTGAAACTTTGTGGAAAGATACAGCGTTTCCACCCTGCAAATTTCAACCAGTCTCATGCCTATTCAACTGTGATTGCTTGGTTTCATCACCCCCGGGGCATTTCCAGAGTTCAGTGACTTCCACTCCTTTCTTTTTTATTTAACAGGATTTATATTTCTCTTAAGTGGAGTACATAAAATGTGAGTATTATAGATTTCAGTAAATCAGTTCTTTTATGTCAGCTTCTTTTCAAGAACTTCCAAATATAAAGAAAAGAAAGTTTCCAAAATATACATTATAAAATAATGTAATGATTCCAGACAAGATGGAGATTCTCTTAGTGGATGGATCTTCTCCCTGGGTTAATGCTAAACTGGGCTGTTCTTCTCCAGAAGGAACAGATTCACAATGTAAGGGTCGCATTCATCCATTTCCCTCCCTCCCACCCGCTGCAGTTGTAAGTTTCCACTGTGGCATGGAATGCCACCAACCAGCTTGGGCTGTTGTGCTGGTTGCTCCCTTCCCTGGACAGAGACAGCCCAGACTTTGCAGGCACATTGGCCCCTTCTGCCACATTTCAGAAGGAGAACTGCCGTGGTTTTCTTCCATGGCTGCCTCTTGTGAAAATCCAATCATTCCCACTGAATTGGATCTTACCAGTTGCATAGATAATCCAAAGAGAGATTTGCTTAACTGAGCTTCCATTCAGTGGATAAGATCAGATTTTCACAAGGCTCAGCCATGGAACAACCAGAAAAACTCTTGGACCCAGGGGAATTAGTCAGTGTGCTATATCAGGGGTCAGCAAAAATTTTTAGCCGCGGGCCAGTCCACTGTCCCTCAGACCTTGTGGCGGGCCAGAGAAGCGGCACCGGGGCAGGGGCTGGAAGAAGAGGTGAGGGGAGCAAGCAGTCCTCCTCCCCACCCCCCACCCACAGCCACTGCGCTTACCTCCCCAGGGGCTGCCGCCGCCGCCATCACTGCCACCGCTGCTGCTGCTTCTTGTGGGTAGGCGGAGCAAGCTCGTCTGCTCCGCTCTCTGGCCCACAGGAGCACCAGGGCAGCAGTGGCGGAGGGAAGATGAATGGTGTGAAAGTGCTCAGCCAGCTCAGTCCAGCCCCCTTCCTCCTCTAGGCAGGACGGGTAGAAGCCTGGAGGAGGGAGGGAGGAGGCGCCGCTGCAGTGTCTGTGAGGGGCGGGGGAGGGAATGGCGCAGCCCGAATGAACAGAACCCCCACGCTGATCCATGGACTGTCCAAGAGCCAGATCTTGAAGGCAATTGGACCTGATCTGGCCTGTGGGACTTAGTTTGCCAACCCCTGTGCTATATGATCAAAATACAGCTCAAGAGGATGGATGAGCCCTAGGAACCTGTCACTGCATTTGCACATATTCTTCTTCCCAAGTGCCTCCCTCTCCCCTCCTCTCCCTTTGTGCTCTCCTCCGTTGTCAACAGTGAAAGGGTGGAGGCCTGTTGTCTCTTTGCTTAAATTACTCTGCCAAGTGCACTGGGTATTCATGAGGAAGTCATTATGCTATTGTTATTATGCCCTGAGTTTACTATTTTTGCTCAGGAAAGTGAACCAGAAACCTCAAGATAGGATAACAATGGATTTGGCTCCAATTCCAAGAGCAGGTTAGTGCCTCTTGCTCTCAAGTTGGCTCAGGCCTCTCAAGATTGACCTTTTCTCCAGATGTTGCCCCAGAGGTGATATTTTGCAGTTCTTTGAGCAATACTGCTGGAAGAGACGTGATGAAAATGCAGGATTTGTCATTTCTTCCAACTGAAAAAGATTCAGCATTGATTGTTCCTTTTGTATCTGGCTCAGATTAAATGCCACTCAAGATAAACTCCGGAAACACTCGCCCTTCCACAGTCTTTCAGGCATGAAACACAGACAAAAAGTGTAACAGGAAAGGTTCCCTCCCTTCCATTCTTCACAGTCTTTATCTTCCTACTAAATATTTCTGCCTGATTCCGCTGTCATATCAGGAGAAACTTACACAAGGCAGGGGAGGAGAACCCAGCCCAGAAAGCTTTGTTGGGGGATAATAGGTTACGGTAAGGAAGGAGAGAGGGACGCGGGTGGCGCTGTGGGTAAAAGCCTCAGTGCCTAGGGCTTGCTGATCGAAAGGTCGGCAGTTCGAATCCCCGCGGCGGGGTGCGCTCCCGTTGCTCGGTCCCAGCGCCTGCCAACCTAGCAGTTCGAAAGCACCCCCAGGTGCAAGTAGATAAATAGGGACCGCTTACCATCGGGAAGGTAAACGGCGTTTCCGTGTGCTGCGCTGGCTCGCCAGATGCAGCTTTGTCACGCTGGCCACATGACCCGGAAGTGTCTCCGGACAGCGCTGGCCCCCGGCCTCTTAAGTGAGATGGGCGCACAACCCTAGAGTCTGTCAAGACTGGCCCGTACGGGCAGGGGTACCTTTACCTTTACTAAGGAAGGGGACCAAGAAATGGGGAGGGGTGGTCAGTCCTGAGAGGGACATGCAGCGCTGGTTCAGGCTATTGTGTGCCCTAGTAAGGCTAACTACTTGCAACCCTCCCCCCCCCAAAAAAAAATTGCTAACTTCAATTATGAAAAACAGATGTCTTGTTGAAAAAATGAAAGACCAAACTTGAAATTGCTAAAGAGAACTTCTCAGTGAATTGCACCCTGTCAGGGCTGAGCCTTACAATTAGAGAAGTGGCTCAGGTGGCTGATGTTGGGAGACAGGGAGTGGGGGCAAGACGAAGGATGTTGTCTCGCTGCCATCGTCAACTTCTGCCACTCCTTTCTGCTTCTGTACGTGGGCTTGGGGTGGCCTTCGCCTCAGGCAGCAGAATGCCCTGCCCTTAATGGCTTCCTCATCTTTTGAAAAGGCAATTGAAGTTCTGAGGTTTCTCATGTGCTCAGCAAGCATAGGCAGCTGATACATTTTGTCTATGTGAAACTGTTCCGCATTCTCCATGAAAAGATAGCAAATTGCTATAGCACTGGGTGTGGCTGTGCTACCTGCAGAAAAAGTAGCAATTTCCCAGGACAAATACAGCACATTCAGTGCTTTAAAAGGTGATATTTCTACAATGGAATAGTGTGAAGTGGAAAATCCAGAAGAAAGTGCTGTGATAGCAACAAGGATTTGCCCCCGCCCTCCTGATGAGATTTTTTTGCTTTCCTCTGCAGCGTCTGGCAACAAGCAAGCTGACTTTAAATGGATATATGCTTTGACCATTTTGCCAAGTGATTAACAGCACTAAACTAAAATCTCCCACACCTGTACTCGGACTGCCTAAGAATGTGGCCTTTCTCCAAAATAAAAAGAAAGAGATAGCAACATATATAGAGAGGCTGGCGCATGTATGTGTGTATCCAGAATCCTGCAGGGCTGGGGGGACAAAGAATCATAGAGTTGGAAGGGCCCCTGAGGGTCATCTAGTCCAACCCCCTGCAGTGCAGGAGAAGGCAGCTGTCCCTTACGAGATCAAACCAGCAACCTTGGCATTATCAGCACCATGCGCTAAGCAACTGAGCTATCCAGCATCTGCAGAGTCTTGCTCGCGCCTTTGCTGTCAGCCAGCATCAGAACTCAATTAAAAATGTAGGTCACCATCTGTCAAAGGCATTCCCAGTTGCATCTGTCATTGTTTAAGCTAGCCTGGGTGCCAGCCCAAGAGTTTGTTGCTGTTGTCTGTGGCAAATTAAAATGTTGACGTTCCCCACTCCTGTGTCTCATTATATGCTGAGCAGCACAACAATCCCATGTGCTGATGATCAACAATTCACTGGAACACTATTTTCTCATTGGTCTTCTTAATGTCTGTCACTTTTTCCTGATGTCCCTTTCTAGGTGTGCCGATGGGCCAGGCAGCCGGTGGAGGTCAAAAGGCTCTCCGTCCTGTCCTTTACAAAGAAGGAGACATTACCTAGCTGACTCTGTCCCCCTCCTCCAACAATGGCAGGCAGGCACACTTGGAATAGTGGTCTACAGTTGTCTACTTTGCCACTAAAATTGGGCCACTGCAACAACAACAAAAATCATATTTGGCTGATCTACCCACTTTAACACTACAAAGCACCATTGCAGCAACTGAAACTCTGTATCCTGCTTTTTTCCATCCACACCAGTGATTAGTTTTTATAACCCTATAGGAAATGTGGCAAAATAAGTCTAAATTAGGAGAAAGAGGATCCAAGATTAGGCAATGTGCCCAAAAAGTACCCCATGGCATTTTCATTTTTAATACCTGATATACTTGTAGGTCTGGGCAGCCCAAGACATCCATACAGGCTACCCAGGCTTGTGTTCCAGGGAGGCCACTTTAGTGCTGTTAACACAGCAGTTTGATTTCCCCCCTGAGGCACACTTCATTGTCTCTTGAGACAGACGGGTGCCAACAAAAAGTACAGGAAATGCCATCAAGAAGAAAAATCACTTTGTTTGAAGAAGACTTTATCTTACTGATAGAATATCAGTTTGAAAATCATTTCTATTAAACTTCTCCTTTTCTAAGTTTTACTTCTCTAGCATCTTAAAGTCCTGGTCTATTTTCTGTTACTTTGCCTTCTGTAGGGTAGAACAGCAAACTAAAAATGTGTTTTAGTAATTTTTTTCTAATTTTTTTTTCTTAGCAACAGAAAATCTGCTTATTTTGTCTACATTGGTCAGAATCTTTGCCTAAGGTGGATGGAAATGTTGACAAGCTGACATTTTCAATAGACCAGAGGCATGAGAAAGTGTGCCTTTGTGTCACAAATATTGACAATTTGGCATTTTTCATACCTTGAAAAACTAACTGAGTGAAGGAATCTGCCAAGTATTGTTTTTGTGCCATTCTACCCCTGGCTTGGGGACGCGGGTGGCGCTGTGGGTAAAAGCCTCAGCGCCTAGGGCTTGCCGATCGAAAGGTCGGCGGTTCGAATCCCCGCGGCGGGGTGCGCTCCCGTTGCTCGGTCCCAGCGCCTGCCAACCTAGCAGTTCGAAAGCACCCCCGGGTGCAAGTAGATAAATAGGGACCGCTTACCCGCTTAGGGAAGGTAAACGGCGTTTCCGTGTGCGGCTCTGGCTCGCCAGAGCAGCGATGTCACGCTGGCCACGTGACCCGGAAGTGTCTCCGGACAGCGCTGGCCCCCGGCCTCTTGAGTGAGATGGGCGCACAACCCTAGAGTCGGACACGACTGGCCCGTATGGGCAGGGGTACCTTTACCTTTACCTTACCCCTGGCTATCTTGAAGGATCTGGGATCACAGCTAAGAACAGAGCCTTTTCTTTAATATTTGTACAACATTGTTAGCTACAAATAGTAACTGACAGCAAATATTTAGAATGTTGCTTCTTAAGGGACAGCTCATGAGATAGAGCATTTTTTAAAAAAACAAAAACAACCCATAATTTTATTAATCTAGATTTTCAAGATAGAGATAGATCACGAGACTCTTAATCTCAGGGTTACAAGTTCAAGGGGGCTGGACTAGGTGATCCTCTGGTCCCTTCCTACTCTAGGATTCAAGCTTCAAATAACTAACTCCAGGTTTTGGTCAGCACTGCATGTCTTTGGCTCTCTTTTCATCTTTAACAGTTCTACTAAGTTAACATTGTAAGTACTTGACCATTATTATTTCACAATAAAATATTTCACCTACATTTCACTAGTGAGTTGAGCAAGTATTTATCACCCAAATACTCAGCCCTAGTTGGATTTTTTAAATGCAGTAATGGCCCCACGTTAAGGGTGAGTTCAGCATGAGCCATCGGGTGGAGGGGAGTAGGTTGTATGGCTCACAATTAGAAAGCGGTTCAACAGACCAATTTGAAACTTGGTCATGTGGGAATGGTAAGTATGGGGAGAACCCCTGCCAGATTTGAGGTAGAAAGGGTAAGAAACGGCTTACTCTGAACAAGTTAAAAGTTTGATGAGATACTTCAGCAAGTGGTCTATGGTTTTCTTCCATAGACTTTGCTGGGGTGGCTTTCAGGAAAGATTTTTCTGTTTGACTCATAGAAACCTAGAGTTGGAAGAGACCCCAAGGGCCATCGAGTCCAACCCCCTGCCAAGCAGGAAACCGTTTGCGCTGCGTGTTTTGGGAAACAGGGTGTTGTGTTAGGTCAAGATGAACATCTAGTGTGTGGTTTTATCTAAGAGTAGCGTAACTTTTATTTTATTTTATTTTTACTAAAAATGCTTTTTTGTGGTCAGTTGAAATGCACAAGGAAATCCCCACCCCCACCAAATGCCTGTGGGGGAAAATGGTCAAGTGGAAGGGGGAGAGGATGGCTCAGCCACCCAGCGGAGCTGTAGGATTTCAGTTGGACCCAGCGCCACCACCAGCAACACTCTGCACCATGAGCGTAGCCAGGGGTTTGGGGGGGGCAGATTCTCAGATTTGTATTGATCTAGGGGGCAGCTGCCCTCCTGCCCCTCTTGGCTACTCCCATGCCCTGGATGGTGAGTAAGGGGGGGGGATAGAGAAGTTCAGGGGGAGGAAAGGGACAAGGAGCAGTTTGGTGAAGTGATTTTAAATGGGAAATGATGTTAAGACCACCCTTCCCCAGTGGCTCATCTGGTCAAAACTGCAGCCTTCCAATGCAGCCTTTTGTTTAAAACACTTTCAAGATGCCTTTGCATCTTGTTTTTAATCTGTAAGCTACTTTGAGTCCCATCAGGGGGGAAAGCAGGGTATAAATAAATTAGCAACAACAATTTGCACTATGAAAGCTGTTGTTTTTTTCTATTTTCTGATGTTTCAAATGTTCTATCCCGTATGTTTATTCTTTTCTCTCCTTTTTGTATGCCATTTTGTGAATATAGTGAAAAGTGAGGTAGGGGTGATATGCGAGAGCACAGGGAAGCAGCTGCCACTCATTTCCGTGGGGCTGGTGCAAGAAAAGCGCCTGGCAGGTGGAACTCAATGCACACAGGACAACCAACATGCATTCATGGAGAGACAATAGTTAACTCTCTGTAATCAAATGTTTTAAAACTAATCTAAACCCCAAAGCTTACATGAAGATAAAAAATCCAGTCTTCCTACAAAAAAATATTTTCTCTGCCAGCTGTTAAAACAATGCCATTACAAAATGCTCAGCTGCCCATTTGGTGGAGAAAAACAGAGAATACCAACTGCATAACTCCTGCCTGACTATCATATGACATTTCACCCAAAGACTTGCATAGGAACCTTTAGAGCAGGAGCAGCCAACACAATGCCCTCGTGTTGAGAGGAGTTGTAGTATAACATCTGAAGGGGGGCATGTTAGCCATGTCTGTTTCAGAAAATAGGTTTTCCATCTTTTCAGGGAGGTACCCTTAAGCCCTTTGATAGTACAGCCATGACCGGCATCCAACAATATTCCAGCCCACTAACTTGAACTGCCTCCGCAGAAGTCTTCTCATGCTTTTTATGAAGCATCCAGACAACAGCATTGTCAAATCATCATTCAGTAGTTTTTGTGTTGCCCTGCACATTTTCAGACAGTGTGTGAAGATTTCTATTTTTGCAATAAAAATGACCCATGCAGACAGTGAGAATATCTAGGAATGTTCACACAGCAAAGGAGTGCAGCCAAGGAAGTGTGGGGGAATGAAGAAATATGATCGCCACCTTGGTTCCACAAGGCTGCCTGGCAAGAGCAGCTGCATTGACCCCCTGCGAGGTTTTGGGGTGAGAATATATATCTAAGAGAAGCTTGCCAACATTTGAATGCTCCCTGAGGAAACTGGATTCCTTCCTGGAAGGAGGAGCAAAGCACAGCACCTCTAGCTCAGCAAAGGGATATAGAGAATAACAGCTACTGTAATTTCATTCATTAGAATTTCCAGGCAATTCCTCCTCCAAGACATGACCCTCTTCAGAAGGCATGGGTGTCTGCTGCAACACCTCTTCCTCCTGAGGTGGTTGCCAGCCTTTGCAGCCAAGTCACTTTCTTTTCTGTCAATAAATCAGTGTAAAGGTTCTCTACAAAAGGGCAGAAGTAGCCTTTCCATATCTGCAAGGATAGATTAGCTAATCTTCTTTAGCTAAGACATACATTTTGCATTCTTGCTAGGCAATTTCTTCCAATTGCAGAGTCACTTCTTCCTGGATGGAAAAGTACTACATCCTTTCCACTCTCATTTTTGCCACACAATGTTCAACTTTTTGAAAAGCATCTGTCAAGTCACTAACATATTCTTGTGTAAAGTCACTTTTCTGTATCAGTAATGCAGGTTTAGTCAGTTCTTGCTGCTGGATGTTAAGAGTCACCTAGGGAGCTCTGCATATGCCATCTTGGTAGTCAAGATAACCCCACAATTAATTGGTACTAGTTGTAACCATGAGCTCATATATGCTTATATTCACTTGCTTTGATATAGGCAAATTGGCTGCTTTGATGTTATCCTTTTCTGAGGGCTCTTTTTAAAAGAGAGAGATTTGATCAGTGTTTTGCGTTAGTTTTCTTTCTATCTTTTGCTTTTTGGAATTTTTATTAAAATTGGTTGTATTTTATATTGTTTTTAGGTAAACCAGATCCCAGGGAAGGGAAAGGAGATGAGGAAGGTAAGCACCATATTTACTCAAGTCTGAGGTGCCATTGAATCTAATGCACACCTCAGTTTTCAGAACCTTGAAACGAAAAAAGTATATGCTGGCAAATGTAATTGTGCCATTGAATCTAATGCGAACCTTAATTTTTGAAACATAATTTGGCCAAAAAAGGTGAGCATTAGATTCAAGTAAATACGGTAATTACAACATTGATCCGTGTTACTGAAAATGATTTGCATCCGCAAAAAACACCACAGCAAGTCACAAATCTGGGTATCCTGGTATTAAAAACAAACAGGGCTTTCTGGTGTGATCTGTGTATATAATGAAATTGAGGCTAACAACCAAATGAAGATTTTTAGTTGATTAATAATTGGCTTTAACTGAATAAATTTAGGGATGAATTGCAATATTACCAAATCCCCACAATATGGTGCCTTTTTGAGATACTGAAGATAACTTACAATTTGATTTTTTTTAAAAAAGGCTAACACTACCAGAGGAAATTTTTGGAAAACAGTGTTAAATGGAGCAATTGAGTTTTCTAAAGCAGCTAATACCTGGATAACGTTCCTTCATATAAGCAGAATTACGGTACCTATAAGCACACAGGAACCTCTCTGCCATATATGTTTACAAATGCAATAGCTTAGAAAAAGTTCTGGAATTAATTAGCTGTTAGAAATTAACAGCATATTAAATTTCTAATGCACAGAATCAATCAATGATTAAAGCTCAGGGATCCATTGCTAATTATATAATCAAATACTCTCACAATCATGAATTCTGATTTGTATCACTTGAATTCTGAGATTTCCCCCTTTTTCATGTGATGATGTGCTTAGTTTCATTCTACATTATGCTTATCAGGAGTGCCAGCGTGGCCCTGCACCTGTGGGTGCCCAGGGCAGTGGGTGCTGAAATTCATGGGTAATTTTGCGGGTGCTTGGGCACCCAGGGACCAAGGGAGCTGGCACCTATCATGCTTAGATTACATAATATAAATGAAAAAAGCTTTAAAGTCATGTTTATTAGCGGAAAAGTTCATATCTACCATAGTACAGTATTTTTTTCTCTTATTTCTCTTTCTCACTTATTTTAAAGTAACCTTAAAATAAAATGTAAACTCAAACCCCACCAGTTTAAATTTGTCTCCACTGATCAACAAACTAAAGCTTTTGTTGATTCATCTAGCAGTAAAAACCAGTTCAGCATCAGCCATGAATGAAATGTTGCTGGATTATCACCCTGTTTCTTCTTAATGCTAAGAGTGCAGTCCCATGTGTCTACTCAAAAGTAACCCCATTAAGTTCAACAGGACTTCCTTCCAGGCGAGCATACAGTTGTGGCCTTAGAAATTTTATCATATTATAGAACCATTATTGTATAATCAGCATTGTCACAATCACAGCATTATTAATCAAGGACAGGCTTCAAGCTAACGTGGTTTTATTTAACTTATATTTGTGAATGTTTTTCATAATTGTACAGACCAGTTGCGGGGAGGCTGGCTATTCCATGCATCAGGCTGCAATCCTAACCCAGGCTACTCAGGTGGAAGTACTACCACTGAATTGGGTGAGGCTTACTCCCAGATGGGACGGGACTGCAGTCTCAGTCAAGTGAAATATGGTGGACTGGCACACAAGCCTGTGTCCAGCGTCTGAAGGCTATTGTACTTTACATATAAATTTTATTATTCATCCATGGGATGGAACCATTATTCTGCAATGATATATATCCCATAAATAAATAAATACTTGCAACTATGAAGTTTACAAAACAGCTGATGAAAAATACTTCTCCCACTCACTTTCACTTTTTAAAAAAGTCACGTTTTAACACAATCGGAAATATCAAGGTAGTTTAGTCAGAACTGTGCCAAGCAAATGAAAAGCCTAAACTCAGCTAGAGTTTTTGTAGGATTGCTCACTCTTTACCAAGAACACAGTGCAAGGCTGGAGTCATAACTCACAAAAGGCACAGATGAGATAAATCTTTAAAGCAGACTTCTTCAGGGTCCTGTTGAAGTTCAGATTTGTGTTCAGCTCTTCCAATGTGAAGCACTTAACTTAATGCTCTAGGCTTGATTTGATATGGAACTGGTTTTAAAATTGGATCTGAAGTCTATTTTACCACCTTTTTAATTAAAAAAAAAGTCCGAAATGAGGACATTAAACACCATAATACAGATTTCCCCACCATGATACTGAGAAGCAAGAGGAAAGGGCATGAACCCACTTTCAAAGACATCAGTGAAAATTTTGCAATGGAAAAGAAAATAGGATGAAGACAAAAGAATTCAGTTCAGCAAAATAAATGTTTGAATAACTACAGATTATGTTTCTGAATTTGACAATGTTAAATAATTTGTTGTTTTGCAAAACAAAAACAAAAAAACCCCACAGCCTGAAAATGAGATTGTAAAACAGATATTTCACTGGGATGAGGGGGGGGGGGAAGTATGGCAGAGCTCCACGGCCCGCTGAATCTCTGTGCAAACAATAATGAATAAGATAGACCAGTGGTTCCCAGTTAGGCAATTATGGAGGACCCCCTATTTTTCAAAAGCCAAGGCATGGACCCCCTACTTTTGAAAATTGTGATAACTCTATGGTAGTTACCTCTGCAAAGCATTTTTTTAACAAAATGTGGGGGAGCCCCTAATAAGCAAAGGTTTTTAGGTTTACTAAAAAAACAGACCATAAAATCTGTGATATTACCATGCAAAAATGACCAAAGGGTCATCCACTGGGTGCGTTCTGAATCCACTGGGTGCGTTCTGACCCCTAATTGGGAACCACTGAGATAGACCAACGGTCTGACTCAGTGGGAGGGAGCTTCCTAATGTTGCTGCTACATAAAACACGCCTTCTTAACTGCAAATATGCAAAACTGCTCCTGCCACATAAAAACTACACGTTGATCCTAATTAGAAGTTCTACTGACACAGTGGCCATTAAAATAAATTGAGAGTTGCACAGTAGTTCTGTATCCTAAGTGGTTGATGTGGCATAAGCTTTGTAGCAAACAGCTTTTATCAGATGCATGAAGCAGACTGAAAATACACCAGTATCAATACATTGTAAAACAATGCTAATAAAATACAGCCCCTTTTTATTATTTATTATTTTAGGTAACCAAGTTTTCAAAACTAACAAAAAGTCATTTTTATAAGAAAGGCACCGTTAGTTTCATGTCTGGTTGAGAGAGAAAAAGAAATCATGAATGCTGCATCTGGAGTAAAAGCAGATGGAGCAGAAGTCCTAGCGCTGAATGCAGTCCAGGCGCCCTCCGGCTGCCCCTTCTCTCTTGCCTTGGGATTCATGTACAGGAAAGTGTCGCACACTGACATTGACCTCAATGCATGGCATTTGGAGGACCACTCTCAAGAAGCGGTGTTTGCACAGCGGTTCCGAGGGGAATTCACAGGCATTTCCCATCCAGTATTCAAATAATTTAGCTCTCCCCCATTCCCACTTCTTTCCCTCCACATGTGAAGGTCCACATTTTCCGTCAGGAAGAGGCGCTGTTTGGGGTGACTACTTGCTGCAATGGCACCCCAGTCTCGGGTTGTTGGCATTTGTAATCCATCACGGTGGGTAAAGTGCAGTGTTTTTTCACCAAGTAGCACAAAATCGCTACTAACGCTATAACCATCAATGTGGTACTAACAATGATAGCAATCAATACCCCGTGGCTTCTGCCAGCATCTTCCTCCTTGGGTGGGATAAAGGAGGGAACTGAGGGTGTGGAATAAGGTTCACCATCACCAGAGTACTCTGTTTCATCTGGTGGTTCCTTGCACAACTGCCCACCTGGACAGAGACACATATAGCTGCCTGGCACGTTAATGCACTCCAGTTTCTGGCAACTTCCAGAATCACACTCATCAATATCCACGCAGACCTTTGTCCCATCTGGGTCGTCTTGCAAGATAAAGCCATCTGCACAGTAGCAGGTGTCCCCGGTGTGGGGGTCGCACTCAGCTGGGCAGCTGGTCTCATTGCAGAACATCACACACCTATTCGGCATTTGGGGATGGGGCACATATCCTTCAGAGCAGATGCACCCATACTCTCCCTCGACATCTGCGCATTCGTGCTCGCACATTAACTCCTCGCACTTGCGATTTCTCAGCAGGCACCTGCCCTCGACCGGCTCATAGGCTTCATAGCAGCGGCACTCGAAGCCGCCCTGGGTGTTCACGCACTCCTGCTCGCAAGGGCTCGGCTCGGCCCGGCAGTCGTCCACGTCCAGGCAGCTCCGCCCGTCGGCGCCCAGCGCGTAGCCCACGCTGCACATGCAGAGGGGCGCGCCGGCCGAGGCCACGCAGTGCTGCTGGCAGCCGCCGTTCTCCAGCCGGCAGTCCCAGGCGCCGGGCGCCGCCGAGCCCCACCGCGCCGGGCCGCCCCCGGGCGCGCCGCACTCCAGGCGGGCCTCCAGGCCGGCCACCTCGGCCGCCGTGCCCGGCGGGGCGGCCAGCAGCTCGCTCTCGCGGGCGCCGAAGGGCGTCAGGTAGGAGACGGCGGGCGCGGGCGAGGGGAGCGCCAGCGGGCCGCACGTGCCGCCCGGGTAGCTGTACTCGCAGAGGAAGCCGGCGGCGGCGGCGGGGGCGTCGCAGGCGCGCTCCTCCCAGCTCAGCCGCTCGGTCAGCAGCGCGCACCGGGGGCCGCACGCCGGCGCCGCCGCCTCCGCCCAGGCCTCGTAGTCCGTGCGCTCGTCGCCCGTCACCCAGAGGAAGCCGCGCAGCTGCTTGGCCGGCTCCACGCACGACGAGCCGTCGGGCAGCCGCAGGCCCAGCCACGCGCCGCCCGCGCGGCCGCCCAGCAGCACCGCCGCCGCCTCGGCCGCCACCGTCGAGCGCACCGTCATCAGGTGCCCGCCGCCCGCCGCGCACCCCTCGCTGGCCTGCGCGAAGCTGCGCGCCCCCCAGAACAAGCCGTAGCACACGGCGCCCAGGCACTGCGCGCCCGAAGGGACCGCCGCCGCCAACGCCGCGCTGCCTCGGCCGGCCAGCGCCGCCGCCGCCGCCAGCAGGAGCCGGGCGAGGAGCCGCATCCTGGCGGGCGAAGCTTCCCGCCCTCGGCGCGCCGCGCTTATAACGGCCTCCGGGCGGCCAGGGCTGGGTGGGGACGGCGGCTCCGGGAAGGGAAGGGAAACGCCGCCCGTCGGGAGGAAACCTCCCGGGGCCGAGGAGTCACGGGAGGGGGCGGAAGGCGGGGCTCCCGGCTGCGGAGGAAGGGCCGCCCCCGGCTCCCGCTTCCCCGCCGCGCCCGACCCGCCCTCAGCGCCTCACGGAGACCCCGGGCGCACCCGCGCCGCCAAGGGAACGTCCCGAAGAGACGCCTCATCCCTGGCCGCAGGGAAATGGCCACACGTGCAGCCCGGAGCTGCAGCGGGGAGTTCCGCGAGGGGCGGCCGCTCAACACGTGTTCGCGTTCCAGTGGGGAAGCGCGCGAGAAAAGTGAGTCTGGCTGCGGGTGGCAGCGCGGACTCTCTTGCGCTCCCTATCCCTTGCGCCACATGTGCAAACTTGGGAGCCATCCACGCTTCTTAAGCACAGGCCCGCACTTTCCCAGTCTGTATCTCGGAGTTTTTTGTTTGTGTTGTTTTGCCTCGCTGATTTCCAAGCCGAGGTGGATTTAGGGGAGCCTGACTGGGTTCCCCCCCATACTGTGTGCTGAGCTGAGGGAGGTGTTGCGGGGCGTTGCACCTATGGGGCATGCACAGAACAGAAGGCGAAAGGCAGGGATACCCAATTTTGGCCTGGCTCAGAGCACCACTGGAATTTGAAAGATCAGGTCTGCCCCTGTCCCCTGGAAAACCTCTTTAACACTGAATAAGAACAAAGGGCAATTCAGTTTTTACATGGATTGCTGTTTGTTTTGATTCAGCAGCAAAGAATGGGGTTTTGTGGGGAAAGGCCAGGCAAAAGAAAAAAGTGCTTGGACAGGGAAAGGCAGCACAAAGGCAAGTTTGGATGAGCCAGTATACAACATCAGGTCTTGCTTGTATATTTATGTGTGCATGCTCTCAACAGAGGTTACCTCACCTGTCCACTAGCAGTGTTTCCCAACCGGTGTTCCGCGGCACACTACTGTGCCGTGAGACATCGGGTGGTGTGCCGTGGGAGGGAGGCGGGCGAGAGGCGGCGGCGGCGAGGATCCGGCGGGGGTGGGGGGAGCGGGGGCCGTCGTGCGCAACCGAACTCACTTGGCGCGCTGCCGGCTTGTCCTCCTTCAACCCGGGTCGGGCCAGGCCTGCTCACGTCCCCGGATCCCCTAGCAGCAGCCGCACGCTCTCCAAAAGCGCAACGCTGCGCGCAACCGCTCGGCCAGCTGGTGCTCTGCGACTCCGCCCTTTCCCCTCCCAGCGCCGGAGGGTTCGCGCGACCGCAGCTGTTCCCTTTCGCAGCGCGCGGGAAACAATTCCAGGCCGATTGCCTTGTGCCGAAAAGCACCGCCTCTCCTTCCAGCTCAGGCCCGGGCCGCCGGCTCCCCGAATGACGTCACGGGGGCGGGGCTTTAATGGTGGTGTGCCGCGAGATTTTTTTCCGGTAAACAGGTGTGCCGTTGCCCAAAAACGTTTGGGAAACACTGCACTAGGGAGGTTCTGCTGCTGCTGCTTTTAATCTCTTAAAACGGTGTTCTGACTTCTGAAGCAGTGAGTGGACCGATCATAGCACTTTCCTTTTCAAAAAGGCTGCTTAACAGAATGGATTTGGTTGTACTTCATATATCTCTGTCTCTCGAAACATGACCAGGAACAGCATTTGAGACAGGGCACAGGCCATGAGGCAGCCATAGCACAAGAACTAGGCAATATTACTATTCCCAATTTTCCGGTGGGATGGGATAGAACATGCCTTGCCAAAGGCCATCTTCTGAGTTCATGACAGAACAGGTTTGGTACTGGGGTGGGGAGATCAGTCTCTTTGCTGCTGTATAACACCAGCTCACTCAGGTCAGTTATGGGAAATGTAAAGGTAAAGGGACCCCTGACCATTAGGTCCAGTTGTGGCCAACTCTGGGGTTGCAGCGCTCATCTCGCTTTACTGGCCGAGGGAGCCGGCGTACAGCTTCCGGGTCATGTGGCCAGCATGACTAAGCCGCTTCTGGCGAACTAGAGCAGCGCACGGAAACACCATTTACCTTCCCGCCAGAGAGGTACCTGTTGATCTACTTGCACTTTGACGTGCTTTCAAACTGCTAGGTTGGCAGGAGCAGGGACCGAGCAACAGGAGCTCACCCCGTCGCGGGGATTCGAACCACCAACCTTCTGATTGGCAAGTCCTAGGCTCTGTGGTTTAACCCACAGTGCCACCTGCGTCCCATGGGAAATATATGGAAGTGCAAAAGAAAGAAACTTAGGAAATTGCCACCACCTTCCAGAGTGGCCCCTGCCTCCCCCCATCTGCCATCACAGGGGCATCTGTAGGACCACCTTGCCCTGGGAAATGGAGAAGAAGCAGTAACAGATTTTTCTTAAGGTGTCTTTTCCATTTTCCTGTAACTTTTTTTTAAAAAAGAAGATGCTTATTCTTGTAATAACCTTGCATGAACCACTTTGTAAGGTCTGTCTGAAAAGCAGTATATAGATACTATAAATATATCACTCATTCATTCAGCTTATAACCCACTTTTATTTCCCCAGTGGAAATGCACAGTGCCAAACTGCATCCATCAACAAGAACATTGCAGTGGAACTCATAAAATCACTTTGGATCTTGCTGGCTCAGCTCCCTTGCATTAACCACGAGCGGTTCTGCATGGAAGAGGCTGCCGGCTGGTCCCTGCTTTCCCACTTCCATGGGGAGCTGATGGAAGAGTAAACAACAGAGATGACCCTGAGCTGGAATCTCATCAATCACTTTCCTGGCCTGTTACTAAGGAAGGACCTTGGCCATTTTGCAATGACTTCCCAGCAGCAGCCAAGACTCTTGTGGGAACAGGAAGTAGAGAAGTAGATATATTTGGGGTGACAGTGAGGGAGGGGTCCTGGAATGCAGCTCCTAGTAACAGCTGGTAGTGACTCCCCACAGAAGACACAGAAACAAGGATTCCCCGGGTGCGGGTGGGGGGTCATGTGCGTTAAATGTACGAAATGTTAAAGAATGTCACAGCGGCATTTTAAGAAATGGGATGTAGAGTCATTTGCATCTTAACCATGGAAAATTGGTGGTTAGCATCCTGTGTTCCCTTTTCAGTAGTTTTGAAAAGGGAGTCCAGAGAGGATAAGGCTATCAATGGCTATTACTCATTTTACACCCCCTCCGGGATCTGAGGCTGCATGCTTCCGTGTCCGGCTTGTGGGCTTTGCACAGGCATCTGGGTGTGAGAACAGGATTCTGGCCTGATCCATCAGAGCTCCTCTTATTAGTGAGTGAAGTGCATACGCACCACAGTACAGACCAAGTTCTGGTGCACAGAATAGCTATGTGTCTTTCATTGTCAGATGCAATCTTGTAAAAGGGAATCCAGAGAAATACTTCATACATTACACAACATTACATTACACATTGTGTTTGTCGTGGTTACGGTGAGTGTTGCCGCGTCAATGTTCTCATAAAAGTATGAAGGGGAAATGTGCATTTCTGAGTGCTCTCCCTGCATGTTTGGGGATGCATATATTCATTCGCACATAGAATCATAGGATTGTAAAGTTGGAAGGGGTCACAAGGGTCATCTGGTAAAACCCCTGGCAATGCAGGAATCATTTGCCTAACGACCCTGAGATTAAGAGTCTCAAGA
Organism: Podarcis muralis; assembly: GCF_964188315.1. Classification (NCBI taxonomy): domain Eukaryota; kingdom Metazoa; phylum Chordata; class Lepidosauria; order Squamata; family Lacertidae; genus Podarcis; species Podarcis muralis. Next base: position 90,261,328 of record NC_135662.1, read on the forward strand.
TCTAGGGAGTATTACATGTGTACACATTACAGCAAGCATCAGGGGAGTTGCAACAAACATAATTGCTGCCTGAAGTAACACTTTCAAGAGAAAGTCTTGCACAATACATCCACTTGGCTTCATGTTGGCTCTTAATGCTGCAGCTGTTGGCTGTGATATTAATGCTAAATGTAACCCCCCCCCCCACCCAGTGTTTCTCATTGCCAGAGCCTCTGCAGCAGCAGCAGCAGCAGCTGTAGAGCTTGTCACATTTGCCCTCAGTCCCCTCTTGTGCAATGGCAGAGATGCTTATTTGCCTCCCAAGATGCCTCATGGCACCCTCTGAGTAAATGGTGCTTTTTGTAAGATGCTGTCCATAGGAGCATGACACTCTCAGTAGGAGAAACAGCTGCCTGCGTCAGTTTGTAGACCTTTAGAAAGAAAAAGAATTTTGAAGTTTCGGAATCCCCCTCCGTCTCCAAGGGTGAGGTGGTCTGGAGTGATTCAGAGGAGCTGCAAGGACTGCCAAGGAGCGAGCACTCCTCCCAAAAGCGCAGTCAACACCCGAGAGGGAACTGGCATCTCACCAGGACAGAGAGCAGTGCTGGTAGATAAATTGCTGAATAATTCCATGGCACATCTAAGTCCAAGACTGCACATGCCATACTTTTAAAGCACGTTTAAGGTCCAGTTCCTCCACTAGAGATTCCTGGAAACTCTAGTTTGTTAAGGGGGCTGGGAATTGTGAGGTGCTGCGAGAGGGTAGACAATGGTTCCCAGGATTCTTGCGGGGGTGTGCTTTAAATGTATATGCAGCTCATATATTCATTCCTTTCCTGTAGCATTTTAGACAGTTAGAAGGGTCATCACTGCAGAACCCTCTTTCCAGTAGATGTCTAGACAGGAAGAGTGCCATGTGGCCAGTTTCCCCTACACTTAGCAGTTAATGCCATCAAGCTTCTGCTTCCTACGGCTCTTGCTTTCATTCTCTTGATGCTGGGAGGGAGTCCACTGCATTTATGGGGGGGGGGGGTCTTTTACAGCCTCAGTCTTGGCACCACCAAGCACCAATTCTTCATATAAAGGTAAAGGTAAAGGTACCCCTGCCCGTACGGGCCAGTCTTGACAGACTCTAGGGTTGTGCGTCCATCTCACTCAAGAGGCCGGGGGCCAGCGCTGTCCAGAGACACTTCCGGGTCACGTGGCCAGCGTGACATCGCTGCTCTGGCGAGCCAGTGCAGCACACGGAAACGCCGTTTACCTTCCCGCTAGTAAAAGGTAAAAGTTCCCCTGCCCGTACGGGCCAGTCTTGACAGACTCTGGGGTTGTGCGCCCATCTCACTCAAGAGGCCAGCCGTTTACCTTCCCGCCAGTAAGCGGTCCCTATTTATCTACTTGCACCCAGGGGTGCTTTCAAACTGCTAGGTTGGCAGGCGCTGGGACCGAGCAGCGGGAGCGCACCCCGCCGCGGGGATTCGAACCGCCAACCTTTCGATCGGCAAGCCCTAGGCGCTGAGGCTTTTACCCACAGCGCCACCCGCATCCCTAATTCTTCATATAGACAGCAACAATTGTCCACTGTCTATATTTGCCACAGTCTGACCAAGGCTAATGCTTTAATCATTTTCTACTGTGGTCTTTATGGTCCCATAAAAAGCTGCTTGGTTTTGGCTACCCTGAAACCGTACCTGGGCATGGAGGAGCAACATGAGTACGAAGCCTCTGTTATCCTCCTCACTCTTATTTTTATGAGAAGTCATTCTCTCAATGGTGATAATTAGATAGAACCTCTGGCCCCCCTACTATTTAATTTTTATTTCAATAACTTAGTAACCACTCTCAATAATCCAGAATTCCACCCCCCAAAGCTAGCAAATCAGCATATTTCGGTTGGCTGTCACTGAAACTGCTCCCCCGTGGTATAGCTCCACTGTTCCTTTGCAACCAGTTCCAGTCAGGATGGCAGACAGCAATCCTGAACACTCTTCAGAAATTGGGTTTTGCCCCTCAAGCCCTTCTAAGTCTGGGCTTGGGCCAAGCAAAAGATATGGTTAGGCAAAGAATTATCGACACCAAGAGACAACAGGAATGCTGAAGGTGCCCCGACTACAAGATTGTAGAAATCGAGAGAGATATAGCTGCACTGGCAGCATATCTCTTTTTTGTTGTATCAAAAAATGCAAGAAGGGCTTTTACACTTTCCAGAAGCTTGGCTCTGCCCTCGCCAGTCTTGGAAAGATCCTTCAAAAAAGTCCCACATGACCAGAGAATTTGTGCCTGTCCATTGGGGGATATAGGAAGCCCTGAACATATATTTTTTAGATGTCCCTTTTACGATGAGGCACGTAGAGAAACCATTGACCCCCTGCTGGTGAGGCTTGCTGACTTCCCAGTAAAGCAAAAAAATTGATCATCTCCCGTTAGGCAAAGATGGATGGTTGCCAGATTCTGCGCACAGATCTGTAGGCAGAGACCATCCCCCAATTCAATCTAGTTTGTTAAGAAAATTCCCAAACTCGGATCTACAGGCAACTCTGGGTCATTTCTCCTGGTAGAAACAACAAACATTGGTAACTTTAAAATCACAGACCACACCCCTGTAGAAGCTATCCTGAAAATAGGAGAGGACGCACAAACTATTTTATCATGGTCCTTCAGCCCCATCCTAACCACAAACCAACTAGCTAAAGAGAGTCTCTTGAAAACTCTCCAAAACAATTTAAGGATAATGATGTGGGCGACATAACAACTCCCCTCCTCTGGGACACAATGAAAGTGGTCACCAGAGGAGCCTGCATAAAGGAGAGGGCATCTATTAAAAAACAAACCTCAACAATTGGTCAATTAGAACAAGACATTATGACCCTCTTATCACACTTCAAACAAACAGGAGCCAAAAAAACTCCTTAAACTCATAGAACAAAAAAGAAGGGAAAGTGACTCTCTAGAAATCAATAAAACAATATGATTAACATCCTATATTCTAAATAACGCTTTTACAAATAAGGAGGGAAGAACTCCCAGCTATGCAAACAGATGCGGGGGGGGGGGGAATCACTCAACACAAGAATACACTGTGTCACTAAAAAAGTAACATAACATCCTCCATCAAAGAAATAACCTCAGAATTTGCTGGATTTCATGTCAATCCATACACCTCCCACAACCCACCTGAACAGGAAATCAGAAGATTCCTAACCAGGCTGGCCGTGTCAACCTTAACTGCCCTCTCACCCCAGAGGAAATAGAGATGGTACTCAAAAACCTGAAACCATGCAAAGCCCCAGGCCTGGATGGCTATACAGCAGAATTCTACAAAAAAAATTCAAAGAAACCCTGATACCTTACATGACCTGCCTATTTAATGATATCCCCAAAACCTGGACCTCTTCCAAAATAGTCTCTATCCCAAAACCACTCAAAGATAGCCTCAAAACAGAATCACACTGCCCAATCTCATTGATAAACTAAGACTATAAGATAGTCACATAAATCCTAACCGCCTAAAAATCTTCCTATACAAACCAACCGCGCCGGATCAGGCCGGCTTTGTCCCTGGTCGCAACATAACAAACCCCATTAGGAAACTACTGAATCTGACAGAACACAGCAAAACAACCAAATTCCTACTGACGATCATGTCCCCAGACATCCTTAAAGCCTTTGATTGCTTAGAATGGAAATATCTATTAGCAGTATTAACTAATATGAAATTTGGCCCCAACTTCCTACAAACTCTCAAACAAATTTACTCCCAAGCCTCCGCAAAATGCACAATTAACAATATGGACTCCAATACCATAGCAATCCAAAGAGGCACAAAACAAGGATGCCCACTGTCTTCCTTCCTATTCATCTTGGCCCTGGAACTCCTAGCAATCTGACTCCAATCAAGCCCAGATATCAAGGGTGTGGAAGTGAAAGGTAAAACCTACAAACTAAGGGCTCTTCGCAGATGACCTGATGGTCACGACACCAGACCCCATAAACACACCAACCACCCTAACTAAAGAACACATTTGTAAACTTTGCAAAATCTGAAGCTTCTGGTGGTTCCCTCACTGTGAGAAGTGAGGTTACAGGGAACCAGGCAGAGGGCCTTATGACACGGGGACAAATAGAAGAGGACGCCTTCACCTCATTATGGCTCCCCTTTATCACATACACATCCCAGCAAGGCAACAACAAGAATCCACCGACAGTATACGAATCAGTCTAGTTTACCTGACCCAACAAGCGCTCCCCCCCCCCTCTGACAAATGCAAACAAACCCCTCTGCGTCCAACCACAGACTGCCAACCACACCCTGCCCCCCCAATACCTCTCACTACCAAGGTAATGTAATAAACAAATAGAAAGAGAACCCACCCAGTTGACCCTGACACAAAACCCCACACGGACACGATCCAAAGCCTCACCACCCCACCCCTTCTTCCCCAACCTTATCCTGTACTCAACACTAATCTCTCACAACAAATGTAACTGATTTGTAAGAAAGACTGTACAACGTGAAAAAAGAGACAAGGCATGTACTTTTGTAAACCAAGAAAATCTTTAATAAAAAATGTTTTTTAAAAAATGCATAGCAAGGATACACGAAGAGCCATTCTTAGTTGATGTTCTCCACTGCTCCAGTTTCAGAATTCCTTTCTGCTGGTGCTGAGTCTTCCCATACACATGTGTCTTATTTGGAATTAGGAGTACACAGGCAGGATTTTAGCCCAGAGGTAAAGTGAGGGATCTTCCAGTTAATACACAGCAGAGAACAAAATCAATCAAATAAGCAATAAAAATGATATATTGGTTGTGTTTGAGTAATCCTATAATATCTTATTGGGTGGCGCTGTGGGTAAAAGCCTCAGCGCCTAGGGCTTGCCAATCGCATGGTCAGCAGTTCGAATCCCCGCGGCGGGGTGCGCTCCCGTTGCTCGGTCCCAGCGCCTGCCAACCTAGCAGTTCGAAAGCAGCTCCGAGTGCAAGTAGATAAATAGGGACTGCTTACTAGCGGGAAGGTAAACGGCGTTCCCGTGTGCTGCACTGGCTCGCCAGAGGCAGCTTTGTCACGCTGGCCACGTGACCCGGAAGTGTCTGCGGACAGCACTGGCCCCCGGCCTCTTAAGTGAGATGGGCGCACAACCCTAGAGTCTGGCAAGACTGGCCCGTACGGGCAGGGGTACCTTTACCTTTTATAATATCTTATTAAGATGGGGTTAAGGAGATAATTTCATTCCACCCTTATCCCTTGGCACAGTCTGATATGGAAGGTGGGACTAACCTCCATATCAGCTGAAGGGATGAGTCACGGGAGCTTCCAGGAATTATTCTTCCACCTAAAGGTACAAATCAGATAAAACTCGGTGATCCACTGGTCACACCTGAGATAGAGATCTTGTGTGTCTGTCTGCACACTTCTTTCCCCCACCACCGCTACCTGCCCCCAGGCCCAAGCCTTTGGGTCCAGCCCACTGGGTCCTTCTTTGCATGTCTGTATGTATGTATACATGGGGTATCAGTTGCTGTGACTATTCAGAAATCTGTGCTAGTAAGCACAGACAGTGTTCTTCTTACTCTCCTTCCTCTCACTTTCCCCTTGCCACAATCTTTGTATTTGCATTTTACGCATACTCAGGAATCCGAGATAAATCACTTTTCTTATGTGGGAAGAAAATATTTTGGTCAGGTTTGGCTTTTAGGGATCTTGCCCTTCTTCTTTTAGAAGACCAGCTTTTTCTTTCCATGTCACTGACCAAAATGTGGCGCAATCCACCCCCCTCCTAGGCTCCTGTGCTGTAGAAGCTGTGTGTTCAGCAAGGGGTGGGCTGCCATTAGTAGAAGGAATGAGAAGGGTACACGAAATGTATTGTTTTTTGACGTCAGCAGAAAGAACACACATTTTAAATGTTTCAGGGACTGCCATCAAGGATTTTCAAGCCTCTTCAAATGTGTGTTGGAAGCATTTGTACGAACCTGGCAAGTTAATTTCCTTGCCGTCATTGCCAAGCCCTGGTGTTGGGCGTCTTGGTCTTGGAATAACTACACCAAGCATCTGATCCTCACGATTGCTTCCTGCCATCACATGGGAAACACCCAGACAGAAGTTTGTTTGTTTCCTTTATTAAATTTGTATACCGCTTTCCATCCATTGATCTCGAGGAAATTCATAGCATAAAAATGCAATCTATAAAATGCTGTTCGCAACTAAACATCACATTCTCAACATAAATAAGGGGGAAAGCCATTAGAAATTGGGCAGTCAAAAGTTACATGAGAATTGTACAAATTTGGAACAGGTGGTAGAGATTTCAGGATTTTCTTGGTCATGTTTTCTGCTGTTTTGCACTACCAGGATTGGCCCTAGTTTTTTGGACTCTCAAAAGGTGACCATGAGCCCTTGATAAGTGGGTGCTGCTGCCCTCCAGGACACCAAAGTATGGAGGGCAATCCCTACTGGGCATCTTTAGTTTGAGAGTGGTGCTGTTAACACCAAGGCTGCAGGTTCCATCCCCACAGGGAACAGCTGCAGGGGCTTGGACTAGATGACCATCAGGGTTCCTTCCAGCACTACAATTCTATGATTCTTAGGACTAAACTGCACATTACAGGCAAATGTGCATGTTGAAACACAGGGTGAGAGAATCAGTTTTGCAGGAAAGCGGGCGCTTTAACCCTTTCCCTGCTCACCACTTTCCCACTGTATCTCCCTGCCACCTGCTCTACTCCTCCCCAATCCTTCACATAGGGTTCCAGATACATATTTACCCCTCCAAGCATGCATCTGGAATAATATATAGCTAGAGGCTGTGTTTCTTCTTTTCCAATTCCCAACAATAAGTTCAAGCAGGATCAGTGGGGTAGCGTGGGGGGTGCAGGGGGGGCCGGCCGCACCGGGCGCAACATCTGGGATTAGGGCAAATCCACAGGTTAGGGGGCGCAAATCCACGGGTTAGGGGGCGCAAATTACTTGCCTTGTCCCGGGTGCTGACAACCCACGCTACGCCACTGAGCAGGATGGTTATTATTCTGGAATGTTTCTGGCATTTCTTAGAAAGGTTGGCACCTTGGGGAGGGAGGAACAAAACCCAACCCACAACAAAAATTTTCAAAGCAAAAGCCAAATAGTGATGCAAGATGTAAATTTGCTAATATAGATGGAGATGAATCACTGGTGAATGCTCATTTGAAGTTTAAACAACAAAGAATCTGGTGATGTAGGGCCAAATTTCTCATTCAGTCGGAATAATTAGTGTTTACCCCTCCATATTTCACAATGTGCAATTGTGAATTATGACTGCTGGGATAGCTCAGTTGGCAGAGGATGAGCCCCATGTTGGGTGACAGATTCCTGCATTGCAGGGGCTGGGTTCTACAATTCTGTGGACGATGTTAACCCTATTATACTGAAGAGCTCAGGAGGATGTGTCATTTTAGGGGGTGAAGCCCAACCATTTTAAAAAATCACCTCTAATTCAGGGGAAGAATCAGTAGCATCAAAAGCAGCTAAAATGCAAATTCTGATAAGATGGGATGGGCTGAACCTGGGAAGCAGCGTGGAGATCAGGTGAACGTGAATCAGGAGGGAGATCCACAGTGTGGCCACCAATGCCACGGTCTTTTCTCAAGGCTAACTGCTGATAGGCCCTTATACTGTGCCAACTTCCCTCGAGATGCTGCTAGGAGTGCGATGGGCAACCCGGGGTCCTCCAGATGTTGCTGAACTACAATTCCTATCATCCCTGACCATTTGGGGATGAGTCTAGCAACATCTGGATAGCCCCCCACCAGTTCAAGAATCTTCCAGGAGATTCGAGATAGATTCGAGATAAACTAGAGAATAGAGTCTAGAGTAGATTAGAGTCTAGATGAGGAATATATAGAAGGGGAGAATCCCTTTGCTGAGCAGAAGGAACACACACACACACAGAGAGAGAGAGAGAGAGAGAGAGAGAGAGTGTCAGGGACTCCAGGAAACAGATTCTGGAATTTCCTCAACACAAACTACAATATCCAGGTTACACTGCGGACCACAATGCTGGAATTGAAAAAGGTTGCACACCCTAAATCCTTGAGCGTCCCATAAATAAGAATGTTACCAGGAACCAAGGTAAAGAACTGTACCCTCTGAAAGATCTAGGGGGTCCTGCTATGGTCCCTCCAGATGTTAACAGACTTGCAGCTCCTAACAAGCAACATAGTCCATGGCCAGAGGCAGTGGGAACTGTAGTCTGGCAAGTGGCAACATCTGCAGAGCCGCAGATTCTTCATTGCACTGCATTTCAGAAATGGAAGGGGTAGTTCACAGAATAAAATCAAAATATAAAACCACAAAATGCATAATCAAAATAGAAACAACAACCCAATAATGCCCCCCCCCAAAAAACCCTCCACATTTTAAAACGGCATAGGGCTTTGCCTTTAGGTCTCCATACCTATGGGCCACCACTTGGAGTGCCAACTGTAGGCTATATGATGGAGGGGGCACCTTCACCTGTGCCTGGAGCACTGAAACGGATAATAACATCCTGTGTTTCCCCCCAGAACTCACACAAAAAAGAAAGAAGAAGACGATAAAACCCAGAAACCTAAAAACATAGAAAGGTAATAGTTAAAAGGTAATTAAACAATAATAGAATTAAAATGATAAGAAGATACAAAGCAAGTTTATGAAAAGGACATCCTGAATGTCATGATTCTAAATCAGCATGCCCCACATCCTAGAAAAGTTCATAAGTACATCTTTTAATTTTTTATTTATGTGCTATAACCCAAGCATCTGATTTAAGCTATAATGGGGAGTGTTTTCATATTCTGTTTTGCCAAAGCACAATATTGGCAGTTATACACAAATAAGGTAATGGTACCCCTTTAAGACATTAAGAGTCATAACATTTCCTTAATACTTTCTTGATTTCACAATAGGGCCAACAGAGAGGAAAAACAGCAAGAAAACCTTTTCCTATACACAGTAAGAAACAGGATGTAGCTGGTGGCCCATTAGAAACTTTATTGTGCTAAACACACCTTAAGCAGCTGAATGGCAATGATCCAAGCCACATGAAGTCAGTTTAATGGATTCTGATAAACAAGTTAAGCATGTGTTTAATTATCTGCAGTAGAAATCAAGTGGCCTTTGAAGTGCTTAATTTTGCCCAGTGCATATAACAGTGCTGACAAAAACATTGACCATGTACTGGTAGATTTAATGGCAAAACATAAATCCCATTATACTAATGCTCACTTGGCTTTATGAATATTTCAGTAAATAAATCACTGATAGAAATATTATTTATAGAAATGGCTTTCCATGGGAAGATCTGGGAGGGTAGCTGTCCAGGCACCAAAACTGCTATTATTGAATAGGGCCCCAGTGTCAAATGCAATTATTGACAAAAACATAAAAATACCTGTGGCTGCAATTATTTTTTTGCAGGAGCACTGTGAGGATGTTCACGATTAGTTTCCCCCACTCAAATGTTTATGTATATCCTCTCCATTTGGACCTTATAGATCACATGCCTAGTACTCATTGGTGAAATTAAAGAGTGGTATTACCATCTATAGGGACGCGGGTGGGGCTGTGGGTTAAACCACAGAGCCTAGGACTTGCCAATTGGAAGGTCGGCAGTTCAAATCCCCGGGACGGGGTGAGCTCCCGTTGCTCGGTCCCTTCTCCTGCCAACCTAGCAGTTCGAAAGCACGTCAAAGTGCAAGTAGATAAATAGGTGCCGCTCCGACGGGAAGGTAAACGGCGTTTCCGTGCGCTGCTCTGGTTCACCAGAAGCGGCTTAGTCCTGCTGGCCACATGACCCGGAAGCTGTACGCCGGCTCCCTCGGCCAATAAAGCGAGATGAGCGCCACAACCCCAGAGTTGGCCACGACTGGACCTAATGGTCAGGGGTCCCTTTACCTTTACTATTACCATCTATTTCTCTGAAATTATATATATGACCAGTTTTTTAAGTAACCCATAAACATGTTCTGTAAAAATATTTCAAGATAGAAAAAGAAAACTGTAAGCACTTTTGCAACCCCCAAAGTAAGCTGCTTTTCAAAATCTAGGTTGAAAAGATTTGTATTGTCATACAAAGAGATATAAATGTGACAAAAACAACAGCAGTAAAAATGATCTTTTCACACACGTAATACAAAAGGGGGTGGGGATTACAGCTGTGTGGCATTTAAAATCTTTAACAAAGCTTTGTGCCATTTGTCAAAGCCTGCACAATAAGACCATGGTCAGACCTTCAGAATCACCCAGGCTGTACATGCATTAATAAAGTGGGGTAGAAAATCTTTCTCATTGTCCCTGTAATGACCTGGATTGTTCAGACCTGGATGATTCTGAAGGTCTGAACATCGCTTCATACCTTGGATACCACCATCCCCATCCTGGAGTACATTAAGCAGGTTGCTGATGGGCTTATTATTAAAGAATAATTAATGCTGCAAATCCAAAATAAAATATAAAAATAAAAGAAACTCAACAGTAATATTTGCTTCTACAGACTTCATAAAATGATGCAACAGGAAACTGAAGCATGAACAAAAACAAAATTTAGTCAGCACTGAACAATTACTACAATTAAACTCACAATGGCTGCTGCCCTAGGTTTCAATCTTCTGTTGGTATTCCCCAGAACTACTTCCCTCTTTGCACCCAGTCATGGTCCTTATTATATTGGTCCTTATTATGACAACATGGTCCCTGAAGCAGCCCAAGAGGTCCCCAAGAACATCCTAGCATTGATACTGAAGAAGACCCCAGATGTCACAGATTCTGCACCTACAGTGGGATTCCCAGTCATCTCCAAGGAATGTTTCAGCCTATCCTAAATGCTTTGGCTAGAATGCAGAACGGCAGAGACTGCAGTGCAGTCTAAATGTGTATGAAGCACTACCATTTCTTAATCTTCTTGTGGTCCTGCTTTGATTTCAACTTATTCAAACCTAGCTAATTCACAGGCTGCTTAAACTATAGTTATAGGATTTTGATTCATCTAATTCTAGTCAAAGTCAAGCCTTATAGGGTATCCTAAGGATGGGTCACAAGTTTGTTAACTTAGGGTGAATTAGAAGCAATGGTTTAAGAGTTGTGGAGACAGTTTGAGGATCCTCTGCTGATCTGTCTCTGCAAGGCTTTTAGAGTAATTCTGCTTGAATAAGAAAAAGCACATCATGAAAGATACCTATGGGCAAACACCTATCACATCACCCACAGGTCTCCTTCCTCCAATCCCTGGAGTAATTTTGCAACCATTGTTCCTAAATGTTTTGATTTGGAAGCAGGGGAGTAAGTGATAGATGGGCATATACATATCAAGAAATGTACAGGAGGGTCCCTTCTATCCCTGTTCTATGATGCTACGATTCTATGTGTTGCTCTTTAAAATAATAATAATAATCAAGGTACCAGAAGCTGGTGAGGTCAGGTTGATCACTCTAAAGTGAAATGCTTAGCTAGAATTATTCTACAAGTGCAGAGCCTGCCGTGGTTGCTCTTAAAATCCTACTTCCGCCTGAACCCTTAGAGTTTCAGATGGCCCAGTAAGAATGTTGCTGTTGTACATTTCCCCATATATGCATTTTTGTTCTTGCATAATTTTATACACACACACACACACACAGAGAGAGAGAGAGAGAGAGAGAGAGAGAGAGAGAGAGAGAGATCTTCTCTTTCCTCCCTGCCTCCATCTCAAAAATGACGGCCACAACAGAAACACAGTGTCACGCCCTGGTCTCCCCCTGGTCTGGCACCCAAGAGTAATTATCAGCAGCACTCGTCGATTTCTTATTGCTTTTCTTGGCCTTCATTTTCCTGTAGGTCAGCAAGGACAGGGCAAGCGCCAACAGTAGCAAAATAGCGATGCCACCCAAGATATAATATAAGAGCTGCTTGGAGCTGCCACTGTCATGGTCTATCATGTCTCCAGCCTGATTTTCAGCACCTAGTGGTGTGCTCAGCACACTTGGGTGGGTGGTAAAATCCTGAGATCCTTCTAGTTCAGCTTGAATTGAAGATTGAGGCAGCAAGGTTGGTGTCTCTGAAGAAGGATGGATGTTAGCTGGCCTTCTCAGTTCTTTCTCTCCATGGGTGGGGAGGAAGGGGGCCCTGCCTATGACATCAGGGACACAGGAGATCTCATTGTCTGCCAAAGTCCAGCCTGGTCTGCAAGAGCACTGATAGCTGCCCAGCTGGTTGATGCACATATGTTCACAAGGCTCTTCCAGGCACTCATCCACATCGAGACAAGAAGAGCTATTGATACCCTCCAGCTGGTAGCCTGGGTAGCAGGAGCAGAGGAAGGAGCCGTGCGTATTTACACAAAGCTGCTCACATGGCATGCCCCTGGCACACTCATCGATGTCCTGGCATTCCTGGCTATCAGGACTGGCAGGCTTGTAGCCTGGTTTACAAAGGCAGGTGAAGCTGCCCATCGTGTTAACACAGATCTGTCCACACGGGCTTTGGGAAGCACTGCATTCGTTCACATCCACACAGTGCAGCCCATCGTCAGCCAACATGTAACCCTGAGGGCAGAGGCATTCGAAGCTGCCTGGGCGTGGCAGGCACTGTCCTTGGCACGGGCTGGAGCTGCAATAGTCCACAAAGACGCAGGAAAGGCGGTCTGCTGCAAGCTGGTATCCGGCGTGGCAAGCACACTGGAACAAGCCCCTGCCCAAGTCCAGGCACTCATGTTCGCAGCCCCCGTTGCTGTAGCTGCAACCCAAAGTGGGCGAAGCACAGAATGGGCCTGGGCTGCTCCATTCCGAGGTGTTGCTGTTAGACTGTGGCTTGCACATGAGGAAGTCGTTGGGCACCTCCTCCCTCTGAGGACCACATGCCACTTCAGCGGTGGAGCCAAGGGGCACAGCAACAAGGGAAGCAGTGGCTATGCCAAAAGGGGTGGTGTATCTGGCAACACCTGGCCCCGCCAAAACAAGCGGGCGGCACATCCCCTGGAAGCTGAACTTGCACAAGTAGCCAGACATCCCGACAGCTGAAGCACTGCAGTGGCTGTCTACCCAGGCCAGTTCCTGAAGTGAGGAAGGAGCCCTCTGAAGGGTCACACACCTCTTGGTTGTGCATGTTCCAAGGGGCTCCCGTTCCCAATTAGAGTACTTGGTGTCCTCGCCTCCTTTCACCCAGCTGAAGCCCTTCAGTGGCTGATGCTGCTGGTAGCATTTGCCCATCTCCCGATGGAGCCCGATCCACAGTCTTACCTTCACGTCTGTGCCAGCTCCCTCCTTGGGCATCTTGTCCAGCAGTTGCCAGGCCAGCGATGCCTCCTCTTGGCTCTTCACAGTCATCAGGTTGCCCCCATTGTCTTCGCACTTTCGCTGAGCCTCCATCCAGCTGTGCCTCTCAAAGTGGAGTGTGTAGCAAGCAGTGCCAGAACACAGGACCTCCCCCGTTTTGCTGGGCTGGACCATCAGTCCCAAAAGCAGCCCTTGCCAAAAGATGCGGAGGAGAATCTTCATCTTTGCGGAGCAAAGGAGCTGTGAACTTCGTGATCTTCCCCTTGCAAGCTCAAATTGCACAAATAAGTCTTGCAAAGGACATTCTAAGACAATGGAGCACAGATTGTTTGCCTCCCATATCCCTTCAGCTCAGCAGCTGGGTCCATATGCATCCTGTCTTGTTGTGATTCTTATTTATCACCGGAGACTTGAGTTTCCTGAGAAAAGGGTTATTGTTAATGGCAGACCTCGTTAGACCATTTGGTTTCACCTATCATTATTGGATGCATCCTTCTTTTTATACCCTCTTTCTGCTTTTTTATTTTTAACCTAGCCTTCTCACTTCGTGTGAGAATTTTGCTGGAATACTCCTTCTCTTCCTATTTTTATAGTAGTGAAACATCATCGAGCTTCCAAACAATCCAAATAGGGCCTTGGGTTTGTCAAGCCACCACTGTAATTTTATTTTTAATCATGTGATCTGGAGATAAGTTGCCATACTGTTCTGCATAGCTCCCTCACAATATTAATCTCACATTTTTTGTTATCTATAAATAGGCACAGAAGCCCTGAAATAGAAAATGGGTCATGGGAATGTCTAAGCTTTAAGGACAGCCAACTTCTAAACCAACTACTACATGCATAAAGCCCTGATTCAGATAAAGTTGATAGGCCTAAATTTCTTTTGAGTGCAACTGGTTTAGTGTATCAGCCTATCAGTCAAAAGGAATTTTGTAAATCTAATTTTGAATGAGTAAACTAATGTATGAATTATATACATATAGGGCAATCATATGCATGTTTATTTAGAGGTAAGTGTAATTTAATTGTGTTTATTCCCAAGTAAGGGCTCATCTAACTTTCTTTTGGACTGCATTGCTTTTTTTTTTAAAATAAATTTTTATTGGTTTTCCAAACACAAAAAATAAAAACAAACAATACACAATACACAGACATACAAACATATAAACATGTATAACTTCATAATCTTATTTTCATACACCTTACTTCCCGGACTTCCCCATGCCTCCCCTTTTCTGCATCCTTGTTTTACATTTCTTCAGCAACTCCTCCAATTAACTAATTATTCAATTCAATTTCTTTTAAATTCTTCCTTAACTTATTGATTACAGCTGCAATTCTCTATTTCCCAATTCCTTGACATCTTAACACTCCTCAATTTTACAACAATTTTTAAGATATATTTTGAATTTCTTCCAGTCTTCTTCCACTGTCTCTTTCCCCTGGTCACGGATTCTGCCAGTCATCTCCGCCAGTCCCATATAGTCAATCACCTTCGTCTGCCATTCTTCCAGCGTGGGTAGTTCTTGTGTCTTCCAATACTTTGCTAAAAGAATCCTTGCTGCTGTAGTAGCATACATAAAAAACGTCCTATCCTTCTTTAACACCAATTGGCCTACCATGCCCAAGAGAAAAGCCTCAGGTTTCTTAGGAAAGGTCCTTTTAAGGACTTTCTTAATTTCATTATAGATCATTTCCCAAAAGGCTTTAATCTTCGGGCAGGTCCACCAAAGGTGGTAGAAAGTACCTTCAGCCTCATTACATTTCCAGCATTTATTATTGGGCAAATGATAAATTTTTGCAAGCTTGACTGGGGTCATGTACCACCTGTAAATCATTTTCATAATATTTTCTCTTAAGGCATTACATGCCGTGAACTTAACACCGGTGGTCCATAACTGTTCCCAGTCAGCAAACATAATATCATGACCGATGTCTTGTGCCCATTTAATCATTGCTGATTTGACTGTTTCATCTTGTGTATTCCATTTCAACAGCAAATTATACATTCTTGACAAGTTCTTAGTATTGGGTTCTAACAGTTCTGTTTCTAGTTTTGACCTCCCCGTCTGGAAGCCTATTTTCCTGTCCTGTTTAAATACCTCATTTATCTGAAGGTAATGAAGCCAATCTCGTAGTTTAGGCTTTAATTTCTCATAGCTCTGTAATTTAATTTTTTCACCATCTTGCTCTAAAATTTCCCAATATTTTGGCCATTTAGACCCCATATTGAGTTTTTTCACTTCCCTGGCTTCCATTGGTGATAACCACCTGGGAGTTTTACTTTCCAATAAATCTTTATACCGCATCCAGACGTTATATAATGCTTTCCTGACAATATGGTTTTTAAAGCCTTTATGCATTTTTACCTTGTCATACCATATATATGCATGCCAACCAAATCTGTTGTCAAACCCTTCCAAATCCAAAATGTCCGTGTTCTCAAGAAGTAGCCAATCTTTCAACCAGCAAAAGGCTGCCGATTCATAGTACAGTCTTAAGTCCGGCAGGGCAAACCCCCCTCTATCTTTTGCATCAGTTAATATCTTGAATTTTATTTCTGGGCTTTTTGCCCTGCCAGACAAATTTAGATATGTCTTTCTGCCACTTCTTGAAACAGTCCATCCTGTCCACAATCTGCAATGTCTGAAATAAAAACAGCATTCTAGGCAATACATTCATCTTGATGACAGCAATTCAGCCTAACAAGGAAAGTCTCAACCTTGACCATATTTCTAAATCTTTCTTTGCTTCTGTCCAGCATATGTCATAATTGTCTTTAAATAGGTTCACATTCTTAGATGTTAAATTTACCCCCAGGTACTTCACTTTCTTTTCTATCATCAAACCTGTTTCACTCTGAAACCTCTCTTTTTCAACATTTGTTAGATTTTTCTCCAAAACTTTAGTTTTCTGCTTATTCAGTTTAAATCCTGCTACTTGACCAAATGTTTCAATTAATTCTAAAACCCTTTTAGTACTAGTTTCTGGCTGTTGCAAAGTCAATACTAAGTCATCTGCAAATGCCCTCAATTTGTAATGTTTGGCTCCGACCTGAACTCCGTTAACCAGCTGGTCCCCTCTAATCATATTTAACAAAACCTCCAAGACCGAAATAAAGAGTAAAGGGGATATTGGGCATCCCTGTCGTGTTCCTTTTTCAATAGGTATTTCTTCCGTGACCACGTTATTTACAATCAGCTTTGCTTTTTGTTCAGAATATATTGCACCTATACCGTTTTCAAAACTTTGGCCTACCCCCATCCCTTGGAGATTCTTCTTCATAAATTGCCAGCAAATATTATCAAAGGCTTTCTCCGCATCCACAAAAATTAGAACAGCTTTTGTATTAATGTTCACTTCTAACAATTCCATAATGTCTATTATATTTCTCACATTGTCTGACATATGTCTCCCTGGGAGAAAGCCCGCCTGGTCCTTATGAATCTCTCCTACCAACACTCTCTTCAATCTTTTTGCCAAAATGTCTGCAAAAATTTTGTAATCCACATTGAGTAATGATATAGGGCGGTAGTTTTTAACCTGGTTCTTCTCAGTCTCTGTTTTCTGTATAAGTGAAATGAAAGCTTCTTTCCACGATTCCGGTGCCTTTTTCCCCTCCAAAATTTCATTGCAAACCTTCCTCAATGGTTGTACCAACCATTCCTTCAATGCTTTGTAATATCTAGCAGTCAAACCATCTGGTCCTGGAGATTTTCCCAATTGCATATTTTGAATGGCTCCCTCTATTTTTTGTCCTGATATTTTCTCATTCAAGATCATTTTACTTTGCTCTGAGATTTTTTGTAATCCATATTTCTTAAGAAATTCTTCTATTTCTTCTTCGTTAACTGGCACTTGTGCATATAATTTCCTGAAATAACTTTGAAAGCAGTTGCTTATCTCATTTGGTTTATAAATATTCTTTCCATCCATCTCAAAGCTTGTCACCGTGTTCAATTTTTGCCTCTTTTTTAATTGCCATGCTAAAAGTTTCCCACATTTATCTGCTGATTCAAATGTCCTTTGTCTCATTTGCTTAATTTTCCATTCTATCTCTTTGTTCATCAGTTCCATATACTGCATCTGATAAAACTTAATTTCTCTCAAAATCTCATGAGACTTTGGTTTAGACCTCAGTTTCTTTTCTCCTTCTTTCATTTTTTCCAAAAAAATTTCTTTCTTCTCATTTTGTTTTTTCCTTTTTATCGAGTTCTGTTGTATTAGAAAACCTCGCATCACGGCTTTGCTTGCGTCCCAAATTATTCTTTTCTCCACCTCTGTTCTCAAATTTATCTCAAAGTAATCTCTCAATGTTTTTTGGGCCTTTTTGTAAATCTCTTCATCTCTAAAGAGGGAGTCATTCATTCTCCATCTGAAGGATCCAGCTGTTGTTACTTTCATCTCCATCTTCACATCTTCACATCTTCACTGCATTTCTAGGCACAGGTCTGGGCTTTAAAACTCCATATCTGAGCAGGGTTTTTGGATTGTCTTGCCGATTTCTTGGGGAAAACATGTATTTCACCAACTGAATTGGAGCAAATGGCAACTGGGTTTTCTGTAGATTGTCATTTACCGCAATAAGACATGAGTTTTCCCAGGGAAAGCACCAGGATTAAACACACACACACGGCTTTAAAGCACGGATCTGAGCCCAGAAAGTGCAGCACAAAAGGACCTCTGGATGAGCCCAGAGTTTGCTTATGATTGCAGCCTAAATTTTTCCTCTTCCTATAGCAAGTGATCTTCATAACAGGCTTATGCATTATTTATTTATTTATTTATTTATTTATTTATTTATTTATTTATTTATTTAAATAGACAAAAAGTAACAGATATCTCATGGCACAATTCTACACATACTTACCCAGAAGTCAGTCCCTGTCATGACTCACAGGCTGGCTGCCTAGTGAAATCAGAGACATGGAGAGCTTCTTCCAGCTCTTTTATTTAAATCAACAGAATACACAGAGAGGTGGTGAATTATGCTCCCCTTGGTCTCAAGACTTTGCTCAGAGTGCCTGCTCCACCCCCTTGTGTTACTCCTTACTCCTATGGTGGCCGGCAACGGAATCTTTCTGTTTCTGTTTGGCTCTCTGCTCTAAGATATGAAGGGATTGCCTGTTCCTCAGAGAAGGAGGAGGTTCTACCAGGCTTTCAATCGACGTGGTATCTGCTTCACTGTTTCTCCCACATCTGAGTCCTGTCTCTGTTCAGGATTAGGGCAACTACTCGCTTTCTCCTGTTCCTCATCCTCCATTATTTCATAGAATCATAGAGTTGGAATAGACCACAAGGGCCATCGAGTCCAACCCCCTGCCAAGCAGGAAACACCATCAGAGCACTCCTGATTTCCCATCTCTTTGCTTCTTCTTCTGGGGTGTGCCCTGTTCGCCACCACCACGAACCTGAGTCCATACTATTGTCATCTTCCTCCTGCCCAGAAGCCTCTTGGGATGGAGGTCTCTGCCAGTCTTCCTCATCTGCCTAGTTCCTGACAATCCCATGGAGTAAGATACCCTAGTAGGCAGCAGGGTGAAATACGTGAAGGCAAGAACTGGTGCCTAATGGGTGTAGCAAGACTTGGGGTGGGGTTAGGGCTGGGGGTGTTAGGGCTGGGGGTGGCTCTATTTGGGCTTGGCTTTGCACATCAAACTATCTTGGGCCGGTATGAAATCCGTTAAGCTCTTCCCAACCAATTAATCAGTTCTACATGATGAAACTGCGACCACATCAAGTCTTCCTGTGATGGCCTGGGATTCCGATTCGGAGGATGAAACAGAGGAATCCCAGCCTGCACAGGAGTCCCCGCCTCCAGGGCCGGCTGAACTGGGGCAAGGCCTAGATGCTGAAGAGCCTGCACCTGTGGCAGTGCATCAGGAGCTGGCCCCAGGTGAAGCCCTTCTGGCCCCAGAGGGGCTTGATGACTCAGTGGCCACAGGTGAGCCTCCTCCAGGGCCCAGTAACCCTTCGGCCTCTCCTGATCTGCAGAGGCTTAGGGCAGAGAGGCGAAGGGAACTGGTTGCCCCCAGGAGGAGTGCTCGCCTTAAGGCCAGAGGAGGCGGGGCTCCTGGGGGTCGGGACCGCCCCTGACCTTAGAAGAGGATAAAAGCCCAGTCAGCCCGGCCCCAGGTTGCGGGAGCAACGTCGTTGTTGGCTTCGGACCTTCCTGTGTTCCTGATCCCTGCTCGGCCTCCTGTTCCTGACTATCCGGTACTCCTGTTCCCTGCTCGGCCTCCTGTTCCCGTCCATCCGGTGTTCCTGTTACCTGCTCAGCCTTCTGTTCCAGCGTTCCTGTTCCCCGCCCGGCTCTCTGCATCGGACCTCGCCCCTCTTCGTGTGGACTCTGCTACACCCACGGTACCTTACCCCCGGGACCAGCACACTTCCAAAGCAGCAGATCCAATGAAATCAGGATTATGATCTTCAAGATGATGCTTCATCAAGTTTCAACACGTCTTCAGAGCATATAACCAAAGGTATCTAAATGATGTTTTATACAAGTGGCAAAATCAAAAAGTGTTGGGCATGAATCTTCCAGCCTGACCTCTAGAGAGCCCAGCTGAGGCTGCAGCCTGAGGCTCATGGTCTTTGGCAACGCTGCAGCAGCCTTCAGTGGCCAGAGAAGTGTGAAGGGGTGTGCCTGTGAAAGAAGAGTGTTTGTGAATGGTTTCCATATGAATGTGGCACGTTCCGTATGGTATCTACAGTGGTACCTTGGTTCCCGAACGGCTTGGCTCCTGAACAAATCAGCTCCTGAAAGCTGCAAACCCGGAAGTGAGTGTTCCGGTTTGCAAAAGTTTTTTTTGCAAAAGCTCTCAGAGCTTGCGGGGCTGGGGGCGGGGGAAGCACGAGCTTCCCCCGATCTCAGCCCCCAGAACGGGTCCGAGAGCGATGGCGAAGTTGCGTGCAACTTCGCCATCGCTCTCGGAGCTTGCGGGGCTGGGGGGGTAGTGCCCGAAGCCTGGGGCGTGCTGAGCTCAGCGCGCCCCAGGCTTGGGGGTGCAGGCAGCTCTCCGCAAGCCGTGGGAGAGCTGCGCGAAGCCTGGAGAGCGAGAGGGGTCGGTGCACATCGACCCCTCTCGCTCTCCAGGCTTCAGCGAAAGCCTGCATTAGCCCCATAGGACACACACACATTTCCCCTTCATTTTTGGAGGGGAAAAAGTGCGTCCTATAGGGCGAAAAATATGGTAATTTATTTAAAACAATTATATAAATACTTGGAAAGAAACAAAGAGAAATTTAGAAATTTGGGCTAGGATGAATTTATCTTTTGGGGGAAGAATATCAGTGATAAAAATGAATGTACTTCCAAGAATGCTATTTTTACTTCAGTCAATACTGGTGATCGGCAGTGCAGGACACTTCAAGGAATGGCAAAAAGATATTTCTAGATTTATCTGGCATCGGAAGAAACCAAAGATAAAATATAAACTGCTAACAGATGGCAAGGAGAGAGGGGGCTTTGCCCTGCCAAAGTTAAAATTATATTATGAGGTGTCCTGCATTTGTTGGATCTGGGAATGGATAATATTGAAAAATGTAGATATTTTAGATAGAAGGAAATGATAATAGATTTGGATGGCATGCATATTTATGGTATGAAAAAGGAAAGATACATAAAGGTTTTCAGAATCATCTAATAAGAAAATCATTATTTATGGTTTGGGGAAAATATAATAATTTATTAGAACAAAAAACACCTTGATGACTCCCCCCCCCCCCCCCCGGAAGCAATATCCTGAAAAAATCAAATATGAGAATTACTTGGCCAACATATAGAGAACTGTTAACTGAAATAGAACAGCAGGTGAAACTAAAAGATTATGAAGAAATAAGGGATATATTAATGAACTAGTTACAGTTTCACCAACTAAACAATATTTTCAAAATAGATAAAAAGAAATGTTTTAGTCATGAGCCATCAAGATTTCAAAACGATTTGTTAGAAAATAATGTTAAATTACTGTTGAAAATGTACAGTTTGCTATTATAATGGCATACAAAAGAGGAAAAGGTCAAGTGGTAATAATACACTGGGCAAGAGATTTGGGACATAATATTCAGATGACAGATTGGGAATGGTTATGGAAAACAGAACTGAAATTCATGGCCTGTAATAAAGAGAATTACCTGTATATGAAAATGATGTACCAGTGGTATTTGACTCCTACTAAGTTGGCAAAAATGTATGTTGTTTAGTCGTTTAGTCATGTCCGCCTCTTCATGACCCCATGGACCAGAGCATGCCAGGCACTCCTCCCGCAGTTTGGTCAAACTCATGCTGGTAGCTTCGTGAACACTATCCAGCCATCTCGTCCTCTGTCGCCCCCTTCTCCTTGTGCCCTCCATCTTTCCCTACATCAGGGTCTTTTCCAAGGAGTCTTCTCTTCTCATGAGGTGGCCAAAGTCTTGGAGCCTCAGCTTCACGATCTGTCCTTCCAGTGAGCACTCAGGGCTGATTTCCTTAAGAATGGATAGATTTGATCTTCTTGCAGTCCATGGGACTCTCAAGAGTCTTCTCCAGCACCATAATTCAAAAGCATCAATTCTTTGGCCATCAGCCTTCTTTTTGGTCCATAAAGAACCTGGTCCACCTGGAGCAGGAAATAGCAAGCCACTCCAGTATCCCTGCCAAGAAAACTCCATGGACAAAGACAAAAATGTATAGGACAAGTAAAAATACCTGCTGGAAATGCATGTGGTGGACTTGTAAGGTGATAAAAGCTTTCTGGGAGATGATAGACAATGAAATGAAAAAAATGTTTAAAATAAGTTTTGTTAAAAAACCAGAAGCTTTTTTATTACAGGCACCGATATTCCTAAGGACCAGAAAAGACTTTTTATGTCTGAAGCAACAGCCTCTCAGAGCTACTAGCCCAGAGATGGAAAGAAGACAAATTCCCTCCCAGAGAAGAATGGCAAACTAAGCTGATGGACCAAAATGGCAAAGCTGACTGGAAAACTCAGGAACTAAGAGGACAAAAAGTTTACAAAAGAATGGGGGGGGGGGGGATTATAAGTTATTTAAAAGACCACTGTAAGCAGATGGAAACATTGGCAGGATTTTGATCTCACTTGTAGTGTAACAATTACCATGGAAAATATGGATTGATATAATAGTTAGAATGTGGAAGAAGATGCAATTTTAAATGTTTAAAACGGGACTCCAGGGAGGGGGTGGAGGTGGGGAAGTCCTGAGATTTGGAGGAATCTCTGTATATGGTTATGTATTTGATATTTTTTATAATTTTGTATTGTAAAATCAAATAAAAATGATTTTTTTAAAAACAGGAAACTATCTCTGCTTTTCACGGCATGAAAAATATTTTGAGGAGACTACATTGTGCAGTGGGCTGATATCTCTGGCTCCCATCTCATCTTTCAGCTCACAATCATAGACTGCAGGACTGCTGCTGGCTTAAGAGAGCATATTCTGAACAATCTCTGTTGCAAGACACAAAGGGATTTTGTGCTAATGGCCATGAGGAAGCCTCTGCTTGTGACAGTCTGAGCTTCTCAAACATCAAGGTAGACAGTATGTGCCAGTGCATTTACGGTTTTGTTATTTAAATAAGAACAGAAGAGGAGCCTGCTGGATGAGATGGCAGGATTCAAGCACAAGAACTCTCTCCCAGCAGCATGGCTGCCTCTGGCTGTGCAGGCAGAGCATGGTCCTCGTGGCCGACAGCCACGGATAGCCCTCTCCGTCATGGGTTGGTCCAGTCCTCTTGGAAAGCCACTAAAACAGAAACACAACTCTATGACTTTTAGAAGACATCGGAAGGCAGCCCCATATGGGGAGCTTTTTGATGCTTGATTTTTACTGTGTTTTTATATTTTGCTGGAAACCACCCAGAGTGGCTGGGGCAACTCAGTCAGATGGGCTGCAGGTAAATAATAAATGATCCTCTTTTGAAGCCATCCAGGTGGATGGTCATCCCTGCCTCCCCTGGGAGGGAGTTCCATAGTTCCAACTCTGCACTGCATAAAGAAGGACTTTCTTTTATCTGTCCTGAATCTCCCAGCCTTTTCGTTCTGGTCTTAGGGGGGTGGCTGCTGATCAGAACTGGGACCACGTCACACAGGATGCAGATTTCAGCCCTTTCCTGCCATCTTGCAAACCTAGTGAACCCCCCCCCCCCTTCTGGAGCACTTTTGCCATTTCCCCCCTGTCCAGAAAGTGAGATACAAAGCAAACACAAGTTTCCAAGTTTGGGGTATCATGAATCTCATGTTACTGCTTTTGTGTGGTCTTTGTTTTTTGCCTAGAAAAATGTTTGGGGACACATTTGCCGCCACAACTCTTGCTCTGTGTGTGGTGAATTGAGTTGAATGACAGGTTTGTGTAAGTTTTCAGAAGGCAAAAATTCAGTGACAAGCATAGCTGTAGCTGTGTTGCTGTTTCACTGCTCCTGTACATTTCAGCCAGACTTACAAGGAAGAACTTCCTGGCGGACTGTGCCCTTGGTTTATCTTAGGGAGCCAGAAAATTCTATCTAATGAAAATATATGCTGTGTGGTATTGTGCACTGTATTGAACATCCTGCTGCGATATCCTGTTCTTTCATCTTAGGCATCTGTTGAATCATGATGGCTCTTCTTAATCACAGGAAATACAATGTAAGTTATTTCTCATATGTCTAAGGTGCAGTCTGCTATAATGCAAGTGTTACAAAAAGTTGTGAGTTGGTGTGGGTGTGTAAATTGTGGTAAATTACAAGCTAGACTACACAGCAAAGCGCTGGGCTGGTTCCCAGCATTATTGCTTTGATCCAGTTGGGAGCTTACAGGGCTTCTACAAGCAGATCCAAAGCTGGTAGGGAGGAAAGGAGCATAGTTAGCAACTGCACACTAGCTCAGACTGTTCACCCATCTAGGGCAGTCCTGCCTACACTAATTGGCAGCAGTTCTCCAGGGTTTCAGACCATGGATGCCTCCAGACCAACCTGCAGGTGCAGGCAACTGAACCTGGAACCTTCTGCATGCAACGCAGTTGCTTTATAAAAGAACTATCACCTCCCCGCAAGGCAATGAATGATGACACGTTTCACAACAACTCTTGGCTCCCCTCCTCATGGACCCTCTCTCTGCCTGCACAAACTCCCACTCAGGCTCTCACTCTCCTCCTCCCACTGGACCCACCCTCTTGCCCACGTGGAGGAGGAGGAGGAGGAGGAGGAAGAGAAAGAAGAAAATGAGCATGAATATGTTTGAAGTCCAAACAGAACAGGGGACACTTTTCTCCCCCCAAAAAGGGATCATGTGATCATTTTCTTCTAGGGACGTGTGGCAACCCTACTACAGTCCCAGCTTGGGCTGCTGTGAGGCCAAGGCTAATGACTCCAGCCCAAAATTCCACATGCTTTGGCCCTTACAGGGAGCAATCTCATGAACAAGCCTTTTCATCCATCTTGATGCTGAAAGCACTTCTGCAGACACAGAGGAATATGTACTGTGCTGTTTGCAGACATGGGGAAGCACTTACCCATACAGGCAGTCTGTTGGTGCATGTGCAAGGAGTCCCGAGTTCAAGTTGGCTGTCTGACCGGCTAAAGCCCTGTATGCACTTGGGAGGCTTTCTATCTTCTTCATTGCAGATACATGTATAGCACCGAGATTTCATGCTCATCAGTTCCATCTCAGTACATGCTAGGCAATCCCTGCTTTAAAAAGCAACTGTGTGAACTGTGTTTCTACATTAGGCCATGCACATGCAAAAAAGGTGTCATTCTGTAGTGTGTGGGGTGGGTGAGTGCAGCTGGTAAACCCGCCTTCAGAACCAAGAACCAGTGCTTCAGGATCCTGCATATACTGCTGAACATATTACTAGCTCCAATCACCTTTTAGAAATAGAGAGGATTAATCTAAATACGCTCAGGGCAAGCCATTTTCACTCACATGCACCTGTTCAAGCATCTCCTCCACTTGTGACTGGGAAGGTCTCCAAGAAGACACCAAGCATTCACAGGCTACTATTTTTGGAGCTATGAGGGGAAGTTTCCATGGTGTCACAGGGCAGCCACGATTCAGTCCACAGAACTGGAAAGAGTCTTGAAGCAAAACCATATGAGTTCTTACTGCTTTGCTCTGTGTTTGCTTGTTTGTTTTTGTCCAAAGGCAGCCTTGGCAAGCTACCATTGGGCAGTAATCACTCACTACAGTGATTGCCTTGAAAGTGTGGCAGAAGCTCAAAATGTGCTGAAATAATCTTACTGCATTGTTATGAGAATAAATATTTTTGCACTTTTTGTGGGTTTTTAACTTTTACCAGTTTGGCTTTCCCCACTTCCCTTTGTGACTTGGTGCAGCACCTGCACAACAGCATTGTCCTAATTGTCTTAAACCAGAACAAGACAGCACAGCTGCAGATCTCGACTAACTGCTGCACCAATAGGCTTAAGGCAGAGTCCATTAAGCAAATGGTATGGAGTAAATGGAGGGGTGTCAGGATAAAAGCCAGGAGAAGAACTTCTCAAAGTGAGCTGCCAAAAATGGTTAAAGCAAGAAGAGCTTTGAGGAGGGAGGAGAAAGGAGAAAAGGATATATGAGAATAGGGAGGAGATAATTCATTCCGAACCAAAGAAGCCTATGGAGGACCCAGAAAGAAGGAAATAAATTGCGCTGATTGTACGGAGGCAGGGAAGTAGAAAAGGTGGATGAAACTTTATAACCCCAGAGGGAGCTTAAAAGACATTTGTGGTTACAGCTGAGTTGGGGAAGGGTCATTGCTCAGTGGCAGAGCCTCTGCTCAGCCTCAGTCCTCAGCATCTCCACCTCTGAAATCCTGGACAGGTTACCAGGACCAAGGGTCTGCCTCACAGTCTAAGGCAGGCTGCTATGTTTGTTTCCTAGAATCACAGAATTGCAGAGTTGGAAGGCATCACGAGGGTCATCTAGTCAAGCCCCTTGCAAAGCAGGGATCGTTTCACCCAATGGGGGCTCAAGCCCAGGACCCTGAGTTGAGGAGTCTCATGCTCTGCCAGCTGAGCTACCCACAGGAAGAGGCACTTTTGCTTGTTTGTTTCATAAAATGTATATATGGCTTGGCTGTAAAAAAAACCCCAAACCCTCAAAGCGGTTTACAAAAAAGATAAAACAAGAAAATCAAGAACAAATTCACAACCCTGCTTTAAAACATACAAAAGTTAAAAACCTAAAACAAATTATAATTACCTCAGCTTTCTAAGCATCTGGGTTGGCTGGCAACTGTCTGTCTTGGGAGACAATAGAAGGGTGTACCTTTGGGGGTGACATCAAACCGCTGGAGAGTTACAGCTCCAGCTGTGGCTGTAGAGACACCTGGGCAGCCTTGGCAAAACAAGAATGTTTTTAGCAGGCACCCCAAAGAGTACAGTGAAAGCACTTGCTTGATCTCAATAGGCAGGGAGTTCCAAAGTGTGGCAGCTGCCACACTAAATGATCAAGTTCTTACAAATGTGGAGCAGGGATTATGGGGCATGTTTAGTAGAGCCAATTCTGCCAGTTGAAGCAGAAGTCGGATCATTGGGGGGTGGGGTGGCAGGGAATCTTGTAGGTAAACTGGCCCAAGTTGTTAAGGGCTTTATATACTAATAGTAACACCTTGAACTCAGCCTGGTAGCAGATCAGCAACCAGTGCAGGTCTCTGAGCACAGGTGCTGCATCCTGAAAGGGCCTCACTCCCGTCAGCAATCGCGCTGCAGCATCCTGCACCAACAGCAGCCTCTGGATCAAGCTTGAGGGAAGCCCCACACAGTGTATTGCAGTAATCCAGTCCTGAAGTAACCAATTCATGAACTATGGGATGAAGAATGACTCAGAAAGAAAGAGTGAACCTGCCACAATTGTGTGATTCAAAATAATATTCTGTCTCAAATGGGGCAGAGTTATTGAAGGCTTACTTGGACTGGCTTTAAACATGGAAAACTCTCATCATTTTGGAATGTTATTTTGAACTGTAATTTCCTGCCCTTTTTTTAAGCAATGAACTCTGGTCTCTTCTGTGCAAAACTGCAGAATCCTGATAGGACAAATGTTGACTTGCCTTTAGAGGAGGCATTCTGATGAATATGCAGAAGGGAAGGCAAAGAAACAACCATTCATCTGTCTGCTAACCTCAGCTTGTAAGCATTTGGCTTGGCAACTTCAATAACTCTCTCTCTCTGTGGGGGGGGGGCATACATAATGGCACTGCATATCTATCTTAGAGAAATCACAGGATAGTGCAACTCAGCAGTCATTCCTCTAAGATTTACTCAAAGGAAAACCAGCCTGACTCCTGACATCTCCCCATATCTCTATGGTTGTCTTCTGGGAGAGAGTCCAGGAAAGAGGGTGGAGTGGGATGAGCTGGAGGAAGCCACCCAGTGCGGAAGAACAACTTGATAGTGCTATTTGAGGTCAGGCTGGGCGAAGCTGCACCGGGTTTGAGAGAATGCTCTCAAGTCAGATGGAATGATCTGGCCATTTCACTTTTCCCCATTCTCATTTTTTTCAGTCCTAAATTGAATTCTCTACATTTTGTAGTCTTTTATTTTTAAAAAAATCCTATTGAAACTTCTTCAGCACTTTGGTGCAAATCTCTCCTAATGTTTACCTAATAAACCAGCAGCAGAGTGTGAGTTCCCATGCCCAGGGTGGGTGGGTGTGTACGCAGAGGGGGTGCACACGCCAGGAGAGTGCAGGGTGAAGGAGCCTGTTGTGGCACCCAGCCCTTGCCACCCACACCGCTGCCTTCTGGGTTTAGAATTACACACCCAACTGCTTTTTGAACTGCAGGAGAAACATACATCCCATAGGCATAAAGACAAGACTTCAATCATTTAATGTGCCCCTAGAGCTACATCTCTTCCTTTTCTGTTAACCACAAATAGGAAAGCAAACAACCAACCTGTAGAGTCATATACAGACAGGGCCAAACTCTTGTTTTTAATTAATTACAGCCATGGAGGTCCCTGACTGCTATTGCAGCACCAATGGGAACTTTTTTTACTAAGTTTCTTAGCTGTGGGGTAGGATGTTGGGGATGGGGTCATGGAAGGGGCAAACCTTTCCTTCACATCTGCAGCAGAAAGCCCACTGCAGAAACACACACAAAAAGACTGACTTGTTGAAATAAAGAGACAAGAAAATGCACTAAAAAGTGTGTTGCTTGGTGAAATGTTGGGCCCAGCAAACAAATCAGAATTAATTCTCAATCAACAGCAGACATCATAGTACCTCTACACAATCTTTGTGCAAGCGGATCAGGATGAATGCTCAATAAACAGGTTGTCTGGAAGTGGCCAATGACAACATTATATAGCATCAAAATCAATTTTGAATTTATAGAGCAAGGTGGGGTTGGGTGGGGAGATTGGAGTGCAGTCAGGTTTGAAGCCAAGAACAATGTTCTGCATTCAAGCATTTATCTTGGCAATAAGCTTTTCATTCTTACAGCCATCAGATGAGCTTTGTATATTGTAAACCATCTCTAATGTTTATTCAAGGAAATGGGGCTTTGGGGCATTACAATTGCAGGAAGGCTGAGAAACAGAGCCTCTGAAATCACTCGGGTCTCCTTCAACTATATTGTTTAAAGTAAGTTTGGGGCCTAATGTCTGGGCTTGTCCATTATTATGCTTCTAGAAGGGTTCTCCAAGGAATCCCTTGAAGTGTTTCCCAAGTACATTCAGCTAAGGGAAAAGGGCAAATGCAGAAGCAGCGATAAATCCCATTGTTCCAAGGCTAATTTCCTGTGACAGGGGTTTGGTGAGCTGTGGGGTGGGGCTTTACTCAGGAACACCATTCAGGAAAAGGGGTTCCGTGTCCCCACTCATATTTCTTTTTTTCTTTTTTTAAATTATATTTATTACTTTTCAAACAATTTCAACACAACACTACAAGAAAAAAGAAAAAAAGAAAAAAAGAACAATACAAATGTAATACAAAAACGCTACATACAAAACAAAACAAAAACAAACAAAAACAATTTAAAAACACCTCAAACATTTTCAATATCCTATCTTTCATTCGATTATTTCCAACGACCTCCTCACACCTCCCTTTTTGTATTCCACTTCTATTAATTGTTTCAGCAATTCCTTTCCATCTTCCTCTGTTTTCTATCCTATAATTATCTTAACACATTCTTGCCTTATTTTTTCCTTTAATTTTCTATTAATCTATACTTAATTCCTTGTAACATTTCTACTAAAGCCATATAACTTCATTCCAACATTCTTCTAACATTCATTAATTTTACCATATTTCTATAAATAGTCTTTAAACTTTTTCCAGTCTTCTTCCCCCGACTCTTCTCCCTGGTCTCGGATCTTGCCAGTCATTTCCGCCAATTCCATATAGTCCATCAACTTCATCTGCCATTATCCAACACTTCAGTGCTTTCAAGAAGCAGCCATTCTCTCAGCCAGCAAAAAGCAGATGGTTCACAACAAAGTTTAGGGGTCTGGCAGGGCAAGTCCACCTCCTTCTTTGGCATCCGTCAATATCTTAAATTTTACTCATGGCTTCCTGCCCTGCCAAACAAATCTAGAGACGTCCCTCTGCCACCTCCTGATACAATCCATCCCATCCAAACCTTGCAATGTTTGAAACAAAAGCAACATCCCCGACAACACAGCCACCCTCATCCCCACCACAGCAACTCGGCCCAACAATAACAACTTCAGATTTGACCATATTTCCAAATCCCCCTTCTCTTCAATCCAACGTCCTTCACAGTTGTCCTTGAATAAATTCACATTTCTGGCGGTCATACTAACCCCCAAATACCTCTCTTTCTCAACCGATGTTAGTCCTGTCTCCTCCTGAAACTCTGTCAAGCTTTCCTTTTCCTCAGGTAGGGCTCTGATCCTCAAATTCATCTGTTTCTCTTTAAGTTCAATCATAACAAATGTCAGCTTATGTTCATCAAGTTGTCCTTGTATGGATGGGGCTCTCTCTCTCTCTCCAGTTGAATTGCTTTAAATTCAGCAGCAAGGGTTTTCTCCTTAACTTCATCCGCAGTTTGCCGTATCAGAGTAGATTCCTGTATCAATTTCTGGATGGTTTCTGTATTGGTATTCACCTTTTGTCCCAGATTATTTAAACTTTCTTCCATTAAGTCTATTTTAATATTTGCAGCATTTACTTTCACATTCATCAAATCTGTTTTCTTGTGAAGCTGTTCCAGCAAATCGTTTATTTTCAATAATGTGACCACTAAGGCCTCTTCTGTCGACATTCCGTCTATTTTTTCCTTTCCATTTGCCATAACACTTAAGAGACTCAAGGTCAATCCCAGAGTCTCACGCTTCTTTATCTTGCAGCTGGAAATTCCCCTAGCCCAGCTCCTATAGAGCAACCAATTTCAAAAGCTTCCACTAGGGGAAACAGTTTCTATTTGTATTAGTCAGTACTGTCCTCTTTTAAACAATGTTCCAATAATCCAAAGTTAGTTTGAGTTTTACTCCTCTTTAAAAGCAGCCAGAGACAGTAGAAACAATGTATTCTCTTATTTCGCAACCTGTCAATGAACGTTCTAAACGCTGTCAATGAACATTCCAAAAGACATTGATCCTACTGGCAGCCCGTTTCCAGGGTCAGAGCGGCAGTATTTTAACTCTTTTAACTCTCTCCTACAGGCATATTCAGTCCACCACTTCCCCCCCTTCTCCTGCCTCCAAAGGGGGGGGGGGTTAGTTCTTTGCCGATGGAGATTTTAGTCTTTTTACAAAAGGGTTTCCAAGACTTCAGCTTGCCGACTCATTGCTTTAATTTATTTACAAAAGGGGAGGCGGACTTCCTGTTTTGAACCTCCCCATTTCGATGCCAAATTAAACGTTTAAAAATCCAATTCTGCCACTTCAGCTCTACTCACGGGTAATTACTTTAGAGTCCAATTGTCCACAGGAAAAAGTCAGTGCTCTCCGGCAACAGCTATGCGGCTTCGCTCCGTGGAAGAAGCAGACGATTCGAAGCACCGCGCCGCTCACCCCACATCGCTCCGGATCCCCGAAACCGGGTTTCCCCGCGAGTAGGCAAGGCGCAAAAGGTGCCCGCCGAATCCCACATTCACAAGCTTCTCCCGCCTGTGATTTTTACAGGTCTCCGCCTTCGCCGTGGCGGTACAGACCCAAATTCCCACGGGGCAGATTCCTCCCTATCAGAGGAATTCAGCCATTGCCGGAGGCACCGACCCAAATCATGGAATCATAGAATAGTAGAGTTGGAAAGTACCTCAGTGGTCATCTAGTCCAACCCCCACAATGCAGGAATCCCAACTAGATCAGACTTGACAGATGGCCACCCAACCTCTGCTTAAAATGCTCCAAGGAAGGAGAGTCCACCACCTCCCAAGGGAGACCTTCCTGTCAGACAGATCTTCCTGATGTTTAGTCAGAATCTCCTTCCTTGTAACTTGAATCCATTGGTTTGAGTCCTACCCTCTGGCTCTGGAGCAGGAGAAAACAAGCTTGCCCCATCTTCTATGTGACTGCCCTTTAGGTATTTGAAGATGGCTATCATATCTCCTCTTTACCAGGCTAAATATATCTAATTCCCTCAACCATTCCCCATAAGGCTTGGTTTCCAGACCCCTGATCATCTTGGTTGCCCTCCTCCACACACATTCCAGCTTGTCCATATCCTTCTTAAATTGTGATGCCCAGAACTGGACACAGGACTCCAGGTGTGGTTTGACCAAGGCAGTACAGAGTGGTACTATCACTTCCCATGATCTGGACACTAAACTTTTGTTGATGAGCCTAGAATTGCATTAACGTTTTTGCTGCTGCATCACACTGTTGACTCATGTTAAGCTTCTGGTCTGCTAAGACCCCTAGATCCTTTTCTTGTGTGCTACAGGGAAGCCAGATGTTAGGGGCTGGACTGGATCAAAAGAGTAGGGAATGCAATCGCAGGAAGATCAGATCCTAACAGAAGAGGAGGGGGAATATTCACCTTCCCTGAGCCCAGCGTCTCCAGAAGCAAGGAGGCAGGCAGACACAGAGGCTGCACAATTGAGAGAGGAGCTCCCCAGCTTTGAGATAGTAACTAAGCAATCAGAAGGGAGGGAGCAGCTGGGTGATACATCAATCAAGAGTGGGGGGGAACTCCCTCCCCCCGAACTCAGAAGTATGAGCGTGTCAGAGAACAAAGGAAATGCAGCGGGGGAGGGACATCCCACTGGCGCACTTCTTGCTGCGGAAGTAGAGGGGAGGAGTCAGAATGAGCAACTGCTGTGCTTGCAGAAAGTTGTGTCTGCGTCCGCAACATGATACTGTAATAGAAAAATTATAAATCTACCAAATGCTCCTTAATTCTTATCAGAGAGCTACCAGAAGGGAGAGGGGAACTCCTGTACTTGACAACAGGTGTCCCCCATCTTATATTTGTGCAGCTGGTTCTTCCTGCCTAAGTGTATAACCTAACATTTCCCCCTCTTGAAATTCATTTTGTTAGTTTGGGCCCAGTTCTCCAGTCTTCTAAGGTCATCTTGAATCCTGATTCTGTCTTCTGTGGCATTAGCTACCCTTCTCAGTTTGGTGTCATCTGCAAATTTGATCAGCCTCCCCTCAATTCCTTCATCCAAGTCATTTATAAAGATGATGAAGAACAATGGGCCCAGGACAGAACCCTGTGGCACCTCACTTGACACTTTCTTCCAGGATGATGAGGAACCATTAATGAGCACCCTTTGGGTGCCCACAGACCAACTGTTTATCTGTTCTAGGACCTTTTTTGGTACCAATGCAAAGCTCACCTGTCAAGAGCACCTATATCTCTTTCCAGATCTCTTTTCCTCTTACATACTGAGCAAATATCATTATCAATCATTCAATGAACCTATTTTTTAGTAACATGTGAAAGGCACAAATCCTGTTGCTTTAAAAATGGCAAGTTTGCATATCCAGTGTCAACAACCCTCTTTAGCTGTCATGACATATTAAAATAATAATAATCTCAACAAGTACTTTTAAAGTACGGCTCATTTGCAATCTAATACTGTGTAAAGGATTTTGTACTAATTATCCTGAAACCTTTTCTAGAAACCCCAATGTGACAGAGGTGAAAAGTTATCTGGCTTCCATTTGTTGAACTGTTCTGATCCCACAGGTTCTGGAAGTAATAACCACCTAGAAAACCCTCTACCAGACAACTGTTGGGATGATGGGCTAGGGAAGGAGAAAGCTTTGCAGCAATCACTGTCACAAAGTAAATATGATAATGCTTTTGTACTTCTATTTGGTCATATTCACTGTGAGACTTCTGCCATCTGCACTTAGAAATCTCCCTGCCTGAATTACCACTATCTCCTGAGTAAACTAAGAAACCAATCAAGCTCTATTGTGCAGGAGAGGATATGTCTATGGTTCTTTCCATCTCACAATTCCAAATTGAGACCAGGGCCCTGAAAGGAATGCCAGCTATGCCAAACATAAAACCATCAAGAGCTACTCCGGGAGAGGGGAGGCAGTAAGGCCCCTCGGCTGGCCTGGTTGGGACTAACTGCTCTTCTCTGGTGCCATCATGTGGCCATTGAAGGCCACCTCCCCATCTCTATGCAAATTTTGAAGAAAAGTGGCATAGAGTTTACAGGGATCCCAAGGGTTAGGGTTGCCATATTTCAAAAAGTAAAGACCAGGACACTCCAAATGTTGTTGAGGTTTTTTTAAAAAAACACACACCAAAAAGTCACCTGATTTTTCAATTGACTTGCATAAGATCCAGGACAAAGCACTACTTTTTGGAAATTCCTCCTAGACATCAATTCCGGCATTGACATCCCGGGAATGTCCAGGAAATGGCACCCCAATCTCAGCCAGATCATACATGGCAGGTGCCCACCCAACCTCAAATAAAGGAGAGTCCACACCCTCCTGAGAGAGGCTGTTTCACTTTTGAAAGTTATCTCTGCTGTTTTGGCCATAATCTTCTTTCTTGTATCCTGAAGCCATTGGTTTGGGTCCTAGCCTCCAGAACAGGAGAAAACAAGCTTGCGCCATCTTCCATGTGATAGCCCTTTAGATATTTGAAGTTGGCTCTCATATCTCCTCTCAGTCTCCTCTGTTCCAAGTTAAACAAACCTGGTTCCCTCAACTGTTCCTCGTAAGGTTTGGTTGCCCTCCTCTGCACATGTTCTAGATCCTTCTGGGCCAAAACCAGACCTAAACCCCAATTGAAATGGATCTAGAAAATCAGTTTCCTCCAAGAGCACCTGGATCTGTTCCATAACCTCAAGAACCTTGCCCAAGTAGGGGAGATTAGCAACTGGCCAGTAGTTATTTAAATTTTCTGAGTCCAGGGAGCGTTTCTTAAGGAGTGGTTTTACCACCGCCTCCTTCAAGCAGGCAGAAACCATCCAGTCTCGTAGGGAGGCATTGACCACCCAGCCAGCTGCCCCCTCCCTGCTAGCTTTTCTCATGAGGGGCAAGGGTCCAGAGCGGAAGTGGTTGTCCTGACTGATCCAAGGACCTTGTTCACATCCTCCAGCCTTACCAGCTGAAACTCATCCAACACAACATCCAGTAGGACCAGAACCACCACAAAGCAGGCCATGTATCCCCAACTCAGCCAGCTATTCCAGAAAGATACAATTTTTGATGGTATCAAACGCCACTGATAAGTTGAGAATTAACAAGGATATATTTCCCCTGCATCTGTCATGGCCAAGGTCATCATACAGGGCAACCAAAGCAGTCCAACACCACAGGACCAGACTGTGCTCTGCACACCCCTTGAGATTCATCTGCTGTAACAGTGGAAGCAAGTTCTCGATGGAGGCTGTCTGTTCTGCCACTTCCTTTAGGCCAGGCGGTAACAGGTCCTGCACCACCCAGAAAGCTCTGCTGGCCGACACAATGAAGCTGCAATGGAGGCAGGAAAGTACTTTTTCTTTGCATCCTTCACTGCCACTAGGTAGGCTCGATGATGTACAAAGCAATATGTGTGTGTCTTCTTAGGTTTGAAGTTTGGCTAAAGGGTGGAGTATAACTGCCTTAAATAAATTAAATATGCATTGTGTTCAGCGACACTTACTTCCAGGTGTGCTTTTAGTCTGCAACCTTATTGGAAAGGACCCACAAAATCCGCATTTCCCCCAATTGTTTTCTCCCATGGCAGCTCATATCCAAATGGGGTTGTATTCAAATATCACATGGCATTCACCTGCCCTGCCAGCTCCACAATGACTTTGGCTTGTGCAAAGGGGCTCCCCCCACTGTCCCCCTGCACCCCTCAACTGGCTCTTTGGGGGTCAAGACAACCTCTCTTAACAGTGCACAGGGGAAGGGAATATTTCTGTTTGGAAAGCTGCAATGTTTGCACAGATGAAATATGCTTGCAGACCCAGATTTTCTGTCCACACCCTTGAAATGCTATTTCCTGCTATGCCCACCATGGTGCTGGTCTCCTTTTCAGATTTCCAGAGGACAGAAAAACTCCAGATTTATTTATTTATTTTGGGTGGTGGTGGGGAGATAAAGTGTCGGGCAGTAGTAGCTGAAGGAAAACCTCAACTGGATGAGGGGGAATTAATGAAGGTGCAAGAGGTTTGCGATCCACTTGAAGCTGAGGTGTGTGTATAGTCCCTAAGACTCTAGAACTCAGTGGGCTTTACTTTAATGGAAACATGCTTAGCATGGCCCTGTGCATTATTTCATTCTGGCATCCCAAGAACCAACCTGGCAAAACTACTGGGTCTGCAATTCCTAAGGCTGAAAACTCTAATCTCCAAAGGCATCACAATCCAGTCAGGTGGTCTTGAATAGGGCTGATCAACTGGTGGCGAGAGTAGGGCCTGAACAGATGCTCAGAAAATATGACAAAAGCTATGATTTGTGGTTTTTTCCACTGTTAGTAATCACATGAGCCAGTACTGAATAATGGTACTTTATTCTTAGCAATGAATATCTATGGGACACAAATTTTTTCAAAACCTCAGTCTCTGACAAGGTATGTTTTTATTTTTCATACTAATCCAGCATGAAAACATTGATTACAAACCTAATGATAAATCACAAAGAATAAGTTTAAAGGGAAACTACATGATTAGCTTGCATCCTGTAAGTATATGTCAGAATTTCAGAGTTAGTAACATTTGCTTGAGAATACATCTGGATTATTGCTCTTCTTGAATCTGGAGAAGACCACCAGAACAGCTATGATGAAGCAAACAGGCGTTTAGGTGCAATTGTTTCTCTTCAGGCTGATGTGGTTTGTCCAAGGAACAGAATACACCTGAAAGTTGCAAGTCACATGCTACAAGCAGGGAATGAGAGAGAGAAAACCCATTAATATGACTAATATGAACTGCATCCATAGTAAACCAGAACATTATTAATTAAAAGTTAATGTCCTTATGTTGGACATGGCCCAGCTAAAGTGAAGCGCTTCTGTTTGTGTGCTGAGCAGTAAATTTTTACTGGGTTTAATGAGACTAACCTCCAAGTAAGGGTGTGCAGGATTGCACCTGTAGTCCCTTAAAGGGAATTAAATGTTAACTTGGTCTGTGTTGTGCTCCTTGTTTTACAGCAGCCTAAGAAGCCTAATGGCGTAGATTGCATGGGCACAAAACACTGGAAAACATTGACTGTAATAAAGGGAGATTTCATAGGGAACCTTTTCCAGTGCATTGCATCCTGTGTCAGCACAGACGTTATACATGTGCCATCTTTAGTCCCTCTGTGAAACATGACTTCATGTCTCTCTGTTTAGCAGAGGGACATGCATGCTTCTGTGTTTTCAATCATTAGGGATACAACAAATCCCTTGTTGTGCACCAAGAGAGACCCCCTCCCCACCCCAAACACCAACAACATTCACTGAGCTCTTTCCATACATGCAGGTCCACAACAGGATAGATCTGCTACTGACAGCAATGCTGCTTCAACACTCATTTATCCACAGTTCTACAACGAGTTTTGAGACAATATGTGTTGTAATGCGAGTCTGCTTCACTCTCAACATGTTATGCAGTACACAAGCATAGTAAATGTACAGTAAATGTACATAGTAAATCACAGTAAATGCAAACATGTGAGCATAAACTGACCCTTTTGGCCGAGGGGTAAGCACAGGTGGACAATACAAACAATAAAAATGCTCAGCGTTACAACAAGCAAGGTAAGTGAAGAGAAGGCCTGCGCTTCTTGAGGGATAATCACAGGACCCAAATGGACAGAGCCACTCTCATGGTCTCCTCATCAAAAGGGACAACCTCATGCCATGTTGCCATAAGTTTGAATGGCTATCATTTTCTCCTAGAGGGAAGAGTCAATGGGAAGCACAGAATGGCGCCTGGGGGGGGGTAGGGGTCAGATACAATTTGTCTCTCTTCAGCTGTCCCCCAGACCATGTAGCCCAATGACTCGCCCCACGTCACTTAATGGGTCCTTGTCTCTATAGGATCAGCCCCTTATTGGCACCCCCAGTTTCTTGGGCATTCTGGAATGGAGATAACTTATAGCCAGATGACCCCCTGAGGTTTCCCACCAGAGAAGAGCACCTGACTGAAGATTTTTCTTTCCCACAACCTTGATCCCAAGTACATTTTCCCAGTCAGAAGAAATGCCAATCATTCCTCCATCTGAGGAAAAGTAGAAAGGCTCCTGTGGCAGCCCTGGGAATGAAGCCTGCAGCTGCATCACCCCATCCTAAGCTCCCTTGCTTGTCATGCCAGAGTGTGACAGAGACTGAAAACTGCCTTTCAGGGAGACTTCCGTTCAGCTCATGGAGATCCCGTTGCTCTACCCCAATGGGAGAATTAAGCACACAATACAGTCCTGACATTAATGGGGCCAAAGCGCTGAACTTCAGCTGAATCAGGCTACATATACTTGTACTAGGTTTGGTACCATTTTAAGCTTTACTCCATGAAAAATGTTAAAATGTGCAATACTACACAATTATGTGACAGCCCAAAGCTGCTGACTGTTATTACAAGAAAGTAAGTGTATTTACTTGGAAGGAAATCCCCCCTGAAATCATGGAGGAGATAAGAATAGCTAGCTAACTGGAATAAGACAAGTGCTTCTTTTCACATTTTTTGGGGGGGTGAGAACTTGTATAACGAAGTTTAGATAGTTGCACAGACAGGCACTGCTGATGCTGCAAAACTACTGAAAAGGGAACTTGAACTAGTTAAGCACAGAAGGCTTTTTGTGCTGTGCTCAGCTAGAAGTCTTCCAAGTCACCAAGCAACTGTTTTGAGTTCTTTGACTAGGCAACAGCACCCCCAAACAGAAAACACAAGGGCTTCTTTGTGTGTTGAACAGAGGCTGCTGGAAAACCCAGGCGTTTTACTCTTTTTGGCTCCTGAGTCATTTGTTGGTGGTTGCTAAAGATTTTCTTTTTTTTTTTGCTTTTCTTTGTAATCAGCCGATTTTGGCAATTCCTTGTGCTCTAGTTGCTATAATGAATGGATGCAAGATGTTTCTTGTGGTGTGAGGACACAAGAAAACCATTCCTCTACTCCACAGACCCCCCCTGCACCAAACCAGAGAAAGCAGGCTGCACTTCAGTCCTCATATTTAGGGGAATCCTCTGCACATTTATGGAGGAAGTAAGTAAATGGGTTGCACCGAGGTTCACATATGCAGAGTGAATATGCACAGGACTGGGCTACAAGGACCAGACTCTGAAGTGGTGGAGAAGAGAAACCCACCTTCAAATCTTTACTTAGCCAAGAAGGCTTATGGGAAGCCTTAGGCAACTCCTTAACTCTCAAGGCCAAACTAAGTGTGTCTTTGCATCCATTGTGCAGATGTTTCAAACTGGAGTGAGGCTAATCATTAATGGGATTAGAGCCTTTCTCCCCCATCCAGCTGCCATCCTGATAAAATGCTTTCCAAAGCCAATATTTGCTTTGTAGAAAAATACCTCCATTGCTGCTTCAGAAGAATATTCTTAGTATCTGTCTGCTCTGATGGCATTATCAACCCCACCCCACTTACATTGTTTTTAAAAAAGCAGCACACAAAATGCAAAGACACATTTAAGATCATGTCTCAACTGGCCCTCACAGGGCTACTGGGGATAAAACAGGCTAATCTCTTTATCAGCCCCACAGATATTCTTTGGAGCTCTTGCACAGCTCCAGTTCATTATAGGGTGGCTTCAGCAAGAGAATTTCCTGGTACATTATTCATGCCCATAACTTAGAACTGAACATCTAAGGAAAACATGATCAGAACTGATCCCCAAAACAACATAATCCAGAGTAGAACTAGGAGAAAGAAGGCAACGTTTTACATGTTTACTGAGTTTTACAGGGTAAAGGTAGACCCTGTAAAAACAGTCAAGCAGACTGTTTAGAGAGAAAATGTATTTCCCCCAAAAAACTAGGTTCCTCAGATTTAGTTCCCACCACAAGGATATCCCCAAGCACTGGCTTTCTTTCCTTCTTCTTTTTAAGCAACCATTCACTTCCAAGTTCAAAATAGCGCTGCACAAGTACCTTCATAATGAGGGACATTTTTACTGCCAATTATTATATTTAGCACTGTAAAGCAATGTCCTTGTTTCTGCTACATACCTTTGCCAGCTCTGGTGCTTCATGGAATGCACAGTTCTCAACATCGGCTACTGACTTCGGACAAGTTGTTCGCCCAACTTTAACATCGAAAAAATA
Source organism: Podarcis muralis (assembly GCF_964188315.1). Lineage (NCBI taxonomy): Eukaryota > Metazoa > Chordata > Lepidosauria > Squamata > Lacertidae > Podarcis > Podarcis muralis. The sequence continues at coordinate 90,301,160 of NC_135662.1, forward strand.
AAGGACTCCAGAGACAATCTGTAAGATGTGGGAAATGGCTCCTTTACTAGAGAGAATATTCAATATATTGCACGAGACCCGATGCCTTTTCTAATCACAAAAGACAGACTGGAATTCATCTGTGAACAGTGTCCAAGGCTGCCGCCCTGGAAAACAGTGAGAGGGACACAGGAGCCGCCTGTGCTAAGCCTTTCCTTTTAGAGAGAAGCTATAAATCTGCCTGCGTCATAGACATTTGGGTTATTTCTTTATGTCAAAGAGCTGACAACTGGCATTACTATAACATCAAGGAACAAGAAGAGAGCCGGTGTTGACATCAGAAGGTCCAAATCCAGGCCTTTATGGAGCTGCATGGCTTCAGGCTCACCCCTGCTTTGCAAGGGGAAAAGATAGGAGGTTATAGTGACCCCCCACCCCTACACACAGACCATATCCAACAGAGGCACCAATAGCAGACCCTTAACCTTAAGGCGACACATCTCCATGACGGGAGGGCAAAGCATGCTGAATGCATCCCTTAACGTTAATAGCCTTTGGTTAACGCAAGTCACTGTCATAAGATGTGATGACAGCTATTGGCATAGACAGCTTTAAGAAAAACAGGACAAATTTTGGAGGGATTGGTCTGCATTAAGACTACCCGGGAGAAAATTTTACTCTATAAACTACATAAAAAGTCAAGCTTCTTAGAGATTTGGAGTGCATTTGGGGATCGATTTAATGTCTTTTTAATGCCCTACACAAGGATGGGAGAACTGAGCCAACTCAATAGTTCAATCATTAGGTTTCTTGTTGATTCTGGAGTTCACATGATTCTGCACATTTTATGCTGAAAGTAGCAAGAAAAGCCAGGTTCTGGTGTGCTGTCTGCAAGGAATGGCACCCCTTGAATCTGAGGGAAATTGCAGTCAAACATACGGTAACTATGCATGGGTTCTAGTTAGTGCATGAAGGAGTTAAGACCGCAGGGTTAAGATTCATAGACTCAGCTAGGTCATACTCTCTTACCTCCATGAGTAAGTGACGCTTCTTCTTCTACCTTCTCTCTCTCCCTCCAAGACATGTAACCCACCAGGGAGGATGTGGCTAAGGTTGCTCCCAAGATTGGAGCATGTGTCTGGAAGTATATTCTGATTTTCCTACCCAAGAGTATTCTGCCTATGTTCTTCTTGCAGCTGCATGGAACAATGAAGGTATCAGACCTTTGAAGTCTGACCTTGTAAGTAAAGCATTTTAAACTTGCTTAGCTTTATGTGGTCTGTTCCTTGCAACAGGAGTAGAAAGAGGGGAGAATTGTAAAAGGGATAAGAAGGGTCTAACAACCTATATTCTAGCCCTGCATTTTGAATCTAGGCACCCAACTGATTATTTTGTTGTTCACCCACACATGTGGGTCCACAGGGATTCAAATTTTTAATTCCCCCACAGAATCATGCCAGCCTAGGTAGCTATACTGCATGTTTGCATAGCTGACTTGAACCCTAGAAAATCAGGATACCACCACTTGTTTCAAGATGCAAACAAATTAGAGAAAGCTACTTCCTTAAATTTCAGGAAATGTTTGCATCTTTTAGTTAAAAAGAGAAGAGGAAGTCAAGCTTGGGGGAAGAGAAACTGCTGGCTGAGCCCTAAAGATTATAGTACTGACCAGCCAGACACGAATAGCAATAGGAAATGTAAAGAGGCCTGGCTCTGCAGGATACTGATGTCTCAGGCCAACATCTTCCTTTTATTTTGACAGTGCTGTCATTTGTCATGGCAACCAACTAGCTGTCAATCAAACTGCATCAAAGGACACAGCTGTGAGGAAGTGGCAGAACTTGCACTGAATGCCAGTTGCTGGGAATTGCCAGTGAGGAGATGCTCTTTCCCCCTGGCCCTGCTTGGGGGCTTCTCTTTGGGGCATCTGGTCGGCCACTGTGAGAACAGGATGCTGGACTAGATGGGCCATGGGCCTGATCCAGCAGCAGGCTCTTCTTAGGTTCTTAACTCAGTACAGCTCTGGTTAACAGAATGCATCTGGACACACGTTACACGTCTGCTACCAGTGTAAAGATGGAAGAAAGACCAATTCATGTGACCTTTTGCAGCACCAATTTGCTGAAATTTTCAAGGGCACTTGGGACAGCCCAGATTCCTGCTGAATTACACCCAAAAACTGTAAGCAGCATATCTGAATTAAGCAATATTGGAGGAAAGGAATCAGGGAAGCGCTCTTTGTCCTGTGGGATAAATATCAGCCTCACATAGCCAAAGGCTTAGTGCTAGGGAGTGCATGAAGGGATTCAGACCTAGAGTAGGCAGTCCTGCCAAGCCCCCTCACCTTGGGAGGAAGGGTTACCAAAGCCTTTATTTATTATCCTTCAGCATATGAATCCAACCCAAAAGGACATCAGGGCTGAAACTAAGTTAAACTGCCTGCCTTTTTTCTGCTGCACTGAAAAGCACATAAAACTGAACTTTGAAGAGTTTGAAAACAAAACATTTTTAACTTACTAAATGTGTGGGCTTTTTCTGTGCCAAGGGGGAAGTAAGGGGAGGTCTAACCGCCAATATTTCCATGCTTTATTTTGCTTCATGTTTTTTGATTGTAAAAGTCTGCTGGGGCTTGCTCAGCAAGAATATAGTTGCCCCCAAACCTGGATCTAGGCAACTAGGAAATTTGACCTTTATTCTTTTAAATCAATTACACACAAACATTAAAAACCAACATGTCCTAGTTAGGTCAAGGCTGTTCCAGTCACCAACAAGCAGCCATAGTCTTGGCTGCTGACTATGTAAGCAGGAGAGACTGACCTCCCCCCTGGAATCCTGCAGTGGGGCGGGGGGGGGGCGGGAGTCAGGCTGGAGCTGAGCCCCACGGCCTGGAAGAAGCCAGCTGCTCTGCTCACAGGTCAGGCTGCCAACTGCTCGCCTTGGTCCTGCACTTGTGCCTTTAATGGCAGCCTGGAGCGCACAAGTTGAGTCCCATGTGCACTTGTAAACATTCAGAATATTTATGTGCAGCGAGCTGCGGCTAAAAACACAGGAGCGAAAGGAGGGGAGGCGGGAGAGAGGAGAGAGGAGCCCTGCCGCCGCCTGGCAGGCCGCCTGCTTCCGTCTCAGCTCGACCTCTTAAGGGGCAGGCGGCGGCGATTCTTCCTGGGGGCTCCTGGTCCTAGGAAAACAGAAAACTCTCCTCCCTGGGCAAAGAAGCCAAGGCCTTGCCTTGAGAGCGGGGACCCGTCCTTCGCCGCCTGACCAGGGAAGATCAGACAGCCAAAAAGATACTGCGCGTGAAAGAAAAGACATTCGGGTTCCCATCTGCCGTCAAGGCTGCCAAGTCCCGCGCCGGAGAAAGCAGCTCCGCGCAACGGGCTGCTTCTCGGGGGAGTCTCCCGCCCCCCCCCCCGGACTTGGGCTGGACTGCAGCCGGCCCCGCTCCGGGCTCATCCAGTCCGACCCGCCCGCCTGCCCAGCACACTCACTTGCTTCCTGACCCGGACCACCTCGGCCACGCGGCTGGCGTACTTGTCGTTGCTGGCCCGGTTGTACTCGTTCATGGCGAACTGCAGCGCCCGCCGCGCGCCCTCCTCCTCCACCGACGCCTCCTGCACGCCCCCCAGCAGGGGCGGCCGCTGCTGGCCCCCCGTGCCCGGCGCGGCGCAGAGCAGGAGGGCGCTGCACGCCACCAGCCACCGCCACCAAGCCATCGCTCGCTCCTCGCTCGCTCGCTGCTCTCCTCCGCACGTCCGAAGCTGGGCGACGCTGCTGCGCGGAAACTGGCGCCTCGGGGGCGCGCGCGGCGCTTTTCCTGGTCCCGCCGCCCCGCCCCTCGAGCGGAAAGCCAAGCCTGGGAGGCGCCGCTGCTCTCCTGCTTCGGGCAGCCTCGCGCCCCGGTGGAAAGTTACGCAGACCTGGCAAGCCTCCCCGCAGCCCTCACAGATGATGACCCGACGGGGGGCTGCCCTTGCGCTTCCTTTGCTCGCAGCCTTTCTTCCCTGCCTTTGCTAGGGCTCCCCATTTGCCTCTTCAAGGCCTGGGGAGGAATCCAGCCTTCTTGATAGTTAAAGAATTCATTCCCCCAGGAGGCCGGGATGGCCACCAAGCTAATGCTTGTCACGCATCTGTCTTGTTGTAAATAAAAAACATGCCCTTTTCCCTTATGGGGTATCCAAGAGCCCATATAGAGTCCTTACATAGGTTCCCTATTGGTAGGAAAAAATAACAGAGGCCAAGCAGAGAATATTGAGAAGCAAAGCAGCTAGAAAGCCTGATCTTTATTGATCTGTCGCAACAGGGGGCTCCCCTCACACGCAGGAAAGGCGGAGGACCCACAAAAATGGTGTGCAAGGGCTTATAAAGACTTTTGAAATTCCCATCCTGTAGACCACCCCCAGAAACATCATACATACATCACAGAAGGGGTGTAACCTAAGACCACCCCTCAGATACATCACAGAAAAGGTGGTCTTAAAACAGAAATTTCAATATTGTTTTTCTCTTATCCTTGTTTATTTCCTGTCTGGCAGGTTACTTGATTGGATTGCCTGAGGAGCCTGGCCATACTTTTGTAGTGATAAATACTTATTCAAACACCCTTAAGACAGGATTTGTGAAGGAAAAGACAATGGGGAGGCTTTTCCACTTTGACCATGCAGAGAAACATTTGCTCAGTTTAGGAATCAAAATGGTTCCAGGTTGGCCTTCCTGTGGTGATCTATGTATGTGCGGTTATGAACATTGCCATATATCTAAGACCATAAAATTCCTATTACTGTATAGTCTGGAGAGGCAATGGAGTGCGCCTGCCGGGTGAAGTCCAACTGCTGCCTTAGGGGAAGAAGCCTGGGCCGGGGGCCTGGAGGGCCGGGGCTGCCCAGACGACAAGGCCCCCTACTGATCTCACCGATGGGTCCAAAGGAAAGCAGAGCTAGACCTTTGACACCAGCCTGGCTGCAGGAGTTGCCGGACGGAGGTGTGCAATCGTTTTAGGGACTCCGCTCCGGATTGTGTGGGATTTACTCCTCAGCCTTTTATTCTCCCAAAAATATCCCACAAGGCAGCAGAGGTTTAGGATCAGTTTTCCTTCTCCTACATGGGCTGATGAGCCCCTCAGTTCCCCCTGCAGCACAGGCCGAAACCACCTTCTTGACCATTGGACCCACTACTGTCTTATAGTCTTGGACTCCAAGGCCAGTCCAATAAAATTTCCTGCCTGAGGCTCAGAACAAGATGCCATCCCTATTTCACATTTAGTTAAATCTCGCTTCAGCACTGGTAACAGCATACAGCACTCTCCACCACAGCTAAGGGCAATATGGAGTATGTGAAGATTGTCCAAAGTATACATGACGCAAAAATCAGAAGCAAAGTCCGATCCTTTCTTTCATTTGGACTTATCCAATGAGGCAGAGGGACTACCGTATGTGAGACATTTTCAGTACAAGCTGATAGGAATTCCTAAGGCAGAAAACCACAAAATATTTCAGGACTTTAGTTGCAGAGTTTTGGTACTTTTGTCAATATGAAAAGGGAATCTGTGTTGAATTCAATTAATTATAGGTCTGGTTTTGGAAGGTTGTCCTGAAAAGATCCAAGTAGTTGGTGGGGGGATTTGGAAGGAGGGAGAAGCAGAAAAAATATGCTGAGAATGTGACTGGGAGGAGCAGAAAAAAATAATTTCAATCTACTTTTCATGAAACTGCTTGACGTCTAAGTACATAATGTTCTCTGACTCTTTGTACCCATTTTCTGTTCCAGAAACCCGACAGCTCTAGTTAAAATTCTTCTTTGGCAATCACTCATAGCTGAGTAAGATTGTCTTCCATAAACACGGTTTTAACGACGAGTCCGTAGGTGACTGTGGAGGCCAAGACAGTGGAACCTCGACTTACGTACGACTCTTACATTACGACCTTCAGTAGGTGCTTTGACTTATGAACTTTCCCCTGGATACAAACAGAGGCCTTGCCAGCAGCCCGGAGCTCACCCGGCCGGCTGCAGAGCAGTGCTGAGGCCTCTGCTGCCGGGGAGAGGGCCCCCATCCCACCCTCAAAGCTGTGGAAGAGGTGCCGCCTGCAAGAGACACAGCAGGGCGCACTGCAGCCCCAAACCCCACCAAGGAACTCACCTGAGGAAGTCCAGAGAAGAACCTGGCCTGGCAAGAAAAAAAAGTGACCCTGGCCCAAGTGAATCAGCTCTTTACTGACCCTTGCCCCACCCCCAGCTTGTAGCCAAGTAAGCCCACTCACCCTCAGTGCATGTAAGAAAAAAAAGTTACTTTTTTTCATCTACAATACAGTACTGTCTTATTTATTTTATAGTACAGTACATTGATTATTGCCTTCATTTTATGGATCCATAGTCTCGTTAGACAGTAAAATCCATGTTAAATTGCTGTTTTAGGGGGTGTTTTTCATTGTCTAAAGCGGATCAATTAACTTTTCCATTACTTTCTATGGAAAAGTGCGCCTCTACTTATGTATGTTTCTAGTTATGACCAGATCTCCAGAATGAATTATGGTTATAAGTAGAGGTTCCACTGTAATGGTTAATACTTCTAAATAAATTACTTATGTCCAGCATAATTGAAATACTTTATTGTCACTTGTACAACTTGTATACAGTGGTACCTCGGGTTAAGAACTTACCGTATTTTTCGCTCTATAAGACGCACCAGACCACAAGACGCACCTAGTTTTTGGAGGAGGAAAACAAGAAAAAATAATAATTCTGAATCTCAGAAGCCAGAACAGCAAGAGGGATCGCTGTGCAGTGAAAGCAGCGATCCCTCTTGCTGTTCTGGCTTCTGGGATAGCTGCGCAGCTTGCATTCACGCCATAAGACGCACACACATTTCCCCTTACTTTTTAGGAGGGAAAAAGTGAGTCTTATAGAGCAAAAAATACGGTAATTCATTCTGGAGGTCCGTTCTTAACCTGAAACTGTTCTTAACCTGAAGCACCACTTTAGCTAATGGGGCCTCCTGCTGCCGCCGCACCGCCGGAGCACAATTTCTGTTCTCATCCTGAAGCAAAGTTCTTAACCCGAGGTACTATTTGCTGGGTTAGCGGAGTCTGTAACGTGAAGCGTCTGTAACCTGAAGCATCTGTAACCCGAGGTACCACTGTAGAGTGAGATTACACAAGCACCCCCCACTCAGCTCTCTTAGTCTTAATTCCCCTCGTTTACTGACGCACACCCACCAAACCCGAAAGTCAGTTGCCCTGTTATCTTTTCATTCAGTGGCCCAACAGCCCACGGATAGTTGTTCTTTACCCTGTTGGTGCGACTAATCATGCTTCTGTATCTTCTGCCCGAGGGCAGGAAATCAAGAAAGTGCCAGCCAGGGTGTGAATCATCCCTGAGAATTTTCCGCACTCTCCTGAGGCAACCTTCTTCTGCTATTTCATCCAGCGGATTCACGGGACAGCCCATAATATCTTGTGCTGTATTCACCACCCTCTGTAGGCACTTCCTATCAGTTGATGTCAAACCAGCGTACCACACTGTGATGCAGTAGGAAAGGACACTTTCTATTGTGGACCGGTAGAAGGAGATCATCAAATGTTGATTGCCATAATACAGAGATGCAATACTAAAAGCAAGCCCAGAGGTGGTCCCTATGATCATGTGTTTGCCTATACCTACATAAGCTTAAAGTTAATATTTGTGCATGTTTCAAAGCTGTCTCATGCAGCCAGAAAATTAATAAATCTATGCCCTAACAAGACTGGTCCCAATGAGCTGCCCCAGCACCACATCAAAAGTCATTCATTGCCAATTATTTTCTAATTAAATAGTAGCGAAGGTTGGGGGCAATTTGAATCAAAGAAATGCTGTGTAAGGCTGCTTCTGAGAAGAGGGCCAGAATGTCATGCATGCTTTAGCTGATATTCCTGCATGGCAGGGGGCTGGCCTAGATGACCCTCAAGATCCCTTCCACCGCTCTACAATTCTGTGGTTTTAGAGAGGCCTACCTTTGGACGCCAGGTTTGAACCCCTCCTCCCAGCTCTATACTACCTGAATTTATCTACAATTGTTTTATCAATAATATATACTTAATGGATGTGGGGAACCAGGAAGAGTAAAGAACAGCAGGAAACACACACTGCATTTAATTTTGTTTCTAATCTATTCTAACCCGAATAAAAGCAAATTAAACAAATTACAGTACCGGGGGGAGCAGAGGAGACCCAATTACTAAATTTAAATGATCACTAGATGTTGCCATAATGTAGGCTTGTTGCTGCTCGTTGCCTCTTAATCCTCTGCCAAGGCTGCTGCCATCTGCACTTGAAGCTCTGCACCCTTTTCTTAATGCTGATCACATGGAGGGAAGACACACAACTAGGCAGACATAGGTTAGTCTTGTTAGTCTTTAAATTTTTTAAAGATAAACCCCTCTGGAAATTGTTACAGTGGAAGGCACAAAATTTGGCCACGTGAAGTGGAAATCCATCAGCCTTAGGAAGAAACTTGTCCAGGTACAACCTAACATAACCTCTTCTAATCAAAATGCAAACATGCAAAACATTTTGAACATTACAGGTGGGTTTAATCCTGTATCTGAAGTTGTTGGAAGACTACTGATATAGACAGCAGCTGGGCTGTTATGTCCAAAATCTGGAGTCCACAATTTCATAAAAAGATGAAGTCAGATAGAAATAAGCCAAGAAGTGAGGAATGGCAAAGCAAGGCTCCTTTTTATACAAATTGGGTCAACAGCAGGGAAAAATCATAGGGGGCAACCCTGAGATAACAACTTCTGAAATAATCTCTCAGCTGACTTTTGAATCACAGTTGTAGTCAGGGCATGCACAAATTTTAAGCCATTTATTTGTGGTCAGTTACAACTCGCTCCTGCTTTCCTGTGCATCCTCCAGCAGGTGTCTGAGCTTCAACTCTAGATATTTTGGTCTGGACTGGAGACAGCAGGGGAAAATAGGCATTTAGAGTGTTTCTAGTGGGTGCTCCCCACTTAATGTGACTTCACCTATACCCACAGGGGTCCAGAATGTGACCCCTGCATAAGTGGGGGGTGCATCTGTATAATCTACTCTTGAATATGGCTTTCATATTCTTATTCAGCTCAGGGTGGCAATTTTCTAACCCTTCTGGCTTTGGAAAAGCAGGGCTTGGCTAAGACTAGAGTGTAGTGTAAAGCAAACAGATACCCATACTCTGCCTCCTTGTGGTGGAGTCTGCTACCAGAAATCTTCTACAGTACACCACCACCTATGGACTGAGGCTTTTCAATGGCTTGGCTCATCCCAAAATGTACAGTGGTACCTCGCAAGACGAATGCCTCGCAAGACAAAAAACTCACTAGACGAAAAGGGTTTTTTGAGCTGCTTCGCAAGATGATTTTCCCTATGGGCTTGCTTCGCAAGACGGAAACTTCTTGCAAGATTGTTTCCTTTTTCTTAACACCGTTAATACAGTTGCGACTTGACTTCGAGGAGCAACTCATAGAACGTGGTGTGGTAGCCTTTTTTGAGGTTTTTAAAGACTTTGGTGATTTTTGAAGCTTTTCCAAAACTTTCCCGGCACCGTGCTTCGCAAGACGAAAAAAATCGCAAGACGACAAAACTCGCGGAACGAATTAATTTTGTCTTGCGAGGCACCACTGTACTATAGATTCTGGCGTATTAGATTACCCCCCCCCCCCAAAAAAAATTGGCTACGCTGGGCAGCTCTGCTCTGGGAGAAAGCCGCTTGGCGTGGAGCGGAGCTCGCTGCCGCCGCTGCTGAAGCAGCGGGGGACGGGCTCTGCGCTGGACGGCTTTCTCCTGGCGCGGAGCGAAGCCCGCCGCTGGCTGGTGCTGCTTCAGAGCCGCCGCAGCAGCAGGAGGGAGGCTCCGCTCCGTGCCGCCCATACCCGGCGTATAAGACGACCCCCGACTTTTTAAACTTTTCCGGGGTTAAAAAGTCGTCTTATACGCCAGAATCTACGGTATACATCTGCCATGTAGGAAGCTGACACTGTGGGGGGTTTGAGCACTGTGTCTGACCCCTAGCTTCATTTCCATGTAGGACACTGTCACATAAAATTCCCTCCCTGCCAACAATTGCCAATGCAACCACAGGCAAGTAACTCACGACTTTTCATCCCAGAAGAAAACCTGGGTCATCCCAGATGGCTAAAAATAATAATGGGTGATTAATACTTCAAAATAACTCATAGGCCTCTTTGTGCATGTGTGTGAATAATCCTATTCCAGAAGGCTTCAAACTTCAATCCCCCAGTTGCTTTATGGTTTTGAAAACTGTCAAGCTTCCTTAATAATTGCAAATAGCATCCGTTCACTGTGTAAGCTCATCAGCAACATAAAATAAAAACACTGGAAAAGTTTCCACCCAAACATCACTGACTGCCAAACAAGCAAGGTACTTCAGGCAAACTGTAACCACATCTAGAAGTTAGAAACAACCTCCTTGGTGAGCCAAACCACCTACCAAAAGAGCCTGCCTTGTCAAGACTGCATTTCAATTTATTAGCCTTCATGCAGTCAGCTATTGGCATGACATTGCTTCAGCTCTTTTACAGCCTTCCCCGCGTTAAATTGTAAAAAATGAGAAACAGAGCTGGGTGTAATCGGCACACTATATTTCCCCAGATAACGTTACTCAGCAATTTTATGTTGAGATGTTAAAAACTGAACCCTGCAGCTTAACAACCACTGGCCTAATCAGTGGCCTCCAATCATTACCATTTGTAATGTACAATCTCTTGGTACACCAATAGCCTATCTATAAAGTTATGGTGTCACTAAAATTCTTCCAGCACCAAGCAAAAACAAAGACTGCAAGTATCTGGCAAAAAAGAAAGCATCTGGTTATCAGTGTATTGATGAGACTCTTTTCCAGAACCATAAGCACTCTGTTTTGCTGCTCTTCCAAAACCCACATCTTTTTTTATTTCGAGTTCCTCCCAGTTACAATTCCACAAAGCCCACTTTAATACAATCCATGCTAAAATCCAAAAATTAGGGCGACAGTGTTATACAAGTCTCATGTGCTAAATGTACTAATGTACTTTCTATACTAACACCACAAGGAAACGAGAGCAGTAAATTAAAAGCTACAGATAATGTGAACAATTTAACGTTTCTATTTCTACAGTATCTTTGTATAAGAGGAGCTGGGACCCAGCATAACTTAAGAAAAAGAACAATGAAACTTTTGAAAAAGTACTGACACCACAACAGCTATTTATTGATGTAAATAAGTATATCAAACAGAAACGGCCTACGAGAAAACACTGGAATTGGGCTGATGGGACCACTGCAATTGAAACATGTCGGGTTTAATTTTTTATTCTTCAGATTCACCAGGCTTGCGAATATCATCAATCTTCAGAATCATTCTAACCATTTGAGTAGCCAGAGAGATTTGCTGCTTCTTGCCAATCAAAGTTTCAATAACATGTTGTTCCTTCATATCTGCCAAGAGAAAGAAAATGTGAATGTACTGCGTTCACTTAAAATTATTTAACATTCCCAGCACAATACAAGAACATAGAAAACAGATCTGTTCTATGCATCAGCAAGGAATAGATTTCTATGTATGTTCTTGTTACAACAATTCATTTTATTAAGTGGTAAGAGCAGTAACTAGCAGAACTAGAGTTGCCTGCAGACTCAAGAAACATTTATCCAGCCTGTGCCTTAGGACCAATGGCTGGTACAATCAAGAGTTAGAAGGACCCAAAGGGAAGATCACATTGTATGGGATTATAAGAACCTGGAATAGGCCAAGAACCCATCCTGGCTAGCTTCTGATTCTCAGGTGGCCAACCAGATGACTATAGAAAGCCCCCAAGCAGAACCTAAGAGCAAGAGCACTCTCCCCGTGTGCAATTTCCAACAGCTGGTATTCAGAGACAAATGGCCTAAGGCATAGCCCAATTCTCCATGGAATCTCCCCTGGAATGTCAATGGCACAAAAGGGATGCCACTCTATTTCACTAAATCCAATTGAAGAGCCCATCTTTTGGAGTGGGTGGCATATTAATGACATTCAGGTGTCTCTAAGAAATTACGTTCAGTAGAATAACAATCGTTATATTCACTGACACTTATCTGAAAATAATGCTGGCACTTGTGGTCCTTACCATTTGTCCCTTTGCGTAAGCAGTCAATACCCAAAGCCGAGTTTTCTTCTTTCACTTGCCGAGCCCGCACTGCAGCCATTGTCTGTATAGGATTCATGCCACTATTCTCAGCAAGTGCCATTGGAATGGCTTCGAGGGCATCAGCAAAAGCCCTCATGGCATACTGCTCCAGTGATGGGCACTAGGAGAACAAGTATCACAGAATAAGAAGTCCAAAAACAGAGCCTGCTTTATGTTTTAATAACTGTTTACCTGAAAATATATACTGTTCTTTTTTAAAAAAAACAACCAAACAGAACACAGGCTGCACAAGACGTTTAGCTACAAGAACTTGCTTATGAGATGTGCCTTTCAATCTTAACTGCCTACTTTATTATATCTTTCTCCCCTTAACAGGATTGTAGCTGTAACCATCTTTGCGGAGTGAGGAGTGACATTATACAGAGAATTATGTTTTTCCAGCTGACAAAATATAGCTTCCTTTCCTTAGCCTCAAAACCAAAGCTACTACATAAAAATCTAAACTTGATATTAATTATTGTATTCAATATTAAAAATATTGAATATTAATAAGTGGGGAATTCAGATGCTGAATGATACAGAATAAAAGCTTCAAGAGATTCTCTCACTTTTATAAACCTGAATTCTGGTGCATAAACCCAGTCACTATTATCCTGAATATGCTTGTATTTTTCATGTGACCATGACATTTTTTTCCCCATTTATTAAATTTATATTGACACTCCTCATCTATCACACCATTTTGGCTTTACCTCACCCAACATTTTTATTTTATCTATCCTAAAGTTTAACAGCATGAAGTAAGAGCAAAGTCTAAGGAAGTGCTGCTTCAGTTCTGCATTCCACCCCAAAGAGGAACAACAGAAGGAGCAGTGTTCCCAGCAGCAGCGGCCAGCAGCTATACTGCTTATATATGAAGCCTTATAAATCAGTTAGAAGGAGCAACTAGGTAAACATGAACAGCTGTGCTGTTAGACGCTGTGATCAGAAAGACATGTACCTGAGCATAACCTGTTGAGCCCCGTTTTAAATATTTTTACATTGTATCTTTACTTTATGGGAAACAGGACTGTGGTCTTTTTTTTGTTTATTGTTAGTGTTTTAGACTGTGTGCCTATTTGTCATTTTACTGATCCAGTTTCCCTTTGCAACTGCTTTGGTACTCTGCCCCCCCCCCCCCCAAAAAAAGGCTTCTTCTCTCTTCCACCTCCATATTAGCTACATGGACAAAACAAACCACTCAAGACTCACATAGTGAATATAATGTCATGAGGCCATATAATGAATCATATTTGGCTGGACAAGTGAATTCACTTTATATGAGCAACTCAACAGTTCTGCAAGGAGTACAAATAATAATCCAAGGAGGTGTCTGTATACATGCAGGTTAACACCCCAGCCCAATAAATGTGGAAAACAGATAACTCTGCTAAGGAAAAAACTAGTATAATTACACTTCAAGAACAGCTCCAAAAACAAAACAAAAGGAAGAAAGGAAAAGCAGCAACTCTCCTCCCCTTAAAAAAATGATGGGATACATGTGGCCCTCCAGAAAGCATTCCTACTGCCATCAAAATGCATCCAGTCCTTTTCCCAATCCGCCAGGTAGCTTAGGATGAGAGGGGGAAATAATGGTCCAAGGCCATCCATTCAAATTAATGACTGAGATGGGATTTAAACTCATTTTTCCCTGGTTCAAGTCTGACACTCCAATATACTACAGTGACTGAATTTTAGAGATGGGCCTAGATGCCAATAATTTGAAGATTTCTTGTGTGGGAGCACGCAAGCATCTATTTTTAGGTTTAAAGTGATACTACACAACTGAAGAATATTGCAGTTTTATCAGCCTGGGAACAATTCACCCTTACCAATCCATAAGCATAAAATTGCTTATGGATACAGAAGTGAATAGGGTGCTGCTATTTGAAGGTGCTGGAGGAGACTCTTGAGAGTCCCATGGACTGCATGAAGATCAAACGTATCCATTCTTAAGGAAATCAGCTCTGAGTGCTCACTGGAAGGACAGATCCTGAAGCTGAGGCTCCAATACTTTGGCCACCTCATGAGAAGAGAAGACTCCCTGAAAAAGACCCTGATGTTGGGAAAGATTGAGGGCACAAGGAGAAGGGGACGACAGAGGACGAGGTGGTTGGATAGTGTTCTCGAAGCGACCAGCATGAGTTTGACCAAACTGCGGGAGGCAGTGGAAGACAGAAGTGCCTGGCGTGCTCTGGTCCAGGGGGTCACGAAGAGTCGGACACGACTAAACAACAACAACAAAAAATTTGCAGGTGCTTCACTAGAAACCACAAGTAGAAACAAAATTGGATCTGCAGTGCAGCATCCGTAGTTCTACGAAAGCTTAATGTAAAGTTGGTCAGCATGGCATATCAACTAACTTCTTTTTTACCTTATCTGCTGTTTCACTAACAGCCAGTGCACAAGAGATCTCAGAAGCACCTCCGCCATAAACGATACGGTTGTCACGAACAAGATTCCTGATCACACATAATGCATCATGAAGGGATCGTTTGGCTTCTTCAATGATCTTCAATTAGACAAAGCAATTGCAGACACACAAGAAAGGTGAGGTTATAGCACTTTTCCAATAAACAGAAAATACAACAAGCATACAAAATTTGAACAGCAGATTCCACTAGCAATTTTACTGCTGTCATCTGCCCAGTTTCACTCTTTTTAGTGGCTTAAAATTAAAAAGCACGGCTACCCAAAAACCCTATCAAAACAGTTAGGCTGAAATCCAATTTCCATTTATCAGTTGAGTAAATCCTACTGAATAGAATGAGACTTGCTTCTGAGTAGGACTGCTGTTCTAAAAATCCACACAACCCCTCCTCCAGCTACTTCTATCTGTATCAGAAGCAACAGCACACAAAAGGTATGAACTGCAGCCCTTTCCTGCCTCCCAAGAATTCCTTTTGGACAGCAGTTCTCTTGTCCAACTCAGGATGAGCAAACAACACTACTATTCAGTTTTGATGCTTCTACTGAAGGTCTACAAACTTAATTTCAAAGTGGCAAAATTAATTTGATAATCTAGTTTTAGAAGGTTCACTGGTTGAAGACAAAAAGTGGGATAAAAAATATGCTCACAACATAGTGAAACAAATAAAACTCTTTAATTTCAACATGATGTGCATGTGGGAGTAAAACATGTAAAGAGCAGAACAGGTACATTCAAGCAGTAGAAAGGCCTGATGACATTAAAAAGGTAATCACAATTTTGAGGGTGTGCAGGAGGCTGCAGGGGAAAGGCAAGGATGGAGAAGTTCCCTTGAAAAAGTGAAAATCTGCTGTGCAAACAGAACACAATGTTAATGCAACCTGTTATGTTTAAACAAACCCTTAAGGTATCCAGAATTAAGAGCCAACTATCCACCCATAGTATATCAAAAGAAAGGGTGACCTCCTAATCTCTAATGCTCTGCCATGAACTTTCCTTGAACTTTAAATACCGTATTTTTCGCTCGATAAGAAGCTCTTTTTTCCTCTTAAAATCTAAGGGGAAATGTCTGTGCGTCTTATGGAGCGAATGTGTGGTCCCTGGGGCTGGGGGGACCTGGGCTTCCCCTGCCAGCCCCACCAAGCTCTGGGAGCAGCAGGAAGGCTGTGCACAGCCTTTCCGCTGCTCCCCGACCCGCTTTTTGGGGCTGGGGCTAGGGGAAAGCCGGGCTTCCCCTGCCAAGCTCCTGAGCAGCTCTGGGGTAGCTCACGAAGCCTCCCCAGGGCAGCGGGATGAAGGCTCCCCCCTGCCCTGCGGAGGCTTTGCGGGCTACCCCAGAAGCCAGAACAGCTAGAGAGAGTGCTGTGCAGTGCTCCCTCTAGCTGTTTTAGCTTCTGCCTTAGTGGCACAAAGCCGCCGCAGGGCAGTGGGGAGCTTTCATCCCGCTGCCCTGGGGAGGCTTCGCGCGGCTATCCCTGGCTTTTGCAGGAGGTGGGGGAAGGGACAGAGCAAGGCTCTCTCGCTTCCCCCACCTCCTGCAAAAGCCGCATATTTTTTTCCTTGAATCCCCCCCCCCCAAAAAAAGTAGGTGCGCCTTATGGAGCGAAAAATACGGTACTTTTCTTCCATCACCTATTTCCAAGGTTAATAAGGGCATACTAATACATACAAATGATTACTACTTGTTCTTGTCATAACTTAGGAATTCCTATTAAGGCAGATCAAAGCGAAACAATACAAAGATTTTAACAGAAAAACAACAACTGCAGACACTATCTGATTAAATTAGCTCACTCACCATTTTATTTCCACCTCTAATGAAGATGGTCACAGCTCTGGAATTTTTGCATTGCTCAATTACAAGCATTTTGTCTTTTGTGGTTCCAAATGAGAGCTCTTTGACAATGCCAGCAAATCCTAGTTTTTCAGGTGTGAGCTCACAAAAACGAGGTACAATGCGGCCTCCAGTTGCAATGGCAATCAACTGAAAGCAATCAGAAAAGCTATGAGTGACAAACCTTAAAGTACACGGGAAAAATAAGGAGTAGCAAGTGACTCATACTTACTTCTATTTCAGGACCACCAACCCAGCGAACGGCAGGTAACTCATTCTGAAGCAGTAAGTGATTGGCCTCATCATCAAATCCCCACTGGCAAATGGCTAGGGTTGCACCAGTGTCTTTGATCTAAAATACATACATACATACATACATAATTTATTCAGTGCTTTTTTTCCAAGAAAAATAGTTGCTGGAACTCACCATGAAGTTGTTACAGTAAGTAGCTGCATGAAGAGGGGCAGCCCTGAACAGATGCCAGTTACATTCGCCACCCATGGAGGTGCTAAAAACAATGGCAAGCTGTCTCCCTAGCTGGTTTGGGGGTAGCTCCTGGTTGTGGTGCACATCAAATAAATGTGCAGCTTGGAAGGGCCTTCATGCTAACATTCCTGCAACGGTAGAGGCCTGGCTCGAAAGCTTAAAGCCTACCGCTGCTACACAGGAGACGGATGGAAGAAAAGGAAACATTAATTGGACCTGCACCATAGTTTGACCAATCACAGCTAGGTGGAGTCATAGATCTCAAAAAAGTGCAGACTCACACATGCTGGTCAGCTTCCGTTTTGACTCGAAATGTTGGTTTTGAGCTTCTCAGAAGTACATAAAAGTAAGAAGTGGGCAGGGAAGCACTGGTTCACAATTTTACTCCCAGCTTCAGAAGCATTGAGTGGTATCCAACAAAGCAAAACTCAGAACAGACTCATTGAAAATCAAGAGGCTTAGTCATGAATAGTGAATATAGTACACTGGATTCCAACTCTGAGTGCAACTTATACATCAGCCTCACTTCTAAATCCTAATCAAGTGCATATCCACTTCAAAGCTACTCCAAGACTATTCTCTGACATCATTAAACTTCTGATTTTATGCAAGATAAACCTTGCTGTAAATAGGAAATTCAGAAATGTTGTTCAATTTCCTTTTAGTATTGCAAGAAGTATAATCTGGGCTAAGTGCATGCAGAAATTCTGCAGAAGCGCATTTCCACACACACCTCTCTTTAAACATTAGAAACTTTAAACATAGATTGCAAAACTATGCTTAGAAGTCTGGAAGATAAATCTCACAAGCCACAGAGGTGGATCTAGTGGCAGCCACAGAGCTATCTAGTGGCAGGGGGACAAAGTTTCAGTGTCTTGCACAGCACCTTCCCCTACCCATGATTAGGAATACCAGAATTATGCAAAAACTGCTTTTATATATGGGTTATATTATTTGGCTTCCCTTGATAAAGAATTTGAATAACCTGCATGTGGAATATAAACTTTAGGAATGGAATATATACAACACTGGTGCTGGAGGAGACTCTTGAGAGTCCCATGGACTGCAAGAAGATCAAACCTCTCCTTTCTTAAGGAAATCAGCCCTGAGTGCTCACTGGAAGGGCGGATCCTGAAGCTGAGGCTCCAATACTTTGGCCACCTCATGAGAAGAGAAGACGCCCTGGAAAAGACCCTGATGCTGGGAAAGGTTGAGGGCACAAGAAGAAGGGGATGGCAGAGGACGAGATTGGTTGGACAGTGTTCTCGAAGCTACTAGCATGAGTTTGACCAAACTGCGGGAGGCAGTGGAAGACGTGCTCTGGTCCATGGGGTCACGAACAGTCGGACACGACTAAACGACAACAACATATACAACACTGAACACAATGGTCACTTTCAGTACTATTTGGCAAGAGTATAAATTGTCAAATGCAAGTGAAGATTTTTATGACACTTTTCAAAAGCCTTTTAGCATATTAAAACAAATAAGTATCATTCTAACCTGTTTCACCATCTCATCAAACTTCTCCTTCTCGTACTGCTGCAATGCCCTATAGTCTTCCACAGATGTTACATCAAGCTTATGCTTAGTTTTTGGCTTAGGTGGCTCAAATGGGCAAGTCAGTATTGCAATTTTAACATCTTTAAGTTCCTGGGAAAATAAGGGCTAGAATTAAAGTGGGCAATAAACTTTCAAGTTTTAACGATTAAAAATTAATGGTTTCCTCAAGAACAAACCACCCCAGATAATAATGGTAATACAATGGTACCTCTGGTTACAAACTTAATTTGTTCCGGAGGTCCGTTCTTAACCTGAAACGGTTCCCAACCTGAGATACTACTTTAGCTAATGGGGCCTGCCGCCACACGATTTCTGTTCCCATCCTGAGGTAAAGTTCTTAACCCTAGGTACTACTCCAGGTATATGGGACGCGGGTGGCGCTGTGGGTAAAAGCCTCAGCACCTAGGGCTTGCTGATCCAAAGGTCGGCGGTTCGAATCCCCGCGGCGGGGTGCGCTCCCGTTGTTCGGTCCCAGCGCCTGCCAACCTAGCAGTTCGAAAGCACCCCCAGGTGCAAGTAGATAAATAGGGACCGCTTACTAGCGGGAAGGTAAACGGTGTTTCCGTGTGCGGCTCTGGCTCGCCAGATGCAGCTTTGTCACGCTGGCCACGTGACCCGGAAGTGTCTCCGGACAGCGCTGGCCCCCGGCCTCTTAAGTGAGATGGGCGCACAACCCTAGAGTCTGTCAAGACTGGCCTGTACGGGCAGGGGTACCTTTACCTTTTTACTACTCCAGGTTAGCAGAGTCTGTAACCCGAAGTGTTTGTAACCCAAAGTACCACTGTAAGCTGGGAATTGTCAAATGCAAGTGAACATTCTGAGTTGATTTTAAAAAACAGCTGGACTTAAGCAGTAATAAGAAAACTCAAGGCTTACAAAGAAAAAATGCTATTACCAAATCAACAAGGTCACTCACTTTAGGCATCTGTGGGTGGCTGAAGTCTTTATCTACTATCACACCTTTTACTAGTTGGGTGTCCTCCAGTCTACCACCGACCTTGCCCTGGACTTTTATCAGTTCAAAATCAACATCTCTGCGCTCCATATCTGCCACAGTTAGCACTGCATTTACAGCTATTTCTGCCATTTGTCTGTGGCAACGATTAATTCTAAAAATGAAAGGAAGTTTCATTATAAAATATTCAGGTAATTAAAAAAAAATCAAAATCAAACATTGTAGACCCGAATGGCTTACTGAAGATTTTGG
Organism: Podarcis muralis; assembly: GCF_964188315.1. Classification (NCBI taxonomy): domain Eukaryota; kingdom Metazoa; phylum Chordata; class Lepidosauria; order Squamata; family Lacertidae; genus Podarcis; species Podarcis muralis. The sequence continues at coordinate 90,320,837 of NC_135662.1, forward strand.
AGAACTCACAGAATAAATATTAATCTTTAAACACAAGCTCACTTTAAACTTATGATCAAACTGCATATTACGTTAAGCACTTTCCCTCAATGCCACCACTTTTATTTTGAAGAAAAATAACTTATCAGCAGAAATCAGTGAGAAGAGAAAATCAAACTGTAGAAGAGGAGTGAAGAACCTCAGGTCTGCAAGGTCTTTTTGAGCTAACCACAGCCACCTTTGGCCTGATGTCGTATGATCAAGCCACCACTGAAAACTTCAAGCTGCAACTAAAGGATGAAGAATCAGAAGCGCACTCTAAGCGTGTTTCTGATTCTTTCCTTGCAGCCATGTCTTGACTCTGAATTAAAGTTGGGGCTGCAAAGGAACAATCTTCTTATGCATGTCTGGCTGAACTTTGTGACCTAACATCAGGTGGGTGTCTAACCTGTCAATGCAGGCCATGCCTGACCTACAGAAATTGCAAGCAGCTGTCTCTGCTTCCTCACTCTTTTCTTTGGGTGACACAACATAGGTGGTTCATCATGGAGGCAGTTACTTCATCTTCTCACTTGTTTACCTTTGCTCTCCCTCTGCATGGAATTCTGGTGGAGAGTGGGCCTGATGAGCCCAAAGCTACCCAATACACCACACAATAAAAGGACAAAAAAGCAGGTAAGAAGAAGAGTTTGGATTTGATATCCCACTTTATCACTACCCTAAGGAGTCTCAAAGCGGCTAACAATCTCCTTTACCTTCCTCTTACTCTGTGAGATATATGGGGCTGAGAGACTTCAGAGAAGTGTGACTAGCCCAAGGTCACCCAGCAGCTGCATGTGGAAGAGCAGGGACGCGAACCTGGTTCACCAGATTACGAATCCACCGCTCTGGCAGCTGCTCTTCCAAAAAGCAGTAACTACCTACAAAACTACTCACCAAAACAAGGAGCACACAAGCAGGTGCAGCCTACCAGATGAAAAGAGCAAATGAGTGATCAGAAGCAGCAGCAACCATCACTTTCCCACTCCTTGCTGTTGCAAGAAAGCAGCAAGGAACAGCTCCTGCTCCTTCTCACCCACCCTCTTCTATCAATGGGTAGCATTCAGTGGAGGCTTAAGTACAGTGGTGCCTCACAAGACGAAATTAATTCGTTCCGCAAGTTTTGTCGTCTTGCGAAGCACGGTTTCCCATAGGAATGCATTGAAAATCAATTAATGCGTTCCTATGGAAACCGACTTCAGACCAGGTCCGGGGACAGTCTGTCCCCCGACCTCTTCTGAAGGCTGGGGGGGGGGGTACCAAGGGCTTTTCTTCCCACCCCCAGCATTTTAAAATGCTGGCGGGCGGGAGCGAAGCCTCCGCTGCCACCCGCCAGCATTTTAAAAAGCCCCGGGACAGCGGGGGACTTCTCCGCTGTCCGGGGCGATCTTAAAATGCTGGCGGGCGGGAGCGAAGCCTCCGCTGCCGCCCGCCAGCATTTTAAAAAGCCCCGGGACAGCGGGGGACTTCTCCGCTGTCCTGGGGCAATTTAAAAGCCCCCGGGAAGGCAGGCAGGGGGGACAAAGACTTTTGCCCCCCGCCAGCCTTCAGAAGAGGTCCAGGACCTCTTCTGAAGGCGGGCGGGGGGCAAAAGTCTTTGCTCCCCCCCACCTGCCTTCAAAAGCCGTCCGGGACAGCGGAGAAACACGCTGCGTTTCTCCGCTCTCCCGGGAAGGCAGGCAGGGGGGAGCAAAGACTTTCGCCCCCCGCCTGCCTTCAGAAGAGGTCCAGGACCTCTTTGCTCCCCCCCGCCTGCCTTCAAAAGCCGTCCGGGATAGCGGAGAAATGAAGGCTGGCGGCGGGAGGAGGTCTCTCCCCCCGCCGCCAGCCTTCGGAGGAGGTCCGAGGACAGTGGGGAAGACGTGCTGTGGTTCCCCGCTGTCCCGGAGATTTCCCTATGGGCTTTCGTCTTGCGAAGGAAGCCCATAGGGAAATTCGTTTTGCGAAGCGCCTCCAAAACGGAAAACCCTTTCGTCTAGCGGGTTTTCCGTGTTGCGAGGCGTTCGTCTTGCGGGGCACCACTGTAACTGTTCCTTCCTTGATTAATCTGGTGCACCACAACGTCCAGAGAGAAGAGTAAGTGAGCAGTCAAACACATTTCTCTTAAGAAAGGGTGAGCAAAAGCAGGTAGGTGTGTGGGTGCTGTGTTCATTCTTGTACCTCCTCTGGCTACTCTCAAAGATGGCAGGGCAGAGGCAGCCTGGGGCATTCCTGCTTCTGTAGCAGTTCACTGTTTGATAATCTTTCCTCACTAGCGAAAGTTGAAATTCAGCAGGTTTTCCTTCAAAACAAGGCTCAGTGTTAAGCACATTGGGCAATAGCCAATGCTAGTTATACTCAATAGACCCAATGAAGCATTGTACTTAAATCATTCAAGTCCTTTGATTACAATGAATCTACTCTGTATAATGTAATTGGGCTGAATATTACCCATTGCTTTAAAAACACACCATGTGCTCAATGTAATGCATAAATCAACTCTCAGTAACCATAAGCTCAAACAGAAATTTGCCTGCAGAATTACAATACCTAGGAGTATTAATTTTTTTAAAAGAAGTAGTGTGTACTTACACTTTAGAGCCCAGAGTAGTCTTTGCTGTCTGAATGAGAGGCTCTAGGTTCTCTGGGTCAACAAGAAAACTGTCACTGATCTTGTCCAAGTTCTCAATAGCAATGCGAGCAGCTTGTTCATACCCATCTGCTATTCTGATAGGATGAATACCACGATCCAACAAGTGCTCTGCCTGTTCCAATAGAGCACCTGCAAGAACTGCAGGAGCAAAGTTGTAACAAAAACATTTTACCTCTTTAATAGGCAATTTTACCTCCATTATTATTTATTAAATTTCTATACTGCTCTTCATCCAAAGATCAAAAGGTGGTTTACAATATAAAACCACAAAACTACATACCATAATAACAAACAAATAATACCCCCACCGCAGTTTAAAAGCCAATACAGTGGTACCTCAGGTTAAGTACTTAATTCGTTCCAGAGGTCCGTTCTTAACCTGAAACTGTTCTTAACCTGAAGCACTTTAGCTAATGGGGCCTCCTGCTGCTGCTGCGCCGCCGGAGCAAGATTTCCTGAAGCAAAGTTCTTAACCTGAAGCATTATTTCTGGGTTAGCGGAGTCTGTAACCAGAAACGTATGTAACCTGAGGTACCACTGTACACGGTTTAATTAGCCAAAAGCTTGTGAGGTGAGGAATGTTTTTCCTGGCACCTAAAGATAAGTTCCTGAAACAGACAGCTGTGTGCAAGCAAGTCCATGAATATTTTTATTAATATACCTGCCAACACACACCAATTAGAATATTTTGAAGAATACTAACTAACTTGAAAAACCTAAATCTTCCAGTTTTACAATAACTTGATATTGATCAATAACTTGGAAATCATTTTACCAGCTACAATCAGATGATCAGGTAAATAGGTATTTATAGGGTTTTGAAGCCAAATAGGGTAGAAGGACTAAAGACGTCCAATTCAAAGTAATAGTTGCCCTAGTCTCATAATTTCCAAAAACCATTTTTAATGAGATATTATATAGAATGTGAAACGTAATATCCAATATAATAGCAAGAGTAAAATATAAAATCAAGGCAGTGTGTCAATATAACACAAATTAACCGATACATAAAATAAACAACTTAAAATATAGCTATATAAAGCATTATTCCATCAGAAAATAAGCTCCATCCTACAGAAACAAATTGCTCCCGCTGATACAATTCTGGAGGCAGAGGACTGGCCAGTGCTACCAATTTGAAGATTAAGATGCTTACATTTTTTCATTTTGAAAATTTGGGAAAAGATCATTGGTCATGGAACACAAAACTTTTGTGTTACTGAGATTAGACCTACTGAAATAATGGATTTAAGTTTATCAATTTGTATGGGTCTACAGTGGTACCTCGGGCTAAGAACTTAATTTGTTCTGGAGATCCGTTCTTAACCTGAAGCACCACTTTAGCTAATGGGGCCTCCTGCTGCCCAATTTCTGTTCTCATCCTGAAGCAAAGTTCTTAACCTGAGGTACTATTTCTGGGTTAGCGGAGTCTGTAACCTGAAGCATCTGTAACATGAAGCGTCTGTAACCCGAGGTACCACTGTATTTAAAGTATGACAAAGTTGGACATCACCCGGTGCCAGTTCTGCTTTATAGAACATAAACGTAAAGGGACCCCTGACCATTAGGTCCAGTCGTGGCCGACTCTGGGGTTGCGGCGCTCATCTCACTTTATTGGCCGAGGGAGCCGGCGTACAGCTTCCGGGTCATGTGGCCAGCATGAACCAGAGCAGTGCACGGAAATGCTGTTTACCTTCCTGCCGGAGCAGTACCTATTTATCTACTTGTACTTTGACGTGCTCTCGAACTGCTACGTTGGCAGGAGCAGGGACCAAGCAACAGGAGCTCAGCCCGTCATGGTGATTCGAACCGCCAACCTTCTGATCGGCAAGTCCTAGGCTCTGTGGTTTAACCCACAGCGCCACCCACGTCCCTTTATAGAACCTAAGGTAAAGGTACCCCTGCCCGTACGGGCCAGTCTTGACAGACTCTGGGGTTGTGCACCCATCTCACTTAAGAGGCCAGGGGCCAGCGCTGTCCGGAGACACTTCCGGGTCACGTGGCCAGCGTGACAAAGCTGCATCTGGCGAGCCAACGCAGCACACGGAAACGCCGTTTACCTTCCCGATGGTAAGCGGTCCCTATTTATCTACTTGCACCTGGGGGTGCTTTCGAACTGCTAGGTTGGCAGGCGCTGGGACCGAGCAACGGGAGCGCACCCCGCCGCGGGGATTCGAACTGCCGACCTTTCGATCGGCAAGACCTAGGCGCTGAGGCTTTTACCCACAGCGCCACCCGCGTCCCTTTATAGAACATACTGGACATTAAATAAAACTCATTTTATTTCAAAGTATTCTCTTTCATTCAGGTAGGTAGCTGTGTTGGTCTGACGCAGTCGAAATACATTAAAAAACTGTCCAGTAGCACCTTAGAGACCAACTAAGTTTGTTCTTGGTATAAGCTTTTGTTTGCATGCACACTTCTTCTGATACACTGAAACAGAAGTTATATATAGGGGGGGGGGGTTCTCAGGAGGGTAGGAGAAAATTAATTCGTTCCGCAAGTTTTTTCTTCTTGCGAGTTTTTCGTCTTGCGAAGCACAGTTTCCCATAGGAATGCATTGAAAATCAATTAATGCGTTCCTATGGAAACCGCTTGCCAGGCTGGCGGTTCGGAGAAGGGCTTTTCTCCCCACCGCAAGCCTTCAGGACAGGTACGGGAACAGAGGGGAAGGCGCGCAGCGCTTTTCCTCTGTTCCCGGGGCTTGCAGTGGGAGGAGGGTTTTTCCTCCCCACCTTCCCTGGCGGAGGGAAGGAAAACCCTTCTCCCACCCCAAGTCTTCAGGACAGCCATCCGAAGGCTGGCACGTGGAGAAAGTCTCTCTGCCCCGCCGCCAGGCTTCGGAGCATCCTTCAGAGGCTGCTACCATAGTCACGCGTCACTTCTCCAGCTGGGAGAGGGTCGCGGGGCTATGGCTTCTTTAGCCCCGTGCGCGCTCTCCCGGCTGGAGAGGTGACGCTCGGCTATGGAGGCTCCTGCCATAGGCGCGCGTCACCTGGGAGAGGGTCGCGGGGGGCTGCTTTAGCCCCGCGCGCGCTCTCCCGGCTGGAGAGGTGACGCTCGGCTATGGAGGCTCCTGCCATAGGCCCGCGTCACCTGGGAGAGGGTCGCGGGGGGCTGCTTTAGCCCCGCGCGCGCTCTCCCGGCTGGAGAGGTGACGCTCGGCTATGGAGGCTCCTGCCATAGGCGCGCGTCACCTGGGAGAGGGTCGCGGGAGGCTGCTTTAGCCCCGCACGCGCTCTCCCGGCTGGAGAGGTGACGCTCGGCTATGGAGGCTCCTGCCATAGGTGCGCGTCACCTGGGAGAGGGTCGCGGGAGGCTGCTTTAGTTCCGCGCACGCTCTCCCGGCTGGAGAGGTGACGCGCGCCTATGGAGGCTCCTGCCATAGGCACGCGTCACCTCTCCAGCGTGGAGAGGGTCGCGGGGGGGCTTCTTTAGCTTCGGAGCAGCCTTCCGAAGCCTGGCGGCGGGAGGAGGTCTCTCCGCCCCACCGCCAGTCTTCGGAGGAGGTCCGAGGACAGTGGGGAAGACGCACTGCGCTTCCCCGCTGTCCTGGAGATTTCCCTATGGGCTTTCGTCTTGCGAAGGAAGCCCATAGGGAAATTCGTTTTGCGAAGCGCCGCCAAAACGGAAAACCCTTTCGTCTAGCGGGTTTTCCGTCTTGCGAGGCGTTCGTCTTGCGGGGCACCACTGTACTGCAAATAATGCCATTTTATGCTACTCAACTGGGTTAAAGTTTTATGCACTGGCAACTGATCAACTGCTATGAGCTGTAGCTTTGACTCTTTTATAAACAAAAACACAATGTGGCAATGTGTATAATTAAATACAGTGGTACCTTGGTTTTCGAACATAATCCATTCTGGAAGCCCGTTCCAAGTTCTGAAATGTTCGAAAACCGAAAACTCAATAGCCGACAGCTAGGCCTCAGGATTTTGCACTCAGTGAAAGCCGCATGGAATGTTAGACTTCTGAGGAGTGTTCAAAAACCGAGGTACCAGTTACATATGATACTTAGTCGTTACTGTCAAACTTAGCATTTTTTATAAGGAACTTGAAATCACTTTTAAAGTTACAAAATTTCAACACATAAGATTCAGTAATCTTACCAACAACACCTGTGGTCCCATCCCCAATCTCATCATCCTGAGATTTCGCCAGCTCAACCATAAGTTTAGCAATTTGATGGTCCACATCCATCATATTCAAGATGGTGGCACCATCGTTTGTCACAGTCACATCACCATCCTTGTCAACCATCATTTTATCAAGGCCTGCAACAAATATTGAAACAAAATGCCAGCATGAATAGAAAAGCACTTTAACACAGCAGATTTAAAGGTTTATAACATAATTATACTTACCATTGGGCCCAAGCGAAGATCTTAGAGTATTGGCTACTGCCTTAGCTGCCAATATGTGAGACTATAAAACACAAGTACGGAACCAGTATTACAAAATCTTGCAAGAACAGAGATGGAGACAGTGCTGCCTCTTTTTAATTTTTTTTATATTTCATTAGCTAAATGGAATAGACATATAACATAAGGGTCACCAAGAAATGTAACCATTCATATAATTCTTTCTGTAATTGAATCTGTACATACAGATGAATTATACAACCTGAATGACTGCATCATTTTCGTGTCTCTAAGAACATGGAGAGTATTTGCTAGGCAGGGTGTTAGCTCCTTTCCGAAACTTTCAAAATGAAAGGAAAGGAGCTCTCTCGTTCACCCCCCCCCCAAAAAAAAGCTCTCAAACGGTTAGTGCAGTGTGACGACATTCCTGTCCCTCTGGATCGTCAAGGATCCCGATCAATTCTGTCAAACGCTCCAAACGCTGCTCCGGTCCAGAAAGGGACCGGAAGGGGCAAATAAGGTGTAGAATATGGGTAGGCAACCCAAGGCCCGGGGGCCAGATCCGGCCCAATCGCCTTCTCAATCTGGCCCATGGACTGTCGGGGAATCAGTGTGTTTTTACATGAGCAGAATGTGTCCTTTTATTTAAAATGCATCTCCGGGTCACTTGTGGGGCATAGGAATGCAGTCCGGCCCCCCACAAGGTCTGAGGGACGGTGGACCGGCCCGGCGGGAAAAGTCTGCAGACCCCTTGGTGTAGGAGGAGGGTCGGGGGGAAGAAAACAAGGCGGCCTGCAGGGAGCGGGACCAGAGAAGGGGCGGCAGTTGGGAGGAGGGGTCGGACTCCCTGAGGGGGGGGCGGGGGCACCAACACCCTGCGCCACAGGGAGGGGGGCCGGAGCGAGGCGGCGGCGGCGGCGGCTCCGAGCACAAGGAGCGGCCCCTGCTGCCCCACGAGAAGCAGCGAGAGCCCAGCGCGCCGCCCTGAGCCCGCCCGGGGAGAGAGGCGGGGAACGGCGGCGGCGTGAGGCGGCTCTTGCAGGACCAGGATCGATCGGCCTTTGAATCCGAGGGCCGGCCGGCCTCCCCGCCCGGCCGCCCGCCCGCCGCGTACCTTGAGGGCCTCTATGCCGGTGGAGCGGCTTTTCCGCTCCTGGTCCTTGAGGATGAGGAAGGGCCGCCCGTACTCGTCGAAGGCCAGAGTCCCCATGGCCGACATGGCGGCGGGAGGCAGAGAAAGGGATGGAGGCCTCGGAGCAGCCGCGTGAGGGAAACGCCAACTCCCGCTGCCGCTCCCGTCTCGCGAGAACCTCCCGACGGGCACCTCGCCCAAACTGTTCTGGAAGCGTCTGGGGCAGAGGCGCGAGCGCGCATGCGCTCCGCTCACGCCCAACCGTCATAGAGATAGAGGGAGGGGTTATCACCTGAACTTCCGGCTGAAAAGCGAAAGCCTCTCTACGCTACGTGTTTAACCCATCTACGTCGTTTCTTTTGTATACCGCCTTCCTGCGTTGGTATACGCGAGGCGGTTTACAAGGAAGCGAACCAACATGCGCCACGAAGATTGCAGCTCTTATAACAGTCCCGCATCCAATACAAATAAGTCCCAACAAAAACAAGCCCCTGTCAGCACCTCTTCCATCCTCTGAGATGATGGACTCCTGCCTCTGCTGCCGCCGCCGCCATCTCTCCGGGAGAGGGCGCCAGTCTCAGCTCAACTAAAGCCCTGGATTTCTCCATGTTCTCTGCGGGCAGCTCCCCCTCCCATCTCCAGGGCTTTGGGAGCCTGAAAGCTTTTGTTGTGCCCCTCTGCCGTTTTCCTATCTCTATGCGCCAACCAGCCTAGGCGGGGCGGGGGAGGGAAATCCTGAATTCGGAAGCGGAGGCTGCCCTTTCCCCCCTGCGGCCTCGCTTCGAGGAGCAGCCAGGTGGCGGAGGGTCTTCTGAACTCGACGGTATCCTTTGGCTTTGCAGTGGGTGCAGGCAAGGAATCCCTTCACTCCGGGGGACGCCCTGTCCCCCCCCCTTCGGGGGCACAATGGTGCCGCCTGCCCGGAGTGGCGGCCTCCCTGAGGCTTCTGCCCGGAGTTGGCGCGCTTGGCGTTCCTCCCTCCCTGCCCTCGGCCTCGAGCCTTGCTGGGGAGCTCTGTTTCGGAATGCCGGCGCCTTCCTTTTCCCTCCTCCGGGCCGCTCTTTGCCTCCCTCTTTTCACTTTCCCCGCCGCCCTTCTCCCTCTTTCTTCGAAACTGTGGTTTGACCTAGATGAAGCCCCGGGTCCGACAACAACAACAACAACGGCCGACGCGTTTATTAATACTGTATTTACATGCTGTCTCGTAACAAGCTGCAAGAATGAGTTGATTTCCAGTGCAATATACTACAACTATAAACTAAGTATAAAGAGGAAAATAAAATCGGAATAAAAAAAAACAAACACAAGCGAACACAGGGTTTAGATTTTGAAGTAAAGGGCTTTATCCAATTGGTACTCTGGCAGGCAAGGGGTTTTTTATCGGAGTTGTCTGCTAATGGAGCGGGAGGGCAAGCAGTTTATGCCAGTTCCCCCTTGCATCCATCTTAAAACATATTTTGGAGGGTTCCACCAACTGTCCAGAACAGATATTTGGAGTGCAGGGAGGTGACAGGGGGAGAAAGAATTTGCAAAAATTGCTGCCCCTTCCATTAGCAGACACCTGCATGGACAACTACTTGGAAATAAGTTTTATTAATTTTCAATTGCAGAAATCCAGTATAGGCCTTATTACAGTGGAGCCTCGACTTACATAAGCCTCTTGCGGACATTCCAAGTTGCATCCACAGCAAACCCGGAAGTAAACACCAGGTTTGCTGTGATTCGCACATGCACGGAAGTGGCTGCCTTTGAATGCGCACATGCACAAGAAGCCTCTTCTAGCGTCCCGTTTCAACCAGCGAAAGGACCTCCGGAATGGATTATGACCGTAAGTAGAGGTTCCACTGTATATCAATACCAAATTACAATGCCAATTCAAAAACAAATCAATAACATAACCATTTATAAAATTTAAGTGGCCCCCTGCATGCTGTACTTCAAGGTCTACTAATTCCCTTTAATTCTGCTTCCAAACTATTACTCAATCCAATTACTATCCAATCTTGATAAAATCCCTTATACCTCAGTTACAATGATTTAACTTCAATTTGTATTAACACATTTAGTAATATATAAGTTCACTAGTGAAGTTATCCTTTCTTCTTCCTGTGTCAGGTATTAATCTTAATCAATTGTTCTTTTATGTCTTTGTAAATATAATGCCCATCTTGGTTGTTCCTGGTCTCCTTCGTGCCTTACGGCACTGTTGACTCGGTGTCACTCTAAAGAGATCTCTCCTCTTTTGTTCTCTAGGCCCTTTGATTGCAGCTGTAAAATTCCATCGCCTTTACTTTCAGTCTCAGGAGGGGGGGATTTCCCTGGAGCCCTGCCAAAGCCCTGGCAAGCCTCCAAACTCTCCCCTCTCTGTCCAACTGAAGAAATTAGCTAAAATTACTCGTAGAAGAGTGATCTGGTGCCCCGCGAAAGCCTTGGCAAGTCCTCAAAGTCCAATCCGTCCTCCCCTCTTACTTCCTGACAGTAAGAGCTGTTCGACAGTGGAATTTGCTGCCAAGGAGTGTGGTGGAGTCTCCTTCTTTGGAGGTCTTTAAGCAGAGGCTTGACAACCATATGTCAGGAGTGCTCTGATGGTGTTTCCTGCTTGGCAGGGGGTTGGACTCGATGGCCCTTGTGGTCTATTCCAACTCTATGATTCTATGATTCATGGGGGAAAATAAGAATTAACTCAGTAGATTCCCAGTCTTTTTAAAATTATTCCATGCTATTATGTTTCCCTCACACAGTACAATTTGTCATTGTAATCCATATCTATACTCCCATCTCCCTTCATCTTCACTTGCTATATGAAAAAAGAATTGGGGGGGCTTTCTTGGGGGCGTTGCTGAGTCTTTTATGTAACAAAGTATTTATAACGAAGCCATTGGCTCCCCTCTGCAACACATACTATTTTTTAGATCGAATGAAGTCATCATTCGAATTTAAATCTGTACGACCTTGTAGCTACAGTCATACCTCATGTTACGTCCGCTTCATGTTACGTTCTTTCAGGTTACATCCTGCGGCGACCTGGAAGTACCGGAAAGGGTTACTTCCAGGTTTCGCCGCATGCGCAGAAGCGCAAAATGATGTCATGCACAGAAGCGGCGAATTGCAACCCGCATGTGCGCAGACGCGCCACTGTGGGTTGCACTCTTTTCACGTTGCGAACTGGCCTCCGGAACAGATCCCGTTCGCAACCAGAGGTACCACTGTATTTCAATTCAGCAATCCTTAATCTTGCCCCATCATTACCAGCACACATCTGTGCATTAATCCTAATTAAATTCTTAATGAACAGAAGAACTGCTCCTTCTTAATGGCGCTGTTGGAGGATTACCAACAGGTGAAGTGCTTTTTCATTCAGCGCCTCCCTGCCTCCCGCATTCCATGTCAGAGCGAAAGCCAGGTACCGAGATGATCTGCGAGTGAAACTCCCCCCAGGGTTGGGGGAGTTTACAAAGATAATTACCCTCAGTCATCTTTGTTTATTCCTTCACCACCAATCTCCCGTTGTATAAGTCAGCATCAGCATCTGGAACTGGGTCTGGAAACAGACTGGAAGCCAGTCCAGATGACAGCACTATCATAATACAGTGGTGCCTCGCAAGACGAAATTAATCCGTTCCGTGAGTCTCTTCATCTTGCGGTTTTTTCGTCTTGTGACGCGCGGCTATTAGCGGCTATTAACGGCTTAGCGGCTATTAACGGCTTAGCGGCTTTAAGAAAAAGGAAACAAACTCGCAAGACGTTTCGTCTTGCGAAGCAAGCCCATAGGGAAATTCATCTTGCGAAACGACTCAAAAAACGGAAAACCCTTTCGTCTAGCGAGTTTTTCGTCTTGCGAGGCATTCGTCTTGCAGGGCACCACTGTATGATGAGGACGCGGGTGGCACTGTCGTCTAAACTGCCGAGTCTGAGCTCCCGTTGCTCTGTCCCAGCTCCTGCCAACCTAGCAGTTTGAAAGCATGCCAGTGCAACTAGATAAATAGGTGGCAGGAAGGTAAATGGCGTTTCTGTGCACTCTGGCTTCCATCACAGTGTCCTGTTGCGCCAGAAGCAGTTTAGTCCTGCTGGCCACATGACCCAGAAATCTGTTTGTGGACAAACGCCAGCTCCCTCGGCCTGAAAGCGAGATGAGCACTGCAATCCCATAGTCACCTTTGACCAGACTTAACTGCCCAGAGGTCCTTTACCTTCAGCTAATATGGTTAGATGGGCCAGCCCCAGTTAACAGTATTACAACCTTATTCTGGACAAGCTGAAGTTTGTGGCCTGTTTTCAAAGGCAGAACCACAAATGCTGCACTGAATTTGTCCAAAGGGTAGATTACCAGAATGTGGATAACCAAAGCAGATAAACTATCTCCATGTAGATAGGATTGCAGTTGGCAAATCAGCAAAAGCTGATAAAAGGCACTCCAGGCCAGGCTTAGATGTTTTTGACTTCCAATACAGTGGTACCTCGGGTTAAGTATTTAATTCGTTCCGGAGGTCCGTACTTAACCTGAAACTGTTCTTAACCTGAAGCACCACTTTAGCTAATGGGGCCTCCTGTTGCCGCTGAGCTGCCGGAGCACGATTTCTGTTCTCATCCTGAAGCAAAGTTCTTAACCTGAAGCACTATTTCTGGGTTAGTGGAGTCTGTAACCTGAAGCGTATGTAACCTGAAGCGTATGTAACCTGAGGTACCACTTTATTACATTCTATTATCTTGCTGCATAGCTGTTTGTGGCCATTGTTTCCCCCCTGTTTTGTTACTATAAAGGTTCTTTCACATGCCATACAGTGCACATCATGAATATTTACAGCCCAATCCTATGCAAAATGGGGGATAACAAGGGCTGTTGGAATCAGCAGGCCTAACTCTCCATAGGGTAGAGCAGATGGCCTTCAATAAATGTCTCTGGTCTAAAGACTGTGGCTTGTGGCATATTCTGCAGCATGTGGGGCTTACAGATGAGTAGGCCTGCACAGTGTTAGACTGCTCATTTTGTTGCAGAACTTGCAGTGAAATGAGCAGCCTAATCCTATGCATGCTTCTCACATGTAAGTCCCACTCAGATCAGTTGGACTTGCTTCTGAATAAACAAGCTTAGGATCAGGCTGAGTGTTTCTGAATTCTCAGTGATTCTGATAATGCATTCAAAAGGAGTTTATTTGCATAGTGAGCTTATATATCATATGGTGTTTTCCAGATTTTCCCCCCATTGCAAATAGAATCCAATTTACGAAGGAACATTAACATTTCAAGTGTTAGAACACCAATGAACGTTACAGTAGAAATGCCAAAGGAAATATTTCTGATGAGAGATCATCCTTCATTATTCAGATCCTGCAAGACTGGGTAGTATGTATTAATACTAGATTGTGTATGTATATTTTGTACTGTTTAAATGAGAACCGAACTGAGGCATAATTCAGTTTCTCTCATAATTCATTTTTGTTAATACAATTTGAGGCAGTGTTGACAAGAGGCACAGTCCAGAAAGGAAATTGATGTTTTAAATTAGAAAGCAGAGGCATGATATTCCCAAAGCCAGGAATTTTTAAATCCTGCTGCTGTGAATGCGAGAGATTTAAACACGAACTTCATGTATAATTAACTAATGAAATTTGCTGCTACAAGATGTGGCGGCCCATCGCTCAGACAGCTTTAAAAGGGAATTAGATAAATTTGTGAATGGTAAATTTATCTAATCCTTAATGGACCCTCCTTGTTCAGAGTCTGGATACCTTTGAATGCCAGTTTGTTGTTGTTTAGTTGATTAGTCATGTCTGACTCTTTGTGACCCCATGGAGGAGAATGCCCGTTAGTGAGGGACAAACAGCAGGAGGGGGGCTGTTGCCATTATGCCTTCTCAAATATATCTGAATTGGCTGTGCTGGAAACAAGATGTAAGATTGGACAGCCTGATCCAGCAGGGCTCTTTCTCATACAATATCTCCTGTTGAAATTGGGGTGTAAGCTTATAAGCTTAATAGACATTCTCTTGTATAATAAATGCTTTCCCTTTTCTAGGTATTTTTGGTTGGCCGGAAAAACTTTCTGAAGGCAACACAGCACAAGACATGATGCCGTTGATGACCTCTGATGAGGGCCCTAAACAAAGGAACTGGGGCTTACTGGTCACCGGCGTTATTGGTGGGACATTAGTGGCCCTGTACTCTGTTGCCACGCCATTTATTGCCCCTGCGCTGAGGAGGCATTGCCTGCCATATGTCCCTGCAACTTCAAAGCAGGTTGAAAATGTCCTGAAGATGCTAAAGGGCAGAAATGGACCCCTGGTTGATATCGGTAGTGGTGATGGGCGCATTGTGAGTCAAAGTCAGGTTTTGTTCTTGTTGGAGCCATGCTAGTGCATGTCGACCTTTGTGGCACTGTGCTCAAAGTGTATGTAGCTTTCATACAGGGCTAGGACTGGGCGAGGCGTAGGAACACATGAAGCTGCTTTGACGGATCCATTGGCGCATGCAGTCCTGTCTTGTTTGGTCTCACTGGCAGCAGCTCCCAGGCAGAGGTTTCTTTCCCAGTCCTGCTACCTAAATCCTTTAATTGGAGATGTTTCCAGTTGACTTGCCAATCATGTGCATTGCATTTGAACTATAAAGCACATCAGTAGAGCTGCCAGCTGCAGTCCAGTGTCCCCTGCCACACACACATGGGCACTTTAAAATCTGCTAAGTCAGGTGTTGAAGCACCTCTGACTTTTCCTGCCCTGTCCACCATCCCAGGCATTTTGCACACTCCCTGCTGCTCTGGCAGTTGGGACGCCACGTCCTAGGACAAAAGGACAAGAGGGAAAATGAGAGGGAGGCAGAGTTTCTGTGACTTTACGCCATAATCATCACAATTATAACAAATAAAGGCTTGACATATCTCGCTTTGCATGTCATGAGTCTATCTCATATATTAGTTTCACCTTTTAAGTTGAATTACTGAAATAAATGAACTTTTCCACGATATTCTAATTTTTCGAGTTTCACCTGTACATGCAATAAAAATTAAATCCCATTGAACTCTGTATACAATGCTATACATGCCTAAGATCTTGATGTATGTTTGCCTTATTTAAATTATTTTCTGTATTTTCACAGAGTACCAAGTTCTAATATTCGGTGTCCCAAGGAATCTGTTTATTTTACTGAACAAAGACTGATTTATCTTTGCAGGTAATAGCAGCTGCAAAAGTTGGATTCAAAGCTGTTGGTTATGAATTAAATCCTTGGCTCGTGTGGTATTCCAGGTACTGTGCCTGGAGAGAAGGAGTTCATCAGGATACCAAATTTTACATTTCAGACTTATGGAAGGTACGAGAACATTTACAGCTGATCAGCGATGCTAGTAAAATGGTCAGTTGCAATACTGAATATGGCTTTTAACATTTTTTTAAAAATGCTGCATACTAATATTGAAATTCCAATGGGAAATAAGAATTGGAGCACACATATTATATTATATTATATTATATTATTATATTATATTATATTATATTATATTATATTATATTATATTATATTAAATTAAAACCAGAGGCAAAATGGCAATTCTCCTTTCCCCCTTTCTTCAACCTTTTTGTTTGTGTCTGTCTTTGGGCCAAACTAGAGGCCGGGTAGCCCACCCATTAGGCAAGGTGAGGCGACCATCTTGGGCGGCAAGATCCTCAGGAGCAGCAGATCTGGTCTCCAAGGGAGGCATCACCTGCTGCATCCTCCTCCTTGGATGCCAAATCTGCCCCCTCCTCAGTGCCACCTCCACAGCGGCCTTTTGGCAAATAGGCTGCGGATCTCCTGCTACGCCTAGGGAGGAAATGGCGGGGGCTGCCTTCTAGGGTCTTCTCAACTCTGCACCTGCACAGCGTGATTCAGAGTGGGGCCCTTTCCCCCTGTGACAGCCTTTGATTCCCACTCAACCATCAATCAGGTAAATTTGATTCTCCCCTCCTTGTTCCTGATGTAGGTCTTCACTCACCCCTTCTTCCCTGATGGTGAAGGGGGCACTCTTTTGTGGTTTGCCTCAGGCACCAAAATGTCTTGGGCCGGCCCTGACTAGAGGTCATAAGAGCAGGTGGGTCTTTAGGTCTGCCACTTCCCAACACCTGTCACAATCTGAATTTGCAGGGTGGGGTGGTTGCACCGTACTGCTCTTTAGATAGGACACATAGAAGACTGGGTTTCTCTCTGGCTTTATCTATGTACAAGCCCACATTCATTCAGTGCGAAGTCATGTTGCTTTCCCTTTTGTAATGTCTATAAAAGACATCCTTTACTCTCCTTTAACGCAACTAAACCTCTCTCTCTCTCCTATAACTCTTTCAACACTCTTTGCTTGGTGTCTTCTCTCTTTCCTCTGTCTTGAATTCTTCAACTTGCCTAATCTATTTTGCTCATCTTTAATGGTCACAGGACTCCTTTTTTCTGTTCTTGCATTGGCTCCTTCTCCTTGTATTCTGTAATCTTGTTTCTTTGTCCTTTAGAAGCCCAAATGGCAAAAAGTTCAGTTTCTCTGCCTAAAAGTTATGATCTGAGCTGTGGGAACTGGAAGTTGTTGAATGCTGTTATCTTTTGTTTTTGTAACACTGGGATTTCATGGTGTTGTCTTGCTATTTTATTTATTGTAGGCCACTTTGAGCTTTTGGGGAAAACAGCTAACAAACATTTCAAAGGAATTAAATTAATTTCCACTACTGAACCTCACCATTTCTTCCTTGCTGCTCCCAGTTGTTTGAATTCTTTATCTCCTGGTTTTGATCTGACTCTTTTCATTGCTGTATTTAAATTAATTGGCCATCCCCGACCCAGAACCCACAAGTTGTTTTGGAATACAAGTTCCATCAGAGTTAGTGAATAAGCAGGTTATCTTTTCACTGTTAATCTGATATGTTCTCATGAGAGTTAGTTGTTAGATGGCTGTGACTTTAAAAGAAACAGGAGCTTTTCAGAGGGTAGTAGACTAAGCAGTTCCTCTCATATAATATAATTATGTTTGAAATTCATGAAAATATAATGAAAGAGAAACATAAAAAGACTGGAACAGGAATCTTTAATATTGGACCAGCCTACCAAATTATTTATTCCTTGTTAAATATTAGTAATATCTCTCTTCTTAAGAAACCTTAACCTAGAAAGTTTGTTCTTGAGTGTAATACGACCAGTATCCGAGCTTAGAGACCAATCTAGGCTTCTTACGATTGAAGTAGAGCCTAGGAAGAACACACAAAATGAATTGTTTAGAAGATAAGTTTAGAAAATGAGACTCTCATTTGCTTATGCAACAGAAATTCAGATAGGTGTTTTTTAGTGGCAGGCAAGTCAAAGCAGCAAATCTCACCACCAGTTCCCTTCTGTCGTCCATATGTAGAAGCGGAGCAGGGATCTCCACTGCAGTGCATTGCTGCCATTAGGCAGCTGGAGCAAAATGTTTCATTTAACTTAAATGCAGATTTTCTGATTCTTAGAGTGTAAAAGAAAGAACTAGATGTACTTTTTCATCATGTTACACACATGTGGTCTGTACTAAGTAGACAGACAGACAGAATTTTTAGAGGATGAATATTTATGACTACCTTTTTTTAATAGGTCAGTTTTTCCCAGTACACAAATGTTGTTATATTTGGAGTACCTCAAATGGTAAGTTTCTGTTATTGAATCATAAAATTATCTAGAATGTTGGTATATAGAAATCAATTAGAACCTTTTTAATGAATAGGTAGGACAGAATCCTTGTTTTATGTTTGGGGGGGGGTAGAAACAGCTTATTAGAAAAGCTAACCAATAAACTGAAACTGACACGGGGACAAATAAAAGAGGACGTCTTCACTCCAGTATGGCTCCCCTTTATCACATACACAGCCCAACAAGACAATGACAAGAACCTGCCGACAGCATACATATCAATCTGGCTTCCTTGACCCAACAAGTTCTCCTCTCCTCACAAAGGCAAACTAATCCCATCACAGGCAACCACAGACAGCCAACCACTCCTTGGGCCCTCAGCCTCTCACTACTAAGGAAACGTAACCAGCGAATAGACACAAAACCCCACACGTACACTGCAAAAAAAAAAATATGTCACCCCCCCTCTCCCCCCCTCTTCTTCCTGGCCTTATACTGTACTCAACACTAACGTCCCATAACAAATGTAACTGATCAGTAGAAAAGACTGTACAACTTGAAAAAGGAGACAAGGCATGTCCTTTTGTAAACAATGAAAATCTTTAATAATAAAAATTTAAAAAGGGGTAGAAACTGCTGCTAAAATGTGAAATTCTCCAGAAGTCTCCCCACAGCCATTCAAGTGCATAGAGCTTTCCTTCCTCTACAGAGTGCTTATCGCAGGCTACGTCTGTTGTGTCTTCTGCTCATTTGCTATCAACATTTCTGTACAGCCAGTGTCTTATTCCACACTCAGCAAACCTCTTTTAATTCTTGCATCCCTCTACCAGCCCACTGAAGTCTTCCAAGGTGATTCTAAGGTTCTGCCGAAGTCTTCTGACATTTAGTCCTCACTTGATTTTATAATTCCATACATTGTTTGACATGCATGTTCCACAGTAGGTCCTCCCTTGCCTAACTTCGAAATGAATTGGCAGTTCCTGGATGTTCTCTGTCAAGCACTAGAAAGCTAATGTTTTATATACCCAGTTATTCGTGTACATATCCTAGTGCTGAACACCATGTCCTCCCCACCGTCTGAAGGGGTTTTGTGTGGTTTTGTTCCTTTACAGATGCTGCAACTAGAGAAGAAGCTTGGAGAAGAGCTGGCGTCAGACGCCAGGGTCATTGCCTGCCGCTTTCCTTTCCCCCACTGGAGACCAAAGCACAGCTTTGGAGAGGGCATTGATGCTGTGTGGGCATATGATTCAGAATCCTTTGGAATGAAAGAAGAAAATGATTTCATTAAGACTAAGTGCATTCTTTCTAATTAGTTTAAATTCCAGAAGTATTGCACTGGTGCCTTTAAACGGTGAATGTGGGCATTTTATAGATAGTGGGAGAATATTTCGGTAGTGGTAGCACTAAATGCTTTCCTGAATATTTCCTGTATCTTTTCAAGGAGGGCTTCAGCCATGAAAAATACTTGTACAATTCCCCCCCCCCCCACCCTAGTCATGGTTAGGTGGGATATAACTTTAATTTAAAAAGTAAATGACAGAATTATGACTTACCAATTCTTAAAAATGCACTGGTAAAATGTGTCCTCAGTTATATGTGTATTTCACTCTAGTGCATAATCAGTTGTAATATCTAACAAGGTTTTATTAAAAATTGGGCTGTCTGATACAGCTAACTTTCCTTTGAGTATTCTTTGTGCTTTACGATTAGATGAAGACCTTAGACACCCTTCCTCTGAAGCAGGTCTCTCCCTCGCTGCTTGCTCTTCTACCTTTCCTACTCAATACCCTTCCACTTCGTCAGAACAAGAAACTGTATTGCCACATTTTATGAGGACAGATATTTAAAGTGCCTGCCAGGGTGCAGGGCCATAGAGGTGGGACAGAAAGAGTACACAGTAGGGTGTGTGTGTGACTGGAGTTACAAGTCAGTACAAAGCATCAGAAGAAGCAGCCAATGGGAGGAGTTCAGCATCATGCTAAGGTAAAGTCACTTGCACTAGCATACTAGTTCAGTATACTACTAAGCGGTATACCAGTTGCACCAGGGAAGGGAAGGAAGCCAGCATGGTTCTGCTGGCTGGTTGTATAGCAGATTGATGTAGCCCCAACACTTCTGGTTGCACAGCAAGCTTCTGCATCCGTTGCACTGGATTTCATATTGTAGAACCATTATTTTTGCCTTTACTCCAGTGCAACAGCTCCTTGAACCAGTACTCGGAGAATGTTGAGTCCAGGCCAGTATGTTGAAATGAAGATGATGCAATTGATTAAATGGTTTTGACAAAAGGCAGCGTAATGATAATACAGAGAACTGCCAAGTGCTTGTAGGTCATCCCAGTCTCATTGCACATATAAACAATAACATAACTCAGATGAAGCAGGATGAGATCTCCAGGACTGAACCTCATTTCATACTTCTTCAGCAAATGGAGAAATATGCAGATTGCATGGAACCTGAAGCCAGCACTGCTATCAAGTACGCTAGCTCTCTTATAAACCAGGCATAGCTCTTCCCCTTCAAAGTTTCCCTCTTGTCTTATTGTGTTTGCAAACCTTTTAACACAATTGGCTAAACTGGTGGTATGGCACAAAATATCCATGACCATCACAACTGCCCTGGAGCAAGGCTTTCAGAAAGTTTGTGCTATAACTTCTGTGATGGAAGGGAATGTTATCTGATTTGTTGCTGGGAATACAACTTCACACAGGCTCTTGGGACAGAAGTAACTTTGTGGATGATAAAGTCTCAGAAGAAATTTAAAAAAAATAGGGAAGTTCAAGGATAGAAGAGAAAAGAGTACAGAGAAGCAATAAGAGCCAAGAAATTGGATCTTTGAAGAAACCAACCAAATCTTGGACTGTAGGCTTTTCATTAGAATTTATAGGCAATAGTAAATTTGATTCTTCCCCAGAAGCATTAGTGTTAAACCCAAATACAGTGGTACCTCAGGATGCATACGCTTCAAGTTACAGACTCCGCTAACCCAGAAATAGTGCTTCAGGTTAAGAACTTTGCTTCAGGATGAGAAGAAGAAGAAGAGTTTGGATTTGATATCCCGCCTTTCACTCCCTTTAAGGAGTCTCAAAGCGGCTAACATTCTCCTTTCCCTTCCTCCCCCACAACAAACACTCTGTGAGGTGAGTGGGGCTGAGAGACTTCAAAGAAGTATGACTGGCCCAAGGTCACCCAGCAGCTGCATGTGGAGGAGCGGAGACGCGAACCCAGTTCCCCAGATTACAAGACTACCGCTCTTAACCACTACACCACACAGAAATCGTGAGGGGCCACTAGGGGCGCATCAGAAGATGGCTGACAATAACATCTCTCCGACCCACATGAGGTAATTTGGAGGCTGTGATGGGAGTAAATAGCCTCCCTACCCCCCCAGGATTGGGGGGGGGGCTGCCCTTGCCTGTTGTGCCCTATACCACCCCCGAATTTGTGGGGATGGGGGCACTAGGCAGAATGCCCGCCTGTGGATTTCGGTGCTCCTGGACGCTGCCTCTGATCCGCGCCACTAGCTGCAAGAACTTCAAAAGAAACGATTAGGATGAAGTGAATGCACATATTTCAAGGAAGGAGGGGGAGTAAAGACTGCTAACAGAAGAGATCTCTGATAAACAAGACGAGTCGGAGGAACAAGAATTAATCAGATGAAGATACACCAAGACTCGGTATGGCAAAGGGACTTGATGGGGGAGGGGGGGACTTTCCTTTCTTTCCTCTATGTTATCAAACAAGAATCCCCCGCCCCCTCACAAGTCAGAAATGTCGTTTGAAGGACTTAAGCTGTGGATTTATGACTGTGTGGAGATAAACTTTCTAACCAAAGCATGTTTTAAGAAGAGTGTGGAATGCATAAGGGCTTTGGAATGACGCAGTTAAAAATACCGTCGCCATATTGGGAAGTTCTGTCGGAGGACTTAAGTCTGGGAGGAGAAATAGAGAAACAGAGCTGTTTTTATATTGTGGGTGAAACTCCTCAGAGGGACTTAAGAACGACAGTTCTGTGATTAATGATGGAAAGAGCGATGTTATCTATGAATGCGATGATATATGGAAACCATCCCGATTTGAGGATTGGACGAACGGAAAAATTCACACAGGATTATTATTGGTGTTTATCGGCTTAAGGAGATTATCAGAAGAGATCATAAAGAAAAAAGAGAAAATATACGAACAAGATGAGATGTGGAAACAGCAAGATAAGACTGGATAGAATTATGAACTTTGTTTGGACTGATTTGGACATTAATGCAGTAGCAAGAAGATGATCAGAATCCCCCTTCGGATCTTGAAATATGGGTCCCCTCAACAAAATTTAAAATTCGGCTTTGTAATTCGGAATTTATGTGATGTGATTTGATTTGATTTGATTTGATTGGCCGGTTAATAAAAATTATTTTTTTAAAAAAAAGAGAGAACAGGAATCGTGCTCCAGCGGCACGGCAGCAACAGGAGGCCCCATTAGCTAAAGTGGTGCTTCAGGTTAAGAACAGTTTCAGGTTAAGAACAGACCTCCGGAACGAATTAAGTACTTAACCCAAGGTACCACTGTAGGTGTTTTTTGCTTTTCCTGAGTCCTTCCCTGTCCTGAGATAGTCCCTCCTTTTTTATTTTCCATATCTGTGAAAGGGTACAAAAGAGTTTGTAACAGTGGACATTGGGCGACATTGCATACAACCTAATCACAGATTGTTAATGAGTTGCTATATAATGTTATTCATCTGTCAGTGTCAGGGATAATCATCCAGCAACACATTCCCATTCATATTCTGCTACATCTAGTCATGCAGAACTGCATGTAGCTAGAGTGGAATTCGGGCAAAAGTCTTGCTGTGCAGCATGGGCAGGCAATGGCTCTGGAACACAACAAGATGGGGAGCATCTTGCAGTTGCCTTGGCAACAAGGACCATTTCCCCTCCCCGAATGTGAGAGCTTCATTTGGTCATAGCAACATTGTCAGGAACCAAACGTAATATGAACTATATGAACCCTGATTGGTATGGATTACCTGCAGCAAAGAAGTCCTAAAGCAGACCTGTGTCCTAAAGCAGCATTGTTCTGGGGCTGTGAACCAGCATAAAGAAAGAAAGATTGTGGAGGGAGTAAGCTTTTTGGCCCCTTTCAAAACTCAGGGTGTTGTTTTTAATGTGAGCATTTGTGTGCATATGGATAAGATGGGTGACATAAAAAATTTGTGAGGATGTATGTATAATTTGACTAAAAAGTTGTAGGCGTGGTCCATCTTATGTTGTCAAGCTTTCTCTACACACATCTAATCTATACTTCCTTCCGTACTTAGAAAAGGATTATATTTACTGTTGGCAGGAAAGCACACTCCACCTATGTAACTATGTTCATTAGCAGGTGCTGAAGTGCTCCACAAATCTTTCAAAAATAATTGCTTTTTTAATGAGTAGCTTCATGCGGGTATAGAATTTCAGCATGGCAGCATATTTATTAGTACTAATAATAAAGGACAAAAGTGGTAAGGACCTAACAGAAGCAGAAGACATCAAGAAGAGGTGGCGAGAATACACAGAGGAATTATACCAGAAAGATATGGATGTCTCGTACACCCCAGGTAGTGTGGTTGCTGACCTTGAGCCAGACATCCTGGAGAGTGAAGTCAAATGGGCCTTAGAAAGCACTGCAAATAACAAGGCCAGTGGAAGTGATGGTATTCCAGCTGAACTATTTAAAATTTTAAAAGATGATGCTGTTAAGGTGCTACACTCAATATGCCAGCAAGTTTGGAAAACTCAGCAGTGGCCAGAGGATTGGAGAAGATCAGTCTACATCCCAATCCCGAAGAAGGGCAGTGCCAAAGAATGCTCCAACTACCACACAATTGCACTCATTTCACACGCTAGCAAGGTTATGCTTAAAATTCTACAAGGTAGGCTCAAGCAGTATGTGGACTGAGAACTCGCAGAAGTGCAAGCTGGATTTCGAAGGGGCAGAGGAACCAGAGACCAAATTGCAAACATGCGCTGGATTATGGAGAAAGCTAGAGAGTTCCAGAAAGACATCTACTTCTGCTTCATTGACTATGCAAAAGCCTTTGACTGTGTCGACCACAGCAAACTATGGCAAGTTCTTAAAGAAATGGGAGTGCCTGATCACCTCATCTGTCTCCTGAGAAATCTCTCAGTTTCTGAGAAACAAGAAGCTACCGTCAGAACTGGATATGGAACAACTGATTTGTTCAAAATTGGAAAGGAGTACGACAAGGCTGTATATTGTCTCCCTGCTTATTTAACTTATATGCAGAATTCATCATGCGAAAGGCTGGGCTGGATGAATCCCTAGCCAGAATTAAGATTGCTGGAAGAAATATCAACAACCTCAGATATGCAGATGACACAACCTTGATGGCAGAAAGTGAGGATGAATTAAAGAACCTTTTAATGAGGGTGAAAGAGGAGAGCGCAAAATATGGTTTGAAGCTCAACATCAAAAACCGAAGATCATGGCCACTGGTCCCATCACCTCCTGGCCAATAGAAGGGAAAGAAATGGAGGCAATGAGAGATTTTACTTTCTTGGGCTCCATGATCACTGCAGATGGTGACAGCAGCCACGAAATTAAAAGATGCCTGCTCCTTGGGAGAAAGGCGATGGCAAACCTAGACAGCATCTTAAAAAGCAGAGACATCACCTTGCCAACAAAGCTCCGTATAGTTAAAGCTATGCTTTTCCCAGCAGTGATGTATGGAAGTGAGAGCTGGACCATAAAGAAGGCTAATCGCCGAAGAATTGATGCTTTTGAATTATGGTGCTGGAGGAGACTTTTGAGAGTCCCATGGACTGCAAGAAGATCAAACCTATCCATTCTGAAGGAAATCAGCCCTGAGTGCTCACTGGAAGGACAGATCCTGAAGCTGAGACTCCAATACTTTGGCCACCTCATGAGAAGAGAAGACTCCCTGGAAAAGACCCTGATGTTGGGAAAGATGGAGGGCACAAGGAGAAGGGGACGACAGAGGACGAGATGGTTGGATAGTGTTCTCGAAGCTACCAGCATGAGTTTGACCAAACTGTGGGAGGCAGTGGCAGTGGAAGACAGAAGTGCCTGGCGTGCTCTGGTCCAGGGGGTCACGAAGAGTTGGACACGACTAAACGACTAAACAACAACAACAATATTAATGCCTACAATGACGGTTTATGTTTGCTGGACTTTATTCTTGTGGGCATTAAAAAGAAAAAGGATATAAAAGTTGGTTGACCACAAACTTGACATGAGCCAACAGTGTGACGCGGCAGCTAAAAAAGCCAATGCAATTCTGGGCTGCATCAATAGGAGTATAGCATCTAGATCAAGGGAAGTAATAGTGCCACTGTATTCTGCTCTGGTCAGACCTCACCTGAAGTACTGTGTCCAGTTCTGGGCACCACAGTTCAAGAAGGACACTGACAAACTGGAACGTGTCCAGAGGAGGGCAACCAAAATGGTCAAAGGCCTGGAAACGATGCCTTATGAGGAACGGCTAAGGGAGCTGGGCATGTTTAGCCTGGAGAAGAGGAGGTTAAGGGGTGATATGATAGCCAAGTTCAAATATATAAAAGGATGTCATATAGAGGAGGGCGAAAGGTTGTTTTCTGCTGCTCCAGAGAAGCGGACACGGAGCAATGGATCCAAACTACAAGAAAGAAGATTCCACCAAAACATTAAGAAGAACTTCCTGACAGTAAGAGCTGTTCGACAGTGGGATTTGCTGCCAAGGAGTGTGGTGGAGTCTCCTTCTTTGGAGGTCTTTAAGCAGAGGCTTGACAACCATATGTCAGGAGTGCTCTGATGGTGTTTCCTGCTTGGCAGGGGGTTGGACTCGATGGCCCTTGTGGTCTATTCCAACTCTATGATTCTATGAAAAGGACGTAACAACTTAGGTTGTAATCCTAACGCTGTTGGCTTTGGCAGCACTGAATTCAGCTGGACTTATTTCTGGGTTAGGTTTGTGCTATTAGTTCTGAAACAGTGTTGAGAAAATTGACCTCTGCATGGCTTGTGCACTCCATGAAACGGGGCTGCATTTGAGAAAAGAGAAAGCCAGTGTGGGGACAGTGATTTCCCCCCTTCCTCTTTCTATGTTTGCACCTGCTCTCATTCCCCAGGCGTTTGCTACTAGCAGAGCGTCTAAGAGGAGTGTGTTGCATTGTTTCCTGTTCCCTGAGTGCTAAGAGGTTCCAAGGCAGCTTTTCAGTGCCAGTTTCCTTGCAATGCAAAAATACTGGACGTGTACGGAAAGAGCAGGTGGGAAGCAAGGAGGAATATATGGCAGGCAGCTGCACTAATAGCATCGATCCCAAAATAACAACAACAGCGTTCACAAACCCCCTGATACACATACACCTGCTTCTGGCCAGCAAGCCCCAAAGAAGTATTTGCCCAAATTCAAATGGCCAAAATTCAGACTGGCTCTTTTCTCTCGCATGGCCTCCTTTCCAGGTTACAGACACATCAAATGGACTTTGCTGCAAATTCCTTTACCCATGATGCTTTTTTAAAAATCTTGTGCACTTTAATGTGTTTCTATGTACTTTCCTCTTCTGTGTACTTTTCAATAATACAATTCTTGAGATGCTTGTCTCTTTACTTTGCATTGTTGTGACAGTGTTCAGTGATTAATCTGACCAGGTGATGACTTGAAACTGTCACCAGACAACACTTTGCAGACCCAGCATAGTGTTGTGACTGATGGCACATTCCTGGGCATGTTTCTCAGAAGTCTCATTTTGTTTGATGGGGCAAGTGTGTTTACCATGGTTTATTTTCTAAGCAGGTATATTTAAAACCATTAATAAGAACCCCCTGGTTCTAATCTTACCTCTGCTCTGAATTTATTAGGTGACTTTCGGCAAGCCATTGTATCTCACCCTCAGAACTGCAATATTAGGGTAATAAGTCTGGTCTAGCTTACAGCGTAGTCATCAGGCCAAAAGATGATGTTTGTGAAGTACTCTGAACCCTAGAAAAGGTGCTACTCAAATGCAAGTATCCATGTCAGTTAAGTTTAGAAGGCTGATGGTTAAAATCCCTCACGGGCAAAACATTTGGTGTAGTAGTTACAATTTTGGACTAGGCCTGGGGAGATCTGGGTTCAAATCCTCACTTGGCCATGAACTTCACTGGATGATCTTGCCCAGTTACTCTTTCTCTCAGGAACAACCTATTTCAGGTTGCTGTGAGGATAAAATGAGGGTGGAAAACCATGCACACAGCCTTGAGGAAAGGTGAGGAGATTACCTAAGGAGGCAGGATTCACAAGGGCAGCAGATCCTGTCTCCAAGGAATGCATTGGCCCCTGAAGGCTGGATCTGCCTCCTCCTCAGCAGCCCCACCCCATGCTGCCTCAAAAGCAACCTCTTGGCAAATAGGAGGCGCTGCTGGTCTCCTCCCACCCTTGTCCCCAGTGTAGATCCCCGTCCCCTGCTGCTGTTTATTCCTTATCAGGCTGGCCCTGCTAGTAGATAAAGTAGGTGCATTTGGAGTTACTTCTAACCCTAGAGAGTGAAGAATTCTCTGCAGTGATTGAGTGGAGTGTGGAAAACGCAATGAATAAAGTGTTCAGCTATCTCAAAGGAATCTTAATATTTCAGAGTCCATTTGTTCCCCATGTTTAAGCCAGATCAATGCCGTATCATTGCAGGAAATTAAGAGCAGCATGCTATGAATTGCCAGTATGATGAGGAGTCTGAAATAGTTTAGAGTCTGGAGTTGCAACTGGCAAAGGACATGAAACAATTGAATAGTATGTAAGTCATACTCAGAATAGATCCAAGTACAGTAAGTCATGACTTTAGTCCATTGATTTCAGTTAGTCTACTCCGAGTAGAGCTTCACTTGAGACCACCTATAAAATTCACTTACTGTGTAATTTTGCAGGTGCCTGTTTATAAATAAATTCTTTTGAGTTCAAAGTGCCTTGTTCCTAGGTAGGTGTGCATGCAACCGGCAGCCTTAGCTATGACTCCTGTACCTGTTTAGGTGGCAATAAGTCCCACTGAATTGAACTGGGCTTATTTATGAACATATTCATTTGCTTTCAAAAATAAGAGTTATGGTTAAATAAGAGATTACGAAACCACACAAGTTTACAGCCAAGAGGTATGTCATAAGGGAGGGAGCCTGAGGACGTGAGAGAGAGATGTAACAATAATTAGTTTATTAATTCATTAATCCGTAGACAACTGGATCGAGGCGGGTCAGGACTGCTGATCCTTTTAGATTTGTCAGCAGCCTTTGACATGGTCGATCATGATCTTCTGGACCACCGCCTCGCAGACGTGGGGATACAGGGCATAGCCCGTAACTGGTTGTGCTCTTTTATCTCTGGTCGGGGACAGAGGGTGGCACTAGGGAGGGAAATGTCGTCGCGCCACTCCTTGGTGTGTGGAGTGCCGCAGTGCGCAATTCTCTCCCCGATGCTTTTTAACATCTTTATGCGCCCCCTTGCCCAGATTATCCAGAGCTTTGGGCTGGGCTGTCACCAATATGCTGATGACACTCAGCTCTATCTGCTGATGGATGGCCACACCGACTCGGCCCCGAACACACTGACCAGATGCTTGGAAGCTGTGGCTGGATGGTTTCGTGGGAGCCAATTGAAACTAAATCCTTCGAAGACAGAGGTCCTATGGCTGGGTCGGGATGGCATGGGGATGAGGGACCAACTCCCTTCTCTTGCGGGGGCCCAATTAGTGCCATTGCCTTCCGTTAAGAATTTTGGTGTAATCCTTGACGCCTCCCTTTCTATGGAGGCGCAAGTTACAGCAACAGCCAAGGCGACATTTCTCCACCTTCGCCGCATCAAGCAGTTGGTCCCTTACCTTTCCCACGCCAACCTGGCCACAGTGATCCATTCGACAGTCACCTCCAGGCTTGACTACTGTAATTCGCTCTACGTGGGGCTGCCCTTGAAGCTGTCCCAGAAACTCCAGCGGGTGCAGAATGCAGCAGCGAGGCTCCTCACGGGGTCTCTGCCATGGGAGCATATTCACCCAGTGCTTTTCCAGCTGCACTGGCTCCCGGTGGAGTACAGGGTCAGATTTAAGGTGCTGCTTTTGACCTTTCAAGCCCTTCACGGCCTAGGACCCTCGTACCTACGGGACCGCCTCTCCTGGTATGCCCCACGGAGAGCCTCAAGGTCCATAAATAACAACACCCTAGTGGTCCCAGGCCCTAAGGAAGTTAGATTGGCTTCAACCAGAGCCAGGGCCTTCTCAGTGATGGCTCTGGCCTGGTGGAACACTCTGTCTCATGAGACCAGGGCCCTGTGGGATCTGATTTCTTTCCGCAGGGCCTGTAAGACAGAGTTGTTCCGCCTGGCCTTTGGCTTGGAGCCAATTTGATTCCCTCCCTCCCTTTCTTTTTTCTTTTCCTTCTCCTCCTGCAATGAGGCTACATTTTAATATTTTAATGTTCCATTATTTTAATGTATTTTATTTTTGTTTTTAAGTTGTAATCATTCATCTTGTTTTTATTATTGCTTGTAAGCCGCTCTGAGCCCGGCCTTGGCTGGGGAGGGCGGGGTATAAATAAAAAATTATTATTATTATTATTATTATTATTAATCATTTTGATTGAGGATGTGAGAAAAATGTAACAGAATTTACCATTCATATATCTACTGGATGGTATTCTTTCTGTCCAGTAGAGTAGGTTTTATAGAAATATGCTCACTTTTTGCTTTATTCACACTCCTTAGCTTTTATTAGGTTTTTAAAAATAAATAAAAAATAAATCCTAGGGTTGAGTTGTTAGATTAACTAAGAAAACCAGAAGAGCCTTGCTGGATCCAACCAAGGGTCAACAGGCATGAGCAGGTTCCTTAAGAATGCAAGAAGAGTCCAGCTGGACCAGACCAGGGACCCATCTGGTCCAGCATCCAGTTCTCACAGGGACCCACCATGGGGAGCCCCCCACCAGGAAGCAGACCAGGAAGGCAGCACAGAAAAGTGGATCAAACTTTCATGGAAACTGATCCTGGTAGCAGAGCACCTGACACAACCCTGAAACCTCCACAGCAAACACACAGGTACTTAGGCAGAGGTGCCATTCTGGTTACACCAATGCAGTGGCAGAAAACAAGGCATGGCACTCCCAAGGTTACACAGAAGCTGCCCCACCTTGGATGAGTTGCCTAAGTCTGGCCTATAAGCAAATTCATTCTTTGGATTCTCATTGCACGGTTTCTCAACACTCAGGGTAGGTAGTACACATGTCTTTGTTCATCATTTGACAATTGTTGCAGCAAGTGGCAACATACCTGAGTTGCCAAGGACCCTCTATAGACCTAGCACCACAGACAGAAGTTCTGTATTGCAGGTTTTGCTTTGGACAACTGATCTCTTGCTCCTATGTGCTTCTTGTCTGGAAAGCAGATGTGAAAAATGATACCAAAGGCAAATATTGCAAATTAAAGAATGAGAAATGTAGGCCTGCAAATTTTGAATATTGAGCTCCAAAGAGAACCCGAATATTTTGTTTGATTCAACTGCTAATGTGTTTGCTTTATGCACTTGTATGGCTGGCCGTGGACCTCATCCTGCTGACAGAGCCTTCTTTATTAAGCCTCTACTGGCTTAAAGTTTAGGGATAATCCTCACAGAATCATGTGAAATTCTTAATTTTTCAGTCACTGGTTCCCGTTTGGAAATCCATACTTCTTGATATGCAGCACCGGTGTTATCAGTCAAAATGCCTGGAACTGGCCTGTGTTCTACAGCCCCCCCCCCTTTAATACTGTGCTGAAATCACCCCCAGTCATTTTTTGTAGAGGGCTGGACTGCTAGGAGGAAAAGAAGCCCAGTGGCTGTGGGGTGGGTGAGGATTGCCAGGGGGGAGCTGATTGGCCCTTGAGGCTGGATCCTTCTGCATGAGGGTGATGTATGGCAGTTGGGGTCTTGGACCTCTTCCTGGGGTCGCTTGGGAGCTGTGTGTGTGTTGCCTGCAATACTGGGGCAACACTAGGACTCCTTTGATGGGGGCACTGTGGGTGTTGTGGCCACTCCCACAGATGATTATCCAAATGGGCTGGGTCTCTCCATGTCTGGGTACTGTGTGGATGTCAACGATGCTGGAGGTCTGACCCGTATTTTAGCGGCATCTTTGAAAAAAACATTTCTGCCACATTTTCCTTTTCTGCCATGGGCTGAGCTCTCATCGCCTTTAGCAGTGGTGTATCTCTGGCCACCCCTCCGCCCCCACCACCAAAGTATAGGATTACTTTGTTTGTGTCTTTATGCTTTCCTGGGGGGAATATTGCATCTGCGTCACCTAGAGTGCATCAGTTAGTTTTCTGACATAAACTAGATAGCCCTGCAGCAAGATGTCAGAAACAGCTGACAGCTCTGATGACAGGGAAGTGCTTATAAATGTATTAATCTGAAGAGCGTGTATCTGTATTGGCATAGGTTTAGTATTTTAAGAGCTAACAATGAACTGGTGGGGGGGGGGGGAGAGATAAATGCTTTGCATACATATTAAATTCCATTCACTGAAGTGGCTTTAAGGATGCTCTTGACTTTTCCTACTTTGCCAAGAGGAGAGAGAATATCAAGACAGCAGGATAATATTAATGTCCTGGTACCCAGAGGATGGTCCTCCCTCACCATTCACTGCAGCAAGAAAACCCTGGAAGAGCAGGAGGAATCCTAGTGTTGGGAGGGATCACAAAGGTCAGAAATGCAGGATTTTTTTGCTCAAAGTGGGACTTGAACCCAGGACCCTGAAATTAGTGTTCTTCTGACTGAGCTATCCCAGGAGTCAACCATCCTCCTTTACCACTGTGCTTTCAGGATGGGGCAACAAGCAGAAGCTTCTCTGGACGAGACCTTCAACCATTGCCTTCTACCTATAACAATTTCCAAGCCTGCTGATGCTCTTCAGGGCAACAAGTCATCTGGGAAACTTGCATTCCTCTCGCATTTGGCAGGCAGTGTCTGACAGCTGCCTTGCAACACAACCAGCTTCATATTTTCATTCAACCAACCAGGAAACATCTCATTGAATATAGATGGAAAAACCAGGTCTGATGAATTTTGAATTATGATGTTAAATACCAATTTCTAACATTCAAATGTGTAAATTAAAGGAAAAATTGCATGGTTTGAATCCCACTCCCAAACTTCTGATGTTTGCAAAATGTTGTATGAGCTCTAGTTTTCATACTGCGTTTTTTCCAAAATAAAGCTAACAGATGTGGGTCTTCACAGTTTCACTAAAAGTAGAGTATGCTGGTCAAATATAACAAGTGTGAGTGTAGCATAGTGAGTATACAATGGGTAGAAGAAGCTATTCATTTTTTGCCCAAGTGCAATACTTTACATTTCTCCCTGTTAAAGTTCATCTTGTTTGTTTTGGCCCAGTTCTCTAATCTGTCAAGGTCGTTTTGAAGTGTGATCCTGTCCTCTGGGGTGTTAGCCACCCCTCCCAGTTTGGTGTCATCTGCAAATTTGATCAGGATGCCTGGAGCAGATCATTAAGCAAACAGTCTGTGAGCACCTAGAAAGGAATGCTGTGATCACCAATAGTCAGCATGGATTTCTGAAAAATAAGTCATGTCAGACTAACCTGATCTCGTTTTTTGACAGAATTACAAGCCTGGTAGATGAAGGGAACGCAGTGGATGTAGCCTATCTTGATTTCAGCAAGGCATTCGACAAGGTGCCCCAGATATTCTTGTAAAGAAGCTGGTAAAATGCGGTCTTGACTATGCTACTACTCAGTGGATTTGTAACTGGCTGACTGACCGAACCCAAAGGGTGCTCATCAATGGTTCCTCTTCATCCTGGAGAAGAGTGACTAGTGGGGTGCCACAGGGTTCTGTCTTGGTCCCGGTCTTATTCAACATCTTTATCAACGTCTTGGATGATGGACTCAAGGGCATCCTGATCAAATTTGCAGATGACACCAAACTGGGAAGGGTGGCTAACACCCCAGAGGACAGGATCACACTTCAAAACGACCTTGACAGATTAGAGAACTGGGCCAAAACAAACAAGATGAACTTTAACAGGGAGAAATGCAAAGTATTGCACTTGGGCAAAAAAAATGAGAGGCACAAATACAAGATGGGGGACACCTGGCTTGAGAGCAGTACATGTGAAAAGGATCTAGGAGTCTTGGTTGACCACAAACTTGACATGAGCCAACAGTGTGATGCGGCAGCTAAAAAAGCCAATGCAATTCTGGGCTGCATCAATAGGAGTATAGCATCTAGATCAAGGGAAGTAATAGTGCCACTGTATTCTGCTCTGGTCAGACCTCACCTGGAGTACTGTGTCCAGTTCTGGGCACCACAGTTCAAGAAGGACACTGACAAACTGGAACGTGTCCAGAGGAGGGCAACCAAAATGGTCAAAGGCCTGGAAACGATGCCTTATGAGGAACGGCTAAGGGAGCTGGGCATGTTTAGCCTGGAGAAGAGGAGGTTAAGGGGTGATATGATAGCCATGTTCAAATATATAAAAGGATGTCATATAGAGGAGGGAGAAAGGTTGTTTTCTGCTGCTCCAGAGAAGCGGACATGGAGCAATGGATCCAAACTACAAGAAAGAAGATTCCACCTAAACATTAGGAAGAACTTCCTGACAGTAAGAGCTGTTCAACAGTGGAATTTGCTGCCAAGGAGTGTGGTGGAGTCTCCTTCTTTGGAGGTCTTTAAGCAGAGGCTTGACAACCACATGTCAGGAGTGCTCTGATGGTGTTTCCTGCTTGGCAGGGGGTTGGACTCAATGGCCCTTGTGGTCTCTTCCAACTCTATGATTCTATGATTCTATTGTGATTCAGTTAGCTGCACAAAGTTTGAACGGAATTCCTGGTTGTATTATGCAAGAAGTTTCAAGGTGGGACAAAGAAATGCTTTGGACTCCTGGTAGTTGTGTTGCACTGCAGAGTTCGCACATAAAATGCGTCAATCTTGTTTAAGAAGAATGGTTTAGCCCCCTCTTCACTGACAAAGATCTTCAGGGGAAAGCTTTGTTTACAATCTCTCTTTCTCTCTCTGTCCATCCTCTGTAGACAATAACATACAGCAGCTGTTTTTGGACTACAATTCCCATCATCCCTGACTACTGGTCCTTGCTGGCTGGGGATGATGGGAGTTGTAGTCCAAAAACAGCTGGCAACCCAAATGTGGGAAACTCTGTCATGAGAGTATCAGAATAATAAAACTGCACCAATCTGATTCTTTTTCCTTGCAAGGCCCCTTAAGCATAATGGTGTCAGATTAAAGATGTTCTGACTTGCAAAAGCTCATTCAGATTTATTGAATTCAAATATATTGTCTGACCAATAAAGTTATCTTTCATCATATAACTATTACTGAGATCTAAAACACCAGTAAACTCAGTCAGCATCCACCAGGTTCTTAATTGATTCCACCAACCCTCATTCCACCCATGGATATCCTGAGACAGATGGTTTTTTTGGCAAAGGTTTTTATTATTATTTCATTTTATAATGTATATAAAACAGAGAGAACAATTATAACAGACAAAAATCGAAAGATGAAAAACAAAACTATAAAATAGGCACATATTTTAACAAAGTCTAAGTAAAGACGTTATCAGATCATCAAGTCTAGCTCCAGATTTGCCAGCCTTGTGACGAGGGTTCGTCTTGGAAATGATGCCAAAATCATATAAAAAGTGTCTGGATGTCCTTGTCCATCTGCCATGGATGTTTTCATTGAGATTCCTGCATTGCAGGGGGCTGGACTAGATGGCCCTTGGGGGTCCCTTCCAACTCTACAGTTCTACAATTCTACGATTCTATGAAATCTCAAAATAATGTGTGATTTTCTCCTTAACAACTATATTCCAGAGTGATCAGTACCAAGTGTCCAATGTAAGATTTAGGGCTGTTAGATGGCTGGTATTTTTAAAAGCGTAAAATAGGGCCAAGTAATGACTATAATTGACTGGACTACATAGGCATTGCCATCAAAACACAATAAACTACACACAGACTAAGGATTCTCATGATACTAAGAGGGCTGGAATTTTTCAAGTAACAAAATAATTGGGGACAGCTCTCCTTGTTGACAGAAATTAATATCCATGGGACCTGCAGGAAAGCTGGGAAACAGATACAGAACTTTGATTTTTAAAAATCATATTGTCAGGAAAGCACTATTTAATGTCTGGACTAGATACAAGGATTTGTTGGAGAATAAAACTCCAAGGTGGTTATCGCCAATGGAGGCAAAAGCTGTTAAAAAGCTCAATATGGAGTCCAAATGGCCGAGATATTGGGAAATTTTAGAACAAGAAGGGGACAGATTGAAATTGCAGAGTTTTGAGAAACTAAAAGATAAAGTGAGAGATTGGCTTCATTATTATCAAATAATGGAGGTTTTTAAGATGGACAGGAAAATTGGCTTCCAGGTGGAAAAATCAAAATTAGATTTTCCAGGTGGAAAAATCAAAATTAGAGACTGAATTGCTAGAATCCGGTACTAAAAATCTGTCAAAAATGTATAACTTGCTGTTGAAATGGAATACACAAGATGAAACAGTTAAATCAGCAATGATTAAGTGGGCACAGGATATTGGTCATAATATTATGTTTGCTGACTGGGAAAAGTTGTGGACCACCGGGATGAAATTTACTCCTTCATGGATCACTGCCTTGCCGTGGCGAAGGGGCTTGAATAACTCAGAGAAGCTATGAGCTATGCCGTGCAGGGCCACCCAAGATGGACAGGTCATAGTGGAGAGTTTTGACCAAACGTGATCCACCTGGAGCAGGAACTGGCAAGCCACTCCAGTATCCCTGCCAAGAAAACTCCATGGACAAAGACAACAGGCATATAAAAGTTATGACGCTGGAAGATGAGCCCCTCAGGTCGGAAGGTGTCCAACATGCTACTGGGGAAGAGCGGAGGACAAGTACAAGTAGATCCAGAGCTGATGAAGCGGCTGGGCCAAAGCCGAAAGGACGCTCAGTTGCGGATATGCATGGAAGCGAAAGGAAAGTCCAATGCTGTAAAGAAAAATATTGCATAGGAACCTGGAATGTAAGAACCATGAACCTGGGTAAGTTGGATGTGGTCAAAAATGAGATGGCAAGAATAAATATTGACATCCTGGGCATCAGTGAACTAAAATGGACGGGAATGGGCGAATTCAGTTCGGATGACTATCATATCTACTACTGTGGGCAAGAAACCCGTAAAAGAAATGGAGTGGCCCTCATAGTCAACAAAAGAGTGGTGAAAGCTGTACTGGGATGCAATCTCAAAAATGATAGAATGATCTCGATACGAATCCAAGGCAGACCTTTTAACATCACAGTAATCCAAGTTTATGCACCAACTACTGGTGCTGAAGAAACTGAAATTGACCAATTCTATGAAGACTTACAAGACCTTATAGAAGTGACACCAAAGAAGGATGTTCTGCTCATAATAGGGGATTGGAATGCTAAAGTAGGGAGTCAAGAGATAAAAGGAACAACTGGCAAGTTTGGCCTTGGAGTTCAAAACGAAGCAGGGCAAAGGCTAATAGAGTTCTGTCAAGAGAACAAGTTGGTCATCACAAACACTCTTTTCCAACAACACAAGAGACGACTCTACACATGGACATCACCAGATGGGCAGCATCGACATCAGATTGATTATATTCTATGCAGCCAAAGATGGAGAAGCTCTATACAGTCAGCAAAAAGAAGACCTGGAGCTGACTGTGGCTCAGATCATCAGCTTCTTATAGCAAAATTCAAGCTTAAACTGAAGAAAGTAGGAAAAACCACTGGGCCGGTAAGATACAATCTAAGTCAAATCCCTTATGAATACACAGTGGAAGTGAGGAACAGGTTTACGGATTTAGATTTGGTGGACAGAGTGCCTGAAGAACTATGGATGGAGGCTCGTAACATTATACAAGAGGCAGCAACTAAAACCATCCCAATGAAAAGGAAATGCAAGAAAGCAAAGTGGCTGTCCAACGAGGCCTTACAAATAGCGGGGGAGAGAAGGCAAGCAAAATGCGAGGGAGATATTGAAAGATACAGGAAATTGAATGCAGATTTCCAAAAAATAGCAAGGAGAGACAAGAAGGCCTTCTTAAACGAGCAATGCAAAGAAATAGAGGAAAACAATAGAATGGGAAAAACCAGAGATCTGTTCAAGAAAATTGGAGATATGAAAGGAACATTTTGTACAAAGATTTCCATAATAAAAGACAAAAGTGGAAAGGACCTAACAGAAGCAGAAGACATCAAGAAGAGGTGGCAAGAATACACAGAGGAACTATACCAGAAAGAAATTGATGTCTCGTATACCCCAGGTAGTGTGGTTGCTGACCTTGAGCCAGACATCCTGGAAAGTGAAGTCAAATGGGCCTTAGAAAGCATCGCTAATAACAAGGCCAGTGGAAGTGATGATATTCCAGCTGAATTATTTAAAATTTTAAAAGATGATGCTGTTAAGGTGCTACACTCAATATGCCAGCAAATTTGGAAAACTCAGCAGTGGCCAGAGGATTGGAGAAGATCAGTCTACATCCCAATCCCAAAGAAGGGAAGT
This sequence comes from Podarcis muralis, assembly GCF_964188315.1. NCBI lineage: Eukaryota > Metazoa > Chordata > Lepidosauria > Squamata > Lacertidae > Podarcis > Podarcis muralis. The sequence continues at coordinate 90,358,126 of NC_135662.1, forward strand.
GCCAAAGAATGCTCCAACTACCGCACAATTGCACTCATTTCACACGCTAGCAAGGTTATGCTTAAAATTCTACAAGGCAGGCTTAAGCAGTATGTGGACCGAGAACTCCCAGAAGTGCAAGCTGGATTTAGAAGAGGCAGAGGAACCAGAGACCAAATTGCAAACATGCGCTGGATTATGGAGAAAGCTAGAGAGTTCCAGAAAGACATCTACTTCTGCTTCATTGACTATGCAAAAGCCTTTGACTGTGTCGACCACAGCAAACTATGGCAAGTTCTTAAAGAAATGGGAGTGCCTGATCACCTCATCTGTCTCTTGAGAAATCTCTATGTGGGACAAGAAGCTACAGTTAGAACTGGATATGGAACAACTGATTGGTTCAAAATTGGGAAAGGAGTACGACAAGGCTGTATATTGTCCCCCTGCTTATTTAACTTATATGCAGAATTCATCATGCGAAAGGCTGGGCTGGATGAATCCCAAGCTGGAATTAAGATCGCCGGAAGAAATATCAACAACCTCAGATATGCAGATGACACAACCTTGATGGCAGAAAGTGAGGAGAAATTAAAGAACCTTTTAATGAGGGTGAAAGAGGAGAGCGCAAAATATGGTCTGAAGCTCAACATCAAAAAAACGAAGATCATGGCCACTGGTCCCATCACCTCCTGGCAAATAGAAGGGGAAGAAATGGAGGCAGTGAGAGATTTTATTTTCTTGGGCTCCATGATCACTGCAGATGGTGACAGCAGTCACGAAATTAAAAGACGCCTGCTCCTTGGGAGAAAGGCGATGGCAAATCTAGACAACATCTTAAAAAGTAGAGACATCACCTTACCAACAAAGGTCCGTATAGTTAAAGCCATGATTTTCCCAATAGTGATGTATGGAAGTGAGAGCTGGACTATAAAGAAGGCTGATCGCCGAAGAATTGATGCTTTTGAATTATGGTGCTGGAGGAGACTCTTGAGAGTCCCATGGACTGCAAGAAGATCAAACGCATCCATTCTTAAGGAAATCAGACCTGAGTGCTCACTGGAAGGACAGATTGTGAAGTTGAGGCTCCAATACTTTGGCCACCTCATGAGAAGAGAAGACTCCCTGGAAAAGACCCTGATGTTGGGAAAGATGGAGGGCACTAGGAGAAGGGGACGACAGAGGATGAGATGGTTGGATAGTGTTCTCGAAGCTACAAACATGAGCCTGACCAAACTGCGGGAGGCAGTGGAAGACAGGAGTGCCTGGCGTGCTCTGGTCCATGGGGTCACGAAGAGTCGGACACGACTAAACGACTAAACAACAACAACAATGCCTTAAGAGAGAATATTGTGAAAATGATATACAGGTGGTACATGACCCCAGTCAAGCTTGCAAAAATTTATCACCTGCCTGATAACAAATGCTGGAAATGTAAAGAAAATGAAGGTACATTCTTTCACCTTTGGTGGACGTGCCCAAAGATTAAGGCGTTCTGGGAAATGATTTATAATGAATTGAAAAAGGTATTTAAATATACCTTCCTGAAGAAACCAGAGGCCTTTCTCTTGGGTATTGCCGGCCAAGTGGTGTCGAAGAAGGATAGAACATTTTTCATGTACACTACAACAGCAGGAAGAATACTGATCGCAAAGTACTGGAAGACACAAGATCTACCCACCTTGGAAGAATGGCAGATGAAGGTGATAGACTACATGGGACTGGCAGAGATGACGAGCAGAATCCGAAACCAGGGAAGAGAAACAGCGGAAGAAGACTGGAAAAAATTTAAGGGCTATCTAAAGAAATACTGTAAAATTAATGACTGTTAAAATGACGTTGGATTAGAAAATATGTGGTTATTAGCGGTAATGGATAAGTTAAAAAGAAGAAGGAAGATCAAAATTAAGTTAAAAATAAGGGAAGGATTTGCTGAATAATTAATTAGAAATTGGAATACAGAAAGGGGAGGTAAGAGGAAGTCGGGGAAGTAAGTTATAAGAAAATAAGGGTTGAAATTATATATTTTTTTTGTTTTTTTTTTGTTTGTCATTTTTAGTGTATTGTTTTGTTTTGTTTTTGTTGTTATAAAAAACTTTTGAAACTTTAATTAAAAAATTATAAAAAAAGAACTTTATCTAACAAGTGAGACAAGACGGGAGATTTCACAAGATTCCCAATTTCCGTTATCTCTTCTCTAACACTAATGCAGGGTCAGAAGGGCATTTACCTTCACCCATGTCATTCACATTATATTTACCTGTGGAAGCAGACAAAAGAGTCAGGTTATGCTCCTTCCTGGAAGGAAGTGGTGCCCGGGCTCCATCTCAGGGCCCTGGGCAAGGGGGGATGTGAGGGTGGGAGAGAGGAGGCATGACTGCTCCCTCTCCTGAGCCCCTGAGCCTGAGATGCTGGCTGGAGTCTGGAGCTAAAAGGGGGCACCTGGCAGGGGCTGCAACCTGGTGGAGTGGGGCAAGACCTAAGAGTTCCCACCACCATACGCAGAATCATAGGGTTGGAAGGGGCCACAAGGATTATCCAGTCCAACCCCTTTCAATGCAGGAATAGTTCACCCAACACGGGGCTCGAACTCACATTCCCCAGATTAAGAGTCTCGTGCTCTACCAGCTGAGCTACCCACCTACCCCATAAGACAGGGGGAAACAGACTGCTTCCCAGGGACGTCAGCTGGATTTCCTGGGCCTGCTGCGCTACATATGGATTGGGCTGCCTTCATCCCCACATCCCACAATCTACTGAGTGATGAGACCTGCTGCTTATGTACATATATTAACTGAACCCAGCCTACCTCACAGGGCTGTTGCAAATATAAGAGTGGGGAGTGGGGGGAAACACAAGCAAGCAAGCAAGCTGGGTGGGAAATCAAGAAAATCAAGAATATACAGCAAGTTGCAAGAAATTTGTGCAGTTTCACAACTCTCAGCAAAACACATAAATACACGCAAAACATTTTGTCCACCTCAAAAAACAAAACAAAAAATCCTTGTATTAAAGTACAGCTTTTAGGAATGTTAACTTGCTGCAACTGTAAGGTATTTCATTATTTTATAGGTGCATTTGCCAATTCATTTTGCATTATTCTTACCCACCCTCCTAAGTACACACACCTCTCTCTGTATATAAATAAATAACCGCCCACTGATGCCAAGCAGGCCAGTAGTGGTTGTGGAGAGGTAGAAGGGACCCCAAGGGTCATCTAGCCCAACCCCCTGCAATGCTGGAATCTCAACGAAAGCATCCACGACAGACAGCCAATCTGTTATGGAAAATCAGAGGCAATGCCAGTAAGAAGGAAACCATTTATTTCCAGGGAGTTACTGTGGAAAAGTAAAACAAATCAAAACCAGTCAACTGTGCTTCATTCTGTAAAGAAAGCAGCACACTTGGGAGTGAATTAAATCAGGCCGACACCAGGACAGTGCCCCCCCCTCCATCCAGCTTCTCCTGGTGCTCCAGGTAGGAGTGTCAGCATCCCATCCTCCGATTGCCTAGCAACCGCGATCAAGTGTCCTTAGCAACGGCGCCCTCTGGCCAGCGCCAAAGCCCTAGCGCTGTCTCTCCACGGGTTCTGCTCTAACTTCCTTCAGAAATGTCTGATTGACTTTCTTTTTAAATGACAGCTACGTATCTGGATGTGTTGGTGGTCTTGTCTCCCCTCCCCACAAGTCCGCCGTCTGTCCCCTTCTCTCGGGAGAAGGCTACCCCTCCCCGCGAAAGTTTCCTTCACGCCCTGAAACGGGGCAACCCTACTCCGCAACCCGCAGCACGTCTGAAGCCCGGTCTCCCGGGGAAGCAGGCGGCAGCCGCGACGGGCACAAAAGGCAGACGTCACTGGCTCCTAGCCGGAGAGAGGGAGGGAGGGAGGGAGGTCTCTAAGCAGCGCGCTGCGCGGACCTCGGACGCGGAGGCGGAGCAGGAGGGCGGGCCTGTGGGCGAGCCCGAGGGAGGGGCGGGAAGGGGCTCCGCCGGCTCCAGCCTCCCCCTCGGGGGAGGAGGAGGAGCGGCAGCCGCGGCGGCAGCAGCAGCAGCAGCCTCAGCCTCCCTGCCGCCTCCGCCGGGACCTGCTGCGGGCGCGCCTGGTCCTGCGCTGCCGCTCGCGCCCCGCGGATCCCGCTCCGGACGGCGCCTCCCGCCGCCTCGACCCTTCCACCCGCCGAGCCTCGCCAGGATCCCCGCCGGGCGCTTTATGAGCGCGGAGGTCCGGCAAGCGCCGTTGCTGCTGCCGCTGCCGGGGCTGCCCCCGGGGCTCTCCGCAGCTGCCGTCGGATCCGCCCTTCGGCGACAACCACGCGGCGCGGGCCCCGCTATGGTGCTTCCCCGGGGGTAAGTACCCCGTCAGTACCCCCGTCTCAGTACATCCTTGGGATTAGAGAATGATAGAGTGGGAAGGGTCCCCGGGGGTCATCTAGTCCAACCCCCGGCAATGCAGGCAATTTCCCGGGGGCTGCTGGGTCTTCTTCGCGGGAAGCGGCGTCGGATCATTTCAGTTATCTTCCTTGATTGCTCGCAAGGCAAGCCCGGTAGATTTCCGCGGGCTTTACTCGTGAGTAGCCCTTCCGAGGCTCGCTTGATCGTGCGAGTGTTCCCGCTCCGAGAAGCCCCACGGATGTCGTTGCCAGGTGAAGGAGCGCGCTGGGCGGGGCGGGGGGGGGCTCTCGTGTGGAAAGGAAACTTGGCGTTCCCAGTGCAAACCTGCTCCCGACGGGGCGGGGGAAGGAGGTGCGGGAAGCAAGGGGCGCCTGTGGACGAAAAGCCGTCGGGAGCGTTGCGCGAGGAGCGGTCTCTGGCCGCGGATGTTGCGCGGTGACGAGGAGCCCTTGTGTGGCGGGTTCCTCTTTGCGGGAGAGCACGTCGGAGCAGCGGGGAGCAGCTCGCGGTGGGGAGGAGAAAGGGGAGGCGGCGAGGCGGCGAGGCGGCGAGGCGGCGTGTTTGCGCCCTGCGCTCCGCGGAGGCTTCGGAGGTCGCGCCGTCGGTGTTCTTTTAACTTTACCATTTCCTGCCCATTCTGGACTCCCGCTGTGGGAGTCTGCGCCCTGACCGGCAGGGGGCGCCACAAGGAAGGCTCCAGGAAAGGTTCTTTGGGCACCTTGTTGGGGGAGAAACACGCGCCAAAAAACCAGATCGATTTGAGAGGGAAGGTGGTGGAGTCAAAAGCCAAAGGGTTTGCGCAGATGTTCTCTATTATGCAGAACCGTCCTTGATGTTATCTGGCACTTCTGATCTTTGAGGAAGGGAGAAGGGAGATTTTGGCTGGCTAAATTGCCTTTGAAGAATCAAGTTAAATTTCTGACTTGGCTTCTATGATGCTGCGCTCATTAAGCAAAAGGATAGAAACCTGTGCCTTGCATTTAGCAACTGGCCAGGAATTCCTTGCATGCAACTGAGGGATCCACTTGGGAGAAGGCAAATTTATTTTCTTTTTACTACCCTACTGAGAGCCTGCTAGCCTATGTTTCTATGCTGACCACAGGCGATGGAGCTTCTTTTCTCTGGAAGTTTTTATTTTTCAGCCTAGTAACTTTTGTGAACCCACCTACAAGACAGCTTAAAAGAAGTTAGTAAGCTTAGGCTCTTTGGGGCTTATTCCTAGTGTTGCGGTCTAAGAGAACCAGCACCTAAAATCCTGTCCTATTTACTTCAGTCTGACAGAGCAAAGTGCCTTAGAACAAGTCACATCACTGGCCCATCTAGCGGAGTGACGTCTACACAGGCTGGCAGCAGCTGCCCCTAGTTTCAGACAGGGAGCCTTTTCCAGCCTTCTCTTACCTGGAATCCACTACCTGTCTGGGCTTTTGAACCTGGGGCCCTTGACATGCAAAGCAGATGCACTGAGCTCTGGCCCTTCCTGCTCTAGAGGAATCAGAGGGCATATGTTGCTATTACTGTATAACAATTCCATAAAATTCAAAGCCCTTTCCGTTTGCAGGTTGACTCTGGCCCATTTGGTAGTCCTTTCTTTAAAACAGGCGTAGCACAGAGGACCTCCAGGTCAGGGATTGTAGGAGCTGTAATCTGGAGGGCAATAATAATAATAATAATAATAATAATAATAATAATAATAATAATAATATTTATTATTTATTCCCCAGCCACCCTGGGTGGCTCCCAACTGAATATTAAAAACACAATAGGTTAGTTACACCTGATTTCGCCACACCTGTGTTTGCTTCCTTTTAACTAAAATGATCCATTGGGGAACTTGCATCGAACATTAAATAAGAAGACATTGCTGTTTATGAAAAACTATCGCAGTGGCATGAAATTAATAACTCTAAAAATAAGAATCCTTTTATCAAAGGCTTTATAAAGTAGCATACTTTTGATCAGTCAACAGGCAAAGACTCAGGCAGGCCTTTCTTGGCTGCATTTTTTTTGGTCTTGGATGCAGGGTTAGAAACCAAGATATATGAGCTAGGCAATAAATGGCTCCTCAAACCAAGGTTAAAAAGGTAAAGGTACCCCTGCCCATACGGGCCAGTCGTGTCCGACTCTAGGGTTGTGCGCCCATCTCACTTAAGAGGCCGGGGGCCAGCGCTGTCTGAAGACACTTCCGGGTCACGTGGCCAGCGTGACATCGCTGCTCCGGCGAGCCGGCACCAGCGCAGCACACGGAAATGCTGTTTACCTTCCCGCTATAAAGCGGTACCTATTTATCTACTTGCACTTAGGGGTGCTTTCGAACTGCTAGGTGGGCAGGAGCTGGGACCGAGCAACAGGAGCTCACCCCGCCGCGGGGATTCAAACCGCCGACCGTGCGATTGGCAAGCCCTAGGCGCTGAGGTTTTACCCACAGCGCCACCCGCGTCCCTCAAACCAAGGTTACAAGTCTCCAAAACGGAATGTCTAGTTGCCCTTTGGGGGCAAGATGGCTCTAAAGTCTTATTTTTCAAATGATGGACTGACTGTGATTGATTCTCAGTTAAACATCTCACCAGTTCAGATGACAACCTTGAGCTCAGTTAAGAGCTTTGAGAACTTAAAGAAGAAAAGTCACTTGATCCAGGGACAGTCCACATATACATTGGCTTTTCTGACCTCTTTTTCTTAACGTTGCTACAGACCTTTCATCATGTATAAATATTCTTCACAACTGTGAGCAGGGTAAGGGAAGACAAGCGACAACCGTTGACTATAACATCGTTCAGGGCTCCTGCTCAGGCTGCACAGAAGAAGCATTTTGTTTCCTGAAATTCATTCTGATTGTGCATATAAAATATAGCTGAGGGAATTCTGTAGAATGTGGTCTTAGTGTGTGAAAACAGTCCAGATCCAGGGATCCCCCGGCAGGCACCTCCAGATGTCAGGTGCCTTCCTGGCGCCCAGGCACCTTCACTTGGCACCTGGCTAATTTCAAACACTGCTTGGGTGGACTAGATGGGATTTGAGTACTGGCATTTTAAAAGCCATGCTTCATTGTTTACATGTATTGTGAAGTTTAATATATACGCTAGCTAGTTATGCGACCCCCGAGCAAAAGACACCTGAAGGCAGCCCTGTTTAGGGAATGCTGTATTGTTTTTAACACTCGATTGGAAGCCACCCAGAGTGGCTGGGGAAACTCAGCCAGATGGGCGGGGTATAAATGATAAATTATTATTTATATTATAATAGTGAATTACTGCTTGCATATTATGCTGTGGAGTTTCAAGCCTATGTATCTTGTGTCACCAAGCACATGTGTTAGCGCATGCATGCATCCCAGTGGCTGGCTTTACGCTTGATGCCTGTATTCTCCCTTGGTGGGTTCAGTTGTTGAATGATGAAGATGCCTGTATAGATATTGTCCATGTGTGGCTGTGACAAACAGCTGCTTGTGAACTCTTGACGTGGAGTTGTGTCTGCATGCAGGACTTTGTTTGAATAAATACTTACTACCAGCGCACAATTTTGTTTCTGTGTAATGTGGGAAATAACTTTTATTATACACCATCTGAAGCCAGAATACCAGTTGGGTTCTGCTTGCTCATAAAATAGGTATCTCTTTGTGTAAGAGGCGCCAGAGACTGTTTTGATTTATTGGCCTTTAAATCTTCAGAGAATAACCTGACGTATTGTGCAAATGGTCCTTATTTTGCCGAGTACTGAACTGATAAATGAGTATCAGTTTGTTGCCAAGTGTAAATGCTAAATTTAAACAGAAAAGAATCCTTATGGCATTTTAATTGACAGAAAATGTGCTGGTTCGCATATCTCAGAAAACAAATTGATTAGCTAGATTTATAAGTTTATATCTAGCCAATATCCTAACATTTTCTAGAAGCAAATAATTGAACCTTTAAGAAATGAGTGGTTGTGTTTTTTTTAAGGGGTGGTTATAAGAACTACATATTTCTGAAGTGTTCAGATTTAAATAGCATTCTATTAAAGCATACATGCTTGGGGCAGAATGATTTTTATTTTTTAAAATGTCAGGCTGTATAATTCAAACAGCCCATTAGTAAGTTCCATGAAACATGAGGCTCACGCATTTGGAGATGGTGCTTGAGTTTTTGGATAGGTGGTAATTTAAATTTTATAATTTCCCTCCTTCTGGGCATATATTCTTGCAGTTTTTTTTGAATTAGCTGATGAGAAAACCACTGTATTATGTGTGCTCCTTCTTTCTCTGAAGCACCTCAGAGATGCAAAGTACAAACTGTGTGCATGTTCAGCAGGTTCTCCTCAAAGATTACAAATGGGACAAATTTGTTTTACAAATAAACAGTGTCACCTTTTATTCTGTTATTTGAGCAGAGTGGAGATTTTTTTAAAATGCTGAATATTCTGTAGGTCGTATTTAATTATGTTTTATTCAGAGCAGACCCACTGAAGGGAACATGACTCGGTTGGGGCCATTCATTTCAATAGGTCTACTCTGAGTAAGACATAGTTACCTGCCACCCATGGTTTTGTCTGATCCCTCTGCTACTTCTGTTTTATATCCCTTTTATATAACTACAAGTGGGAGCTGCAACCAACTGTTGCAGTGTGAAGCATTCCATTTTAGGATTTCAGGAAGAAATCCTTTCCTTCAGGGCACTGCATCATATTCTCCATCTCTTCCAGTTTTCATTCTTGTTTCCCCAACAGATGCTCATGATTTCATCGTCACTGAGTGTACTCAGGCCTCATTTGGCTATTTGGGATGGGTGGTTTGTTTTCTTTTCTTTTTTAGAATTGTAGAATTGGAAGGGACCCTGAGGATCATCTAGTCCAACCCCTTGCGATGCAGGAATTTGCAGCTGCCCCTTACTGGGATTGAACCTGAAACCTTGACATTATCAACACCATGTTCTAAGCAACTGAGCTCTTGAGCAAGTTCTTTGCTCCCTTAGATTTTCCTTCCTAAATGTTTTTTTTAATCTCCTGTAGACATTGGAGTTACTCTGAACATGCTGATACCTTCCTCTTGTTCCTCAGTACTGTTCACCACAAAACTGCAGGCACTCGGCACTCAAGTTTGCTTTTGGAGGGAGTTGTTGTTATTTTAAATGTGCAATTATGTTAACTGCTATGGGAGGCTTTTACTCAAACAGTGGGGCATAAATGTTTCAAGTAAGTAAATAAATAAGCAACAAGCAAGCAGCACTTTGTTTCCGCATGGGCTTGGTCAGACATATAATTTCTGAGTAGGGTTAAGGGCCAGATCACACATGCGCTGATGTATCTAAATGACTGCAGCATCGAGTGATGACTTACTTTCCATGATCTGGATGCTGTGCTTCTGTGTAAGACTGCATTAGCTGGTCAAGCACTTGCATGCTGCTGCCTTGGTCCAAAGACTCATTCCCTGGGTGGATAAACTTTCATGGCCTGTGGGCCAGATTATTATCTCCCTGCCCCTGGCAGGCCAAATTCGACAGGTGGGCAGGCTCAGCTGTCATGCACTGGTTGGATGAAGAGGAGTGGTGGGAGGTGCCAGCTGAGGAGCCCCCGAGGGAAACCCCAGAGGAGGAAGGCTCAGAGCCAAGGGCTTTCAGACAGCTCCCCCCTCCCGAGCCTCCAAAAACCTGCTACTGATGAGATGAGATGAAAACATTTGATGAGCAGCTATCAAATCCTGCCACCTTGGCTGAGCAAGCCTGTTCCATCATGGAAAAAGATGTGTGCAGCCAAGGCAGGATGTAACCCTGTGCTCCTGGCCATCTGCTGACGGCACCAGTGAATTGGACTTGCGGTCTGAAGGTTCCTCACTCCCACTGCAGGCAACCATGGCAGAGTCAGGCATCCCATAGGAGAAGCTCAAGGCTTCCCGTGGAAAGGGGTGCCCAGAGGCCAAGCCATGCACTGGCAGAGGTAGAAGACACAGTTTGGTCTGAGCTGAGTAGGATGGAGGGAGGTTGTAGGGATGGGCAGTGGAGCAAGCAGGCTGGAGGCAGCGCAAGGATGGGCGAGGGACAAAGGTAGCCCGTTTCTCAGGCCAGAAAGCCATTTCCACGAGCTTTTATCTCCAAACCAACTTAGGGAGAGCCTGTGGCTTTTTGTGAATGATCCCATGCTGCAGTCTGCAGTGTAGCCTTATTTGCCCTCCGTCTTTCATTCTGTCTCAACGTCCGAGCATTGCCTCTTTTTTTTTAATAATAATATTTATTAGTTTTCCAACAAATTGAACACAACACTACAAAAAACAAAAAAGAAAAAACATACAATAATACAATACAATACAAAAAAACAAAAAAAAACCCTGCTAAACACTAACATACAACTAACAAAACAAAACAAAAACCATTTAAAACACAGTCCAATTTCAATATCTTATCTTTCTTTCACTAATTTCCACGACCTCCTCACACCTCCCTTTTTGTATTCCACTTCTATTAATTGTTTCAGCAATTCCTTTCCATCTTCCTCTATTTTCTATCCTATACAGTGGTGCCTCGCAAGACGAAATTAATCCGTTCCACGAGTCTCTTCGTCTTGCGGTTTTTTCGTCTTGCGAAGCAACCCTATTAGCGGCTTAGCGGCTATTAGCAGCTTTAAGAAAAAGGAAACAAACTTGCAAGAACTCGCAAGACTTTTCGTCTTGCGAAGCAAGCCCATATGGAAATTCGTCTTGCGAAGCACCTCAAAAAACGGAAAACTCTTTTGTCTAGCGAGTTTTTCGTCTTGCGAGGCATTCGTCTTGCGGGGTACCACTGTAATTGTCTTAACACATTCTAACCTTATTTTTCCCTTTAATGCTCTAATAATCTATTTATACTTAATTCCTTATAACATTTCTACTAAAGCCATATAACTTCATTCCAACATCTTTCTAACATTCATTAATTTTACAGTATTTCTGTAAATATCTTTAAACTTTTTCCAGTCTTCTTCCACCGACTCTTCTCCTTGGTCTCGGATTCTTCCAGTCATTTCCGCCAATTCCATGTAGTCCATCAACTTCATCTGCCATTCTTCCCTGGTGGGTAAATCTTGTGTCTTCCAATATTTCGCGATGAGTATTCTTGCTGCTGTTGTTGCATACATAAAGAAAGTTCTATCCTTCTTTAACACCAATTGGCCGACCATGCCCAGGAGAAAGGCCTCTGGTTTCTTAAGGAAGGTATATTTAAATACCTTTCTCATTTCATTATAAATCATCTCCCAGAATGCCTTAATCCTTGGGCATGTCCACCAAAGGTGAAAGAATGTACCTTCAGTCTCATTACATTTCCAACATTTATTATCGGGCAAATGGTAGATTTTTTGAAGCTTAATTGGTGTCATGTACCACCTATAAATCATTTTCGTTAAGTTTTCTCTTAAGGCATTACATGCCGTAAATTTCATACCTGTGGTCCATAACCGTTCCCAGTCAGCCATCATTATGTTACAGTATATTGCCTCTTCAGTCACAGAGGACAACCCCCATTCTGGAACTGCAGACCTCAGGATTTTCCAGGACCAACTCAGCAGGCAGCATCAGCCAATAGACCAGGAGGCTCCTGATTTGAGTCCTGGCAGGTCTTGACAAAGTCTAACAGTTAAGCTGAGTGTCTGATCAACATTATGAGCGCTTGTTGTATTGTCGCATGAGCAAGGCATTAAAATATTTTAATTGCTAAAGAAGAGTCATGATTCTTATCCTCCCACACTCTCAAATGCCTCAGTATATGTATTTGTATTTCTTTAATATGGCATTGGGCAAGATAAAGTCACAAACTAATTTAACAAATAATGATAATAAGATAAAAATATGCTAGAGAGAATCAATTGGCTTTTTCTCTTCCATGCTACTCTCCTTTACATTCTCTTGTGAAATCGGCTATAAAACACAAGGCACATGGGTTTTGCCTTTTCCAATTTGTCTCTGCAAAGTATTGCTGACTTGAAAGAATGAGTGTTCTATCAGGCGTGCCAAAACATATTTCAAACTGACCTCTCTGTGACATATAGTTTTTGCCAGCTGTTCATGGTAGACTAGTTTTAAACATCTAGCCTGGAGCGTTGCAGGATTGACCAGCCAAGAACAGGTGGCAGTCTGCTCTTCTGAATCCCTCCAAAAATCTGAGGAATCTTGGAGCCCAAACAGGCCTTTGCAGGTAAAATTAGGTACTGAAGACACAGCCTTTCGCCAAGTTCCCCACCCTGCCTGATAAGCTCATTCTCTTGCGCCCCTCAGCAAACAGCCCTATACAGCTTTGGAAAGCTGCCCCAGGGAATCCTTGACTGCAGGAGCTGCTGATATACTTCCTGGGCAGATGGGCTTTTGCTGTTCTTGAAAAGCAAGTGGCGAAGGGAGGCCCAAATGCTCCAGGGAAACAGAAAAAAAGACATGCATTTGTTAAAAAATATCCTCAATTGCCGCTGAAAATTACCGGTAATTCTTTGTAAAAATTAGGTGTGAAGCTATGCAGGCAGATGGGGATTTCTGTACATTTGGGTCTCTCTTTGGTAAAAAGTTTTGTGTCTCTGTCGTAGGAAATGTATACTTTTTTGTGCATTCTGCAATTTCCAGTGGTCCATGTAACTTATCTCCTAATTGGCAATGTTAATTGCATCTTGATTATTGTGCCTTTATAGTTGTTTATGATTTATTTAAAGCTTTCTCACATTCACAGATCAATAAAAACCAAGAGTGTTCCTGGCTTGCAATCTAAAATACATAGCACAAAAGGAAAGGGGAATGGCGGTGGAGAAAGAAAAAAAGAAACTTGACTGCCAACTCTTCAAGTTACAGCTCTTATAATGACTAGCTAGGATGGGATAGTTCAGGAAGCTGCTGCTAGCTGACAGAGCAAAAGGCAGCTGGTCTCATGTTGTTTATTCAAAAGTAATATAATATCTTAATTGTTTTATAATTACAGCTAGGAAAACCCCACACCTTTTAAAAAGCAAAGGCAGACAAAAGGTCCTGGTGGCCTGAGGGAAGGGTGAATAAAATGTGGGGAAAGGAAATTAGTTCTGGATCTGAGAAGAAAACTGGAGGGTAGCAGTGGGATGAGGTGGCTGCCATGGAGTGAGGGAGGCGACGGAGGAGTTTTGGTTCAGACGTGGCCCTTGAAGATTTCTTGTGGGCGGTTGCTCTGTCCCTTTATGCTCTTACGACTAAGACCATGCTCTTGATACGTCTCAGCTGTGAACTTTGTTTACTTCAGCCGCTTTCAAACTGCTCTGGTAAACGCCAGGGCTGTTTGGAGACTGATCCACAGTGACTCCATCGGAGCAGGTCTTTGGGGCCGGGGTCCTGGCAGAACCAACAAGAGAGTTCTCAAAATGCAGCTGGGGTGGCTGACCACATTTTGAAGTACCGGTAAGTGTGGTAATATGCATTCCCTCCTGTCATGAGACCATTGGTTCCAGAGGCTAAAATCACCTGACTGTGCCATTGCTCATCTGCAAGGTTATGGATTGGAAGATCAGTAACAGCAGACAAATTTCCCGGGAAAATGGTTTGCTCACCATTTTTCCTTCCCTAGGGTTTAGCTGCAGTTCAGAGAAGTGTGAGGTTTGCTCTCGGTTGGGGCATTCTCATTTCACACAGGGTGTTGGTTCTGTGAACTTCATTCAGGTGGCACATCCATTGCATCCAATATTCATATTGATTTGAATTGTATTTTTATTGCTGCTTTTATTTCATGAATTGCGTTGCATTGATTGTAATGCAATAAAATACAATAGATAACAGAGAAGCAATAAAAATACAATTAAAAATCATACAGCATCTAGCACAGCACATTAGAATTGCTGCAACAGGCAGAAAAAGAATTAAGTGCTCCCCCCCAAGACAATCAGCAATTTTCAGAGGGGTCCATGAGGGGGAAAAGCTTGGCAACAACTTCCCCTGGATGTATCAGAAGCCTCTGCAGCCACAATAGAGTTTCCTTGGCAGACAAGCTGGTAAGAAACATGTTCTCCGGTAGTACATTTGCTCTCTACTGGCCTTTCCTCAACCTGGTGCCCTCCAGCTTGGGCTGATGGGAGTTGTAGTTCAAAGCATCTGGAGGGGCAGCAGGATGAGGAAGGCTGATCTAGGCTGCCTCCAGGCCACCAACACTCAAGCAGGCAAGCGGACGGGGAGGGCAAATCTTGTTTGGACACCATTTTTTTGTGGGCAGAGATGAGTATGGATTTCTTCTTGTGGTTTCATTGATCCCAGCCTCTGCATATAATAGTTGATGGAACTTTAGCGACACAGTTGAAATGGGAATGATTATGCTTGTGCTTGTGGTTGTGATGAACTTGTGCACCATTCTTTTTTCTTTTTCTTTTTACTGTGGAATCTATCAATATGTTTCTTTTTTTTAATGTGCTATACCTCTTGTTTTTGTTGCAAAATAATGTGTGCAAATAATGCAGGTGACATGTGGTTTCGTTTCTCAGGAGCACCTGTATCTGTGGTTATTTTAAGCTACAGGTGCTGACCTCTGACAATGTTTTGCAGTGTACTCCTATCCCCAACAGAGAAGTGGGCAACCTAATGCTGGATGTGGCCCTCCAAGCCTCCCTAACTGGCCCTCAGCAGTCTCCCCAGGCCATGCTCCCCCCTCACCCTGAGTTTGTTTTGTTTCATTTCTTTGCTGGGTGATGATGCCCCTTGCTTATCTGCCGGGAGGATGTGTGTAGAAACAAAGGTGGGATTTACCTTCATTGCTCCACCCTCTTTTGCCCTGGCCACACCCCTGGCAGGTAGTGCAGATGGGAATGAAAAAGGTTCCCCATCCATTCAAAAAACAGGTGTGTTCCTCCTCAAGGACCCAGTTAGTCTGGAACATGAGGCTTTCAGTAGGGCTTGTTCCATTTATAGACGTACCGCCTTTATCTTCCGAGGAGTTCGAGGTGGTGTACATGGTTCTCCTCCTCCCCATTTCATCCTCGCAACAACCCTGTGAGGTAGGTTAGGCTGAGAGGTGGTGACTGGCCCGAGGTTCCCCCGTGGGCTCCATGGCTGAGTGGGGATTCCAACGCTGCTCTCTCAGGAAGAACATTAGGAAGAACTTCCTGACAGTAAGAGCTGTTCAACAGTGGAATTTGCTGCCAAGGAGTGTGGTGGAGTCTCCTTCTTTGGAGGTCTTTAAGCAGAGGCTTGACAACCACATGTCAGGAGTGCTCTGATGGTGTTTCCTGCTTGGCAGGGGGTTGGACTCGATGGCCCTTGTGGTCTCTTCCAACTCTATGATTCTATGATTCTATTCTAGGTCCTCATCAGACACTCCAACCATTACGCCACCCTGGTTTTGGTGCTCAGGAGAAGCGAGGCATGTGGACAGAGAGAAAAATCACTTTCCCCACATCCCCTCTCCCTGCTGTGTTCGGATAGCAATGTAAATAACACATTATGGGTAGAGAAGGTTTGTGGAGAGTAGAAGGGGGAAATGTTTCCTTGTTACTTTCCTCCCTCTTGAACGTTCCCCATTTAATGCAGGGAAGGGTTCCTGCCCCCCCCCCCCAGCCTCATTGCAGGTACCACTTCAGGACACTGACTATAAGCTGTTGGGGTATGAGGAATCCCTGCTCTCCATTTTCCCCCTTCAATGTTATGCCAAATTTAGTGGGGTTTTTAAAGGAGACCTTCCTCTGGAAATGCCAATATGGGGCATTTCATCCTCCCAATGAAGCTGGGTTATGTGGCACCTAGGTAAGGCCAGAGGCAAAGCTCCAAACCTCGCCGGGAGTTCTAGTGCCAAGATTTTGGGGTTTGGATCCCAGCTCTGACATCCCAGCCAGATCCTGGAGATCATCCAGAGGAGAGCTGTTAGTCATCTCAAAGTTACAGAGGCCCAATTTGGCTCAGCAAGAAACCAGGCATTTATCGCCACTGATCCCATGCTGTGGAACACTCTTCCAGCAGAGAAATGGCAGGCACTCCCCCTTTCGACTTTCAGGTGTCTCTGGAAGACTTTTTTAGGCCAAGAGGCCTTTGCAGCTGTTGCAGCCTGCCACTTGAATGACTATTTTCTACTGTTTTCATTGGCGCTTTATGTTTAACTGTGAACATGTATTGCTGCTGTGCAGCCAGTGTCGAAATTAGCCAGGCGCCCGGAGCATTAGGCACCTGTGACCAAGCGAAGATGCCTGGGCGCCAGGATGCCACCTGATATCTCCAGCATCTGGGGAATCATCAGATCGGGACTGTTTTCACACACTGATACCACATCCTGTAGAATTCTATCAGTTACGTTTTTATTATAATAGGGGAAAGCGCATACACAAATGTATAATTAGTTAAAATAACATACCAAAATGCATTTTAGCATGCAAATTTTCATGCAAACTTTTTTTAAAAATGGCAAATTGATGTGGAAATGTGACAAATTGAATTTGAGATCGGAGAAGTGATAATCTGAGAGAAACCCAAATGGATAGATTTGTCCAACTATTAGCTTGACTGGGCAGGCGGGGTGGGAGCCACACAGAGACTTGGGAGGTCACTCATTCACCCCAAGGGACACCAGGGCACAGATCAGGAGGCTCCCAGTTCAAGTCCTGGCTAATCCTAAAATGCTTCAAAACTACTGCACCTATTTATTGGCAAGAGGTTACACCTTCTTTTGGAATTCTTTGGGCAGCCTCTGAAGGGAGGACGCCTGCCACAGTTCTGTTGTCCCTGGGGGATCTGCCCAGAGGTGAACTTGCCAATAATAGTATATTTCAAAATGAGAGGGCTGGATCCAGAACCAGGTTTCTGAAATTTCACATAAATGTGCCAATATTTGTCCCCCTAGTTGCTCCAGAAGAATAGTTAAAATTTAAGCAGACATGAAATCAAGATAAGACCTATCCAGTACTGTGATAACATCAGCAGCTGTTAAAGTTATTGGGTTATTTTGTATTTAAGAACAGACCCTGTCTGATGGTAGGCAAGCCAGTGCAGAAGATATCACTCTATATACAGAAACGTTCTTTGTGAAAGGACACAATAGAACAGAAGAATTCATTTTAATTGCAAAAATTACAGTGCTATCTGTTGTAAACACTGTTATCGGCTTATCAGTTTCCACAGTATTTTAAAGTCCTAATATTAACTGTGTAGGACTCAACGTCTTTGTTTGCAAATGCATTCATGGGCTGGAGTTGTTCTGTTGAAAACTGGGGGCGTATAAAGACATACACAGGGACAGCAGTCAGGTTGCTGTGGAGCTGCACTCAGTTTTGCTTTGGCCAAGCCCACAATGATTCCTGCAGGACTTGGTTTAGGAAAAAAACCAATGCAGCTGATTTCCAACAGAAGGTAGCTGGCTCAGCACAGATTGGAGTGCCTTTGTGACATCCGAACATTACCCAAAAAAATTTTTTAAGACCCCAAACAAATGTTTAATAAGATAAATTTGCAAGAAGTATATATAAAAAGGTTGATGCACAGAGTTAGAAACTCAGATATAGAAGCAAGGGGCCAAATGGTTCCTTAAACCAAGGTTACAGTTGGCAAAGCAGAATGTCTAGTTGCCGTTTTGGGGCAAGACGGCTCTAAAGTCTTATTTTTCAAATGATGAACTGACTCAGATTGATTATCAGTTAAACATCTGGCTAGTTCAGGTGACAACCTTGAGGTAGGTTAAAAACTTTGAAAACTTAAAGAAGAAAAGTGACTTTCCAGGGACAATTCTGGATGGCGTTGTTTGATTACATTTATGTTTTGCTTGCTTGGTTTTTCACTTCCGTTTTGTTATATTTGTAAGCTGCCTTGATCATCTTATGGTGGAAATGTAAGATACAAATTTCACAAACAAATGTGTCACTTCACAGCAGAGGATGGTCTCTGGTTACACACAGTGCTATTTTTCTAGAGAGAGAAAAGAGGTTCCTAGCTTGAAAAAGAGACATTGCGCATACCTTTGTAAACCAAGAAAACTTTAATAATAACATCTGATTGCAGGGAAAAGAAAGAAAAGAAAAAGAGGTTCCGAAACTCACCATGAACGTTTCCCTATAAAGACAATGGCGCCCACATGAGAAGTGCCAGAACTGAGTTCCAGCTGGAAAAAGCCCTGGTTACGTGACTTTTCAGGGTAGAGTCTATTTCGGCATGGTTAAGGCTTGCCCACAAGTGGGGTGCTTCAACTTGTGTCCATGTAAGTGACTTCTTGGATTCTGAACATGCCTGGCCCAAATGGAAGAAAAATGAAAAGGCAGATGTGAGCTCCTAAACTAGAAGTTGGTGTGCCTAGACTGCAGGCCCCTTTAGTTCTTGCAAATGCAGCCAGCTTTGAGGAGGTTTTTTGATCTTTCCCGTCAGCTTTAATATCTGTCAGTGACACCTATGTAACAATGGCAGGAGTTAAAGGCGGTCTCAGTGTCTGGTTGCTTATGCCAGGATCTCTATCAGCATGGATTTGTCTATTGTGCACACGCAGAGAGCTGATAGTCCCCTTTCTTTCAGAGAGGCTGACACTGACCTAATGCCCTGATCCAACATAAACCAACAGGGAAGATATTTAGCCAGCGGACGCCTTGTCTGCATTGAAGTCAATGGAAGCAGGAATGTTAAGCAGCTGTGTAATTTTCTTTGTATGATTGGAATCTGATTAGACAAGTTGGAGTGGGAGAAAAAAACAAAGTTGCATTGAGAAGGCTAATTTATGCAGCCTAGGCTCACGCACACACCATCAAGAGTTATGATCTCCATGGAATAGTGCTGTTGTTGCGACTCGCTTCTGTGGCGTTTTGGTGCCTGCTCTTTTGTCATTTCTAGACATGCGTAATGTTAGAAACAGCACAAACGGGGGACCCCAGAGGGAAGCGATCTCAGTATTGCCTGCAGTGCAGAGAAAAGATATATTTCAGGCTGTGAGTATGCTTCGATTCTGCAAGTGTGTGTTTATGGGGGTGGGGGGAGAGAACGAAATGGAATGTGAAATTGGAAGCAGACTTTTGTCCAAAGCCATCCTTGTGTATGTGGAAGGCAACTTCCACTCACAGGAGAGCTGTTTTACATAGATTCATAGAATTGTGGAGTTGGAAGAGACCCTGAGAGTTATCTAGTCCAATCCCCTGCAAAACGGGAATCTCAAAATGTTGTGCTACAACATTGCCTGAGAAAAATTGACCTTGATGCAAAGAGTTCTTCCACTTACAGTACATACCTCTGAAATGGTTAGGGATGGGGATGCATCTCCCAGGTTCCCCGTTCCATTTCAGAGGATCTCCTTCTGGTCCCACCAACACCCGATATAAGGCAAATGGGTCCCCAAGGAAAGTAGGGGAGCATCCTCCCCTGGCCCACGGAGTGGTAGACCTGCTCCCTAAGTCGCTTTTCCTGCTGCTGCTGCTGCTGCTCTTCTTCTTCTTCTTCTTCTTCTTCTTCTTCTTCTTCTTCTTCTTCTTCTTCTTCTTGTTAGAGCAACTTGGTTTGAAGCCAGAGCTTAAGGCACCAGATAGCTAAAAATACATAGCAATGACTCGGGGAATTCTGAGATCCATGTCCAGCTCTTTCAGGGTGGGCTTACACCACCACTCCTAGAGATGAAGAAAGTCTGTATGCCCCCCCTGCCCCTGATTGGTAGATCCCAGCGATACAATGCAATGGCATCAGGGCTGCGTGAACAGTGTGCTGCCACCAATTTCACACCTGCCACAGTTTAAAATACAGTTTTAAATGTGATTAAATCAGGTTTGTAAGTTAGAGTTTGACACATTTGGGGAAGTTCTTTTCACATTTTAAACTCTTCTTCCTGTATAGAAATGCATCCTTGCTCTAAAGGCCTCTTGACTCAGCATTGCTCCCTTTCATGCCCTTTCTCCTCCATTTCCATGAGCATTTACAGCAAGGCCACTTTCTCTACTTTCCCTCTTTCTGGTCTCCACAGGGTGAAACTTTTAAGGTCAATTTCCCCAGTTCCTCATCTGTGTCATTCTTCATCAAAACGTTAGCATGTGCACCAGTCCAGACACCCGCCCTTTTGAAGAATGGTGCCAGCAGAGAGAGAGAATGTCGGGGAGGGTGAGAATCTACACTGGTGAAATGGACAAAATTTCTGCTTCACTTGACTATTTGTGTGTTCATGTTGAATCCCAAAGGGGAAGAGTTAAACATTGTCAGATTGAGACTTCTATCTCAGGGTGTTTGGGCCCCATGTTGGGCAAAAGATTCCTGTAAAAAATGATTTAAATCAAGTCTTACTGACTAGTGATTTAAATCAATTTGATTTAAATCAAATCCATCCTGCTAGATGAACCTTGGGGGTCCCTTCTAACTCTACAGTTTTATGATTCTCTGACGGCATTGCCTAGAGTTCTAGCCTCAGGCAGCTGAACTGCCAAGGGAGGCAGGTAGGCGAGGGAGTGTCTTCACCTGCAGGAAGCAGAGTTGTGGTGATGATGTTTGAAGAAGGAAAAAGCAACAATTCATAGTAACTGAAGTGGAGAAAGATTCCAAAGTCCTCCTTATCGTGCTTGAAATTGTGTGTGCTCCTTTTGGTCTCTTGTCCCCCTCGGGTCTTTAAATGGCTTCCTGAGTTGAGGTTTCTTTGGTCTCACTCCCTCATTGCAGGGCTGCACTAGAGTACTAGGTTGTTACATTATTCTGGATGCCATTGTGTTGCTTCAAGGGAAGAGATTTTCATCTCTTTAGGCTTTTGTGTAGCTTGATTGCAGTGCTGAAGGGCACTGGTGGCCAGCTGAGAATGACAGGTTGGAGGCTGAAAAAAATGGTTAAATAGTGTGAATGTAGCTAATAGAAGAGAGGGATTCTGTGATTTGTTCGCCTTAGGGCAACCCAGTGCTTTTTTGCAGATGAAGAGGGTTGTTTGGAGACACACCTGCTGAAGATACTGCTTTACAGTGCAGTTCTATGACTTCATTGGGGTTTACTTCCCGTGGAAGTGTGTCCAGAATGACTGAGCATTGCCCTTAGTCTTGCACTGTGTCAGCCTGTTCCACATCTCTCCAGCTGGGAGAGAGGGGTCCTCGGGCGATGCTAAGGCCTTGACTGGCGGGGTTTGTGGGACGTCGATGGGGCCAGGTGTGCTCTGCTGTGCTGCAGCATAAGAGGCAATTGGAAAGTGTCTTCTATAGGCTTTCAGTTTCTTCATTGACTATTCTTTTTACTGCAGATGTCTTTGTGAAGACACACTGATTTTCCTTGTGTCAAAATATCATTAAGAACCTGATGATTAAGGGAGCAATTAGCACATCTTTTTCATGGAAGATGAATGTTAGAGATCCCTGTGGTGCTAAACTATCTGTGTTTATACTGAATCCATTCATTTCTTTAAAGAGCTTGTTGGTGTCAGGATTTAATTAACCACACGTGAATGAATTCCTGAGAGCCATTAATAAGCAGTGTAAAGCTGTTTTCTTGGGAGACGGCCGCTTCCATTTTATGACATTTACCTTTCTACACGTATGATAAATGGGTCGCCCAGCACTGGCTTTTCTGCTGGCCCCGCACTCTGAGGCCCAGGCAGGAGCCATCTTCCGTATATGCCTTCCTGTGGCTACTTTGGTTTGATTTTTGGTTTCATCATGGCCATATTTAAGGACAGATGAGTCCTTTTATACACAGGCAAAGATAATGGTCTATGCTCCCTTTATCAAGTAAGCATCCCCTTCCCATTATGCTTTATTAATTTCAGTACAAACTTGGCAACCAGTATAATTAGTTTTAAACAAATTATCAAGCATACATGTTTTTAATTCCCATTTAATTGATGCATCACAAGTGCTGAATTTATTAGTGCAGTCACTATTTTAATCAGACCCAAACATTAATCGTGCTTTCCATGTGTTTACATATTCTGCTACATTTGCTTACTGCACTCACACATTTTTGTATATGGTGAAGGGGCATTTAGATCTGCATTCCCCAACCTGGCGCCTTCCAGATGTTTTGGATTATCACTTTTATTAGCCCCATTCGGCATTGCCTGTGGTTCAGAATCTGAGCTGCAGTGCAAAACATCTGGAGGGCCCCAGGACGGGGAACATTGATAATCATATCTTCTAGACTTCCAGATAGCTGTGAAATGGCGGATGGACCACAAATTTGACAGCTCTGTCAAACTCGGACTCTGCAGAGGATCGGGGGAAGCTCTGAGGCAAAGTGTATCCCCCCAAGAGCCTCAAAAGGGTGTTTGAGGTGTCGAGGGATCCTGCAGACCGCAAATGGCAGCTCGGTAGCTCTGGTCTCTGCCCCTATACCGGAAGGTGCGGGAAGTGGGGGGGGGGGAGCCGAGCAAAAAGCCAGTGGTTTAGGCACCAGCGCGACTCTGCAGAGCGAAGCCTCTGAACCAGCCAGCAGCAGACTATCATTCCAAATAACGCCAAGCCAAATTACAAAGGTGAGGAGAACAATCTCTCAATAATACTTTTAATTTAATTAATCCAGCAAAAAACAGGAGGCTAAAAAGGAAGTCTACTCCTGTCTGTGGGTATTTTATATCGCATGAGAACCTTTACAAGTGGAAAAAACTGTGGATTAATTTTTGGAGTTAAAGCCAGCTAATGGACAAGGAATCTACATAGCTTTTAAAATACCAATCTGGATATTTTATGGATTTTTAAAACTTTTAACTTGAATTAAATTTGACCTGAACTTGAGACTGTATTTAAACTTGACCTTGACCTGTGATTATAGTTACATCAGTATTGAACTTGAACATATATATTTGATTTTTGGAACAAACCTGGTGGAATTAATTGACTCTGATTAATTTGGGAAGTTATTAATACTTTCATATTCAAAGAAGCTTGAGATATTGGAGAAAACAACTGAGACTAAACATTGTGTCAAGTTTCAAGAATAAAAAAGTGGATCATAGCTATATTCTGGCAAAATTACTTTGGATTATTATAGAATTAAAACTATATTGAAATACCTAAATTTATTTCTACTGGACAAGTAAAAACAAGTGGAACTAACTCCTTGGTTTATTTTTTATTTTATTTTTTAAATCATCTGGAATTGAGATAAACTCTACTGTTGGATTACATTATTTTATATACAGTCATACCTTGGGTTAAATATGCTTTAGGTTGAGCGTTTTCAGGTTATGCTCCGCGGCGACCCAGAAGTAACGGAACGCGTTACTTCCGGGTTTCGCCACTCGCGCAATCGCAGACGCTCAAAATGACGTTACGCGCATGCGCGGAAGCGGCGAATTGTGGCATGCGCAGTCGCGGGTTGCATTCTACTCAGGATGCGAACGGGGCTCCGGAACGGATCCCGTTTGCATCCAGAGGTACCACTGTACTAAATAGCTCTGTGTGAAAAGACTGCTAATTACGCATCTCTTCCTCTTCTTGATTTATTCTCTCTACATATCATACTTTCATATTACTTTATTCCTTATATCTTTAAAATAAGACAAAGTATATATGTATGTAAGGTTTTTATTTCTTTTAAATTTTGATTTGTAAATCATTTATAGTACTCAGGCTAAGAACCTGGGGTTGGTAAAGGGGCTAGAACAAAGAGAAACTAGCAAAAAGCTGTACAGTATTTTTCCAGCCTCCATGGAAACACCTTGGCAAAGTGTTGATAAGGCCAAACAGCTTGGCACTTGGTGGTAGAGGCTATTTGTTTTGAAACTTACTGTTAAGGGAGAATAGGAAATTGAAAGGAAGTGGTCAAGTTTGGGAAATTATTGGTGTAGAATTTAAGAGTAGGAATGGCAGCAAAGAAAGTCCTAACGCCAGCACCAAGCAGAAAAGCCTACTTGCAAGAAGATACTAGATCTGAACTTGCTGATCTTTCCCCCCCAGAATTTAAAATGAAATAGGCAAGGCTTTAAAAGAAACTGTAGGCGCATTAGCTACCCAAAGTGAAAAAAACCAAAGACGGTCCTAGAGGTGATGGGACAAATGAAGGAATTAAATGTGAGAACTACGAAAGTTTAAACTGTGCTAAAAAGGGTAGAAGAGAAAACTAAACAAATACAGGAAGAGGTGAAAGGTGTGAAAAGAAAACAGGAAAAACTAAAGGTAGATGTGGACAGAGTCTCCACATCTCAGGGATTGGCGTGGGATGCTTTGGTGGTTGAGATGAAACAGAAAGAACTGGTGAGCCGTTTGAGAGGAGTACCAGAAGAAGGTGAGCAGGATTTAAAAGAATATTTAATTGAGGATTTAGCAACCTGGTTGGAAATCGACAAAGAAATCCTGGGCAATTCAATGGACAGTATTTTTAGAATTAGATCTAAATTGGCAAAGAAGATGCCAGGGGATTGCCTGGTATTTTTAAATTCTGGATCCATTAAAGACAGAATTTTTCAGACCAATTATAGTAAGAGACTTCAGATTGAAGGCCAAAATATCATTTTTCTTAAATAGATTCCTGCTTGCCTTCTCAAGAAATGCATTCATTATAAAATCCTAACTGATGCTTTAAGAAGAAATAACACACGGTACAGATGGGAGTTTCCAGAAGGACTCTACATATAAAGAGAAAAAGTTCAGATTTAGAGACGCAGTTGAAGCTGATAAATTTTGGAGGAGATATAACAAAGAATTAGGAGGAGTTGAACCTTTACGAGAGGGAGCAGTAGGAGGGCAGGAGCAAGAAATATCAGATAATAGCACAGAAGAAGAAGAGAAAGGGAGTAAAAAGAAAAAGAAAAAGAAAAAAGGTAAAAAGAAAAGACAAGACAAGACTTTAATAACTAAACTAAATATGGCTGACTTGAGGATATTAAACTGGAATGTAAATGGATTAAACAATAAAAGAAAAAGGAACAGAATTGAACATGTAATAGTAAGTGATATCCATGAAAAAATTAAATATGAAAACTAATTGGGCAACATATAGAGAGCTGTTAACGGAAATTGATAATCAACTAAAATTGAAGGAATTTCAAGAAATACAAGGGAAGGTAACAGATTGGTTACAATATTTTCAGTTAAATGAAGTATTTAAAAATGTTAAAAAGAAAGGATTCCCCTATGAAATTTCAAATTTCCAGTGAGAAATAATAGAAAATGATAATAAATTATTATCAGAAATGTATGATGTATTGTTGGAATGGGAAACTAAGGATGAAGAGGTCACGTGTGTTATGATAAAGCGGGCAATAGATGTGGGACATAATATTCAAATGGCAGATTGGGAAAGACTATGGAAGAACGATATAAAATTTACAGCCTGTGCTTTACTTAAGGAGAATTTTATGAAAATGATGTATAGGTGGTATTTAACACCGGTTAAATGGGCAAAAATGTACAAAACAAGGGAAAATAAGTGTTGGAAATGTAAAGAAGTGGAAGGTAAGTTTTGTCATATGTGGTGGCAATGTATGGTTATCTAAAAAAAATGGGAAATGAAATATAACAAACTGGAAAAAAAAGGTTTAAAATAATCTTTGTTAAAAAAACCAGAAACTTTTCTATTAGGAATTACAGGAATGGATCTACCTTAAGAGTACAATAATTTGTTCATGTATGCAACAACGGCTGCTCAAATATTGCTAGCCCAACACTTGGAAAGAAGACAAAGTCCCCACTAAGGAAGATTGCCAAATTAAGTTAATGGAATATGAGGAAGTTAATGGAATATGCGGCTAAACTAACTGGGAAACTAAGAAATCAAGACAATAACAAATATAAAAAAGAATGGGAAATGTTTATTGCATATTTATAAAAGCATTGCAAGGAAGTGAATGCATTAGCAGGATTTTTAAAACACTTGTAATGTTATGGATAATGTTTCAATTTGGAGGTAATTAGAAATAAAGACTTTATTGACATGCATAAATGAAGATAATACAAAGGAACCAGGGGAGGGAAATCGGGGTTTTTTCTTCTTCAAATAATCCCATAATGTGGATTTAATATTAAGTGTGTGCACAGTTGTTTTAAATGTTTTATCTTATGTCTTATGTTTTTCTTTAATGTAATGATTTTATTTATTGTGAAAATTAATAAAAATATTATTTTAAAAAAGATAACCACATCTTCTAGAACTGCTTGCTTCTTGTATGAGTATTTGATCAGAAGTAGGATAGATTGTTCTGGTGCATTGCTACCCTCCCTATGAATATACAACTGGGTTTATGTGTCTCGTCTCAGAACCTTTTCACGCCATGTTATCCCAGAGCACAAGGAATCTTGCAAGGGAGTTTTCTGGAGGGCTATCCCTGCAGCAGCAAGAGGGGAGAAGGAAAGGTAGTATGCTCCGTGATCTTGCCTTCTGCTCCTGCAATGTGGCCTACAATCCCCATTTTTTTGTTTCAGAGTTAATTTTTAGCTCTCAATAACAATCCCATATCTGTTCTACAGTTCGTTGTTGTTTAGTCGTGTCCGATTCTTCATGACCCCGATGGACCAGAGCACGCCAGGCACTCCTGTCTTCTACTGCCTCCCGCAGTTTGGTCAGACTCATGTTTGTGGCTTCGAGAACACTGCCCAACCATCTCGTCCTCTGTCGTCCCCTTCTCCTTGTGCCCTCCATCTTTCCCAACATCAGGGTCTTTTCCAGGGAGTCTTCTCTTCTCATGAGGTGGCCAAAGTCTTGGAGCCTCAGCTTCAGGATCTGTCCTTCCAGTGAGCACTCAGGGCTGATTTCCTTAAGAATGGAGAGGTTTGGTCTTCTTGCAGTCCATGTGACTCTCAAGAGTCTCCTCCAGCACCATAATTCAAAAGCATCAATTCTTCAGCGATCAGCCTTCTTTATGGTCCAGCT
The DNA here is from genome assembly GCF_964188315.1 of Podarcis muralis. NCBI lineage: Eukaryota > Metazoa > Chordata > Lepidosauria > Squamata > Lacertidae > Podarcis > Podarcis muralis. Next base: position 90,385,136 of record NC_135662.1, read on the forward strand.
CTCACTTCCATACATCACTACTGGGAAAACCATACTTTTAACTATACGGACCTTTGACGGCAAGGTGATGTCTCTGCTTTTTAAGATGCTGTCTAGGTTTGTCATTGCTTTTCTCCCAAGATGCAGGCGGTCTTTTAATTTCGTTGCTGCTGTCACCATCTGCAGTGATCATGGAGCCCAAGAAAGTAAAATCTCTTACTGCCTCCATTTATTCCCCTTCTATTTGCCAGGAGGTGATGGGACCAGTGGCCATGATCTTCGTTTTTTTGATGTTGAGCTTCAGACCATATTTTGCGCTCTCCTCTTTCACCCTCAATAAAAAGTTCTTTAATTCCTCCTCACTTTCTGCCATCAAGGTTGTGTCATCTGCATATCTGAGGTTGTTGATATTTCTTCCGGCGGTCTTAATTCCGGTTTGGGATTCATCCAGCCCAGCCTTTCGCATGATGAATTCTGCATATAAGTTAAATAAGCAGGGAGACAATATACAGCCTTGTCGTACTCCTTTCCCAATTTTGAACCAATCAGTTGTTCCCTATCCAGTTCTAACTGTAGCTACTTGTCCCACACAGAGATTTCTCAGGAGACAGATGAAGTGTTACAGTTAGTGCACCCAAATGCTAAGAATTAGATTTGGTGTTGGGGACTTTTGTTTTACTTCTACCAAGTCTTTAATTGTTCTCAGGACTCCTGAATTCATCAGGAAATGAATGATACAGTTCATTTCTCCTGAGCTTATTGTCATATGAAGCAATGTGTATATACACAGTACAGTGCAGTAAGTAGAGTTATTTGTTGGGATAATCTGGGGAATATATATCTGTCAGTAACATTAGAAAAGCAGTGAAGCACCATGCCCCCTTTTCAGCGTAAAGCTCCACAAAGGTTAACTTTTTGCAGTCGTATGTCTGAACCAATAATGAATCTATGCCGGGAATGGTTTTAACACTTCCGTATACAAAAGCATTCTTCTACATGTGTGTTATTTTTAATATTGTGGTAACATGAAACAGGGCAGGGCGGTAAGTTGAGACCGCAACCTGTTACATGCATTTTAACATTGGAAGACAGGCTGGCATCAAACAGCTTAATGGAATTTGGAAATGTAGGATGGCTTAAGATCTCAGGCTGGAGGAAAACCCGAGTGCCTGGTCTCCCTGGCACCCCAAAATTTGCAGCTTGTGCATTAAAAAAAAATCTGCTTATTCTCCAGTTTGTAATCCAAAAAAGTGAGTGGGCACTTAGGAATTGGAAATGCTTTTCCAAGCTGGACTCAGCCACTTCAGCTCAAATTAATTGCAATTAAAAGAAGGCTATTGGGTGAGCAAGATAAACAAATCGCAAATACTGCACTGAAAGGAGGTGGCTTGTCAGTTTTTAAAAACTATTTTCAGGGCTGTCAGAGGCTACTAACCAGGATGGCTGTGTTCTCCTTGTCAGAGGCAGTGTGCCCATCTGTACCCAGGGGCTGGAAATCAAAAGTGAGGGGAGAGCAGTTGCCCTCAGGTCCTGTTTTGGTCTTTCCATAGCGAACTGGTTGGCCACCGGGAGAAGAGAATGCTGCGGCCGATGGGCCTTGGGTCAGATCCAGCAGGGCTCTTCCTATGCTTTTTAAAATTCTTATTCATTAAATAAAACTTACTACACAAAACATGTGATGCATGTCTAAGTTAAATGCTTTCATGATTTCAGTGGGAAAACATGCTTAAATCCCCCCCCCCCCACTTAAAGCTGTGGGATTTTAAGAGTTTTGGAACTTGGGGTGGCTTCCACTAATGATATCTGCGGAGAAAGAAACCATCGGTTATATAAACGGCATCATTAAAATGAGGAAATATCAGGGAATGTTAAAAGAGAGGAAGAGGAAAGCTTGTGGGGCAGGATGAAGTAAAAGCCTTGCATAAATGGACTAATGTATACACTATGGAAATGATGCAGCCAATATTGAGCACTTTTCTCCTCTATGCATTTCAGGAGGAGAATTAAACAGCAGCTTAATTCTGTTCCGGAGCAATCAGTGGGACCTGAAAACGGCTTACATTTGCCTGGATAGTGCGTGCCCTATATAATGTCAGCTTGTATACATTTTATAGTCTTGAGAGTTTCTGTAACAGTTATTGGCATTTGATAACCCTTCTATTTTGTTAACTCAGCATCTTTACAATGTGATCTCCACCCCCCCTTAAACTTTAAATCCTGACAATACTGTAGTTAACAGGATGTTGCAAGCACACATCCGTTAACAACACTGCTGCCAAAATCATTATTTGTGTGCTGGCGGGGAGTTCTCGATGCTACCCAGGAATTTGTAGAAACCCCCAAATACTGTGATTTGTGAATTCGGACCCATCATACCAAAGTCATCCTTTAGTCCACCATCCTGATTCAAAATGGTTCCTGGCATCCAAACATCAAAGGAGAGGGCCACCCGCCTTTGGAAACCCTCCTGCTAAGTTTGACAATGGTATCTAGCCTGTGCCAGGAAAGGAGACAAAGCCATACCGAAAGTACATTTCAATCCACTATCTTGATTCAAAATGGCAACTGGCACCCAAATGTCAACAAAGACCACTACCTCCACCTTGGGAACATTTTGTGCCATCTCAAGAGGTGCCAAACCCACAGAGAACAGATGGGCAGACAGAAAGACATATAGTAGATGATAGCTTTTTCATGCTGTTCCTTCAAAGAGCTCAGTACAACATGCATGATTCCTTTCCAAAGTTCTCCTCACAACAACCCTGTGAAGGTGGGTTAGGCTGACTGGCCCAAGGGCGCCCAGTGAGCTTCATGACTGAATCAGGATTTGAACCCTGATCTCCCACACCCTGGCTACTGCTGCTTGTGCTCATCACTCTAAAGCTTGTGCCTGAGTGTATTCCGCATGTTCCTGAGTTGTGGAGAGGGCCCAGTTTTGCAACTGAAATATCAGATATGCATATGAGCAAACTGAATCTTGGCTCAGCTGTAGACCTCTCCCATACATCAGGCAAACTGTTTGCTGTAAAACTTTTTCTTTTCTTTTTCTGGCAACATGGTGTGGGTTTATCTCTTCATTTGCTTCTTGATCTTTTAACAGTGAATTGCTTTTGGAATTTGTGTATCAGGATTCGTAGTAGTGTTTATTTTTAAAGACATTTAACCCCCTGAACCCCAGTGGCCTCTAGGTTGACTTGCAACTTTGCATAAATAGCATCACATAGATCAAAACAAACAATATAAATTGACTGCAGAACACCCCAGTATTAGGGCAGCTCCAAATGAAACGGTGCCAAAAGCTTGAGAGAATCCTCTTTCCAGAGAGAAAGATGTCAGCTAGCACAGGGTTGGTGCTCAGCATCCATTTATGATATTTTGAATCACGATGAGCTTGTATTGAATTGTATTAATTGCTTGATGAATTTGTTTGGGGTTGTTTGCTTTATTTGCTGTTGTATTTTTGATATGCTTTTAGTGATGTTAATGTTTACCTACTTTTAACGTTTACTAAATTTGAATATTATTGTTGTTGAGCTGCTTTCAGCTCAGCGCTGTTCCTGCAAAAGCAGAAAATGAAAACGGAAATCATGAATGACACCCTTTCCAGCCAATGCCTAAAGGAAGGTGAAGTAGGCGAGTGCATCTGGAGGTGGGGGTGGCTTCCCTCGGCAGAATGCCACAGGGCCCTGGCCATTCTCTCCATGCACCAGCAGACAGATATGGGGAAGGATGGTCCTACAGATACTCGGATCCCAGGTCATTTAGGGCTTTGTGGGTTGAAAGCAGGCCTGCCAATTAATTGTGCTTGGAAACAAGCTGCAAGCCAGTGAGGATTTATTTCTGTCTTGGTGAAATATTCCACACAGTGAATTGCAAAGAAGTGGTTTTCAAATAAATGTTAGGAAGGTCTTCCTGACGGCGCAGCTGTTGGATAATGAAATAGACTGCCTCGACCAGGATGGCCTTTTGGATGATGTAGCAACACATTTGCTTCATCACTTGTTGGTGGGCGGGTTTCATGCCTTTTAAGGTCCTTTCTAGCGCTATGATTTCATGACTCCCAGTTAAAATCTTGGCTCCTGCGTTCCAATGCTTTCATGGGCTGTTCCAGTGCCAACAAGTTACAGTACTCTTAACTTGGATGTTTCCAAAGGATAACTGTGTCAGGACTATTGTTATCCAGGAGAGGCATTAATAATAATAATACTGGGGTATTAATAGAAGTGGGCAAAATAACGCTGACTTATGTTAGTAACTTAAAGTATTGATGTATGTGGCCCACTGCTTATAGAACAGTGGAACTATTTTCTAAAAGATGCTCCATCTGAGTCAGGAAGCAAAACTGGATCCAACTGGGGCCTACAAGTTGCTAGGTCATTAACCCCTCGCTGAACCCAGCTGGGCACTCCTCCTTTGCTAGACACTATTAGCCAAGAAGGGCAAATTTTGGACCATATCCTGCCCATATCTTCAGGCTGCAATAACTGAACCTCTCCCATAAAATGATGACAACGGTGTCTAAGGAAACCTCCTGCACTTGACCTTTATCCATTATGTGATCCAAGTTGGAAGGGATGTGAGCTATTTTATTGGCAGGGTTTTGCAAATAAGTCACATTGTCCTGCCGAGGGTTTGCGTTGGTGCTTGCTCATCTGTTTCTCATGCAACACAGGTATTTTGTATTGACTTCTATTAAATTGATATTTAGACCTTGTTGTCTGTTCTATAAAATTGAATATATAGTGAATGGGGCAAATTAAAGTGCATCAGTAAAACATTTTAGAAACTAGCCTTATCTGAATTTCAGAGAAGGCATATAAAAATCCTATTGGCCCAAGAAAAGGGAGCAGGGAAATCAAGATAATAAAAATATATTGATCTGTTTTCCTGGAGGAAAACTGTTTCGCAAAACAGAAAGCAAAAGAAGCATGCAGCAGAATGTGTAAGCTTGTCTATTGCATTAGCAACGCTACATTATTTCTATTGATTTATATCTTTAGAAAATACCTTATGATTTCACAGATGACTTAATTATTCAATTATTCAAAATTATTCAAGGTGTCTTTTGGAGGGTGAGTTGTGGGGTTTTTTTTTGTTTTTGAGAAACATTCGAGTCTCCCAGAATACTCTGCTGCTGATCTGAATGATTCAGCAAGAAGACTTCAGAGAGGGAACCCAGTTTGACATTGCTCCGCTAAAACATTAGAAAATTTGATTCTGTTCAATGTGGACTTAATTGGGACTCTCAATTTCTTTCCCTCCTAAAAGATGTCAACACTATTAATAGTATGATCCCCTATGACAAGGTCCCCAAGCACCTCCTCCTTGACCTACTCCAGAAGGATTCCATGGCCAATGGGATCAAAAGCCGCAGAAGCATTAAAAATATCTTCTCACTGATGTTATTGGTGGCCTGAAGTTGGTGCCTTTCTCCTTCCCCCTCTGCCTGCTTCTGAAGTGGCCTGAAGCCCATTAGAGCTCAGCCACAGAAATCTACCAGCAAGAGTTATTTATTTTGGTTTGATTTTGTGATTTTTACATTCTAGTGGCCAGCTAGAGCCAAGTAGTTCTAAAATTACTTGTTGCTTCGATTTATTACTTCCCTTGTCACAGAAAGTCTAATTTTAGGAGGGAAGAGGATTTGTTGTGCAAGAGCTCAAAATCCACTTAACTGGGTGAGCTGAATTTGCTGGTATGTGATTGAATCCCACCCCCAAATAGCAACAGTCCAAAAGTGCCAGCAAGCAAGCCAGACTCGGAAACTTTTATCATAGTCATTGAGTATCGCCTAACCTTAGAGGATATTCTTTTGGTTTGAATTTTAGCAATCTTGCAACCTCCCTGTAAGTTTTCAGAACCTATTGAGATGATTTTTTTAAATGTGCCTCTGGGGTATGAAAAATGCATGTTCAGTGGAAGCAAATTATCTTCCCTGACCCCTCTTTCCCTTGCAAAGATTAAAGTCTCAAAAAGGGGCTGCACAAAATTAATTATAACTAGAGAGGGATAATGGCAAATTAGAAGCAGATTGGGGCAGGTGCATCCATTCCATATTGATTTCGCTCTGCTATTCTTCTAGAACGTAGCTGAGCCATCTGAGAGGAGAGGGGGTCGCGGAAGAGCAAGGCAGGAGAGTGCTCCCCCTTGCTTAATAATGGATGTAGTTTTGATGAAACACACTGTCAGGTTGTTGTTTACTGTTTCGGGACAAGACTGGATTTTATGGCTCTAGAAACCCACCCACTAAGCATTCAGTTTCTTTAAAGAAGCTGTTGTGGATGATTTTTGAACTATGCAACTTTTGTTTTGTTGGTTGAAAAGAATGATTTTGTGACTGCAAGCTAACTTTTTGAGTCCTGTGCATATATATGCCTTTCTGCCAACTACACCACACAGTGCAGATTTCATTACTATAGCTGCTTGTAGGAATAACTGCATCCTATTGTACATTTTGCTGGGGGGGGGGGAGTCCAATAAAAATAAGGCATTATTTCCATTAATTTGTGTAGTTACTTAGTTTTATAGTGCCCTTCTCCATAACAGTCAAAGAAAGGGCAATGTGTAGCAAAATAAAATACAACAAAACATAAGACAGCCAATTTCAGTCACTAATCACAACTCTCCACCAATAAAAAGCCTGATGAAAGTGGTGTGTCTGCAACTGTCACCAAAATGCAGAGGCAAGTCACTTCTTAGTGGTGGGGCCAACACTCAAAAGGCTTTTTCATGGGTCCCTGCACTGAGCACCATCTGTCATGGATGCTTTAGCCGAGATTCCTGCAATGCAGGGGGTTGGACTAGATCAGTGTTTCCCAACCTTTTTTGGGCAAAGGCACACTTGTGTCATGAAAAAAATCTCGAGGCACACCACCATGCCAGATGGGGAAAGGTCACTTTTTACTTATGTAAAAAAATAAATAAAAAAATAGTAACAACATAGAAGGTAATGGTAGATGACTGTTAGGGTCTCCCCCCAAATGCAGAATTCTATTAATATCTTCCTTAGCGAGCCGCGTTAACCCCTGTAATGCTTTCTATAGAGTAAGCATAGGGGACACGGGGATGTGGAACCAAGGGGGCAGTGGGCCAAAAGAGTTCGGGATCTACTGCTTTAAACAGAAATAAGAGCCAGTGGGTTCTTCCTTTTTTAAAGTATCGTTTCAGCGGGGACAGCAGTCCGGATTTCCAAAAAGCGGCGCTTTTTTGCGTCTGAGCAAAGAAGAGAGAGAGGGGGAAAAAGAGAGAGAGATTGATTTGTGGCTGCGCAAAGGGGGGAGGAGCCCAGGAGTAAAAGTAGGAAGGACGAAGGGAGGGGAAAGGAAAGTTAATAGAAGGAAAGGCGGGTGGGAGAGAAAGAGAAAGAAAGAGGGAAGGAAGGGGGGAAGAGAAGTGGAAAGGAGGGAGAGCGAGGCGGGGGAAAAGCGTCTGGAAAGTTGCTCCGAAGTTTGGGGGGCCGCGGGGGGTGGGCGCGCGTGCCAGGAGGCGGAGGCCAGCCCGGGCTGGGAGCCGCGCCGTGGCCCGGGGGCGGGAGGCGGACCGCGGCTCCTAGGATGTGGAAAGGGGACGGCGGCGCAGGGGGAGGAGACCCGCACGGCTAGGGCAGCGCGCAGGGGGAGGGGAGCGGGCCGGAGGCGGGCGAGGGGGGCCGCGATCCCGCGCGCCGCGAACATGGCCTCCTTCCCCGCGGGCCCCGCCGAGCCCCCCGGCCGGGGAGGGCGGCGCGCCCCCGCCGCCGGAGGAGAGCAGAGGCAGGAGGAGGAGGACGAAGGCGCTGCCGAGGAGGCGCGCCAACTTCTGCCAACTTCGGCGCCCGCCCCGTCGCCGCAGGCTCCTCCCGGCCGAGAGCCAGAGGACGGCGGCGGAGCAGGAGGAGGAGGATCGGGTTTGGCGACGGCTGCTGCGTCCTCTCCAAGCGCGGGGCTGGCCTCCACCGCGCCCGATCCTCCGCGCTCGCCCGCTTCTCGGCGGAGCAGGTCTCGTGCGGGTGCGAGGCGCTGCTGCAGGCGGGCGACCCCGGCCGGCTGGGCCGCTTCCTGGGCTCGCTGCCGCCCGACGCCGAGGCGCCGTGCGACTCGCCCGCCTCCCTCCCACGGCACACCAGGCAACGTCTCGCGGCACAGTAGTGTGCCGCGGAACACCGGTTGGGAAACACTGGACTAGATGATCCTTGGGCATAGCTGTCAACCTTCCCTTTTTTTGCGGGAAATTCCCTTATTCCAGCGCCGTTTCCCACTGCTTCGCGCTGCTATCCCAGATTGTTAGATATGCCGTAGACTGTCCCCGGGACAGGGGAGGCTGCTGATCCCTTATTTTCAAATCTGAAAGTTGACAGCTATGTCCTTGGGTCCCTTCCAGCTCTACAATTCTGTGATTCTAAGAACTGCCAAGAGAACCTCACTTTCAAGCCTCTCATTACAAGCTGCCTCGGCTGAAACTCCCTCTTCTGTACCGCAATCAGAAGTGCAAGGGCCCCTATTCTCCTCTAGGCACCCCAGCTGTGAATGTGATGTCACATTTCCTATAAATCCTTATTGTCAATTAAGGTTTAAGCATATGTAAACATATTTGCCCATATTATTCCCTTGTACTATTGTATGTCCCTGGGTCCCTTTACTGTTTCCCCACAGAGTTTAGAACCCTGACAGCATAATATAAATAAAATGTGAGCTGGGGAGTCTTAGGTTAAAATCTCATTTCAGCAATGATATTGTCAGCCATCTTTACAGAAGCCTCTGTCTCTCAGGCTGCATTCTTGTACCTGCTTCCCTGGGAGTGAGCCCCATTGAACCACATGGAGTGTCCCTTCCAACTCTAAAATGAGAAGGTGCCCATGAGGTGGCAGCTTCTGGTGAGATTTTGAGAGATCTCTCAGATCTTTTGTGAGATCTTGCCGGAAGCCGCCACTGTGCCAATCCAGCAGTGGCAGAGGCAGATGGGATGTCCTTGCTTCATGGGATTCTGCCGCTTGAGGCGACAACTTCAGTCTGCCCCGTGGACAGACTGGAGTCTGCAGACACACAGGCTTGCAGCTGAGCCAGGATAGAGGAGATACACCAGAGCATCTTCCTGAGCAGAGGGTGAGGGAGTTAAGCTGGCATAGCTTGAAGAGTGTTCTTAGGCTAGGAACTTAGTTGTTAAGGTATGTAGGGTAAATTTTCAAAAAAAACCCAACCTGCTCCTACTATGGTTAAACTATGTGGTTAAATTAAGACAGAATAGCAGATCCGCTGGATCCTAGTTTGCTCATCCCAGTGGGTGGGATGGCTCCCTTAAACAGTGTCATGGTGTTGCTTAGAAAATACTGATTTCCCTCCCTCTCTCTCCCCCCCTCCAGCACGCCATCACTGCTAATGTGGCTGCTGCTTGCAAGGGGCTGCAGAAGGGCCTCTGACACCTATTGCAGTCTTCCCATGACTAATACAAAAGTTGCAAAATAAATAAATAAATTGCAGATAATTTTGTTTCCTGGTTGGAAAACAAATTAATTTCTGCATTGTTTGTGAAATGTGCCAGAGAGTTATTTGTTTCTCAGCAAAGAGAAACAAACCAACGAGACCCCCTGCTCCATTCTCAGATGTGTTAAATGAATGTTTGCCTGGCCTTTGGCTCCTATTGAAATTAAAGTTGTGTGCAGATTTCATGGTTGCTGTGGATACAGGTAAAACCGTGTTTGGCCGAGGGGGCTCTTGCACAAAGCTGCCCTTGTCCTCGTAACTGAGGCATGGACACATAATTTTAAAAAAGAGGTGATGTTGTTTATACTGCAGAAACTGGTCTTTTTCCAGCCATGTAAATGCAGGGCGTCAAGAGAGTTTGCAAGGGCCCAAGGAAACTTACATCGCCACCCACACTGGTAGTTCTGGAAACTGACTTCTGAAAGAATAGCCATTTATTCTTCCCCATGGTTGGCTTCTTAGCAGGGTGCCATGACTGAGTTGGACACATTTGACAGTGAATGTGTGCGTTCTGATCTCCTTTTGCCAATTGGCTGTCTTAATCAGAAAGTTTAAAAGCCCCCAGTTTTTTACATGAAAATACATCAAGGTAATGTTTACAGGGAGCTAGAGACTGCTGTACAGACTATTAAATAGAGACTCACCTCTTTGCTGGTCTGACTAACAATTGCCTCCAAGCAAACTGAAAGGGAACTTTTTCGTAAACTGGGCGAATTGTGGTTCTTTGGGGCTATCAGTGACATGTGTGACTGACTGACAAATAAGTAAACTACGGTAGTAAAAATGGTTGTGGGCTTTTGTCTTTTGTGGTGCTTCAGGGCTGCATTTATGATCTCAGTTTGGTTTGCCTTGATCTGAATTGTAAGCGAGTGAGCTGGAACCATGTTTGAACTGACCACTTGTTCCTGCAGACAAACACTGGCGTTTTCAATGCCTAGTGCAAGCCAGGGACTACAACAACTCTGCCAGGTGGGACACCTTCAGACTGTAGAAGAGCACAGGCTGAGTAGCTTGCCTCATGCCACCTAGTGCTTTCATGGCAGAGGCCAGATTCTAACCAGGGACTTCCCGATTGGAGGTCTATCTGTTGCCAGCTCAATAAAACAAATTGAAAAGACAAATCTTTTAGCTTTATTAGCATGAGTTGGAAGACTCCAGTGCCTGAGGAGCGCAGCTACAGAAAAGTGACCCAAAGTTGGAGCATATTCTCTGTTTTCCGAGAAACTCGTTTGAAAACCCCCCAGTAACCAACCACCAGTATAGTCAACTATTTATCATAAGTGTTTGTTAGCACAGTCTGGCGTAATTGTTTGAGTGGCCGTACTTGAAGAGATCTGGAACCACATTTGGAATGTGGTTGAGAATTGCTGAGTACTTCATACAACAACATTCCACATTTCTAGGGAGCCCATGGAATAATTACTTGCTTTTACTTATATACCGTTCTGTTAGACACAGTTGAAAAAGCAGAATAGCAGGCAGCAGAGAAGATATTTTAATTGGAACACGGAGACCAGTGAAATGGCTCTTAAAGTTTCAACTTGAAACCTAAGAGGATTTTATTTTAATTAAGAACCAGGCTTTGGCAGCAAGAAATGAGATTACTGGTACTGCTTGGAGTCTGAAATACACCAAGGTATTTTATCTACTTAAATAAGATCAACACTTAAGAAAATTCCAGCAAGAAACGCTTGATATGCAAGGAGTGACAAGTGTGTAAAAACAGCGTTAGAAAAGAATTTAAGGTGATGTAGAGCAGGGGTGAGGAACCTGTGTTGTTGAGTCAGCCTGGCCCAAGGGGGAAGGAATTGGGAATTGTGCTTCAACCACATCTGGAGGGCCATGACTTCCATAGCCCGAATGTAGAGCTTTGTCATCTAAAATTCCTGTAATTGTACAAAAAAATATGAAAATCTACTTAATTAGGCCAGGATAAAAGGGCCACCTCCTCTGGCTGAAAACTGGACAAGGGTACACTATGCTGTGTGATGTTTTATCTAGAGTGTGGAATGATTGTCTTCAAGATGTTGGGTGAAAAATTCATTGTCAACTTAGAGGCACAGTGAGAGCAGCATGGAAGGCAAGAGTGGCACAGTTGCCCTTGTTCATTGGCGTGGTGGCTGCAACCTAACAGAACAGCTGGATTCAAAACTTTACAGATGTTCTGCACCACCATTTTCCAACCTGGTGCCCTCCAGATGTTTTGAACTACAACACCCACCACACTGTTCTAAAGCTGCTGAGCAGCAAGAAATTGGGATTTCTGGTCTACCAGCGTTTTGGACAGTTCCCAATGGCTGGTGCAATTAAGAGCCTGGTCCAGGCACAGAAATTACCAGATACAGCAGTAAAATTCTAGTAATGTCTTTACATAGCTCTGATACATGTGTAACATTTCTGGCTAGCTGTGGAGACAGCAGTGAAAAGCCGAAGGCATCGTAGTAATTTGAGGTGTGCTATCCAAAGACCTTTAAAACCAGGAATAATTGGGAAAATTGTGGTGGATTGATTTTCTCTTTTTGTTGGCGGGTATCGTTCTTACACATCTGAATTAAACAATTGCCTCTAGTCTTTGTTCTCCCCACCTCCTGCAGTCAGTGGAGAGAAGCACCCACAGAGCTCTGGGGTCACACGTCCATCTACATACTGATTTCTGTGATGAAAAGCATTCTGTTTAATTTCTGAGATCATTATAATTGCTAAAGGACGTTTCTGTGCCCTTCAGTTTCCCTTTTCTACTCATGCCTCTTTCTGCTCTTCTTTTTCTCGGGGAACGTAACCCTACCGAGGATTCTGAAATCCGTCTCATTAGTGCATTTTATTATGAATTCAGCACACCTGAGGTGGCTGTCTTTGTATTCAGGGTCCAGCCTGGAAGGAGGCGAAATTGCCTGCCACCTTGTTATGCTTGCTTGCCCGCCCTTTGAGACAGTGCTTTGTTTGGCAAGTGTTCTCTGTAGATCTGCCTACTGCCTGGACTGGCCTAGACTGACATTTGATTGCTTGGCATGAGAGTGGGCTGGGAAATGATGGGCAAGAATACATTTCAAGCCAGGCTTCAACTAGAAAAGGAGGAGGAATGATGGAGTAGGACCAGGACCGTGGTCACTCGTGCCATCAGGGAAGAGCTTTGGGATCCTGGGCCCCACTCAGCAAAATGTTACCCCCCCCCACCTCTCTCTCTCGCCATTAAAAGAGTCTGAATAAATAAAATATCTGTCTGTCTGTCTGTCTAATTACTTTGGTATCTCACCTTTCCTTCAAGGAGCTCAAGCTGGCATATGTAGTTCTGTCCCCCCACATATTACCCTCAGACAATCCCATGAAGGTGGCCGAAGATTGCCCAGTGAGCTTCACAGCTGAGTTGGGAGTTGAACTCTGATCTCCCAGGTCCTAGTCAGACACTCTAACCACTGCACCACACTATCTCTCAAAGTGAGATAAGCAGTACACATTGCCATCTAAAGAGTTCACATACACCCCAAGCAAAACCGCTGCATCCAGAGCCTAAAATACATATCTGCATCACTGGCAGTGGTACTTGAATCCAGACTTGGTGTGGATGCATCTGGCTTCCAGACCAGGATCCCTGAGAGGTCAGTTACTGGGTGCTGAAATGCAGCAGGCAGAATGTCCAAAGGCAAGAGGCAGGCCAGCCGAGAAGCTTCCACCTGGACACCACTCAGAGAAACTGGCGGCACATGTGCTTGAAGAGCACTTGGCATCCATCTCGGAGGGCTTAGCAGGCTGCGTCCTCTGCCTTGGAGGCCAAGATCCCTAGTACAGGCCCCAGGGTCCTTGGCAGAATATTGATGTTGGACCCAGGGCCTTGGTCTACTCTGGCTATTTAAATAGGGAATAATGTCAACTACATTGACAAGGAAAGGTGAGATACAGGTGTGCTTGATAAAGAAACCAAGCTTGTGCCTTTTCTTTAATCAACTGCTTTGGAAAATTATCATTGTCTGATTGGCTAGTAACAGTGTGCATGTGGGAATGTTAAAGTTAGTAGGAAAGGATATATTGAATAAGTCTTATCCTTCCTTCACTCATGCTAGTGAAGTGAAGTAGCAGAGCAGATTCCCCTCAATATAGCTGGAAGCTAGTTTGCAGATTTGTTTGAATCTCTTAGTTAAGATTATTTCCTGGTGTCCCCTTTAATTCCTCTTAAAAGAATAAAGGCACAAGAGTCTGAGTAAAGTGACAAAAGTTTACTCACATTTCAGTTCACAATTTGATCCCTGAAAGGCAGGCTTTTCTTAGGAGTTAAGCAATAAACTGTGAGTTCATCTCATATGGAGACAGTGGCGTAGCAAGGTCAGGTGGTACCCGGTGCGGAAAATTTCTTGTCAACCCGCCCCCCCCCCCCCGGAAATTATTAAAAGAAGGAAAAATAAGATACTTACAGAAAGCCTAGTTTTGGCCCTGGGACAGTCGGTCAGTCCTACCTTCCCAGCCCCCAACTTCCCACTCCCACCAGTGGGATGTCTGACTACACCCCCCCCCCATCTACCCAAAGTCAGCCCAGTTTCCCCAGGGGTCAGGCTGGGCATTCCACAGACAGGGAACTGCTGCTCCCTGGGGGTCCTTGGGATGCCCCTCCCCTTCTGTCTCATTTCCTAGTCCTGGCAATCTCAGGAGTTTGTGCTTCCTTTTTTCCTAGCAAACAGGATGCTATTAAGAATTCACTGTACAGTATCCTTAACTTACAGTACAATGGTTTACTCAGTGTTTCCCAAACTTGGGGTGCCAACTGTTTTTGGACTATAATTCCCATCCTCCCTGACCACTGGCCCTGCTCGCTAGGGATGGTGGGAGTTGCACAAAAACAGCTGAGGTTCTTGTGCCTATTAGAACGGTGTGGCAGGCAGAAATTCAACAGGTTAAGCCCTTTTCTCCCATGGAAATGCAATTATGGGGAAAGCTTCACCTGTTCACATTGGGAAAGCTTCACCTTTCAGGCGTGTGTGTGTGTGTGTGTGTGTGTGTGTGTGAGAGAGAGAGAGAGAGAGAGAGAACAATTTATTTTTGGGCCCTTCACTCCAACTGAAAAACAGCACAACAATTTGTGTATTATATAGAGCAGATGTTATGCAAATCCACAACCCACCCCCCAGTGATTATAGTAACTTTCCTTTCAATATACTTTTGATTTACGAATGATCCCTGGAGAACGGGGGTGGGGGAGCTGGAGGGGAGCCTGGAAGCTGAAAATAGCAATGAGTGGGTGGGAAGGAAATGGACCGTTTTTATAATAATTATTATTTAATCCTGTATGTATTTGATTTGGAGATTGTGGGGTTAATTTCTAACGCTGAATTAGGGTTGCCATATTCCGTGAAGTTCCCCCCCCCCCACATGTCCAGGAAAACCCGAACGTATGGCAACCCTACCTGAATCCATGTCAGGTGTGCAAGAAAAAACATGCTAAGCTGCCACAATTAAAAATTGAGTGATGTCCAAATAACATCATTTTGTACTTAAAAAATGCTCAGGGTTTCTGTTTGAAATACGCTCTCTTTCCTCCCCCTGAAAGGCTGCCTATTCTCCCCTTGCAGCCCCCCACTCTAATGCAGTTCAGTGTTGGACTGTGTCCCGGGTGTGAGATTTGACCAGCTCCGGCCCATCTGGAGCTGGTACAGGCTCGTCTTATCTTGAGCCCAAGCAGAGCGTAGTCCCGCAGACGAAAGGATAAGCAGGTAATGTGCTACATGCTGAAGTTTATTTACAAGCTATGCTGAGAGCATACAAACATACATCTTGCCTCTGTGAGAGCAGAGAAGCAACTCCTCTCGACACAAAGAAACTGAGAGAACACTGAAAAACAGGAAACCAGTGTACGTCACATCCAGTCTCCCATTCCCGTGCGAACCCAACAGTAACTCGGACTGTGGAATGCAAAACAATGTCTTGTCACTGCAGTTGCTGCTCAGTGAGGAAATAGAAACCAACATCCTCCCCCTTTCTGTGTACATCACTGGGCAGCATGTTCGTACAATATCAGTACAAACCCAACTTCTGCACATAGGTACAGTGTTGATCCCTTGATACAACCTTGGACAATACATCAGCAGGAATTTCATTACCTGGCATATAGGACACCGTTACGAGTCCCTTCTGAACACATTCCCTAGCATGTTGCAGTTTTAATTGCAAGTGCTTCGTGCTTTGCTTACAACCTTCCGAATTCAGCAAAGCCAAACATGCTTTGTTGTCCTGGCAAACCTGGATTGGACATTTGACAGGAATTTTCATGTCTTTGCACAATTGTAACAACCATTCACAATCTTTAAGTGAATAAGACAGTGCATTCAGTTCAGCTTCACAAGTATTTAAGCTAACTGTTGTTTGCTTCTTGCATGACCAATCAAAAAGACCCTGATTGTACATATAGCAAACTCCAGACGTACTTTTCCTGTCTGTAGTGTCACTTCCAAAACTTGCATCTGCAAATATCTCAAGACCACCAGACTTCTGATTGTTAAATCTTAGTGTGTAATGCATAGTGCCTTTCAAATAGCGAGCTATGCGTTTCAGAGCTTTCCAATCCTTAACAGTAGGATTGTTGACTTGTCTGCTTAGCAAATTACAGCTAAAGCAATGTCAGGTCTTGAACATCTGGCAATGAAGTTTAGTTTGCCTAGCATACTTCTGTACAGTGTAGTGTCAGAAAATGCTCCTTCAGTGTCATCTACCTGATAACCTGTTGTCATTGGTGTGTCTACAGGGTTAGCATCCATCAGGTTTAGTTTGCTTAACACATCAGCAATTTTCCATGACTGGTGTACTAGAATATTACCATCTTGATCTCTCTCTATTTCCAGAGATAGGTAGTTGTTTACCTCACCAAGATCTTTCATGTCAAAGTGCTCTTTCAGTTGAGCTAGGGCGTTATTGTACATTGTGACATCCTTCCAAAAGAACAAAATATCATCAACATAAAACAAGCAATACAGCTTCTTTTGCCCCTCCTCTTTGACAAATACACATGGATCAGATTTCCCTTGCTGAAAACCTAGAGAAAACAATACTTCAGTGAGTTTTGTGTGCCAGCACCGTGCACTCTGTTTGAGACCATAAAGGGACTTCTTCAGAGAACAAACAAATCCCTGTTTTACCTGTATGCCATCAGGTGGAAGCATAAAAAGTGATTCACCTAGAGATCTGTACAAAAATGCTGTATTCACGTCGTGGTGAGAAACGTGTAGATTCTCCTCTGCAGCGAGCTTGAGCATAAGCCTAATGCTCTCATACCTCACAGTGGGTGAATAGGTCTTGTGATAGTCTTCTCCTGGTACCTGTGAAAAACCTCTGGCTACCAATCTGGCTTTGTGTCTGACTATCTTGCCATTTTGATCAGTCTTCGCTTTGAAGACCCATTTGCTTCCAAGTAGTTTCATTCCTGGAACTACTGGAACTAGCTCCCATGTTTTGTTCCTCTCTAAGGAATCAAGCTCAGCCTTCATGTCATTTAACCATGGCTCAGCATCCTTTGAATCCAAAGCCTGGATTTCTTGGAAACTTGAAGGTTCAAATACCTTCTTGGAGCTTTTAACAGCTGTAACTGCTGTCTTAGCAAATTCATCTGCAAATCTCTTTGGAGGTCTGCCTTTAGTGGCTCTTTGTGACCTGCGAATTAGCCGTAGGTCTTCAACTCTCTCCTCTTCCTTCTTAGGAGAATGGTGACCTATAGTGAACAATGGTTCCTCCAATTCTTGATCAGAGCCTTCAGAGGGTCGCATAGAGGCTTTCGCACTCTTGAAATCCTCTGAATCATCTGATTCAGTCTCAGACTCAGGATCAGGACCTTCATCAGTGGGTGTGGGTTGTTGCAGCAGCTGTGGCTGTTGCTGCTGCTGTTGCCTATCCTCAGCCTCATCACTGTCATCAGGATAGCATTGGGAAATTCCCACATTCTCCGCCCACTTGGCATTGTACTCAGCACTTCTAGTGAGCCTAATTGTCTTATTTTTTTTTTATAATAATATTTTATTAAAGTTTTCCAGAAAATTAACATCAACAATAAAGAACAAAAATCACAAAAAACAAACAACAAACATCAAAAATCCAAACAGAAAAACAGAAAAAAGAAAAATACGAAAAAAAAATTAGCATAAAAGAAAACACTCTTTCATATTATAGCTTTCAAAACCTTATTCTCTTTGCTTCCACCCGCCTTCCCTTCTTGTATTCTACTTTAAAAATTTAGTTCAGCAAGATCGTTCATTATTCATTTTAAACCTTTGTCCCTCCCTTTATAATCTTATTTATCTTAATCGCTAGAACCCCTTCATTTCATTTTCAAAGCCTTCAACATTCATAAATTTTACAATATTTTTGTAGATAAACTTTAAACTTCTTCCAATCCTCTTCCATCTGCTCCTCTCCTTGATCTCGGATTCTGCCAGTCATTTCTGCCAGTTCCATATAGTCTATTACTTGCATCTGCCATTCCTCCAAGGTGGGTAGATCTTGCGTCTTCCAGTGCTTTGCAATAAGTATTCTTGCTGCTGCTGTGGCATACATGAAAAAAGTTCTATCCTTCTTTGGCACCAATTGGCCGACTATGCCCAGGAGGAAGGCCTCTGGTTTCTTCAGAAAAGTATACTTAAATACCTTTTTCAGTTCATTATAGATCATTTCCCAGAACGCCTTAATCCTTGGGCACGTCCACCAAAGGTGGAAGAATGTTCCTTCAGTTTGTTTACATTTCCAACACTTATTATTAGGCAAATGATAAATCTTTGCAAGCTTGACTGGTGTCATGTACCACCTATAAATCATTTTCATAATATTTTCTCTTAAGGCATTGCATGCCGTAAATTTCATACCGGTGGTCCAGAACCGTTCCCAGTCAGCAAACATAATATTATGACCAATGTCTTGTGCCCATTTTATCATAGCCGATTTAACCGTTTCATCCTCAGTATTCCATTTCAACAGCAAATCATACATTCTCGACAATATAGTGAGCCTAATTGTCTTAGAGTCAGTCATCATTACTCTGTAAGAACCTTTCTGATAGCCTAGAAAGATACCATGCAATCCATGCTTGCCTAACTTGGAGCTTTATGGTGTATGAACCCACATGTCAGAACCAAAAATTCTCATGTGTTTGATGTATGACTTCTTGCCAAACATCTTTTCATAGGGGGTACAACCAATCGATGATGATAATCTGCGATTGTAACTGTAAACAAAACAGGAGAGAGATTCGGTCCAATAACTCTCTGGAAGATTGGCATCATGCAGCAAGGTTTTCAACACTTGAAGCAATGTTTGATTTGCTCTCTCACAAAGTCCGTTCTGCCATGGCGAGCGAGGACTAGACAAATCGTGCTGAATTCCTTTCTCAGTCAGAAAAGCTTCAAACTGCTGAAAAGTGAATCCCCCCCCCACGATCAGTGAAAAGAGTCTTTATTTTCTTACCATGCACATTTTCCAACCAAGCACAGAATTCCTTGAACCTAGGAAATGCCTCTGATTTCTCTTTGAGATTGTACACATAAATATACCTGGAAAATGCATCAATGAGGACCATGAAGTACCTGTTGTCACCCAAAGAGGGCGATGGTGGACCAACTAGATCAGCATGCACTACCTGGTATGGTTCTGTAGCTTGTCTACTAGACACCTTACATTTTGCAGCCATTTTCACCTTGTTTGCTGCGCATGTCTTGCACTTCATGTGGTACCTGCAGGGTTTAATAGTCATACCTTCAACCAAGGCAAGCATTTTGGATACTGCCTCAAAGTGTAAATGACCAAATTTCCTGTGAAAATCATGAATACATCCTGCATGCAAAACCTTGTTAGAACCTGCAATGCAACAAGTTTCATCTTGCACAACATCATCAAAATACAATACAAACAAACGATCAACATATTCAGCATGCAATACATAATCATTTTTCTTTGTGATGGTGCTCTTCTTGTTCTTGAAGGAAACGTCAATGTTCCGTTCATTTAGCTGCGCAGCGCTGAGTAGATTGTGTGCAGCATCTGGAACGTAGAGAACGTTGTGTATCGACAAGTCCAAACTGTGAAGAACAACAGTTCCGTAGCCTTGACTGGAGATCGTGTGGTCATCCGCCTGCTGAATCGCACCTTCCTGCGGTGTAAAAGACACGAACAGTCCTTTGTCGTTGCATATGTGTCTGGTTGTGCCCGAATCCACAACGAAGAAAGATCTAGACAGATAAGTTCAAAGATCTTCTGGACCTTTGCAACCTTTGGAGTGAAGCATGAGACCATTGCCTTGTGCTGCGTTGTCCTGGACACCGGACCTTTGCCTTTTCCACGTGTTGAGCTTTCGCTGTGCTGCTCTGTCTTGGCCCTGGGATATCTGCATTCCCTCTTGACGTGGCCTAGACGTCCACACGAGTAGCATTTCACTGCCTTCAAAGCTTTGGCGCCATCTAGTGGTTCCACTGCATTCTGGGATGACGTCTGTGAAGACTCCCCCTTACCGATGCAGCTAGCACTACGCCGGTCAGCTTCATTCTGAATCACAGCAGTAACATGCTCTACCATGAGCTGAGCAGTTGGCAAAACAGCAATTTGAGTGGCAACGGACTCCCAACTCGAACCCAAAGAATGTAGTATCATGAAGGAATACACAGCCTCTGGAAAAGTGAGACCTCTCTGTTGCAGCTCATGCTTGAGATGCTGCATCTCCATCAAGTGAGCATGCACATCTGCACCTTCAGCAAGTGCCATATCATGCAGCTTGGCATAGTAGAACAAAGAAGCACCAGCCTCTGTTCTTAAATGAGAATCTCTTAAAGTGTCCCAAATCTCTCTGGCTGAGGCCTTATCACACAAGAGACAAAGCTCTTCTGGGGATACTAGCAATGTAAGAGTTCCCCTTGCTTTGGAATCCTTAGCTCAGTGTTTCCCAACCTTGGGCCTCCAGCTGTTTTTGAACTACAATTCCCATCATCCCTGACCACTGGTCTTGCTAGCTAGGGATGATGGGAGTTGTAGTCCAAAAACAGCTGGAGGCCCAAGGTTGGGAAACACTGCCTTAGCTGCCCATTCATCCACCATCGGAGCTGGGGGGTGTCTGTAATAACATTGTACAGACCCTCTTTTCGCAGAAGTGCCTCTGCGTATAACACCCATTCCGCGTAATTCTTTTTATCGAGCTTTGGAATCCCAAAAGCTTCAGCTAGCCTTGCATTAGCCATCTGCGCCATTAATCAAGCTGCGTCTGTGTTTACAACAGCTTCATTCCAAAAGCACTTTCAAAAGCACTTTCATTTCAAGCCTCTGCCATAGCAAAAAGTTGCTTTGGCTTAAAAGTTCAAAGTCCAGCCTTAAAGCCATTAATTAGGAACTGGCAGGCTTCCCGTAGCAAGAGCACATACCTCTCATCAATCTTCTTGACGCGCAGAGCAGATAACACCGATCCGTACCTCTGCTGGCATTCTGATTCCGGAAATGTGCTGGGCCCATAACCAAAAATGTGAGATTTGACCAGCTCCGGCCCATCTGGAGCTGGTACAGGCTCGTCTTATCTTGAGCCCAAGCAGAGCGTAGTCCCGCAGACGAAAGGATAAGCAGGTAATGTGCTACATGCTGAAGTTTATTTACAAGCTATGCTGAGAGCATACAAACATACATCTTGCCTCTGTGAGAGCAGAGAAGCAACTCCTCTCGACACAAAGAAACCGAGAGAACACTGAAAAACAGGAAACCAGTGTACGTCACATCCAGTCTCCCATTCCCGTGGGAACCCAACAGTAACTCTGACTGTGGAATGTAAACAATGTCTTGTGACAAGCATTTGCTGCTCAGTGAGGAAATAGAAACCAATACCGGGTTCAAATCCCCCCTGGGCCTTGAGGCTCCCTGGGTGTCCCTGGCCAACCCCTCCCCTCAGCCTGGCCTCCCTCACAGGGTTGCTGTGGGGATGAAATGAAGAGAGGGAGAACCATAGACAGCACACCACCTCGAGCTCCTAGTGGGAAATGGTGGGAATGAACGTGCAGTAAATGAAGTAAATGCTGCAATTTTGTGTCGCAAGCCGCCCTAAGACCTACCTAAACTAAGAAGGACACCATCCGCATTGCAATACACGAAATGGTTTCTGATGCTTCCAGCAACCACAGAAACACCTCCCGCCCCCCGCCCAGCTTCTGCATCTGGAGGGGGGCAGCAGGAACAGCCCCTCTTCCTCTCTGCAAAGCGGGAGGGGAGGGGGCCCCTGGAGGGCAGCAGTGATGGGCTGGGAGGGGAGAAAGTCCTGGGTCAACCCCACGCCCCCCATTTTGGGTTCTTCTGGGGGGTCCGTTTCCCATGATGCCCCCCTCCCCGATTCACCACGTCAGCTTCCAGGCAGAATGAAAGGCACACCCACCGACCCCGCTTCCTTCCTCTCCCCTTCCCACTCACCTGCCTCCTTCCCATCCTCTCCCCTGCCTGCCTGCCTCCTCCAGCCGGGAGTGCCACACACATCCCACCTGCCTCCCAAACTCCCAAACTGCCAAGAAGGCCGCTGGCAAAGCGGCGCAGCTCCCCCCTTCCTCTGGCGGCTTGTGCAGTGGGTGCGTGGCACGCCCCTTAGGGATGACACCTGGGGCTTTCCGCTCCCACTGCACCCCCTTGCTCCGCCACTGTATGGAGACTGGCTAAGAGCCAGCAGACAGAAAAATTACATTAAGAATACAAAGTGGCTGCAGGAAAGCAGCACGGCTCAAAAGGGAGCACAAGACAAGACAAAACTGCAAGTGAGAAAATGGCTGCGTGACTCGGCTCTTTTGTGGAGTCAGCCAGAGCCAGGCGCATCTCCCAGGTCACATGCCGGGGGAGGATGCTCCAGACCAGTGGAAGAGGGCGTTACCCTGACTGGATGTCCGCCTGCTGTGCCCACACTAGGGAAATAAGGAATGTGGCATTTGACTGCACCAATGGATTACATCCCACGGTGCCCACGCTGCGTCTGACTTGCCTGCCATGTTTATTTACCTACACTATCCCCATAGGATAGATCACCCACTGCCTTGTGGGACACCTTTGGGAGAAGAAAAGGCGAAGGAGTAAGCCCAGCACAAATTTGGAGAGGTGTTTTGTCCGCCTCCTTCTGGCAACCCCTGCAGCCAAGCACATCAGTGAAGCCAAGAGGGGGGCAGCCCAGGACCTCCCGACACACTGCCCAGGCTTGCGTCCCCGGGAGGCCACTTTGGTGCTGCTAACACAGCAAGAACAACACAGGAGGCGGCAGTTACCAGTTACCAGTCTCTGCAGCCACAGCAGGTGCTGCGATTCGCCAGACGTTTGACTTCATCCCCAGAGGTGCACTTCATTGTCTCCTGAGAATAACATCCCTTTAGGAACCTGAGGCAGCTGGATGCCTTGTCCAATCTAGGCACTCTTTACCCCCAAATCACCCTGATTATAATCTGTAACGGGCTTAGTGAGGAGCAAATACTGATCGATATTTGATGGGGTCGGCTTTAGGGTGTGGATTGGACGGAATAATTTTCGGATCCTTTATGCTTTGCTGATTCTGTCCATGAACAGTGATTTAAAAAGAACCATTTTAGTACAGCCTCTCAGGTTGAAACTATGGACTCAGCTATACAGCTGCGAATAAAACGTTTTAAGTGTGTTGTAAAGTATAATATACAAATGTGACACTAGATGGCGATAGTGAGCTATGGCAAATTCAATATATTTTCCAAAACTTTTTTAAAAAATCATTTTCACAGCATTTTTTTATATGTGTGTGGATTCCACCTATGCTTCCCCGACTTTAAAAGCAACCATAGGAGGCTGCAGTCTTGAGGAGGAGACTGCAGGGGCACTCCTTAACCCTTTGTACTCTGGCTGCTTTCCCACTCAGAACCCCCCTTTTTTGGTTTGTTCTCGGCTTCTATTTGAGAACGGTTGTTTTTTTAAAAAAAGATTTGGGTATTTTCATCTTTCCTCCTGTTAATCAAAAAGCAGCTTTGGGGAGTAGAGACTTTGAGCATCAAATTTACTGGTTCCCCACTCAAGATTGAAGTCCCTGGGTGGGTGTTTTGTGTTGAAAAAGAAAGTTGATTGAGACAGACACACAGAGATGTGTTGCAGGTGGGGTTGGACTTTGTGTTTCAGTCTTGGGGTCTATGCATGTCCTCAAGAAGTATTAAGTCTCACATTTCTGAGCTACCCTTCTCATAATTACTCCATTTCTATTTCCAGATGAAATTGCTGCTAGCTGGGAAAAACAAAGACTGCACATAATTAGCATTTGAATAGTGACGGAAGGTGTTGAAGATTAATGAAAATGTTTAAAGTTGGTTGAGTGGTTGACGCAATTTCTTCTGGTGCTGTGTGCATCTTAACGTTTGCATAGGGGGGAAATTATCTTTCTATTTCTTCTTAATTGTACATGTTACGCTGGAGGGTGACACTGAAGATATTAAAACGTGAATAACAGATTGCTGTTTGCAAAAACAGAGCATCCTATGCTATCCCGTTCCATCCTATATATGTTCCTGTGTGGGCAATTTGTTCTGGGAATTACGTTTGTGCCTTTCAAAGAGGGGAGGAAGAACTCACCTTTCTTCCTGTGACATTTTCCTCATTATCCCCCTGACCCAGAAGACATTTAATGAATAGGTAACGAGTAAGATGTCTTATATAATTGGTGAGCAGTGAAGTGTAATGCAATATACAATGGATCCTACATCCTGTTTCTGATTATATTGGTAGTTTACTGAAATTTAGTTTGGATTGTAAGCTTCATGGGCAGAGACCAGACTTCCTTTTGTTTAAGACTCTGTAAAATGTCATGTGCTAGTGGCACTACATAAATCAATGGGATTTATATACCTGCTGGATGAGGGAGCGTTAGATAAGCAGAAGTAATACTAACAAGTTGTTGAATTTCTAACTGGGGTTTTTTTTTTTAGCAGAGCTTGTATGGTCATCTGTCATGTATGATTTAGTTGAGATTCCTGCATTGCGGGGGGTTGGACTAGATGACCCTAAGGACTCTCTACAGTTCTATGATTCTAGTGCATATTTAGCTAACTTGCGCTGCCAAAATGTGCTCAGAATCTGGACATTGAGAAAACAACAGCACGTTTGCTGGATGGAATATAATGCCTGATAACTCCTTTGCCAGGAAATTAGCTAAGAAAAATCAGACTGTGGTTGTTAACATTGAAACAACAATCAGAACCGCCCTCCCCGAGTTCCTTGCCCACAAACCCAGAAGTGTGGGATGCAGCATTTTTTGGTTTTCAAGATCTTGGACACATTTCCAAACTCATTGTCAAATATTGATGAATTGTGTCCCCCCCACCCCAAATGTGGTGGGCATTGCCTGCTTAGATGCCCGGCTGAACTGTCTACAATGAGTGCCCAAGAATGTTTCTTCCTAGGTGACCTGGGTCTCGAGTTGATCAGGCCCAGGGTTGAGTCTGGACACATGGCCAGCTCGTCTGGAACACCAAGAGAGGCAGTCTTGGAAATGTTAGGTTTTAAAATTATTGTTAAATTTCTGTACCACCCTTCATCCGAGGATTACAGGGCAGCTTACAATATAAAAGCACAAAAATACGTAACACAGTAATGACCAAAAATATAACACCAAGAAAAGGGGACTGTGTGTTCTCTGTGGTTAACACAAAGGTGGAAAATCACAGCAGTGTTGTGCTTCATGTAACTGTTTTGCCTGTTCTGCACAGTGATTGTGCATAAGCTGCACAAGTAGTTAGTGTGAGATTTGTTTGGTGTTTGTTCATATCCTGCTCCCAGGGTGACTTGCATACAGTCAATTAAAACAAAGCTGTCTCTGCCTGTGGGCTTACAAACTAAGCACTTACCATTGGTATCTGAAGAAGTATGCATGCACACGAAAGCTTATACAGCGGTACTTCGGGTTACAGACGCTTCAGGTTACAGACTCCGCTAACCCAGAAATAGTACCACAGGTTAAGAACTTTGCTTCAGGATGAGAGCAGAAATTGTGCAGCAGCGGCAGCGGGAGGCCCCATTAGCTAAAGTGGTGCTTCAGGTTAAGAACAGTTTCAGGTTAAGAACAGACCTCCAGAATGAATTAAGTACTTAACCCGAGGTACCACTGTACCAAAAACAAACTTTGTTGGTCTCTAATATTTTGACTGTGTCAGACCAACCTACTGAATCTAAGCAGTTACCAGTCATTCACAACATTATTGCCTTGTTAAACTTTGGCTATATGCACAATAATGGTCATGCCTTTCTTAAAATCTTAACAACTAGTAGGTTTTATGTTGTGGGGTTGTGCTGACCTTGTTGACTTTTTGCTCTACTGGAAAAAGAGAAGGTCTCAGCAAAGGGATGATTTCTTGCAAGTGGAGTCATGCCTAATAGCTTCCACCCGGTATTTTGCATTTGATCTCAATTCCATATTGCTGCAGTCAGTTTTCCTATTGATTGGGGGGGGGGTTTAAATGAATATCTTTAATTATTAGCTGTACAGCATCTAGAGTGGTTTTCTCTTCACTTGGCACAACAAAAATACCTTCCATTTAATGTCCTTCATTTCAAAGGAAAATAGTTTCATGAATACAGGTGTGGAATTCTGATTTTTTTTTAAAGTGGGAAACTCCTTTAATTCTACTCAATTCAAAAAATGTGGATTCATTTTCATGAAATTTTCCCGTATTAAAATATGTTTGCTTTTAGCTCTATAATGCATTATTCATCTTAAAAGTTTTTCAA
This sequence comes from Podarcis muralis, assembly GCF_964188315.1. Lineage (NCBI taxonomy): Eukaryota > Metazoa > Chordata > Lepidosauria > Squamata > Lacertidae > Podarcis > Podarcis muralis. Next base: position 90,411,268 of record NC_135662.1, read on the forward strand.
TTGAAAACCAAAGCAGAGATGGCTGTTGATCACAGGACAAGAAAAAGTTGATTATTTTTTATGTTGTTGGGAAGGGGCAATGCTGATTTCAACATTTCATAGATTGAGGACATCCTAGAAAAACTGAACATTGATGTGTCCAAACAGCAGCTGTTGTTTTCTGCCACTGTTATTTCTGAGAGCAATTATCTTGGGTGTTTGTGCAGCCCTTCTATTTTAAGTACTGTGTTACCACATTGAAAACACACCCTCCAATTTCCTAGCCTTTGAACTTTAAAAACGTATCCCGAAATCACTAAGGATACTGCCAGTGCAATACAAGGCTTGATTCCATTGCTCCAGTCAGTCTATACAATTATGCCAACTATGGCTAGAATATGAACATATGGGATACGTTTTAACAATAGAAAAGGGACTTTTCTGAAAGATCTGTATGGTTGACATCAGCCCAAGTCATTCTGATAGCAGAACTGGTGCATTTCAGACAATTGCCATGCTAAATTATGGGGTTGGTTGTTTTTGCTTAGAACCACATCATGGTTTGAGTTTCCAAATGCACAATGGGCAAACCTTGGCTTACAGCAGCTTCTCAGCTTGTTTTTCATCCTTGCAGTGTTTAGCTTCCTAAGTCAGCTCTTATTTTTATAGTGCAACAGCCTTGGGAGAGAGAGCAATCTTAACTTCTGCTTTTTCAGTTCAGACCCATGCCAAACCATTGTTAAGATTGTGTATGGCTTGGCATAATGCCAAATGAGTCTGTATATCAAGGATATACCGTATTTTTCCATGTATAAGACAAGGTTTTTTGCTAAAAAAATTAGTAAAAAATTGGGGGTCATCTTGTACACAGAACATGGGCATCCAGGGGGATTTTTTTTTTAATATTTAAGCATATGTCTGGGATTTTGGCTTGGGCAGGCTGAGGCGGTCCCTCCTGCTGGCGTCACCCTCCCCCCCCCCCCCCCCCGGGCTGCATGCTGGCGACTGGCTCGCCTCCTGAAGCCCCCACTGGCTCAACCATCGGATCGAGAGCAGCTGCCTCTCCTTGCCCGTCTTTCCTTTCCCCCCTCTTCCCCTCCCAGACTCCCTCCCTGCCCCCACCCCGCTCACCCCCTTCCTCAGCTCACTTTGCTCAACGGCATGGCCCCATGCAGAGCGGTCGCTGCCTTCCCAGCTCTTCCTTCGCATCCTGCTTGGGAGCTGCCACTGAGGAGGATCGTGGGCAGAGGCATAGGAAGGTCAGGTGGTACCCGGTGTGGAAAATTTCTTGGGGCCCCCCCAATTGATTTTTATTTTATTTTTGCCTGCAAAAATGGTTTTACGTTATTTCATATTTTCTTACAAAGGAATGTGGATTCTGGGCCTCTGATAACAAGTAGGCGACTATGGACAGATACTTAAATCTACAGGATGGATTGTGTTTTGGCTTGTGTTATTTTATTTATATTTATTGTTTATTTATTTAATAAAATTAATTTTAAAAACCTGCAAAGTGGTTTACCAAAACAAAAAAAAAAAAACCAAAAAAACCACAGCAGTAAAATCAAGAAAAATTAACAATCCTACCTTAAAACATACAAAAGCTAAAATATTAAAATTAAAATTACTTCAACTTCCAAAGCATCTAGGTGTGCTTGCCCAAGGAAGAATGCTTTTAGCAGGTGCCCGAAAAGAGTCTAGCAAAGGCACGTGCTTTGTTGCAATAGGCGGGGAGTTCCAAAGTGCAGCTGCTGCCACACTAAACAATGCAGTACAGATATTATGTGGAACGTGTAGTAGTGCTTGAAACTACTGAAGGGGAGGTTTTATTTATTGTGATTTCACCGTGCTGTGTATTATCTGAAAAGGAAAACATTTATTTAAAAAACAGGACTGCACAGCAGCAATCTAGTCTCATTATTCCCGAGCCGACGGTGCATAAGATGGGCTGCAATCCTATGCACCCTTTGCATCCAACATGTACCTAAAACTCTGCACAAGCCTGCACCAGAGAATTGTAGAGTTGGAAGGGACCCCAAGGGTCATCTAGCCAAACCCCTGGGGCAATGCAGGAATCTCAACTAGACCACCGACCCCTCTCGCTGTCCAGGCTTCAGGAAGCTATCTGCAAGCCTTTGGAGCCTGGTGGGAGTGCCCGCCGGGCTCCGAAGGCTTGCGGATAGCAGCCTGTTCTGGGGGCTGGGGTCAGGGGAAGCTCGGGCTTCCCCTGCCCCCAGCCCCGCAAGCTCCGGGAGTGGCGGTGAGGTTGCACGCAATCTTGCCGCCGCTCCTGGACCTGTTCTGGGGGCTGGGGTCGGGGGAAGCTCGGGCTTCCCCTGCCCCAGCCCCGTGGCTAAAAACAAAGCCGTGCACAGCCTCTCCCAGCTGGAGAGGTTGCGCGTGGCTAAAGAGGAAGCCAAGATAGCCAGCTGGATAGATCCCACTGGCTGTCTTGGCTTCTTTGCTCTTTGGGGCTGGGGGGGGGGGGAATATATTTTTTTTATTCCCCCCCCCCCAAAAAAAAACTAGGTGCGCCCTATGGTCCAGTGCACCCTATGGAGTGAAAAATACGGTAATCCCTAGTTTAGTAAGATAAGACCTTTGGAGCATGCATTTTTTTAAAAAAGTTTTTTTATGAACCGCCCTAGGAGGGCAGTAATTGTTCCTTGATAATTTGTCACCCCCCTCCATTATGGAACCTGGGGCGGACCGCCCCCCTTCCTACGCCCCTGAGTGTGGGGTGCCCCAGCTGCTGCCTCTGCTGCTGCACCACGGTGCTCCTCATTCAGGAAACTTTGCCCCAAAAAAGATAAGCTTCTATTTTAGGGTTTTGTTTTCTTAATTTTGGTTTAAAAAAAATAAGGGTAGTCTTATACATGGGGGTGTCTTATACATGGAAAAATACAGTAGATATCCAAGGACTGGTTGGCTGGTTCATTCATGCTTCTTGCTTCCTGCAGGGAGTTCACATCCGCATAAAACGGTTTTGCTCTAATTTTATTCTTGCAACACGCCTTCAGTCCCGGGTCCATCCATTATACTGCACATCCTTGCTTCAGCAAAACCTCAGCTAACCATAAAATATAGTAGGAGGAATTCAACATAGTGCTAACCAGATTGTTCCATTAGTGCCGAATGTCACGAACTGGCTGGACACTGTGGAATAGTGGGAGGCAACAGCTGGAGACCCACCCAGGAACCAAGGCTCTGAGCCCAGGGATTGGTGATAGGACGCGACTGTAAGTGATCCGAGGGAGAAGAAGGAGACGCCTGGGAGGAGGAGGGGTCTGAAGCCGAGACGGTGGAGAGTCTGTGGCAGAGGGAAGTCCAGAAGCAGGAGAGGAGGGAAACCAAAAGGCAGAGATGAGTCCGACTGATGAACAAGCCTTCCCCCTCCCCAAGTCTTCCCCTCCTGCTGTGACAAGCTGCTCTTCCCCTGGTCTCCCAGGACCAGGAGAGGCATGAAACGGGAGGAGCAGAGACAAGCGTGCCAGCACAGCCGCAGATTGCTTGGGAAGGACGTGGGAGAGGAGGAAGCTTAGGCAGCTGTGGGAGACCTTTAGTCTCCACAACTGCCTCATGGGGGCAAGACCTACCGAGAAGAGTTGGCCTGCTCATTAGGCCTGGCACTCCTGATCTGGCCTTGTTACTCCTTGTGAATTACAGTGGTACCTCAGGTTAAGTACTTAATTTGTTCTGGAGGTCCGTACTTAACCTGAAACTGTTCTTAACCTGAAGCACCACTTTAGCTAATGGGGCCTCCTGCTGCCGCCGCGCTGCCAGAGCATGATTTCTGTTCTCATCCTGAAGCAAAGTTCTTAACCCGAGGTAGTATTTCTGGGTTAGCGGAGTCTGTAACCTGAAGCGTATGTAACTTGAGGTATCACTGTACATTGTTTTGTATTCGTAAGGAAAGATGGAGAAGTAAAACCACGACATCTTTTGATGTTTGCCCCAAGAACTATGGGGTGGGTTGGGGACTGTGAAACCAAAATCATATTTAAAATCTTCAAGATGAAATATGGGAGCACAATCTTAAAAACATCACTGTAGCTGTCTCACCTCTTAATTGTAGCATGGATAGAGCTGCTTTAAATATATTATATTTTGTGTGTGAGGGGAAAATTCCAGAGGAATAAGGTATTTGGCTGTTAAACCCTGGATTGGATTGTCTGATGGGCTCTTTATGTTGCTTAAATGCTCCTGTGTTGAAACACAAAATTAGTTTACTGTATTTTTAGATGAATTAAAAAAAATGTTATGTATTTTTTCTGTTGGAGATCAGAAGTTGTACTACACTGCAGAAAGAAAGGGCTTTCCACATTCTGGGCTCTTAATCAATCACAGGTTACATCTCGGTTATGGTAAAGCCTAGATGGTCCTTTAATAAGACTGTAAAAGTCCTTAGAGACCTATTAAGTGATATTGGAAAGGGCTGGGGGAGAGAACAATCAGCTTCTTTTATGAGCTTCCTTGGAGAAGGTTGTCAAAATGGGCAGGGGGAGTTGTGGAATTTATGGGCCATCCATTGATGTGAATGATATTAGTGTGGTAAATGTCATTATACTTTATGGGGCTAAACATGTTTCAGTGTGTGTGGAATTCATATTGCTTTTTAACAATCATTCATACAAATGGGTTAAATGAAAGAATCTGACATTACCCCTTCCTATTTTTATTGGGGTTTTTTGTTTTGTTTTTTAAAAGAGTGATAATAACATCTCAACAAAAATGGATAGCCGGATTTTGATTTCTGCTGGTTTGCTTGAACTGATTTGTTAGGACAAAATTCCTTTAAATCTTTCCATCTTTGCTTGGCTTTTGTTTTGATTGTTCATTATGCAGATCTGAAGCATGGGTGTGCATGTCTCCTGTTATTAAATAACTGAAAGAGCAAGTGTACATTTCTGTTTATGAAGGCAGCAGAGAAGCAAGAGTAAGATAGTTGCTTTAAAAAGACCTTTCTTGATGGTGCTCTATTGGATAATTACCACCCAGTCGCCAGTATTCCAACACGGGGCAAGGAGTTAAAGTGAGGGCTGGTGACCCAGTTTTCAGGTATTTCTGGATGATACTGATTAGCTAGTTCTGTTTCAGTCTGGTTTCTTTCCCAGGTTTGGGATTGGGACAACTTTGGTTGTCCTGGCTTATGATGTGCCCTGGGAGCTGGGCAGGAGAAGTGTGTTTCTGTTCAGCTTTCTCTCTCAGTGGCTTTAACACCATTGACTATGACTTTCTTTTAGATCACCTGACAAGAATGGAGAGTGGGGCCATTGTTTCCCTGGGGCCTCCAGTCCTTCCTGGAGTGCAACATAGATTACCAAACACACATTCTATTGCTTCAGCAATAGGGCTGCCGCCTATATTAGATGTGGTTTTGCTCTCAATGAAAAGCCAGGTCTGCCATTTGTGTTTTCAATTGTATTATTCTCGTGCATTTATCTTATTCTTTAGTGGCCTTTGGTGGTACATTTTGAACCAGAAAGGTGGAGAACAAATGATTTTGTGAATAAAAACAAGACATCAAATGCTTGCAACAGCAGAGGATGAATTCACAACTTTCTCCAGAATTTTCCATTTTAATGGGGCTGCTCTACTGTGAGTTATCAGTTGTGGCCAGAGTTAAAATCTGTGCACAAATTGATAGATTATAAATTTTTAGAAGTATAACTTTGACCTGTCTCTCAAGAGATTAGGGAAATTGTGCATAAGGAATGACTAATTAAGGTTGTGTGGTCAGGCTTTGCTAACTACTGCATCTCTCCATCTACCACCAATATAATCCAGAGAGGAGTGCAGGCAGAGAGAATGTAAATGAGAAAGCTTTTTAGAAACGAATTTCCCGAGTCAAAGCTTGAGTGCCTCTTGTTTTGTGAACCTCTTCTGCACATTAGGGTTACAAATATGTTCTTTACTGATCTCGTGATTAAATGTTGACCAGGAGGGGTGATTCATACTCAGAAGAGGGTGAAATGCTGTTAAAGAGAATAGAAGGAGTTAAATAACCATTCAATGCCTCTTCATTGATTTAGTCATTCTGTGTGGCCTTCCAGATTAATAGATGATAATGACTGATTTGCCTGAGGTTGCTCATATTCCCTATTCAGTTTTCATAGCATAAACTGTAAACTATCTAATCGTGTCTTATATGGAGGATTAATTCCAGCTGGAAGGAGTACAAAATCAACGGGAAAGACAGTGGAAACAGACAAACGGGGAGTGGAGGTTAGAGGGAGCCAGCCCTGCTTGCTATGACTGCACTCCATCTTGACGCCAAATGTGCACAGATAGGAGAGGCTGGGGGGGAATTATTTTGGTGCCGTACGTGCATGGAACTGTAGTGCATGTTTGTCCAATGCAAGAGGGAAATTCGCTGACTTTTCCACAGCCTATATATTTAGTAGCCACTGGTCAGGATTCATGGTCAAACTTCCTGGGGGCCGCATGCCCCCGGTGGGTGGAGCCATGGGCAAAAGTGGGGAGAGCAGCAGGTGCAGCTCTTTCATTTGTGCACTAGGCTGCAGTCCAGCCCCACACAATCTTTGCACGTCTCTCCATCCTGGCAAGCAAGAGGCATTATTTTGCAGTTCTCTGATACATTCCAGCCACACAAAAGCAGTTGAGGAAGGTGTGTGCCCTGGGCAGAGAGAGAGACCTGGAGGGTCCCATTTGAACCCTGCCTGACACAGAGAAATAAAACCCCCCAGAAGTCAAAAGCATGGCTGAAATCAGTTTCCAGTTCCAAACTCTTGGTTCAGTATGTAGATGCTGAGGATATATGCAATGTTTAGAGATACCGTCTGTTAAGTGGTTTATAAAATAACTGAATAGAAAATACGTAAGCATTTGATGGTCTCTTCACCCTAAAACAAACTTTTGGAGCCCCCCTCCTCCAGTTTCTATCTCAGAGCTATCAGGAGTCTTGCCTATTCAGAAATCCACACATTTTGGTATTGTGTTTTATTGCTCCTGCCCTGGGAAAGGAGATGCGTGTGCAAAATGCGCCTGGCACCTGGCTAATTTCTAACACCTTTTCCACGTTTCCCCACTTTGCCCCAAATTTTGGTGAGGCTCCTTTGGAAGGGGTATGTTGTCTGTGCATGGACATTCAGTATTAGCCGTTGGCAGAATTCATCTTGTGGTTGCCACTGGTGGCTGGGCAGCTGCGTTTGTGGACTCCTGTTCCTATTAGCTGCTCTAGAACAAATACCTGGTCTCAAAGGTTGCTTTGAGAACATAGCAAAAGATGAGCCCTGTCTGCTCCAGCACCTGGTTCTCAAATGGAGAGCCTGCAAGCAGAACCGGACTGTAGCTGGACACGTGATTCCCAGGGACTGGTCTGGCATTCAGAGGAAGGCAGACTCTCGGGAACGGTGTCGCCAGACCTTCTGTTTTTAATGTAATACTTGGTGGAATGGAGACAGTCAAATTGCAGTTCTGTGCGCACATAAATTACTGAAAGTATTTTATCTCCTTCTTCAACAGACAGGACTCCCAGAGCAGCTTACAGATAAAAAAAAACCAACCCAAAAATGGTCCCTGCTCTCAGGCTTATAAAATAAAATATGTTACACAAAAGGAAAAAAAGGGATGAAGAGGAAAGAGGAAAGCAAATAAACTCAGGTGCCAGTTCTTCACATTAAGAGAGTTGTCGTAATTCAGGGAAAGGACTGGTCTCTCTTAGATGACCCTGCACTTTTTGAGCACTTCCTGTGGAAGGCTTAGGAAGAAGTTAGTGGAGTTTTCTCAGAAGTAAACTTTCCATCATACAGCTCTCACTCATAATGTTTCCTCAGGCTGTCAACCTATTGTGCATAATTAAAGAATAAGTTGACATCTTGGAAATAGCTTTCTCTCTCTCTCTCTCTCTCTCTCTCCCTCCCTCCCTCCCTCCCTCTCCCCCTCCCCTTTCTTTCCCCCCACCTCTCAGCCCATATATTTTATCTGATTAACCTTTTTGGGGTGGGGAATGAAGACTTTATGAGTTTAGCACATCAGTTCTAGGAAGACCACAGCAATTAATCTTTCCTTGACTGCTGCTTGATGAAGCAATTATGTTCGGTGATCAGCATTTGTTGAAAGCATTATTTGCCTCATGACTTTTTCCATGCTGCTTCAGGTCGTGGCGGATGTTCTCCTGGAGACACCTAGCTTGGTTGTCCTGGGGGATTTTAACATCCATGCCGACACGACCTTTCAAGGGGCCGCTCGGGACTTTGTGGAAAGCATGGCCTCCATGGGGCTGTCCCTGAATAAGTTTGGCCCAACTCATAGCCGCGGACATGCCTTAGACTTTGTGTTTACCTCTACGGATGTTGGTGATCTGACATTAACTAAAAGCGAAACAAAAGAAGTGCCATGGTCAGATCACTTCCTGGTACAACTGGACTTCTCCGCGACCCTTCCCCTCTGCAGGGAGGTGGGACCGATTCAGATGGTCCGCCCCCGCCACTTAATGGATCCAATTGGCTTCCAGAGAGTGGTAGGGGATGTTTTATCCCAAGTTGATGGCCTTTCAGCTGATTCCCTGGTGGCCTGCTGGAATGCGGAGTTAACCAGGGCTATTGACTGTCTGGCTCCGAAGCGCCCTCTCCGATTGCATGGAGCCCGGACAGCCCCATGGTTTTCCCCGGAGCTGAGGGTGATGAAACAATCGTTGCTGTTTCCTAGTTCTGCTGGATCTCTCAGTGGCCTTTGACACCATCGACCATAACATCCTTCTGGACCGTCTAGAGGGGCTGGGAGCTGGGGGCACTGTTATACGGTGGTTCCGCTCCTTCCTCCTGGGCCGTGTCCAGAAAGTGGTGGTGGGGGATGAGTGTTCAGACCCCTGGGCTCTCACTTGTGGGGTGCCTCAGGGTTCCGTCCTCTCCCCCATGCTTTTTAATATCTATATGAAGCCGCTGGGAGAGATCATCAGGGGGTTTGGGCTGGGTGTTCATCAGTATGCAGATGACACCCAGCTCTACCTCTCCTTTAAAACAGAACCAGTGAGGGCGGTGAAGGTCCTGTGTGAGTGTCTGGAGGCTGTTGGAGGATGGATGGCGGCTAACAGATTGAGGTTGAATCCTGACAAGACAGAAGTACTGTTTTTGGGGGACAGGGGGGGCAGGTGTGGGGGATTCCCTGGTCCTGAATGGGGTAACTGTGCCCCTGAAGGACCAGGTGCGCAGCCTGGGAGTCATTTTGGACTCACAGCTGTCCATGGAGGCACAGGTTAATTCTGTGTCCAGGGCAGCTGTCTACCAGCTCCACCTGGTACGCAGGCTAAGACCCTACCTGCCCGCGGACTGTCTTGCCAGAGTGGTGCATGCTCTAGTTATCTCCCGCTTGGACTACTGCAACGCGCTCTACGTGGGGCTACCTTTGAAGGTGACCCGGAAACTGCAATTAATCTAGAATGCAGCAGCTAGACTGGTGACTGGGAGTGGCCGCCAGGACCACATAACACCGGTTCTGAGAGATCTGCATTGGCTCCCAGTACGTTTCCGAGCACAATTCAAAGTGTTGGTGCTGACCTTTAAAGCCCTAAACGGCCTCGGTCCAGTAGACCTGAAGGAGCGTCTCCACCCCCATCGTTCAGCCCGGACACTGAGATCCAGCGCCGAGGGCCTTCTGGCGGTTCCCTCATTGCGAGAAGTAAGGTTACAGGGAACCAGGCAGAGGGCCTTCTTGGTAGTGGCACCTGCCCTGTGGAACGCACTCCCAGCAGATGTCAAAGCAATAAACAACTATTTTACTTTTAAAAGTCATCTGAAGGCAGCCCTCTTTAGGGAAGTTTTTAATGTTTGATGCTGTACTGTTTTTAATATTCAGTTGGAAGCCGCCCAGAGTGGCTGGGGAAACCCAGCCAGATGGGCGGGGTATAAATAAATTATTATTATTATTATTATTATTATTATTATTATTATTATTATTATTCTTTGTGCGCCTGCACATTGTAAGGGATTGTGTCTTTTGGAGAAGCTTGCCTTCCACTCAACTCCAGGGTTCCCAGGACGCTGCTCCAAAGCCAGTGTCATAACAATTGCCACCTTTTGTGGCTTAAGCAAAAAAGAAAAAGAAACGAAAAGTACATTGAATCATTTCCTGCTAAGAGATAAAACAGAGCTTTGCCTTGGTGCAAGTAGCAGCATTCTCTAATAGGTCTCATTTATTCTTATATTCCTCTTGGGCAATCTATATAAAAAGGATGACAACATTGCTACATATATAACAGAGATGTATGAAACAAAGCTCTCACATGGAAACTCTGAGCACGGATTCATAGAATATTCATAGCAGAGATGCACTGCCCTGGAACACATGCATTCTGAAGGACCTCTATAGACTATTTTAAAAGAAGAGTGATACTTGTATAAACGCAACACTTTTTTTCGCTACTGCTTCCATAACTTGTTTCTTGGAGAAAAAGGCTGCATGGATGTTTCCTTCCTCTTCTGGTTCTCCCACTGCAGGCAGCATTATTCGCTGTGCTCTTACCTAAATACATGATGAAAATCGAAACTTAACTCATATAATTACATTTTTATATGTTTGGGACCAGTTTACTCAAAGGACTGCACCCATGTTTCCAGCCCATACTCTGAGAGCTAGCTTAGACCTTGGCATTGGGTGTTTATCGCTCCCAGTCCCCAGCCGGGGATCTGGGGCACATCAGGGTTAACAGATCTGTCTGGGGATTTAAGCAGAGCCCACCCCCATTTCACCACAACACAGGGGAGTCCACTGACAACCTTTCAGCATATGGCCAGTAACTCCCATCAACACAGCCCCTTTAACAGGGAACCGTGGGGTCACTGCTGTGTGTGGGGGGGAAGGCATGTGTCACCGCTTCACACACCCCCCCCCCGCACTTAGGGAAGATAGACTAAAGGATTCCACCCAAGGCCTAAAACCACCAAATTTGTGACATTTTGCTACGGGGAAGGAGAAACCTGCCAATGCGGGGGAAATCCCTTCCCAGTCCTTTAACAGCAACCATCGAACAACCATAGCAGCGCCCGCATACCTGTAAAGAGGTTCACCTGAAATAAAGAGCATAAACAAAGGGAGGGTAGGGTGGGTGAAGCTCTGGAGCTGACTGGGGGCTCCCAAGTAGGCTCCACCCCCTTCATATGCAAAGGAGTGACGGCTACCCCTTCTTGCTCCGCTTTCCTGGCTCCGCCTCCGCCTGTCACAATGGGTTCATTCTGAACTGGGGTTTGGCGGGAACCTCAAGGGCTGTGACGTGGGGAGGTGGACCAGGAGCGTTCTGCCGGGAGTCTCAAAGGATTGGGGGTGCTGCGCGTGGCCACGCAAAGGGCGCCCTCCGGTTGATGGGGAGAGCGGTCATTCTACAGAGATCAGGCATGCCCCATCCCTCACATATTTAAAGTGGGCCTTATGCTGATTTCTTCTCCACAAAGTCATAAATAGTGGCTGCTTATTGGGTCATGGCTAAGTTTTATTGTTGCTACTTTGTTGTGTTTGATTCTGCTGTCACTGTTGATAGTATATTTTAAGAACATTTTATGAGTTGGATTTGTATTTTACGCATGTAGTAAACCACTTTTGGGAGGACTTCCTCCTAAAAAAGCAGACTATAAATCTCTTAAAATAAGAATAATTAGTTCCTATAAGAGGGGAAGATAAATTGTTGTCCTGTCTTTGAGTAGCCTAAATTAGGGACCACTTAACACTTGGAGGTGTCAGGTGATCACCCTTGAAGAGGTTGAGTCAAGTGGCAAAAGACACTTTGGGTCCTTGGGCCAACATCTGAAGAATCAACTGTCACCCAAGATTGGCCATCGTTGGTTTAGTTGTAATTATGTTGTGACATTCTCTAGGGCCTTTTCGCATCTGAAGACAAGAAGAGTTCCCGGCTAAGAGAGATGTGACCGGTGCACAGGAAAACATGGCTAACGTGCAGGATGGCATTTGGATGGTGATACTGGTCACAGGTCTGGGGATGATATACTTCGGAACAGTGTCCACAGAGGATTCCCAGTGCCAGCGGGTGGAGCATCCTGTTGTTACAAGTGAAGGTAAGTGATTGAGAAGTCGATTTCCAAATAAAGAAGAAGAGAAGAAGAAGAGTTTGGATTTGATATCCCGCCTTTCACTCCCCTTCAGGAGTCTCAAAGCGGCTAACATTCTCCTTTCCCTTCCTCCCCCACAACAAACACTCTGTGAAGTGAGTGAGGTTGAGAGACTTCAGAGAAGTGTGACAAGCCCAGCAGCTGCAGGTGGAGGAACAGGGAAGCGAACCCAGTTCACCAGATTACGAGTCCACCGCTCTTAACCACTACACCACGTTGGCAAAGAATAGCAAAATTGGCACTGATTTGTTGTTCTTTGGCTAGTTTCCTTATAGACCTCTGTCTGTATTAAGAAAATCTGAGATTGCAACAGATTGGTTGGAAATCTCTGCTCATAATTGACCTGCATTTTAATTTTCACTCCTTTGAATCAGTGGGCTAGTTCATAAATGCTCACCAAGGGCAACGACTGCTGTGAGTCCACAAAATGTTTGGTGCACTATTTTCCCAAGAACAGTCATTATCTTTCAAGCCAGCATTGTTAAAAGGCTGCTATTGTTTTGTCCGGGGCAGTAGCCCCAGCTAGCAAATGGGCTTCTAGCCAAAGGGAGACCTATCCCAAGCACAGAGTCCAGGGACTCTAGATCACATACTGCTAGCATCCTTTCCAAACCCAAGAAGCAGAGCCATGTCAAGCATGGGTTAGGTTCCGGTGAGGCAAGGTCAAACCCAGCAGAGGGTAAGTTCAGATGAACAAGGTCAGGCAAAACTGACGTCCTCTTCGGGCTCCAGGGAGGATCTCCTCACGAACCACAAGAACTCTCCATTTCTCTCTCACCATTTCCGGGTTTGAATTAAATGGTTTCATTATTTCCTGGTGTATTGCGTGTGTGTGTGTGTGTGTGTGCGTGCGCCTGTGCCTATATCTGTATCTGTATGTGATTCCAAGACCTCCATCCCCTGTGGAGCTATAGCCAATTTTGACTTTAGTATATATGTGAAGTTAGGACTCTTTGCTTCAGTAAGCATCACTTTTCATTCCCTTACGTTGAATCTTACCTGTCGTTCTGCAGCCCTCTTGCTCAGTTGGGTGGAAAGGGGGCACCTATGGAATGAGCAATGAAGGCAAAAGACCAAATGCCAGCAGGTTTTGACAGCCAAGCACCAGAGCTTTGCTGCACCAGGAAAGAAAGCTCTATCTGTTTGTCATGAAGCTGCTTCTCCCCAAAGATATTGCAAGAAAAGTTATGCAAATATATATTCATAGGCCAAGCTACAGCCTGTTTTTACTCCACAAAGAAGGGGAGTCAACAGAGAGTGGAACTTTTGGAGTACTACATCTGAATATGTATTCATATTCATAATGCTATAAAAAGGAAACACTACTATTACATTTTCAAAATTACTGTGTTTAATTATGATAGTTCTATTTAAGTTTAGCAGTAGCCAAAATCACTGACGTTCTGTTAGGCCAAGAAAATGGCACACACTCATAGCATTTCACACCTTTATGAACCTAACTGCATTTTCTTCCTGAGCCTCTTTGCTGGTGTGGTCAGGAAAGACCCAAGACCATTTGAAATTTAGGAGGAAGTGGAAGATGATAGACTTGTATGTGAGAAACTAGCAAGCTTTCATTTGAGATGTCAAAGGACTTTTTAAAAAAGGGATTGCATATGGGAACAGCACTTTTACTTTGTGACATCAGCAGCCATTACTCTGATCCTCACCCCCCCCCCCCCCCGTTTCACACCTATTTGCATGCCTAGCAACCAGCCCACTTCATGCTGGGGCAGACTGCCATACTTAACAGACTTAGAAGCCAAATGTTGAGGTTTAAGGCAGGGCTATGAAAGCAAGAAACAGCACAACTGCTTTCTGGAAATGCAACTAAGTGATAGTGCCAGAGGAACATGGGGAAGCAGACAGAGATCTGATCCTAAGGGACAGAGAGTAGGATGAGGTAGGGGCTCAAAGAAGCAAAAATAGGGCAAAACCAAGGGAGAATAATGCTGGCATTCATCAGCCCACTCAGCTACTGCTCCTCATGACAATCATGTTGCTTTTTGCATTCCCACCATTTGCAGGGAGCTGAAAATGATTCCATAACCTCTTTTAAATCCTGATGAAAGGGAGCTAGAGAAAGAACATTGCATAAACTTAAAGGTGGTGTTTACTTGTGGTTGTAAGCTGCTTTCAGGTGTGAGGCCTTATTCTTCGTACTTGAGACTCCTTGTTCTTCTTTCTGGTTGATTCTGATCAGACGTATGACTGCTTAATGACCAGACTTAAAGATGTCTTTGTGGGTTTTGCTGCTAATCAGCCTCCTTTTCTCCACAGGGACTGCCATAATTGCCAGTGTTCTTTCAGGGTACCAGCAGTGAACATATTGGCAATTTGAGCAGCCACGAAAGTTAGCAATGGTGCTACAGACGGGAGAAGGGGCATTCTAGAATGTATGAATGAGGGGAGTAACCAGCACAGATGCTGTTAAAAGTAAACAGTGATTACTCAGTGGGACGATAGGAAGTCAGCAGGGCGAACAAATAAATAATGCACCAATTTCTTCTTGCAGTATTTTTTTTTTTTTTTTTGCGTAACTAGCATACACCCCAAGGAATTAAACCACAACAATCTGATGCAAGTAACTGCTAAACACAGATGAGTTCCCTTGCTTGCTGCAACTGTAATGACGATCTGCTGAAATAGATTCATTTACTTACTTGGCAATTATAGTTGCTGAAATCAGCTCTGTAAAATTCAGTGGAGGGCACAGGCCAGGCAAGGGTTAAGAAAGGGTTTGTGGAAGAACAATGGAGCCTCTGATTGTGCCACCTGAAATTCAGCACAAGAACAGTATTTTCTGAAGGGCAGGTTCTGGCTAGGAGCAAGGCTGCTTCTGCATGCACCAGGACCTGTTTTGGGCTCTTCCTCCCTACAGCATCTTCCCATATCTTTCTTCCAAAGCTACTCTTAAGGACCAGAACAACCTCCGGTGCAGCTTCCAACACAGGATCAGGGGCTGTGGCCAGAATCCTAAAAGAATGATTTCCCATTTAGTCACCTCAAATTTATAATTTGAAGTTTTCATTCAGAGTTTGATATCATTCCATCATCTCCCTTTAAACCGGACAGGCTACAATCTTGTGCACACTTACCTTGAGGAAGCCTATTAGACTCCTCTTTGAGCTGTAAAGCAACTTGCATTATCCTAGTTTGCAGAAACAGAAGGCCTTTTGGGGGAAAGGATTCTCTCAGGCCTCCGATCCTTATGAAGTCCACAACAAATGGGCTGATTGCAGTCTGTCATAAATGAAGATTAATTGAATGAGCATCTCCGGCAACAGAAGGCAGAACAAATGTAGCAAAACTTTAAAAAGCCTCCTGGAATTGCCCTGGTGACATATGGAAAGGGAGAGTAGTTTGAAATGCGGTTGTGTGTGTCTTGTTTCATTGCCCATTTGAAACAGAGTTTTTGATTGAGCACATAGACTTAACGAAAATGATAAATTAGACTCTTCATGTTGTAGTTGCAGAACATTCTGTTATATTGGAAGGGGGCTGGCATATCCTCTGAGTGCCAAGCATTAGCTTTCCACTTCACTTCAGTTTCTTGGCGTTACAGAACATCTGCGCTCAATTTCCAGCTTTATTTTAAAAACAACCAAAAAACACAATAACAACAATAACAGATAAAGCAGGAGTGGAATATAAATGGATGCCACAAGAAAATTAGAGGGGGAAACAGCAGATTGAGAAGATTGCATCCACATACTCTTCAAGTACCACATGCCTCAAAGATTGCTTAGAAGTTTCAGCTGGGGCAGAGCATCACCAGCTCATCTCCTCCACGGTGTGTGTGTGTGTGTGTGTGTGTGTGTGTGTGTGTCTTAACTATTTTGTCAATGCACTGAATAAATGCACCCTGCAGAGCACAATTCAAGGTTCTGCTCATGACTGCCTCACCCATTGTGATCTCTTGCAGCTTTGAGCATCTTTGGCAGAAACCTTGTTCTCATTTGCTTTTTCTTCATTTTTAATCTCTGTGTTTCCCTCATCTGCATTTTTTTCTTTCACTCTTTCCCCCCTCCTTCATCAATCCTTTCCTCTTTCTTGTATTCCTGCGCCCCCCCACATTAATTCTCATCTCCTTTCCCAGCCCTTCTTCTTCCATGTAATTTTCTCCCCCTGACTATTTTATGCATAAAGTTTCCTTCCTTCCTTCCTTCCTTCCTTCCTTCCTTCCTTCCTTCCTTTTTTAAAAATATATTTGCTTTTAGTTTCACGAAAGACAGAAAAAAACAGCAGGCCCAGCAAAGAAACAAAAACAAAACAGAAAAAACTCAGGTGAATAACCTAGGAATGTAGCTGGGTGCAGGAAGGTAGCAATGATGTCTACCACATTCTTGACTCATCTCTTCTTTCTTCTTCTTCATCATCTTCATGTGTCTCATCTTCTTGCCTCCCTTATCACCCCCACCACTTACCTTCCATTGATGTCTCCTCCTCTTTCCTTTCTTAAAAGTAATGGTCAGCTCATTCCTTGTTCTCTTGAGGCATTCCAGGGACTGGCCACTGTGAGAAGCGAAGAATGGGCAGGATGGGCCCGGTCAGATCTAGCAGGGCTCTTCCTATGTTCTGAATCCTATTGATTTTTTGGTGTCAGTTGACCCTGCTGCTCTCCTCTTATATTTTAACCTTTTCTCTTTTTGTCTGTTTGGGTGCCTTTTAACTGTAAGCAATCTCCAATATTCCCTGTTTTCATTGATCCTTTCATTCTTGCTATCTTCCCCTCTCTTTCATCTAAATTTATTGAATGCCTTGACTGGTCACAGCCTTCAGCTGCAACTTCTGTTTCATCTCTACTAGTGTTGTTTTTATTCTTTACACCCCTCCAAAACCTGCTCACTGTAATTTTACGAACCATGTCCTCTTGCTAAATTACAGGGGGTTTTGTCTGTTCTTATTCTCTCCTCTGATTGTTACATGGTTGGCCTTTCCATTTAAAAAATGAAAACCCAGTTCCTTGCATTCTCATTGAATTGCCTAAAGGGGGTGTGAGAACCATGACTAAGGTTACCAGATTTTCCCCCAGTGAATCCGGGGACACTTTTCAACTTCAGTTGGAATACAAAACACATAATAAGAACGACAAAAGCAAACATTGCCTTGGGCAACTGAAGGAAAGCAGGAACACCAAGCTGTGTTAACTCTGGACTGTATTGCATTTACATGAACGCAAATGGCTTCTTCTTCGTTAACATTATAAAAATGTAATATTTCTCCCCTGTTGCATGGCCTTCCTGGGGGCCCCTGCCTGCTCTCTCGGGTCGGGTCTGGGCTTGGTCACGTGCCCTTGCCCTCCCGGTGCTCTCTCCTACCTCTCCTCCTCAGCAGCGGCGGTGGCGCAGCAAGAGCAGGGGTCCCCTCTTCTTTCTCCTTCCTCTTTCTCTCTCTTCCTCCTCCTCCTCCTCCTTTCCCCCTTCTCCCTGCGTCGGCTCCATGGTTTTCCTGGCCCCGGAGCGCCTCTGGACAGTTGGCCAGGCGCTCTCGCTCCCGGCTTGATTTGGGTCGTGGGGGGGGGGCGGTGGTTAGTGGCTCCCCCAGTTGATGCACCTGGCGTCCCCAGTTCCCGCTTGGCAGTGGCGGCAGCAGTGGTAGCACAGTTGACTCTGGCTGGCTTCTGGAGCTGCTCGCTGCCGTGGCGCCCGCCATTTTGCCTTGCCAGAAGTCCCCATATGATGTGTCTTGTGCCGTTGAACCAATCACGCAACATTCATTCCCTACTAATAAATCTGCAACACTTAAAATATAAATCCAGGGACATTAAATGAAATCCGGGGATGGATTTTGTCTGGGGACAGATTTGTAAATCTGGGAACTGTCCCGGGAAACGGGGATGTCTGATAACCTTAACCATGACACCATATTTTCACAATGCATGTGGACCTACATGAACCATAAATGCACCCTAAACCATACAGTTGACAACCATAGCTTGAAGTTGCTTTTCCAGGGGACCAGGTTCATGCAAAACCAGGAAACGTGTGAATCTTGAAACCACCTCCAGTTCTTCTGAGGAGAAATGGACAGAAAGAAGCACATGAGTCTGTGCCTGGAAACCTGCCTTAGGCTAGCACTATGCTAAAGAAACAGCAGCTTACAAGGCTGTTGTAAGGATTCATGAAATAAGATAGGCAAAGTTCCTTGATAGCATTGAAAAATCTATGCAAATGCTAAATATTTTTAATGCTAATAATCTGATTTTATGTATTTATCAAATTTATGTTTGTATAGAGATTGCTCCTTGGTTACATGTATTCAGAGCAGAAAATGCTGTCGACTTCTCTCAGATAACATTTGATCCAAGACAAAAAGAACTTGTTGTTGGAGCAAGGTGAGACAATGCTTTTTAAAAATTCTCTCTTATCAGATGGTTAATTTTTCTTGTTTGAATGCATATTTGATTAAAATACACCATTTATATCCATGTAACATGCCAACAAGCTATGGACTTCAAAATTAGCTGTGATATTTGGTAACCACTTTTCTAAGAAAACTAGATTCTGCAATCCTTGCAGTGTTTAGGACTTGAAGCTCAGTGATGCAGCCAAGGGAATCATATTATACAATTCTGGTTAGACGGTCACGGTAAGGAAGGGAGTGGCTGAATTAGCATTTGATTTGTGGGTGTTTCTCCCTTTCATGCAAATTGTGAAGCTGACTCACAACAGCTTAAAGCACTGTCTGTTACTGCTCTTTGTATTTCTGTCAAGAGTGGATTTTTTTAGCAGTAGAGTGCATCTTGACACTCTGCTATGAGCCTAGGCTTTTACTAGTTTCAAATCAGCCCAACGAACAAATCTTGCAAACAGTTAAGAGTCAGACATGCTTAAACTTGCCCAGCAATATCTTAATTTGGGATACAACTGTTGTGGCCCTAAGCATGCAATATTTTTGCCCTTTTTATTATCATGCTTTTGATTCCAGCTATCTACAGATGTTGACTGTCCTGGGTTTCTGGGGTCAGACTGAGCTATAATAATACTGCTTTAAGGAAGTGGCTTAGATGATGACTGGTGGTTTGTTTTATTAGTTGCCCAAAAAATTTAAACAGCTAACCCCCAAAGTGTTGTTTTTGTTTTGATGAAGCAATGCAACTTAAATAAAACATGTCATGTCACCACCTGCAGTGTGCATGGATGAAAGTTCTTTCTTACATTTGTTAAAATTCAGTTCTGATCAAATTGGTGAACATTGCTCCTTAGCCCAGTTCTGCCTTTCAATGCCAGTTCATTTGAGCTTCCTACCCATAGCTGTCAACATTTCCCTTTTTTAAAGGGAAATTCCCTTATTCCGAATAGGATTCCTCGCAAGAAAAGGGAAAAGTTGACAGCTATGCTCCTACCAGCCCCTCTAGAAGGAAGTAGGAAGAGAATGTGAGCAGGCTGCTGAAAAGCTCTCCTGGAACTCCTGGAATGTGCCATGAACCTGCTTGCTGATTTTTCCGCCTGCTCTGCCCTGATACTCCATGAATCCTACCCAGCTTGTACTCTCCTGGTTTGCCTTTGATACAGCTCTACCACCCATGCCCTGGCTGTAAAAACAACCAAAAGAGATCTGTGGTGGTGGTGGTGGTTTGGTTCTGCAGAGAAGCAAAATATGGTTTTTCAGATCTGGGCTGAAGCAGGTTGCTTTGGTTTTTGTTTCTAAATCCTTACGGCTTCAAACAATGGAACAGCTGCTCATCAAAAGGTGAAGGAATTTTTTAGGTTATTGCAATGTCTCTTTAAAATAATTTATGAATTCAAATTTGGTTTCATAGGTACTGAGATAGCAATAATTCCTCTCATTAATCATTGCCACAGTTTTTTCAAGATGATGGCCAAACCTGAATTTGAATTGTTTTCAAAGTCAGAAAAAAACTCCCTAACTCCTATTACAGATTTTATAAAGACCACCTTCTGATATTCATGTTAATTAATGAAACTAACAGATTATCTTGGGCTGTTACCCAGCAACCACCTAACAAAAGTAATGGTTAGCCAGCAGCCACAACAGTACATTTATTTTTATGAAGTTTCATTAAAGTTTGTAACCAAGAGCGAGTGAGAGTTGGAAATGGGAGATCCAAAGTGCCACTGGAATATGGATGCCTGTATAAGAAGGTCTTCATGGCTGCAATTAGAGATGTCCTGTCTTTACACATTGCGGATCTGATGCTGTCAGATGAAATGTGTGTGTGTGAGAGAGATAGGGGTTTTAATAATGGAGACCACAGTAGTGAGGGTGAAAATTTCAAAGAAGTTTTTGACAATGAGCTACTGTAGGAAAGGAAGGTCGTTTCTTCCTGGCTGGCTCTTCATTTTTTTCAAATAGAAAACAGCAGATGCTGTTACAGGAAGGCAATCTGAGAGAGGCTGTCCAACTGAAAAAAACCTTCAGCCTTGCAATTCCTAAAACGGGGTTTCCATTCTGCATAAATTAGGGATAAGCAGCTGAAGGCCCATAGGCCAAACTGCCCTTCTTGGAGGGCTATTATCTGGCCAACTCAGAAGCAAGATATGTAGGGTTGAGCCGATAGTCACTGACAGTCCACTTTGGAGAGAGGAAGCTGCTCTAACAACTTTCATTCCATCTTTATCAAGCTTCTCCTGCAAATCTAGTTGCTGACTAGAGGAATATTTTATTTTTGTGCTTGCTGCAGGAAAGTCTACAGAAATATTCATGTAAAATGTATGAAAAGATGAGCTCCTGTAGATTAAGAAAGAAAAGAAGGAAGGTCCTTAAAGGACCTTTGCAGTATTCAACCAAATAATTGCACAGAGTGACTTCTGCTTGTGCAATGGGACTTCCCCTTCCCTTCCCCTTCTCCCCCTGCACCCCCCACTGTCCCCAAAACTGCTCCTGAAGGGGAAGATGTAGGGGAGGAGAGTCACATTGTACAAGCCTAGGCCATTCCTACTTAGTGCTACTTGAATCCAACCCTGGGCTCTGGGACTTCCTCTCTGTCTATGCTCCACATGTCAAGAGTCTATAGAGTTAAATGTTTGATATATAACAGACACACAGATATTTGTATCTCCTCCTCCTAGTCACTCAAAATGCCAGTGGGAGTAAACTTTAGAGAAACTAAGAAAGAAAATGTAGATCTCATATCCTAAGTTGCTTAAGGTAAGATACCTACAGTAAAATTATCAAACTTTCTGCTTTCGACAAGCTTCAGTGTACACTTAGAAACGCCTAACAAGACAAACAAGTTTTGAAACGTTTTATTTCTCTGTCAGAGTATTTCTAAATTGACAACTCATTGAAAAATACCATGGCAGTGTACAATAAAATCATGAAACATCATAAAACTATAAAATAATGAAATGCAGAACAAGTGGCCAACACTTCTTCGCAGAATAGAAACGTATTCAGCAGGCAGTAGATTTCCAAAATTGCAGGGGCTTGTTTGATTTCAATAGGAAATCTTCCAAACTCCTGGTTCTGCTAAGCTAAACACAATGTGTGGTTAACAGATACATTATATAGGTATACTATATTGAAGAGCTAGGGGCGGCTGCAGCTATTTGTCAAGTGCACTATCAGTGGCAAATCCAGGTTTACTGTGACAAAGGCTTTTAAGCTTCTAAATCAAGAATATCCAAGAGCCATGGTCTCCTGGTTCACCTGCATAACTGATGCCATTTCTCCTTTCCCTCTTTTAGAAACTACCTCTTCAGGCTACATAGTGAGGATCTTTCTCTCATTCAGGTAAGCAGTTAACTTTTACCCCTCCCTCTTTTAAAAAAGAAGCAAAACAAATGGACATTTTGTTTTCAGTGAAGATGTGAAAAAGCTTCAGGATGTCAAATGGTGCAATTGACTTTTCTTTTGTTCCCCCCTTCTTTTGTCCCCTTTAAAGCATTTTTATTGAATTTTATCCGCACAGTTGGCTTCTCTTGTATATTTTATTTCTCACTATACAGTATTTTAAAATAAATCTCAGAACAGCTTTTTGGGACAAGTTGTGTAGGATTATTTTAATACATCTTACTTCTAGCAATTAGCATTTCAGGGACTATGAGCATGTGGTTCTGCTGCCTTCTGTCCTTGATAGCTAGTTTTCTATGCAGAGGGTTTTCTCTCTCTCTCTGGTACGGAAGGGCATTTCATCAAGTGAATTCCCACCTGCAGCCTGAAGTGATCTATATACAAATGTATCTACCATGACTTGTACATGCGCAATATGGTTGCTACTGCTGATGGTTTGTATTTACATTTCTTATAGATAGATAAGGTTTAATTATGTCTTAGCTCCATATGTTATGCAGCCAGGTAAGGTGTGTGTGTGTGTGTGTGTGTGTGTGCGCGCGCAACTCTTTGAGGAGCCCAGCGCACCTGTATTGCGTGCCCCCCCCATGTTAGGCGCAACTTAGCACCTCTGCCACACATTATTTGACAGAAAACCTGGGCTGGCAACCAAGTATGTCAGAGAGAACTATAGCCAATCCTGGCTCTTTGCTAATACGCCCTTGTGTTTAATACTTTCCCAAACATGTTCCTCTTAACCTAAAAAGGTCATGTGTGAATTATCTTCAAAATCTAACATATAAATTGGCTCTTAATTTGTGAAGCCATGACGTGGATGGCATTCAACTCTTTGCTTGTGGGGAACAGAAATTCCCCATAAGCTAAGCATAATCATGGAAACTAATTGTGCGTATGATCCCTACCTGAGTCTGCATTTTGTATTTTGTATTCCTATTGCACAGAGGGTTTCAGCTGTTACTGAATTGCCTTTATATTCCGTCTTGTAAAGATGCCTTTAAAAAACATACAAAACACCTGCTTGCCTTGGCAGCCAAAGGCCTTTATTGCAGCCAGAAAAGCCAATTAGAAGCCCCCCCGCTACAAGAGGAACTTGGTCTGTCTACCTACTCAGGGCTATTTTCACTGTGCTCTTGGGGCACAATGTGTCCAAATTAACCACCTACGATTTTTTTTAGAAAGGGGGAGAAGGAGGCATATGGTCATGCACTATAGCCGTGCAGGTGTTTTACTCCCTGCATCAATGAGGTTAACGGTGAGTGAAGTTGAAATACTAGCATATATGGGGTATTCCTCACCCTTTGCCAGGCAAATATTTTTTTGTGTGTGGTTACCAGAGCTTCCCACAGATACTTGCCTAGGAGAGAGACAAGTGAAATTAATGGGTATTACTGGAGATTAGGCATGCACAGGACTGAGTTATAAATCTATGGGTAATATTCATGCATGTCCACATGTCTTTTAAATGTGTGCACAGGTAAGAACAAATGCAGCTTTGTGCTACTTCACCAAGGACTGAAGTTCAAAGAGGTTGGAATTATAATTGTAATAAACAGAAATGTAGAAACTACAATTCATAGGATTTTTGGCCTGACAGTTATTTATCTGCTGTAATGCCAGGTTCCCTGCAAGACTGCTTGCATAGCACAACACGTTATATATTTCACTAACCTTTCTCTACAGCCATCCATATAGATTCTTCAGCTATTGATATCATACACACTCTGGCTTTTATCAGCTTTTATTTTAAAGCATGTACCACTATCCTTTCAGTTCTGCCTCAGTTTGATTACAGAATTTGTCTGACAGAAGACCACAGTACATGTCACCAGTTCGACAGCATTATTCCAAAAATCCTGCCAAGCATTGCTAAAGGGTACGGCTGGAAATAAATGCCAAATTTGTTTGAGCGCATTTTGACACAGCTTGAAGAATTTTCTCATAATTGCTTCTCAATAGTGTTTTGAATAATGCTCATTGCATCTCTAAGATGCCCTCAGCTGCCATGTGTTGGTACCATAACTGTTTGAAAAAGTAACTTAAAATGCAGGCTGCTCAGAGGAGCTGGGAGGGATGCTGGCTTCTGAGGGGGCTGCTCCATGAAAATATGTGCAGTACTGTTTTTTGTGGTGTTTTTTTAAAGACAACCACCATGTGAATTATTATCAGGAATGAGAAAGAGGAAGGGCCATGGCTGGCTGGCAGAGCATATGCACTGCATACAAAAGTTCCAGTAATGGCAGAACTCGGAATGTCCTACAGAGTCAGGTCAGGGGTTCTCAACATGGTGCCCTCCAGCCCCAGCCAGCATGACTAATGATCGGGGATAATGGGAGTTGTGGTCCAGAATACCTGCAGGCTGCCATGTTGCCTATCCTGGTCTCAGTCACCTTGACTAAGTCTTAGACAGGAAAACTGCTACCTCAAGAGCATCCTGAAGTCATATAAAAGCTGGTTGGCTGGCCTGAGCCACCTGCATTAGCTCTAGCCCTTCAGGAGAATGGTTTGTTCTTTTAAAGGGCCATCGCCCTATTCTGTAAAAGCTGCCTCCTGCAGGCTGGAGGAAGTGAGGGGTGTCCTGAGCTGACAACCCTCCAACATTTCTGTGGCGAAAATAGGGACGTCCATAACAACAACAGCAACAGAGTTTTAGGGCAGTTTGATCCATATTTTAGATTTAGGGGAGCTAGTCTCAAACATTTGTTGGGGGAGACCTAGGTTTTTTGGGAGGGATTTATTTGTCCTGTCTCCACACTTTTTATGATAGAGGACCACTGTGGTCACCTCCAACGACACGTTCCCAAGATGGAGGGTGAGGGAACAGCTGCAGTCGCCTGTGGTTCCTGCGCAATGTTTGCCATCTTGCCAAAGGTTGCAGGCAGCTTTACCTGCAGCAATTGCATGTTGATTGCCCTCTTAAAAGACAAAGTCCAGCAACTGGAGGAACGTGTAGCTACGCTCCAAAGAATTAGAGAGCTGGAACTCTTCTTGGAAGCAACAGAGCACACCGTCTCCACCAAGGAAGAGACAGGGGACTCCCCTGAGAAGGTGGCTAGTTCACCAACACAGGAGCCAGATATATGGAGAAACGTGACTCAAAGAAGTAGGAGGCCCAGGGTTCGCTCTGATTGTTTAGAAATACGCAATCGCTTTGAGGTCCTTTCCCCTAGCATGGAAGACGAAGAGCAGACTCCATTTGAGGATCTCTCCCTCATTACAGTCGATCAGGTATATGAAGACGAGGAGCAAAGGCAGTCCTCTGGGAATGTCCAGGCGACCTTGGAACCGACAGCTCACAGAAGAACCCCGACCAGACCTAAGAGGAGGCGTGTAGTGGTGATAGGGGATTCCCTACTGAGGGGAACAGAAGCAGTGATCTGTGGGCCTGACAAGATGTCTCGGGAAGTGTGCTGTCTCCCCGGGGCTAAGATCCAAGATGTAACTGAACGACTGCAAGGAATCATAAAACCCACTGACAAATACCCCTTCCTCTTGGTTCATGTGGGAACCAATGACACTGCAAGCAATAGCCTCCAGAAGATCAAAAGAGATTACGAAGCTCTGGGCAGGAAATTGAAGCAATTAAATGCACAAATTGTCATCTCATCTGTCCTCCCAGTTGAACGACGTGGCCCAGGGAGAGAGGGAAAAATAGTGGAAGTGAACAACTGGCTTCGCAAATGGTGCAAACAGGAACGGTTTGGATTCTTAGATCACGGAATGCAGTTTCTTGAAGATGGACTTCTGGCAAGCGATGGGCTGCACCTCACAACGGTTGGGAGGAATGTTTTTGCAAAAAATCTCAGAAACCTCATCAGGAGGGCTTTAAACTGACTAATGTGGGGGAGGGAGACAGTGCTCCTGAAGGTAGGAGTCTATCAATTGATGAAGATGATCATCCAAATGTCACAGACCGAATGGAGCAAAGAGCATGCAGACCTAGTGGTGGGAGGAGAAAATCCTTAAATAAGAGACACGGGGGAATGATTAATGGACTTCAATGTCTGTACACTAATGCGCAAAGCATGGGAAATAAACAAGATGAGCTTGAGCTCCTGGTACAGCAAACTAAATATGACATAATAGGAATCACTGAAACCTGGTGGGATAAATCCCACGATTGGAATGTAATAATGGAGGGATACAATCTATTTCAGAGAAACAGACCAGACAAGAAAGGAGGAGGAGTGGCGTTATATGTCAGGGATGTGTATACCTGTGAAGAGATCCAAGATTTAGAACCTCAAAGCCAAAGTGAGAGCATTTGGGTCAAAATTAAGGGAGAGAAGAATAACAGTGACCTCATTGTGGGAGTTTACTATAGATCCCCAAGCCAAACGGAGGACATAGATGATGCCTTCCTGGAACAGATGGCCAAGCATGCAAAAGGAAGGGAGATAGTAGTAATGGGGGACTTCAATTACCCGGATATTTGTTGGATGTCAAACTCAGCCAAGAGCATAAGGTCAAACAGATTCCTCACTGCCCTTGCAGACAACTTCATTGTCCAGAAAGTGGGAGAAGCAACAAGAGGAACAGCCATTTTAGATCTGGTCCTAACCAATGTTGATGACCTGGTTAGTGGGGTAGAAGTGGAAGGATCATTAGGCGCGAGTGATCATGCTCTTCTGAAGTTTACTATACAGCGGAAAGGAGCAGCCAAGCATACTAGGACTCAATTTCTCGACTTTAAGAAAGCCGACTTCATAAAGCTTAGGGAAGTGCTGGGTGCGATCCCATGGACAGTAATACTAAAAGGAAAGGGAGTTCAAGATGGCTGGGAGTTTGTTAAGAGGGAGATAGTAAAAGCACAACTTCAGGCAATACCAATGAGACGGAAACATGGAAGGTGCCTAAAGAAGCCAGGGTGGCTATCTAAAGAACTTTTAACTGAGTTAAGATTAAAAAAGGATGTGTACAAAAAATGGAAAAGGGGGGAAACCACCAAAGAGGAATTCAAACAAATAGCCAGCACGTGTAGACACAAAGTCAGAAAAGCTAAAGCACAAAATGAACTCAGGCTTGCTAGAGAGGTTAAAAGCAACAAAAAAGGCTTTTATGGGTATGTTCGTAGCAAAAGGAAGAACAAAGAAACCGTGGGGTCACTCAGAGGAGAAGATGGTGAAATGCAAACAGGGGACACAGAAAGGGCTGAACTCCTCAATGCCTTCTTTGCCTCAGTCTTCTCTGATAAAGAAAACAATGCCCGACCTGAAGAATTTGGAGCAAATGATTCAGCAGAGGAAACACAGCCCAGAATAACTAAGGAGATAGTACAAGAATACTTGGCTAGTCTAGATGTATTCAAGTCTCCAGGGCCAGATGAACTGCATCCAAGAGTATTAAAAGAACTGGCAGATGTGATTTCAGAACCACTGGCAGTCATCTTTGAGAATTCCTGGAGAACAGGCGAAGTCCCGGCAGACTGGAGGAGGGCAAATGTTGTCCCTATTTTCAAAAAGGGGAAAAGAGAGGACCCAAATAATTACCGCCCAGTCAGTCTGACATCAATACCAGGGAAGATTCTGGAGCAGATCATTAAGCAAACAGTCTGTGAGCACCTAGAAAGGAATGCTGTGATCACCAATAGTCAGCATGGATTTCTGAAAAATAAGTCATGTCAGACTAACCTGATCTCGTTTTTTGACAGAATTACAAGCCTGGTAGATGAAGGGAACGCAGTGGATGTAGTCTACCTTGATTTCAGCAAGGCATTTGACAAGGTGCCCCATGATATTCTTGTAAAGAAGCTGGTAAAATGCGGTCTTGACTATGCTACCACTCAGTGGATTTGTAACTGGCTGACTGACCGAACCCAAAGGGTGCTCATCAATGGTTCCTCTTCATCCTGGAGAAGAGTGACTAGTGGGGTGCCACAGGGTTCTGTCTTGGGCCCGGTCTTATTCAACATCTTTATCAACGACTTGGATGATGGACTCAAGGGCATCCTGATCAAATTTGCAGATGACACCAAACTGGGAGGGGTGGCTAACACCCCAGAGGACAGGATCACACTTCAAAACGACCTTGACAGATTAGAGAACTGGGCCAAAACAAACAAGATGAATTTTAACAGGGAGAAATGTAAAGTATTGCACTTGGGCAAAAAAAATGAGAGGCACAAATACAAGATGGGGGACACCTGGCTTGAGAGCAGTACATGTGAAAAGGATCTAGGAGTCTTGGTTGACCACAAACTTGACATGAGCCAACAGTGTGACGCGGCAGCTAAAAAAGCCAATGCAATTCTGGGCCTCATCAATAGGAGTATAGCATCTAGATCAAGGGAAGTAATAGTGCCACTGTATTCTGCTCTGGTCAGACCTCACCTGGAGTACTGTGTCCAGTTCTGGGCACCACAGTTCAAGAAGGACACTGACAAACTGGAACGTGTCCAGAGGAGGGCAACCAAAATGGTCAAAGGCCTGGAAACGATGCCTTATGAGGAACGGCTAAGGGAGCTGGGCATGTTTAGCCTGGAGAAGAGGAGGTTAAGGGGTGATATGATAGCCATGTTCAAATATATAAAAGGATGTCACATAGAGGAGGGAGAAAGGCTGTTTTCTGCTGCTCCAGAGAAGCGGACACGGAGCAATGGATCCAAACTACAAGAAAGAAGATTCCACCTAAACATTAGGAAGAACTTCCTGACAGTAAGAGCTGTTCGACAGTGGAATTTGCTGCCAAGGAGTGTGGTGGAGTCTCCTTCTTTGGAGGTCTTTAAGCAGAGGCTTGACAACCATATGTCAGGAGTGCTCTGATGGTGTTTCCTGCTTGGCAGGGGGTTGGACTCGATGGCCCTTGTGGTCTCTTCCAACTCTATGATTCTATGATTCTATGATTCTATGATTCTATGATTCTAACTTTACTATTTATATCCCACCCATCTGACTGGGTTGCCCTAGCCACTCACGGTGGCTTCCAACATATATAAAAACATAATAAAACATTAAACATTAAAAAACTTCCCTTCAGATGGCTCAGGGGTCAGATAACTCCATACCCTCCAACATTACTCCAATGAAAATAGGGATGTCCTAAGGAAAAGGGGGACATTCCGGGATCAAATCAGAAACCGGGACAGTTTCTGTAAATCCAGAACTGTCCCTGTAAACGAGGGACACTTGGAAGATCTGATGGAGTCTGACAATAGTGCATCCTCTGGCCTGGGCAGTCTGGGAGGAGGGGGAGGTGATGACTCCTCAGGCAGTGGCTTCTCTCCCTCTGAGATTACCATGCAGCTAGAGAACGTCGCAGGTTCTCTGAATGTGGGCTGTGATATTTTCCTTTCTTCCTCATGAGCTGTTGCGACAGAGAAAGCAGCACTTCTTCCAGGTGCAACAAGTCTTAGGGAGAGTTTTTTGAACTGGTAAAAAGAACTTGCTCAGGCCACCCTATTTTGCAAAGTCTCACCAGTCTCAAGTGCATAACTCCTTTTGGGGGTCTGGCTAGATGTGACAGTCACCACTAGCTAAATGGGTTGCATCCACGGGTGACCGTCTGCTGACAGAAGACACTTTGATCCAGCAGAGGCTTTAGCAGAACCGGGAAGGAGGAGTTTTTCTCCAGTTTGTCCTCACTGCAGCCCCCATCTATTCCTGAATGGGGGACCCTTCAGAACAGCACATAAGATTCAGAGGGAAGGGGGACCTGCAGAGGAGAGAACCAATTGACAAAACTCACCTCAGTCTCCTTTCCACTGAGTAAAACCTCCACTGGATTGAAGAATCTTCTGTCCCCATGAGAGACACCACAGGAGGCAGCAGAATGGCTTTAAATGGAGGATGAGGCTGTTACTGCTGTTAACTACTACTGCTAAATTAAACCTCGGCTTGGCCATAACCCTTGTGCTCTGCTTGTAAGTTTCCAGAGCTGTCTTGTCTTGCAGTTGTTGGAGAAATGACTGGAGTTGATCTAGCAAGGCAGTTCTCATGTTCACGTGTGTTCCTTCCAGGGCCGTCTTAAGCATATCCGGCGCCATGGTGCAAAGCTCCCTCCAGCGCCCGCTCCCCCCTCCCCGTTTAGGGAGAATGGCGCTTCCGGTGGGGCTGGAGGTGGCAGGCAGCGGCTGGAGGGCGGCACCAGGGCGCCAAGTTCTGGAGGGCGCCAGGGAAGAGGCTGGACACGGTGCCTCCTGGCCGCTTGGTGCTGCGGTGGCCACGGCAGAAGGAGGCGCTGGGCACGGCACTGCTTTGGCGGTGAGCTGATGCTGGGAGGCGCTGCGTCCAGCCTCCGCCTCTTCCCTGGCGCCCTCCAGAACTTGGCGCCCTGGTGGCCCGTGCCACTAGCCTCTATGGGTAAAACGCCCCTGGTTCCTTCAGTAAGCAATAAACTCTGTTCCCTGACTATGATTCAGTAGCTACAACAACTAACACATCTTGGAACGATGCACAGTGATGCTATTCCATTGTCGCATGGGTACGGTCAATCTGTGTCTGTCAGAGGTTGGCAGAGGCTCTCTGCCAAGGACCTTCTGCCCCTGATGCTTCTCCTCCTTTGGCTGTCATTGCCCATGTGCTCACCAAACCCAGGCCTGGAGGGGGAGCAAGTGAGTAGCAACGGCAGCGAAGGAGAAGCTGCTTCCCCACTGCCTCTCTCTCCCTGATCAGCTAGCAAACTCCTGGGGTGGAGGATGACGGTTTTTGCCAGAGCCCCCCCTTCACCAGCCCTGCAAACCTGAAGCCTGCACTGATTACTGTCATTTTGTTCTGTCAAATTATATTCTTGGTTGCATTGCACCTTTGAAAAACATGGTGTTTGAATACATGGCATAAGATGTGAAGGCAAACAGATAACAATAGTAAGAACGCAACTAAATGGAATTATGAAATTGTGTAGCTGTTTTCTGAGGCGGTGTAATCAAACCACCTTTGGAAATATTATATTTTGCCAGTGTCTAATTACCAGAGCCATCTGCCTAAGGCATGCTCTGCCAACTGTCTGGAATTTTGTTTTGTTCTTTTCTGTTTGTTTTCTGTTTTTAGTTTATAGAAGTTCATAGAATCACAGAATTGTGGAGTTGGAAGGGGCTCAAAAGAGATGTGTTTCTCTTGGTATGAAGTGGTTGCGATGGTAGATGTTGTTGCTGTATCTGTCTGGTGTGCGTCATAATGGGTGTAACAGCACAATACTTCATCCATGCACAAACTCCTCCTTGTTCTTCCTCCAAAGCTCCTATGGGCAGGGCTGTCTTTACCCAGGGTGCAAGGGGTGCGGGGCACCCGGGCGCTGAATTCTGGGGGACGCCCACCACTGAAGCCGCCTAAGCTCTTAACTATCTACCTGTTATGAAGTAATAAATAATTTTGATTAAGCTAGAAAAACAAAATACATATATACCTAGGTATTACTGAAATGTATACCTAGTGTTTCACCAAAAGACTTTGGTCTTTCTGCGGTCATTTACCAAAGACACGCTGCGTCAGCGGCAGCGCTTGTCATTCACAACAGTGGGGCTTGTCAGACTCAACGGCGCTATGCACGTGAAATTAACTCTTACATTAAAATATTGTGTTACGTATTGTATTGAGCTGCTCTGCGGCAGAGGGGTCAGCGGCACCTTTGACATGACTGATGTTTCTCCTAAGTAGGTGCCTAAACAATACTTATAAGTTTAAGTGTGGTGGTGTTGTATACTTCAGTATAAGTGTATTGTAAATATTAAATAAAAATAAATAAATAAATAGCCTCCACTTGCTGGACTCCACCCACTGAACTGCCTTCAGGTATATTCTTCCATTCATCCAGTTACCTTTTTCTTTCCTTCCTTCATTTCTCCTCTGTCTAAACTGAGATTGTAAGCTCCTTGGGGCAGAGATCTGCTTCTGTCTCCCCCCCCCCTCCTTTTCTTTATGTTACTCTGTAAAATGTGTATTTTTCTGGTGGTAAAAAAACGAAAAAACAAAGAAACAAACCAGGCTTGCTGTTAACTGAATTTGGGGCTTAGAGCAGGCAGGGGTTTGGGGGAAAGCAGGAGACAGAAGGCAAGAGTTTATACTAGAGCTGGACCAAACTTTTCATGTTGAAATCTGGCATTTCAAGGCAATAGAACCATTCACTGAATTGGGAAGCAGGTTAAGCAGGAAAAAGCCGATCTCTCTGATTTCTAGTCCTAACCATGTGGAACAGTGAAGATCAGAAGTCCTGAAACAGAACAGGGCACGGTTGTCAACTTTTCAACCAGCCCTGGTTCCTGTGTCTTTTAAAAGTGTTTGATCTTCAGCAATTAGCAGGGGAACATTTTCATAGCATGGAGATACATGCTATCACCTGCTAATTGCTGCAGATCAAAGCAAAGACAAAGGCCAGTTGAAGACTGTAACAAACCTCAAGAGCTGTCTCTGGGGTCTGCCTCCCACACACGTGTTTTTCGCTGCTTGAGTGCAAGAAGCTCTGGCAACCAATCGGAAGCCGCGCCTCGGTTGTCAAACGTTTCGGAAGTCGAAAGGTCTTCTGGAACAGATTACATTCGACAACCAAGGTTTGACTGTACAGTGGTACCTCGGGTTAAGAACTTAATTCGTTCCGGTAGTCCATTCTTAACCTGAAACTGTTCTTAACCTGAATCATGGAATCATAGAGTTGGAATAGACCACAAGGGCCATCGAGTCCAACCCCCTGCCAAGCAGGAAACACCATCAGAGCACTCCTGACATATGGTTGTCAAGCCTCTGCTTAAAGACCTCCAAAGAAGGAGACTCCACCACACTCCTTGGCAGCAAATTCCACTGTCGAACAGCTCTTACTGTCAGGAAGTTCTTCCTAATGTTTAGGTGAAGCACCACTTTAGCTAATGGGGCCTCCTGCTGCTGCTACTGCGCCGCCGGAGCATGATTTCTGTTCTCATCCTGAAGCAAAGTTCTTAACCCGAGGTAGTATTTCTGGGTTAGCGGAGTCTGGAACTTGAAGCGTCTGGAACCTGAAGCGTCTGTATCATGAGGCACCACTGTATAAATAATCCAATAATCATAATCAAGAAAATAAAAGAACCAGAATTAAATAATTGTTTAAATCTGGTTATTTGTATGCTTGCCCTGAATTAAGAATTTGTTGCCTTTTTTTTTTTTTGATCAAGTTGTAACCAGTTTTAGGGACGCGGGTGACACTGTGGGTTAAACCACAGAGCCTAGGACTTGCCGATCAGAAGGTCAGTGGTTCGAATCCCCGCGACGAGGTGATCTCCCGTTGCTCGGTCCCTGCTCCTGCCAACCTAGCAGTTCGAAAGCACGTGAAAAGTGCAAGTAGATAAACAGGTACTGCTCCGGCAGGAAGGTAAACAGCGTTTCCGCGCGCTGCTCTGGTTCGCCAGAAGCGACTTAGTCATGCTGGCCACATGACCCGGAAGCTGTACACCGGCTCCCTCTGCCTATAGAGCGAGATGAGCGCCCCAACCCCAGAGTCGGTCACAACTGGACCTAATGGTCAGGGGTCCCTTTACCTTATAACCAGTTTTATTACAAAAAGACCCTGTACACATTTATATCAATTCTAGTACCTTACAATTTTAGCTACCCAACAAGTCATTAACATACAGAAACATGCATGAAAAGCAAGAAAGATCACCTATCCCGTCTGCATATTAGCAACTTGTCACTGTTGAGCAACAAAGCTCACATCACTGCGTTTTTATGTGAGCAGTCAATTTTAGCATTCATCCTGAATGAAAGATGGAATGATTTACCATATTTTTTACCCTATAGGATCCCATAAGGCGCACCTAGTTTTTTTGGGGGAAAATAAAGGGGGGGAAATTATTTTTTCCCCAGGCGCGGGGCTGGGGCGGGGGAAGCCCGAGCTTCCCCCGACCCCAGCCCCCAGAACAGGCAACTCTCCGCAAGCCGCGGGAGCCCAGCGCCGGGCTCCCGCGCCTTGCGGAGAGCTGCGCAAAGTCTGGGCGCGTGAAGTCTGGGCACGCCTTCGGTATGCAGGCAACTCTCCGCAAGCCGCGGGAGCCCGGCGCGGGCTCCCACAGCTTGCGGAGATCTGCGCAAAGCCTAGAGAGCGAGAGGGGTTGGTGCGCAATGACCCCTCTTGCTCTCCAGGCTTCAGCGAAAGCCTGCATTCACCCCATAGGACGCACACACATTTCCCCTTCATTTTTGGAGGGGGAAAAGTGCGTCCTATGGGGCAAAAAATACGGTAAGTACAAATGTAACATATTATAAACAATTTCATACAAAAAAAAGTCACAAATTGAAACCAAAGTATTTTACAGAATTTACTACAAAACACCATAAAAACTTCCTCCTCTTAAGCCCTCTCCCCCCATATCCTACGAGCCAACTGGATGTCTTTGGGCATGATGGTGACTCTCTTGGCATGGATGGCACACAGGTTCGTGTCTTCAAAGAGACCCACCAGATATGCTTCACTAGCTCCTGCAGAGCACCAATGGCTGCACTCTGGAACCTCAAGTCTGTCTTGAAGTCTTGAGCCATCTCCCTTACCAGCCTCTGGAACGGAAGCTTGCGAATCAAAAGTTCCGTGGACTTTTGGTAATGACGAATCTCTCGCAGCGCCACAGTACCAGGCCTGTCCAATGAGGTTTCTTGACTCCACCAGTAGAGGGAGCGCTTTTCCGAGCAGTTTGGTAGCCAGCTGTTTACGTGGAGCTTTGCCACCAGTGGACGTACGGGCAGTCTGCTTGGCATAGCTGTCAACTTACAGATTTGAAAATAAGGGACCAGCAGCCTCGAAAATAAGGGATCAGCAGCCAAAATAAGGGATCAACAATTACTTTGATAAAATACATATTTTGTTGCGTGCAAATGGCTTTAGATACCCATTAGGTCCATAAATTACCATATAGCATATATTCAACACAAAAAACAGCGACAATTTGTTGTTGACAAAGCACAGCTGGACATAGAAAGGGCCCCATTACCTTCAGTAGCTTATTTAAGGGACATCATCAATAACCAAAATGGTCAAAGGGCAACCAAAATGGTCAAAGGTCAAAGGCCTGGAAACGATGCCTTATGAGGAACGGCTAAGGGAGCTGGGCATGTTTAGCCTGGAGAAGAGGAGGTTAAGGGGTGATATGATAGCCATGTTCAAATATATAAAAGGAAGTCACATAGAGGAGGGAGAAAGGTTGTTTTCTGCTGCTCCAGAGAAGCGGACACGGAGCAATGGATCCAAACTACAAGAAAGAAGATTCCGCCTAAACATTAGGAAGAACTTCCTGACAGTAAGAGCTGTTCGACAGTGGAATTTGCTGCCAAGGAGTGTGGTGGAGTCTCCGTCTTTGGAGGTCTTTAAGCAGAGGCTTGACAACCATATGTCAGGAGTGCTCTGATGGTGTTTCCTGCTTGGCAGGGGGTTGGACTCGATGGCCCTTGTGGTCTCTTCCAACTCTATGATTCTATGATTCTAAGGGACAGCAGCGGGACATGGCGCTGGGATAAGGGACTGTCCCGCCAAATAAGGGACGCTTGACAGCTATGCTGCTTGGTATGCTTGGCCATTTCCCTTTACTTTTTTACACTTTCAGGAACGGAGCCTTTAAAAACAATTCCGCTCCTGTCAGCCGCAAGGTACACGTCCTACTCCTTCCCCGACGAACCCGCAACCGTGAATTTGTTGACTTTTATCCGAAAGTCTGCTTTTAATATGCTTCCAGAATTTGCTATTCCCCTCCCTGATTCAAGGAGACTTTTTAAAAATGATGTGCTGACATTTCAGGGCGAGCCCTCTCCAAACCCCAGGAAACACTTTCCCCGACTTACAATGAAGCACATCAATGAGTTTCTTTCAGATGCAGTGATAAATCAGGACCAATTCCTTCTGAAATGTGGAATATTATGGGGCAGTTTCTCCAACACATGGGACAATCACAGCTTGATTACTTTGCATGCGAGTCAATGTGAACAAGGTTCCTTGACAGTGGAAAGTTTGGAAAATCACATTATCTTTGAGCTATTATCCCTGCTGTTAAATACTCCCCCACCCCCACCCCCGCCTATTATTTCACAGCAAACTAAGTACAGGTTCCAAGAAAAGCTGCTTGCATGATGCTACCTGCCAAGTGTTGATTCTTGGCTTTGGGAATTTATTTAAACAAGAATCAAGAAGTCACAGCTCTAGTTTCTGTGCCAATTGTAGGGGTGCTGAAGTCAGGTAGAGGCAATTGCACTAGCCAAGTCAAGTGAAAACTTGCAAAGGTTCTACAGATTTCCAGCCCATGCCTGGAAAGGAAAAGCATCTTGTGGGTCTCCCTCCCTCTTCCAGTCTGTCTCAGCTGACGGCTGTGTCTCCATGGAAACTGGTCCCTCAGCAGACAAAGAATTGATGACTTCAACTCTTCCTTCAACCCTCCCCTTTGTCAAGGGAGGAACCCTTTGGAGCAGTACAGTGGTATATCAGTCCCACATAGGGATTTAGTATAATTTGGGTTATTAGTATAATAATCTTTAGTATAATTTGGAAGTTCTAATCATATAGAATGATACATTAATAATGCATTAATGATAAATAATTAATAATATACTAATTTTATGTACTTTTAATATCTGACTGAATAGTGTAAGGTTTTTTAGAGAGGAAAATGAATCCCTGAAAATAAATATATAAATATAAATATAATATTTATATCCTCCGGGCAACACATCCTATCTTCTCCCTATCTTATCCTCACAACCCAGTGAAGTGGGGTGAGTGTTGCTGGCTGCTCCAAAAGTACTCAGTGAGCTTCATGGTTCAGGAGAGAGAGAATTGAACACCGTTCTCCTCAGTCCTCGTTTGGTGCTCTAACTATGACACCCCACTGGTTAGGTTCACATGAACACTGACTTGGTTGCAAGGAATGCAGGGAATGAATGTTCAAAGGTTGTCCATAGAACAGGGAGGTAAATGGCCTACTCTGTGACTTCAACAGCAGTACTGCAGAAATCAATATACTGCACAGGAAAAGATACAAAGATTTGCAGGCATCAGCTGATCAGAGGCTCCTGCAAATTCTGCTTTCAACAGGGAGCCTTACCTTATATGATGTCAGATGTAGAGCAGGGGGACGTGGTTTGGGGGAAATGACCCGTTGGAGGTTTCCCAGCAATGTCCTATATAGCCTGGGACCTAAATTGCGGTCATCTCCTTGGCTTTCAAGGTACTGCTTTTTTCCACCTGGGTCTTTAAAATGTCTTTGATTTTAATGTGCATCTTTATCCATCCTGCATCCTCATGTTTTGTTTTAATCCCTTATGGTGTTTATTTGATATTTATAGTATTTCATGGTTTTTAGTATGCTGTCCTGGACTGTCTTGAAATCATTTGGTGAATGGCAGCATACAGATTTTTTAAATAAACACGTAAACATTTTGGCCATTCTAAATAATAAAAAACATGTTTATTTCTTAATGTGCTTGTTCAGCACATTAAGGGTTTTGATGTTGAAACAAGACCCTGTACTGCACACCCACCCCAGCCACACCTCATACATGAACAAGGGAAACAGGTGAACAAATGTGGCTACGTGTGGCCCTGAATTAATTTCTCCATAGTTATATTTTGGTCTTTTGTCATCCTGTGCGTGAATGAATTTACTTGCTTCACTCCTTGCCTCTTGCATGCAGAAGAAGCACACCATGATTGCTAAGCCAAAAGCAAACTGTAAGTTACCATCATCTGGAGCAAACCAACCCACGACTTCTGGTTCAGAAGCAATGCTGAGCCAGGGCTTGCGGTTTGCTTGCTCCCAGTGCTAGCGTGGAGAAGCGAAACAGGCATGATTCACTCGTGCCCAGCAAGCCATGATTTATGGTTTACCGTGATGCCCAAATACAGCCATTATATTTTCTCTCCCATGCAATTTTAAATCATTGTTGTTTATTTCAGTGGAAACACACGATCTCTAAGCTTGCTCCTGGGCATTTTGCTTGTTGTTTTCTGCATCTAATCTTTATTTCTTTCTGTGTGCTAGGGAGTGGAGTGGTCTTGTGATGAAGCTACTACAAAGGCTTGTTACAGTAAAGGCAAATCAAAGGTGAGTAGCTCCTTCTTAAATAATTAATTTCCTAGATCCGAGTGAGAAAGTTCATCTGTCCACTTGTGCCTATGCATGTTTACTTGAAAATGTTCACAGGATTGCAGACTCATTCAAGCAAGGTTCTAATCAAGTTAGCATCTGTACATAGTGAAGGAACAAGACCACACTGCTCAGTGTGTGCATCTTTCCTGCCTAAAGACCTGTTGGGATCTGCTTACTGGATTGCACATTTGTGCAGTGTCCTATGTGAGTTAACTCCAGTTTGGACCCACACACACAGACCTCATGCAGATATTGCATCCAGTGCATGGACACTTGGCAGGCTTAGGAACTGGAGGGTTCGCCTTTGTGCATGCATGCTTAAAGTCCCACTCAAGAGTCTTTGTACTGTGGTTGCTCTCACACCACAGCAGAACAGTTGGAGCTATATTATTATGGGAACCTGCTAGTGTTTACCATGTTGGGTGCATGTTTTTGAGTTACAGTGAACTCCTTAGGCTTTGTTCTTTGGTCCTGGGACAAAGTCGGTAACCAGACTGAATTTCACTCAGCCTTGTCTGCAGACTTTCTGGGGTGCTGGAAGCACCTGAATGGTACAGCAAATAGACCCTTGTTGTTGTTTCCAAATTCAGTCCTTTGAGGGGGGTAGAGTGATAAAAGCAGGAAGCATATCTTTGCAGTTATAACAACCAATCATAATGCATTCTTACTTCTGGAAAAAGTCAGGCTGGAGGTTTAAAAATCTGCAGATGCAATTTTAAAACACTAGGACTATGAAAATAGAAACAAGCCTTACCAAATTTGTTTCCTGCTTGCATGACAACATATAGTACAGACACCAGAGATTATTTGGCGTTTACAAATCTTATAAAATCCATAATTCCCCTTGAGATAGTACTTCAAGGTAGAAATCTGAATACTCTTTGTTCTGCATACCCCAAAGCTATGGGCTGAATGCATTCTGTGACTGCAGTCGGTCTGTTTCATGCCACATATAATGGTAGCTGCATATATAGACCACAAAGGGTTGCCTTGGCATTGCCCACAACGCATACAGTTCTTGTATGGACAAGCTGACCTCCACAAAAATGTCCAGCTGCACATTTATGAGCACAGTCACAGCCAAGGCACCCTTGAATCATACTTTTGAAAGAGGCAGAAAAACTTGGAGATTGATTGATTCCTTTGACCAACTCTACGAATGTTTGACAGTTTCTGCATCGCCAGGTGTGGATGGTGCAGTGCCTGCTCCAAGGAGTGTCTGTTCCTCTGAAATTACCCCCACATATCAATAACTGAGTTTGCCACAATACTCCCTTTCTCCCTCCCCCTCCCTCCCTCTTTCAGCTTCCTTTATGAACCTGAGATAGTATGGCCCCAAAGAGTTATACCAAATCTAAAATGCCTGGAAGAGTTACAGGGTGCAAAATGTGAGCGCATGTAAAGAAAGGAATCGTAGAATTAGAGAGGACCATTGTGACATTTTAGTATTAGAAAATTCAATGTGCAATACAGCAAAGAATGGAGTACTGCATTGTTTGTTGGAGGTTGGAGGAAAAAAGAGCCTGAATTACTTGCATTAATTTTTTAGTGGCCCTTGCCACAGTTGAGTCAACTGCTACAACAAAGCATAGAGAAAGTGATGCAGCAGAGCTTCTCAAAAGGATCAATGGGTTTCTTGTAATTAGGAATTGATTGTAAATATAATCTGCACACACCTTCAGGTATAGTTTATCTGGTTTTTTCCCATACATAGTTTCATACCATAGGATACTGAAGAGCAGGTCAGGTTTTGCTTAGCATACTCTGCTTATGGGACATTGATGATCCTGTTTTCTCTTTCTCTTTTGATGTTAGGAAGAGTGCCAGAATTATATCCGTGTCCTTCTCATTGGTGGGGACAGACTCTTTGCATGTGGAACTAATGCGTTTACGCCCATTTGCACTAATCGGACGGTAAGAATATGGACAAATCCACACTACAGAATTAAACTGGATCAGAACTCATTCCTTCTTCTCAGGGAGCCCTGGATACTGGGATTGTGTGGGGTGGAAGGGTGCTAGGGCTGCCTGGGAGAACGCCCTTTCTGGGGAGATCCACCTGAGGCCCTTTTTGCAGTTCTTTACATGCTAGGCTCTGGTCCTGTTGGCAAGTTAAGAGAAGATTTTCAGCACATGTACCAAACTACAGTTTCCAAGATAGGAGGCAATACAAAAGTTAATTTGAAATATTATTA
Source organism: Podarcis muralis (assembly GCF_964188315.1). NCBI lineage: Eukaryota > Metazoa > Chordata > Lepidosauria > Squamata > Lacertidae > Podarcis > Podarcis muralis. The sequence continues at coordinate 90,451,302 of NC_135662.1, forward strand.
TTATTATTTATACCCCGCCCTCCCCGGCCAAGACCGGGCTCATGGTGGCTAACACCAAATATATTAATACATTAAAAACACAAAATCAAATGATTAGTTAAAATACAATTCGAAATCACATTTAAAATCAAAATCAAATTAAAAGTTCACCAGGCCCAGCCACCCGTGCTGGTCCCATATGGGCCGATAGAAAGAGCCAAGGAGGCCACTTACATACAGGGTCCCATTGAAAGAAGGGGGTCAGACTGGGCCCAGACCAAAGGCTCGGCAGAACAGCTCCGTCTTGCAGGCCCTGCGGAAAGATGTCTCTTGTGACAGAGCATTCCACCAGGCTGGGGCCACAGCTGAAAAGGCTCTGGCCCTGGTCTAACCTCCTTGAGACCCGGGACCTCCAAGATGTTATTCTTTGTGGACCGTATAGGGTCCTCTGTGGGACATACCAGGAGAGGCGGTCCCGTAGGTACGAGGGTCCTAGGCCATATAGGGCTTTAAAGATTAAAACCAGCACCCTAAACCTGATCCTGTACTCCACCGGGAGCCAGTGCAGCTGGTAAAACACTGAATGAATGTGATCCCGTGGCGAGAGCCCCATAAGGAGCCTCGCCGCAGCATTCTGCACCCGCTGGAGTTTCTGGGTCAGCTTCAAGGGCAGCCCCACGTAGAGCGAGTTACAATAATCAAGCCTGGAGGTGACCGTCACATGGATCACTGTGGCCAGGTTGGGGCGGGAAAGGTAAGGGACCAGCTGCTTAGCACGCCAGAGGTGGAAAAATGCCGCTTTGCTGTAGCTGCAACATGTGCATCCATAAAAAGGGAGGCATTGCTTCTATAGAAATAGAACAAAATATAATAAATAGAAACAAATAAAGTAGGTAAGCAGTCATGATTATTGCTGCCAGCTGGAGGAAAGATGCAGAGGTAACTGGAAATATCTGGAGGTTTCTTAGCTGATGCTGTTCATGGCAATTCATAGGTTGAAATTAGATGAAATCTGTGGGAGAGCTTGCTTTAAAATTGGGGCTAACCTGAATACTATTCATGCAATTTCATTTTTATTATTATCAACCCCTTCCCTGGCCGTGCAGTTGGTTACAACCCCACTTAAGCCTCAGCCTGCAAGCCAGCACTGAGTTTCATGAGTCGTGGGGAGGAGTCTTTATGTGAGTTATGTAAAGGGAAAGGGACTGAAATTTTGTTCTGTTGAGATGGTGAGAAGGACCCTGAGTTTGATTGTTGTCAGAATTAGTTAATTTAAATTAAGCAAATTTAAATTATTTTAAAATAATAATCGAGAAATAAGGCCAATTTAAATTAAGATTTCCCCTTTTTGAAGTTCCTGTATTTATAGTTTGTTTCTATCACAATTAAGTCATTTTGGCTTGCAACCAAATGTAGTCTTTATGCTATCTAGAAGCACAATATAAACCTTTTGGTCATGATGTGCATATGCCTTGCAGAATTATACCCGCTCAGAGACAAGGAGCAGAATTGTGTGCGGTTCTTTCTATATACCTGTGAGGATATTAAGTAAGAGCAGTTAGTTGATCCAACAACCATGTTGTAAGTATCCAGAATGTCTGTACAGGACTGGCAGTTAACAAGGCAAATGTTTTTAGGTATCAGGTTGAAAAGTGCATAAATAGTCATATTTTGTCTGAATATGTTGCAGAAGTCAGAAAATTGACAGGCATGAAGCAAGAGTAGAAAAATAAGTACTCTAAGGATGGCCCAGTATAGCATCTCCTCTCATACCTTCAGTACCTGTGATGATTTGCTAGTCCCTGGATCCACTAGAAATCCCATATTAAATGCAACATGTAATTTTTTTGGAGCTTTAAAAAAAGTCCTTTGGTGGCTTCCTACACTACTGTGCCTCTCGCTTTGAGCAATGTCTAGAACTTGGGAAGAAAAATAACACAGCAGAACATAGATTCCGGATGCATGTTTGATGGCAGAGCCTCCTACACCAAGAGATCTATCACTCTGCCCCTGGTTTTATTTTCTGCTAGAAATTATTTATTTTTGTGCTCATTTATGTATTCATTTATAAGCTGCTTGTATCCTGAAGGCTTGAGGCTGGTAATGAAAGCAAAAGAATTCTAGCAAAAGAGAACCATATCCCATCATATCTCTGCTGGGTTAACTCTGGAAACAGGCTAGTCCCACAATGCTGCTGAGATTAGTGTACTCCAGTTAATGGGGCAGGTTCCTTTTAGAACACCTTTCTTTGCATTCTTACTGTTTGAATTTGATGCACAGATGGTATCATGAACAGGGAGACCATGCAATGCAATTAGAGTTAATGCTAGTGATTTTCTATTAGATTTCTTTCGATTGCAAAGTGTGCAAGTGGGAGTGCCGCCTTCTGTTTTCAGATACTCACCACAGAGCTAGAAAGTGGTTGTTGCTCTGTGTGAGAGGACTGAGAGATGCACGCTCTGTTGTGGCACGTAATGTTGTAGATTGATTTATGGTTTCCTGCTCAGTAATATGGTTTTAATTCCCTCCGCTGCAGCTAAATAACCTGGAAGAGACGCATGATCAGATCAGTGGCATGGCTCGCTGTCCATACAGCCCCCAGCACAACTCCACCGCTCTGCTTGCAAGCACTGGTGAGCTATATGCAGCAACAGTCATGGACTTCCCAGGAAGGGATCCTGCAATTTATCGCAGCTTGGGGGTGTTTCCTCCTCTCCGGACTGCACAGTACAACTCTAAGTGGCTTAATGGTGAGTGCAGAGACAACTGGTTGTTTACGTGAGTAAATATTGTTCTGAAGGAGCACAAGTCCTTTCTTGGTGCTTTTGAAAAGGTTGTTGCCTGTTTCTCCGGACTCTGGGAAAGTCTTCAACCACTGATGGTTTAAAGTTGGCAGTTCAGCATGGAAGGAGGGGGTGAGTGGGGAGGAAAAGGAGAGGAAAACATAGAGAGGAGGTGAGAGAGTGTAAGAAGAGGCAGGGACACGTCCACAGCTCAGTCTCAGAGGGCTTGCTTTGTGAGCAGAAGGTCATGGGTTCAGTCTCCTGCACTGTCAGCTATAAAGATCCTTGGCACATGGACTCCTTCTCAGTCTTTGGACTGCATCATTAAATTCATTGCTATTATTTTAATGCACATGGCAATTTACAGAGATGAGTGAGCAAAAGCACAAAAGACAGGCTTTGATCCCCAAGGAACTGGAAATGGAGGAATACCTACCAATCCAGATGGAAAGCTACACTGCTGGAAAAACTTAAAGGCTTGGGGATCCCACAGCAGACCCTGATAGCGACAGGCTTCGAGAAAGCTAGGACTACAATTCGCCAGCGTATCTGGGACGTAGAATTACAATGCCACATGAGCGAAATGATCAAACATCCAGCAATAAGGGACCATGGGAGAGGTTTCTCTCCAGCTAACTATCTGTCAGGTCTTCAGGTACCCAAATACAGACGGTATTTTACCCTCGCCAGATTTAACGTTCTCCCTTCTGCCTTACTTCAGGGCAGATTTGAGGGTAAACCATACACAGCACGGGTCTGTCCTTGTGGCTCGTTGGAAGTTGAAACTGCTTCACATGTATTATTACGTTGTCGTCTTTATGAGGATATACGTTTGACTTTTATTACACCTGTTTTGCATAAGTCCAGGAAAGAATCGGAATACCATAGTTTAAAACTACTGCTAGAGGACAAGAATCCCAAGACTACATTAAATGTAGCTAAATTCTGTGCGTCTGCAATCAATCGCAGGAAGCAAGTGGTATCCCATAATGACCAAACCCCTAAATGTTAATTACAGGGGGCACGCTAACAATTAATTTTAATTTTTATATTTAAATCCTTGTTATATTCATATTGTCCCTTGTATTTCTGATATTTTTATGATCTGTGATATTGTGTGTGTTGACGCTGGTCTGTGACCGTATTAATAAATTCATTCATTCATTCAACATGGTGAGAGAGACAAAGATGGCAAGGGACGAATGTGTACAAATGCATCAACTGTGCTTCAGCTTGATTACAATTGGGGATGAGGACTAAAAGACTCAGCGGAAGACCTTTCCAAAGGAAGGACCTGAAGAGTGAATGGATGGAACCAGTTAAAAGAGCAGGTGTCTGTAAGGCAGCTGAGCGTGGAGGAGTAAGCACCACCTGGCTGGAATATTCTCAAGTCATGCCCTAGGCTTCTTTAGGAGGAAGGGCAGGATATAACAACAACAACAATAGCAATAACAATAATTTATACCCCGCCCATCTGGCTGGGCTTCCCAACCACTCTGGGCGGCTTCCAACAAAATATTAAAATACAATAATGCATTGAACATTAAAAGCTTCCCTAAACAGGGATAATATAATAAATAAAGCATCAACAATTTAAATGTACAGATAGGTACTGTCACAATCACAAGTAGATGTGGCTTTTAAACAGCAACAGCAGTCCAGTGTAACATTTGTTTCTCCTTTTGAAAATAGTTGTTTTCTGATATTTTGTCTATCGATGCATTTCAGAACCAAATTTTGTGTCTTCTTATGACATTGGGAACTTCGTCTATTTCTTCTTCCGAGAGAACGCAGTGGAGTATGACTGTGGCAAAATAGTCTTTTCCCGAGCTGCTCGAGTTTGCAAGAATGACATTGGAGGCAGGTTCCTGCTGGAGGACACCTGGACCACCTTCATGAAAGCTCGTTTGAACTGCTCCCGCCCTGGAGAAATCCCATTTTACTACAATGAATTACAGAGTACGTTCTTCCTGCCAGAACTGGACTTAATCTACGGGATCTTTACCACTAATATGTATGTAGTTTATGAAATATTTTTATTTCTAGAATATTCAGAATGAATTAGAGAAAAGAGTTGTGCTGCCTGTTCCTCCTGGGAAATAGAATTGATACTGAACAAATTCTGAGACAAGGGCTCTTGGAGGAACGGAATAGGAAGTGTTGACGGAAATACATCCATCCATTGCTTATAGAAGTGCAGGTACCTGAGGGCAGGCAAACTTCTCAAACCAGAAAACTTTTGTTGATGGAGTTTTTAGATTAACACAACTGAATGGAAACTTCCTTCCTTGAAAGGAGTTTTATAATAATAATAATAATAATTTATTATTTATACCCCGCCCATCTGGCTGAGTTTCCCCAGCCACTCTGGGCGGCTCCCAATCAGTGTTAAAAACAGTACAGCGTTACATATTAAAAACTTCCCTGAACAAGGCTGCCTTAAGATGTCTTCTGAATATCAGGTAATTATTTATCTCTTTGACATCTAATGGGAGGGCGTTCCACAGGGCGGGCGCCACTACCGAGAAGGCCCTCTGTCTGGTTCCCTGTAGCCTCACTTCTCGCAATGAGGGAACCGCCAGAAGGCCCTCGGCGCTGGATCTCAGTGTCCGGGCTGAATGATGGGGGTGGAGACGCTCCTTCAGGTATACAGGACCGAGGCCGTTTAGGGCTTTAAAGGTCAGCACCAACACTTTGAATCGTGCTCGGAAACGTACTGGGAGCCAATGCAGGTCTCTCAGAACCGGTGTTATATGGTCCCGGCGGCCACTCCCAGTCACCAGTCTAGCTGCCGCATTCTGGATTAATTGCAGTTTCCGGGTCACCTTCAAAGGTAGCCCCACGTAGAGCGCGTTGCAGTAGTCCAAGCGTGAGATAACCAGAGCATGCACCACTCTGGCGAGACAGTTCGCGGGTAGGTAGGGTCTTAGCCTGCGTACCAGGTGGAGCTGGTAGACAGCTGCCCTGGACACAGAGTTAACCTGCGCCTCCATGGACAGCTGTGAGTCCAAAATGACTCCCAGGCTACGCACCTGGTCCTTTAGGGGCACAGTTACCCCATTCAAGACCAGGGAATCCCCCACACCAACCCGCTCCCTGTCCCCCAAAAACAGTACTTCTGTCTTGTCAGGATTCAACCTCAGTCTGTTAGCCGCCATCCATCCTCCAACCGCCTCCAGGCACTCACACAGGACCTTCACCGCCCTCACTGGTTCTGATTTAAAGGAGAGGTAGAGCTGGGTGTCATCTGCGTACTGATGAACACCCAGTCCAAACCCCCTGATGATCTCTCCCAGCGGCTTCATATAGATATTAAAAAGCATGGGGGAGAGGACAGAACCCTGAGGCACCCCACAAGTGAGAGCCCAGGGGTCTGAACACTCATCCCCCACCACCACTTTCTGGACACGGCCCAGGAGGAAGGAGCGGAACCACTGTATGACAGTGCCCCCAGCTCCCAACCCCTCTAGACGGTCCAGAAGGATGTTATGGTCGATGGTGTCAAAGGCCGCTGAGAGATCCAGCAGAACTAGGAAACAGCTCTCACCTTTGTCCCTAGCCCGCCGGAGATCATCAACCAGCGCGACCAAGGCAGTTTCAGTCCCATGGTGAGACCTGAATCCCGATTGGAAGGGATCCAAATGGTCCGTTTCCTCCAGGCGTGCTTGGAGTTGTTCAGCAACCACCCGCTCAATCACCTTGCCCAAGAATGGCAGATTTGAGACTGGGCGATAGTTGGCCAAATTGGCCGGGTCTAAAGATGTTTTTTTGAGAAGCGGTTTAATGACCGCCTCTTTCAGCGGGTCTGGGAAGGCTCCCTCACAGAGGGAAGCATTCACCACCCCGCAGAGCCCATCGCCCAGCCCTTCCCGGCTCGCTTTTATCAGCCAGGATGGGCAAGGATCAAGGAGACAGGTGGTCGGTTTCACTTTTCCAAGCAGCCTGTCCACATCCTCGGAGGTAACAGACTGGAATTGATCCCATGTAACAGGACCAGACAGAACTCTAGCACTCTCCCGCCCTGGCCCTGCTCCCACGGTGGAGTCTACCTCCTTCTGAATCTGAGCGATTTTATCTGCAAAAAACTTTGCAAAAGCATTGCAGGAGATCTTGGGGTCCCTACCAGGCCCCGGTGGTACAGGTGGTTCCGATAGATTGCGAACCACCTGAAAAAGTCTCCTGCTGCTGTTTTCTGCAGATGCAATGGAGGCGGCGAAGAAGGCCCTCTTCGCCGTCGCCATTGCCACTTGGTAGGCTCGACGTTGAGCTCTAACCCGTGTCCGGTCTGATTCAGAATGAGTTTTCCGCCACCGGCGCTCTAGCCGTCTCAACGATTGTTTCATCACCCTCAGCTCCGGGGAAAACCATGGGGCTGTCCGGGCTCCATGCAATCGGAGAGGGCGCTTCGGAGCCAGACAGTCAATAGCCCTGGTTAACTCCGCATTCCAGCGTGCCACCAGGGAATCAGCTGAAAGGCCATCAACTTGGGATAAAGCATCCCCTACCACTCTCTGGAAGCCAATTGGATCCATTAAGTGGCGGGGGCGGACCATCCGAATCGGTCCCACCTCCCTGCAGAGGGGAAGGGTTGCGGAGAAGTCCAGTTGCACCAGGAAGTGATCTGACCATGGCACTTCTTTTGTTTCGCTTTTAGTTAGTGTCAGATCACCAACATCCATAGAGGTGAACACCAAGTCTAAGGCATGTCCATGGCTATGAGTTGGGCCAAACTTATTCAGGGACAGCCCCATGGAGGCCATGCTTTCCACGAAGTCCCGAGCGGCCCCTTGTAAGGTCGTGTCGGCATGGATGTTAAAATCCCCCAGGACAACCAAGCTAGGTGTCTCCAGGAGCATATCCGCCACGACCTGAAGCAGCTCGGGCAGGGAATCCTTGGTGCAGCGGGGAGGTCGGTACACCAGTAGGAATCCTGTACTGCCCCTATTGCCCAACTTCCAGAACATGCACTCAGAGAACTGGGTCTTCCCAATAGGACGCCTGGTGCAGACTAATGACTTCCTAAAAATCACTGCAACCCCCCCTCCCCGCCCACATGACCTGGGTTGCTGTGCGTAAGAGAAACCTGGTGGGCAAGCAGCGGCAAGGACAGGCCCATCTGCTTCATCCAACCAGGTCTCTGTCACACATGCCAGGTCAAATCCTCCATCCACAATCAGGTCGTGGATGGCAGTGGTTTTATTCATCATTGACCTGGCATTGCACAGCAACACTTTCAGGTCATGTGGGTTTCCCTTGCTGAATCCAGTATCCTTCCGGTCAGGACCAGACCTGGAGGCAGGGATAGTCCTCAGACAACGACTAAACCTGCCTCCTCGGTAATGACATGGTCTGGTCTTAGCGTAACTCCTCCTCCTACCCATGATCACTGAGATCGGTTGTCCCAGTGCATCCCCCCCTGTGGAACATGCCCCAGCCATTTTGTTTGCTGGGACCCACTCCCAGGCAGCCCTGACCCCACCCCTTAAAAAGCAAAATACAAATTATATAATAATTTAACAGAATAATAATAATAAAATAATAATAATAATAATAATAATAATAATAATAATAATAATAATAAAAAACAAAACAGAACAAAATAAAACAAGAAACAATAGCGCTGACTAAATGCTTATCCCTCCCCAAGCAAAAATAAAATAATAAAATAATATAATATTATAAAAAACAACAACCACCATTTAAGGTGCTGCAAATTAAAAACAATTAAAACATTTAAAACCATTTTGTCCATTGCTGCCGGTAGCTGCTCAGGCCTCTAAACTGTAGTGGTAGTGCAGGCCCCGCCCCCTAGGCCGGATGGAGTTGGCAGAGGAGGGAGCAGTCTTCCCAACACTCACACCGCAGCAACAGCAGCCATGTCCCGGAAGCCTCTCTCAGGCCTCTTATGCTGTGACGGTGAGTGCAGGCCCCGCCCCCTAGGCCAGATGGAGTTGGCAGAAGAGGGAGCGGTCCTCCCAACACTCACGCAAACAGCAACAGCAGCTGTGTCCTGGAGGCCTTGATGGAGGCCCTGGCAGTGAGTGCAGGTCCTGCCCCCTAGGCCGGATGGAGATGGCAGAGGAGGGAGCAGTCTTCCCAACACTCACACAAGCAGCGGCAGCCGTGTCCTGGAGGCCTCTCTCAGGCCTCTTATGCTGTGACGGTGAGTGCAGGCCCCGCCCCCTAGGCCAGATGGAGTTGGCAGAAGAGGGAGCGGTCCTCCCAACACTCACGCAAACAGCAACAGCAGCTGTGTCCTGGAGGCCTTGATGGAGGCCCTGGCAGTGAGTGCAGGTCCTGCCCCCTAGGCCGGATGGAGATGGCAGAGGAGGGAGCAGTCTTCCCAACACTCACACAAGCAGCGGCAGCCGTGTCCTGGAGGCCTCTCTCAGGCCTCTTATGCTGTGACGGTGAGTGCAGGCCCCGCCCCCTAGGCCAGATGGAGTTGGCAGAAGAGGGAGCGGTCCTCCCAACACTCACGCAAACAGCAACAGCAGCCGTGTCCTGGAGGCCTTGATGGAGGCCCTGGCAGTGAGTGCAGGTCCTGCCCCCTAGGCCGGATGGAGATGGCAGAGGAGGGAGCAGTCTTCCCAACACTCACACAAGCAGCAGCAGCCGTTTTAAGCAGAGATTGGATGGCCACCTGTTATGTATGATCTAGTTGAGATCCCCTCATTGCAGGGTTGGACTAGATGACCGCAGGGGTCCCTTCCAACTCTGCAATTCTATGAGTCTGTGATTATATGTCTAAAGGAGCAGTTATTTATTAATTGAAATATTTGTCTCCTGTGCTTTCGGCTTCATTAAGAATCTCCAGTGCTACTAACAAGTCCATTAAAAACAATCATGAGATCCTTTTTTAAAAACAAAAGAAGCATAAAAACAAGCAGGCAAGGAAACACCTATAGTCACCACAGCGCAGCATCAATATCATGTAGTGTGGGAGAGCAGTTGATAACAGGCCAAAGGCCCTAAAGAGCAATACTGTTCAGATGTCATCAAGGAGGACCCATGGGGGCCTCTCAAGGCAGGGTGCAGAGTTCCAGAGCCTGCAAAGGAGAAGACCTCGTCCTCAGCTTCACCTGCTGAGAATGCAGCACAGGACCTTTTCTGTAATAACAGGACCGTCCTCCAAGATCTGAGTGTCCAGGCAAGGTCATGCAGGAGAAGGCAGTCCTTTAAATAAGTTTGGTCCTAAGTTGGGGGTTGGGGGGAGGGGCTTTAAAGGCAATGAACAACTTGATGAATTGAATTGGAAGCCAATGCAATTTATATAAATCAACTTCTTTCTGGTAGTTGTGGTAGCCCCAGTGTTGGTAGTGGAATACTTGTTTTAGGGAGTTGGATCACTCTAACAGTTTCACTTAAACAGAATGTTTTGTGTAAAAGTCTACCAACTCCTGTCTACATCTTTTCTTAGAAATAAATATAATGCTGGTGTTTTACCCCATGAATTATTTAGTTGAAGTACTTCCATATCTGCTTCCACTCAGCACTGAAGATCTTTTATCTTGCTTCAGCTAAACTTTTTATCAATATTCTTAAAACTTCCAATTCAATCTGCTGTTCTGCTGAGCTAGTTTTCCTTGTGCTTTTCTGACAGCACCAGCTTGTAATTTGCTCCTGTATCTGAGCCACTCAACTGAAAGCGCTCCTGCTTAGCAGCTCTGCATTGTGCCATCTCTTTCCCTGGAGGGCAGAACCTTTGGGTGATTAGCCGACCCAGGGCAATGATGATCTTAAACAAATGTTTAATGTGTTTTAAGATACACACAGGCTAGTCAGTCAAGAAGCATAGAGATGCTGTTCTGCAGTGACGCTGGAACTAAATGGAAGATAATAATAATAATAATAATAACAACAACAACAACAACAACAACAACAACACCTTTATTGTCATTGTACAACCTGTGTAAAATGAAATTAAACGAGCCTCCCCCCCAAAAAAACACTCGATCTCTTATCGAACAACACACCACCTAGACAGTTTTTTATTAGCTTCAGAGTGGCAGATTTCATTATTTCAATTTATGTTAGTGGGTGATAGTTGTTTAAAAAAATCCTGGATAAGTAGAGAGAGCTTTCCGCCCTCCTTAGATCCAGAATTTTGAGGGGTTTGGACAAACAAATGAAGTAAGATGTTGCACCTGCAAGCATGCCTTTTCTCCCTGCCAACCCCTAAATTGACAATGAGCAAACCACACCATTCTTGCCTCTTTCTTTCACAGATGAAATACATGTGGCTATTAGCATAGGGGTGGCCTGTGGCCCTTCAGATATCGTTGGACTCCATCTCACATCAGCATCTGCCAACCAGCTGTTGATCAGGAGCTGTAGTCCAGCAGCACAAGGAGGACCTTGGGTTTCCCACCTCTTTGTTAACATGCTAGCAGTGCCCTTTTATAGCTATGAAGGGAAAGAGTTGTATTTCAGTCTGCTTGAAGTACTTCATCTTTTGTTTGTGTGTGGTGTTGCTTGTGTGTGTTTCTTCTTCTTTTTTAAGGAACAGCATAGCAGTTTCAGCCGTTTGTGTATTCAACATGACTGCAATAACTCAGGTCTTCAGTGGGCCATTTAAGTTCCAAGAGAACTCCCGCTCTGCTTGGCTGCCTTACCCCAACCCTAACCCCAACTTTCAGGTACTTGGAGGGAAATAGGTGGGGGCAGGAGGGAGGTACTGAATCATATGAATTGTCTTTAAACTGATATTGCATTTTAAAAAGTAGCTGAGATGATGGGCGGATTGTTGTGTGTCAGCCCAGCATACTTCCAGTTTCCTTGTCATGATGGGATGATTAGGAAGAAGCTCTCTCTAAATTGCTATAGGAAATGCCCCTGTGAGGGTTCACCAGAAGGTGGTGTGCCCAACCTCACTTTGAGCCAATGGGCAGAAATCTTCCTAAGCAGCCACTTGGTAATGGGTGACATTAATCTAGACCAGGGAATAAAGCAGACCATTGTCATGGGCAATGTGGCTATGGACTGAATAAAACATGAGCAAATCGAGCCATCATTCCCACTAATGTGACTTGAGAGTGTGTGTTAGTGTACAGTGATAAATGGATGAATATTCTGTGAGGCTCTAAGCAAATGGCCTTCCAAGCAGCATCCTCTGAGGTCTTGTAATTACCTTCCGTGCCTCTACATTGGTTGAATGAATGATATGTTATCACCTGATGCAAACAAGCTCCATAGAATCATAGAATCATAGAATCATAGAATCATAGAGTTGGAAGAGACCACAAGGGCCATCGAGTCCAACCCCCTGCCAAGCAGGAAACACCATCAGAGCACTCCTGACATATGGTTGTCAAGCCTCTGCTTAAAGACCTCCAAAGAAGGAGACTCCACCACACTCCTTGGCAGCAAATTCCACTGTCGAACAGCTCTTACTGTCAGGAAGTTCTTCCTAATGTTTAGGTGGAATCTTCTTTCTTGTAGTTTAGATCCATTGCTCCGTGTCCGCTTCTCTGGAGCAGCAGAAAACAGCCTTTCTCCCTCCTCTATGTGACATCCTTTTATATATTTGAACATGGCTATCATATCACCCCTTAACCTCCTCTTCTCCAGGCTAAACATGCCCAGCTCCCTTAGCTCCAGAATGTCCCATCCTCAGAGATCACTGAGGGCATTTCTGCACTAAGAAGGAAGCACACCCAAAGTAGCACATCGCACATGGCAGGTGACCACCCTGAGGGTTGGTGATTTTGCCATGTTTCAACTTGGGCATTATGGAGTATGTGATCAGGGGAGCAAGATTAGAGCAGCAAAAACTACTGGTTTGCATCACTTCAGTTTATTCATTAGTTATATTAATTACCCTTAATACCCTGCAAGTAAATCTTTTCATTAAATTGGAAATGTGTATCCAGTTTTAACTCTGAACTATAGTGTACTCCAGAGATCAAAAATAAGGGGGAATAAATTTATAAAAATGATATTTAAAACGGGATTAGTTGTTTTGCAAGAGTGGAGATAGCCCTGTACTCATTATGACTACAGGGAAATATTTCTGTTCAACTGCAGTTGTGATCTCTGTCCTTACCATGCATTGATGTACACCTCTAATGATAACATGCTGCTAAAAACAGCTTCATTTGGGTATTTTGAGTGACATGTGTCACACATTGACATCCGTGTGGGTGCATACAAATGGCCCTAAAAAGAGGAGCCACTCTTCTCCATCAGTGTACTTGCCATGTTCTTGTTTCTCATACCTATCCTGAGTTGAGGTCAGGAACCAAATCCATTAATTTTCAATAGAATCTGTTTGAAAAGTTGCAATGTTGTGTAGTTCTCTTTAGAGCTAAGCTTTGAAGCCAATAAAACAATATATGTATATTTAAGAGCCTCAAAACAGTCCTCAGGAAGAAAACACGTTTAAATAAAAAATCAATCCAAAGTAACAGAAAATCAGAGAAACAATTATAGTTAATGGGTTGGGAAGGGGTGAACATGCTCACAACTGAAGAAAAAAGCTCTGTCTCACCAAAAGCACTATTTTTGACCCCAAAGGTTTAAATGGGTCAAGTTGTGGCATAGCTCTATCAGCAGTGCTTTTTTCTAGAAAAACTTCACTCACCATGAAGTTGCTACACTAAGTGCCACACTTTTGACAACAAAAAAGAGGTGCCAGGACTGTGTACACTTGAGTACCCCCTGAAAAAAAGCACTGCCTAGCACAGGGTCAGCAGACTTTTTCAGCAAGGGGCCGGTCCACTGTCCCTCAGACCTTGTTGGACTATATTGTGAAAAAAAATATGAACGAATTCCAATGCCTCTCAAATAACCCAGAGATGCATTTTAAATAAAAGTACACATTGTACTCATGTAAAAACACGCTGATTCCTGGACCGTCTGTGGGCCAGATTGAGAAGGCAATTGCGCCGGATCTGGCCCACGGGCCTTAGTTTGCCTACTCGTGGCCCTTTCAGGATCTGCTTCTTATATACACTGGGTGTCCGGTTGGGAAGTCTTGGATTGGTAAAACAGTGGCCAAAGTTGATAAGACCTGGGGTTAGAATTGCCATCAAAAGTCACCTAAAATCATGAGGTAATCTTGGAAATTCCTGCTTTGGAGAAGCCTCTAAGGAAGGTTAAGAGCAATAGAATGAGGCTTGATGAGACCAGTAGTACAACTCTTTCTCTGCAAGTGTCTCCCAGCCCCCACTCAGGAATGCAAGAAAAACTTTGAAAGGACATGGTACTCTTTGAATGTCCTTAGAAAAATATCATTGAATCTGGGTAGGCAGTGTGCAAACGCAGAATGCCAATTTTTATTATGGAGGTTTTAGCAAGTTCTCCCCAACTTCATCTCTATGGAGACAAAATTATTCTGTCCAAACACAAGTGAAGTCACAAGTGGATACAGAACTGGATAATTTCTCCCCTTCAGATGTCGAACAAGACACCCAGTCCTCATTTAAAGAACAAAATGATTGAGTATTAAAAGCCAAAGAGAGCTTAAAGACTTTATTTTATGAAACAGTTGTCTTGTTTCAGACAAACTGTGGGTTGGCTGCTGCCTTATGACATCATGAACCCCACCCCTCCTCAGACCAACGTCACAACTTGATTTTGTTCTTTAAAGTAGGTTGTTGGTTTTTTTTTAAAAAAGAAAAGATTGCTTAAATGTAACCACATGCAGCATTTTATTCTTAAAAAAATAACTGTTACTAACTCACCAGTAACAGTTTTGAAAAATAAAAAAGGAAGATGTCCTATCTGAGCCATCAGAGTCATCAGTGACTAATTGGCTGTTAAGTACAAGTGCCAGAGGCAACATGAAGGCAGGGAAACCTTGAGGTTGCTCAACAGGAGGGGGGAAAACAATTATTTCTGCTTGTTACCCTCCTCTGCATGCCTCTTGTGTGGAAAGGAAGGAGGCAACTTTGTACAGGCAGGAGAAAGGTGGTGTGGTAGACATGTAGACAATCTACCCTCAACCTGAGCATGATTTTAGACCCTTTGGAATTTGAGGATATGTAGGTCATCCTCTTCCTAATCAGCCTGAGAGAACACAGCAAGACGCTCTGCCTCCGGCCAGCGCTCTTCGGTCTGGCAAGATGGAGCTTGGCAAGGAATTTCCTGTCCCACCCTGGCTTTTGTCTCAGGCAAGGCCCCATGGCAGAGAAGAGGGCCCTTGAAGAGTTGTTGCTGCTGCAGCTGCAGGAGGAGGCATCTGTCAAAACCCTACATTCTCTTCCCATATATTTAGGATACATGTGTGAGATGGGCGCACAACCCTAGAGTCTGTCAAGACTGGCCCGTACGGGCAGGGGTACCTTTACCTTTATATGGCCACCAAAAAACCCTCCTCCTGCCTTTTTTCTTTCATTGCCCTTAATTGTATTATTTGCTATATTTATTTTGTCATATATTTGCAGAGGAAGTATGAATGACTTGCCAATGTGGAAAAACATTTTTCTTTGAAGTACATTGTGTAGCTCAATGACCAGTCATTACTGCACAAATTTATGTAAGAACTAGCTTGGGGATTCTCTTATCTAGGGATATGAAGGGTTTGGCTTCATTCGCTAAATCTTTTATTATGACAATAGTAGAAAACCTATGCCTTTTCAGTGTGGCACCATGGACCAGGGCGCATATCTGAATCTGACAGAGAGGAATCTCCAAGATGCCCAGAAATTTATTTTGATGCATGAAGTGATCCAGCCCATCTCACCCTTTCCTTACTTCATGGAAGACAACAGCCGTTTTTCCCACGTGGTGGTGGATGTGGTCCAAGGCAAGGAGATGCTTTTTCACATCATCTATTTGGCCACAGGTAAATGCTTTGTTAACAGCACTGGGAAATCCCCTGCTTCAGATATTTTTTTTTGGGGGGGGAAGAGGTGGTGGAGGTGTTTGATGGGAGGGACTGCTCATTAACCAGTCTGACTCTGCTTGTTAATCTTCTTGGCCCCAGTGTACCTTTTCTGATCTGTTGTGGAATACATGTTAATGGAGCTTCTATTACCATGGTTTTAAATAACCCCCAAGCTTTTTAGAGAAACTTCACTCCCTTGTTTTTGCCTTTCAATGTCCTTTTTACAAAGTTCCTCTTTTCAAATCACTTGTGACCATGTTTGACATTCCCAGCAAATGTCCACTTTCATACATGTTGCATTTGATAGCGCATAGTCACTGTTCCCGGTTGGTACAACAACACTTAAATCTCACACCAGGTTCCGGACACCACTTAAGTCCAGGATTGTGTGCTCCACCCTGACACATGTGCACCTACTTGGCCAGTTCCATCACCAAAAGTTCTGGGTACAATCATTTAGGGTATCTTAAAAATTAAAAAATCTCTGTGTTGTGACTGGAACACATATGTACCCAGCCTATATTGGAGTAATTGAAGTCTTCCATTACTGCAGTCTCCTTGATTTCATTATCCATCTCAAAATCCCCATAGGAATTTCATGGCATTGCTTGTGACAGGTAGATGTGGATCACATATTACTATTTCAAATTTTACATGTTTATCTGTGTGCTGCAGCTTTTATATTTTTACAATTTTGAAGTGCTTCATTCAAAGCAACCACATGGTACCTTATCTTATCTTACTTATTTATTTCCCATTTAAATTCTTCTTCATAGGATATACAACCACCCTCCTTCAACATAGCTTATGAAATGATAAAAACACAACAATTTAAAACCAGCTGTTCAAAATGCACACTAAATGACTCATAAAATAACATTCATAAAAATGATGAGTACATAACTGTAGATGCATCACACTTTGTGTGCATACATAAAACAGGGCTTTAAAAATACAATGTCATATATAATTTACAGCTTAGTAGTTTTAAACCAGATTTTACCCTGCAGAGTTCTTCACTTTCAGACAGTGTAATGTTGCAGATATTTACCCTCCTACCTGGCAGCACTAATGGAGGCAGGACTTATAGTGGAGAGCCTTGAATCTGCATATTGCATGTTTTCCTCGAAACATTAAATCGTATGGGAAGCAAAGGAAGCAAGTGAAACAGGGCCAAGGGATGCAGTATGAACCAGGAAAAAGCTAAGAGACAGAAATTACTCAGATGCAACTGATGATCTTTTGTATGTCTTTTGAGTTCTGAAGATTTTAAAAACACTAATACAGTGGTACCTCTGGTCACGTACTTAATTTGTTCCAGAGGTCCGTTCTTAACCTGAAGCACCACTTTTGCTAATGGGGCCTCCTGCTGATGCCGTGCCACCGGAGCACGATTTCTGTTCTCATCCTGAAGCAAAGTTCTTAACCCGAGGTACTATTTCTGGGTTAGCGGAGTCTGTAACCTGAAGCATATGTAACCCGAGGTACCACTGTAGTGTACAAAACTTCTCCCTCAATTCATTTTTATTTATAACCAACAACAGTGAGCTGCACAGCAAGTGTTTAGCTGGGAAAGTGTGTCTGTAGCAGAAGTCTTTTTAGCAGCAAGGTTGTAATTATGTGGATTTCTTTCAACTTGGCTGCTGTTAATTGCAGACAGAGCTCAAGAATGTTCATCCATTGTATCATATAGGAATGTTCCCTGACCCTCGTATACGGGTATGTTTTTGTTTAGGAGAACCACAGTGTCCTTGCCCATAGTAACTGGAGACACAGTGGTGTGTCATTTACACTCTGGATAGACCCAAAGTTGTTGAGCTAAAACTGCCTCTGTAGCCAACACCTTACCCTCCAGTTGTTGTTGGACTGTGGCTCCCATTATCAGCCCCAGCCAGCATGGCTAATGGTGGGGGGGGGGGGGCTGGGAGTTGCAGCAAAAAAAGAGAAATTAACCCTGAAGAGGTAAGCTTGGAAGGTGTTAGTGCCAGACTTAGGTAAAATGAGACAGGTTCCCATTGTTCACCTCTGCAGCCACAAATACATATACAGTGGTACCTTGAGTTACAGATGCTTTAGGTTACAAACACTTCAGGTTACAGACTCCGCTAACCTGGAAGTAGTACCTCGGGTTAAGAACTTTGCTTCAGGATGAGAACAGAAATCACGCGGCAGCAGCGGGAGGCTCCATTAGCTAAAGTGGTGCTTCAGGTTAAGAACAGTTTCAGGTTAAGAACGGACCTCCGGAACAAATTACCGTATTTTTCGCACGATTGGACGCACCGGACCATAGGACGCACCTAGTTTTTTGGGGGGGGGGAAAGGAAAAAAATTTCCCCTTTATTTCCCCCCCAAAAGCAGGTCAGGGAAACCGAACCAGGTCGAGGAACAGCGGGATAGTGGCGCTGCGCCTCCCCGCTGTCCCCCGAGCTTGTGGGGCTGGCTGATGTCTGCCTGGTGCGCGGGGCGCTCTGCTTCAGGGCGCCCCACCCGCCGGGCGGCAGGCTGCTATCCGCAGCTTGGGGAGCCTTGCGGGGAACTGCTGCAGGGCTCCCCACACTGCGGATGTATGCCTGGCGCGAGGGGCGCTCTGCTTCAGGGCGCCCCACCCGCCGGGCGGCAGGCTGCTATCCGCAGCGTGGGGAGCCCTGTGGGGAACTCCTGCAAGGCTCCCCACTCTGCGGATGTCTGCCTGGCGCGAGGGGCGCTCTGCTTCAGGGCGCCCCACCCGCCAGGCAGCAGGCTGCTATCCGCAGCGTGGGGAGCCCTGTGGGGAATTCCTGCAAGGCTCCCCACGCTGCGGATGTGTTCCCGAAGCGCCTGGAGCTCTCCTTTCAGGGCGCCCGACGCTCCGGGAAGCAGGCTGCTATCCGCAGCCTAGACACGGCTAGCGGAGCGCTAATCCCGAAGCTTGGGGCGTGCGGAGCTCAGCGCGCCCCAAGCTTCTGGGAGCCAGCAAGGTCTCCGCTAGCCTAGCCTAGCGGAGCGCTAATCCCGAAGCTTGGGGCGCGCTGAGCTCCGCACGCCCCAAGCTTCGGGATTAGCGCGGTGCTTCGCTAGCCCTGGGAGAGCCCCGCGACGTCGCGGGGCTCTCCCAGGGCTAGCGAGACCTTGCCGGCACCCAGAAGCTTGGGGCACGCTGAGCTCCGCACGCCCCAAGCTTCGGGATTAGCGCGGCGCTTCGCTAGCCCTGGGAGAGCCGCGCGACGTCGCGGGGCTCTCCCAGGGCTAGCGAGACCTTGCCGGCACCCAGAAGCTTGGGGCGCGCTGAGCTCCGCACGCCCCAAGCTTCGGGATTAGCGCGGCGCTTCGCTAGCCCTGGGAGAGCCACGCGACGTCGCGGGGCTCTTCCAGGGCTAGCAAGACCTTGCCGGCACCCAGAAGCTTGGGGCGCGCTGAGCTCCGCACGCCCCAAGCTTCGGGATTAGCGTGGCGCTTCGCTAGCCCTGGGAGAGCCGCGCGAAGTCGCGGGGCTCTCCCAGGGCTAGCGGAGACCTTTCCCGCACCCAGAAGTTTGGGGCGCGCTGAGCTCCGCACGCCCCAAGCTTCGGGATTAATGCAGCGCTCCGCTAGCCGTGGGAGAGCTGGGTCTCCCACGGCTAGCGGATAGCTTCTTGAAGCCTGGAGAGCGAGAGGGGTCGGTGCGCACCGACCCCTCTCACTCTCCAGGCTTCAGCGAAAGCCTGCATTCGCTCCATAGGACGCACACACATTTTCCCTTGCTTTTTAGGAGGGAAAAAGTGCGTCCTATGGTGCGAAAAATACGGTAAATACGTAACCAGAGGTACCACTGTACTTGTTTGCTATGCTATATAAATCTGTGCCTTGGCCCATTAGCAATTTATCACGCAGCCCAGCAGAATAAATCTCTCTGTGCTTGGACTGTGCATACTTACGGTAAGTTCATGTGCAAGTCTGGATATGTGGATCAGGGATGTTTCTAGTCTGTGTGTGGTCTCAGGGCAGGAACCAGAAGTGAACCTTTGAGCTGACAAAAATCTTGAAAGAGCCACTACTAGCGGTTTCTCTATTTCTATCTGTCTTGCCTTGTTCCTCACTCACTCTCTCCCTCTCCTTCCAAGTCCTCAAATACAGTCTCGTAGGATTTTTTAAAATAAGAAAATTAAGTATCACATTTTCTTGTAGAGATTTATCCTGTAGTCTCCAGTTTTCCATAAAGGTGGATAGTAATTACTTTTGAAGCATCAGTATATATTCCTGCATCAGCCCTTTGTGGAGTTGCACCCTCTTTCTTTCTGCTTCAGTATACCTGGCATGGCTACAAAACAGCACTTTGTGCTCATAACCTCTGGTCCAGTGTTTCTCACCCGAGGCCTCCTGGGCCACTGAGCAAATCACATTTGAAAATGAAGGAAGTATTAAAAGCAGTTTTAAACATGGCATAGCTGGACAGTGTGTGAGTACTGTTCAGAAACTCCATAGGAAGCTAAAGTCACTATGGCGTCCATCCATGTCTATGTGTTTGGGTCACTTGAACATTATCCCAGCCCCATGGAAGCCCCATGGGACAGTGGCTCTCATGTGGTTTGGGGAATGGGCAAAGGGCCCAGTATCTGTGGCTGGCAGCAGAAGACGAACAGGCTGCACCTTGTCTTGCCATTATTTGCAGGGAGAAGGTTTCTTTTGGAGGAATACCTCAGTGTCACAGAGGTCATTATCCCCTGGCCATACCCCAGTGTGGGGCCCTCCAGATATTGTTGGACCATAGCTCACGTCTTCCCTGGGCATTGAGTATGCTGGCTGGGGAAGATGTGGAAACTGGAGTCCAATAATGTCTCGAAGGTATCACATTGGCTCCCTCTGCCTTACCCTAACCAGTCTTAAAATGCCTTCTCCCTCGGTACTGTAGAAGCACAGAATCAATCAAGAAAGGGCCCCCACTTGGCTGCTTGCTTCTAGCAACCTGTTTTAGAAGGCTGTAAGGAGCAAAAGCTTCTGGGGTATGAATGAATGAATCTTTATTTGCGTCAGCTATTGGCCATAGCAATAAAACAACAATACAATATACAAAGAATAGAAATAAAAAGTCAGTTATCTAAAATACATTTTAGGGTTTTGAATCAATAGTCAAATAGTGGATCCTATTCTGATTGCCCCAGCTAAAAACCTTACAACCTTTGCTGTCACCTGCTCATCTTGATCTGCCAAGAGAAAGGACCCTGTGGCAGTGGTTGGACGACCCGGAATGGACAATAAAAGAGGGGTGGTAATCTCATTCCTCAAGTCTTAATCAAGAGTTCAAGCCAGAAGGGCACGCGCCACCAACTCAGGACTGCCATCTCCACAGGGACATAAGAGTTTTTCATGTGGAATCTGTTGGAATCGTCCCTCAAGTACAGCCAAGGGCAATACATTCAATCTTGTGAGAGTAAAAGCGTGTCTATATTTTAGAATTGCTAGGTTATGCAGATAGGGTGCCATAGAGTCAAAATGGGAAGGAAGGTGGAAAATAGGCAAAATTTCCTTATTGAGGCCAAGTTGTTCTGGCGCTCGATATCATTTAAAAGGTAAAGGTACCCCTGCCCGTACGGGCCAGTCTTGACAGACTCTAGGGTTGTGCACTCATCTCCCTCTATAGGCCGGGAGCCAGCGCTGTCCGCAGACACTTCCGGGTCAGGTGGCCAGCGTGACAAGCTGCATCTGGCGAGCCAGCGCAGCACACGGAAACGCTGTTTACCTTCCCGCTAGTAAGCGGTCCCTATTTATCTACTTGCACATGGGGGTGCTTTCGAACTGCTAGGTTGGCAGGCGCTGGGACTGAACGACGGGAGCGCACCCTGCTGCAGGGATTCGAACCGCCGACCATGCGATCGGCAAGTCCTAGGCGCTGAGGTTTTACCCACAGCGCCACCCGCGTCCCTCATTTAGGCATTGACAAATTAGACTGTTTGCTTTACTAAAACCCAGAGTGAGTAGCTGTTGTGGTGATAAACCACAAGGCGCTCTTGTGACAATCTTGCAGCACTAGGGATATTAGACTGGGGGGATTTGAGTTTAGGTGAAGCCAAGAGTTAAGTGTCTTAGGCCAGATCCGTAATTCTACTGAGGGAAGATTAGCCTCTGTGCGCAATGATGTGTTTGGGGCACAGGGTGGTACAGAGAAAATTTGCCTTAAGAACTTTGATTGGACAGCTTCCGTAGATGCAAGGTGAGTGCCTGTCCAGATCTGAGCCCCATGTAACAACTGTGCTAGGGGTTTAGCTTGGAACACTTCCAGGACTGAGAGTATATGTTTACCACATTTTGTGTGGAAAAAGCGTGTCAGAATTTTGGCGCTTTGGGATGCTTTTTCCTTTGCACATTTCTGGTGTGCTCCCCATGACCCTGTAGACTGGAAAATAAGACCAAGATATTTGAAAACTTTGACCTGTTCAATTAGCTGGTTGTCCATGCGCCATCTATGGGCCCTATAGTTTCTTCAGAAAACCATGACTTTTGTTTTCTTGTATCGTATTTTTCGCTCTATAAGATGCACTTTCCCCCTCTTAAAAAGTAAGGGGAAATGTGTGTGTGTGTTATGGAGCGAATGCAGGCGGGAGGCTCTGCTTAGTGCTCCCTTTAAAGAGCTGCACACACGCTCCATGCGCTCTTTAAAGGGAGCGTGGCTCTTGGGGGAGCCTTAGCCGCTCGCAGCCTCTCCCGGGCAGGGGGAGAATTCATGCCACTGCCCGGGAGAGGCTGCGCGCAGCTATCCCATAAGCCAGGACAGCAAGCGGAATCACTGAGCTGCGATCCCGCTTGCTGTCCTGGCTTATGGGATTCAGAATATTTTTTTTCTTGTTGTCCTCCTCCAAAAACTAGGTGCTTCTTATGGTCTGGTGCGACTTATAGAGTGAAAAATACGGTTCGTCTTATAGGTCGAAAAAGACGATAATTCACGGCCAGCTGTTCTCTCTGGCAATATCCTGAAAATGCTCTGATTAGTCTTTTTAGGCCTACTTTTGTTTGGGATAGAAGAACCGCATCATCTGCATATAATAGTATTGAGATGGGTTTTGTGGCCAATTTAGGGGTGGAGATGTTAGACACTGGACAATGTCATTTATATACAAGTTGAACAGTGCCGGGGCTAGGATACACCCTTGCTTGACTCCCTTTGTGGCTTGTATAGATGCTGTAAGTTGTCCATTTGTGGAGCAGCACACTTTCAACACTGTATCTTCATATAAGCATTTGATCAAGTACAGTAGTCTTTTGTCTATACTTGAGGCGTTCAGCTTATCCCAGAGTCTTATTCGCGAAATTGAGTGAAATGCAGCTTTCAAATTGATGAAAACTGCGTAAAGCACACCACGTGGTTTCTTAGCTTACTTGTCTATGAGATGTGCTAGAACAGAGCAATGATCTAGAGTGGATCTGCCTTGCCTAAATCCTGCTTGCTCTTCGGTGAGAATAACCTCATCGTCTATCCAGTCTGTTATAGAAGTGCTTTGCATATAGTTTACTAGTTATAGGTAACAAACTGATTGGTCTGTAGCTAGCCAGATCAGATGTGAGGCATCTGGGAGTAGACCAGATGAGTCAATAAGTGAGAAGATTACCACAAGCAGGGGTGCCCACCAATCAATATTGGATTTCAAGAGTTCTGGAGGCAAGTGATCAATGCCTGGTGCTTTATTGTTTTTTAGCTGCATAATGAGGTTTTTGACCTCATTTATAGTTACTGGAGGCCAGGCTGGTAAATTTTCTGGGGATACTGTTAGTTGATTGGACTCAGCATCCTGGTCTCGATCGAGTGAGTGATAGGACTGCATCCATTCAAGAGGTTTGATAGCGCAGACTGGCACGTTGCGATCATTCTCCAGGAGGCCTGATATAGTACGCCAGAAGAGGGAGGTGTCCTTAGGTATGTGTGATGTGGTGCTTGGCCTGGGTTTTGTTTCATGAGCATGTGCATTGCCTGATTTTGGGGAGGAAACCCAGGCAGTCACATCCCATTCAGAAACAGGTTTGTCTCATGATAGAGGGGTTAGGAAAACAGAATTTTTTGTTCCCTGATTCTTTTGTTCTTCATCAAAACTCTTTGTTTTGACTGAGGCACAGCCTTTTCTTTTGAATAATCACCGGGTGTAGAGATGAAGCCATTAAAAGCACAAGTCTGAAAAGGACAAGGCTGAATGAGGGAAGTCTCATTCAGAGGGATGTGAAAAGATAACCATAATTATCCTATTGCTGTAGAATAAGCATTTGGACAGCATGACAAGCAATTGTCAAAATACTTACTTGATTCTGAAAATGTACAGCGGATTGTCTCATGGCGTCCTCAAGATAGACTCAAGGAACTCAAATGAATTATCATTTTGGATGGTGCCTTTTAATGTACCTGAGGAGTTTGCAAATGAATTCACTTATCTGCACATTTTTAATGGATCATCACGTGCATAAATCTTTCTCTGCCTGCTTCTCTCACCAGCCACTTTTCCTCCCCCACACCTTTGCCCCTCCAGCCAGGACACCCACAAGTCAGCTTGCTTCATAAGTGGAGCTGGGGAGGGAAGTGCAGAGGGGAAACGGTTGGTGATTAAAGGATTGCACACAGCCATTCCAGACTGCTGCTCCTAGACTGCAAATTCTATTCCTCCCTCGCCGCAGCTTCTCTGGCCTGATGCTGTTGCATAAGGAAAGAAATTAACTGAAATATTTCATATTAGCTCTTTCTAAGGGACTATTACTACATCTGAAATACTCTCGGTATTAACTGGTTACAGCAGCAGTACAGCTGCAATGCTAACATTCCTGTCCTCATCAGATTTAATTTCTATGGCAGCATAGCAGAAGACTCAGAATTCTCTCCTTAGAAGATCAGGTCAGAACCAGTTTGTGTTCAGGATCCAGCTTGTAATGTGTGCAGGTGGAGACCCATGGAAGGTTGCAACAAGCAAGGGAACTGCAGTGAGGGATGGATCCCAAAATGCCCTTCTTCCTTGTGTGGAAGAGCTGTTCAGAGCACTGAATGAGAAGAGGAAAACTAAATCCATGTTCTCCTTTCACAAGAGGATTGCTATAGAGCCTACCCCTTATAGTTAGTGTGGCGTCCTCTCTCTTAGCACGTTTGCAAAAGAGCACTATTTCCTTCCACTCATCACTTTTTGGATCCAGGCAGAGATATGTGGAACTTTGTCCCCTGGTTTCCTCAGAAGTTTGGTGCTGTTTTCAGTTCTGTCCACAGAATATGTACATGCCTGTCTCCCGCCTTTGCTGTCTTGAACAAAGGCTTGTGTACCTAGCTGCTAGCCCTGGATAATTCAGTGCCAGCTGCACATTATCGAGTTCCATTGCAAAGGCTGAAAAGAGCAGCAGTGAAACTGGCAAGAACCTTTGCTGCAGGAGTGAAATTGGCAAAGATTATATCTGATTAGCCTCCGAGACTATATATAGACTTGTAGCATTCTCCCTCTATAAACTTCCCTGTTACCAACACCAGACACTTATGATACAATGTGTTGTGGGGAAAGAGAGCAATAGTGGAGGCCATACTAAGTGGCTACATAGAGCTGTTTTAAGAGGAGGAGGAGGAGGAGAAGGAGAAGGAGAAGGAGAAGGAGAAGAAGAAGAAGAAGACGACGACGACGACGACACTGTTCAGATGACTGGAAGTCGTGGCTGGATGGCTGCATGGGATCCGGTTGAAGTTAAATCCTTTGAAGACAGAGGTCCTTTGGCTCAGTCGAGATGATATGGGCTTGGGGGGCCAACTCCTATCCCTTGCCGGGGGCACAACTAGTGCCAGCACCTTCCGTCAAGAGTTTGGTGTAACCTTTGATGCCTCCCTTTCCATGGAGGTGCAGATTGCAGCTACAACAAAGGCGGCATTTTTACATCTCCACCGAGCTAAGCAGTTGGCTCCTTACCTCTCTTGCCCTGACCTCGCCACTGTGATCCACGCGACGGTCACCTCCAGACTGGATTATTGTAACTTGCTCTATGTGGAGCTGCCCTTGAGACTGACCCAGAAACTCCAGCAGGTTCAGAATGCCGCAGCAAGACTCCTTACGGGGTCTTCACCACAGGATCACATTCACCTGGTACTACACCAGCTACACTGTTTCCTGGTGGAGTACGGGGTCAGGTTTAAGGTGCTGGTTTTAATCTTTAAAGCCCTATACCAGGCTTCCTCAACCTCGGTCCTCCAGATGTTTTGAGACTACAATTCCCATCATCCCTGACCACTGGTCCTACTAGCTAGGGATCATGGGAGTTGTAGGCCAAAAACATCTGAAGGGTCGAGGTTGAGGAAGCCTGCCCTATACGGCCTAGGACCCTCATACCTACGGGACTGCCTCTCCTGGTATGTCCCACGGAGGACCCTACGGTCTGCTAATAACAACACCCTGAAGATCCCGGGCCCCAGGGTGGTCAGACAGTCATGGCCCCGGCCTGGTGGAACGCTCACTCAAAAGAGACCAGGGCCCTGCGAGATTGGACATCTTTTCGCAGGGCCTGCAAGACAGAGCTGTTCTGCCAGGCCTATGGTCAGGGTTCAGTCTGACTCATTTTCTCTTTGTATAAGAACAAGCACGAAGGAGGTTTCCCAGGTCCTTATAATATCAGTGGAAACAGTTGGTTCTGGTGAGAGTTAACCGCTTTCAATTTAACCTGAGGACTGCCATTTGTTTAGTTTGATTTTAATTTTAATTTATTTGAATTACTTTTGGGATGCATTTTAATCAATTGATTGCTTGTTTTTATTTATATTGCGTTATTAATATGATGTTAGCTGCTCTGAGCCCAGCTCCGGCAGGGGAGGGCGGGATACAAATAAAAAATTATTATTATGATTATTATTATTATTAAGAAGAAGAAGGAGAAAAAGAAAGGTACATTTTTCAGAGCTAGAAACCCCCACAGCATCTACCTTCATTGGTCTGTTGACAAAAGCTTACCAGACATTTAATACAGAGGAAAAGTCAAGAAGATGCTTTCTAACTCTGGACACTTTTGGTGTGAGTCTGAATGCCTCCCATCCTGCCTTCCCTTTTTAGATATCGTGCGCTGACCTTGCACCTTTTTGTGGCTGCTGCTAAAATCCCTGGCTCTGAACTCCGGTGTTTCTTCATGACTTTGCTTCCAGCCCAGACCTGTTGTGTTTTCTTGACGAAGATTTAATCTTCACAGTGTTACATTTTGATATAATTTTAAATTAACTTTTCCTTTGTAATAGTCTAAGGATAGCATATATGAGCGATCGAAAAATCATAAAAAGTGCAATTTTCCCTCCAAGCCCCAGACAGAATATGATCTATGGTAATAATTACAGAAACAGAAATGAACAGAATGGGATATTAGAACAAACAGAATGTTTCCTTGACTTAAGCTTAGGTATCTAGGCCTCCACACAATACAAAGGAAGCGCTGGGAGTTAATCTATGTCCCTGTTCACTGGACTGGATCATTCCCATGGTATTTTATCCAACAATTGCAGGCCTAACTGGGCCACAAGAGGCGCTGGACAGGAGATGCTCTCAGGCCTCCCCTTCCCTAGAATGGCTGGCTGCCCTTGTGCCACGGGAGGAGCAAACAGGAGTCCGTTGCACAGTTCAGGGGTCTCTCTGCACATGGTATTGCATTCCTGGTCTTGTTTTGTATGAAGGGAAAGTGGCTGGCTGCCCAGAGGAACTCCAAACAAGAGTTGTGATTAACCTTTTGGTCAAGTGTGCTGCCGGTCCAAAGGGTGGGAGAGTGGCATTCTAACGCATACTTTAGTGTACACTGAATCATTTCAATGCCTTGAGGTGATTTTGCCTGTAGTCTGTTGATCTAGAGAGCATCCATCAGGAGTGGCAGGCAGAAGTGCAGGTCTGATTCTGTCACAGCCGGGATAGCTCAGCCAGTGGGGCAAAAGACTCTTCATCTCAGGGTCATGGGTTCAAGCCCCACATTGGGCAAAAGATTCCTGTATTGCAGAGGGTTGGACTAGATGACCCTTGGGGTCCCTTCCAACTCTATAGTTGGAACTCTATAATTCTATGATACCAGTATCACTTGTGGCACCCGTGCTGCAGGTTCACCACCCCATGGATCAGCAACTGGAAGCCTAAGGCAAGAGGAGAATAAGGATTGAATAGTGGCCAATCAGTGCTCTGGAGCACAGTTACACTCCTGCGCAGCGCAGCAATTATTGCATATGTGAGGATGCAATAATTCACTGCTAGATCACCTGAAACAGTGTTCTTCAACCTTGGATCCCCAGATGTTGTTGGATTATGGCTCCCATCATCTCCATCCATCTTAAATTAGCACCGGTAAGCCGCAGAACTGGGAGTGAAATCTGCCTGAAAGTCCAAATCCTGGAGAGCTGTTTCCAGTCAGATTACACAACACCTTGCAAGATGGGCCATTTGGCCAATTCAGTGTCAGTTGGTTTCATGCAACGTACCGTAGGTCTCCTTTGAGTTGCAAGGAATGCATGCATCCTCTACTTGCATCATTGTTTTCACAAATAACTCCCTTCTCTTGCTGTTACAGATCATGGCACTATTAAGAAAGTACTTGCTCCAGTTAATCAAACATCGAGCAGCTGCTTGCTGGAGGAGATTGACATATTCCCAAAGAAGCAGTGGGAGCCCATCAGGAGTCTGCAGATTTTACACAGCCAGAGTGCTCTGTTTGTGGGCCTTCAGAGAAGTGTGGTGAAGATCCCACTGAAGAGATGTCTGTTTTACAAAACACACAGGTATCTGGCTGGCTGACTGTGAGAAGTGCAGAATTCAAAGATATCAGGAATTTGTAAAAACGCATTACTGTTGGGGCCACCAGCCAATCCTAAAGAATTTTACTTGATCATTCAACTTCCACTTAATCTATTAATTGAATGGGGGGTGGGGTTCCTCCAAGATGCATTATCTATGAAGATCAACCCCCATAAAATAAAGAGTTTTGAGGGAAAACAAAACAAACAAAAAAATCAAGACTTACTGCTAGCTGAGGAGAAAGTGGTGTGGTATGTGCATGTAGTGGTGTGGTATGTGCATGGTTGCCACAGTTTCTCTGGTTTGCACATGTGCTCAAGGACAGTTGAGGTCCATTGCACCCATCCAAAATAGCCTCCTATCAATTAATCAGCTGAAGCTTTAATTGTTTAATATTCCAATTAAAGGGTTTAATAATTATCTAATCTCAGTAATATAATCTACAGTGCTTTTCCTTTTGGGACAAAGTAGAACATCTCCAGAAAACTATTAATTGCTCCAACAAATGGAGATTATCTGTAGGGAAATTCAACCTCTGAGACCTCTCTGATGAATGGGGAGGAGAGTTGGGGAAGGGCTAGAATTCTCCCTCCTACTCTGCCCTACTTGTCAAGTGTGATAGGTCTTTTGCTAGAAACTGCAGCTCTTTCTCAAGCACAGGTTGTTGGTATCCATCTGTCTCGAGGGACAATGGAGTGCTCCTCCGGGGGTAAAGTCAAACTGCTGTGTTAGCAGCACTGAAGTGACCTCGGGGGTGCAAGGCTGGGCAGCATGTATGAAGGTCCTGGGCTGCCCAGATGACAAGACCCCTCTCTCAGCCTTGCTGATGTCCAGACGGAAGCAGAGCAAAAGGCTTGGCCCCAGCTTGGCTGCAGGAGTTGCCGGAAGGGGGTGTACAAGGCGCCACCCAGCTGCCTTCAGGACTCCACTCTGGATTTGTGCAGGGTTCACTCCTGAGCCTTTTCTTCTCCTTAATGTGTCCCACAAGGCAGGTGGTACAGGTTTTTCCTCAGGGTCTACTCCCAAAGCCTTTCTCATGAATGAATATAGTCACAAGGCAGCAGCAGCAGCAGAAGAAGAGTTTGGATTTGATATCCCGCCTTTCACTCCCCTTCAGGAGTCTCAAAGCGGCTAACAATCTCCTTTCCCTTCCTCCCCCACAACAAACACTCTGTGAGGTGAGTGGGGCTGAGAGACTTCAAAGAAGTGTGACTGGCCCAAGGTCACCCAGCAGCTGCATGTGGAGGAGACGCGAACCCGGTTACCCAGATTACGTGACTACCGCTCTTAACCACTACACCACACTGGCAGAGATTTAGGATCAGAGTTTTCCTTCTCCTAGATGGGCTCCCTTCCCAGGTTGACAAGTCCTCTGTGCCCCTCTACAGCACATGCCTTCTTGAGCGTGGACCCACTTGAAGCCCTTCCTGGTGCATGATTATACTGCAGTCTGATGTTTTGGGTTTGTGTTTCCAGTGCATGTGTTGGATCCCAGGATCCTTACTGCGGCTGGGACCTGGTGCTCAAGAAGTGCACACCACTGGAAGAAAGCCTGAGTATGAGTCAGTGGGAGCAAAGCATCTCATTGTGTCCAGTAAGTTCAATTCAGATTCTTCTTTTCCCTGAGTCCAAGTGATTCCCGCAGAAGTAAGTCTGAGTATTTGGGTCAAGGAAGTGATTATGCACAAATAATGTCAGTTCAAGCCTTCTTGTCTCTCTGATCTGAGCTACAGGCTGAACCTTTCTTCTTTCCTCTCCAAGCTGTTACGCAGCATGATTTGTATGTCTGAGTCATTAAGTTATCCACCAACAGTCTCACAAGCATAACAAGAGAAGATCCGTCTGTTGCAGCTGTAGGATGCTGGCAATTGCAGTTGTTGCAGAGAAGTGGAACGTCAGGCTGGCTGCGGAGCCTGGCACAGGGATTGGGACATCCCAAGAGATGTGTGCTGTTGGCAGGAAGTGGGAAGGAATCCAAGGCTGTGCTGCAGGGCACTCAGGGAAATGCAGGTGTGGAGCAGATTGGGAAGAAGGGAGTCTTGAGGCAGAAGAGTTCAGACAGGAAGCAGGGGGCTGAGCAGTCAAAATCTAGCAAGTTAGGTAGGCGAGCCCGAGTCTGAGGAGAAGGGGCTCCGTGAAAGGAGAAGTTGATAAAGAGGAAGACTGCCAGGAAGCTTCCCATGGGGCCCAGTGACAAGTGATGCTGTAAGCTGGCCCCGGAGGGCTGTGGGTTGGAGAGGCAGGAATGCCAGGCCAGGCAAATGGGAGGAAGGCTGGAGGTCTCTTGAGCCTGTTGCTCCCAGCCTTGTTTAACTTGCTCATGGGACTTGGTAATGTCACACTTGCTCCCGGTGATCTGCCTGATGGGTTTGTTGAGTCCAGACTAATTTTCTTTCATTCTTACACCTTTGCACTGCATGATAGCCTTTTATCTGTGTCAATGCTAGTTGGATATGCTGCTTTTCTCTAAGCTTGAGGTATGTTGCACTGGTGACCAATGTCATTCACATAATCATATATCATCAATGATTACAGCTAGTGGACTATCGATGAAGGGAGACAGGCATGCTGTTGGGTGGTTGAAGGATTTCTGACATGCATTCACCGCCTTCCAAGGTGTTTGGTTTTTAAGGTAGAGATTGTGTATTGAAACAACTTCCACAACACTTAAAATGGCTGTCTACTTTCAGCCTATTTATTTTTAAGCCTGTGTTTCAACTCAATGCACTGAGTATCTACTTCAATTTATTTCTGGTCTATATGTATGAACTGAATTGCAAAACTGTGAACTGAACAATTTCCCCGAAGAACCTAAGGTAATGTTGATGGCAGCAGGAAGCCAGTCTTTTTGATACACAATCATAGTATCTGCAGATTGCTGCATATAGCACAGCTGTTCGGGGTGTTGAATGGCTTGATGAACCCTGGCTGCCTCTGCTAAGAGACAGCTGGTATGTGAGACAGCTGGTAATAAGTTTTGGGCACACTGTGGCCATGATCCAGCAGCTCCAGTTGTACATGCTCGGTCTTGAAGAGGCAAAAATACTCAACATGCATAATGAAAAATGTCTTGTGTGCAGTGAGATAATTTCCCCTTTTGTAGAAAAGATGGAGAAAGCCTTTTGGTCTAGAATTTTGAGGAAATGGTAAAATGACAGCGATTGACACACATTGCCAGCAGAATCGCATCATAGTACAGTCCTCATAGGACTGTATCACTTCATAATGAAAGTGAGGAAGTCCCATGTTTAAATTTTCCCCATATGCAAAAACTCCCTGTGTATGGAAAGCTGTCACATCAGGGAAATAAAGCCTTTTTTCCCAGGCATGCTAATTTTTGAAATGCAGAAGTGTTTTTTGTTGTTGTTTTTAATGAGAAATATTCAAGCATATGAAAGCAGTATAATTCAGCAAGAGCTGAGCTCCATGACTGCTGTGATTATTACCTTAACTATGGCAACCAGAGCTTGTCTTTTTGCTTTCTAGGTAAGGAATCTGACTGTGGATGGCCATTTTGGAGCCTGGTCAGAGTGGAAGTCTTGCTCCCACGTGGACGGCTCCAGTGTGGGCTTTTGCCTCTGCAGAAGACGCTCGTGTGACAGCCCAGTTCCAAAATGCGGAGGGCGGCAGTGTGAAGGGCCAAGTCTAGAAGTGGCCAACTGCTCCAGGTGAGCGAGAGAAAGAGGAGGGGACCTGAAGGGGTGGGGAACTTTTCTGCAAATGGGTATTGATTTGGGCCACTCCATACATGTTTTAGGTGTAAATGTAGGATCTTTTAGGTATAAACCTTAAAATGTCAACTATGGACGTGTATAGGATGTAATTTTTAAAAGAAAAAATCACTGGAGTAGTGGGAGAAAGGGGTGCTTAACACTTTCCTTGCCTGTCCTTTCCCCTCAGTCCAGATTTCCACAATCCCTTCCAAACAGCTGTTTCCCACGTAGGTTCAGAGTTCTGATCCCTTATTCTTCTAGAAATGGAGGCTGGACTCCTTGGACATCCTGGTCCCCTTGCAGCACTTCCTGTGGGATAGGCTTCCAAGTCCGCCAGCGCTCTTGCACCAACCCAAGCCCTCGGCATGGAGGCCGTGTGTGTGTGGGACAGAACCGGGAAGAAAGGTAAGCTGCTTTCTCCTCGTCATTGACTTAACCTTTAGGTGTCTCCTTGATTCTGTCAACCTCTTTCATTTCTCCTCCTTTGTGTCAATCAGCCTTTGCTCCTCCAATTTCTGCTATTTCTGCTTGTAGCATCCTTATAGTTACTGAGGGAATAAAAATTCAGTTGCAGTTTTCACTTAGTTGGGATCTCCCCAAATCAGCATTGCCACATAGTTCTGCCTCTCCCTGCAGTGCCTTTAGCCTGGCGCATGACTGCCTTCGAAACCTGCAATTCAGGGGAAAGTGTATGATCTCTGCACTGGATTGTTAGCCAGCTGGTTTTTGATTTCTTCACTGAGTATTCTAAGGCTCTGTAAAGCTCTAGAGAATGCTTTCAAGGTTGTAGCTGCCTAACAATCTATGTTACATTAAAGCAGACTATACTTAAAAAGTATTTTAATTGCTATATAAAGCTCACCTCTTCCAGCTTGGCAGAGCTGGGGTTCCTCATGCTTCCACCACACAGGCTCCATCACACTTTAAAGCAGAGGTTTTAAAATTCCCTGCTGTCAGGATACTCTTTACAACTTGACCTGTCTGCTTCTGGACCCCAGCACATCTGAAACAAAAATCTGGGGCATTGCAAAATCTTCTGGAGAGTTTTCAGGGGAAGCAACCCAGAAGATGCCCAAGGCTTCCTTGCAGATGTGCTTTGCAAGGGAAGATCTGTAATAATGCAGGAAGAGCTGCCCTTTGGGGAGGCTGTCCACTCTGGCTGAGTTCTCAGAAGCTCCAGGGCTTTCCTGGGCGCAGTCTGAAACTTCCCACCGGTATAATGACCAAGGAGGGGAGCCAAGGGCCAGGCTGCGTGGAAAAGAGCAGGCTTTTATCTTTGATGGTATCTTCTAAGTTCTGTGGAATGAAAAGCAGAATGCAACTAGCCAGACCGCTGTGAAAGAAGCAGAAACTGCTCATGCAAGTAAATGGTGTGGCAAGGGAGCAGGTCACTGCCAGCCTTCTCCCAGCCCTGGGACACGTGGAGATAATTGCTGTAGTTAATTCCTTTTGCCTCATCATAACTATTACTAAGCTACATCACCAAATACCGCCAGTATTGCTGCCCCAACCCTGTAAGTGTGCTGGTGTTGCGTTTGTGAGGTGCTCAGTCACCATAAGAACGAGCATCTGTTCCCATTCTATGGAGGGAAATATGAAGTCTGTGTGAGCACAATGAATTCTTTTCCAGGAAACAAGCTTGAGTTTGGAGTCACTGGGGGGAAGGGACCAGCTTGTGTGCATGTTTTTAATCATCTGTCGCTCCTCCCCCTCTCCCTTCCACACCTTCAAATAGCAATTGCTATCTTTGGGGAGATTGACTGTGGCCTCAGTCGATGCATCAAGGGTCATGTCACTGGCCTGGCAATTTTTCCATGTCACCCTCTCACTTCTGCCCTCATCACTTCCAGACGCAGGGTCAGTGCAGAGGTCTCCAGTTTCACAGATCTAAAACCCTTGCATTGCTTGTTTTGCAGACTCGCTGCAAAACATAAGCCCTCTGGGTCCTGAGAAAAGAAGAAATTAACAGGCAGGGGAAGAGCAGCAGGGGAAAAGCACTTCCTGCTAGCTTGAAATGCTTCCAGAAAGAGGATTAATCAGACTTTGCTCAAAATCCTGCGTTCCAGCAGATTCACGCCCACAATGAGACTCGGAGGCTTCTGGGGCTTGTCTGCTTGGTACAGCAATTTAACATGTGTGCTGTGGCTCATTCTGACTGGGAGGAAAATGTGAAGTTGGCTTCATGTCTCGTTTTGTTTTATTAAAAGCAAAACAGTTTTTACAAACTCTCTGGCTGCAGTCGAGAGTCCTGTGCATGTACTGGGCTTGAGTTGTCTGCTGTGCTTTTGTGTGTGTGTGTGTGTGTGTGTGTGTGTGTGTGAGAGAGAGAGAGAGAGAGAGAGAGAGAGAGAGAGAGAGAGAGAGATAACTGCCAGTAGGGACAATATCCTTGAACGTGTAGTGCTTGATATGGGGCAATTTTCGGTTGGGTATTGTCAGGGGACTGCCATCGGAACAGGGGAGGGAGGCAGGGGAATACAGAGAGCCTATGAGGCTTCTGAGGAGCAGCTCCTCTCCAGCAGTGGGGAAAGCCACACCTCCAGTGGAGCAGAGAGGGAAGGAGCCAGCCAAGCGAGGAGAGGGCTGGAAGATGCTGCTCAGAGAGCCCAAGCGCCTCACCTAGCCCGGCTGGCCAGGAGGCAGACACGCCACTTCCATCGCCCAGCCTGCGCGGGGGGGGGGGGGGGGGGTGAAACGCAAGGAGGGGAGGAGGAGATTTGGGGTGACTAAGTTCTTATGTTGGGGAGAAGCCAGAAGAAGCCACTCCCAGATCGTGCAAGTGACTAAGACGGACATGAACTTGTTGGTTCCGCACTGTAAATAGTTTGCACCAATAAAACCTGTAAAAGACAGGTTGGAGTCCTGCCTGGTTACTCACGAGCAAACACCACCCGCATCTGACAGGTATCATGGTATTAATTTTTATAAGTTGGTTGCTACAGAAAAAGTATCTAAGCAACTTACAAAACTATAAGAAAATAAAGCATAACATAGCACCAGGAGAAAAGAACAATGCTTTACAATAAAAGCCATACAACAAACAACAATACATAGAAAAAAGCAGGAAAAAAACAGCAGCAAAAACTTTGGCAGCTGAAAAATCCACAACTGAAAAGGCCTTCATAGTCAATTTTGGCAAGCTGGAATGTGTGCAATCCAGATGATAAAGGTTCTGGAAACAAAGCCTTATGAGGAACGGTGGAGGGACTTGTGTACGGTATGCTTAGCCTGTAAAGAGGAGACTGAGAAGAGATACGATAGCCATCTTCAAATAGATAGCCATCTTCAAATATCTCAAGGGCTGTCACATAGACAATGGAGCAAGTTTGTTTTCCCCTGCTTTGGAGGGTAGGACTTGAACCAATGGATTCAAGTTACAAGACATGAGATTCTGACTAAACATCAGGAAGAACTTTCTGACAGTAAGAGCTGTTTGACAGAGGAACAGACTCCCTCTTTTCCATAGCTGCAATAGCCTAGAACTCAGACAACCTTTTAAAATTGTTGGTCTATTTGCATGTTTCAAAAATCTAGCAAGTCAGATCTTAGCTGCTACCAGCAAAAATTGAACTAAATCAAGATGGGTCACGGTCTCTGGAATATATCCTGACAGGAATATAGTGGTACCTCTGGTTACGTACTTAATTCGTTCTGGAGGTCCGTTCTTAACCTGAAACTGTTCTTAACCTGAAGACCACTTTAGCTAATGGAGCCTCCCGCTGCCGCTGCGCCACCGCCACGCGATTTCTGTTCTTATCCTGAAGCAAAGTTCTTAACCTGAAGCACTATTTCTGGGTTAGTGGAGTCTGTAACCTGAAGCATATGTAACCTGAAGCGTATGTAACCCAAGGTACCACTGTACCACTGGTACATGTGGTAATAAGTTCCTTGTTATGGCACATAAAATATGTAAAATAACTACACAGTGTTTTCTCAAAAGACGACAGTCCCACCATGTGTGTATGTAGGTTCTTTTACTCACACTTGTTCACATGCATCCCTTATTGTTACAATTCGTCTCCCCATCCTCCATCTTGCCCTTTTTTTCAAAATTCTGAATGTAACCTTTTTGAAGCAGAGACCAGTCCTATATATTACCACAAAATATTATGGTAAGACCACAATCATATTCCGCTTCACATTGGTCTATGATTCTATGTATGTGTACCTTCTTGATAGTGAAAGCACTAAACCCTGTTGTTAAATAATGCAAATAGCTGTGACCAGGTATACTGTTTCTTTTCTCTTTTGCTTCCCTTCTCACAGGTATTGCAATGAGTACCTGCTGTGCTCTCCACACATGTTCTGGACTGGCTGGGGTGCCTGGGAACGTTGTACATCCCAGTGTGGAGGCGGGATCCAGGCCCGCCACAGAACCTGTGAGAATGGCCCTGACTGTCCCGGCTGCAGCATGGTGAGTCACACATTAATTGTTCTAAATGTGTATATGCACACCATATTTTTCGCCCTATAGGACGCACCGGCCCATAGGACGCACCTAGATTTTTTTGGGGGGGGGAATAAAGGGGAAAAAAATTATTTCCCCACCCGCTGTCCCCCGAGCTTGTGGGGCTGGCGGTGGGGCTCTCCTGAAGCCTGGAGAGCGAGAGAGGTTGGCAGCGGCGTAGCGTGGGTTGTCAGCACCCGGGGCAAGGCAAGTAATTTGCGCCCCCTAACCCGTGGATTTGCGCCCCCTAACCTGTGGATTTGCGCCCCCTAACCCATGGATTTGCCCTAACCCCAGATGTTGCGCCCGGTGCGGCCGGCCCCCCCTACACCCCCCACGCTACGCCACTGGAGGTTGGTGCGCACCGACCCCTCTCGCTCTCCAGGCTTCAGCGAAAGCCTGCATTCGCCCCATAGGATGCACACACATTTCCCCTTCATTTTTGGAGGGGGGAAAGTGTGTCCTATAGGGCGGAAAATACGGTATTTTATATTTTTATGACCTTAATATATATTCATGAGATGATTTTGTAGCATACTAAGCTGTGACAGAGATACTGACACAAACTGGTAATGGTGAAACCTAATATCTACCTACCTACCAACCAACCAACCTACCTATAGATACAGATATATAGATAGATAAATAGATAGATGTATACTGACATTCAGAGCCTGGCCTGTGTTGACCAGGTTAAACTACTGCCATAGGCGCCGACTCCATGGGGCCTGAGGGGGCCCGAGCCCCCTCAAAAATTCGTTTGGGGGGGCTCTGCCCCCCCAATAATTTAAGAAAGTTATTAGTTTCGCGCACTGCTTCCCCGCGAAAGCGGGCGGAGGCGGCGAAGCGGCGGCGAGATCTAGGCTGCCCGGGGAGCCGCGCCGCGGCCAGGCGGGCCGGAGTCCCCTCGGGGGTCGGGGGCTGCCTGCCCTCGCCTCGCTCCTCCGCGGCCTCCGCCCAGGATGCTGCCGCCCGGCCCTCGCAGTGCCGGCGAAACCCCGAGGCGCTCCTTGCTCACGCTGGCGCGGCTGCCCATGGCCCGCCCGCCCTCGCCCCTCCCGGCCCGCCAGCGCCGCCCCCTTTCTCGGGAAGGGAGAACCCGCCGCCGCTGGCCAGAAGGGGGAAAGCCGAGGCGAGACAACCTCCCGTTGATCATTCGCTTAGAAAACTTTCCGGGGCAGGACCCCGGTATGGCCCCCCCCAATATTTTTTATAAGTCGGCGCCCCTGACTACTGCAATTCCTTGCTTGTTGGGCTGCCTTTGAAGACTTCTTAGAAACTTCAGTTGGTACACAATGCAGCAACTGGCAGAACAACCCAAACTTCCTTTGTCTTGGACGGTGTATTGAGCAGAGATGTCTTTCTGCTCAACTGTGTAGGCTGGGGTTATCCAGGGTGGGGAGGAGGGTTGGGGCTGAGCTGGCCCAGGATCCCCTGGCTCTTAAGCTGATCTCCTGGCTGTTGGGTGAGGCACTGGGACCAACCTAGAGCTGATCATTGTATCAGCCAGGATCTGGCATTGATTTGGCCTGGTCATTCTCCGCAGGACCACCCTCCATAGCAGCCACGATTAACAGCTGGGCTGTGGTTGCTCCAGTGACTCCCCCACCCTGCAAAGTCCCACTGGAGGGGAGTGAGGGCAAGGAATGCAGCCTGGATTACTAACTGGGACTGATGATTCAAAACCTGCTCTTAAACAATGCTGGTAGCTGCGTGTCCATTTCAGGGCACAACACAAAGCCCTGACGCTTCCCTCTAACATCTGGAGTGGCCTGAGACCTCGGCACTGGTTCTGTTTTGCACCTGAGGCGAAATGAGCTGGGTGATTACCAAGGAGAAGGACTTTTGGTCATGGCCCCCTGCTTCTGGAATGCCCTCCTTAGGGAGGCTCAACTGGTGCACCAGGGAAAGATGTTTTCATTTGTCCAGGCATTCTAGCATGGGATGCAAGCTGGATTTAATGTTTGTTTGATCTGCTCTCTTGAGTTTCACTGCTGTGTTGATCTACTCTGTGTCCTTGTTTTCATTGTTGTTTCACTTGCATGTTTTCCCCGTAGTTTTACTGAAGTGTGACCCATAAATTAAATAAATAAAAGTGGGATCAACCTGGGTCTCAAGCCAGTGTCTCCTGCTCCCGATCCCCTCGCTTCTTCTCAGTGGCCTCTGGGAATGGCAGCTTCAGGCTTCTGGAATGGTGCCCTTTCAGTCTTCGGAGTGGAAAGGGTTACTTTGATCTTCCTTGGAGAACCTTTAATTCCGAATGGTTAAAAAAAAGGGTCAGAGAGAGAGAGTGCGCAATGTCATAAGACAGCGCAAGCAAAGACCTGTGTTGACCTGCCGTGGCTTTTTATATTGAAGGGTGTGATTTGGCATTTACCCATGAAAAGTCAATGGCAGTGCACAGGGTAGAAGGGGGGAAATGCTTCTCTTTTTAGCTGCTGTAATTATGACTCTCATTTGAAGCTGTGTTATAGCTTGTTCGTGCTAACTGTATATTTAGAAGGAAAAGCCAGAGATTATGTGCTGAGCAGCATTAACCCGAGGGCCTAAAAATGAGAAGACTTTGTAGTAAAATGTGAGTTGTTCAGTGGCTGCTGGTTCGAACAAAGTGGTTTGCCAGCCTTTGCCAACCTGGTGCCCTGCAGATGTTTTGGACTGCAAATCCCATCAGTCCCAGCCAGCAGAACCCTGAGCTGATAGAACTGTAGTCCACAACATTTGGAAGGCACCAGATTGGGGCAGGCTGAGCTTACAAAAGATGTGGCATCCATCGTTTCCCTCGAGACAGACAGGTGCCAAGAAAAATTCTAAAAGCTATTCTGGGAGCAACAACAACAACAAAATCCAATAAAGAAATAAACCAACTAAAAATCGTCAAAAGTAGCAGCTGCTGCCTCGGAATCCTACAGTCTAGTTCTTGGGTTTGTCTCATAATGAATATTATAGTAAGGTTGTGCTTTATTAATGCAGGCATTGTGAGTATAGGAGCACCCAAATAACCTTAATTTCCATGTTTAAACAATGATATTATAGTCTCTAAACCCCTTTGGCCCAGAGAGTGTATGCAAAGTTTCAAGGTGTTTGTGGGCCATGCTAGACACTAAATAGAAGTAATCAACCCCTTTCCTTCAGGAGTATCAAGGCTGCAACACCAGCCCCTGCCCAGAGTTGAAAAAGACAACTCCTTGGACCCCATGGACTCCGGTGAACATCTCCGACAACGGTGGGCACTATGAGCAACGATTCCGATACACCTGCAAGGCACGGCTGCCTGATGCAAGTTTGTTAGATGTGGGAAGGCAGAGGATTGAAATGCGTTACTGTTCCAGCGATGGGACCACTGGATGCTCAACAGATGGTAAGCAGCCATGTGCATCAGAATCTTAGGTTTCTTGCCATTGCTATGGCTGGAGGTGACTTTGGTTTTGTTGGTACTGATAGAACCACTAGCAAAGCACCTATTGCCACAGTGGGCAAAAGCAGGACACGCTTTGTGGAAGATCATAATGAGGTGCGTCCAATAATATCGTCAGTCCAGGAGCAACCTCTCCCGCCCCAAGAAGTCACCGACTTTGCCATCAGCCTGAATTGGGTCCCTAGGCATAAAAGGGTCCTCAAAGGTCATCAGCTGAGACCTTTCCTGCTACTGCAGGAAATCTGTTACTGATTAAGGGACCACATGCTGTTCTCAAGGACAAAGTTCAGGTGAGGATCAAACATACTGCCTCTGTCAGATACTGATGATTCCAGTATCAGTAGTGTGGCAGAATTTGCCCATCTCTAGTGGCTCCCCTTTGACATTGTGCTCTTTGATTAAGAAAGTAAATTAGCTATTGACTCCTGTGGCACATACATCTCTCCCGCGCGCACTGCACAGTCAACGGGTGCCGTTCCTTTCTGTGGCAAAGGAGAACATGCTGCTGCGGGGGAGACCATGTCCCAAAGTGTGGTGATATACGGTAGGAACTTTGGGCAGAATCTGGTGCCTTCCTTTCCCCAGCATCCTTCTGTAATGCAATATATCATGCACTGGAAGCCTTCGTGCCTGCTCAGCCTCTCCTTGAAAACCTCACAGAAGATTCTGTAACCTTCCCAGGTAGCTGGATTGATTGCTGAACAGCTCTTATCATTGGGACATTTTTCCTAACATTGAAACTGGTAGAAAGCTATAGCTCTTCCTCATTTCCTGACATCTTTTACACATTTGAAACCTCTCAACTTTCAGTCTCCTTCCTTGCAGCTAAATATAACCAGTCTTCTGATTTCATTCTTACAATGTTCAGTCTAGATTTCCCCCCCCTTAATCATCTTCATTGCTCTCATCTGAACGGGGCATTTTTTCAATGTTTTTTTCTGCTTCTTTCTGTTGTGGCACCCAGAACTTTACATTGTGTGCCAATTTGCCAGTACTTCATAGAATCTTATTGAAATTTCTCAGAATGCCTCCCAGTTAAAATGGCATATTCCATTTTTGCCACAACATCAGCCTCCTGGTAATTCATTATTTATCCCAAACCCTTCTTGGCAAACTTAAAAGTTTTTCCAGTTATGTCCCATCTCATGCATTTGATTTTTGCTCCCTGTGAGTAATACTTTATATTTTCCCTTAATAGGCTTCATCTTAATACTGTCTGCCCAGCTGTCAAGTCTGAGATTGGTTTGAACTTGTATCTTATCCTCTAAAAAGTTGGCAGTTCCCCCTTTTTTTATATCATCCTTTCCTTTGATGAGTGTGCAGCCCATTCTTTCACATGCTGCTTCACCCACCACAAATCCCTGCAAAATAGCATTTGGTACCTAGTTCCAGTCCAGTATTTTGGTGGCTTGTCAGTCAGTTGCATGTCATGCGTCCACCTAATCATGAAGTCTACCTTTTTAAAAAGATTTCTAGGAGAGTCACCAGTGCTCCTTGCCTGGAGTTTAAAAATCACATATCTCCTGCTGGATGGCAAAATATTAAATAAGCCTGAGGGGACAACAGCTGGGAAGATTGGAGAGAGGAAGAATAATCACCCTTTGCCCCCCAACCACTGATTTCAAGCTTCCCCTTCAGTTTGGGAACCTGAGATAATGTGGAGTTTCCATTTTGGAAGCTGTGGCAATACTGCCAGGTGCAATTCAGCCAGGATATCCCTCAACCAAACCCTCCTTTGAAATCTTTCACAGCCGTAGTACTTTTTTGTGCTATTAAAAGCCAGAGACTCAGACAGGTGAAGTGAATGGGCTTAGTCTATCCTCACTGTTTTCCCTCAGTTTTTTATTGCTGTAGTGCAGCTTGCCACAGCACATGCAGGTGTTGGCTAGAGCTCCCTTGCTCTCGGATTCTTGTTTGCATGTGTGTAGAGGTAGGCAGGTGAATTTCTGGTGCAAATGGAAGCATGATGTGTTTGGGAAGCAAAATTCAGAATATAGTATAGCAGCTTGCAAACAGAGGCCCCTTCAAGACTGTCACTATTTTGTGGGATGAATCCAAGCACATTCTGGGAAATAGAGGTTTGCACTCTCTCTGGCTCCCTTTTGCTGCTCCGAACAGGCACTGAAAAGTGTGGAATGAACAAATGATTAATGTGAAGATGTATAACCGCCGTGTGAGCAGCGCAGGATGGCTGCTCATTGTCGTCTTAACTTCCCTGCAAACAAATCAGAACGAATGTTCGATATAATATGACCTCTGCATAAGCTTTGTGCAAGTAAATAAGAATGAATGCTCAATAAATAGGTTGCCAAAAGGAGCCCAGAGAAGAGGACTTTCCTTCTCTGACAGTCCTTTGGGGTTCTTAGCTGAGCCCAGAGGAGACAGAGCGCTTCCAGTCTCTCCTCTTGCCCACATGGAATTCCTTCTCACCTAGTGCTTAAGTACAAGGCGGAAATATGGCTGCTTTGAAATGCTTGCGGCGCCATTTCTTGCCACATTCTTCATCTCAGTGCCTTCCTGCCCCATTTTTAAACAATCTCCCAAGGACAGATCTTTCACTGCAGCAACATTGTCGCCATTGTGCAGCATTTCCTAAGGCTCCACCAAACTTATGTTGTTACAACTTGTCCATTACTCCAGCTCACCCTTGACTCTGGGCCAGGAGACAACAATAGCAGGCGCTCCTTTTTCTGGCAGCATCCCAAATATCCAAAGGCTTTTATCATTGTCTCCCTTAACTTTGATTTTTTTCTTAATTAAAAATGGCCTGGTAATTGCAACGGTTGAGAGTCTGCAAATGAAAGTAGTTCTAAGATTGAAGGAAGAGAGCGAAAAAGAACCAATGTGCAGGTTAGGAGACTGAGCCAAGAAACCCAAGATTCAAATCTTGCCTCTGTCATTAACTCAGTAGGTGGTCTCAGTCTAGCTACTCTTTTCGTCCAGCATTTACAATATGGAGAAATACTATTGGCCTACCTTGCTGATTTTTTGTACGGATTATTGAGATAAAGTTCATGAGATCCTTAGAACATCTCTTATCTGCTATATGTGAATGTCCACACAACTGGGGCCTGCAACAAAAGGCTAATGCTGTGGACTGATCTTGTTCAGGTTTCCTGTCAGCCAGCCAGGCCCTTGTTCTCCTTGTCCAGTCAGCATTCTGTGTCCAGGAAGCAAGCTCAGTCCCTGCTGGACTCTTGGGTTGCATCTTTAGGGTCCTTTTCCTTTAAACACGTTGACTTCTGCAAATCTTGGTGTTTCCTTGAACAAGACAGTGCCTCCCTCTTGTTTCTCAGAGGCCCAGTTTTGGGAAGTGTCATGTGGGAACTTTGATTATCTTTTGTAATACGACACCCTGTACAAAAATTTGGCACCCTCAAATGGATCTTCCCAATTTTGCACCCCCTCAGCTTGGCGCCCTGTGTGGGGGAACCACCCGTGCTACCCTAAGTCTGGCCCTGGGGGAGTTTCCTATGAGAGGGAGGGATGTCGCTGTACAGACCACAGATACATTCAGAGAGGTTGGGGGGGGGGGGTTGATCTGATACATAAGGCTGCAATTCTATGCACATTTACATAGGAGTAACCTTACTCCTGCCAACCTAGCAGTTTGAAAGCACATCATGTGCAAATAGATAAATAGGGACCGCTCCAGCTGGAAGGTAAACGGCGTTTCCATGCGCTGCTCTGGTTCACCAGAAACGGCTTAGTCATGCTAGCCACATGACCCGGAAGCTGTAAGCCAGCTCCCTCGGCCAGTAAAGCGAGATGAGCGCCGCAACCCCAGAGTCGGCCATGACTGGACCTAATGGTCAGGGGTCCCTTAACCTT
Organism: Podarcis muralis; assembly: GCF_964188315.1. Classification (NCBI taxonomy): domain Eukaryota; kingdom Metazoa; phylum Chordata; class Lepidosauria; order Squamata; family Lacertidae; genus Podarcis; species Podarcis muralis. The sequence goes on from NC_135662.1 coordinate 90,495,006, forward strand.
TAACCTTACTGAGAGGAATGAGATTTGCCCCTAAGCAAACAGGTATACAGGGCTGTGATAAAAAAAGGTTTCCTATCTACAGCGGTACCTCTAGTTATGAACTTAATTTGTTCCAGAGGTCTGTTCTTAACCTGAAACTGTTCTTAACTAGAGGCGTTCTTTCACTAATGGGCCTCTTGCTGCTGCCACTGCGCCACCGGCACATGATTTTCGTTCTCATCCTGGGGCAAGTTCTCAACTTGAGGTAATTATTCCAGGTTAGCGGAGTTTGTAACCTGAAGCGTTTGTAACTCGAGGTAGCACTGCATCTACCTACCCTACCTATCTAATGTAGGTTGTGCAGAGAGTCAGTCAATCAATCAATCAATCAATCAATCAGTTAATAACCTTTTTTTAAATAAAACTTGTTTCACATTTCATAAGAGTCATACACAAATCATGCTACACAAAAATAATCATCAGAAATATCTCATAAAAAGGACACAGAATTGATTATAAATGTAGACTGGACTTTGGGTTCATTAAATATGCCTTGCAGGTCCCCATATTTGTTGTATACTCCGCCCAGTAGATTTTTGGAAAAGAATCAATTTGACTAAAATTAACTCTCTTGAATTTTATACATCTATTCTGCTTTAGTTGGGCTTCAGTTGGTTTTTTCAGTGTTTAGCCCTGCCCTGTTTAATTGCCTCCAGATTGCTGTTTTTCATGACTTTGTCAAGGCCACTTTGGGTCTATGCCACTGTCAGCTTTGCACTACAGTCAGATTTGATACCAAATTATATTTTTTGTGTACACTTTTTAAATATCTCAGTAGTAAAATTACTGGTGGGAGAATTCAAATTAAATCAGAACAGTATTTTTTAAAAAACAAAACACCATCATTGTGTTCCTTAGTAGGCACATTTTTGTGTACCATGTGCATCCGTTTCTTGCAGGTGAATTCCTGCATTCTGGGCGTCACTCAGCTCACACCATTAACGGTGCCTGGTCCCCTTGGTCTCCCTGGTCCCAGTGCAGCCGCGATTGCAGCAGAGGCATTCGAAACCGCAAGCGTATTTGCAACAACCCTGAGCCAAAGTACGGGGGGCTGCCATGTCTGGGACCCTCCCTGGAATACCAGGAATGCAACATGCTCCCTTGCCCAGGTAAGTGGCCAAGGAAATGAACAAAAGGGTTTCTTTAAAAAAAAGTTTCTGAGGACAGTAGTAGAGATTTTATACACATAGTGTAATCCTATGCATGTCTACGCAGGAGTAAGCCTCATTGACTTCAGTGGGACTTACTCCAAGCTAAGAGTGTATAGGACTGCAAGCTAACTGCTTAGCATTTTATTTCAATTGACTTTTAATTAGGAGATGTATCTTTGTTGTCTCTGCTGTCTTTTAATCACTGTGTAAATATTAATTTTTACAGTTGGATTGCTGACTTGTTTTACTGTTCCTTTTGCTTTATTATTTAAATTGTGATGGTTTTGGTGGTGGTGGTTTCTTTGGGGTGTTTTTTTTAAGTGAGATGTAGAAAGAAGGCACAAAAGTTACTTTTGAAAGGGCTTCAAATTTCCTTGATTTTTCTGTCAGATGCCACTAGGCCCATCATCCTCCACTTTGGAAAATGTCCCGTTGGGATGGGCTTTTGTCCCTCTGTCCTATATCAATAAAAATATTGTGATCTCTTTCTAGAGGGGCAATTTTAAAACATTGAATTTTTGGAATCTAGAAAAATGCCTGAAACTCTTTGCTTGGAGACTCTTGCCATTACTTATGGGGGTTTTGGCTATGAAATACAAATGAAAATGATTCAGTGGGTCAGTGCATCTGGCTGTGAATTGGAAGGTTGATGGTTTGAGCCCACCCAGGGGTGGCTGTGGAGAGGATCCCTTCATTGCAGGGGGCTGAACTAGATGACCCTTGATTCTAATTGGCTGCTGGCCATGATGAGTTTGTACTACATGGGTAGGCAAACTAAGGCCCAGGGGCCGGATGCGGCCCAATCGCCTTCTCAATCCGGCCCATGGACGGTCTGGGAATCAGTGTGTTTTTACATGAGTAGAATGTGTCCTTTTATTTAAAATGCATCTCTGGGTTATTTGTGGGGCATAGGAATTCGTTTGTTATTATTTTTTCAAAATACAGTCTGACCGGCCCCCTGCTGAAAAAGTTTGCTGACCCCTGGTGTACTACCTCCAGTGTCTGAGGTGGCATGTCACAGAATACCAGTTGCTGGAAATTACCGGGGGAAGAGTGCTGAAGCCCTCATGCTTATGGGGTTCCCAAAGGCCCCTGGTCTGCCAAACTCTTCTTGTGTTCTTAATTCAACTATTTATCTCCATATTGAGAGGAAAGAAACAATGTAGTTTTGTCATTTCCCAGTTGATGGAGGTTGGTCCTGCTGGTCATCGTGGTCGAAGTGCTCCACTACTTGTGGAAGTGGCCATTATATGAGGACTCGCTCGTGCAGCAGCCCAGCGCCAGCTTACGGAGGTGATATCTGCCTAGGACTCCACACCGAAGAAGCACTCTGCAATACACAGCAATGCCCAGGTACAGGCAAGCCCAGCTCATTCATTCTCTTGCTTTTCTGCAGAACAAAAGAGCTCCCTGCCCCCATTTTATCTCCACAACCCTGTGCAAATGGTGAGGCTGAGGCGCCCAGGTGCTCCGTGGTGGTGCAAAGTCTCCACACCAGGCTGTAAAACAATCTCTGCCTTGATACCGGCAATGTCCTAGACCGACCCCACACATCACTAAGAGCTGCCACCACAAAGAGCACCCTCAGGTTCAGTGCCCCCCTATAGAGGAGGGCTCATTTACATTGCATAGTGATGTTGTCACATCATGCGTTGAGCCTCTGCTAGTGATGCAGAGAAGTGGCCATGAAACTTTGTGTGCTGATGTCAGGTCGTAGGGTCTGTGGTCGTATTCTTTCTGGATGAGAACTTGACACAGAGGTACCTTTTGTGACAGCAGCCCTCCTGTACTGAATGTGAGATGTGGTGCCAGCCCTGGTTTCGCTGTAGGTCAGCTATGCAGCCACAGGATTTGTAAGAGATGCCGCCTGCCTTGCTTATTCAAAGAAAGAATCAAAAGAATATGCACATTTGGGCCTCAGACTCTGTGACCTCCTGCATAGCAGTGGCTTCCTTGCTTGTTGCTGGATGTGAGCATCTCTCCATTGTACAAATTGTCAGTACACTGTACTCTTTGATGACTTGTTATTGGTTGAAGGAGGGAATAGCTGGATTCATCCCCCGCCCCCAGCCCTCCAAGCTGGTGATTGGCTTTGACTCAGTCCTGGTCCATCTGAGGACACCCCACATGCAGTCTCAAGATCTAGATGTGCATTTCTTGAACATTCACAGCATCCTTTGTGCATGGTAACCACCTCAAGTTAGGCAATCCTTTTTGTGTGTGCATGGATTTTCCTTGCAGAATCAGGGCAACTTTGCGATAAAAATGGATTATTTCATAGGAAAAGTATACAAAACACTTAAAAACAATTTGCTGTGTGGGCTGACCCCTTCATGTGCCTCTTTATTTCTTGGCTGTCACAGATAGCTGGTCGGACTGGTCAGAGTGGTCTGGCTGCGATTCATCCAGAGTCCAGTTCCGCACCCGCCAGTGCAATGTTTTATTTCCTGTGGGTAACCAGTGTTCTGGAAATACCACTGAGAGTCACCCATGTATTTCCAATTCCAATTTCATACCAGGTAAGGGTATTGCTTATCTCTTTCTCCTGTCTTCTAATCTGGAATCCAGCAAGTGTGTAATTTTTACAAATTATTTTGCAAAAACGTAAGCTGCCTACAGTGTGTGGGGCTCTGCCAACACTTTGTGGGAAGGGGAGGTGTGTAGAGCTTCACAATGAAGTCTCACAAACGGGGGTCCTGCTAGCATTTACTGGAAATAACTGGGGCCACAGCAGCTATGTTTGCAGAATGAAGCGTGTTTTCTTTTTCCACAGCAAATTAGCAAAGTGTGTGACTGATAGTGAAGAGCATTCTTGCTGAGTTAAGAATTATTCATACCAGACTGATATATATATATTGTTCACACTTGAACAGAAATGTTAAAGAATTATATTGGGCTGTTTTTCTTTATGACTTCTGCATAATTGAATTATTTGCTGTTGCAGACATAACAGTAGCAAGGACCAGCAGCATCAAAGAACAACGATGTGGCGGTAAGTGTTCCTCCCCAGGTTTCTTTCCATCCCTGATTATTTTTCTGCATTCTTTCCCTGATTCTTTCTGTGCTGTTTTCTGCTACCCTGGACGTGATGCTTTCCTCCATTCTCCTTGCTTTTTAAATGTAAAGCAACAAACCTGCATGGAAGAAAGTCCAATCAGGCAAGACCCTGGATGGTGTTCAGTTCAACCTCCCCAAGCTGCATTTCCACCTGGGGTGGGAAGATGACCCCAGATGGAGAAGCCGTTTGGGAAGGGTAATTGTAAGCCGAAGAGGACATGGAGTGGGTTACGTAACCTTTCTCCATCCATTCTTCTTCTGCCCAGACTCACAACCTGCTCAGGCTGCTTTGGGTTTTTTAAAAAAAGTGAGGGGGGGAGGGGAAGAATTGTAGAATGATACAGAATTTGAGCCTTGAATGTGCAGACATTATGTCTGCAACTCAGTAAAACTGGCAGTTGTCATTGTTTTGTTTTTTACCTTCTTGCTTTAGGATCATTTTATATTGCATGCCGTGGCGGAGCTACGTGCTCTGGCCCCGGGAGCGGAGAACAGGCGGGGGCGTGGCTGGCACAGGTTCCCGGGGGTGTGGTGCGCCACCCGCGGGGGTGTGGCACGCGTCCCAGGGACAGCTGTGATGGCACCCGGGGCAGACCCCTCACCCCGCCCCCCCCCTTCGTCCACCAGTGATTGTTTGGAAATGCAGGGTACAATTTTTTTTTCATTTTTTGAATTAAGTTTTCAATTATTCAGTTCAAAATAAACATTTTACATACTGTTAAATATCCAACGACTTCTCTCCTTCTCCTTCTCCTTCCATGGTTCATTCTGTTTATCTTTCGTTCCTGCATATTTTACTCTAGCCATTTTAATCAGTTCTCCACTTTTACAACACTCAAAATTACTTACACTGTTGATTTTATCTTAATGCTGCCAGCGTTTTCAGCTGTGTACAGTTATTTTCAATATACTCAATAAATATTTTCCACTCTTCTTTAAATATATGTTCTTCTTGCTCTCTTATTCTATATGTTAAACCTACAAGTTATGCATATTCTAACATCTTAAGTTTCCAGTCCTCTTTGCTTGGAAACTCACTCACTTTCCATTTTTGAGCAACCAAACCCAAGCTGCTGTTGTTGCGTACTTAAATATTTTTTTCCTGACACCTAGGAACTTAGAATCATAGAATCATAGAATCATAGAGTTGGAATTGACCACAAGGGCCATCGAGTCCAACCCCCTGCCAAGCAGGAAACACCATCAGAGCACTCCTGACATATGGTTGTCAAGCCTCTGCTTAAAGACCTCCAAAGAAGGAGACTCCACCACACTCCTTGGCAGCAAATTCCACTGTCGAACAGCTCTTACTGTCAGGAAGTTCTTCCTAATGTTTAGGTGGAATCTTCTTTCTTGTAGTTTGGATCCATTGCTCCGTGTCCGCTTCTCTGGAGCTGCTGCAACCTTTCTCCCTCCTCTATATGACATCCTTTGATATATTTGAACATGGCTATCATATCACCCCTTAACCTCCTCTTCTCCAGGCTAAACATGCCCAGCTCCCTTAGCCGTTCCTCATAAGGCATCGTTTCCAGGCCTTTGACCATTTTGGTTGCCCTCCTCTGGACACGTGCCAGTTTGTCAGTGTCCTTCTTGAACTGTGGTGCCCAGAACTGGACACAGTACCCCAGGTGAGGTCTGACCAGAGCAGAATACAGTGGCACTATTACTTCCCTTGATCTAGATGCTATACTCCTATTGATGCAGCCCAGAATTGCATTGGCTTTTTTAGCTGCCGCATCACACTGTTGGCTCATGTCAAGTTTGTGGTCAACCAAAACTCCTAGATCCTTTTCACATGTACTGCTCTCAAGCCAGGTGTCCCCCATCTTGTATTTGTGCCTCTCATTTTTTTTGCCCAAGTGCAATACTTTACATTTCTCCCTGTTAAAGTTCATCTTGTTTGTTTTGGCCCAGTTCTCTAATCTGTCAAGGTCGTTTTGAAGTGTGATCCTGTCCTCTGGGGTGTTAGCCACCCCTCCCAGTTTGGTGTCATCTGCAAATTTGATCAGGATGCCCTTGAGTCCATCATCCAAGTCATTGATAAAGATGTTGAATAAGACCGGGCCCAAGACAGAACCCTGTGGCACCCCACTAGTCACTCTTCTCCAGGATGAAGAGGAACCATTGATGAGCACCCTTTGGGTTCGGTCAGTCAGCCAGTTACAAATCCACTGAGTGGTAGCATAGTCAAGACCGCATTTTACCAGCTTCTTTACAAGAATATCATGGGGCACCTTGTCAAATGCCTTGCTGAAATCAAGGTAGGCTACATCCACTGCGTTCCCTTCATCTACCAGGCTTGTAATTCTGTCAAAAAACGAGATCAGGTTAGTCTGACATGACTTATTTTTCAGAAATCCATGCTGACTATTGGTGATCACAGCATTCCTTTCTAGGTGCTCACAGACTGTTTGCTTAATGATCTGCTCCAGAATCTTCCCTGGTATTGATGTCAGACTGACTGGGCGATAATTATTTGGGTCCTCTCTTTCCCCCCTTTTGAAAATAGGGACAACATTTGCCCTCCTCCAGTCTGCCGGGACTTCGCCTGTTCTCCAGGAATTCTCAAAGATGACTGCCAGTGGTTCTGAGATAACTTCTGCCAGTTCTTTTAATACTCTTGGATGCAGTTCATCTGGCCCTAGAGACTTGAATACATCTAAACTAGCCAAGTATTCTTGTACTATCTCCTTAGTTATTCTGGGCTGTGTTTCCTCTGCTGAATCATTTGCTCCAAATTCTTCAGGTCGGGCATTGTTTTCTTTATCGGAGAAGACTGAGGCAAAGAAGGCATTGAGGAGTTCAGCCCTTTCTGTGTCCCCTGTTTGCATTTCACCATCTTCTCCTCTGAGTGACCCCACGGTTTCTTTGTTCTTCCTTTTGCTACGGACATACCCATAAAAGCTTTTTTTGTTGCTTTTAACCTCTCTAGCAAGCCTGAGTTCATTCTGTGCTTTAGCTTTTCTGACTTTGTGTCTACACGTGCTGGCTATTTGTTTGAATTCCTCTTTGGTGGTTTCTCCCCTTTTCCATTTTTTGTACACATCCTTTTTAAATCTTAACTCAGTTAAAAGTTCTTTAGATAGCCACCCTGGCTTCTTTAGGCACCTTCCATGTTTCCGTCTCATTGGTATTGCCTGAAGTTGTGCTTTTACTATCTATCTCCCTCTTAACAAACTCCCAGCCATCATGAACTCCCTTTCCTTTTAGTATTACTGTCCATGGGATCTCTCCCAGCACTTCCCTAAGTTTTATGAAGTCGGCTTTCTTAAAGTCAAGAAATTGAGTCCTAGTATGCTTGGCTGCTCCTTTCCGCTGTATAGTAAACTTCAGAAGAGCATGATCACTCGCGCCTCATGATCCTTCCACTTCTACCCCACTAACCAGGTCCTCAACATTGGTTAGGACCAGATCTAAAATGGCTGTTTCTCTTGTTGCTTCTCCCACTTTCTGGACAATGAAGTTGTCTGCAAGGCCAGTGAGGAATCTGTTTGACCTTATGCTCTTGGCTGAGTTTGACATCCAACAAATATCCGGGTAATTGAAGTCCCCCATTACTACTATCTCCCTTCCTTTTGCATGCTTGGCCATCTGTTCCAGGAAGGCATCATCTATGTCCTCCGTTTGGCTTGGGGATCTATAGTAAACTCCCACAATGAGGTCTCTGTTATTCTTCTCTCCCTTAATTTTGACCCAAATGCTCTCACTTTGGCTTTGAGGTTTTTAAATCTTGGATCTCTGACATCCCTGACATATAACGCCACTCCTCCTCCTTTCTTGTCTGGTCTGTTTCTCTGAAATAGATTGTATCCCTCCATTATTACATTCCAATCGTGGGACTTATCCCACCAGGTTTCAGTGATGCCTATTATGTCATATTTAGTTTGCTGTACCAAGAGCTGAAGCTCATCTTGTTTATTTCCCATGCTTTGCGCATTAGTGTACAGACACTGAAGTCCATTCATCATTCCCCCGTGTCTCTTATTTAAGGATTTTTTCCTCCTACCACTAGGTCTGTGTGCTGTTTGCTCCTGAATTACTTCTGTCTGAATTATTCCCATCGAAAAGGACTACGGTCTTTTTGAAAAAGTTGTTTTGAACATTTTTTTCAACTTGTTATAAATAATTTCCCAATATTCTTTTACCTTTCTACATGTCCACCACATAATAAAAAAAGTTTCCTCCATTTCTTTACATTTCCAACACATATCTGATTCGGCTTTAAGCATTTTAGCCAACTTAAAGGTAAAGGTAAAGGTACCCCGGCCTGTACAGGCCAGTCTTGACAGACTCTAGGGTTGTGCGCCCATCTCACTCAAGAGGCCGGGGGCCAGCGCTGTCCGGAGACACTTCCGGGTCACGTGGCCAGCGTGACATCGCTGCTCTGGCGAGCCAGAGCCGCACACGGAAACGCCGTTTACCTTCCCGCTAGTAAGCGGTCCCTATTTATCTACTTGCACCCGGGGGTGCTTTCGAACTGCTGGGTTGGCAGGCGCTGGGACCGAGCAACGGGAGTGCACCCCGGCGCGGGGATTTGAACCGCCGACCTTTCAATCGGCAAGCCCTAGGCGCTGAGGCTTTTACCCACAGCGCCACCCGCGTCCCTACTTTAGCCAACTTACTTGAAGTTAAATACCATGAATCATTTTCATAAAGTTCTTTTTCATTTAATAGCATGCAGTAAATTTTGAATCGTTTTTCCAGAGTTTCTCCCAGAGGTTTAAGTCTATATTGTATCCTACATCTATTGCCCAATGTGTCATTGAAGCTTTGACTAGCTCGTATTTTGTTTCCTATTCTAATAAAAAGTTATAGTTTTTAGATAATGGCTTGCCCTTATTCTGTAATAATTGTTTTTCAAATTGTGAACTTTGGTCCAGGAATCCATTTTTTGAATCTATCTTAAACATATCAAGTAACTGGTGGTACTGTAATCAACCCGTAACATGGCTCCTTAATTCCTCCATAGGTTTCAGTCTGGTTTCCCTACCTGTAAAATCCAGCAGTTCCCTATTTGTCGCCCATTGTCTATCCATATTAATTTTATTAATTGTAATTGCTTCAATAGGGGATAACCACAAAGGTATTTTTCTTTCCAACAAAATTTTGTTTTTCTCCCAAACTCTATATAAATTCTTCCTAATGATGTGGTTTGTAAAACTCTTATAAATTTTAGCTTTCCCATACCAAAGACATGCATGCCAGCCAAATTTTATATCATGGCCTTCCAAATCCAAAATGTCTGCATTTTACAATATGATCCATTGCTTTAGCCAACACAAACAGGCTGCCTCATAATACAGTTGTAGGTCTGGCAAGGCAAAGTCTCCTCTTTCTTTACATCTATCAAGATTTTGTTTGATTCATGGCTTTTTTCCCCTGCCAGAAAAAGCCATCTTTTTTTCATTCTTTGAGGCAACTTATTTACAATCGGAATAGATTGGAATAAAAACAAGATATTAGGTAGTACATTCATTTTAATGGCTGAAATTCTGCCTAATAGTGAAAGCTTTATTCATCCTTTCCCAAATCTCCAATTCTTTCTTAATCTCTTCCCACAGTTTAATATAATTATCTTGAAATAAGTTGAGATTCCTCACCAAGAGCCAAATCCTGAAATATTTTACTTTTTAACCTTTTTAGGCCAGAGATCTTTTCTAAGGCCTTTTTTGGCTGCTCATCCATGTTTTTAACCAACATTTTGGTTTTATCTGTATTTATTTTGAAACTCGCCACTTCTCCAAACCTTTTAATTTCTTCTAATGCTTTGGGAATGCTTACCATATGCTGTTCCAATGTTAACACCACATCATCAGCAAATGGCCTTAATTTATAGGCTCTGAGTCCCACTTCTATTCCTTTGAGTTCCTTGTTTCTCCTTATATTCTGCTGCAATATTTCTAATGTCAAAATGAACAACGGAGATAAGGGACAGCCTTGTCTAGTACCTTTTATTATTTGGCATTTGTCTGAGATATTATTTACTAGTACATTTGCAGATTGATCAGTATAAATTGCTTTGATTGGAAATGCAGCGTACAAATTTAAATCAGGAACACATAAATAAAACAATTTAAATGAATAAGTGGCAATCTATGCAGGAGTCCTAAAACAATGCCTGCTGAAATCTCCTCACTCCTTCCCTCCTTGTGACTAACAGAAGCAGAATACATTTTGAAAAATAGTAAAAATAAGAGTAACTAGGCACAGCAGCTTACCTTGCATATGTTATACTTAAAGTGGGATTTTTAAAAAAAGTTCAGGGAACACACAGCCTTACAGGAGAAAGTTCCTTCAGTGGCCTATTACAACAACTTGACTGTGATTTGTTTAAAGCAAAGAGGAGAGGAATGGCAAAAGAAGACTCTCCAAGGCAGGACTAGTCCAGAGATCATCTTCAGTTCACCTCCAGAGTCCCAAAAGATGAGTCTTCCCACTCATAACTTGCCATCATCCTTATCATCAGAGAAACCATCAATACCCATTTTGAGTACTTAACCTGGGGATTTGTGCATCTCAGATGAGACTAGGAAAGTTCTTAAATGAGAGTCTGAAAATAGGCATGTAATTGCTGACTTGAGCTCCGGGAACAGTATTTACAATGTCTCACAATTGGTGCCTGTATATTGTCAGTGAAGGAAACGCGGTATTTCAACCATATAAGGAGAGTGTTTGTTTTCAATCCATGTACAGATCCATACACCACTATTTTCTAAATTATGGGTTGAAACAAGGAAGCCAGAAAACAACTTTCTTCTCCATAAGGGTCCTTGATACCTCAAAGAGTAGTTTCCTTTCAAGAGGAAGTTGGGTCAGATTTGTACTATAAATCATGTGTGTTCAGTGTTAAAATTTAAAGTGTGCACCATATCTACAAAAGCCAATGAACGCTGGATTTATGTTATCAGGAGCAGTTATGCAAAGAGTCAATTATGGAAAAGAGTGACATTGCGTTTTCTTAGCTTGAAGCATTTATTCTGCTTCTCTTAGTCAGGGGGAGGGCAAGGAGCTCTGTGGGCCACCCTAGCCTGGTTTTATAGTGAGTGTAAATCTTACTGAGAAACTACACTTACTTCCAAGGTTCTGGCAAACATTATTTTCACATTTTAAAGAATACATTTGGTGGCTGCAGATGAATACCAGACACCACAACACGAGAGGGAGGGTGTGGCTTCCTGGAGTTTTGCTCAATGGTGTCCCCATGCCAGTGGATGGTCACCTTGGCATGGGGCCATCCACTTGGCAACTGCACTCTTGAAAAGGCTGCAGCCCCCACTGTCTCCACTGCTGCCTTTTGGCGCTGAAAGGTAAGGACAGGAAGGCCTCTTATCGCCTTGTGCTGGCTGGAGGTTTCACTGGAGGAACGCAGGCTTCACAGCATGTATAAATAAGAATCAGGGGTAAAGGTAAAGGGACCCCTGACCATTAGGTCCCGTCGTGGCCGACTCTGGGGTTGCGGCGTTCATCTTGCTTTATTGGCCGAGGGAGCTGGCATATAGCTTCCAGGTCATGTGGCCAGCATGACTAAATGGTTCTGGCGAATCAGAGCAGTGCACGGAAATGCCGTTTACCTTCCCGCCAGAGTGGTACCTTCCCGCTGGAGCAGTACCTATTTATCTACTTGCACTTTGACGTGCTTTTGAACTGCTAGGTTGGCAGGAGCAGGGACCGAGCAACGGGAGCTCACCCCGTCGCGGGGATTTGAACCCCTGACCTTCTGATCGGCAAGTCCTAGGCTCTGTGGTTTAACCCACCGTGTTAGAAACATGCTTTTTTAAAAAAATACAGTGAAAACTGAGATTCGTGTGAAGCAGAATCCTGAAATCAGAATTTTAAGGCTGCTGTTCTTGCAAGACATTAACCACCCCCCTGGACTGGTGTTTTATTGTGGGTGTAATTGGCAACATGGTCTTAACGCAAAAAGGCTGCCACCAGTGGTGGATTCATTCTGCTGCAGTTTGTCCTGTTTTCTCAGCGCTGCCTTGCTGCTGCCTGGGGGCACTGTAGCAGTGAAGCAAACCAGAATAAGAGTTGTTTGACAGTGGAACAGACCTCCACAAGAGGCGGTGGACTCTCTTTCCTTGGAGGTTTTTAAGCAGAGGTTGGATGGATGTCTTGTAATCTGTCATGGACAACCTAGTTGAGATTCCTGCACTGCAGGAGGTTGGACTAGATCATTATCATCATCTGTATGCTGCCTTTCCATAGTTAAAACAATGCTCAAGGCGGCTTACAACACCACAAGATTTACATAATTACCAACATAACAAAAGTCATAAACGATAAAACACACATCAAAAGGTACTAGATCCAACTCTACAGTTCTAGGATTCCTCTGAAGCCCCAGGTGTTCTCTGCAGAATGTTCCTCTGAGCCTTTTAGTGATGCTGGAGCATTGTTCTTGGGTCCTTAGCGCTTTATCCCCATGGAAATCTTCTGCTGCTCTGCCACCACAGGAAAGGCAAAAGTGGACTAGCCGTACTGAGATGGGACGGGCAGCTTTGTAGCAAGTTCCCTAAAAGTATCTTTGCTCCTTCTGTTTAATGGGACTTAGGGCTCGTCAACACTTTGCTTGTCCCGTGCGGCTTTCCATTTGTGCCACCACTTTCCCCTGGGAAAACCTGCTCTTTACCGCTGAATCAGAGCAAATGTCGATCTGTGGGAAACTTGATTGATATTTCCTCCAATTCAGTGGTAAAGAGCAGGTTTTCCCAGGGGAAAGCGATGGGATAAGCAGAAGTGTGGATGAAGGTGTGCTTAGAACTGTAGCCTTTGGTTGGTGAAGGCATCTTCTCTGATGTGGCTGAAAGTACCGTATTTTTCCATGTATAAGATGCCGCCATGTATAAGACACTCCCTACTTTTGGGGACCCCAAATTTAGAAGATGGACATATGCACTATCCATGTATAAGACACCCCCATACTTTTAACCTTATTTTGAAGTAAAAAAACCTAGTCTTATACACAGAAAAGTACGGTAGCTCCTGCTTCTCCAAGCAGCGGTGCAACCGGCTCCTTAACTGGCCATTTCCTGAAATGGTCTTCTCTGGCCCCATCTCCTTTAATTGCTTTTCCCTTAGCTACCACCATTTCCCCATTCTTCTATTTTAATTTGTGGACTTATTCCAGAGCGATTAATTATGTTCAAGTGCTATTGTATGAATATTTTAATAATTAAAAAGAAAATGAAGCAAACTTACATTGTAGCAGTGTTTATCATCATCAACTGAATGAAAGAAAGGAAGACCCCCACCTCCGGCAATGGCAATCATCAGAAAGGTGGGTTCTCGGGGCCTGGTTAAAACACCCCAAAATGCCCCTCTAAGCAGACAGAAGAGTAACATGAAGACAACCTTTGCCAACCAGGTGCCCTCCAGATGTTTTGGGACTATTAAGAGACCACAAGCACCAGGGACGGAAAAGGCTATCTCCACTTGCAGAGATTGCTCTGCTGTTCCGTTTGTCTATAAAAAAAGGAAAAAAGTTGGATTAATGTCCGTCCCCAAAGAGACAAAGCAGCATGGGGGAAACACAAGAGAACAACAGTTTGATGGCAATATCATTTAGATATACTGTAAAAAGTGAGTGTATAAAGGGGTTCCAGAGGAAGCAGCAGTAGATTTAAGTTTAATACTGGCTTGTTCTTTCCCCCAGTATTCTTGGGAACTGTTTTCCCTGTAGCTTCTTATTCCTTTTGCACTAGTTCTCTACTTTTAAAAATGCTGGTAAAATCGGTAAGCTATTTCCTCCTCCACCTCAAAGAGAAACATCTTCGAGATTTCACTCCTCCCCTTTGCGGAAGGCACTGCAGTCAAGCTGAGGCTCCCACAGGAGGAAAGGGTTGAGGAAATAATTTCCCCTTCCCCCTGCAGCCACTTGTGCCCCCCCCCATGTTGTTCTGGAGGCTCTCCAGCAGAGTTTTTCAGGGGGAAGACAAAGCGGGCAAGAAGACAGAACGGGGCCCTTCTCTGTGTCCTCCCTCCCTGAGAGGTTTGGAGGGTGGCAACATGAGAATGGGCCTTTTCTGTGGTGGCTCCCGACTGTGAAATGCTCTCCCCAGAGAGGCTTGCATATCTTTAGGTGAACACATTTCTCTTTCCCCAGGCCATTGGCCATTAGATAATGTATGGCCTGTTAAATATGGGGGGTGGGCCTGTTCTTATGATTATGTTCTTAATGTTGTACACCACCCTGGGATCTTTGGATAAATTGAAGTATATAAATAATCAGAATAGTAACACTCTTCTAGTTCTCCAATGAGAGCATCTTATGGTCACAGGAACTCCTAACCCCACACCACAGCCTTTCCCAGTCATGAGGACAAGAAACATATTTGTTCTTTTGTTGTTGTTTTTTAAAAAAGAATGCTAGATGCTCAGAAAGTTGCATGAAGAATGAAGAGAGAGAACTGCCCAGCCATGCCTACTAAAAAAGAAAGACCTGTATGTAGTTTTACTCTGTGTATTTCCTCCGCTGTGCCTGTTTTGCATGGTGCATACAAAGTGCTGACATAGCGATGCATAAGCAGGTCGCCTGGAAATCAATCAAACATAAGCAAAACCTGCCAACTCTGCTTTGCCTCTTCCACCCTGCAGAGTTTAATATGTTCCATATGACTGCTGTGGGGCTGAGCAGCTGCATTCTCGGGTGCCTTCTGACTCTTTTGGTTTACACTTACTGCCAACGGTACCAGCAGCAGTCGCACCATGCAACTGTCATCCACCCGGTATCACCGGCTCCTCTGAATACCAACATCGCTAATCACATCAACAAGCTGGACAAGTACGACTCTGTAGAAGCCATCAAGGTAAGGAATGGATAGGGCTGGTGCTCTTTAAAGGTGTTAGATGTGCAGATACTCTGGACAATTACTGTGGTCCCAAAAGGGACTGCTGCTGTTATGTTTCAGATTTATGGAACCAGTATTCAAATGGGTCAAAACTTTTACTGGGGGGGGGGGGGGGAGGCAAAAATACAAAACAAAAAACCACACACATTATTTTACTCACACGGAGACTACAGGAAAAGATTTCCACATGAAGACTTCCTTCTTGTCATTCTTGTGTGAATAAGAGTGACCATGGCAGTGTCTGCTGCCTCCTCAAAGGTGTTACACATTTACAAAGTCATACCTTTCAGCTTTCCTCCTCCTCTTGTGTTCTTCCCAGTCTTCTTGTCCTGAACATCTTCTTGCTACTTCAGTTCTCTTTTTCAACCTCCTTCCTTATTAAATCTATATTTCTTACAATAGCTTCCTCTTGCTATCTCTCCAATTTCAACCTCTGGTGTTGCTTTTGCCATCTCTACCCCTCCTCCTCCTAGATAATGTTATAAGTGTGCATATCTTTTAGTGATCAGTTGCCCTGTTTTGCATTTTATTATTTCAGTTTGAATGATGTGTTTTCTAAACTCTTCCTCCCCCTCCCTTTTCTTATTCCCAGGCATTTAACAAAAATAACCTGATACTAGAAGAGCAAAACAAGTACTTTAATCCACATCTCACTGCAAAGGCATATTCCAATGCCTATTTTACAGATCTGAACCACTATGATGAGTATTAAGAGGGAAAATCTGTATAACTCACATTCGTCCCCAAGGCCTGGGTCCTCAGACATCATGTTGCTGCCATCGTCAACAAAACATTGACTTGTGTGGGTAAAAGGTTTCCCTTTCTAAAATGTTGCATTTCAGTACAATATTTGTACTGTAGAATTAGATCATGGGGTCCTTTTGCATTGGCCAATCTGTTTTGGTCAACATGCTGCCATCCTCCTAATTGCTAGAGACCGCCTAGGAGAAAACCTTTATACAAGGGGGAGGCCTCCTCCCTGCCACAAATAAGATTATTGAATGGAATAATCCTGATTTGTATGGAAGCAAGTCCTTCTCACCTTCCGGGGTCATTGGCACCTTCTTGGCTGGATAATTGGGACTCATGAACTTGTTTTGGACCTTGTGGAAACTGGGAATAGTTTATGGCAGGACTACAAGCTACCTCTGGCACAAGGGAAGCTGGTAAAAGAGGTGCTGGAGAAATGGAGCCATTGAGTGATAGAACCGATCAGAAATGTGCATGCTTTGTCTGTTTCAATCTGCTGGGATGTATCTGTGAAACGGAAGCAGGGAAGACATGTCAAACTATTTTCACATGTTACTAAGGATCTACTTCTGGGTGGCCCCTGCAATGTATCTGCATGGACTCCACCTGGATTGTGCATTAGGACATTCACAAGGCCACCAGAGCAGAAAGATGGCCCCGGGACTGGCTTGCAGATCCATCACACCCTTTGCCTGCCTCCCTTAGGAAGAGATGGAAAGCACAAATGCTTCTATTTTTAATGGCTCTTTTTTATTATTCATGAAGTTAAAAACAGCATAAAGTATATTAAGCAAAGCATTATTGCAATAGTTTTGATGCACCAAGTGAGATTTCTCATCATGCCTGGTTATGTAAATAGTGGAAGTGCTTGATGACAAACTAGAGGAAATAAATTGGGGCTCCAAATTTTGTACCAGTTTCACTGCCCTCTTGCTGTTGCTTGCTTTTATCAATAATGATAGGTTTGCCTTTTTTCAAAGAAAAACTGTTGCAAGGAATGTCAGAGTTATTACATTAAATGCTTCAGCCAGCTGGTTTCACAGCATGTATAGCTCAGGTGTATATGTTCTATTTGCTAAAGTAAATACCAAATATGATGTAACATTTCATGGTAGCGAAAAAGGAGAGAGCAAGCCAGGGCTTAACGCTCTTTGGATGTGCGCTTGATTCTTTAGCTCTGCACACACAAGACTGCTTTTGCCCTCCCTCCAAGCACACAAATTTGAAGCTGTCTCTCACCTTAAGCTAGCAACCCCATGCTTGTCTTCAGCAACGGACAGCATTGGCTCAATGGAAATGGCCTCTTATTTTGAAGCAAGAGACCATTGGCCACTGACACTCACAAGGCGGCAGTCAGGCCTTAAGAGGAAATGCAAGAGCTACAGTGTGGAAACGCAAAGCATAGTGGATATTTTTTTTCTGTGCCTCTGTAGAAGACACTGTGTTTCTTTCCTCAGATTCCTTCCTGTTTTTTATACCTGGTCCTGAGAACACATTTCTTCCCTAAGAGCCA
Source organism: Podarcis muralis (assembly GCF_964188315.1). Taxonomy (NCBI): domain Eukaryota; kingdom Metazoa; phylum Chordata; class Lepidosauria; order Squamata; family Lacertidae; genus Podarcis; species Podarcis muralis. The sequence continues at coordinate 90,512,369 of NC_135662.1, forward strand.
AACCGTTTGAGGGAATAAACATACAGAGGCAGCTGCACAAATGGTTTCTTAATCGGCACTGCTTGAGACGAATTTACAGTTGCAGTACACCTTTTTTGTTAAACGTAACACAATTTCCCTTGATGGTTTTCTTAAAACAAGTTGGGAATTGGCTCCCCTCCCACAGCTGTCCTTTTCTGCCTCTGGGGTTCCCCACCCCTCTGCAGCTGCAAAGGATCCCTCTGTATTGGTGAGCAAAGAGCATCTAAAATCTCAGGTGAGATTACTGGGGGACATGATGGGTGGCTGTAGGACTGCAGCCATGCAAAAATGCCTTAGCGAGTCAAGTAGTTCATTAGGATGCACATTGCCATTTTGTTGTCAAAGAATAGCCAATTACCCCTTGTATTGCATAAAAAGCCTGAAAGCTCAAGGCCAGTTTTTACAGGGTTCCTTCTTACTGCCCCCCCAACCCTTTTGCAACAGGGAACCACTTCTACCCCTTAATTTACAGTATTTAACCTTATATTCATTTATGGGCATTCCCCATCTTGCAGTATTGATTCCAGAGAGATTTTTCTTCTTCACACAAAACGCAGGTACCATGACTTTGGTTCTGGCCTAGTTTCTCTTCTCATCATATCCTGACTTTGCCGATTCCCTCCATCTGAGGGAATTAGTGATCTGAGGCCACTAACATTTTCAATTCTTTTAGCAAGACTGGTTGAGTTTTTCAGGCTCTATTCCTGTCTTACCTATTTTACATTCCTGCCCAGGGTTAATGGGAATTTTTGAACTTTTAACCATGGTTTACTTTAAGTGAACAGGAAATGTCATACCTGTTAGAGCTAGCTGTGCCTTCAGCCATGGATTTCAGTGTATTTAAACTCCTCCCTCTTGCTTGGATTGTGCTAGTGCTTCCTGCGGTGATGCAACTGTGTCAATAGAGCAGTGGGATTTGGAAGCCCATTTCTGCTGTGGCAAAAGGGGTTGCCTGCCTCTTTCTGCTCACCTAACCTCCCCAGATCCATGAATTGACAAAACTTTCCTTCAGCCAACAGAATTCTTCCATTGTCTAACCTGGGACACGCTTTTCTTGCTGGATACTGTCCACAAGTCTTTGGGCATAGAACTGGCCTTAAGAAGTAACAGACATGCCTCAAATTTGTTGGATGAAAAAACAAGGCAGAAGCTCTTTCCTACCTGAAAATGCAGTGCTTGCTCCGCTTGCATCACCTTCCTCTGCTCATCAGTTCTCCCCGCCCTTGTTTCCTGTTCCTTCCATCTCATGCTTCTTCTTTACTGCATCCTCCCTTCTCTCCATCAAGGAATACTCATGGTTTACACCCATGCTTAGGGTTGTTTTGTGTTTAGAAGTCAGCTCTCAACCCACCCACCACCTGCAGAAGCCACAAAGCATGATCCTCTTGCCACCCTCTGGGGAAAGGCTCCTTCCCAAGAGCCCCTTCTCATAGACTGGCACAGGGCAGTGTGAAAGGGTGGGCACACAACAGCTCATTTGCTGCTGCTAAATTTCCATGGAAACCCAAGTAGAACTTAGCAGCAGCCGGCACAGTTGACCTGTCAAGTTTCACTCCTGTTCCTTCATTCTGCATGGGGGGAAAAGGAGGGCCTGTTGTTTCCTTCTCTGTCACCACCTGGAACTTGGGCCAACTAGGCACTTGGAAATTTGCACCCCTGCTATAAGGTGACTCCAACTAAGCCCTCCTCAGAGGAGATCCCACAGCAGTCAATGGGCACAACGAGCTTAAGCTTATTGATTTCAGAGTGTGTACACTGTTGCATTCAACTCAGTATCATATTTTTGATAAGGTAAAGGTAAAGGTACCCCTGCCTGTACGGGCCAGTCTTGACAGACTCTAGGGTTGTGCGCCCATCTCACTTAAGAGGCCAGGGGCCAGCACTGTCCGGAGACACTTCCGGGTCACTTCTGGGCCAGCGTGACATCGCTGCATCTGGTGAGCCAGCGCAGCACACGGAAACGCCGTTTACCTTCCCGCCAGTAAGCAGTCCCTATTTATCTACTTGCACCCGGGGGTGCTTTTGAACTGCTAGGTTGGCAGGCGCTGGGACCGAGCAACGGGAGCGCACCCCGCCACGGGGATTCAAACCGCCGACCTTTTGATCGGCAAGCCCTAGGCGCTGAGGCTTTTACCCACAGCGCCACCCGCGTCCCATATTTTTGATAGTTCACTTAAATGTGAGGCTCTTTGTGATTAATGACATGGATTGTGTTGCCATTAGGAAGCCTTTCGGTATCAATGCACCATCGAGTTTTGTACAGCCCAGTGTGCTCTTCCCCATTGGCACATAGCTGCTAGGTGTGCAGATAAGCATTTAATTCCTGTTGTTTCTATTGGAATGTTTTCTATGATAAAACCAGCGTGGGGGCAAGGTGAGTCTCTCCCACAACCTCTTGCCTAGGACGTTTGAAGCCAGCTGAGCAGCTGTTCAAGTATGTGAACAGCTTGATTGTCACGAAAAGGACAACTGTCTCCTTCCTGGAGCATGTCCCCCCTAGAACATTTGTCTTGGCCTTGTGCACACAGCATGCACAGTGACAGCAATGCCCAGGATGGTGCAAGGATGGAGGCTGCTTTGCCTGGAACTACAAGAGACGCTGGAGAGAGCCTAGCAGACCTTGATTTGGTCTTGACTGTTTAGAGCTGGCTGGCTGGGGAGCCTGTGGTTGCTTTGGAAGTGACATTGCTTTTGTGGACTGCTGTGCCTCCATCACAGTCAACTTGTACATTTGTAAATAAACAGATTATTAACAAAGTTATCCTAAGTCTTTAAGTCCTCTCTCTCTTAAGTCACATTTCTCTAACACGGGGAGAAGGAACACTACACTACATTCCAGTGTTATGGAACACTCTCCTTGGGAAGGTACCCGGTGAAAACATGTGGGTGGCGTGTGTTAACTTCCACATTTTAAACTTGGGGTGGGGGTGGGGAGTTCACTGCTTCATTTTTTCAAATCATTCTTTGAATGGTGATAGCTCCACTGAGTGCTACCCTGGTAAGTAGCAAAGGTGGAAGATGAAAACCTACAGCAATAAACTACAGAAGGAACATGTGGCAGCTGGAAACAAACTGACCACCCGGTGAAAACCCAAAAAACCCACAACAGCACTTCCATTTTTAAAATTCTATGAGTTCTTAACAGATGCAGTAATCAGCATCTATAAAAACTAGAGGTCATCAGAAATCCATCAGCATTAGCATGAAGAGATCCATAAACCACCTAAACTGAGTGTCAGCAACATTTTAAGAGCAATGCTAAAAGGGAAATGAAACTACAGAATTCTTTGCAGGGGTGACTGAGCTGTTCAGTAATATCTTCAGAAATTACTCACATTTGAAATAATTATAGGAAGTATCAAGGTAGATCCAAGGGAGTTGCCAGTTTTTGCACTGCTCCTTTGCTTTTAACATCAAAATGTTCTGCCACAAAGAACGTTATGTGTGGATTTCAAGCAGGTGTTAAAAGAAGAATCTGCTTTGTTTGTTTGCTTCCTGGTCTAAGGACAACCTTGTAACCCAGTCAAATGGTTCAAAGAAGATAAGAAAAACTCTGAACCATTTTAGTTTTAATATATATATTGAAAATAAAATCAGTTTGCACTTTCTCACAAACACTGGGCATGTTTCAATCCAATTTCAACACATTTAAGTCCCAACAATTTAAAATAATTATCATCCATATGCTCTAATTTCCATCAAAACAATTGGAATTATACTGTTTGCATTTAAAACCATAGCCATGCATTGTATCCAACATTACATGAGTCATGTTCCTGTCTTCGCAGCCCCAAAGTTCTCTTTCAAAGCCATCTAAGTTGGTGGCTATTGCTGCTTTTTGTGGCAACGATTGCCAGAGTTTAACTATGCACTATGTGAATAAATACTTTCTTTGTCCTAAACCTTCCAGTGTTCAACCATGAGTGATGTCCCCAAATTCTAGTGTCACTGTGGAATGCTTCACTGCCTCTTTGTTCTACACACATGGAACAATTTGGTTCTGCTGAGCAAGTGGAACCACCAGCACTGGACATGACCCCGTGGATGCAACTTCAGAGGTGAAAATTAGTGTACTGGAATAATTATTTGCGCCCAAAAGCAAGTCCATTGTTGAACTTGCAGCTTTACTCCAGGATCCTGACAGCCCATCCAGGTGCTATAGTGAAAATAATTTTGAAATGAAATCGAAACTTAGGACAGATGTCCATTTAGCTCTTAAAAAATTCACAACCTTCTGTCAAAGACATTGAAGCAAAGGTTGATTGAAGGTTGCAAGAAAAAAAATATGGGGAGAAATATTTGACTTCTGAAACAAGTGTTAAACAGCTCGTGCATTATTACAAAAAATTATAAATATGTGACTTAACTAAATGTAAAATTTACTTTTCTTCTCCTTCGCCCAGTAATAGTAATCAATTACTAACCTTGGCTCTGGAATTCCTGGGCATTTGGCCATAACTCATTACAGCTAATAAACTGGACTGTGGACCTCATCGTCAAGTCAATGATCTTGCTGAGGATTCCGCCATCTGAAGGTCCGGCCAAAAAGCAGCCCATTAACCGATGTTTCCCCCTGTCTCAGATCGAATTGTGCAGAGGTATTGGATGAGGCTCCTGGGTAATAGGGAGACTGGGCAGGATTCACCTAGCAAGTCCTTTTGCTTGCACAATGGAGCTTCCTCCATTCTCCCCCTGCCCCAAGACAGTTGGCTTTGTGGAGGGCGACTGGAAGAACCTCCACCTAGCATGCGGGGGGGGGGGGGATTAGTCTGCCTGGCAAGCTGAAACGCTTGAGTTCACAGGACATTCCTCGTAAAGCAATGTATAACTGTAAACCCTTTAACTGTAAACTGGTCTGTTTTCTTGTAGCAATCAATCCGTATCCACTCATCAGGTAATTCATTAATTACAAAGCAAGAAACACAATTTAAATTAGTGGTTTAAGTATCTTTTCTCATAGTGATCTAAAACCAGTCTATCTTGTTTCTAACTTCTATGTAGTCATGTGAAGGCTGCAGTCCTATTCTCTTTTCTGTAAGGATATTTCATGATCGTCCTATTAATCATTTGAAATTGATACTATCAACACTTTAAAAGGCTAATAAATAAACTATAAATAGTTTCCTTATTTAAAAGACTGGGTTCCTGTACAATTTCCACCTCCATCCTAAGGTGCAAAAGTTGGGTGGATGATCTCTGATGAGGCAGTCAATAAGAAAACCCTATTGCCCAAGCAGAAATGGTAGAGGCTGCACAAACTACCTTATTTTTGAATGCATCTCCAGATCAGCAGAAGAGAAAGACCAGCATATGTAGGATTGCTTTAAATATTTACTTCATCTGGTGCTCCAAGCCAGAAAATAAACGCCATCTGACAACTTTTGCTGAGAAAATACCTACAAATTAAAAGGCACTGACAGATGGCATATTTGAAGAGTTCCTTTCATTGTGCAACATTTCTCTGAAATGAGTGATTCCAACTGTGCAGGCTAAGTAGGATAATATCAATTAGGTATCAGACAAGAGGACTTGTGTCACCACCAACCAGCATATGCATAAAAAGGTTATCCATAGATCATCAATGCCAAATGGACTAAGCAGAGAGTGGCTAGTTCCTAGGCCCAGATGTCTTGCAAATATCTCTTTTCTTCTCTTAACAGAGCAAGCATCTTCAGTGCTTCCAGTTTATCAACTCCTCTCTCAGAAGTTAAGATATCTACTAAAGCATCGTTCACATCTTTAGCCATATTCTTTGCATCTCTGAAAAAATGGGAAAAATCATCATCAGTCAAGCAGACAAACCAGTATCGTTGATGGAGGTGGTGTCACTTTCAGACAATTATCAGAAAGAGAAGAGTACAATGTGTGTGTGCACACACGCGTAAAAGAACTGGTCACATTTAAAATCAATTGACTGGTCAACTGGCCATGTATTATCTGACATATTGTATAAAGTCAATCACGCCATTGTAAGTTGACTACCCCTTTCTAACTGCACACCTGAAAAGGCAGAAGTTTTTGCTCTGCAGTCCTGCTAGACTGTGTATGTAGAAATACAAATTCTGTTTCCCCCAGAATTTGGAGTATAACAAAGGCTTAGAATTTAACTTGGTAACATTTAAGCTACATGCTAGACTGGGAGGTTCTCCTGCCCCACTGGAATGAATGGGAGTTGTTCAAATGTACTGCTATGCTTTTGCACATTTCCAATCCCCCCCCCCCCATACAGCTTGTGCAGGAGAACCACCCAGTGGATTATGCCCATAGGGCTTTAGGATTCAAACAAGTCTCTCAATTAACTACATTTGTACTAAATAAATACTTAGAACATCTGACCAATGTTTAGGCATTATTTCATCTGCCAAGCATCTAAGCTAAAAGAGGGGCAGTTGGATAGAATAGGGCTCTTGAGATGTTTGAGGTTAAGTTGCTAAATAGCTATTGACTTGCAGGAAGATTAGATGCTGCAAAGCATTTGGCACTTGAAGGAGGTTTTCTCGCCCTACGCCACAAACTGCTGACTTTGACATTTCTACACTCAAGGATACTGGAGGGGTGGAAGCTTTGATGAGATTAGAGGTCATGGCTCAGTACAAACTCTGACAATGCTAACTGAGTGCACCTCTTACAGCCTTGAATTCCACAATCTTGAACCACTGCATTTTCCTTTAGGTTAACAGCCTACCCAACCTTCTCAAAGATCCCTCAAATAAGGTTTATGCATTTTATAGACACAAGGCACGGTCCAGCCAAAGTTCAAACGCTTCTAAATTCTACTGATAGGTGAGTTTATGCACATTCTCAGATTCCCGCTACAGTGGTACCTCGGGTTAAGTACTTAATTTGTTCCGGAGGTCCGTTCTTAACCTGAAACTGTTCTTAACCTGAAGCACCACTTTAGCTAATGGGGCCTCCTGCTGCCACCACGTGATTTCTCTTCTCATCCTGAAGTAAAGTTCTTCACCCGAGGTACTATATCTGGGTTAGCGGAGTCTGTAACCTGAAGCATATGTAACCTGAAGCGTATGTAACCCAAGGTACCACTGTACTGAAATTAATGGGACATAACAGGGGCTAACCACCGAGATGGTAATAACCATGAAGTTTAGGATAGCATATGCAACTTAAGAGCAGCTCCACTGGGTGAGATCATGTCCATGTAAAAATGCCACCAATCAGTCCCTCTGTTAGTGCCAGATGAGTGGAGACTATGCTTGTGTCAGCAGGGCATTTAGGGTACTAACATGGCCTGCTTATTTCTCTCTGACGCCCTTGTTGCCTTAACTTGCGCCCTGGCTTGCTCTTTTGTTTTGTCTCAACAAGCCCCATACAAAGCTTGCTGCCCTCCCTTCCAGTTCACTTTTCAGCTTGTTAAGAAGCTCTCTGGGCAGCTCTTTCTGCAATCCTCATCTTCTCACAAGCAGCGATGTTATGAAACTGTGCCTAAAGGGAGTATTCTCTTCAGGAAAAGACAAACAAACCCACCACCACACCTGGGCTCCCATTAATTTTGTTTTCTCATCTTTTGCTCCCAGCTCTTGCTAATCTAAAAGCAGTTAACGTTTCTACAAGTTCTTGCAAATCCAAGTTTCATAAAATTCGGCATGACTCACCCGCACAGGTAAAAATGCCCTTTTCCCTGCAGCAGAATCCTGCTAACCTCTTTGCAGTAAAGCCGAAGGTTATCTTGAACGTATTTAGGAGTGGCAGCTTCTACTGCAGCTGGGGCGTCTCTTGAGAAAGAAACCTTTAGGTGAGTTAATGTGCCACTTTCAGCAAAGCACCTGAGCTCCTCTCTGAAAGATAAAAGTTAAGGATCACTGCAAGGGTAAAGACATAATTCCCTTGCACAGCAGCTTAGGGGGCAAGGGGCTGAGAGGAAAGAGAGCACAAGGCAACAACTTACTGGAACAGGTAATCTTTGACCTGGTGGCGACAGCCAAAAAACAACCATGTCTCTCCAAATGTCCAGTCTTTGTGATCTTCTTGGAGCTTCTGTCTGAAAAAGAATTTTGAAAAAAACTGTAACTTAAGACTGTGCATGCCTTATACTTAAAAACAGCAGCAGCAGCAGCAGCAGCACAAAACAAACCCAAGTTCTGCATCCTGTATTACAGCTCTCTCCAACCGGCTGGGGCTGATGGAAGCTGGAGGCCAAACCTCAAGATAGCCCCAGTTGATGGGAGCCTGCACTCGTTATGCTGGTTTACATTTATTTCGCATCATTCATTCTGGCTCTGCTTGTCATGGGATGGGCCAAGAAGTTTATCTTCAACACTCTTGACTACCTGAAATCCTACAAAGCCCTATTATCAGGTCTGAGATTTCACCAAACACTGTCTGTAACATCTAGCAGGGGTCAGCAAACTTTTTCAGCAGGGGGCCGGTCCACTGTCCCTCAGACACTGTCGGACTATATATTATTTTTTTTTTGGGGGGGGGGGAGAAATGAACGAATTCCTATGCCCCACAAATAACCCAGAGATGCATTTTAAATAAAAGGACACATTCTATTCATGTAAAAACACGCTGATTCATCCGTGGGCTGGATTGAGAAGGTGACTGGGCCAGATCCGGCCCCCGGGCCTTAGTTTGCCTACCCATGATCTAGCCAATCTACCTTTCTTGTCATGGGGAGTGTGCACATACAGCCCTGATTTTTTTTAATTATCTGCACTAAGGGCACACTTCAAATCTAGTTTCCACTTCCTCTGTTCAAGTATCTGTGAGCACAGTTATGAGTAGGTTTGCTCCTGATCACGGCTGTTTGAAAAGATCCTTAATTCAATATTCTGTGCTACAATACTGCAACACAGGGAGATAAACACTAAAGAAGGAAGGAGGAGGGAGAGAGCCTAACAACTCAATTCAGTGGCATCTTATGGGCAGTGGATCCAAGATGCATACAAAATTCCTCACTCACATCACTAGATGGAGTCATTCAGTGTGCAATGGGCTGAGCTGCAGATATCTACATGTCACCTCCATTAAAGTAAACATGGAGGCCACATGCAGGGTATAAACATGCATATAGAGCAGCACGAAGGATTCTGGACCAGAGTGTGCCCACTGCTGCAAAATGTGAACATCCTCCCTTGGCCTCGTAAGTTTCTAGGCCTCATGATAACGACGATTCTGCTGCTTGCAGGGATATGGATGAAGCCAGTCAAAGAGGGAGCCATGTGCCTTTTCTAACGGCAGTTCACAGCAAAATCTTTTACACATGTTACTTGAGGGCACGCTGCAGTGACATGAAGAATCAGAATGACCATTAAAAAACCTATTCATAGATCCTCTTGCAGGCTGGAATAAGAGAACTCAGTAATGATTAGAAATGATGTCCTCATTTCTTTAAATCAATTTAAAGAAAGAAGATTTCTGAAGTAGACATGAGGCCCGAAACATCTTTCTTTTCATCCTTATTATTTAATCTGTTGCATTTATCATTGGGACAAGGCGGTCTGAGAATATTACACCGATCCTGGCCCAATTGCAATGGCTGCCAATTAATTCCCAGGCATCATTCAAAGTGCTGGTTTTGACCTATGAAGCCTTAAATGGCTCAGAACTGCAACATAAAAAACTAAAAAAAAAAAAAGTTTAAACAAACAAATGCGATAAAACCTGAAGCCTTTTATAGGCATTTTGACAGATGATATTCCAAATGATAAGAGGGTTTTCCTGTACGCAACAACAGCAGCAAGAATGTTGATTGCCAAAAATTGGAAGGGAGAGAAAATTCCAACCAAGGAAGAATGGCAAAATAAATTATGTGAATACTTAGAACTAGCAAAGATGACAGAGGCAATCAGGAATCAAACAAACCAAAAATTTAAAACTGAGTGGAAGTTTTACAGAGTACACTTAGAAAAACACTGTTCCCAAACAAAATCTCTAATATGCTTTGATTAATTTTCGCAAATTAGTTAACAGACAGATAATTTACGTTATGTGAGATCAATGAATTGAATTTGAAAAAGGACACAGTTAAAAAGAAAAAGAAGCAAGGACCCACAATGAGGTGAAGGGAAGTCATTTTCAAAGATGTTGAATTATTCTGGTTTTTCTTTATGTATCTTATGATGTTTTGAATAATGAATCGAATAACTGTAATGATAAGTAAACTTAATAAAAATACTGCCAAAAAAGAAAAAGGGGAGGGGAGGAAGGACCTTCCTGAGACGCTGACCCTGGAGAGCAGCGGCTGCCAGCCAAAGCAGTAATCCTGGGCCAGCCAGCCAGCCAGTCTGAATGAAGACAAGGCAGCTTCCAAACTTCCTTGAAAGCAGCTGAATGGTTGCCACAAACAATGAAGCTAGTTCCAACCTTTAGAGAACGCTTACTTATTTAGTTCATAAAATTTATATACTGCTTGATTGTAAAAAACCACACACCCTCAAAGCGGTTTACAAAATGAATGAAAGAATGAAATTATCAGTAAAAAGACAGTTAAAAACAGCTGTTTAAAACATTAAAAAAAAACATTAAAATCAACAGTACGCTAAAAACCAGATAAAAGCACCTGTCAAACTTTTGCTTATCTGTATAGGCTTGCCTAAACAAAAATGTTTTTAGCAAGTGCAAAAAAAGAGTCCAGTGAAGGTGCTGCCTGGTGTCAATAGGCAGGGAGTTCCAAAGTGTAGGTGCTAGAAGATCGGTTTCTTATGTGGCACCTGGTGCAGTCTGAAGCCCTTGAGTGGGCATCTATGAGGGAAGGAGATCTAGCAGAATGTGGGGCACTGGTATACATCATATATGCAGCTCCTGCTGAATTAAAGTTAAAAATGAATTGGGGGGGGGCCTCTCCCCATATGAACCGCATTGGACTCTGCATTCATCCTCCGAGGCCCTTCTTGGTGTGGCTCCTCCTAGAGAGGTCCGGAGGGGGGCAACACAAGAACAGGGCCTGTAGTGATTCCCCATTTGTGGGATGCTCTTCCCAGGGAGGCCCGCCAGGCACCTTCATTATATATTTTTAGGTGCCAGGTGAAAATGTTCCTCTTCAACCAGACCTCGGGCTGATTAATATTCTACAGTCTTTTAAATGTGTCTGTGGGAAGGGGGTTTATTGTTTTGTTGTTTCATTTTACTTATTTTCATGTTTTTATCCTGTATTTTACTCTCTGAACCACTCTCTGAACTCTCTGAGATCTTATGATGAAGGGTAGTATATAATTCTTTAATAAATGATGAAAATAAATAAAATTAATTTATGCCCTAACTTTTCATTAAAAATTGCCCAAGGTGTCTGTGACTATTTAAATGTCTGGTGAATGCAAACTCCCTCCCTTTAGGTTATCATATTCTCCATTTGCACTACGTGATACCCGCTCAGCACCAACAGTGGGCTCACAGTGGCATTATAACTCTCAAATACTTTCTATTGTAACTACATCAAAGTTTCAGCCCACTTTAATTCACAGCTGCTACAAGCTGCCTTTCAATAAAATACTCAAGCCATTGAAATAATATGGAATAAATTAGTCACAGCAGCTTGTTAAACATCACGAGTTCTCATTATTAGCAGTAATGATAGCAAATCTGTTTCCCCTTCATTCTGGAAGACAGCTTCTGGCTGTCCCATGTAACGCTTTCCCAAGAATTTATTACCCAGTTTAAAAAAGAAATCATTTGGCTTTGCAACAATTCAATTTCATGCTCCACATACAGATACGTCTCTAGATTATTTTCCCTACTTCTCTACCCTAAATTACAAAAACCAAGGCAGCAAGTTGACACTTTAAAATCATGTTAAATCAAATGTGAATTTGGAAAACACAGAACTACAAAGATGAGAATCAAATGTTAAAGTCAGGACATTTGGTACATGCACAGCTTAACTTCAACAACAATGATCTTCAAGCCTGGTTGATGTGTGGGGAAAAAAATAAAAATCTACACACCCTACAAGAAAACGTGTTTGGTGTGTGGAAAACAACAATCTGTTAGCCTTAATGCATTGCTCAGAATTACTGAGCTAAATGAAAACACAACAGATAAAATCAAAACAGAGTTGGAATGTGCAATCCTGCATTTCAGCCCTTCCATACATCTGTGGTCATAATGTATAGCTTAAAGTGTACAACATTCCCATCAAGCCTTCCTTCCGTGACCTGGCGCATGTCAGATAAGGAGGCGTTGACTACCTTTTTTAAAAAAAGAAAGCAATTCATAAAACTAAGAGATATTAATTGAAGGAAAGGCAGCAGAACATTACCAGTGGCCTGCAACATCCCATAGAGAATAACACTGGAGACTGATTCACTTCATGGTCCAATCTAACAGACTCCTCATTATTCATTTAATTCATTAGATTTATATATCGCCCTTCCTCATAATATCTCAGGATGGTTCACAGAATAAAATACAGGATGTAAACAAGTAAAACAAAAAAGCAAAACAACAACCCCCTTCTTTTATAGTCACATCCCTTCAGCATGAAAAAAATCCTTAAATGATTAATGTAATTCAGTGGTAAGTAAAATGTGGAAAATAAATAAATAATGCTTGCCCTTTCTTCTTCTTCTTTGACATTGAATTGGAATGGTCACACTATAAAAAACAAAACAAAACCCACCAACTTAACTGTGATCTCCCTTGTGGCAATACAAAGTTAAGAGTCCCTTTCCCAAGACAGGGCTCCTTTCTACTCACAAACACACACACAGAGACCATCAGATGGGGAGCCCCTTCCCTGGAGGTAGAGGGGTGTGCGTGTGTGTGTGAGAGAGAGGAGAATCATGCGGTTACAGTATTCATGCACATGTCATAACCATGTGGGATGTTGTCACCAGGAAGGACATGACGAGGATGTCAGCTGCCCAGCCTCAGCCCACACAATGTGCGTGGGTGAAGATCCATTTCTGTACATTATGCAAGACACCAGATAACTTTCCCTGCCTCAGGGGATGAAGGACTCTGTGCCTTTGTGGTGGCTGATATACCGTATTTTTCTCTCTATTACACACAGATTTTTTCTCCTAAAAAGGAAGGGGAAATGTCTGTGCGTGTTATTGAGCGAATGTGGGGGGTCCCTGGAGCCGATTAGGGGAGAGCAGGAACAAAAATCAGCAAAAATCAAATCGTGCGTTGCGTCGGAGAGGGAAACCTGAAAAGAGGAAGCGGCTGCTTTCCTGCATTCTGCCTCAGGGTCTTACTGCCCACTCGCTTGTGTTTCATTGCTGTGTTTGCTCAAACGGAACAAAGAGCAGGCAAATCCCCTCCCCTCCAGGCAAGCAGAGGGGAAAGCAGAGGTCTTTCCTTCTAATTCCTCTCCGTGCTCCTCGCAGGCAGCCAGAAAACATGCAGGAGAGAGAGAGCTGGCTTCGGTTTGGGGAAACTTTTGCCTTTCTTTCCTCCCTCCAGTTAAATCCCTCTCCTGCATTCTTAGCCAGCTGCTTCTCTGCACACCGCTCGCGTGCTCCTTTTCCCTTCTGTGTTTTTCCTTCCCTCCCCACTTAAAATGTAGTTAAAAAGCATGGATCCACATGGATCCTCAGGATCTTTGGATTGGGCCACCCCAAATTCACCATCAGATCACATAGCAGCCTGCCCCCCCAAAATCACACACCCACTGTTGCCTGGGGCTGCAATGGTGCAAAAACGTGGTTAAAAAGCATGGATCCACATGGATCCTCAGGATCTTTGGATTGGGCCACCCCAAATTCACCATCAGATCACATAGCAGCCTGCCCCCCAAAAATCACACACCCACTGTTGCCTGGGGCTGCAATGGTGCAAAAACGTGGTTACAAAGCATGGATCCACATGGATCCTCAGGATCTTTGGATTGGGCCACCCCAAATTCACCATCAGATCACATAGCAGCCTGCCCCACAAAAATCACACACCCACTGTTGCCTGGGGCTGCAATGGTGCAAAAACGTGGTTACAAAGCATGGATCCACATGGATCCTCAGGATCTTTGCATTGAGCTACCCCAAATTCACCATCAGATCACATGTCTGTGGCCACAGCATGAAGCACAAAAATGATACATCCACTGTTTCATTCAGAATTTTTTTCCTTGTTTTCCTCCTCTAAAAACGATGTGCGTGTTATGGTCAGGTGCGTGTTATAGAGCGAAAAATACGGTATGTTGCTGAATCTGTCTGCTTCCCACTAGTATTTTTCACTCTGTTCCCCCCGTCCTCAGGCATCTCCAGGTGCTGTGAATTACTTTCCTAAACATTGCAAGCTGGCAGGGAGGAGAAGTTTTTAAAAAATATAAATCATGGGCTTACCTATGTTGCAGGAAGCCAATAAATGGTGCAATTCCAGTTCCTGGACCGACCATGATAAAGGGAATTGATGGATCCTCTGGTAAGTGAAAAATGTTTGCTGGACGAGAAGATATGGAAATCTACAATGCAGTTCAGTATCATTAAAATGTAGATGAGAACTAGCAGATACATTTATAAACTATACCCTTCTTCTAAGATTTGTATTAAAAAATGCACTGCCACAACACCCACTAAAATAAAGGTCTTCCACATTTTCATAAGAATTAGATACACCATGAGCTAAAATCAGCACAGCTACCCTGTTCCCCCCAAAATAAGACAGTGTCTTATATTAATTTTTGTTCCCAAAGATGCGCCAGGTCTTATTTTCATGGGGTGTCTTATTTTTCCATGAAGACGAATACGGTACACATTTATTGTTGAACAAAAAAAAGAGGAAATTTATTACCTGTATACGGTACAACGCCTTACGGTAGCTTCAGGGGCCTTATATTCCGGGGTGGCCTTATTATCGGGGTGGCCTTATATTTGGGGGAGGCCTTATATTACAGCGAGAGGCAAAACTGGAAGTAGGTCTTATTTTAGGGGGATGTCTTACTTTCAGGGAAATAGGGTATTTCACAGATTTCCATGTAAAACACTCTTTCTCCAACTGTAAGGCACATTAAGTCCTGTGTTGTGACACACAACCCACTTGCTGTTGCTGTTGCTAGCAGCAAATATTTGGGTGCCATGAAGTAACTAGCTGGAGTAGCTGCCATTTCTCTTTTGGCTACTAAGTGCCTCATACTGCCACAAACCAATCCCTGTAACCAAGTTTTTCATTTTTCAAATGAACGCCAAAATCCTTATAACTCCCAGACACACTTCAACAGAACACTTGCAGAAAACATGCACTCTTTTATTAATTGCCCATTTTTTCTCAATTTAGATAA
Source organism: Podarcis muralis (assembly GCF_964188315.1). Lineage (NCBI taxonomy): Eukaryota > Metazoa > Chordata > Lepidosauria > Squamata > Lacertidae > Podarcis > Podarcis muralis. Next base: position 90,527,568 of record NC_135662.1, read on the forward strand.
CCCAAATATGCAAGAGTGAGCTGTCTCCCCCAGGAGCAGCTTAGCTGCTCCATCCTGGGCCATCCTGTCAACTAAGTCGTAAGGAGCTTTTTGTGCTTTTTAAACCACACGTCAGGTGCAGAGGGGTGGAAAAGCAATCATCAACTCCAGCAGGAAACCTTGAACCATTCAGTCTGTCTTAGAACAATACTGACTTCAGCAGTTTCAAGTCTGGAACTAAAACTTGCCATGCAAAACCTACTTTTCATTTTTAACCATATACATCCATCTTCCACATGTCCTTTCCTGGTTCTTTCACTTCTTATGCAACCCTCCTTTACTTCCAAAGTGGGATGCAACTGCAAGCCCCAGGCCCCACAGTTAGAGATGCAGGTACTGGAAAATCCTATTAACTGGATTCTTCTAAAGAAAAGAAAAACCCACTCCATTTCCTAAAATAGTTGCAACATCAGTTACTGTTGATGTTACTGCTGCCGCTTCCAAGCCCCCAAATCATAACAAAGTGGAAAAGATGGCTTTTATTTTAGGAACACACAAGCTCTGTCTGTACCATAAGAAATGCCCAAGAACTTAGCTGTCTTCTGATACCTTTGGAATTAGGAGCTCCTCTGCTTTTGTACTTGACTGAAGGATTGGGGAAACCAGTTGAAGCAGCCACCCGGTGCACACCCCTCTTCGCAGTTCACCTAGATGGGTGGGAAACTCCAGAACATTAAAGATGAAACTCATCTTTCCAGACTGAAATAAACTGGAGCTGCAATGAAACAATTAAAAGGAAATCAAACACTTGGGACAGTTAAAGGAAACAACTATCTCAGTGTAGGAAAGGTCAGGTGAGCAGATATTGCATCTCACCCCCCACGCCGCAAATGGGTATGAAAAACCCCATCTGGAAAAAAAAAATAAGTAAATCATTTTCTCTCCTGATAATGGTTATACAAGACGTTTAAAATGATTTTTACTGAGGATCTTGTTGTAACATCACATTGTTACTTGCGTGCACCAATGAGCCATCACAGAATAAGCACCACACACAGAATTTCTGTAATGTCTCAGAAACAACAGGTTCCAAAAAGTTCCTTCATGCATTCGGCTGTGAGTCATCTAGTTGTTCAGTAATGAAGCAATGAGAGTTAGTGAAGTAGAGGCATACGGGAAATGCCTCCAGATGCCTGGGATCAATGTGTTATTTATTGAAAACATTTTCAGTTTAGCACAGGCTTCCTCAACCTCGGCCCTCCAGATGTTTTTGGCCTACAATTTCCATGATCCCTAGCTAGCAGGACCAGCAGTCAGGGATGATGGGAATTGTAGTCTCAAAACATCTGGAGGGCCAAGGTTGAAGAAGCCCGGTTTAGCACCCTAGGAGCCTTCTCCATCATAGGAGGATGAGGTCCAAAGAAAGAAAGAAAGAAAGAAAGAAAGAAAGAAAGAAAGAAAGAAAGACACCCAGTTTATAATTAAAATTAAACTTAGATATTGCATTACCTTGCAGCTGAGTAGGGTCTGGCTTGCAATTTAGGAAGATGTTCTGAAAAGAACAGAAGTGAATGAATGCAAGATTTCACCCTTCCTTCTACTCTCACCTACCTACAGCATCAAGACACTTCCAATACTAAATGACAGGCATTTACATAACGCTTTAAAGCATTCCAAAGAGCTCGACATACGTTATCTCGGTAATTTTTATAAACAACCTTGCCAGATAGTCCAGTACTATTATCTCAATAATTTGGCAGGAGTGGGGAGAAGGGAGGCAGAGAAAGATGCTTAGCCAAAGCTGAACTACTGAATATAGGGCCGAGGTAAGATTTCTAGTTTCTACTTCGCAGCTTTCTGGCCCCAGGTGTGGGGCAAAGGGCTGCAAGTCAGGAGCACTTGCTCACACAGGTGCAATTCTAAAATACAGCAGTGCATGGATCTTACATTTAATGTTTTCAAATGAAATACACCTGGGATAGCTCAGTTGGTAGAGCGAGAGACTCTCGATCTCGGGGTTGTGGGCTTAAGCCCCACCTTGGGCAAAAGATTCCTGCATTGCAGGGAGCTGGCCTAGATGACCCTTGGGGTCCCTTCCACCTCCATGATTCTATTATTCTAATCACACACGTTTCCTGTATGGTCTCAGCAGGAAAATAAGCTTCACTAGTATGTATTTCTACATCTTCCACTGCTCCTAAGAATCGGAGCAACTTCAGAAATTATTTTCCCTTTATTTACCTGTAACATTTTAAAGAAGACACACCCATATGTACAAGTTTCAGAAAACAGGTGTCAACCTTTTGATTTTATTAAAAATGCAATATCACAATTGGTTCCAGTGACTGCAAATGTTATCTTTGACCCTGGCCCTGGGGTTCTACCCTGAATTCTAGACTGTTTTCTCTTAGCTGCTGCCAGGATGGAGATACCGTATTTTTCGGTCCGTAGGGCGCACCTAGTTTTTTTTGGGGGGGGGGGAGAATAAAGGGAAAAAATTATTCCCCCCCCCCGGCGCGGGGCTGGGGCGGGGGAAGCCCGAGCTTCCCCCGACCCCAGCCCCCAGAACAGGCAGCTCTCCACAAGCCGTGGGAGAGCTGCACAACTTCGCGGAGCCCTCTCACGGCTTGCGGAGAGCTGCACGAAGCTCAAAGCCTGGGGGGCGCTGAGCTCTGTGCGCCCCCAGGCTTCGGGGTGCAGGCAGCTCTCCACAAGCCGTGGGAGAGCTGTGCGAAGTTGCGCAGCTCTCCCACGGCTTGCTGATAGCTTCCTGAAGCCTGGAGAGCGAGAGGGGTCGGTGCGCACCGACCCCTCTCGCTCTCCAGGCTTCAACGAAAGCCTGCATTCGCCCCACAGGACGCACACACATTTCCCCTTCATTTTTGGAGGGGGAAAAGTGCGTCCTATAGGGCGAAAAATACGGTAGCTGCAAGAGAAAATCTTACTTTGCATTTCTGGTAACTCTGCCCAGACTTATAATTTTCCTGCAATCAGTGAACCTTATTTCCAATACATCCATTTGCTACAATGGTCACAATATCTTCCTTTTCTTGCTGTGTCTATTCCATGCAACTACTCACCAAGGAGAAGACTTAGGGGAGGCTTGCAAGCTGGAAAAGCATGGAGTAAGTCCAACAAGCACACACCCACATCCCTTATGAAAGCATTGTAGTCAGAGGATCCTTGTTTGCTACACAGCTCTTGCAGTCTCCTTTTTTCTCCAGCATCAGTGGTGTATTCTACCAGAGAGCGCAAAAATGCCTAGCGGAAGAGAAGAGTCTGTTTTTAATTTGGTTTGATTATTCTCAACTTATGTTCCGCATCCTCTGTCACATCTGTGATAAACAGTGTTCCTAAGGATTCCTGTAAGGCAGGGGCTCTGCAGAACCTCACAAACATCAATAACCTCTTGCTAAAATGTCCTTTCGTTGTTTGGACCTAGTGGTAAAAAACTCTCCCAACTATGGTCATCTCTGCTCTTAGCACACCCAGCCTTTAGTCAGGCAGGAAGTGACTTCAGCTGAGAGGAAGGGAGGCTGTCAGGCTGTACCATCCTAGGCATCTCTTTGCTAATAATATGCCTTTGAAGGCAGAACAGGTACAGACAACCCTCTGTGAATCGGCTCCTAGTAAACCAGGTGGTTGTGGATGTTACGGGAACATGCCTGGGGACTGCAGTACCAGGAAAGCCATGCTCCAGGTTGTGGGTGGGGAATACGGAGATACAGGTCCCAATCCTAGTATGAGGAAATTGGTCCACAGGTGGTACCTCACACTCCTCCCATTTATTTGCTCCTTTATTAGGCGCTCCACCACTCCAGAATGTTGGAGGGGGTGCAGCATGGGGGACAAAATTTAACATATGCCGGTCATATTTTACAATGCAAAACATCTGGTGTAGAGTGTTCTTGCAGACAATAGTAGTTTCAGCTTTATTGGGTGTTTGTAAGGGCAAGATAAAGACCTTGTGGCGTTTCTCCTACGGATGGCAAGACTTGAGAGTGCTAGGTGCTTGAAGGTTTGGAGGGAATGGTTACCCAAAACTTGGTGTGCAGAGGTCTGGATGCTTGCTTTGGCTGAAAAGCTGACCTGCCAACTGAAAGCAACCAGAAAACTAACAGGCTTCAGACTCATTTTGTGGCACATGCCATAGCTCTATTTCAGATATCCAGACAGCATGGACTGCAATCCCCAGAGATCTGGATGATTTTGGATAGATCTGGATGAATGGCTGATGAAATGTACCGTCACTGCCTTACTCTTCTCTCCATTGTAACATGCAGCATATTTTTATGGTCCCAATTTTTGTTTTGTTATCTGAAAAAAGGTATTTTGCATTGTTACAATATTTTTAATAAAATGCTTTAAGAAAAAGATACATGGCTTTCCTCCAAGGAGCTGAGGGTTGCACACATGGCGTTATCTCATGATATCCTTTGTAATAAAACTGTTGAGGCAAGTCTTGAAAATCAGTTTGCAAAGGGTACTTGCCCACAGAGCTTCCTATTAGCCTTCTGGCCCAGTGTGTCTGTCATTCTTGGTCTAAAAGGAGAAGGCTCAAGCTGGGTAAAGCTTTCCTGTCTAGTCACCTGGGCAGCACAGGCAACCAGGAGAGGCCAATTACATATCTTTTAGGCTGACTGAGTGACTTGCCCAAGCAGTTTGCGCACTGAAGCACCACAATAACAGCTGACAGAAGCAAACTGCATAAAGTATGTAAGTCACCATGCTGAGTAACATATACATGGGATGAGTGCTTTGGGTAGCACTCTGACCTATAACTCTGTAATTTATGAACGCCCGGGGTTGAGTCAAATGTGACTTCTGTGAACGGAAGGTCTCCTGAAATCAGGCAGAGGTTCCTGCTGAAAAGAGGCAGTGACTTTAGACAATTCCCCCTCTGCTCTGCAATCTCCAGAGCAGCTTGGAAGGGGGCAAGGGCAGGGAGACATTCCGCAACACTGGCTCCCGAGCAGCTCAGCAGGAGGACCACACAACTGAAGTTCTGCTCAGGGGAAATCAGTCTCCAAGCCTTTAAATGTGTGTTTAGAAGGTACAGCAGCTCATAGAGGCTGCTACATGTGGTTTACTGATGACATCTAGTGGTCTAGTGGGAAAGGCCCACCAAAATTAACCCACAAACATGTTTAATCTAGCACCAAGGGAAGATGTACAGTGGACCCTCGGGTTTCGTTACCTTCAGGTAACGTAACTTTCGGGTTGTGAACGTGGCAAACCTGGAAGTGTATTCTTCCGGGTTTTGCTGCGCACGAATGCGCAAAGGCGCTCTATCGCGCTGCGTGCTTGCACAGAAGCGGCACCTCTTCTTGTGGATTTTTCGGGGTACATACGGACCCCCTGGAACAAATTACATTCGTATCCAGAGGCTCCACTGTATTCAAGTTACAAAGCCTTTCATCTGGCTGGCTGCCCATCGTTGCTGGTATCCAGTTACTGGTTATTTTAGTTAGTGGAAGAGCGTTGATAGCACAGATATCAATATAGCCTGCTTGTTCAAACATGTATTTGTTAACTATTCTTCCACAACTTTGAGCCCTGCAAAGGCAGCGCCTCTCAGCACTTATTTCTTCATTGCCCTCTCACTAGCAGCACTTGACTTCTTCTTGGACTCAGAGCAGCAGAGAGGAACAAGGCAGTTGTCGTGAGCTGCAAATTTCCTAACCCTCTCTGCTGCTCCAGGTCCAGAAAAAGAGGCCTGGTGCAGCAAGCCAAGGGCGAGTGAGCGAGCGAGCAAGTGGCAGTGCAGAGAGAGAAGCTGAAAGGGATTCTCTGGCAGTAGCTGGAAATGGGAGCTGCTCTGAGCATGGGAGGCTCCTGGCCAAGGGAAGCCTCATTCCTTGGCCTCAGTATGACCGGAATCCGGCCTCCTCCACCCCATGAACGTCCCATCGCATCGCAACAGCTCACAAATGGGCTGACGGCTTCAGGGGACAAACTACTTTCTGGGAGCTTATTGCAAAGATTCTGCACTGCTCAGAGACTAACAGTTAAAACCGGAGCAACTGAGAATGTCTTCCTCTTGACCCCAGGCAAAAATAAATTTATATGGTAAGTCCCTGTGTCAGCTACCTGATGCCCATGGTTCCAAGTTCCAAACTTCTCCAATGTAGGCTTGAACCACCCAACCAGTCTGGGCCTTAGAGAGTACCAAGAATGGATATAATAAAGTTATTTGAAAAAGTAAAAAGTCACCTTTTTGAGAACTGCTCTTATTTCCAGACACCAGGTCAGAATAAATTTCACAGTACTCTTTTCAGGTATATACAGTGGCACAGCTGCTCCTGTTTAAGAAGAAAAAATAAATTTAAATTGGGAACATATCGAGAAACAGTTCCACTCTTCTTTATGATTACTTGTGAGTTGTAAAAGCTACCTCCTAGAAGACTCACTCATGTAGAGTGGCAGCTTTCAAATTATATTCCAGGGAATCCTAGGTTTCCTTCAAACCTTATCAAGGATTCCTTAACATTTACATCAAGAAGCTGACTGTTACCTAGCAGTCATGGAATAAGAGGACAGGTCCTTAAGAATCAATAATTTTTTTTAAGTAAGCAAAAGTAGACTGACAGTGTCACAAAGCAGGGAAGTAAACAACAAGCTCTCCACAAATTCTGTAATCATTTAAACCAGGACTATTTAACTTGTACAGAAGTTATCAGAATGCAGAGGCAGACAGAGCAGTGGCCAAATTTGCAGTGGGACACCAGATTATTCATTGTGGCGAAATCCCAATGAGACCAATAAAAACTCCAAAAGAATCTCCACAAACTAGGTAAATGGGCAAACAAAATAGTAGTAAGGTGTTACACTTATTACATTTATGTAAGTTCCATTGTGATAAATTAGGCTTGTATTTGAAAATATTCAGGACTAAGGAAGGGGTGTACATTGAGACAACGCCCCCCAACTTCACACATATGCTGGTGGCATATGAACTAGGGGTGTGCATTAGTTTTAAAATGAATAGAAAGAACAAAATGCCCCCCAAACATTTCAGTTTAAAAATCTAATGGAAATTGAAATGCCTTAAAACCCATCTATGTCTATTTTTGTTTCTGTTTTGCCACTGACATCAAATAGGATATCCAGCTAGTACATCTGCTGCCTGTAACTTTGGGAGTTTTCAAAATCAAACTGGAGTACATTTTTAGATACTCTGCTACTTGCTCAAAGGATCACATATGCAAAATCTCAGAGAAAGAGAGAAGAGAAAGAGAGAAGAGAAGAGAAGAGAAAGGGCAATGATTTAGAAGCTGTAAAAAGATTAAAATTATTTCAGCTTTGGAGTCCAAGTCCTGCTCATATGTCACAAGGCTCTAAGAGACAGATGGCACAAATTTGGGGACAAGACTGTCTAACAAGTGCCTCAGGTATTTTAACTTGAAATGCAATTTGCACAGAACTCCTGAGATCCCAAAATGAAGGGGCAGTTACACAAAATGAGTTTTCTCTTCTCTTCTCAAGGGCAGTATCACATGCAATATCACGGTAAATGCATAAAACCTACCTCTTTTTTTAGTGCCTGCCTTAACCTTCAAGCAAACAAAGTAATCTTTCTTCTCTGACAGTCCCAAGATATGAAGAAGCTCTTCCACCTCACTGGTATAATTAGGGCAAATGACATTAAAGGCATCTCCAGGCTGGTAGCTAAATGTGGTTTTCTGTATTTAAAATACAAGTTGGTCCATGTGAAACTGAAAAGACATGTGCCATACACCATTTCCTTCCCTCTATTACATTGCATGCAAACATTGTGGGTTATTCTATCTCAGCAAGACCTATCCAAGGAAACCCATGATTCCAACAGACTTGATCCCAAGGTATGGGCTGACGGTGCATGAGCACACCACCTTGCTAAAGCTAAGCGGTTTGGGTCCGAGTGGAAACTGCCTCAGAACTACATGGACACTATAATGGAAGGTGTGCTATAAATACAAGGAAATAAGTCAGCCGGGAATCTTTAGACTTATTGAAATCAGTGGTCTTCTCCACATATTAGCCAGATACAATCCCCTTTTAATGCCACAATTTGTGAAAATAAACACTTGTCAAAGCAATGGATGTGTGCTCCTTCTTGTCCTCCAAGACCTTTGCAGCTCATTGGCAACTATAAACTCCCGTGAAGGAAGTTTTTCATTATACTAACCTGAACATCTACTGCAGCACGTACTGATACCCTTCTGTTTACCAAATTGAGGGCCATGTCTGGATCCTTAGATAGTCCAAATGGCACCACTGACCCATCAAAAGGAGGCACTGGCAGGTAATCCCAAAGTTTTACGGAATTTGGGAGGGAGGAACTTAATGCAGGAGCAGCCCGAACCAACTCATTGTGGACTGAGAAGTCTCAGTGGACATGAAATGATGGACTGGATATATCTGGTGATACCCAGAAACCTGGGAAGAGGGAATAGAATGTCTTGGAAAAGGGAACAGCTGCCTGGTTGGAACACAAAAGAGGAGCACTTCACATTGCAACATTTATTGCAGATTCCCTTTGTAAAATCATATTTTAAAACTTGTTTAGTGTTAAAATTGGGACAGTGGACTTCAAAAGCGTTGTCTTGTACTGTAGGTTTATCATCATTATCATTTCTGTCAAGTTAATCAAAAAAACCCAAACTAATTCAACTTACAGAAATATCAAGTTCTAGCAGCAAAGTCCTTTTAATTGCATCATCCCTAGTAAGTTGTACAGCCTTGATGACAGGAACCTGGAAAATGGAGCTCTCTGAAACGCAACACAGGCTGGGATCCTAAAAACAAGCTGACGTAAATTTAGATCAAAGGAATAAGCACATAAATATTTGTACACCATTATATGAAATAACAGTAAAATATATACATGATCCTGCCCTGCCCCCCAGCACATCAAGGCCTATCATTTCAATGAAAGAGCTGAGATCATGTTTAACTCTCCAACTTTAGAAGAAAGCCATTGTGGTCTTTCCCAGTAAAAACAATCATCTCTTATCTTCCTCTCCCCACTTGTGAGGATAACATGGGGGGAAGGAGAACCACATGCACCAATGTGCGTTCCTTGAAGGGAAAAAATGGATATAAATGTAATAATAAAATCATTTCCCTTCTTCACAAATAAGTAACTTTAAAATCACGTTGCATCTTTAGTTCCCAAATGCAAACTTACAGAAGATCGGAGTTTTACATCTAGAAATGGTGTCCCTGTGGGAGACCTACCTGCTCAGAGCTTTCTTGAAAGTGCACTTCTAGGTATTCTGGTGGCAAAGCAGGAACATTAAGAGCCAACTGTGAAAGTGGAGGAACCGAGTGGAAAAGTGAAGGCTGAGAGCCTTGAAGGGGAAGTTCTGACTTAGTAACTGCTTTTGCTAGGAGATCATTGTTCACACCCAAAACTTCTAGCTTCAAACGCTCTACTCTGGAGTTTATGCACGAGTTACAAACTGCATCAGCACAAAGAGATGGAGGTTCTTCAGTGTGGTTTCTTTCTTTCTTTCTGGATGCAAATTCTTGGTGGAGGGCAGGCCAAAGTCCAGCAATCCAAGGGTCAACCACCAGTTCCAAACTGAAACCAAGCAAAAAAAGTGAATTTTAAAAAGTATGTATGAAAAGATCAGGATAAATGTCAGCACCCAAACAGCACCTGCAGATTATTTAAACACAGTTTACAAGTTATTTCAAAGGTTTATGTTGGGTTTTTTAAAGAGCGGTTTACAAAAGAAAAAGTAAGAACTGAGACATTGCACACATATCTCACTAGACAGGACTTTAACATATTTTAACAGGCTTTATAGTAGTGGGGGAAAGTTACAATGTGTGGTATTATATTTAATTTTCTCATTCCAGAAACTTAGAAGAAGTGCCATCTTTTAAAAAAACGTTTTCTTATTTACTGTTCTGATGCTAGCTCTTATTTGGTATGTTAATCTAAATAATAAGGCTTTCCCCATATTTTCCTTTTATTCTGATACAGGAGGTGGATTTTTGTTTCTCCAGAGATGACTAAGGCGCAGCCTTGCACCTATCAGAAGATATGCGACTGTCTGTCCACCTTTTCTATTTCTGTCTGGACTGCGAACAAAAGAATCATTTTGAGTTTTCTTCATATGTTGTTCCAGAATTTTTCTTTATAATGACACGTGGTCAGGAAACGTGTATGAAGTTTCTTGCTGAAATTGCTCTGGATCTCCAGCATCTTATAGTAGAGTTTTGTAAATTTTGCTTATCCTGTAGGGTGTTAAATGCCACTGATACATGAATTTGATAAGACTATTAAGGGTAAAATTTTATTAATAATGATGTGTTGAATAACCAAGTTCGCTCTTCTGGCTATTGGCTTTCTCCCACTTTAAAAGCCATTATTAAAAGCAGCACACCAGAGCCCTCTATCAGCTGATATAATCACAAGAGCCCCAGTGAGATATTTACTTCCTGGGATGTGCTGTGCTGCTCTTTGCACTGCATTTGCAAAAAACGAAAACAATAGCAGTACTTAATGAGGCAAAGAAGGACAAACTGAACCATGTCTATTAATTTCAACTCCTCTTACTTCTTCTGGGAGATCAAATCACAAGAGGCTCTTTCCAAGAAGAGAAATGGAGCAAGAGGGCAAGGCAGCAGTGAAGGCAGCTGTACACAGGAGTTTGGGAATGTTTCTGCCCAGTAGCTCTGCAGAACCAGTGGGCAAAAAGACTCAGTGGGGTCATTTCAGCTGAGGCTAAGCAAGCTATGCTCTTAACTTGAACCGTCACAATTGCCCATGGCTACTGCTGACACACTGTCTGCTTCTGGGAATATTTCCTGGGGGAATGAAGGAAGCATGCATGCATGAGCAATCTTCATCTAGGATAGAGATGAAATTTTTAGGAGCAGTGGAGAGTCATTCCACCCTTGTGCTTAATTTGAGGAAAAGTAAATTATTTCACTGGCAGATCTCTCCTATTTCGCTCCTCCTCAGTTTCTAAATTGGTGTCCAGATGGGGCTATAAATAGATGGGGTGGGGATTGGAACAAATGCCACACAAGGCGACTTAACCAAAACCTCATCAGAGAAATTTAGGTTTCTTACCCGACAGCATCATCAGCGAGTCCAACCTCATAAAAGCGTTGTGCTCCAAGTTCCTGAAATCGTTTGTCTATTATCTTCCCACCATTGCAGAAAAATGTGTATTCTGAGTCTCCCAGGCCTGCAAATAAAAGGGAAAAGGCAAATCAAGAAAACCTGCATCAGATCAATTCCCTGGACAAGGTGCTTCAGAATAAATCAAACTCTGCCCTCCAGCTTTAATGCAGCAGTAAGAAAAACTACAAAACAATAAGCACAAGTTCCTAGGATTGCCAACACAGGCCTCCTTGTGCAGACATGGATGGTGGACGGTGCCAAGTAGACAATGGTTTCTTCCATGCAGAGTCCAACTGTGCCCCCCCCCCCCAAAGCTTTGGTAAGGTAGGGTGGAATTTTCCAAAGCTGACTCTCTCACCCGTCCCAGTCTCTAAACCATTCAGGCGGTTCAGAAGAGGAGAACAAGAATGTAAGTTTCTTCTGAACTGAGAACTGGCACCTCCTTGATGCTGCCGCCGCCACCGCCACCATCAGTCCAATCTGGACTGGCCCTAAGATACTAACTCAGAAAGAAGCACTTCTCTTCTACGCAGCTTGAAATGTTTGGCATAAGGACTGGAACAGAGAGAATGGTTCTCATTCTCACTCTTCACCCCTCCCTGCCTGCCCCAGGTGATGCTGGAAACGGATGACGTGTGGCACAATTGCTGGGCAGCGGCCCCACATGGTGTCGTAGTGCTCTCAGGCTATCTGGAAGTAACTGCGAAGCACACAGACCTGCTCTAGGAACAGCCACTTCCTCTGTGCAGCAGGAGAAACAGAAAGGAGAAAGAAAGGGGGCCACAAAAGCAGAAAGTGGGGCCATGTGCCATTTTAGCAACCTGGAGGCTTAGGCTGCTGCTCCTACCCATCCCTCCAAACAGCTATCTAGAGAAAACCATTACCTCCCTGCAATCTGATTGGGAATCAACCGCTATTACCAAAAATTTTTTTTTTTAAATTGCTCATTGATAAAGGTAAGTAGCCAGGCACCAGAATTATCAGTGAAAAAGTCAATGAATTATGGGCAATATTCACAATCGCCAAAGTGCAATAGGCAAAGCCTCTTCCACAATTAAGTTTTGGATGCCTGTATTTAAGTCATCATCCTATTCTTCAGACTTCCAAATTTTAAAAGACAAAATTAATTAATTAGCAGAATAGCTGGCTATATATGGCCGATAGTACCTTAAAAGCAGAAAAGCATGTTCGAATTCAATAAGTAAAGTTAAGACACCAAGTCATGTTGGGTTTTTTACTGGTTTCCTATTCAACAGCACACATGAAGTAAAAAAAGATGTATAGTGCTATTTTTTATTTCACTATAATAAATGAAATAATCCTCTTTGGTTATACAATTGAAATTCATACCAATTTGCCATCGACTTTGGAATCACATTTGTTGGATCAGAGTTCTTTCATGGATCATAATTTTAAAATACGGAAAGATATAGCAAAAACACAGTCTAAAAATACAAAGGATGTTAAATTGTAAAATTTAAGAATATATAGCTCATATTTCCCAATGAAGAAAGTACAGCTAAATCCTTATTTCAAAGAGGCTTGAATTGTACCCTGATTCTGTGTGGTGCCTCATCAATACTCGTAATGAGGGCCGCACAGCTATACTAACTGTGATCATAGTTAAGCAATTCGATCAAAAATATATTGGATCCAGCCTGCAGTTTTTTGCAACAAGGTTTCTCCCCTGCTTTATACGAATAGCAGCTTACAAGCAAATTACCTAGCAATCCGTATCGTAAATGGGAAAGGTGGTCCGACGGCAGAGATTTATCGTTAATTTCCTTAACAAACTTGACTGCTGTGTCCGGTGGCTCTCCTGTACCCGTAGTAGAAGTAACAATAACCACGGGGTCTTTTTCACTATTCAAGTTATACTGTAAATTGAAAGAAACAAAGTTGGAGCATAATGCAGAAACGTTCAAAACTGGGTGGTATTTGGACGCACACAATCAGAGCTGAGCATCCAGTAATGTGGGGTTAAGCCATTGTGATGTTTCAATTCATCAGGTTTTTCAATTAGCTTTTTAAAATCTATTTTGATAGCTCTGAGCCTGCTATGGGGAGGAATTTAATATCACACTAAGGTGATGATTCCATCTGCGCAAGCATTTTGGTTTCCAGACAGAAGAATCCCCCCCTCTCCTCCCCATATGGGCTGTCCCAGGAGTTCTCTTGACACAGACCCCTGAGCCAATTTCAGGAGGGGGTGCATGGGGGCAGCAGAAGGGAGGAAGGCCCTATTGCACAAGCAGAAGTCCTTGCACAGAGCTTCTGCAGATGGGAGTCATTTGTTGAATCCCACACAAATAGCGGAGTTTTACGACCAGTGAAAGAAACAGAATAATGGTTCTAATTCCAAGTCTTGCCTCAGCTTGTACTGTAGGTAGGACTTTACATGTTGCAAGGATCCAAAGCTAGATGCAATAGTTGAGCTTGGAATCAAAAATCACATACTCTCCCCAATTATATATACTCAGTCCACAATTTAACCTCTTGCATCCTAATTCTCCACGAACAAATCTATGCAATATATAAGCATAGTGTAGATGATTTCCTGCAGTATTGAACTTAGATAAGATAGTCTTGTATTCAAATCCTAGCTCAGCCATGAACGTCACTAGGTAACTTTGACCAATCACTCTCTCAACCTAACCCTCCTCATAGGGTTGTCCTAAGGATAAAACAGGATAACTTCCATGAGGGGGCATAAGAAGAAATGCAAATATAATCAAGATGAAACCCAAGTATGCATAAGTGCATTTGCTCACATTTCTGCCTTCTTATACCCTCGGGATCCCTTGAAACTCTACATTTCTATGATTCCATGACCCTCCCTTTCCCCCTCTCCAATTTCTTTTCCCTTGGACAAAATCTGCAGTGTGAGCAACCTGGTACAAGGTGCAGTCTTTAACACGTCACTACCATCTACGTTGATTACCCTTTTTACCCAAAAACTTCAACAAAAAGAGAACAAAATCAAGATGTACCTTTTGAGGGGAAAGATTTCTAAGGAAAGCTCTGAATGATCCAAAGAAATGTTGTGGAAAGTCATTTGCAAATATGGCACTCCTGTATATTTGAACGGGGTGTTCAAAGAATCTTACCTTGTCTGACTCACTGATGCAGTGAAGATCTGCTTCAAGCCCACTGTCCTTGGCCTGATGGTATATTTCCTCAGCTATAGCTTTTGCCTGACCCTTCTGGCTCGCATAAAGGAGCAAAAACCTATGGTTTGTTTTACAGCACATCTTTCAAAGATCAACTACAGTACATGGGAAAAGAAAAGAGAGAGAAAAGCAAAGGGGTTGCTTCATATGCAACAATGAGACTGTAATCCTTTCCAGAAATGGCAGTTCCTGCTTCTCTTCTCCCCCCAGCCTTCCAAATATATTACCCTTCAGAAAGCAAGTTCAGGGCCAAAATTCTATACACATTACTGAACAAAGTGGGACTTGCCTCCAAGAATATATGTGCAGGATCAGGTTGGACATACTTTACCCACCCCAAGTGAGGTGGCCCAACCAAAATAGGCGGTACAGGCTACTGCTTGGGGCAGCAGAAATCCAGGAGCTCAAGGCCAATTGGAAAACCCCTCTAGGAAAAACCTCTCTATCCTTATTTCTGTATACCTGAAGGAGCATCTCCAGCGCATTGTTCAGCCCAGACACTGAGATCCAGCGCCGAGGGCCTTCTGGCATTTCCCTCACTATGAGAAGCCAAGTTACAGGGAAGCAGCCAGAGGGCCTTCTCAGTAGTGGCTCCTGCCCTGTGGAACGCCCTCCCATCAGATGTCAAGGAAAGAAACAACTGTATGACTTTCAGAAGACATCCCTATTCAGGGAAGTTTTAAATCTTTGATCTTTTATTGTGTTTTTAATCACCTGTTGGAAGATGGCCAGAGTGGCTGGGAAGGCCCAGCCAAATGAGCGGGGTATAAGTAATAAATTATTATTATTATATTATTATTATTATCATCACCATGATCATCATCCTGATTCTTGCTTAGGAAAACATAATCACAGCAGTGGGGGCAGCAACTGAGTAGGTCCCATTTTCCTGACTGCAGTCAGATCCCCCTCATTCTGTACAAGTGAACGGAGCAAAATGCTTCCTCCCCACGTTCCCCTTTCTTGCCCGCGACAGAGAAGAGAAGCTGTATTAGGAAAGCCTGGAGAAGACGCGCGGAGAGGACCATGTGGAGGAGGAGCCCCGCCGCCCCGGACCAGGCTTGGCTCCCGCCCCCCCCCCGCCGCCTCCGGGGCCCCCCTTGGGCTCCCCCCCCCCCCCGCGCGCCTCTCCAGGCCCAGACCTGCTCGCCCGCCGCTCGCCCGCCTGCGAAGAAGCAGCGGAAGAGGAGAGCTGCCAGTCGGAGCAAAAAGGGGGCGGGACAAGGGCGCTCGGCACTCGAACCATAGACTGGAGGAGTAGAGTAGGGACGGGAAGGCGGTGCTTCGGGGTCACTCTCTCTCTCTCTCTCTCTCTCTCTCTCTCCTCTCCCCGCCGCGACTCCCCCGCGCGCACGCGCCGAGGCCGGAGTGTCTCGCGGGGCGACCTCCCCTTGTTGCTGGAGGGCGAAGCCTGACCCGCCCGAGGGAGCCAAGGACGCTCTTCTGAATCACCGGCCTTGAGTTTGCGCGCCGGGCCCTCGCGAGGGGTGATGGGAGTTGTGGTCCGGCTCCATCCGGCGGCTCGAAGGCCCCGCCCTTTCACTTCCGGGGTCGTGCAGTTGAACCCCCGCTTCCTAGGCCGAACCGGAAGGCGGGAAGCGCCGCTCTCCCCACATTTCCGCGGAGAAGCGGGTAAGGCTCCCTGGCAGCCCCAAGCGAAGCCTCGCCTCCGACCTGGGCGCGCGGGATTTCAGGGCTCAGGACCCCGCGCGCCTGAGCATGGGCGGAGCGACGCAGGGCAGATCCGGGAGGCCTCCCTTTCCAGCTCCCTCCCCTCAGGCCCGCCCCTCCCGCAGGAGAGGGCCTTCTCGGGGGTGGCTCCTCCCTGCATAGGGAAGCCAAATTGGCTCCCTCTTGACTGCCTTGCTGTTTTTGTTATAATTATCTGTATGTTTTAAACACACACATATCTTTGTCCTTTAATGACCCCCATGCTTTTAGCTAAAAGTGACCTGTCTATCTGAAGTTTAGATAGATTTCGCCTGAGTCATAATGTAATGCAACATTTCCTGGTAGAACCCAGCTGGTGTTGTGGGGAGGGGTCCTCTTGAGAACATAACTGAAGTCCCTTCTCGCCACAGCTCAGCACAAGAGATATCGCTTGCAATGTTTGTACCAGAATGTTTGTACCAGCTTGATTTGATGTTTGTTTGGATGTCCTATGGCTTCTTTTTACTGAGGCTCTTAAGTCTAACAAATGCTTGTGGGGTGGGCAAGGGAATTTGCCCTCCTAGCCAGCTCTCCCAGTTCTATGCTGTCCTTCAGTAGCAGGCAAACCAATGCGCATCTGTGTGATTAAGGAAGATATGGCAAGCAGTGGTGCCTGACCCCCACAGGCCAGCCGTCCTCCAAGGACTGAGAGTGCACAAGGATTTAACATCCTAATTCTTTAGGACCTATTGCATGCGCTGATTTCCTTGGCTGCCCATACTGTTACCATTTGCTTAGATCACTGTCAGAAGCATTTCAAACAAGCACAGGTTTCTAGAGATTGAATTCCAAAATCTCAGCCTTACAGCCCATAATTCTTGCTCTCGATTGGGGTTAGGGATCTTACCTCTCTTTGGCCAGATCACTCCATATTTACATCACCTATACAATCCCCACCAACATAGAGCTTTTCCCGTTGCAAGATGTAACTTCATTCCATCTTGCTTCTGCAAGGAAGCTTCTTGAAAATCCCATATTTAGAAAGGCATTGTCCTTGTGGTATAAAACAGGTTGAAACCATTGCACATGTTTTATTTTACTGTCCATTTTTATGCTGAAATCGGCAAGAAATATTTAAATCTCATGCTGAAAGAAAGGTTTAATTGCCCGGATTTATCCAAGGTTTCCTTTCTACTGACATTATGGTGAATGTAGCAAAATTTCTGAGAGATGCCATGAAATGATGTCGCTGTAAGACTTGAGAGGCACTTTTTAACCTTATGACGTCTATCTGTTTTATCTTAAAGTATCTGCTTTCATGAACAGATGCCAATTTTACACTTTGACTTATACTTGTAACCCGTGTATGCCAGTAAAGGATTAATACTTAGGCCATGGGCCAGTGGATCATCAGTCTGCCTGTAATTTCAGCTCAGTGCATTTATTTATTCACTTCTTGTTCACTGTAAAGAAGTTAGTATTCCATGCTTTACATTATTAAGCATTAATTCCATGCCGCGGAAATCCAGATTCCATACTAAGAAAAGCCAACCCTTACTCTAGGCTCCTGGAATTTCAACAGCCACTGCCCATCACACTTTGAAGCATAGCTTTGCATCTATAACGGCTAGAAATGTGATTCTCCATGAATATGGAAATTTGAGGTTATTAAGACACTTGATTCTTTGGACAGTACCATGTTATGTACTTAGTCTCCCCTTCTGTAGAACTATGGGATGGACACAGTCCTCATTGTGCCATCTCTTGACCTTTCTTTTCATGCTGTTTTTAAAAAAATAAATAATAATAATAAAAGCTCTCGAAGGCTAACCAGGATATCTCTATAGTGACACTGACTTTTAGTTGTTGTTTTTCTTTCAGGGAGAAATGTTCAAAGCAGACCTGAAATGGCTTCCATGAATTTTAGATGTATCCAGGCATCTATTTCTAGAATGCAAGCATGTAGGCAGCTACTAACTCGAGGCACAGCCTTGAACCATTTTGGCCAGCAAATTAGGCAGTTCAGGTTATGTCTCCATGGTTCTTCAACATTGCGAACAGTGTGTTCAGTCTGTGGTTTTCAGTGCACGGCTTGTAGAAACTATCATATGGAACTGGGAAATCACCCCAGCTATGTTACGGGAATGGTGCAACTCCATGGAGAAGCTGGTAACAGTGTAAAATCTGGCAGCACGTGGACAGATGAACAGGTGTTTTTGAAGAAGTTGAACGGTTTCTGTTCATACAAAGACATTTTCAGATTTGTAAGCACATTGGAAAGTTTATCTGACACCATGGTGGCAGCTGTCCTTCAGCGGTTGTGTGATGTTCAACTGGAGGACAGTATGTTGAATAATCCAGAAGAGGTGATGGAGGATGAAGTCTTCAGGTCACTTTGCTTCCAGCTGGAACAAGAATCACCAAGCCTATCTGAATCTGGTCTTGTAAATTCACTAAATGCTTTGATAAAATTACGTGTGGATCCCTGGAGTACCTTGATGGTTCGTTTGGTGTCAGAGAGCCAAGAACGTCTTGATAAAGGCCAGATGACTATTAGAAATCTGTGTGTTCTTGGAGAATCCTTGTTCAATCTAGAGGGTCCAAGTTGTGCTATTCTGGAACAAATTATGGACCAAGTTCAAAGTACAAACCTGGAGGACTGGAAGGCTGATGAAATGGCTATGGTCTACAAAATGCTGCAGCTGGGTCTCGGGGAGAGAGGGAAGTACCAAGCCCTATTAAACAAAATGAGCAATTTAACGGTAACTCGGGTTCCTCAGTTCAGCCCTGAAATGACAAGTACAGTGTTAAATGCTCTGGTGGTTCTTGATCAAACCCAAGCCGTTCCTCTAGTGATAAAGCTTTGCAAGCATTCAGTACGGCACATCCCATATTTCACTGACAATGAGCTAGAAAAGGTGCTGGAGGCGTTCATTCATTTTGGACACAACGACCAGTTCTTCACTGAAGCTCTAGAAAAACATGTTGCCAAATACGCCTTCACCATGCATCCCTGTGCCGTTTCCAAAGTCATGCAGTTCTGCAGCAGGAAGCGCATCCTTTCTAAAAGCATCTTCAATGCAGTGGCAGAAAGTTTCATCTACAATGCTGACAACTTCACCACTGCTCAGATCGCTGAGCAGATTATTCCATTTGGGAAACTCAACTATTTGCCTCCGTGTGCTCCTTCTCTTTTCCAAAAGCTTGAAAGGATACTCAGCACTCGATCGGCCCAGTTTCAGCCTCATGTATTCTTGAGCCTTCTTCATGCATGCACCCTAGTTGAACGCTATCCCCTGAATTTCCTGGCAAAAGTCTTTAGTCCCTATTTTCTGCAGCAGTTGCAAGGTAAGTATATAGCTTGTCTAGGGATGTGGATGTTCAGAAATGTCACCTCATATAAATGACATGCCCCTGGTAACATTGTTAACTCACATGGGCTAGTAATGGAAGTTGTGAATTCACATTGGAGAACAGGAGTGGGTCTTGGAGAGACCTTGGGAAATTACATCTGCAGTAGGATTGAAGTGGGGCAGGAGCTCAGGGGCAGCCTCCCAGTATTTCGTTAGTTGTACAGCAGAGTTGGTAGCAAATCTTACTTTACACTCCCCTTGGTGACTCTGGTAGCTTTCCTGTGAAATGAAAGCTTAGGAAATAGCTTTAAGCAGCTGTTTCTTAGCCCCCCCCTTTTTTAAAGGGAAATAAATTGTGTAACCATCTTTCTTGATGCCTCTGATTCTTTTATCCCAGCTGAAGGACCTGGTTTGAAGAAGTCTGTTCTTTCTCAGTTGACCCAGCTATTTCTAACAGTTACACTGGAGTGTCCTTCCTATGAGGTATGAGAATATGCTATTCCTTTTTGTGCATGTTTTGATCCTGCACATGTTTATTCAGAATAGGCAACAGTGTTGCATGATAAAATGAGCAGCCTTAAGTAATGATGCTAATTAGTAACTGTCAATAGCAGCAGTCATACCGGATTTTGCTGGTAGCTTAGTGTTCCGTGCGTGGCCCGTTGGGCTTTCAGTTCAGCAGAGTACCTATATAAGGACCTTCCAAAAAAAGACTGCAAATAACTTGTTCTGTGCCACCAAGTGTTCCCTTGCAACCCATTCCTGTCCTTGTACCAAACTGCTTGCATATTTATTATTATTTCTACCTGCAGGAAGAAACTGCTTATTTTCCTCTCCTGTCTTAATAGGGTCCCCAACTCCTTCCCAAGTACATTGTCAAGTCCTTTCTCACGCCAGATCGTTCAATGGAGTCCTTGGTAGACAGTCACCTCTACAGCAGAGTAAAGGCTGGCCTCACTGACCTCTTGGGGGCCCGGATATATTTTGCCTCTCACGTGTTGACACCATACTGCTATACTCTGGGTAGGGAAGCTGTTGCTAATGCGTGTCTTGCTGAATGCAAATGTTAATGGTCATAGTCCCATAATTGTGAAAATTTCTGTTTCAGTGTGTAAAGTAATGCTGCATTAATCTTCAACAGACCTGTACTTTGCATGAATGAATGCAGTAACAAACAAAACAAACAAACCCTTCACAAAGTTCTAGCTGATCCCTGACATGATTGCTTCTCCTAAATAGTAGAGTTACTTGCCAAATGCCTCCTTGCTCAGCATAATATTGCGTGAAATTCCCATGGTTGTGTGTGTCAGTATCCGGTTGACTGCCAGATACTATACTATTCTGCAGAAGGAAAAGGGGTCCTTACCATCATAGAAATCCTCTTTTGACCCATCCACCCCCACCCCCCATTTTCCATTCACATGCAGACTAAATGAGTTGGAAATAGGATGTGGACGATACTTTTATCCTCTTGCTACCTTTAATACTTAATGTTTTTCTATTATGAGAGATGGATTTCTTTTAACAGATCTCATACTTTGCATTCATATCAAGTGTAGATAAGAAGCAGAAAGGCCCACATATGCTTTCCACATTCCAGATGGTAAAGAAGAATAATGCTCAAGTATTTTGGGTGGTTTTGCCCAAACAAAAAGAGGCACAACATATATAGTATATGCTATAGAAGAGGCATGTCCAACTTTCAAGAGACTGAGATCTACTCCCACTATTAAAAAAACTGGCAGTGATCTACCAAAATTGTAGAGATTTTTTTAGGAAGTCAAAATTGTTGGGCCTTTTTTCCTTTCCTTTTTCTGAGTCCGGGGGGGGGGGGGGGGAGGGCAGCGATCTACCACAGAGCCCTCGCAATCTACCTGTTGACCATCCCTGCTATAGAAACATAGTAACTTTTTTCTTGCTCCTTCCTCACACCAGATATTGAGATTAAACTCAATGATGAAGGATTTGTACTACCAGCTAATAGACATGAAGAGGCGTACCAAAGGTAAGCAAGATGCTAAATATAAACAGAGTAGTGCAAGTGGTGTACAATTTTCTGTTCTTTCAATTTGTGTCTTTGCTTGTTGCTTCCCTGGGGCTGCATCCCACAGGACTCCAGAAACATTTCAGTTAAACAATTGCACTGAGACAGACCACTTTCAAAGAACTTGTTCTGTGGCACCAGCCCATGGCAAGGTGTGCTCCTCCTGTGGGATCTTCCCCTGGGGTCGAGGTACTTCACAAGATTCTGTGTTTCAAATGCTAAGAGCAATATGACATCCCACCGCAGGGAAATGGCAGCCACATTGCACCATGGAGGTTTTGTCAGGTCTTTGTATTACCCAAGACGTGTAATAACCTAAAAAACAACAACTATGCAGGATGTCATAAAAGTTTGATTCAAATGCGATAAATATTTAATCTTATTTTGTGTTTGATTGGCAGAATAGCTCTCTGCATTGATGATCAAAGAAGATTTTGCACCAACAGTCACAATCTTCTTGGAAAAGAGGCCATTAAGCAAAGGCACCTACAGCTAGCTGGTTACGAAGTTGTGCAGGTAAATATTTGAAGTAGTTGGGGTGAATCAAATGGTTGCTGTTCAAAGCGGATAGGAAAATTGCAGGCAAGATAGTGTGAACAGCAGGTAGCACTGGAAATCCATATTGCTGCCTCAGACTCTCTTGAAGCTTGGGCTCTTAAGAGCTGATACCTACCCCCATTGAATGCTTAATCTGGACCTGGAAAATGTCAACAATTGCAGGCCAGTGGTTAATATCCTATTCCTGGGCAAGTTGCTGAAGAGAGTGGCAGCTGGCAAATGCTAGGATACTTCTGGATGAAGCTGGGATTTTTGTTTTGTTTTGGGGGTTTTTTTTAACCATTTTGATTTGGCTTCAGAACTGGCTTTGGCACAGAGAAACTGCCTTGGTCATAACGAGATGACCTTTCCCAAGAAAGAGAAGGGCAGTGGAGCGTGGCTCTGCTGGATTCCTCAGACCTCTCAGCGGCTTTCAGTACTGTTGACCATGGCATCCTTCTTAACAGTCTGACTGAGCTGAGTGTTGAAGGCACTGCTTAGGACTGGTCCTGCTTCTATTTGGAGGAGCAGTTCCAGAGGGTAGGGCTGTTGGAGCACCGCTTGACCCTATGGCAGCTTTGCTTGGGGTCCCCACAAGGTTCCACACTCTGCCCCAGGCTGTGGAACATCTACATGAAGCAGATGGAAGAGGTCATCCAGAGATTTGGTGTCAAGTGCCACCAATATACAGGTGACACCCAACTTTATCTCTTTGTCGCTGACTTCAGGCAAGGCTATGGGCATCCTGAAACAATTCATGGTCACAGTAATGGACTAGATTGGGGTTAATAAATGGAAACTCATTCCAGATGAGGCAGAGGTACTGTTATTGGGTGGTTCACTCCCCACAGGTGAATGGGATTGCTAGGAGAATTCTACCCTAGGTGTATATAATTCTTCCCAAAGATGGAATAGATCTATAAAAGTAGTTTCCAAACTTCTCCTGCCCCCCATGAACCACTTGAAGATCACTCAGCAGACCACTCAATGGTTTTTCTGCCTGTTGTATCAGTTGTGATGTGCTGTAGTGGCTGTGGATTGATTTTTAATTAAATTTTTATTGCTCTTTTTCTTATATCAAAAACTATAGGATACAATACATAAGAAAAAATAAGCAACAGACCAATTCCTCTAATTTCACAGAAGAAAAATTATCTGAGTTTGCTTCCTGAAAAATGCTTTCAGTAATACATTCTTCCTTCCTTTTAACTTTCAGATTCCATTTTTTGAATTTGAGTCACTGAAGACCAGAAGTGATATAGTGGAATACCTGCACAAGAAAATTTTTTCTAACTCTTATAGGCTCAGCTGGTGATTGAAATAGAATCCAAATGATGCTGACAGATCTATGAAGATTGGATTATTATTATTATTATTATTATTTTAAATTTGGGACTTGGTAAGCTACTGTGATTTTAAAAAAACTGAATCTTGTTTTCTGGGCCAGTCATTGAGTTATCGAATTGTAGAGCTGGAAGAGACCCCAAGGGTCATCTAGTCCAACCCCTCAGCTAAAGCATCCATGACAGATCCAACCTCTGCTTAAAAACCTTCAAGAAAGGAGAGTCCACCACCTCCTGAGGGAGACCGTTCCACTGTGGAACAGCTCAGTCCTCTAACAATACATAAAGAGAATGTGCCAAAAGGCTGGTAAAATACAACTACATTTATTTTTTAGTGTGACTGTATTCATCCCAAATAAAACGGGGAAAAATATTTTGTTACACTCCCCCCCCCCAGCCCAAAACAAATTGCCACAGGAAATGCCAAGAGATTTGTTATTTTCAGGCTATTGACTCTTCACGGATGCCTGAATTTGTGAGCTGAACTAGCAGTGACATTAAAGTGATGTTTAATGTTAATAGCTAGCAGGAGAGGCTATTTTACTAAGGGATCACAGGGAGGTGTGTTAGTTATTTCTTCCCCACTGCAATCCTGATTAAGACCAACACTGAAGCTGCTATATTGGTGCTAATGGAAACTCCCCTTCTAGGGCTAATTCCACCATTTGGACTATACAGGGGGAAAGGATTAAACTCATTCACTGAAAAAACACCCACATTTGCAGTGAAAGTGCTCCAACCTTGTTAGTTTCACCTCTAAGAAGTCCTTCCCCGTCTTGTTGCAACATCTTATAAGAGAGAGCTCCAGAACCATTTTAAAGCAGTTAAATGAAAACCCATCCCAGACACAACTTCCAGACACATTTGCTTGGACCCCAAAGTGTCAGGTCGCTTAGACATTGCCCTTTGGCTTCTGGCCCCTTAAAGTTACAATAATACCTGTGATGGCACTAAAAGAAACATCACTGCCAGTCCAAGTGGCTCGTAAGTTTCTTCCAAATTGCTTCTCGCCTCAAGCCATGGTTGTGTCTGCCTGCTTTTTACAGCTACAAGCCAAGAGCTGTAACAATAACAATACTGTATGGAAATAGAGATTTAAATAGATATTTGGGGCTGTAAATCTTGATTTGAATAATTCCCTTCAAGCACTAGGGCAGGGATCGCCTGGCACATTTTGAATTCTGAGAAAGTGCCATGGACACCCTTCAAAAAATGGCTGCCATGGAGGAGAGGCATAATAGAAAATTGGGGAGACTTTAGTAATTGCCATCATTCCCACACCTGGATAACCTCTGGCTTACAATGGGAAGTCTGCTATGTCCTGCTGATCCTGAGTGTGGAGTGCACAATATTGATTCTCTCTCAGACAAACACACAGAGGATGTTGCTGCCTAATTGCAACAGGGAGCATTCCCCAGTACCAAGTTACAAGGTGCCCGCACCACATTCACACTCAGGTGCACATAGAACCATCAGGTGATAGAACTGTAGAGTCATCTAGTCCCACCCCCTGCAATGTAGGAATCTCAACAAAGCAGACACATACAGACCGCAGGCACACAGCCATTGGTCTGCCACCCACACAGACATCTCTCTCACACAGGCCACAAATACCTGTGTTCCTTCTCTCAAAGAGCATTTATGCTCCTCCCCCCCCCCCCCTTCTCACTACTCAGGCAGCTCTTCCTCTGGGCACCCATGGGATTTTTCCCCAGACCAGAGTGGGGAAGTAAGTGAGAGGGGTTGGAGCAGGCTAGTTTCTCACAAAAAATTGGCGGAATGCTGCTTATATATTTTGCTTCATATCTCAGATTCTAAAATACTATAAGCTTTTCTTAAAAATGAATCTGGGGGTTATGGTTCATCCCAGATGCATCAAAGAAGGCCTTTGCAGGCGCCATAACACCTCTGAATGTGAGGTTGGTGACCCTTGAACTTGGACACAGCTCCAGCCCAAGTTTGGTGGGCTGCCTTTGGCTCTGTGAATCATGATGTGCATACTGTACTGTCAAATAAATGCATATCTTTTCCTAAGCTTTTTTATTTTGCAGATTTATCATTATCTGAGCATTCTGAATGCATGGATGAATAATTTTGCTTTATAACTATACTAAGCTGTTAACACTATAAGACATGGTAACGATGAGATATGCAACAAGGTTTTGTTTCCAAGAATGAGGGGAGAAAAGACACATTAAGCAAAAGCATGTTGTCAGCACCTTCATTTGTGATCTAACATCCATTGATTTGTGAATCAAAGCTCTAACCTGCATATTATTAGCATGTCATAAGAAATGGTTGAGTCTAGTACTCACAGACAAGCACATGGCTGCTTTAGCAAGCAGGATGCACTGAAAAAAGCGGAAACCCCCTTGTCATGGGAGCAACTGCGCCCTCTTCCCCGAATATTGTATTATGAGCTAATGCTCCTTGTAGACTGCTGTTGTGAGCTGCTCGTTGTATAAATGTTGCCATGTTACAGGCACATTCAAGTAAAACATGCCTCACTTAATTTAGCAACCCTGCAAAGAATTCATCAGATGATATGATGCAATATTGGATTTCCCCCAAAATCCCAGTAGCACAGTACAGGAAATAATACAGAAACAAAACCCAGGCACATTAATTCTTCCCTGCTATCAATCACAACAAGTAGCCTTAGGTTGCTTCAATGTTTCTGGATGATTTTTCTATCAAGCAAGCTATTCCATTTTTCCTGTAGAATTCC
The DNA here is from genome assembly GCF_964188315.1 of Podarcis muralis. Classification (NCBI taxonomy): domain Eukaryota; kingdom Metazoa; phylum Chordata; class Lepidosauria; order Squamata; family Lacertidae; genus Podarcis; species Podarcis muralis. The sequence continues at coordinate 90,553,494 of NC_135662.1, forward strand.
GCCTGAACGTGTTTAATGCGCACATGGTCTCTGACCAGCTGCTCCACGGGCTTGTCTATGCGTCGCCCATATTCAGAGGAGGACAAGACTGCCATAGGCCTTGCTTTTTCCTGTTAAGAAATGTTAGATGTTATTTCTGAGTATGGCAAGAGGGTGAAACTGGTGGTTAGTGCAGGGCTGCTGCCAAAATGTTCTTTCCTCCGCTCCCTGCCCATCTTGTGGTATCATTCTGTCAGGTGCCTTCCCACTTTTGATCCACATCCAGAGCAAAGGTGGAACAGGGTGAGGGGGACAGGATGGGGGTGGAGGAACAGACCTGTGTCGTCCTAGTGGTGCAGCAATGAAATTGCTAGCACATTTGCTAAGCAGGGTCTGGTCTGGTTTAAATTTGGATGGGGGAAACTACCAAGATTTCTGCATTGCAGGGGGCTGAACTAGATGACCCCGGGAGGCCCTTCCAACTCTTTGGTTCTATAAATGGTGGTGGGTGTTTCATGGGACTGTGCTTTGGGTTTGCATTTGTGTTCTTGGTGCTCCTGGTTGCCCTCCTCTAGGTGCACTTCATTGTCAGTGTCCTTTACTGTCTATAGTCTTTAGTATCATTACTGTTGCTGGTGGGAGAGGAGCATTCATAAAATTGACACAGCTATGGTCCATGAAGTGGGTTCAGAGTGACCACTAGCTGTTCTTGTCGCCTCCTCAAACCTACACAATACTTAGCATTTGTAAAGCACTTTGCAGCAGGTGTGGCAGCCTGTGGCTCCCCAGCTATTGATGAACTGCCACTCCCACCAGCTCCAGCCGGCAAGGCCAGTGGCCAAGGAGGAGGGGAGCTGCAGTTCTCATGACTGGGAGAACAGAAAGATGAGCAAATAGTGATTGCTGTCAAACTGCAGCCCAGTCAAGAGATCATCAATTTGGTCACCTCATCATTAATATGAAGTCCTCTGCTTTTGGCGTGTTCTCTGTCACAGCGGTGGAGTTTTTCGTCATAGCCCATGGGTCTTTTAAAGATGCAGTCGTACAGGGAAACAATTCCTGGCTTAAAAATAAAGGGGGGAAGAAATGCCATGCCGTTAACTGACAAGATGACACAGGTTACAAAGAATCATACCAATAAAGCTGACAGATATAATGAGGTTTGGTTGAGTCTGCTGTGAGCACAATGCCCACGTGCGCTTTTCATGACGGCAGCACCACATAGCTTTAACATTCAGCCCTGACGCTGAAAATCGATCTGGAGCCGAGAACTGCGCATAGATTGGAGCACTGCCTTTGGCATTGCTACAGCTGTCCCACACGCTTCTTCCCAATTAATGTATCATGTAATAGGTTAAAGAGCTTTTGTGAAGATGGAGGCCACTGAAGCCTCTCGATAGTGACCTCCTGAGCTGCCCTTCTGTCACAAAGAGGCAGGACACAGAACTCTCCTAAGGGACAGAAAAGCTCAGATCCCAGAGGGGGGACTGTAAACAGAAGGATCTAGGAAAGGAGTAAGAAGAAACAAGAGTCTAAGGAAACAAGAACCAGCAGAATGACTCCAAGGACAAATACAGACTATTCCTTGTGAAGGAGAAAAAGCAGGTACATGACCCTCATTTTACCACTTAGGGCTCACGCATACTTCCACTTCTCGCACCACTTTTCCCCAGGGAAAGCTGAACTTTACCACTGAACAAACGGCAGTCAGGTTTTCCAGGGATTGATGTTCCAGGGATTGAGCAGTAAAGGTTGGGTTTTCCCAGGGAAAGTGGCAGGACAAACAGAAAACCGCTTGGACCCATGCTTTCTTGCCACGGGACAAGTGGAAGTCTGGACAAGTCGTTTTCCAAATGGGCCAGTCCAGAGCTGGCACCAATGGAAGGTTGTGTGTGTGCAAATATTGAGAAATTACCTGTAGCACAGATATAACTGCTAATAGAGAATTTACTAGAAGAAGAAGAGTTTGGATTTGATATCCCGCTTTATCACTATCCTAAAGAGTCTCAGAGCGGCTCACAATCTCCTTTCCCTTCCTCCCCCACAACAAACACTCTGTGAGGTGAGTGGGGCTGAGAGACTTCAGAGAAGTGTGACTGGCCCAAGGTCACCCAGCAGCTGCATGTGGAGGAGCGGAGACGCGAATCCGGTTCGCCAGATTACGAGTCCACCGCTCTCAACCACTACACCACACTGGCTCCCTATTAGCTGCTTTTAGCTGCTCAAAGTTTTGAGTTGCCTTTCACTCTCTCCCCCTCCTTCCCACTTTGTTCCTTCAGTGAAACAGCAGTTCAAAACTGGATTCCTTCCTCCTCACGACTGCTCCTTCCCCTCTGCTCTACGCACCTTGCTCTCTTGGTGAAAATAGCTGAGTTCAGGGGGATCTTTGCGTCGGGGGGGAACATAGCTGAAGGCTGACTGTGCTGAGAGTGGCAGCTGGTGTTTCCTTATTAGTTGTTCATTGATGCCTCCCAGTTCCTCCAACTCTTCCTCTTCTGCTCCCAGTTCTTCCCCATTTTGGGCTTCTTGCATTCCCTACTGAAGCCTAAAAGCTTTGCTGGGAGGCAGGCTGGCTGCCTTCAGGGCTCCAGTGGCCGCTTTTGCTCCAGCCAGCCCCCCCCCCCCCCGTCTGCTGAGTTCTTTGGTTACTAAGAGACGGTCTGTGATGTCAGACAACATATAAAGGAGACTGGAAGGCTGAGAAAAGCTGCTTCTGCGTGAACAAAGGAGCTTAAAACCAATTTGTCTAGAGGAGATTGCAGCAAAAGGCCACAAGTATTCCTGGATCTGACAAGGATCACTAAAGCTGGGCTTGAGAATGAATTCACTGGACAGGGTCTTCCGTATGATGTTGTATAGCTTCCAAAATGTGAGACACCCACATCAATGATGGATAGGCCGGCCAGGCTCCAGGAGGTGGGGATGCATCCATCTGGAAGAGGGGCCAAAGGTGCTAAAGCAATGGGGAAGGCATTAAAGATTGAATAAGCGGAGAAACTGGACATTATTGATTTGTGCTTACAAAGAGGCTGCTGGGAGGCTCAGATGTTCCTCAGCAGCAGCTGCTATTGAAGAGCACCTGGAACCATAGAGCATTACAGCAGTTCCATGTGCAGCCTTTTGGGCTGCCTTGTTTTCTCTTATTTCTTTGCATTGCTCATTTAAGAAGGCCCTTTTGTCTCTCCTTGCTACTTTTTGGAAATCTGCATTCAGTTTCCTGTATCTTTCACTATCTCCCTCGCATTTTGCTTGCCTTCTCTCCCCCGCTATTTGTAAGGCCTCGTTGGACAGCCACTTTGCTTTCTTGCATTTCCTTTTTATTGGGATGGTTTTCGTTGCTGTCTCCTGTATAATGTTATGAGCCTCCATCCATAGTTCTTCAGACACTCTGTCCACCAAATCTAAATCCTTAAACCTGTTCCTCACTTCCACTGTATATTCATAAGGGATTTGATTTTGATTGTGTCTTACTGGCCCAGTGGTTTTTCCTACTTTCTTCAGTTTAAGCTGGAATTTTGCTATAAGAAGCTGATGATCTGAGCCACAGTCAGCTCCAGGTCTTGTTTTTGCTGACTGTATAGAGCTTCTCCATCTTTGGCTGCAGAGAATATAATCAATCTGATTTCGATGCTGCCCATCTGGTGATGTTCATGTGTAGAGTCGTCTCTTGTGTTGTTGGAAAAGAGTGTTTGTGATGACCAGCTTGTTCTCTTGACAGAACTCTACTAGCCTTTGCCCTGCTTCGTTTTGAACTCCAAGGCCAAACTTGCCAGTTCCTGTTATCTCTTGACTCCTACTTTAGCATTTCAATCTCCTATAATGAGAAGAACATCCTTCTTTGGTGTCATTTCTGGAAGGTGTTGTAAGTCTTCATAGAACTGGTCAATTTCAGTTTCTTCAGCACTGGTAGTTGGTGCATAAACTTGGATTACAGTGATGTTAAAAGGTCTGCCTTGGATTCATATCAAGATCATTCTGTCATTTTTGAGATTACATCCCAGTACAGCTTTCACTACTCTTTTGTTGACTATGAGGGCCACTCCATTTCTTTTACAGGATTCTTGCCCACAGTAGTAGATATGATGGTCATCCAAACTGAATTCGCCCATTCCTGTCCATTTTAGTTCACTAATGCCCAGGATGTCAACATTTATTCTTGCCATCTCATTTTTGACCACAGCTTACCAAGGTTCATGGTTCTTACATTCCAGGTTCCATCTTAAAAAGCAGAGACATCACCTTGCTGACAAAGGTCCGTATAGTTAAAGCTATGGTTTTCCCAGGAGTGATGTATAGAAGTGAGAGCTGGACCATAAAGAAGGCTGATCGCCAAAGAATTGATGCTTTAGAATTATGGTGTTGGAGGAGACTCTTGAGAGTCCCATGGACTGCAAGAGGATCAAACCTCTCCTTTCTTAAGGAAATCAGCCCTGAGTGCTCACTGGAAGGACGGATCCTGAAGCTGAGGCTCCAAGACTTTGGCCACCTCATGAGAAGAGAAGACTCCTTGGAAAAGACCCTGATGCTGGGATAGATGCTGGGAGGGCACAAGGAGAAGGGGATGACAGAGGACGAGATGGTTTGACAGTGTTCTCAAAGCTACCAGCATGAGTTTGCCCAAACTGCGGGAAGCAGTGGAAGACAGGAGTGCCTGGCGTACTCTGGTCCAGGGGGTCACGAAGAGTCGGACACAACTAACGACTAAATAACAACAAACAACAAATAAGTTGCATAACATACAACTCAGCTCTCACATTTTCCTGCAGCAGAATTTGCAAGTGTGGATGCTGGCACATAATATCAGCAACTTTGTTTGTTGTTGTTGTTGTTGTTTAGTCGTTTAGTCGTGTCCGACTCTTCGTGACCCCATGGACCAGAGCACGCCAGGCACCTCTGTCCTCCACTACCTCCCGCAGTTTGGTCAAACTTATGCTGGTAACCTCGAAAACACTATCCAACCATCTCGTCCTCTGTCGCCCCCTTCTCCTTGTGCCCTCCATCTTTCCCAGCATCAGGGTCTTCTCCAGGGAGTCTTCTCTTCTCATGAGGTGGCCAAAGTACTGGAGCCTCAGCTTCACGATCTGTCCTTCCAGTGAGCACTCAGGGCTGATTTCCTTAAGAATGGATGCGTTTGATCTTCTTGCAGTCCATGGGACTCTCAAGAGTCTTCTCCAGCACCATAATTCAAAAGCATCAATTCTTCGGCGATCAGCCTTCTTTATGGTCCAGCTCTCACTTCCATACATCACTACATACATCACATACATTCCATACATCACTCGGAAGACCATGGCTTTAACTATACGGACCTTTGTTGGCAAGGTGACGTCTCTACTTCTCAAGATGCTGTCTAGGCCTGTCATTGCCCTTCTCCCAAGAAGCAGGCACCTTTTAATTTCGTGGCCGCTGTCACCATCTGCAGTGATCATGGAGCCCAAGAAAGTAAAATCTCTCACTGCCTCCATTTCTTCCCCTTCTATTTGCCAGGAGGTGATGGGACCAGTGGCCATGATCTTCGTTTTTTTGATGTTGAGCTTCAGACCATATTTTGCGCTCTCCTCTTTCACCCTCATTAAAAGGTTCTTTAATTCCTCCTCACTTTCTGCCATCAAGGTTGTGTCATCTGCATATCTGAGGTTGTTGATATTTCTTCCGGCAATCTTAATTCCAGCTTGGGATTCATCCAGCCCAGCCTTTCGCATGATGTGTTCTGCATATAAATTAAATAAGCAGGGAGACAAAATACAGCCTTGTCGTACTCCTTTCCCAATTTTGAACCAATCAGTTGTTCCATATCCAGTTCTAACTGTAGCTTCTTGTCCCACATAGAGATTTCTCAGGAGACAGATGAGGTGATCAGGCACTCCCATTTCTTTAAGAACTTGCCATAGTTTGCTGTGGTCGACACAGTCAAAGGCTTTTGCATAGTCAATGAAGCAGAAGTAGATGTCTTTCTGGAACTCTCTAGCTTTCTCCATAATCCAGCGCATGTTTGCAATTTGGTCTCTGGTTCCTCTGCCTCTTCTAAATCCAGCTTGCACTTCTGGGAGTTCTCGATCCACATACTGCTTGAGCCTTCCTTGTAGAATTTTAAGCATAACCTTGCTAGCGTGTGAAATGAGTGCAATTGTGCGGTAGTTGGAGCATTCTTTGGCACTGCCCTTCTTTGGATTTTAAATAGTTCAGCTGGAATACCATCACTTCCACTGGCCTTGTTATTTGCAGTGGTTTCTAAGGCCCATTTGACTTCACTTTCCAGGATGTCTGACTCAAGGTCATCAACCACACTACCTGGGGTGTACCTGTGTATCTTTCTGGTATAATTCCTCTGTGTATTCTTGCCACCTCTTCTTGATGTCTTCTGCTTCTGTTAGGTCCTTACCACTTTTGTCCTTTATTATGGTAATCTTTGTATGAAATGTTCCTTTCATATCTCCAATTTTCTTGAACAGATCTCTGGTTCTTCCCATTCTGTTGTTTTCCTCTATTTCTTTGCATTGCTCATTTAAGAAGGCCTTCTTGTCTCTCCTTGCTATTCTTTGGAAATCTGCATTCAATTTCCTGTATCTTTCACTATCTCCCTCGCATTTTGCTTGCCTTCTCTCCCCCGCAGCTTTGTTACAGAGAGTCAAACCGCAGTTGCTTCCATATTGTTCCTCTCCATGCCCTAGAATTAACACCCTGTATCCACTCCTGTTTTACAGAGTCATTATCAAACTGCTTCAGTCTACTGTTTTCAGTGAGAGCTGATTTATAGTGATTTATAACAACATGTTTGTAACTCAGTGCAGCTGCAGCACCAGCCTGTCTAGGTATAAAGTACTACAGTGGTCCCTTGGTTCTCAAACTTAATCCGTTCCGGAAGTCCGTTCCAAAACCAAAGCGTTCCAAAACCAAGGCACACTCTCCCATAGAAAGTAATGCAAAACGGATTAATCCGTTCCAGACTTTAAAAAACAACCCCTAAAACAGCAATTTAACATGAACATTTAAGGAGACAATTGATCCATAAAATGAAAGCAAAAAACAATGCACTATTGTTGTTAGCCGCCCTGAGCCCGGCTTCGGCTGGGGAGGGCGGGATATAAATATAAATTTATTATTATTATTATTATTATTATTATTATTATTATGTACTATAAAATAAAACAGTATTGCAGATGATAAAATTTTTAAAAAAATTCTTACTTGCACTGATGATAATCTTTGTTTGGATGGGGGGCTTTTATTCATTTCTGGAGTCACACTCAATCAATTGGTAGCTGAACTGGGTTCCACACTGTCACAAAAACAATTTAACCGAAAAAGACTCAAAAACAAAAAATTCAAAATAAATAGCGAAAACAAAGGCACCAAAATATAACCCCAAGGTGGTTGTCACCAATGGAGGCAAAAGCTCAAAAAAGGCCCAATATGGAGGCCAAGTGGCCAAAATATTGGGAGATTTTGGAGCAAGAAGGAAATATATTGAAATTGCAGAGTTTTGAGAAACTAAAAGATAGAGTGTGAGATTGGCTTCATTATTATCAAATAAGAGAGGTATATAATTTGGACAAAAAAATTGGTTTCCAGGTGGAAAAATCAAAGTTGGAAACAGAACTGTTAGATTCCAAAACTAAGGTACTTTCAAGAATGTTTAACTTGCTGTTAAAATGGAATACTCAAGATGAAACGGTTAAATCTGTTATGATTAAATGGGCACAAGATGTTGGACATAATATCATGTTTGCTGACTGGGAACAGTTATGGACCACAGGTATGAAATTTACGGCATGCAATGCCTTAAGAGAGAATATTATGAAAATTGTATACAGGTGGTACATGACACCAGTCAAGCTTGCAAAAATCTATCATTTGCCCGATAATAAATGTTGGAAATGCAAAGAAACTGAAGGTACATTCTTTCACCTTTGGTGGACGTGCCCAAAGATTAAGGCCTTCTGGGAAATGATATATAATGAATTGAAAAAGGTATTTAAATATACCTTTCTGAAGGCCTTCCAGAGGCCTTCCTCCTGGGCATTGTCGGCCAACTGGTGCCAAAGAAGGACAGAACTTTTTTTACGTATGCAACAACAGCAGCAAGAATACTCATTGCAAAGTATTGTAAGACACAAGATCTACCCACCCTGGAAGAATGACAGATGAAGGAGATGGACTATATGGAATTGGCAGAAATGACTGGCAGAATCTGGGACCAGGGAGAAGAGTTGGTGGAAGAAGATTGGAAGAAATTTAAAGTTTACCTGCAGAAATACTGTAAAATTAAGGAATGTTAAAATGATGTCGGATGGAAAATAAGTAGTATTGGTAAAAAGTTTTCTAAGAATATGAAAGTATGGATTGAAAATGGTCAAAATACATATTTATAATAGGTGATGATATTGAGCTATGAAAATTGACAGAGGGTAAGGATTTGCTGAAAGGATTTCTTTTAAACGGGAATACAAGGTCAAAGAATTAAGGAAATGAGATTAAGGATTATTGAAAGATGGAGTTAATTTTAAACTTTTTCTGTCTTCTTTTTATATTTAGCTATTATGATTTTTCTTTTCTATATATATTTTTCCTATGTGTTTTTTTGTTTCTTTTTTTCTTTTTTCTTTTTTCTAGTTTGTTAACTTTTCTATTTTGTAAACTTATGATTTTTGTAAACCTTATTGTGTAATCCTATGTGTGTGTTTAAAACTTTAATAAATATTTTAAAAAACAAAAAACAAAATATAAGCTCCAAATACCACCTCAGAACACTGCAATCGGAAACGGAAGCCTTGAATTACAATGGGGGGATGGAAATTAGCAGTACAACAGGAAAAACAGAAACAGAAGGCTTGAATTACAATAGGGGACACAAATTAGCAGCGCAACAGTAAAAACAGAAGCTTAGGACTCAAAACGGAGCATGTTCGGCTTCTGAAAAAAATTCAAAAACCAGAACACATACTTCCAGTTTTGTAGCGTTCAGGTTTCAAGTTGTTCGTGAATTAAGCTGTTCAAAAACCAAGGTACCACTGTACTTAAAAGCTTTTCAGGGTTCTTGTACCTTTGAAATTAAACACTTATTTTCCGCAGGTCATCTGTTGTTACTGCTTCCTGTTGAACCGAACTGGGAGATTAGTGAGGAGGAGAGGAACACTGTTAGTTGCTACTTGAATTGCTTCCCCGATTTGCTTGATTCTGTTCCCAGTGTGGAAGAGATTTTAATTACTGATTTCCTTTCATTACTATTTTTTAAAGAGTGAACTGGTTCTAACAAGCACTAGGGAGGCTATAGGGTGAAAGTAACCCACATGAAATAAGTGAAGTTGCTATCCAGTGTGGTGAGAGCCAGTGTGGTGTAGTGGTTAAGAGCGGTGAACTCGTAATCTGGGGAACCGGGTTCGCGTCTCCGCTCCGCCACATGCAGCTGCTGGGTGACCTTGGGCCAGTCACACTTCTCTGAAGTCTCTCAGCCCCACTCACCTCACAGAGGGTTTGTTGTGGGGGAGGAAGGGAAAGGAGAATGTGAGCCGCTTTGAGACTCCTGAAGGGGAGTGAAAGGCGGGATATCTAATCCAAACTCCTCTTCTTCTTCTTCTTCATCCATAAGAGAGTTAAAGTATAAATTGCTGCATGGCCTCACATCCACCCTGGCTTGCCTGCCCCGTCTCTCCCCTGCCTCCTCTCCCTTCCTGTCAGAAGTAAATTGTGAACTTATTGGGTCTGCCTTTTTTTAGGCTATACAACAACAACAAGTTTATTAAATTTGTGAGGTCCATGCCTTTACACAAAATACCATAAAACATTGTTAAAAGGTAAACAATAAAATTATAAAAGTAAGCTAAAATTCATGTCATGCTATCCCAGCAAGGAAACTACCCAAAAAACCCCACCATTCAGGAAAGAAGATACAGCAACAGGTTAGGAGATCAATGGAAGGGACCTCACCGTTTCATCCAGGAACCATACCCTAGTTTTCATAGCCTTCACCACAAAGACTGCTACCACGTGAGAAATCCGTGGATCAGCGTCCACCAGTAAAAACTTTACTTGGTCCTCAGAGTTGACTATTGATTTGGGAATAGTTTGTAACATCGCATCCCTGAAGGCCGAATAGATGGGACAATACAACATGTAATGTATGAGATCCTCTTTGGTTCTCATATGACAAGGACATATACGCTGCTCTACTGGGATTTTTGCATATCTGCCTGACAGGCCGTAGGAATGGTTTGAAAACGGGCCATGGTGAAGGCTCTCCGAAGGGTGGGATTGGTGATATTCGCTAAGTAATTGGCGCAGGTTTTGACTGTTTTCAGTCGGGGAAGCCAGTGGGAGGACCCTGGGTTCTGTATTTTTGTGATATCTAACAGAGCGTCTCTCTGCAGGATCCATTCCCGAACTTTGTCCGGGCTCCACAGTTTGAGGATATTAAACTCCGGTAGGGTGTATCTAACCAGGATCTCAGATAGGTTTTGGCGCCAAGTGGTGTTCTTTTGAAGAGATACAAAGGCTTGTTTGGCTAATAAGGTGTTTGAGGTATTTGCAAGGTTGATGTAAAATCGTAGGAATCTTAAATGGGCCCTGGCAGACACAGAGGGTAATCCAACCTCCACCCTCAAGAAAGCTGCTGGGGTTCCTTGAGGAAGGCCTAGAATCCTCCTGAGATAATAATTTTGCAAAATTTCGAGCCGTTCCATCAGCCTCTGGTTCCACCCCCAGAGTTCTATCCCATATAACATCTGGGGAATAGCTTTCCCAACAAAAGCTCTTAATGCTGGGATCACCAATTGTCCTCCCCGGGTATGAAAGAAATTAAGCAGGACACCAATTGTTCTTCGTGTTAGGATGGTTACAGCCTTAAAGTGGACTAACCAACTAGATGTAGCCTGGAATGTAACACCCAGATATTTAAAAAAAGGGCACTGTTCAATCACATGTTCATCTAAAGACCATCTAAAGGTGTGGCGAGCTCTAGTGAACACCACAATTTTTGTTTTGTCATAGTTTCTCTTTAGTGAGTTATGGGAACAGTAGGCTGCGATCCCCTCCAGCATGCTGCGTAGGCCTCTTCGGGTGAGTGCCATTAAAGCCATGTCATCGGCATATAGCAATATATTCAGACGTTTACCTTCAAGGGCTGGAGCCGATGACTTGTACTTTGCCATGTACTGCACAATGTCGTTTATATAAAAGTTAAAAAGAAATGGGGCTAGCAGGCATCCCTGTTTGACCCCTTTCCCCAATGGCAGTGGGTCCGTAAGAGTTCCCGATGGCCCAGTTCTGATTTTGACTGTAATATCTGTGTGTAACTCTCTGAGAATTTTTAAAAGTCGTCTGTCAATATCCGTTTCATATAATTTTTTCCATAGTCTATCTCTACAGATTGAGTCAAAGGCAGATGTCAAGTCAACGAAGGCCACGAAGAGTCTGCTCTTATACGCTTTTGCATATTTAGCTACCAGGGTCTGTAGTACCATACAGTGACCTATCGTATTGTGGCCCTTTCTAAATCCTGCCTGTTCCTGGTTGAACAGGTTAGAATGGTCCGCCCAATCTACCAGCTTGTTTAATAAGTACCGGGTATAAAGTTTGTATGCAGTGTCCAGAAGGCTTACAGGGCGGTAGTTTGCTGGATCTTGAATGTCTCCCTTCTTGTAGATAGGGGTTTTTAGGCTATAAAACATCACATACTTTGATGGTGCTGTATGTATTCATGCAAGAGTCGCAATAACCTCACATTGCAAGACAAAAGTACATATAAAGTTTTAATGAGTTAAACTTACAAAAGACAATGGCATCAAAACATTTGACACATTTTGTACAAAACTGGTCCTGCTCATCTATAGTTCTTTTGAGAAGGTGGTTAGTCAAGGGCTCCATTTCCTGTCCCTGGCATCTAGTGAACACACCTTAGTTGTAGTAGATGAAGGGACAGAATTAGAGGTTACAAATTCAGGACTAGAAGGTGATATTGGGGAGCTACCATACTTCCCACAACTTTCCATGCAGCTCCAGTTTTATTGCCATAAGATTTTTTTTTTTGTATTTTTCTTTCTTTCTTAAAACCGTCTTCCCCAAGGTCTCAGACCTTTAATATCTCCAACTCCTGTCCAAATTTTCTCTTTTCCACTGAAGAGTTGACAGTGCAAGTTCAGTCTTCCCAGCCCAGAGCATACCTTGTTTCGGCCATCCTGGAACATTAAGACTATTAAGGTCTCTGGATACAGAATGGTGGGAGGAGACCGTAAATATGACTACAGCAACATTTCTATGTACCAGAAAATTACACACATGTTCATGGTATGGGCTGAAAGAGACTTAAGAGAAAATGGGCAACGCTTCTTTTAAAATGCGGCACTGCCTGCAGCCGAGAGCCTGTTTCAGGACACCACGTTCCCTTGTGAGAGGGATTTTGTCATTTCTGTATGTACAAAATAGGTCTGCAACTCCCCTTTTCCTTTGACGTTAATTATGCCTCGGCAGGTGCAAATGTAGCCCAATGTTTGTAAAATGTTACTGGTCTCTTCTGTGACCTGCAATGCAAGAGACAGACAAGCACACCATACTTTAAGAAAAGGAAATCTCAAAGCCTGCCTCCCTCCCTCCCCCTCTTTGCCCTAAGTGACGTAGCAGTGAGGAAAGCCCTTCACTGGACTGTTTTACTTCACACAGGGCCTCGTTTTTGCTAATCTTAATGGACAGGTGAGTGAAGACAATCACAGAAGATCCACCACAAATAATTTACACAACAGGATAAAAACAGCACCTTGAACTGAACAGATTCTAAAAAACTTTGAAATATATAAATAAAAATGTAACCCACCCCCAAGCATATCTACAACTTCTATCAATTCACAGGAAAAAACAACAGCAGCAGCAACAACAGACAATGCTGTCATCTCTTGGAATCAGTTCCTCCATCACCACCCTGCAGCCACCGCCACCATCACAGCCCCAAAATTTGCTCCAGAGAATTATGGGCCCCTCAAAAGAAGAGATGGCGAGTGGATGGAGTTGGAATTACTGAAAATTGCTTTCCTCCCCATTCTGCCGATGGTAGATTCCCTGTCAGCTGAGCAACCCTGTTGGATACCCACCTAATAAAAAATGTTGAAGTATGATTTTGGATCAGATTTTAACCAATGAACCTTCAACTAACCTACAAGTCCCGTCCCCCTCCCCAGCTGTGCTGCTGCTGTCTTCACTTGATGAGCTCCCCCCCCCCCATGTGTGTATCCCCATAGCCTGTATCTTTGCCTGCGAGGGACTTTAGTGGGGAGATTCCCCTGCTGTGCACTTGAGTAGAAACACAAATAGAAGCCAAACCTGAATTTTATCTAAGACACCGGTGCTCTCCATTCTGCTGGCCACATTTACAGTGTTGCCCCAGATATCGTACTGTGGCTTCTGTGCTCCAATGACACCCGCAATTACAGGTCCATGGTTAATTCCTGTAAAGAAGATGGCAAATTAAGGGTGGTCCCCCTCACCAAATATATATTTTTAAATGCTACAAATTGCAGAGCTCCCTGGAGGAAACATAAATGTTTTGAAACACATAGGCACATCTGGTGGCTTTGCTGTCAAATTTGGGGTCTGGAGTTATGCAGAATTTATTCCTATGGCTGGGATTCAGGTCAAATTAATATTTAATTTATTAATAATAGTATTGTTCATTTAAGAAGTGCAAAATTCCATCAAATAAGCATTGAACAATTATAATGGGAAAATTGAGAAGTATTAATGCATTGACGGAACAACATAGGCAATACTAGGGAATGTGTTAAGATGCCAGCACAGATTTGTATGAGGCTGATGGTTATCTTTCTATGGCAGAGCTGTAAAGCATTTGCTGTGGAAATGAGTATCGCTTTGTTATTGATTTGTATTACCTACTTTTTGTTTCCTAGGAATATGTCATATAATTGGAACACACTGAACACTGCTCTGCTAATGAATGACTAGGAAGCGCTATATATAAAATCAAAATATTTGTTAGAAGTGTAACACATTTCTTTTTACAAGTTGCCCCATCTTTTTCCTGAGGGAAAGTATCCTTTGTGCCTTAAAAAAAGGTTTTCCTTGATTTTATTTAGAAGCTCTACATTACAGGTTTCTGAAGGAAAGTGTTTGCAAGTCCAAAAGTAGTGGGTGGCTGAGGGCAACTTGGGGCCGGTCCGCACTAGAAAGGCTGGGTCCAAGCAGTTTTCCATTTGTCTCCTGCTTTCTATGCATGGCTCATAGTAGTTCTGCCTTTGGCCTGCCGCTTCCCCCAGAAAATCCGCTCTTTAGCATTAAATTGGAACAAAAGGCAATCTACAGAAAAGCCAACTGCTTTGTGTCTCTTAGTTTCAAAGCATTCTTCCACAACCTGCTTCTGCCACTAGGTGACACTATAAGCTAAAATGAACAGAATCAGCCAGTGAGCAAAACTAGAATTATACAAACTGGGGTGGGGGTGGGCGGCGAGAAGAAAAATACTGTTACATTAAACATGAAATATTTCATATTTATTTATAGGTTGGTTCCATTTTCTTGCATACATTTAAAACTTCTGAAGCCTTCAAAAATAAATGGCATTACTAAAAGGATATTAAAATCCTGGAATGACCCCTCTGTCAGTCAGTCAGGAATTTAATTTTCTGCTGTTGCATTCTACAAACCCTGGATATTTTGGGAAGATGGCAGTATTTGAATTTATGTGAATTTGCTGCATAAGTATTTAAATGAAAATAAGAGAATGAAAAAATGCAGTTAAGTAGAACAGACAGTTGTGTGGTTTGTTGTTGTTTTTTAAAAAAGGTTTAAGATTTCTGAGTGCAAGCAAGCAAGCAAGCAGGAGAGAATAACTCGAACCTCCATTAGGTGGGATTCTGCCCACACCTCTAAGGCGATATGACACCCTCTTGCTTGGAAATGGATTTATGATCTCATTTTATGTTCCTTTTAAAAAGGAATTACCAAGATAGGAAAAGAGGTAGTAAGGGAACACCAGGCTACTTTAAATGAATTCAAATCTCCAGGGTCTGATAAGCTGCATCCAAGGGTACTAAAGGGAGCTTACGGATGTAATTTCAGAGCCTTTATGGTGTAGTGGTTAAGAGCGGTAGTCTCGTAATCTGGTGAACTGGGTTCGCTTCCCTGTTCCTCCACCTGCAGCTGCTGGGCTTGTCACACTTCTCTGAAGTCTCTCAGCCCCACTCACCTCACAGAGTGTTTGTTGTGGGGGAGGAAGGGAAAGGAGAATGTTAGCCGCTTTGAGACTCCTTAAAGGGAGTGAACTCCTTCATGGATCACTGCCTTGCCGTGGCGAAGGGGCTTGAATAACTCAGAGAAGCTATGAGCTATGCCGTGCAGGGCCACCCAAGATGGACAGGTCATAGTGGAGAGTTTTGACCAAACGTGATCCACCTGGAGCAGGAACTGGCAAGCCACTCCAGTATCCCTGCCAAGAAAACTCCATGGACAAAGACAACAGGCATATAAAAGTTATGACGCTGGAAGATGAGCCCCTCAGGTCGGAAGGTGTCCAACATGCTACTGGGGAAGAGCGGAGGACAAGTACAAGTAGATCCAGAGCTGATGAAGCGGCTGGGCCAAAGCCGAAAGGACGCTCAGTTGCGGATATGCATGGAAGCGAAAGGAAAGTCCAATGCTGTAAAGAAAAATATTGCATAGGAACCTGGAATGTAAGAACCATGAACCTTGGTAAGTTGGATGTGGTCAAAAATGAGATGGCAAGAATAAATATTGACATCCTGGGCATCAGTGAACTAAAATGGACGGGAATGGGCGAATTCAGTTCGGATGACTATCATATCTACTACTGTGGGCAAGAAACCCGTAAAAGAAATGGAGTGGCCCTCATAGTCAACAAAAGAGTGATGAAAGCTGTACTGGGATGCAATCTCAAAAATGATAGAATGATCTCGATACGAATCCAAGGCAGACCTTTTAACATCACAGTAATCCAAGTTTATGCACCAACTACTGGTGCTGAAGAAACTGAAATTGACCAATTCTATGAAGACTTACAAGACCTTATAGAAGTGACACCAAAGAAGGATGTTCTGCTCATAATAGGGGATTGGAATGCTAAAGTAGGGAGTCAAGAGATAAAAGGAACAACTGGCAAGTTTGGCCTTGGAGTTCAAAACGAAGCAGGGCAAAGGCTAATAGAGTTCTGTCAAGAGAACAAGCTGGTCATCACAAACACTCTTTTCCAACAACACAAGAGACGACTCTACACATGGACATCACCAGATGGGCAGCATCGAAATCAGATTGATTATATTCTCTGCAGCCAAAGATGGAGAAGCTCTATACAGTCAGTAAAAACAAGACCTGGAGCTGACTGTGGCTCAGATCATCAGCTTCTTATAGCAAAATTCAAGCTTAAACTGAAGAGAGTAGGAAAAACCACTGGGCCGGTAAGATACAATCTAAGTCAAATCCCTTATGAATACACAGTGGAAGTGAGGAACAGGTTTAAGGATTTAGATTTGGTGGACAGAGTGCCTGAAGAACTATGGATGGAGGCTCGCAACATTATACAAGAGGCAGCAACTAAAACCATCCCAAAGAAAAGGAAATGCAAGAAAGCAAAGTGGCTGTCCAACGAGGCCTTACAAATAGCGGGGGAGAGAAGGCAAGCAAAATGCGAGGGAGATAGTGAAAGATACAGGAAATTGAATGCAGATTTCCAAAAAGTAGCAAGGAGAGACAAGAAGGCCTTCTTAAACGAGCAATGCAAAGAAATAGAGGAAAACAATAGAATGGGAAAAACCAGAGATCTGTTCAAGAAAATTGGAGATATGAAAGGAACATTTTGTACAAAGATTTCCATAATAAAAGACAAAAGTGGAAAGGACCTAACAGAAGCAGAAGACATCAAGAAGAGGTGGCAAGAATACACAGAGGAACTATACCAGAAAGAAATTGATGTCTTGTATACCCCAGGTAGTGTGGTTGCTGACCTTGAGCCAGACATCCTGGAAAGTGAAGTCAAATGGGCCTTAGAAAGCATCGCTAATAACAAGGCCAGTGGAAGTGATGATATTCCAGCTGAATTATTTAAAATTTTAAAAGATGATGCTGTTAAGGTGCTACACTCAATATGCCAGCAAATTTGGAAAACTCAGCAGTGGCCAGAGGATTGGAGAAGATCAGTCTACATCCCAATCCCAAAGAAGGGAAGTGCCAAAGAATGCTCCAACTACCGCACAATTGCACTCATTTCACACGCTAGCAAGGTTATGCTTAAAATTCTACAAGGCAGGCTTAAGCAGTATGTGGACCGAGAACTCCCAGAAGTGCAAGCTGGATTTAGAAGAGGCAGAGGAACCAGAGACCAAATTGCAAACATGCGCTGGATTATGGAGAAAGCTAGAGAGTTCCAGAAAGACATCTACTTCTGCTTCATTGACTATGCAAAAGCCTTTGACTGTGTTGACCACAGCAAACTATGGCAAGTTCTTAAAGAAATGGGAGTGCCTGATCACCTCATCTGTCTCCTGAGAAATCTCTATGTGGGACAAGAAGCTACAGTTAGAACTGGATATGGAACAACTGATTGGTTCAAAATTGGGAAAGGAGTACGACAAGGCTGTATATTGTCCCCCTGCTTATTTAACTTATATGCAGAATTCATCATGCGAAAGGCTGGGCTGGATGAATCCCAAGCCGGAATTAAGATCGCCGGAAGAAATATCAACAACCTCAGATATGCAGATGACACAAGCTTGATGGCAGAAAGTGAGGAGGAATTAAAGAACCTTTTAATGAGGGTGAAAGAGGAGAGCGCAAAATATGGTCTGAAGCTCAACATCAAAAAAACGAAGATCATGGCCACTGGTCCCATCACCTCCTGGCAAATAGAAGGGGAAGAAATGGAGGCAGTGAGAGATTTTATTTTCTTGGGCTCCATGATCACTGCAGATGGTGACAGCAGTCACGAAATTAAAAGACGCCTGCTCCTTGGGAGAAAGGCGATGGCAAATCTAGACAACATCTTAAAAAGTAGAGACATCACCTTACCAACAAAGGTCCGTCTAGTTCAAGCTATGGTTTTCCCAGTGGTGATGTATGGAAGTGAGAGCTGGACCATAAAGAAGGCTGATCGCCGAAGAATTGATGCTTTTGAATTATGGTGCTGGAGGAGACTCTTGAGAGTCCCATGGACTGCAAGAAGATCAAACGCATCCATTCTTAAGGAAATCAGACCTGAGTGCTCACTGGAAGGACAGATCCTGAAGCTGAGGCTCCAAGACTTTGGCCACCTCATGAGAAGAGAAGACTCCCTGGAAAAGACCCTGATGTTGGGAAAGATGGAGGGCACTAGGAGAAGGGGACGACAGAGGATGAGATGGTTGGATAGTGTTCTCGAAGCTACAAACATGAGCCTGACCAAACTGTGGGAGGCAGTGGAAGACAGGAGTGCCTGGCGTGCTCTGGTCCATGGGGTCACGAAGAGTCGGACACGACTAAACGACTAAACAAAGGGAGTGAAAGGCGGGATATCAAATCCAAACTCCTCCTCTTCTTCTTCTTTGTCTATTATCTTTAAGAATTCTTGGAGAACAGGTGAGGTCCCTACAGACTGGAGGCAGGTGTCAGGGGCTGGACTGAGGAGGAATGGTGGGAGCCCCCACTCCTTCTCCTGAACCTTCCCAAGGGCAGGAGGACACTATTGATTTCGAACAGTGGTTTGCAGAAGAGCACAGTCCAGAGGGGAAAAGCTGGGAAATACTGGATGAGGAACAGCTAGAAGAGGAAACACCAGGAGAGAGAGAGCTGGCAGATTCATTGTCCTTGGACAGCATTCCTGACTCCCCCTTCGCCTAAGACGGGCTTTGAGAGTGATAGAACAGAAAGCACAATGGCAACAAGCTCAGATTAACTGACGTAGGAGTGACGTAGATTAAGGGGGACGGAGGGGGTGAACCTTAACTGGGAGCAACACCATTTCTAGAGAGAGATGCATTCCTTTGTCTCTCACTGTGATTATTAAAGAAACTAACTGATAAGAACGCTACTTTTGTTTGATCTGCTTATTTACTGCCACTGGGGAAGGGATCTGATTCCCCAAAGCCTGACAGTGGGCAAATGTTGTCCCCATCTTCAAAAAGGGAGGAAAGGAAGACCCAGGAAACTACCAACTGGTGAGCTTGACATCAATACCAGGAAAGGTCCTAGAACAGATAATTCAACAGTCTGTCTGTGAGCATTTAGAAGAGGATGCTGTGATTAATAAGACCCAGCATGGGTTTCTCTAAAATAAGTCATGCCAGACCAATCCGATTTCTTTTTTTGATGGAATTACAAACTTGGTGGATCAATGAAATGCTGTGGACATAGTATATCTTGATTTCAGTAAGGCTTTCTTGTGGAGATGAGGTAACTGCGAGATGGATTTGTAGCTGGTTAACTGACCGAACTCAAAGAGTACTCATTAATGGTTCCTTGTCATCTTGGAAAAAAGTGGGGTGCCGCAGGGTTCTGTCCTGGGCCCATTGTTGGTCAATGTCTTTATAAATCACTTGGATGAAGGAATTGAGGGGATGCTCATCAAATTTGCAGATGACACCAATTTGGGAGGGGTAGCTAATGCCTCAGAAGAAAGAATCAGAATTCAAAATGACTGGAGAACTGGGCGCAAGCTAACAAAATGAATTTCAGTGGAGACAAATGTAAGGTTCTGCACTTAGGCAGGAAGAACCAGATGCACATATATAGGATGGGGGACAATTGGCTTACTAGCAGTACATGTGAAAAGGATCTAGGGGTCTTGGTGGACCACAAGCTTAACATGAGTCAACAGTGTGATGCAGCAGCAAAAAAGCTAACACTATTCTTGGATGCATCAACAGAAGTCTAGTGTCCAGATCAAGGGAAATAATAGTACCACTCTATTCTAACTTGGTCAGACTGCACTTGGAATACTGTGTCCAATTTTGGGCACCACAATTTAAGAAGGATGTTGACAAACTGGAAGGTGAGCAGAGGAGGGCAACCAAGATGATCAAGGGTCTGGAAACCAAGCCTTATGAGGAGTGCTTGAAGGAAGCTGGGTATGTTTAGCCTGGAAAAGATATGACCAAGAGGAGATATGATAGCCATCTTCAAATATCTCAAAGGCCGTCACGTGGAGGGTGGAACAAACTTGTTTTCTCCTGCTCTGGAGGGTAGGACTCAAACCAATGGCTTCAAGTTGCAAGAAAGGAGATTCCAACTAAACATTCGGAAAGACTTTCTGACAGTAAGAGCTGTTCAGCAGTGGAACAGACTCCCACGAGAGGTGATGGATTCTCCTTCCTTGGAGGTTTTTAAGCAGAGTGGCCATCTCTCATGGATGCTTTAGCTGAAATTCCTGCATTGCAGGGGGTGGGACTTAGATTCTATGATTCTAACTTTCAAGAAAAAGTACAATATATTAAAGAAGAGTGTATTACATAGCATGATTCTACATGCTCAAACTTTTAGAGTGTGTCCAAAAAAGAAAAAAAATCTCGCAATATGTATTGAATTCCTCTTATTTATAACAATATTTATGCTGTCAAAGCAGTCTGGTTAATTTCACACACACAAAAAGAAGCAACTCAAATCAGTGTTTCCCTTAGATGTTACAATATAGGAACTTGCAGAGCTCTGCTGGATCCCCCCCATCTAGTTCCAGAGTTGCTTCCACAGTTTCCACCGAGATGCCTACGAGCAGCACATGAGCACAGCAGAACTCTCCCAGTCACATTTCCCAGATATCAGCATTCAGAGGCATATTCTCTCCGATGCTAAGGCGTTCATCTAACCATCAGGAATACCAGCCATTGCTTTAGCCTTATCCTCCAAGAATCTAACCATCTCAAGTTGGCACCTATCTCTGTGTCTTGAGGTAGGAAATCTCATCATTTTAACTATGCACTGTGTGAAGAACTGCCTCCTATGGTCTGTCCTGAATCATCTGCCTTTCAGCTTCATTGGAAGACCCTGCGTCCCAGTATAAGAGAGTGAGAGAAACTGTACAAGCAGGTCTTTAAAAAAAAAATTCTTCCAGGCAACTTCCCAAAGAAAATAAAACTGACCAGCTGTTTTTGCCTTTCCCTGCCTGCCTTAATTTTCCAGTTTAGGAACTTGAGAACAGTGATAACAGCAGCTTTCTCTATTAATATAATTTTATTTACTTTTAATATTTTTGCACTGCCTTTTTGAAAGCCACGAAGATGGTGTACAACAGATCTAGTATGAAAGCAACGTCATGAAACATTAAAAAAAGGTAAAGGACCCCTGACAGTTAAGTCCAGTCGCGAACACTCTGGGGTTGTGGCGCTCATCTCACTTTACTGGCCAAGGAAGCCAGCGTTTGTCCGCAAACAGTTTTTCCAGGTCATGTGGCCAGCATGACTAAGCCGCTTCTGGCGAACCAGAGCAGCACACGGAAATGCCGTTTACCTTCCCGTCGGAGCAGTACCTATTTATCTACTTGCACTTTGACATGCTTTCGAACTGCTAGGTTGGCAGGAGCTGGGACTGAGCAACGGGAGCTCACCCCGTCATTGCGGGGATTCGAACCGCCGACCTTCTGATCGGCAAGCCATAAAAAGGAACACTGATGAAAAATATATAAAAGGCCAAATTACAATCATATTTGCTTTCTAGAATCTCTGTTTATAATGTTTAATTCTTCTTTAACAATGTTTAATTTTTTTAGTGACATCCTTCACCCTGTTTTTAGCTGTTTTTATTTTATCTGTAAGCCACTTTGAGTCCCTATCAGGGAATCCGGCAGATATAGATAGATTACAGTGGTACCTCAGTTTACTAACTTAATCCATTCTGGAGGTCCGTTCTTAAACCAAAGCGTTCTTAAACCAAGGCACCCTTTACCTAATGAAGCCTCAGCTTCCGTTCTTCCGGGGCAAAGTTCACTAACCGGAACACCTACTTCCGGTTTTGCGGAGTTCATTGTCCGAAGTTTTCGTTAACAGGGCTGTTCGTAGACCGAGGTACCACTGTATATCCTTGATTTAATTCATTATGAGCCATTGTTCTTCAGAGACTGGCTGCCGTCACACATTTTGGTAGGCCATAAGGTACAGAAGTGAGTTATTTGTTTGTTCTGTGAGGAAACAAGCCATGACCCCCAAGTTGTGTTAAATTTGAAGCAGCAATCGTGGACTGCTTTGCTCCCCAAAAGCACAAGATGTGCTCTTGACCTATTGACCATGGTTTGTTGGAGTACAACAAGCTAAGCTAGGAACCATGGTTTGTTCCCTCCCAGAGCAAAGAAAGCATAATTTGCTTGTACACAGTAAACAATTGTTTATGGCTTATTTTGATGTGTGATTAGTAGGGTTATAACTTTTTTACAAACTCATGTGCTGTAGCTTAGTTAGATTAACTTTTGCCTAAAAACAAAGCAATGAACTGTCATTTGAAAAAAGCTTACCCCAAAATCAATAAACCGATTTTAGTATATGTAACTGTCTAATGTATTGTGTCATTATTGTGCCATTATACATAATAATAATTATGCATTATAATACAGGAAAATAGCTTGCAAATTTTCTAATACTTGTACAATGTTCTGTTCATTGTATATCAATTCTTATTGCTTAGAATCATCATCATCATCATTTATACCCCGCCACTCTGGCTGGGTTTCCCCAGCCACTCTGGGCGGCTCCCAACAAAATATTAAAAATAGAATCAAACATTAAAAACTTCCCTAAACAGGGCTGCCTTCAGATGTCTTCTAAGTCAGATAGTTGTTTCTTTCCTTGACATCTGATGGGAGGGCATTCCACTGAGAAGGCCCTCTGCCTGGTTGCAATTCTTCTTTGTTTCTGCTGCAAGCGCCATAAAGTTCCCACATCACTTTGATTGCGCCTTCTGCACACTGCTTGCTTCTTGGTATCTGGAGGATGGATGGCCCCTGCTTCCAGTGAGTCTCCAATACCCACAATGCTTTTTTTCAAAAAAAGGTTTCAATATTTCTGACAAGTTCTTGAAGTCATTTTCAATGAGTGGTAATGCTGCATATATGGTGATTCCCACTTTTCATTTTGGGGTGACCTTTTTTCACAGCTCAGAAGAAATAGTCCCTTTTCATTGTTTCTAAGCAAATACTGAAAAGGGACTAATTTTTTTTGAAATAAAGTCCATTTTTAAAAACGGGAATTTTTTTTTGAAAATCAAAAAGTTATAACCCTAGTGATCACGGCCACAGCCTCACAATATTAAATGCAGTGATGTGCTGAAATTAGCAATGAAGTTCTGCAAACACAATGCTGGAATAACAAAGTGGAGGAACTTGAACTGTTAGCACTGTATTAAAAAAGGACATTATTGCTGTACTTGGAGACGAGACAAAATATTTATGCTGCTTACCTACGCGTAGCTTGAAGTCATTGAATGAATGCTTGTTTATGACATCCAGTTTTGCTCCCAGGGCAAATGCAAACTCCACCATAGTCCCAATATGCATGTATTGTCTGTCAGGCTCCTGAATGTAAACACATAGACATATCCTGTAATGCCACTGCAATTATCAAAGAATCCTCAATAGAGATTTGCTCTCTGTAAATGTTGCAATTTACTGAAAACTTACAAGAAGTCAGTGTTTAAATTCTAGAGTTACAACCCTATATACTTTTACTTGTTCCAACAGAATCACAGTACTTTGGATTTATTCCTGATCAAAGTGGGATATAAACTAACAAATATAAAAATTTAATTAATTAAATTGAGCTCAGTGTGATTTATTTCTGAGTAAACATGCATAGGATTGGGCTGTATGTTATTTACGCCTGCGCACAGCTCAGTTTTGTATCAGCTATGTCCTTGTGGAAAATCCATGTGCCTGGTCAAAATGGGTCCTGGAATGGCTCCGAGTGCTTGTTGGCCCCTGGGTAAGAGATCTGCTCTTGGTTCCCAGTAAGTAACAGACTCGCAGCTCCCCTTGCAAGAACAGGTCACTCCCTCCCTTCTATGATCCTTTCCCTCTTTGCTCCCCTGCTGGTCTCCTGAATGATGGGAAGTGCAGGAAAGAGGATAAGGAATTGTGCTGGGTCTAAAGCTGGACGCCATGTTGGCCCTAGACATTTTGGCACCTGAGGCGAACGACAAAATGGTGCATCCTCCTGCGAGGGAAGAAGGGGTGAGTGAACATCTACACTGGGAACAAGCGGGTGGGGAGGGGAGAGGATAAAGAGCTTCATTGGGAACAGGACTTCCGGGTTGGCGCCATCGTTTAATGGCGGATTCCCTCCGAGCTCCAGAGGGAATCGGCTCCGTAGAGTCTGGGTCTTGCCGCTGCGGCGAAGCGGGGACCCTTAAAATCACAGGCGCGAAAGCCTGTGAACACAGAGACTCGGCGGGCACCATTAGCGCCCCCCCAATCCGTAAAGGAGCCTTTTTAAAGGCTCCGGAACGGGGACAGGGTGCGGCGCGATGCTGAGAGTACTCCCTCTTCTACGGAGTGAAGCCACAAGCCATTGACGGAGAGCGCTGACTTTTTCCTTGGATCAATCGGACTTTAAAACATCAACCCGTGAGTAATACGGAGATTGGAACTTTAAAAAAAAAAAAATTCTTGGATTAGGAACGAGCGGGGAAGGGTTAAAAAGGAAGTCCACACCCCCTCTTTTTAAACAATCTAAAGCAAAGGACCTGTTAGCTAAGGTCGAGAGAATTTTTCTTTTTTTTTAGTATAAGATTTTAACTTCACGGCTTTGACATTATAAGAAGATTTACCGGAGGATAAAAGATAAATTGTGGGAGCTGAAATTTCACACACCCCCCCCAGACCCGGGAGCGTCCCGCGAGAAAGCCTGCTGATGTAATATTGAAGAGTTTGACAGCTGTCAAGTTAGCTGTCAGACAGTTAGCTGTCAGCCGGAAAAAGAGAACTTTGTTTCTGTTGCTTCTGCTGGTTTATTTGTTATAATTTGCTGAAAATAAGGAAGGGCTGATACAAAATAACTGGACTTTCGGGTTTGAGCTGAAAGGAATATTAAGGAACTAACCCCCCCCAGAGGGGTTTTAGTGACATTACAGGAATGGCTGGAGGACGGAAAATTCAAGCAGAATTGGACAGAGCATTTGTTATCTTGGGAAAGTTACAAGATCAATTCAATGTTTTGACTACAGAGGTTTCAGTACTATGCTTGACAGTAAACAACAGTGTTGAATTTGATAAGGATTTGAAACAGGAAGCCCATCCAACTGAACAAACAGATGAAACTGAAAGTTTTGACAAGATGGAGCAATATGTTGCTTTAGAAGAAAATGGAGGAGGAGCTGGAATTCTGCAGATGCTAAAGGAGAGCTGCAATTCGAGGCCTGACATGATGACAAAAAAGGAAAATAAAAATTTGATGTGGAAAGCCTGGCCTGAATTGGAGACTGAAAAATGGAGAGATCTCCTTTTGTGGAGATCTGAAGACCTGAGGATTACAAATTTGCTGAAGGTGAAAGTTGGAGCTTTGGGGACATTTGGATTTGAAAGGAGTATGAAACAAGAGTTGGAGTACCCCACAGGCTCTGTTTTTAAATATGGAGGTCTGGCTGGAAGCAATATGGATCCTGTTGGGCCGGAGCCCCTCCGAGATTGGGGGTTTAATATCAAAGACTATCAAAAAGACCGGCAGAGAGGAACTGAGAGAGATTTAAGAGCCTCGGACGTGAGATCTCCAGGCTAAATAACATATAAAGACTGATGGATATTGGTTGGGGACTGGAACCGGGAAAAGGGTGGGTGGAGTTTGGGAATCCAAAGGGTAGACAAATATAATTTGTGTTGTTTTTATATTTTTGTTAGTTCTATGGAAATTGGGAAAACTGTGAAGGGAAATTTTGATCGACTTTAGGAAAAAGGTTTAAGAATAATTAATGAGGTATAAGTAATGATGTGTAAATTGGGATAAGTTAAAATTGGTTTTCAAATTAAATAGAAATAAGGTTTGTAAAAATAAATTGAGGAAATGGAAGAAAGAAGAAAAGTGAAATAACAGCATGTTAGAACAATTTATTAAGTTAAAGTGGAGAAATAAGTTAAGGACTTGCTGAACTGACAATCTAAGTTGGAATACAAGAGGGGGAGGTGTGAGGAGGTCTGAGAAATAAGGTAAAAGAAAATAAGTAATTGAAACTTTATGTGTTTTTAATTGTTGTTAAGTTTTGAATTTTTTGTGTTGTTGTTTTTTCTCTTTGTTTATTCTTGTTTTTGATTTTTGAAAATACCAATAAATATTCATTAAAAAAAAAAAAAAGAGCTTCATTGGGAACAAGGGTGGGAGGACCCAGCAGTGCCTCCTATTTGCTTAGAGGCTGCTGTACAAGTGGGATGGGGGAGGCTGCCAGGGAGGTGGCAGAGCTGCTGCCATCACCATGGGCAACACATTCCTTGGAGATTGGATTTCCTGTCTCTCTGGGTCAGGCCACCCAAGGCGGTGGCCTCGCTTTGCCTCCTGGGTGGACCAGCCCTAGCTTGATGCAATAGGCCCTTCAAGTCTTGGGCCTTAAGACAACAGCCAAATGGGTCACCTGTGCATGCTCTCAGTTCCAGGTGGCACTGCCCATTTCATACCGTACAGATAGAGGGAGCCATCCCACCTGAGAGGCTCATATCTGTTCATTTGTGAGAGGGGAGGGCCCAGCTGTTTTTTGTGTGCCAGGTCTTCACACATACTTAATGTACACCAGTGCACAGGACCCTCTGAGCTGCAACCGTGGACTGTGGGAAGCGAAGGAGAAAGAAATAAAGGGTGGGGTTGAAGTGTGGATGGGGTTTTTTTTTGGGGGGGGGGGGTAAAGTTTAGCACCACTTCACAAAATGTAGGTGAGATTCTTCAAATATTGGAACACCAGGGAAATTATGCAGGAATATCATTTTGCCTACCCACCCACCCACATTAGACATTGCTATATAATGCTGTAACAGCAATAAAGAAATAAAACACTGTTCTGTAATAGCAGGGTGTTTATGCAGGGAATGAAAAGCATATTCAGAGTTAGAAAATCCAAGTGCTTGAGTGTTGTGTTTCATTGGAGGGGAACTGTCTTAACTGTATTTCCTGAGATCAGGAGCCAAAAGTTGCACAGGCGCATGCAAATGCTTCTGGGAACACTGGCATAGCTGAAGTTGGCAAGCCTCATTTGGGATGCTCCTAATATTCCTCCCAAGTTTTGGGAGCAGCTTTTCGGGGCCTTTGAACCGGCTTGGTGGGGAGATGACTTAGAAGCTTCTCTGCATTCCCAGATGTGGCCTTTTGCACCCCAGACAAAATATGGTCCCTACAAAGTGGACACAGTAACTTTGACGTACCTGACTATGTTCCTGGCTGGGCATTGCACTTAGCCCTGTGGCTGCCATGTAAGTGCTCCCAATGGTCTTGATCTTTTCAACGCCACTAAATTTGGGTTTTGACAATAGCTGTGAAGAAATAAGGCACTCAGGTGTCTGATAGCCAAATAATGCATCAGCATTGTTAATACACACGCTTCCCTGGGCTGCTTCCGGGCTGCACTTGTTTGGAGCATCTTTCAAGCACATTTAGCAGATCCAGAAGCAGCCAAACTAGTTGAGACAGTAAAGGTAAAGGTAAAGGTAAAGGTACCCCTGCCCGTACGGGCCAGTCTTGACAGACTCTAGGGTTGTGCGCTCATCTCACTCTATAGGTCGGGAGCCAGCGCTGTCCGCAGACACTTCCGGGTCACGTGGCCAGCGTGACGAAGCTGCATCTGGCGAGCCAGCGCAGCACACGGAACGCCGTTTACCTTCCCGCTGGTAAGCGGTCCCTACTTATCTACTTGCACTTTGACATGCTTTCAAACTGCTAGGTTGGCAGGCGCTGGAACCGAACGACGGGAGCGCACCCCGCCGCGGGGATTCGAACCACCGACCTTTCGATCGGCAAGTCCTAGGCGCTGAGGCTTTAACCCACAGCGCCACCTAGTTGAGACAGTAGTAAAGCCTTTTATTTAAGTTTGGCCCAATCTCACATAGGACACAGGTAGGGGATCATGTTACAGCAAAAGGTGCCTGCAGGTGAGAATAGCTCCCTGAAACCCAACACATTCTGAGCCTTAATGCAATTCTTGGTTTCACTGAGAAACTATTTTAACATTTTGCAAAAGGAGCTCTGGCAATTCATTTTCTGCAGTCAGTGTTACTGCGACATCTGGCTTTGCGGTGCAGTTCTCTTCAGTGGTGGCTTATATAAACTGCCTTAGGCATTTTGACAAGGTAGAGTGCTGCTTTTGTGGTGGGAGAGGGGAATCAACTGCACTTCTGAGCAGCAGAAGCAAGAAGGCAATGACTTCTCTTCTGACCTGTCTTTGTCACAACCTCTGCTGTTTCCTCTCTGCTGCAGTTTGGCCTCCACCAAATTCATCTCCCTGTCCACTAGTCAATGTGATTTACATAGTTTTTCATGTAAATTAAGAACTTTTGTTGTTGTTGTTGTTTAGTTGTTTAGTCGTGTCCGCCTCTTCGTGACCCCATGGACCAGAGCACGCCAGGCACCTCTGTCCTCCACTACCTCCCGCAGTTTGGTCAAACTCATGCTGGTAACCTCGAAAACACTATCCAACCATCTCATCCTCTGTCGCCCCCTTCTCCTTGTGCCCTCCATCTTTCCCAGCATCAGTGTCTTCTCCAGGGAGTCTTCTCTTCTCATGAGGTGGCCAAAGTACTGGAGCCTCAGCTTCACGATCTGTCCTTCCAGTGAGCACTCAGGGCTGATTTCCTTAAGAATGGATGCGTTTGATCTTCTTGCAGTCCGTGGGACTCTCAAGAGTCTTCTCCAGCACCATAATTCAAATGCATCAATTCTTCGGCGATCAGCCTTCTTTATGGTCCAGCTCTCACTTCCATACATCACTACTGGGAAGACCATGGCTTTAACTATACGGACCTTTGTTGGCAAGGTGACGTCTCTACTTCTCAAGATGCTGTCTAGGCCTGTCATTGCCCTTCTCCCAAGAAGCAGGCGTCTTTTAATTTCGTGGCTGCTGTCACCATCTGCAGTGATCATGGAGCCCAAGAAAGTAAAATCTCTCACTGCCTCCATTTCTTCCCCTTCTATTTGCCAGGAGGTGATGGGACCAGTGGCCATGATCTTCGTTTTTTTGATGTTGAGCTTCAGACCATACTTTGCGCTCTCCTCTTTCACCCTCATTAAAAGGTTCTAAATTAAGAACTTACATTACATTACATTTAAGTTTTTTTAAAAATTAAGAACTTAAATGTAATTAATGATGCAATTATTTCCACACCATTCATTTCAATAATGCCAAGGACATTCATCTCAATGCAAAGGAATCTAGAATGAATCATAACCTAGAATTCTGGTAAACATCAAAAACCACTACTGGCCATTTAGGAACACAAAAGTCATCCATGTGCCCCTGAAATGCTGCATAGAAAATTATGCCATTTTATGCAGAAGTGCCCATAAAGACTGCACTGGTGTGTAACTCTACATTTCTACAGCAGCTGGTGCCCTCTCTCAAATTCAGAGTGCAGCTTCTGCCAGTACAAGCCTCTGCCAGTATTGGCTGTGCTGGCTAGGAATTATTATTATTATTATTATTATTTCTTTCCTTTATGAATTGCTTCCCACAAAGTGATAGTGATTTACAGTATAAGAAAAATATATTTATTCTATTGTATTTTATTATTTGATTATAGAAAAAACCCTCAAAGTGGTTTACAAAAGATAAAAAGTAAAATCAATGGAAGTTTACAACCCAAAGCTTAAAATATACAAAAGTTAAAATACTAAAACAGATTAAATCACATTTTTATATTCCTTTACCTGTCACAGAATTGCTCTACAAGTCACTATCCTGTGTGTCAAACCATAAACATTGCTGATTCTCGTTTGAGTCTTCCTAGGCACTGGTCAGATTTATAAGCCCTTCCTACATAATCTTACGAGACACCGGAGGGTCTTGTATGGGCTATACTTATAAGAGATGACTCAAAGGTTGGTGTAAAAATATCTATCACACAATTCCAAGAGACATGGAGGCAACAGCTTCTTCTGCCTTAGAAGGATAAGCAAGTTTTAGGCTTACAAACAAAACATGGAGGCCATAGTCCAGCGTAGAGTTAAATGTGTTTAAGTTAACTGATTTAAATGGAATAAAATGCACTTAAATCTCTTTTGAATTGGGGCCACAATGTGGGAAACTCTTCTGTAACGAAATAATTTCTTGCTTGTCCTTTAGCCAAACACAGACATGATGTACTTACATCATCAAAGTCAGCAATGATCTCATTTAGAAGCCGGAGGCATTCTAAGCCCTCTTTGTTGACATCAGATTCTGTATAAAATTCTTTGAAATCTGGAATGGAGGCAAACATGACGCAAACACAGTCATATGATTGATGGTATAAATCCTGTTCAAGAGAGAAGAAAGAGAAAGCAGTCACAAAATGTTCTCAGTAGAAGGCGTTCATAAAATGAAGTACAGATTGGAAAGAAAACGGATGGATGAAAAGTTCGTGTAAGGTGTGCTTGCACCTATTTAGTACAAAGATAATTTGCTGATGTTTTACTACTTTTTGCTTTATAATAAGCCATGCCCATCCATGAATAATTTCATCAAGTTAAAGGTAAAGGTAAAGGTACCCCTGCCCGTACGGGCCAGTCTTGCCAGACTCTAGGGTTGTGCGCTCATCTCACTCTATAGGCCGGGAGCCAGCGCTGTCCGCAGACACTTCCAGGTCACGTGGCCAGCGTGACAAGCTGCATCTGGCGAGCCAGCGCAGCACACGGAACGCCGTTTACCTTCCCGCTGGTAAGCGGTCCCTATTTATCTGAGGGCAGCAGCTGAAGAAGGAACAAAAAGGGTTTTCTTGTGTGAGTTTCTTGTGGCTGTTTAGCTGCTCTCTCTGGGCAAAGGTCAGAGGGGGCAGGGCTTCTGTTGAGGTAGGTGATTAGCTGTGGGAGGAGCTTATCAGAGCTTCAGGCCTAGCGGCGCGCGCAGTTTGATCCATATTTTAGATTTAGGGGAGCTAGTCTCAAACATTTGTTGGGGGAGACCTAGGTTTTTTGGGAGGGATTTATTTGTCCTGTCTCCACACTTTTTATGATAGAGGACCACTGTAGTCACCCCCAACGACACGTTCCCAAGATGGAGGGTGAGGGAACAGCTGCAGTCGCCTGTGGTTCCTGCGCAATGTTTGCCATCTTGCCAAAGGTTGCAGGCAGCTTTACCTGCAGCAATTGCATGTTGATTGCCCTCTTAAAAGACAAAGTCCAGCAACTGGAGGAACGTGTAGCTACGCTCCAAAGAATTAGAGAGCTGGAACTCTTCTTGGAAGCAACAGAGCACACCGTCTCCACCAAGGAGGAGACAGGGGACTCCCCTGAGAAGGTGGCTAGTTCACCAACACAGGAGCCAGATATATGGAGAAACGTGACTCAAAGAAGTAGGAGGCCCAGGGTTCGCTCTGATTGTTTAGAAATACGCAATCGCTTTGAAGTCCTTTCCCCTAGCATGGAAGACGA
Organism: Podarcis muralis; assembly: GCF_964188315.1. Lineage (NCBI taxonomy): Eukaryota > Metazoa > Chordata > Lepidosauria > Squamata > Lacertidae > Podarcis > Podarcis muralis. The sequence goes on from NC_135662.1 coordinate 90,584,969, forward strand.
AGAGCAGACTCCATTTGAGGATCTCTCCCTCATTACAGTCGATCAGGTATATGAAGACGAGGAGCAAAGGCAGTCCTCTGGGAATGTCCAGGCGACCTTGGAACCGACAGCTCACAGAAGAACCCCGACCAGACCTAAGAGGAGGCGTGTAGTGGTGATAGGGGATTCCCTACTGAGGGGAACAGAAGCAGTGATCTGTGGGCCTGACAAGATGTCTCGGGAAGTGTGCTGTCTCCCCGGGGCTAAGATCCAAGATGTAACTGAACGACTGCAAGGAATCATAAAACCCACTGACAAATACCCCTTCCTCTTGGTTCATGTGGGAACCAATGACACTGCAAGCAATAGCCTCCAGAAGATCAAAAGAGATTACGAGGCTCTGGGCAGGAAATTGAAGCAATTAAATGCACAAATTGTCATCTCATCTGTCCTCCCAGTTGAACGACGTGGCCCAGGGAGAGAGGGAAAAATAGTGGAAGTGAACAACTGGCTTCGCAAATGGTGCAAACAGGAACGGTTTGGATTCCTAGATCACGGAATGCAGTTTCTTGAAGATGGACTTCTGGCAAGCGATGGGCTGCACCTCACAACGGTTGGGAGGAATGTTTTTGCAAAAAATCTCAGAAACCTCATCAGGAGGGCTTTAAACTGACTAATGTGGGGGAGGGAGACAGTGCTCCTGAAGGTAGGAGTCTATCAATTGATGAAGATGATCATCCAAATGTCATAGACCGAATGGAGCAAAGAGCATGCAGACCTAGTGGTGGGAGGAGAAAATCCTTAAATAAGAGACACGGGGGAATGATTAATGGACTTCAATGTCTGTACACTAATGCGCAAAGCATGGGAAATAAACAAGATGAGCTTGAGCTCCTGGTACAGCAAACTAAATATGACATAATAGGAATCACTGAAACCTGGTGGGATAAATCCCACGATTGGAATGTAATAATGGAGGGATACAATCTATTTCAAAGAAACAGACCAGACAAGAAAGGAGGAGGAGTGGCGTTATATGTCAGGGATGTGTATACCTGTGAAGAGATCCAAGATTTAGAACCTCAAAGCCAAAGTGAGAGCATTTGGGTCAAAATTAAGGGAGAGAAGAATAACAGTGACCTCATTGTGGGAGTTTACTATAGATCCCCAAGCCAAACGGAGGACATAGATGATGCCTTCCTGGAACAGATGGCCAAGCATGCAAAAGGAAGGGAGATAGTAGTAATGGGGGACTTCAATTACCCGGATATTTGTTGGATGTCAAACTCAGCCAAGAGCATAAAGTCAAACAGATTCCTCACTGCCCTTGCAGACAACTTCATTGTCCAGAAAGTGGGAGAAGCAACAAGAGGAACAGCCATTTTAGATCTGGTCCTAACCAATGTTGATGACCTGGTTAGTGGGGTAGAAGTGGAAGGATCATTAGGCGCGAGTGATCATGCTCTTCTGAAGTTTACTATACAGCGGAAAGGAGCAGCCAAGCATACTAAGACTCAATTTCTCGACTTTAAGAAAGCCGACTTCATAAAGCTTAGGGAAGTGCTGGGTGAGATCCCATGGACAGTAATACTAAAAGGAAAGGGAGTTCAAGATGGCTGGGAGTTTGTTAAGAGGGAGATAGTAAAAGCACAACTTCAGGCAATACCAATGAGACGGAAACATGGAAGGTGCCTAAAGAAGCCAAGGTGGCTATCTAAAGAACTTTTAACTGAGTTAAGATTAAAAAAGGATGTGTACAAAAAATGGAAAAGGGGGGAAACCACCAAAGAGGAATTCAAACAAATAGCCAGCACGTGTAGACACAAAGTCAGAAAAGCTAAAGCACAAAATGAACTCAGGCTTGCTAGAGAGGTTAAAAGCAACAAAAAAGGCTTTTATGGGTATGTTCGTAGCAAAAGGAAGAACAAAGAAACCGTGGGGTCACTCAGAGGAGAAGATGGTGAAATGCAAACAGGGGACACAGAAAGGGCTGAACTCCTCAATGCCTTCTTTGCCTCAGTCTTCTCCGATAAAGAAAACAATGCCCGAAATGAAGAATTTGGAGCAAATGATTCAGCAGAGGAAACACAGCCCAGAATAACTAAGGAGATAGTACAAGAATACTTGGCTAGTCTAGATGTATTCAAGTCTCCAGGGCCAGATGAACTGCATCCAAGAGTATTAAAAGAACTGGCAGATGTGATTTCAGAACCACTGGCAGTCATCTTTGAGAATTCCTGGAGAACAGGCGAAGTCCCGGCAGACTGGAGGAGGGCAAATGTTGTCCCTATTTTCAAAAAGGGGAAAAGAGAGGACCCAAATAATTACCGCCCAGTCAGTCTGACATCAATACCAGGGAAGATTCTGGAGCAGATCATTAAGCAAACAGTCTGTGAGCACCTAGAAAGGAATGCTGTGATCACCAATAGTCAGCATGGATTTCTGAAAAATAAGTCATGTCAGACTAACCTGATCTCGTTTTTTGACAGAATTACAAGCCTGGTAGATGAAGGGAACGCAGTGGATGTAGTCTACCTTGATTTCAGCAAGGCATTTGACAAGGTGCCCCATGATATTCTTGTAAAGAAGCTGGTAAAATGCGGTCTTGACTATGCTACCACTCAGTGGATTTGTAACTGGCTGACTGACCGAACCCAAAGGGTGTTCATCAATGGTTCCTCTTCATCCTGGAGAAGAGTGACTAGTGGGGTGCCACAGGGTTCTGTCCTGGGCCCGGTCTTATTCAACATCTTTATCAACGACTTGGATGATGGACTCAAGGGCATCCTGATCAAATTTGCAGATGACACCAAACTGGGAGGGGTGGCTAACACCCCAGAGGACAGGATCACACTTCAAAACGACCTTGACAGATTAGAGAACTGGGCCAAAACAAACAAGATGAATTTTAACAGGGAGAAATGTAAAGTATTGCACTTGGGCAAAAAAAATGAGAGGCACAAATACAAGATGGGTGACACCTGGCTTGAGAGCAGTACATGTGAAAAGGATCTAGGAGTCTTGGTTGACCACAAACTTGACATGAGCCAACAGTGTGACGCGGCAGCTAAAAAAGCCAATGCAATTCTGGGCCTCATCAATAGGAGTATAGCATCTAGATCAAGGGAAGTAATAGTGCCACTGTATTCTGCTCTGGTCAGACCTCACCTGGAGTACTGTGTCCAGTTCTGGGCACCACAGTTCAAGAAGGACACTGACAAACTGGAACGTGTCCAGAGGAGGGCAACCAAAATGGTCAAAGGCCTGGAAATGATGCCTTATGAGGAACGGCTAAGGGAGCTGGGCATGTTTAGCCTGGAGAAGAGGAGGTTAAGGGGTGATATGATAGCCATGTTCAAATATATAAAAGGATGTCACATAGAGGAGGGAGAAAGGTTGTTTTCTGCTGCTCCAGAGAAGCGGACACGGAGCAATGGATCCAAACTACAAGAAAGAAGATTCCACCTAAACATTAGGAAGAACTTCCTGACAGTAAGAGCTGTTCGACAGTGGAATTTGCTGCCAAGGAGTGTGGTGGAGTCTCCTTCTTTGGAGGTCTTTAAGCAGAGGCTTGACAACCATATGTCAGGAGTGCTCTGATGGTGTTTCCTGCTTGGCAGGGGGTTGGACTCGATGGCCCTTGTGGTCTCTTCCAACTCTATGATTCTATGATTCTATGATTCTATGATTCTATCTACTTGCACCCGGGGGTGCTTTCGAACTGCTAGGTTGGCAGGCGCTGGGACCGAACGACGGGAGCACACCCCGCCGCGGGGATTCGAACCGCCGACCATGCGATCGGCAAGTCCTAGGCGCTGAGGTTTTACCCACAGCGCCACCCGCGTCCCTTAATTAACCTGTTTTATTTAGTTAAAGTACCTCTCTATATAACTGGCTACACATTTTACACCAGTGGATATATTGGAAACAGCTCAGTGATATTCAAGGAACAGGTTTACCAAGCAGGTGACAAAAGCCCTGAAGCCTTGCACCTGACTTGATCCCATTTCTAGCGCAGTGCAAAAGGACCAGAACATTGTTCTAGTGAAACTGAGGCATTTCTGTCATTTGGAAGCCTGGCAACTATGACACTGTTTTCTCAATCTTTTTAATTAAGTTGGAAGTGCTTGAAAAATGCTACAGCAAAAGGAAGTCAAAGTTACTTATCATCATCATCAAAGTTCTTCATCACTTCTAGGCAAGAAAAATGGAAATGAATACTGTTCCAGAGGCCCATTTGCTCCAATGTACAAAAGAAGAGAGCTGCCAGATCAAGCCAAAGACCCTTCCAGCATCCTGTTTTCAAAAGTGCCAACCAGATGCTGATGCCCACAAGCAGAACACAAATGCAAACTCTTCCATAGTTGTCCCCCAGCAACTGGTAACTCACAGATAAAAACTGCTTGTTCAGAGCAGACATAATGCAAGAAGGTATCATTGAGAAAGCAGTAATCTCCTAAGATCGTTAAATATCAACAGACTCTAGAACACAAATAGTGCTATTTGGACTGAGTATGTTTGGTCTCTTTACGCAGTTTGTCACCAAAATCTTCACTGAAGTTTCTCTCATATTGGTCATCACTGCAAAGGTCATCATTTGCTATGGCTCACGACATAATAGCTGGGGATGTTTCCTCAATAGGCTTTCTCCCCTCCCTTTTTTATCAAAGATTTTCTTGTTTTACAAAAGTGTTTGCAATGTCTGCTTTCTTAATGGGAAACCTATGTCCAAGTGGGGCTAGGGAACAGTGCCTTTCCAGTGTGTTTGAGGGACTAGAAAAAAATATTTGGAGTTGGTACATAGACCTCAGGAGAGACAGAGGTCTGAGTTTTGCAGCCGGCTTGCAAAAAGCAACCACAGAATTGGAGGACTCCAAAGACACATTGATCGCTTTGGAAAGGGTGGACCTGTGGCAGCTTCTCAAAGGCTTGCATTGCCTGCCTGTTTTCTCATGTTTTGAAGTTATTTGCAAGCAAACAGTTATTATAAAAGGCAAAGTAAGGCCTGTGTGATCCACTCTGCAAAAGAAAGCAAAGCCCAGTAGCCTTGCCCTTGAAATTATCACTGAGCAACTGGGGAGTGTGTAAAACCCACAGTGCACACCAGAAATAATCTGTCACAGTCTATCTCTCTCCTGTTTTATTCTAGGAAACAAACTAGAAATGGAGGCAAGCTGGTATGCCAATTCTCACTTTCAGTGAGAGGGCAGTCTATAGTATGCTGTGTGCGCACTGGACCAGATTTGTTCCTGAAGGTGTGCAGGTGTTCCTGAAGGTTGTCAGTTTTATTTCAGAACAGCGAAGAAGACTAAAGGTGGTGAGGACTGACCTCATTCTTCAGGTTCCTGGCCAAGAAATGTTCGGCCACGTGAGCAGGCAGCACGTTCTCCAGCAGCAGCCGGTTCAAATTCTCCATGGTCTCAATCTCCTCACGCTCTTTTTTGAACTTGTTCTTCCACAGGAAATCTAACCTACAGTAATATTCATTCTGTTACAAAGAGGACACAGAAGTAAAGAAACAATAGGCATCTTGTCCTATCAGATGGTTTTAAGAGAGAGAGAAAAACACACCCCTCCCCCAAAACAATGAAGCAGTAGGTTAAGGTATTCATTCCACTCCAGCTGGGGCCCAAAGACAGAGGCGGTTTTAGGGCAGTGCAACCAAGGCAGCTGCAACAATCCTGTAGAACAGCACGTGAGAAGCAGGAGGGGATGCCAAACTTCAGTGCCACATAGGACGCTGCTGAAATCTGAGAGCCCAAAATCTGCCAATGTTAAACAGGCAGATTCTGTGCATGCATATTATTACCCAGCTTGATCCAGCAAATATGACAGTGTCTGTGTGTGTGTGTGTGTGTGAGAGAGAGAGAGAGAGAGAGGGGGGGGGGGAGAAACCCTTCAGGTCAGCATCCTCATTATTATTTACTTAATTTATTTGTTAGTTGGATGGTGTCATGCAGCCAAGCTGGTGCCCAAACGTCTTGCTCTGCTTTCCTTTGGACCACATAAGCAAGGTTGAGAGGGGGGGGGGGGTCTTGTCACCTGGGCAGCCCAGGATCTCCCATACACACTACACAGCCTTGCCCCCCAGGGAGATCACTTTGGCGCTCCTAATGCAGAAAACAACAACGCAGGAGGCAGCAGTTACAAGTTACCAGTCTAAGAAGTCACAGCAGGTGCTGCGATACTCTAGCACTTTGACTTCAGCCCCGCAGGCACACTCCATTGTCTCCTGAGACAGATGGATGACAACAACTATTTGTCACTTTTCACAAACTTAACTAGTGATCATCTGATGGGGAGTGAGGATGGGCTGAGTTTATAGGGCCAGAGGGACGATGAGAGATGGTCCACTGTGCGAACAGATAACAGCTGAACCATCAAGTGGTGCTACTCAGAGGAGGCCCCATAGCCGGCCCACACTCCCACTTGTCCCTTGCCTAGAAAGCTGTCAGAGTGGTTATTCACTTGCCCCATACTTTCTAGATAATAATAATAATAATAATAATAATAATAATAATAATAATAAATCACCTGCAGGTCTCAGGGCAGTTCACAGGATAAAATTACAATATAAAAACACAGAATACATAATCAAAATATAAACAGAAGCAGCGGAATAATACCCCCCCAAAAAAACCCTCTAAAAAGTTAAAAACAATTAAAATATTTTTAAAAGACAATTGAAAAGCAGTTTAAAAGAATGAAAACAGTCCTCTCTGCTTGGCAGCAGCAGTCCTTTTCTAGTCTGTCAGGCCCCTCCCTCGGCCTGGTGGAAAACGGCAGGAGCCGGACCCTCTCAACAGGGGGCTGGGTGGTTTTGCGTTTGCCCCACAGCTTGCCCCACAGCACCTGTTCCTTACTGATGAATCAGAACAAACGGGAGTCCATGGAAAACTCAACTGCTGTTTCTTTCAATCCAGCAGCAAAGAGAGGGTTTCCCCGAGTGAAAGTGGCAGAGCAAACGGAGGTGTGAATGAGCCCATCCTATTTATTACACATGAGAAGTTATAAAACAGTTTTTTGAAAGAGGGCTTCCAGCCCAGTGGAATGGTCCCTTTCTATTTGCCCCAGTGGAAACAGCGAGTCATGAAGGACTTGAGGGCGAGCCCATGTCTGGGTCTAATCTGGAGTCTGCAGACGAATCACTCCTGGTGGTTTGGGATAAGAGCCGAGGATGGGAAGTCTCAGAGGCCACAGGTGTCCAAAACCTCCTGTTATGCCTACCGGCGTGGTTGCTCGAGAGCGAACAGGCAAGATCCCCACTGGTCTTTTCAAAGGCTTTATTATTGGTGCAAAAACATTTACAGTGCAGAACGTCTCAATTCCATGTCTTGCTCAGTCACTAGCAGAATCTGAGAGTGGGCGGTCCTTAAACTTTCCCCAGCAGAGTAGTCTCTTGACCCCCTGCCGACGCCTCCTCTCTCTGCACGTAAACCTACTGCGCAGAGAGGGCGTGGGCAAAGGGGGACGTGCCTCCCCCCCCCCCGCTTTGCTCATGCACAGTTATTTGGCTCTCTCTTGCATCCTCCAAGCCCTGCATCTCTTCCCCACTAGAGGCGGGGCTTCCCTCCTCCGCGGAGGAAGTGCTGCTTCTCACGATTTTTGGAGGCTCCCTGTAACCCAGCTACCCTTCCACCTCTCGCCTCTGAGCTGATGGCAGTTCCCTGACACCTCCGAATCACCTTTTTAGAGCAGTGGAGCTGAGGGAAGCGAATGACAACGGCCAACAATATATTTGGGGATGGATGGGGCAGCCTGCCTTCCAGGCGTACCTTTATACCAGCCTCAATTCTGCAGCGACAGCATGAACAATGTTCAAACAGAACAAGCTCTAGTAAGGCGGGGGTGGGGGGGAAGCAAAGAATTGAAAATTATAACAAAAAGAAGAAAACCTTGGGAATAGTAGCTCTGCTTCATGGCTCCTATTTAACTCACGTCAGAGAAGGGAGATTTTCAAAGCAGGGCAGCTCCAAAATGCAGCAGAAGACAGGGCAAATATGGGGAAAGCCCCACTTAATATATAGGCTGTTCTAAGATAGTAAAGGAAATGCTAAAGAACCACAAATCTGCAGCTGAATTAATTTACAATGACATTTTCTGTTGGATTTAAAGGATTGGGGAAGAGAGAAGGAAATCTGAATTGGAGAGTTTTCTCTGTTCGCAAAATGGAAGCCAAGGTTGTGCTTAAAGCACTGTACTGCAAGAAACTAGGAAGTCACAGTATTCAGAAGGCTTTTCTTCCAAAGACAAATTACAATTTTCTTTGAATTCCCCCTGCTTCAAAAGAGGTGTGGAGAGTCATACTGGTCTTCAAACTTGCTGCAGTCTTCAAAAGAGATATTGTACTGTATTAAGTTTTACATCTTTCCTGTTTCCCTGGAGAACAGGTGCAGGGACCAAGGAGGAGTTGACACTTGAAAGACACAAAATAAAAGTGCCTGTACCAACTTTCATTCTGATGTCTCAATCTTCAATGCAGAAACCACAACTGTGTTCTTTCTCCCTCCCTCCCTCCCTCCCTCCCTCTTTGCCATCTCCTTATCCCTCTAAAAGCAGCCGTGGGGGTTGACCTGGTCTTTAAATCTGAAATTCAGAATTGAGCCCTAAATACATGCATCACATTTCACTTCACTATCTTGCAGATCATCAGTTATTACAGTAGTACCTCGGGTTACATACGCTTCAGGTTACAGACTCCGCTAACCCAGAAATAGTACCTCGGGTTAAGAACTTTGCTTCAGGATGAGAACAGAAATCACGCGGCGGAAGCAGGAGGCCCCATTAGCTAAAGTGGTGCTTCAGGTTAAGAACAGTTTCAGGTTAAGTACGGACCTCCAGAACGAATTAAGTACTTAACCCGAGGTACCACTGTACTGTGTTAGTAAAAAATTAATGGAATGCCAAATGGATGACTTAAACACTGAAGCTGATGACATTCCTATGCAGAGCCAAAGAATAAAAACCTATTCATCAACAAATAGGAAGTATCAGTCTAGCATTATCAAGGTACTCGTGATGCATATTAAATTACTGGATGCTACTCTCTTCTCACTTTTATATTTAATAAATCCTTTAAAGACGGCCTCCTGGGAAATATGAAAACACTATTTCTAACACTCGTTCAAACAGCTTTGTCATACTTCCTGTTTAATGAGTGGACAAGTCCTCCTTCATCAGAGGTTTGCTCCACCCTCCCATCACCTCCCACCTCAATGTTCTGCAGGTGAGGAAGGCTTCTCTTGTGCAAAAGTGTGGAGAGGGGAGAGAACCTGAACTGCAGAAACGTCTCAGTGTTTTCTGTGGTGGTCTCCCTTGGGATGTTAGGGGAAGGGGAGGACCTCTGCTGGAGAACACCTTGTGTTCCTCCTGGGGGAGTCTGTCCACCTTTGGTCCCCACCCGGCACTAGGACTGGTTGGCTAAACCAGGTGGGGGGAACCGATGGGTCTCAAACCCTCAATGAGTCAGAGACTTCCCTGCTTCCGAAGACAGGCTCCAGCAGATTGAGTGGACCAAGAAATTATAATAAAATGAATTTGAGGAAGTGGCAGGATTAAAATTAAATAGAAATAAAACTAAATTATTATTTAAAAATCTAAAAGAAGAGAAAAAAGATTTGGTGCAAAGCATTGAGATAGAAATCCACAAAAAGTAAAATATCTAGGGAAATGGTTAACAATAAGGAATATAAATGTGTTCAGCCTGAAAAACACAGATATATTAGATATATTAGATCTGGAGGGGTTTGGAAATAGATACGGGTGGCATGCATACCTTAGGTAGGACAAGGTCGGAGTACACCAAGACTTTTTAAATCATATTGTAAAAAGATCACTATATGAAGTTTGGAGGAGGTATAAAGAGTGGTTTGAAAGGAAAACACCATGGTGGCTGTCACCCCAAGAAGCCTTCTCAGTGAAAAAATGAAATGTCAAAGGAGAATGGTTAATGTATAGAGATATGTTGCAGGAAGAAAATAACGTAATTAAGGTCAGGCCGTATGAGGAACTAAAAGATAAATTATCAAGTTGGATGGAGTACCACCAAATGAATGATATTGTCTCAAAAGATAAAAAAAGCAAGAGGTTTTGAGCAAACAAGATCAATATTAGAAACTGCAGTAAAACAAAATAACACCAAAACAGCGTCTTAAGGTTTATGAGTTTTTATTAGAATGGCACACAAAAGATGAAGAAATCAAGAGTGTTATGATTAAATGGGTAATGGATGTCGGCCATAACACTGAGTTTGAGAAGTGGTCAAAATTATGGAACACTGGGCTAAAATTTACAGCATGTACATTGTTGAAAGAAAAGCTGTTAAAAATGATGTATAGATGGTACCTCACTCCAATTAAACTGACAAGGATGTATAAAACAGGAAACAAGAATTGCTGGAAATGTGGTGTGAAAGAAGGTAGTTTCTTTCACATGCAGTGGTCATGTGATAAGGTGAAAACCTACTGGGAAAACATATACAATGAACTAAAGAAGATCTTTAGATATACGTTTTTGAAAAAGCCAGAGGCATTCTTGTTGTGAATGGTAGGAGAAGATATTGTTAAGAATGATCAGAAACTGTTTTTATACGCAACAACAGCGGCGAGGTGATTATTAGCTCAGGTTTGGAAACAACAGCAATTACCAACAGTAGAACAATGGCGACAGAAGGTAATGGAATACACAGAGCTAGCTAAATTAACGGCAAAAATTAGACAACAGGGCAAGGAAATATTTTAAAAAGAATGGGGGGAAAATATGTTGTATATAGGAAAGATAAGGTGAAATATTTCAGTAGAACTGAAATAATCCTCATAACGTGAAATACGAAGAAATTCATCGGATAATAAAAATAATAAGTAAAATGTATAATGTGACTAATGTAATGAATAGCAATCAAAATGAATATAGATAGACAACAAGAATTGTGTAAATAGAAAGATTTATTCGTGTACAAATACTCTATGGACAAATATGGACAAATATGGAAGAACAACAATATGCAAAATGGATAAAGACAATGTGAAAAAGTTAGATGTGATACAAAAAAGCCAGAAGAAGGAAGGAAGGGGGACTTCCGGGTTAGCGCCACCGGCAATGGCGGATTTCCTCTGATCTGGAGGAATCCGCTCCATGAAAATCAGGGTCTGGACCGCCACGGCGAGGCGGAGACCCATCAAAAACCACAGGCGGGAGAAGCCTGTGGACCTGGGATTCGGCTGGCACCTTTTGCGCCTCCCCAGTTACGGGGATCCGGAGCGACATGGGGTGAGCGGTGCGGTGCTTCAAATCGACTGCTCTTTTCACGGAGTGAAGCCGCATTGCTGTTGTTGGAGAGCGCTGACTTTTTTCCTGTGGACAATTGGACTCTAAACAAGTACCCGTGAGTAGAACGGAAAATTTGGATTATTAAACTTCGTAATTTGGCACCAGAGCGGGAAGGTCTAAACAGGAAGTCCGCCTTCCGCTTTTGTAAATAGTTTGAAGCAAAGACATCGCAAGCTAAAGTCTGGAAAGTTATCTGTAAAGGACTAAATTTCCATCGGTTAAAACTACAAAACCCCCCTTGGAAGCAGGAGAAGAGGGGGGAAATCTTAAATTGTTCAAGCCTGCAGGAGAGAGAGTAAAGAAAGATAAATTTCTATCGTCTTGAACCTGGGAACGGGCTGTCAAAGATAGACGTTTTGGGAAGTTCATTGACTGTGAATAATAACGTATGTTGACAGATAGTCAAACAAGAGAAACATATTGACTCCAATGTTTCCTTTTGCATTAAAAAGGAACAAAGATTTGAAAAACGTAAGCAATTTTGTTGCTGGATCTGCTTGTAAAGGGATGGATACAAATATAAATTGTTTCCTCTAGAGGGAGCTTTTGAACTGTTGTTGGAGTGGACCTGGGGAACTCTACAGCTGTAGAGATTACAGATCGTGAAAACCAGACATTGACCTTGAACAAGAATGTGGACAGAGGAAGTCTTGGTGATTGCTTTTTGCAAAACAAGTGCCCTACTGGAACAACTTCATGAGAAGATGGATTTGATGACTACTGCAATTGATAATTTCGGTCAAACAGTGAACACTGATATAGACTTGCTCAAGAACTGACCCAGGAATCTGCCCTGACACGGCAGGCTGCGGAGAAGATGGGGGAGGAGGTTGTTGTTGAACCTTAAGTGATACAAGTTGAGAGAGATGCGGCCCTGCAGGAACATAAGCTGTCGTTTCTGATGACTGAACCCGGAGTGAGTCAGACTTGGAGAGACAGAGTCCTGTCGGGACTGGAGATGGCAAGTTGGTCAGATCCTCCTATGCAGGGATGTCCTGACTTTTGGGATTTGGTTTTGGGCCAGGAGGAGATTGGAGTGGTCGAGGCCCTCAACTTTGGAGGGACATTGAAGTATGCTTTGGAATATTTTTTGGATTTTAGTGCTAACCATGGAGAACGGGCTGACCGGTCGAGAAGGGATAAAGACATTCTTAGGTTGTTCCCCCGAGATCTACTCCTCAGTGACAAAGGAAGGAAATTAAGAACAAGACCAGCAGAGGACAAAGTGCAGGTACAATTATGAAGAAGATCTGCAGAAGGGACATGGAAAAGAGTTAAGATCACCAGGTTGATGGACTAGATGGAACAGACAGAAAGGACTGACAGAACCCGAGACCAGGAAGAAGAGACGGTGGATGAAGATTGACAGAAAGTTAAAAAATTTATTTAGAGAAATATTGCAAAATTAATGAGTGCTAGGAAAATCTTGGAATGAAACTATTAGGCTTTAGTAGAAATGTTATAAGGAGTTATGTATAAATAAGTTTTTAAGTTATAGGGTTTTTTCATGGTAAGATAAGGCTAAAATAAATTAAGACAACTAAAGGACAGAATACAGTGAAAGATGGAAAGGATTTGCTGAGATAATTAATAATTAGAATACAAAAAAGGGAGGTGTGAGGAGGTTGATGAAACAAGGTAATGAAGATAAGGATATGGGAATATTGGATTTGTTTTTAAATTTACTCTTTTGCTCTTGTTTTTGATTTTGGTGTATTGTATGTTTTGTACTTTTTATTCTCTTTTTATTGATTTGTATTGTTTAATCTCTTTTTCTTGCTCTTCTTTTTTCTTCCCCCCCCCCTGTAACTTTAAATTCCCAATAAATATCATTTTTTTAAAAAAGAAGAAGAAGGAAGGAAGGAAGCCAGCTCTCAGGAGCAAGGATAAATGTAAAATGTAATACAATATGTGTATGTGGAGTATGTAACTGAAAAACCAATAAAGATTATTTTTTTAAAAAGGAATATAAATGTGTATAATGACAACTGCGAAAAAGTATGGTGTGAGATAAAAAGGAATTGAGAAATTTGGAGCAGAATGAATCCTACTAGGAAGAATTGCTGTGATTAAAATGAATGTGTTGCCGAAGATGCTCTTCCTTTTTCAGACAGTCCCAGTAATGGTTAAGGATAATTGTCTCAAAAAAATGGCAAAAGGATATTTCTAAGTTTGTCTGGGGGGCCAAAAGGCCGAGGATTAAACATAAGATACTTACAGACTTAGGGACTTAGGTGACGCAGGTGGCGCTGTGGGTTAAACCGCAGAGCCTAGGACTTGCCGATCAAAAGGTCAGCGATTTGAATCCCCGCGACGGGGTGAGCTCCCGTTGCTTGGTTCCTGCTCCTGCCAACCTAGCAGTTCAAAAGCACGTCAAAGTGCAAGTAGATCAACAGGTACCGCTCTGGCGGGAAGGTAAACGGCGTTTCCATGCGCTGCTCTGGTTCGCCAGAAGTGGCTTAGTCATGCTGGCCACATGACCCGGAAGCTGTACGCCGGCTCCCTCGGCCAATAAAGCAAGATGAGCGCTGCAACCCCGGAGCTGGTCAAGACTGGCCCTAATGGTCAGGGGTCCCTTTACCTTTACCTTACTTATAGACACAAGAGAAAGAGGAGGCCCTCGCCCTCCCGGACCTTAAACTGTACTATGAGGCTGCATGCTTGGTTTGGATTAGGGACTGGATAAAACTGGAAAAGGAAGAAGCATTAGATTTAGAAGGTCATGATAACAGATATGGATGGCATGCATATTTATGCTATGGAAAAGGGAAAGTACATAAAGGATTTTACAATCATTTCATTAGGAAATCATTAATTAGAGTATGGAAGAGATATAAAGATTTAATAGAACTAAAACACCTTGGTGGCTATCACCAATTGAAGCTTCTTTACTCAAACCGCTCGGTAAAAAGGGGAAATGGCCTGTGTTAAGCGATTCTTCAAACAGCTCTTGTTTATTCACAGGCCAGGACAGAACTGAACTGAAGGGCTCAGTCAGCCTGCTTATATAGAGCTCCAGTACCACGTTACTGTAACAACTTTCTAAAACTATCCAATCACTGAACGTCACTTTCGATCCTTCATTTGCATAACTATCTACAGTATCCCCCTGCTGGCCCAGGGTGAGAACTTCAGTACATAACAGCCTACATACAGAGACGTATTGAGAGATCAAGAAGGAAAATGGAAACTAAAAGATTATGATGAAATTAAAGACCATTTTCAGAGTTGGTTGCATTACAGACAATTAAATGAAATTTATAAGGAAGATAGCAAAAAAGGGTTTAGTTATACAATCTCTAGATTCCAAAAAGAGGTTATAGAAGAAGACACAAGTTATTGAAGAAAGAATATAGTATACTGCTAGAATGGGAAACGAAAGACGAGGAGGTCAAATCGGTTATGATTAAATGGGTGCAAGATATAGGACATAATATACAATTTGAGAACTGGGGAAAATTGTGGAAAGTAGATTTGAAATTTACAGACTGTTCTCTTCTGAGGGAAAACTATATGAAAAAGATGTATAGATGGTATATCACACCAGTAAAAATGGCAAAAATATAAACTGTGTCAAATATATGTTGGAAATGTAAGGAAAAAGAAGGTACTTTGTATCATATGTGGTGGGAATGTAGAGAAGTTAAAAAAAATTGGGAGATGAAATATAATGAACTGAAAACAATGTTCAAAATGACATTTGTAAAAGAACCAGAAGCATTTTTGTTAGGGATTTTAGGACAAATTAACATATAAACTACGAGAGAAGGACAACCGTGACTTCAAGGAAGAATGGGAACAACAACAAAAAGACTTGGATTCCTTGGCAGGTTTTGAATAAACATCCACAAATTTATTAGTAGAACATAGGATAGATAAGGTAATGATATGTATAACTTTTTAACATGCAGAGAATAATATGTGCAAACAAATCAGAGTGTGGAGCTGAGGGAAGTCTCTGGAGGGTGGGAGAGGAAGGAATGGGAGGGAATAAAAGGGGGGGATGTAATTGGTTATATTGATTGATCATTTGTCTGTTAAAACTGTTCAATAAAAATATATTTTAAAAAAGAAATTATAATAAAAGATGGCAAAATAATCTAAATAAAACATTTTTTTGAAAGAACAAAGATTGCACTGGAATAGGTGTGTGTGTGCACACCGTGCAATCCAGCAGCTAACTGGGATAGCTCAGTCAGTAGAGCAGGAGACTCTTCATCTCAGGGTCATGGGTTTGAGTTCCACGTTGGGCAAAAGATTCCTGCACTGCAGGGGGTTGGACTAGATGACCCTTGCAGTCCCTTCCAACCCTACAATTCTATGATTCAAGCACTAGTTGCCTATGAAGCATGTTATACGCCAGAAGCTCAACGGCTGGAGAGGTTGAGGTTGTGGGGCTGGCGAAAGATTCACAAGATCTGACCTTTAACTGCAACTCAACAGCAAATTAAAATACTCCTCTTGCTCAGCACTAGCCACCAAATAAGAGTTAAAGTCTACTCAGAGCTTAATAAGGTACTTTATCACAGTATTAATATTCCACAGTGGTAAGGAGAGTTTCAATTAAATTGCATTCCACAAGCACAATATTGACACAGCCCACAGGAGAACAATATCTGGATGGAATTAAACAGCCCCCAGTCTTGGGCTGGTTCCTGCTGGCCCAGCTAAGCCCCATTGGCACGGCAGGGCAAAAACACAGAGCAACAACTCTGCAGTCCTGCTGAGGCAGCACTAAGGAGAGTCAGTAAAACAACGGCAATGCTGCTCCTTTTTTGTTCTTGTTTTAGCTGACATAAAACAGATCTGCTTTGTTAATCTTTGGGTGACATATTTCTAGAGGGGATGGACTGGCAATAGGTTCAGGACTGGGAAAATCAAAGTGCTTCACCACACGACACTGACACAAAATGTGGTAAGGGACAACATTACTTATTTCATAAACTTTATACCCCGCTTGCTTATAAAAAACCTCAGAGCGGTTTACAAAAAGATGAAACAGTAAAATCAAGTAATAGTTCTGCTTTAAAACATACAAAAGCTAAAATACTAAAGCAGATTAGAATTACCTCAACTTTCTAAGCATCTGAGTAGGGCTTGTTTAAACAGGAATGTTATCAGCATGTGCCAACAAAAGTCCAGTGAAGGCGCTTGCTTGATCTCAAGAGGCAGGGAGTTCCAAAGTCTAGGCGCAGCCACACAAAACAACAAATTTCTTACGAAGGCGCCTGTAATAGTGCCAAATTCACAGACCGAGGCAGCTGAGAGGGCACAGGCAGGGTCAGAGGATCTCGTAGGTAAACTGGCCCAAGTTGTTAATGGCTTTGTATGACGCGCGGCGTAAATTAATAATGCAGAGTTTTAAAGAATAAGAGCTTTACTGAGTTAAAATAAACTTCTTCATAAACAACATGGTTCCAAACAGTTTGCCTGAGATTACATACTGCTCTGCTCACAGCTGAGGCAGACGGACTCTGACTGAAAACTTACAGAGAGCACCAAGAGAAACTGGCTGCCAGAGTGACTCCCCAGTTAGCAGTCAGGCCTGGAGAACTTGAGTGGGCTCAAATGACTGTGCCGTCCCAGCACCTCCCAGCCGGCTTGGCTGCTTCTGCTCTCCGGTGTCTTTGTCACATGACATTGCATACTAACAGTGACACCATGAACTCAGCCTGGCAGCAGATCAGCAACCAGTGCAGGTCTCTGAGCACAGGCGCCATAGCTGTCAACCGTCCCTTTTTGGCGGGAAACTCCCTTATCCCAGCGCCATTTCCTGCTGCTGTCCTGGATTGATGATGTCCCTTAAAACAGTGTTTCCCAACCTTTTTTGGGCAAAGGCACACTTGTTTGATGAAAAAAATCTCGAGGCACACCACCATTACAGCCCCGTGACGTCAGCGCGCAGCGTCACGCCGGGAGGGACGCACGAAAGTGTAACTTTCAATTTTTTCCCCTCCCCCTTGCCGGGGAACCTCCAAGCTTTGGGGGTGGGGGGAGGAGGCAGCAAAGCGAGGGACTGAGGGACTCCTCCAACGACAAGGGTTGGGGAAGAAGAGAAAGGGCTATTCCGCTCCAGTCACGGGAGGGGAAGATGTACTGGCCCAACTGGTGTGCGGTCTTCGGAAAGCGGGGTGCGGGAAGGAAGCCTAGGCTCGGGGTCCACCGACCTCGGCGGAGAAAGGCAACAACCGGAGCCGATGACGAGCCGGCGCGTGCGTGCAGCGGCTGGCCTCGAGCTCGGGAAGCTGCGCACGGCGATGTTGACGCGGGGCGCGCGAGAGCTTGGGGGCGGGGCGGGAGAGAGAGAGAAAGAGTTGGCAGCACCAGGCGCTGTTACTTATTGCGCTGCGGACGCTGTCAGCAACTGCAGTGGTTGTGCGGCGGCCGCCGCCGCAGAACGTCCTCGTCAGTCAGCTGACGTTCTTGGCGACAGTTAAGGGGTGGCGGCGAAGCTGATTATAGCAGGTCGCGTTAAGCCGCAGCGCTCATTAATAGCGAAAGAAATCGAACAATTTAAAAAAAAAACCGAACACGATTTAGTTTAATTTATGTATATCTTTTTATTGTGATAAGGCATGTTGTCGTAAGTTAGTTTAGGTTGCATTGGGAAGAAAAGCGACTAATAAGCTTAATTAGTAACAAATTGTTAATATCAATTGCACCTCCCTATTCTTAGGCTTCCCACTACGTGTTTATTTGACATGCTCAGACCGTTCCCCTTTTTGTGGGGAGACTTAGTACAGCTCACGCGCCTGGCAGGATGACGACTCGCCAGTTCGACCCATTTTGGTCATTTTTGAAGGGGTGCTTGATTCCCCTTTGCTACTATCTCCTCCACAGTGACAGCTTACGATTAATATAGGCTAGAATTTAAAATAGGGGGCGGTACATATATATTTCGACAATAATAACGTAAGTAAAAGGACGCGATGACGATACCGCTATTCACGACACTACTTTCACCTCCGCCCTCCCTCTGGGACGGTCCATCCTACCCCACCTAAGGGCGGGCTTAATGCGGGGCCTCGAGGGGGGTGGGGTGTGAAGCGAGCGTACCTCAAGACCGAAACGCCTAATTCCTAGGGGGAAAGCATAACTGGGCGTTAACCGATCGCAAACCCTGTCCTAGCCCATTAACATAGGAAATTAACATATACAACGCGGCAAGACACCGGTTTTGGAATCCGTTCCTTCCCCCTCTCGTCTGCCGAGTTGGTCCCTGCCCCTCTCGCGAGACTCGCCGCCGGGTCCGCTCTCGCGCACATGGCCCGGCGAGAGGGCGCCTCCCCTGCGCGCGCGCCTGCACGCTCTGTGCTCCCTCCCCCTTTTCGGCCCAGCGCGCCGCCTTGCCTGTTCGTGCGCCGCGCGTGTGAGGCGAGCGGGAAGGCCGCGTAGCCCCCCATGCAGGAGACCCAGGAGAGCCCGGTGGCCGCCGAGACCCCCGCCGCTCTGCCCGCCCAGGACGAGGGGCCCGGAGGAGGAGAGCCCGGCGGCGGTAGCGGAGGAGAAAGAGGCGGCGGCGGCAGCAGCAGCGGCGACTCGGAGGCCGAGCTGCCGGACGGGCCTTCCGCGGAGGAGCCTGAGGGGAAGAAGGAGCCGGAGCCCGAAAAAGGCGGCGGCGAGGAGAAGGAGGAGGCGGAGGAGGAGAAGCCGCGAAGCAGCAGCGGCGAGGAAGAGGAGGCCGCTGGTGAGCGTCGGGAGCAGCCGCAACCGTCTTCGCCTCCGGCCGCTGGGCCGCCTTCGCCGCCTCAGGAGCCGCCCGAGGTTGCCGCTGTAGCCGCCGCCGCAGAGGAGCCGCCGGAGCGGCACACCAGGCAACATCTCACGGCACTAGTGTGCCGCGGAACACCGGTTGGGAAACACTGCCTTAAATTTCCCGGGTTTCCTGCTCGCCCGGCTCGGGAGGGAAGCAGCGGCTCGGGGTCCTCCGCCTCGAGAGAGTGAGAGAGAGAGCACACGCACGAGCTGCCGTGTCTCCGTCTCTCCCTTTTCCCCCTCAGGGGCGTGTTGTGAGGAGACGGGTGGCGGTGGGTGGGCAGGCAGCCCCTCTCTTGCGAGACTTCCGCCGCGCTGCCAGGGGAAGCCGGAGGGGGCAGCGGCAGCAGCTGAGGAGGCGGCCTGAGGGAGGAGGAAGAGGAGGGGATGGGGAGGGACGCAGAAGGGCAGCGTTTAAGCGGCCGCGGCACAACCGCCTCATGCCAGGCTCGCAGGCGCCGTGGGCAAGAGTCTCTCCCTTCCCCCCCCCTTGGGCGGGGAAGGGCCGATGGAACTCCTGGCACCAGGACAACGGCAGCCCCGACATGCTGCTTAGCATCCCCTCCAACCAGTGCAGCATCTTAATGTAGTGATTTCCCCCTCTGCATCCCTTTCATAACTCTATTTTTATAAATCATTTGTCCATCCATAGTTCAAATTTTTACTACAAGTTTTCTGTCGATCCTACCAATGTATGTAACTCTTTACAATAGCTTTTCAACTAAATTATAAACTTTCCCCATTCTTTATTAAAGAGATCCTCTTCCTGGTTTCTAATTCTGCCTGTAAGTTTTGCCATCTCTACGTCGTTCATCAGTTTTGTCTGCCCCTCTTCTTTGGTGGGGGTTGTAGACCCTTAGGATCATCTAGTCCAACCCCCTGCAAAACCCAGTCAGTCGCAGCCAAAGCAGCATGGCTGCATGAGTGCCGGATGGATTCCTGTATAAACTAAGCCAAAATCCCTTATTTTGGCTGCTGATCCCTTACTTTTGAGGCTGCTGGTCCCTTATTTTCAAATCTGTAAGATGTCAGCTATGACAGGTGCTGTATCCTGAAAGGGCCTCACTCCCGTCAGCAATTGTGCTGCAGCATCCTGCACCAAAAGTAGCCTCTGGATCAAGTGTGAGGGAAGCCCCAAACAGAGTGCCTTGCAGTAATCCAGCCCTGAAGTAACCAGCGCATGAACTTTGGCAATGAGTGCTGTCAGCCGTGACAGCTGAGTGAAACCTCCATGTGAAGAGCAAGTCGACCTCTAGTAAAAACAAGAAGGTGGGGAAGTTGCTTGGCAGGGCACGTCCTATTTACACCCTCTTCAATTGGATCCAGGTGGACTTCAGAACTGAGTCACTAAGGCAGGCCCTATATTTTTAATAAAAGCCCTCAGAATTGATTATCTATGTGAGAATCAAGGAACTGACTTCAGTTTCTACTCAAAAGCATTTACAGATAGCGCCATGAGGCAAACTCAGATGATGAACCATTTTCCAAACTGACCTTATAATGCAAAATATAGCCAAGAGATGCTTTGTTCAAGTGCATATTTATCATGAGAATTAGAACTGTGGCCTTTCAATGCCTCATTACTATCCTAGGCTAATTTACTGAGCAAAACAAACAATGTCGCTCTCAGCTCTTGCTAGCAGAGCTCATAAAGTGAAGGAGCACCAGCCGTTGTAACACAAAAATAGACCTCTTAGAAAACCAAACTGCCGAAATTACTGCAGTAAACTGGTCATTATCAGTAAATTGGTACGGGCAAACACAATCCTGAATTCATATTTAAACACCTCTCCCAACAGGTTATGAAAAACCTGTACTTTAATGGATAATAATGTGAGAAGCTCAATGCTATAGAAATTGTCATTTTCAAAAAGTTGACTGTTTAGTTTTACAAGTAACAACATACTCTGTTTTATATTAGAGTTCATCTACAAAAAACAAGAATGTATTCATGTATTAATTGAAAAGGTTTACGTGCTACTTTTCAGAACAATAATCTCACACAGCAGTTTAACAAGATTTAAAATACAACAATAAACAACTCTGATTCTGATGACAAATAAATGTAGGACTAAAATGAGCCTTGGCCACAAGGCCCAACTAGTCTAGCCCAACGATCAACCTTATATTTTAATCACAGACTCATAGAATTGTAGAGTTGGAAGGGACCCCAAGGTCCAACCCCCTACAATGCAGGGATCTAAAAAGAGCCCAATGCACAGCACGAAGACAATCCTAAAGAAGTGTCTATAGAGCTTGTTTAAAGACGTCAGCTTGCCTCATTTAGCCTAGAATTAAGTTCCACCAATTGAGAGGGGGCACCACAGAAAAGGCCCTGCTCTTTGTACCTATAGCTGATTAGCTTTCGCCAACAACTGACAAGCATATCATCACAGCATTTCTTATGGTGCCAGTGTGGGGTAGTGGTTAGAGGGATGGACTAGGAAAACCCAGTTTTAAATCTCCACTCCACCATGAAGCTCATTTGGTGACCTTGTGGCTGGGGGTAAAATGTTCACAAAACCTTGAGATCCTTGAAGGGAAGGCAGGATATAAACGTAATAATAAATAAACAACTTTTCTTGGTCTTGCAACCTACACTAAATACAAAGCAACATGCAAACAAAATTCTTGATACTATGAATAGAGGTTTCCAGAACACGTTTTTCTGAACAACACTGTATGATCAAGATGCTGTAAACAATAAAACAAATAAACCTGCCTTGCTGCTTACCACTATGGATCTCAACGGGGCGGGGAGGCAAGTTGCACACAAACAAATGGAATCTGAGCAAAAATCTCAAGGCAAGCTTCTAGGGTTTAAAGGTGTAAAAAATGACAATTTCAAAGAAGATTTAATTATTTCACACCTCAGAACCAATACGATGTTCAATTGGGTTCTCTGGTGATTGTTTCATGCCACAACATTTTGTCTAACAAGCATAAGGCGATCCAGCTGTTCAATGCGAGAGGTAACTGTGACAATGCAGTAAGCGAGAAACAGTGGGAGCCTCCTGAACAAACGCAGAGCGAACCTTTCAAGTGGTATGAAAAGGTGGGAAAAGACGGAGGTTCCTACCTGCCTGCTGAGTACCAGCAGAGTGATGAAGAAAATGAAGAGGGACACCGAGCCCATTGTCTTGAGATCTTTCAGTATCCCTGGTCTGTGAAAGCAAATGCGTAAGTAGAATTGGCAGGAAAACAAAAATGCTATTCATATTCTGAGCCTGTCCACTTTCCTTTGAGTTGCTGCGATGGAGGACCAGATTATACTATGAAATACATGCTGTAAAGCATTTATTGCACTATAACACTTCAGGCTGCTTTCTGATGTGAGCAAATGTATGAGCAGGGCTCAATGAAAGTAAGTCAAGTTTTCTCTCTGACTGACTAGTTTCCAACGTATTTTGGGATCTCCCCCTTGCCATTAGTTTTATTGCAGCAAGATTCCAGACAACACATAAAGGTAAAGGTAAAGGTACCCCTGCCCGTACGGGCCAGTCTTGACAGACTCTAGGGTTGTGCGCCCATCTCACTCTATAGGCCGGGGGCCAGCGCTGTCCGCAGACACTTCCGGGTCACGTGGCCAGCGTGACATCGCTGCTCTGGTGAGCCAGAGCCGCACATGGAAACGCCGTTTACCTTCCCGCTAGTAAGCGGTCCCTATTTATCTACTTGCACCCGGGGGTGCTTTCAAACTGCTAGGTTGGCAGGCGCTGGGACCGAGCAGCAGGAGCGCACCCCGCCGCGGGGATTCGAACCGCCGGCCATAAGATCGGCAAGTCCTAGGCGCTGAGGCTTTTACCCACAGCGCCACCCGCGTCCCCAGACAACACATACATCTGCTGTAAAGAGGAACTATATAGAATACGAGGAACAATTTACGCTCTAGTAGGGTCAGACCAGGCGCACAAAGCTTTCAGACTGTTATTTGTTCCCATGCCCCTTTTCATAAAGAGATCAGATAACTAGAGTTATGATCTTTATTTTTATTTATTTATTTCATTTATGAATCACATTTCCTTTGAAGAAATTTGTATTGAGAGAATGAAATTTTGGTCACGGTAAAGAAAATTAAATACCTCATTTGTGGAACATATTACAGTGGTACCCCGCAAGACGAACGCCTCGCAAGACGGAAAACCCGCTAGACGAAAGGGTTTTCCGTTTTGGAGGCGCTTCGCAAAACGAATTTCCCTATGGGCTTGCTTCGCAAGACGAAAGCCCATAGGGAAATCTCCGGGACAGCGGGGAAGCCCCCCGCGACCCTCTCCCAGCTGGAGAAGTGACGCGCGCCTATGGCAGGAGCCTCCATAGGCGCTCGTCACCTCTCCAGCCGGGAGAGCGCGCGCGGGGCTAAACCAGCCCCCCGAGACCCTCTCCCAGCTGGAGAAGTGACGCGCGCCTATGGCAGGAGCCTCCATAGGCGCCCGTCACCTCTCCAGCCGGGAGAGCGCGCGCGGGGCTAAACCAGCCCCCCGAGACCCTCTCCCAGCTGGAGAAGTGACGCGCGCCTATGGCAGGAGCCTCCATAGGCGCCCGTCACCTCTCCAGCCGGGAGAGCGCGCGTGGGGCTAAACCAGCCCCCCGCGACCCTCTCCCGGCTGGAGAAGTGACGCGCGCCTATGGCAGGAGCCTCCATAGGCGCCCGTCACCTCTCCAGCCGGGAGAGCGCGCGCGGGGCTAAAGCAGCCCCCCGCGACCCTCTCCCAGGTGATGCGCGCCTATGGCAGGAGCCTCCATAGCCGAGCGTCACCTCTCCAGCCGGGAGAGCACGCGCGGGGCTAAAGAAGCCATAGCCCCGCGACCCTCTCCCAGCTGGAGAAGTGACGCGTGACTATGGCAGCAGCCTCTGAAGGATGCACCGAAGCCTGGCGTGGGGGGGGGGGCGGAGAGACCTTCTCCCCGCGCCAGCCTTCGGATGGCTGTCCTGAAGACTTGGGGTGGGAGAAGGGTTTTCCTTCCCACCGCCAACATTCAGAATGCTGTTCTGAATGTTGGCGGTGGGGAGGAAAAACCCTCCTCCCACGCAAGCCCCGGGAACAGAGGGAAAGCGCTGCGCGCCTTCCTCTCTGTTCCCGTACCTGTCCTGAAGGCTTGCGGTGGGGAGAAAAGCCCTTCTCCGCACCGCCAGCCTGGCAAGCGGTTTCCCTAGGAACGCATTAATTGATTTTCAATGCATTCCTATGGGAAACCGTGCTTCGCAAGACGAAAAACTCGCAAGAAGAAAAAACTTGCGGAACGAATTAATTTCGTCTTGCGAGGCACCACTGTAGTTTCCTATGAATAATGCCACAGTAATTGCACATATAATCACTAATGCTAGAGAACATTATCTCTTGCTAGCCTGACAAATCTGGAGACAGAGTTTCCATATTTAATGGGTCAATTCTGCAATCCTGAAAATTAACGCCTGCCCTGCTTGTTATTGCCCTTGCCTGCTTGGCAATATTTGCATTATTTTTATTTTGTCATGCTACTTATAAAACCTAACCCAAACAGCTGAACTGAACGCAATTGTTTTTTCCTCCCTCCTCCAGGAAGCAGGGGCCAAACTAGGTTTTAAAGGGAGACAGAGCTGCCACTGCTGAGCCCATGTGTGACGTGACATCGCCATACTGTGGATCTCCACACCCCACATAACCAGCAGGCTAACACAGGGCTTGTCCACACTTCTGCTGGTCCCCCTGCTTTCCCATGGGGAAACCTGCTCTTTAGAGCTCCGGTAGAGAAAACATCCATTGGGTTTTCCACGGAGTGATGTCTGATCCAATTCAGCACTGTTGTTGGCATCCATCTGTCTCATGAAGCAATGAGGGCATCTCCAGGGGTGAAGTCAAACCGCTGAAGGATCACAGTGCCTGCTGTGGCAGCAGAAACCGGCACCTTGTAACTTCTGCCTCCTGCGTTCTTTTTGCTCCGGTAGCAGTACTGAAGTGACCTCCCCACACTCACTGGACAGTGTATATGGAGGTCATGAGCTGCCAAGAGGACAAGACCCACCTCTCAGCTTCACTGATGTGGTCCAAAGGAAAGCAGGGCAATACGTTTGACACCAGCTTGGCTGCTGGAATTACCAGAAGGAGGCACACAAGGCACCATCCGACTCCATTCTGGATTTGTGTGGAATTCACTCCTTAGCCTTTTCTTTTCCCAAAGACATCCCACAAGGCAGTGGAAGTATAGAATCAGTTTTCCTTCTCCCAGATGGGCTCCCTTCCCAGCTTGACAAGCCCCACCTGCCCCATCAGTGCTAAAGAGCAGGTTTCCCTGGGGAAAGCTCCAGGGCAAAAGGGAAACGGCTTGGATCCGTACATAGAAAGCACAGGAGAAGCAGAAAACCTCTTGGCCCTGTGATTTCTAGGCACAGGACAATCAGGAGTGTGGATGAGCCCACAAAGTATGTTGATGTCATGCCACATTTGTTCGACTACTACACATTACCAGAGGAGGAGCGCAGTGCAGGCAGCTCTGTGGCTCTAACAACACCTAGTTTGATCCTAAGCAGCTCCTTCCCTGAGGCTCGGATTCACTGGCCTACCTTTTCAGAGGGGCCATTGTATAGAGGGATTTGCTGTAGTTGTCCAGGACAGAGCCATGTGTGTGCAGAAGAATGACATTATAGGCCACCAGAGCAAGCAGCATGATTGCCATTTTCAGCTCATGATTTATCCGGAGGAAAACAGAACAGGAAATCAAGCCCAGGATGCAGCTATAGATGAAGTACTGGAAAAGGAAAGCAAATATTTGGATTTAGTTTGCAGCTAAGGCCTAGTTCTCACTAATCTGTGGTTGGGTTGTGCCCTCAAGTAGAAAATAAATAAAATTAAATTCACACATACAGTGTGTGTGTCAGGGTGAAGAATCCAAGTCTTCTCCATGACAAGTGAGTTTTCCAAGCACAAGAGGCTATTTTCACATGCTCCATGAGATCAGAGGGGGCATTATCACAATGGTTTCTGTGGTTTCATCCCATGCCACTGTGGTGACATTTAAAACGCTGGAACCACATAATCAATTCCCCAGGTCCATCCTGCATAATTGTTGTACTTGCTTCCCAACCAGGAGACAACTGGATGAGAAGGACCTACACAATAGCCCCTCCCTCTTGGTTCAGGACAGTGGAGGTTGCTCCATTAAGGCCAACAGGGCAGTGCCCCACCACGCTCAACCTGCCCCCACATTTACAACCAACCAAAGGCTGGGACTGCCTGCTGGTTTCCTGCTCCTTAGTCTCCTTAATTGAAGAACTTGAAGGAGCATGGACGTTCATGCAAATGTAGTTAGGACTGGACTAAAAGACTCCAATCCTATGTACTCTAACTTGGGAGTTTGTCCCAGTGAACCTAGCAGAACTTCTTTCCCCAAGGCCCTTTGCTAGAATGTCTAACAGCTCCTGGGAAGGTGTGACATTTCCTTGGAATGGAAACCTTTGCATAGCAGTAGCAACTATGGAGGGAATGTTAAGAGGTGCCTCCAAAGTGAACCTTAGTCTTTCTGGCTCTATTGACGGTACCGGAAAAAAGCTTATACAAATAAGAAATATAATATGAACTTACTGGAAGGAAAAAATAGTTGTTTTGCATATATGAGAGGATATGACTGCTTCCATTCAGAGAACTTGCATTTGATGTATTTAGCATGGAGAGGAATTCAAGCACACCATCATCGTCCAAGAAAAACTAGAACAAACATGAAATCTCTTAGGATCTGGAAAAACGAGACATGAACCTACCACCTTTAGAGGCAAAAGGGACAATAATTCATCTTCAAACAGCCTTTAATGCCCCAATGGGAGTGGGACAACAACTACCTCAGTCTATCTTGCTTTGGCCCAGGACTATGAACCTTCAGGTTCTGGAGACCTGAAATGTGCAACAGTGCTTAGCAAGAAAGATTTGTTGTATCTGACGAGGTGGGTGGTAGTCCATAAAAGCTGATACCATAATAAATTTATAGTCTTTAAGGTGCCGCAGAACTCTTGTTGGCTTTTATGCAACGAGAGTGACACGGTACCCCTCTGGAAATTGTCAAAGGTACAGCAGACTAGTTGAGGTCAAGATCATTGACCTAGCAACCATATACCCACTTTGCCACCCAGGCTATGGTCCACAGTTCTCAATTCTCCCTTGCTGGTCTAGTTCCTTCTTGCCAATGGTGTATAGACCCTTGTAAGATTTTTCTCTAGGCCTATTTCACCCGCAGGGACGCGGGTGGCACTGTGGGTAAAACCTCAGTGCCTAGGACTTGCCGATCACATGGTCGGCGGTTTGAATCCCCGCGGTGGGTGAGCTCCCGTCGTTCGGTCCCAGCTCCTGCCCACCTAGCAGTTCGAAAGCACTCCCAAGTGCAAGTAGATAAATAGGTACCGCTTTATAGCGGGAAGGTAACGGCGTTTCCGTGCGCTGCACTGGTGCTGGCTCGCCAGAGCAGCTTCGTCACGCTAGCCACATGACCCGGAAGTGTCTCTGGACAGCGCTGGCCCCCGGCCTCTTAAGCGAGATGAGCACACAACCCCAGAGTCGGACCTTTAAGATTTTTCTCTAGGCCTATTTCTTCCTCAGCGCCTCCTTTCTTCAACTCCTTTGTTTCCTCAGACACTGGCTTTGCCCCATTTCTTTATTTATATTAGCTCTATTCAGGTGATCTGACCCCAAAGTTGCATCAATCCGAGCTCTGTCAACAAGCCAGCCCCAACACCGGGCTCTTTGATAAGCCCTGGCCCCACTGCAAACATCTGCACAGAGAGGGCTCTGCATGTACAGCTCTTTCCTTGCAGATGTTATCACCGTATGTGTGGACACCAGGGGCAAGGCTAACCAGAGTGTGCAACTTTGGGGGCAGGTTGAGTCAACCCCAAACCCGAGTGAAACTGCTGCATGTAACAAGCATCACAGAAACACGCCAGAAAGATAGAAAAATAGCAATGGAAACAAAATCCCGTTCAACTTACCATATTGAATACAGCCATTGTTAATATTATAGCTGTTGTTATCAAAGTGAGCAGGATACGTGGCCAGGGGTGGTTTGCGATGACTCCGGAGGACTTCAAGATCCACATCAGTGAGGCCGAGACTTTCTTGTTGCATTGCTGTACACGGAATACAGGAAAATGCATCTCTATGAATAATCTGTTTCTTCCACGTTAGCTTCAAACAAGAATTCTCACAATTTTAAACGGCAAGAACATGCAGGCGATGCACAGAGAGCAGATGAGGAGAGGGTCTCAAGCATTGCTCAAACACATTGATGAATTGTTCTTGAGTGGATTAAAATGTGCACTGAATTGCAACTATTTCCATATTGGAGCTGTAAGGTAGGAAATGACTGGCTAACCACAACAGTAGATAAAATGGGAATTAAGCGCAAAGGTCACTGATCAACTGAGTCTTATGTCGGATCAGGGGATCAGACAGTTCTTATTTCATTTTTTGGCAAATGCAGAGACTCCAGAGTAGCTAGCAAGTGTAGCATAATTTTAAAATTCGCAGTATATTAAAGAAAGGATCCAGACACGTTAAAAACCCATTAGCAATACTAAACATTAATAGCAGAATGATAAACACAGTATTAAAAACCATTCGACTCACAGAGCCCTAAAGCCAAGCAGCATGAAAAGTTATTTCATTTGCCTTGTAAGGACTACAATAAATCTAACCAGGCAGACCTCCCTGGGAAGAGTATGACATCATAAAAAAATTAAACCCTATAAGCTTTCTGTACTACAAAAGTCCCCACTATCAACATCTCAGTCTTGAGCACTTTTATTTCAGATACATGTGAACGGATTCTATAAAAACATTTAAAACTGAAGTTACCATAACTGCTTTCCACTTTCACGTAAGTGAAACTCAGCTACAATTAAATTTAAAAACTGCTAAAATAAACTACAATTATTATGACATGATCAGCCCAGAAGGAACATCAGCCATTTATCCATAACCTACTTCATTTTATTCTCTCTCAGTTTCTGCTTAGATTACTTGCCATGAACACACATTGCAAAATTCCCATGGGGGACATTTCTCTCCATCCCTTTAACTTTTATTTAAAAAGCAACGAACTAAAGGCAACTGAACATGTGACAGAGGGCCTGTCCACCCTTTGGCTTGTTCCACATTTTCTTCCGTTTGTCACAAGGCACATGAGTAGCACCACGAGTTTTGTCCGGGTCCTTCTGCCACACCTTGTTGTTGTTTAGTCGTTTAGTCGTGTCCGACTCTTTGTGACCCCCTGGACCAGAGCACGCCAGGCACTTCTGTCTTCCACTGCCTCCCACAGTTTGGTCAAACTCATGCTGGTAGCTTCGAGAACACTATCCAACCATCTCGTCCTCTGTCGTCCCCTTCTCCTTGGGCCCTCCATCTTTCCCAACATCAGGGTCTTTTCCAGGGAGTCTTCTCATGAGGTGGCCAAAGTATTGGAGTCTCAGCTTCAGGATCTGTCCTTCCAGTGAGCACTCAGGGCTGATTTACTTCAGAATGGATAGGTTTGATCTTCTTGCAGTCCATGGGACTCTCAAAAGTCTCCTCCAGCACAATAATTCAAAAGCATCAATTATTCGGCGATCAGCCTTCTTTATGGTCCAGCTCTCACTTCCATACATCACTGCTGGGAAAACCATAGCTTTAACTATACGGAGCTTTGTTGGCAAGGTGATGTCTCTACTTTTTAAGATGCTGTCTAGGTTTGCCATTGCTTTTCTCCCAAGAAGCAGGCCTCTTTTAATTTCGTGGCTGCTGTCAACATCTGCAGTGATCATGGAGCCCAAGAAAGTAAATCTCTCACTGCCTCCATTTCTTTTCCTTCTATTGGCCAGGAGGTGATGGGACCAGTGGCCATGATCTTCGTTTTTTTGATGTTGAGCTTCAGACCATATTTTGCACTCTCCTCTTTCACCCTCAATAAAAGTTTCTTTAATTTCTCCTCACTTTCTGCCATCAAGGTTGTGTCATCTGCATATCTGAGGTTGTTGATATTTCTTCCGGCGATCTTAATTCTGTCTTGGGATTCATCCAGCCCAGCCTTTCGCATGATGAATTCTGCATATAAGTTAAATAAGCAGAGAGACAATATACAGCCTTGTCGTACTCCTTTCCCAATTTTGAACAAATCAGTTGTTCCATACCCAGTTCTAACTGTAGCTTCTTGTCCCACGTAGAGATTATTCAGGAGACAGATGAGGTGATCAGGCACTCCCATTTCTTTAAGAACTTGCCATAGTTTGCTGTGGTCGACACAGTCAAAGGCTTTTGCATAGTCAATGAAGCAGAAGTAGATGTCTTTCTGGAACTCTCTAGCTTTCTCCATAATCCAGCGCATGTTTGCAATTTGGTCTCTGGTTCCTCTGCCTCTTCTAAATCCAGCTTGCACTTCTGGGAGTTCTTGATCCACATACTGCTTAAGCCTGCCTTGTAGAATTTTAAGCATAACCTTGCTAGCGTGTGAAATGAGTGCAATTGTGCGGTAGTTGGAGCATTCTTTGGCACTGCCCTTCTTTGGGATTGGGATGTAGACTGATCTTCTCCAATCTTCTGGCCACTGCTGAGTTTTCCAAATTTGCTGGCATATTGAGTGTAGCACCTTAACAGCATCATCTTTTAAAATTTTAAATAGTTCAGCTGGAATACCATCACTTCCACTGGCCTTGTTATTTGCAGTGCTTTCTAAGGCCCATTTGGCTTCACTCTCCAGGATGTCTGGCTCTCCAGGATGTCTGGCTCAGGATGTCTGCCACACCTTACACTGAACGATTTCAAGGGTGCATCCCTGAAAATGTTTGATATTCCACCCAACAATGCTCCACATTGTTAAGACATTGAAAAGCGTATGAAATAAATCTCTGCCTTCGGTAGCATGGCTGCTTTAACAACATACCCTAAATGTCTACATACCAGTTTTATTACACTAACACCACTTACCTAACCACTTTCATGGAACCTTTTATCAGCATTGATAAAAGCTACTTTTCACCAAAAAAGTTTATGTTTGAAGAGAGCTGCACCATTCAATAAAGGTACTGCATTAAGAAAGGGGGGGGGGGTGATCTTTGTGCCTTTCACTAGAATGAATGCTTTATTTTTTCCAGGTTCCTCCTGTTCTTTTATTTGGCATTACTTGGAGTAGGAACAGCTCTGACCTGAAAACTATCTGTACATTTCAAGCTCAAGAGATATTTGGCATCCATCTGCTAAGTAACAATCAGGGACACATCAGGTCACATACCCTTTTTGCTTTTTTTCTCCTATACATCAAAAACCAAGTCGCTTTGGAAAAACTGTCCAGCTAGTAAGACAGTTTCATTTAACAGAAAACACAATGGGCGAGAAAGAAATTGCTTGCAGTCTTGACAACAGTGAGTGATGTGAACTCTAGAAATCACCACAGGTTGGTAAGTAAAAGTAAATTAACTCCAGGGAAGAAAGTCCTCAGCGATCTGTTTCCTTACACAAGCTACGAAGAAGGATATTATGCTGAAGGAACTTTTCTTTATAAGGTGGTCTTCAATAATGTTGAGATATTATGGCCTCATTACTGGAATTGAGGTTCTAAGAAAAGCAACATGCTCCCAGCACCTACTGAGCTATTTGGCAAAACAGATAAAAAGTATTACTGAAAGCAAAAGACAGGCAGCTGCAAAGGAGACTGGAATTAATATAAAAAATGCCAGGCCTCCCTTAAAATATCTCCTTTTTGTAATAATATGATGATGACTGTACAGGAAGGAAATGTGTATGTTCCTTAGAGGGAGGAACACAAAGCACCTTTGCAGTAATGTAATTACCTCTTCAGAGAAAGAAAACAATCAAAAGCCACCCTTTCATTCTGAGCACAACTTTTGTCTTAAGGCACTTTTTGTCTAGCACAGTTTGAGAGCAGCCTCCGCTGCAGCACCTCCATCATGGCTTCATTTGATCTGATTTTGTCTTTTCTCTTTCCCATTTGTTCCTGGGTACTCTTTACCCACTTGTGGTGCAAGTGCACTCCACAAGGGACAAATCCATCCATTTGCATTTGCAAGTAGGTGCACTGACTTGCCAGCTTCAAGCTCCAAACAGGTGCACAAAAGTGCAAGTAAAATGCTTGAGAGCAGGCTAGGATATAATGTCACTAACAATGAGGGACGTTGTCCTGGTTGTCCAAAGCCCCAAAGTCTCAAATCCCTACTAAACCCCCAGTCAAGTTCTTCTTCCTAGCCGAGATGCGGGCTTCTTCAGCTGCTCTCTTCTTCTGAAACATTTGGGGAAAACAGGAGACAAAGTATGTTACTGCAATGTAGTCAGCACCCGGTGATACCTATATCTGGTCAGTGTTAACTGGATTCCCTGCAACTGCAGGACAATCTCATTTTCCTCTTGCTGGGATAAGTAACAAAGAGCATCATTCAGAGCCTGGATCTCCTTAAAGCAGTTTCTTCATTTTGATTCATTGTCCTGAGAACGCTGACCCAAAGTTTTGATAAGCCGAGTTACCAGTACTGGTGGTTGTGCTGCAATGGAACTCCTGGGGCCAGGATCCGGTAGAACAAGTTCTGTGTTCCCATAGAGACTTTAGACTTCTTTTTCTCAGTGCATAACTATATGTGGCCTTAACTGTGTAGTTCTGGCCTTGAGTACAATTTCTACGCATGCTTAGGGCCCAGCCATGTTTCCCCTTAAATCCAGAACTCTTCGTGCCATTTTCAATTTGGTCCAGGGCTGGGTGTTCCCACTTGTGATTTTTGCCTTGGATTTTACTTGGGAAAGACCCCCAAAACCCAGTGTTTTCCCCTTCATTCTTCGTATAACCAATAGTCTGCTTTTCGTGTTGTCTTCACCTTCAGCTCCCCCCACCCGTGGCAGAGAGTCAGAGAATCAGAAAACCAGAGAATCAAACCATCATTTGACATATGCAAAAGGAGCTGCGACCCTTCCAATACCTATTAATTAACACTTATTTTTAAAGACAGAAAATAAAGCTGTGATTGGAATCATCACAACAAATCAAAGAAAACGAGCAGGAACACACATTTTGCACATGTATCATTTGACCACAGTTTTTATTAGCGCTAAACAGGGAAGAGTAATAAAAAATTAAGCACTCAGAGAAAACTGGAAGTGCACTGCAACCAGAGAAATTATCCTGTAGGTGATGGGGGGAAAAGAAGGAAAGGAGGGAAGAGCAGATTGCCCCAAACACAGCTCCCAGGAAAGCGTGCTTATTCCCCCTTCAAGGTCTATTTTAGGATTAGAAGAGGGACAAATATTTCTTCCAGTTTTCTGTAGACTAATGTTTGTCCTGATTCAGCAGAAAACAGCGCGTTTTCCTAGGAAAGGCAATGGGACAAGAAAAAACCCCACTGGACCCATGATAATAGATAGATACAAAAGGCTAGAAATCACAGGACAAACAGCTGTGTGGATGGGCCCTTACTGTCGTGAGTGAAGACTTAAGCTGTATTAGGGGCCTCCTACTTGCAACTTGGGACGCGGGTGGCGCTGTGGGTTAAAGCCTCAGCGCCTAGGGCTTGCCGATCGAAAGGTCAGCGGTTCGAATCCCCGTGGCGGGGTGCACTCCCGTTGCTCGGTCCCAGCGCCTGCCAACCTAGCAGTTGGAAAGCACATCA
Organism: Podarcis muralis; assembly: GCF_964188315.1. Classification (NCBI taxonomy): domain Eukaryota; kingdom Metazoa; phylum Chordata; class Lepidosauria; order Squamata; family Lacertidae; genus Podarcis; species Podarcis muralis. The sequence continues at coordinate 90,618,636 of NC_135662.1, forward strand.
AAGTGCAAGTAGATAAATAGGGACCGCTTACCAGCGGGAAGGTAAACGGCGTTTCCGTGTGCGGCTGTGGCTCACCAGAGCAGCGATGTCACGCTGGCCACGTGACCCGGAAGTGTCTCCGGACAGCGCTGGCCCCCGGCCTCTTGAGTGAGATGGGCGCACAACCCCAGAGTCTGGCAAGACTGGCCCGTACGGGCAGGGGTACCGTTACCTTTACCTTTACTTGCAACTTGCCCTGTAAACAAGTCCCCTTACCCTTCCATGCTATAATCCCAAACTGAACTGGAGGCCCCGTGCTGTCCATTTGTGTGGGGGTAGAAACCTGCACTCCAGAGCAAAACTGTGCAGTTTGGTCCTGAAACAGCATCCCCTCCATCCCACACAGTAAACTGTTCAATTTCAAGAGCCACTTGTGACCTGAGATGTGCGGGGTTTAGAACCTTTTATCTCAGGATGTTGTATATTAGTTTAAATTCTTGATTGGTTACACATATTTTTTTGGGGGGGGGGACTTAATTAAAAATTATTCATGCTTGTCAGCAAAAGTCATTGGCTATGACAGGTCAGACAAGCTACAATGCAAGTCTCTCAGTTTTTCATCTCCAGTAAAGGTCAGTACATAGCAATGCCTATATGAAAAAGCTTCAGCATTTCACATCATTGAGAAAAGTGTTAAGCAAATTAACTCCAAGAAAGGAAGTTCTCAAAAGGTTTATTTCTCACCCAGAAAACTAACAGGAAGGGAAAGTGACCTTGGCTCTATTGTATGGGCGTTAAGGCCTCGTTGCTTATGCAGAACAAATTGTGTTGCTAGGGCATTCTCTTAATACCTACCAAAAGCTGTCCAGCAAAACAGATAAAAAGAATGAAGGAGAGCACAAGGAAGGCAGCTCCAAAGGAGATCCCAAGGGAAGACTTTCTACAAGACAGTAAGAAAGGCCTGTTAGAGAAACCAATGTACAAATAAAAGACACAGAAGGAATTCTGGTTGATGGATTGTTCAAGCACGTTTGCAGTCACTTAATGTGACTGCAACAGCCATGTGGGTCTGCCTCCTTTGAAAATTGCTTAAAAGGAAAAAAGAAAATGCATCATATATTGTTCTGGTATGTTTTAAATTTTCAAAACAAGAGTGAATACTAAGGAATGGATCTTTTAACAATTGTAGGTTAGATTAGTTTTAGGTATAAGTAATCTAAATGAATATTTGCACTTGTTGAGGAACTAAGAAGTGGCTTGCTGAATAACACCAACTTTTATATTCCTGCTCTTTTCATCTTTGTTTGTTTTTGATTGCAAGCTGATTTGCATGGGCATTTGCCCAGAAAAGCAAGCTAAAAATTATATCTATCATCGATCTCCATTTGGCCACAGATGGGAGTCAGAATGCTGGAGGCCCACCACTAACCCCTCCTGCAAACTTTCCTATTAGAGTACCCATGTGGATTCTGACATGGACTATGATCTATCCAACATGGAAGCAGCAAGGACGTTTACTCCTTCCAGGCAACACCTCTCATTCCATGTGGCAGCAATCTTTCCTGGAAGCCCTTTTGCCAAAACAAACATGCTTTAAGACTAGATGTGCTTATGTACTGGGTTTGGAGAAATGCAATGTACGCGGGTGGCGCTGTGGGTAAAAGCCTCAGTACCTAGGACTTGCCGATCAAAAGGTCGGCGGTTCGAATCCCCACGGCGGGGTGCGCTCCCGTTGCTCGGTCCCAGCGCCTGCCAACCTAGCAGTTTGAAAGCACCCTTAAGTGCAAGTAGATAAATAGGTACCGCTTTATAGCGGGAAGGTAAACGGCGTTCCGTGTGCTGCTCTGGCTCGCCCGGAAGTGTCTCCGGACAGCGCTGGCCCCCGGCCTCTTGAGTGAGATGGGCGCACAACCCTAGAGTCTGTCAAGACTGGCCCGTACGGGCAGGGGTACCTTTACCTTAGCTTTAAGCAGTCCAGCATTCTTTGCAAGAATCCCAGAAACAAGGAGGTATTAAGTAGGCTACTACAAACTAGTCTGTCATTAACCAATGACACCTTCTGTCTATCCCTGTTTTTAAGATTTCAATATATGTATGGGAAAGATGTTCATTGACAGATTCCTGCAGGGAGCTAATTTTTATCTTCAACTTTGACTTGAGTTTGATAATTTCAGTATCTTTCACTCTGTGGGGTTGGGTGTTCTTTCTTTCTTTCTTTCTTTCTTTCTTTCTTTCTTTCTTTCTTTCTTTCTTTCTTTCTTTCTTTTTTGTACATTCATGAAGCTTTCAACAGATTTCAGTCAGTGCAGAGGCTTGGACTGCATAAGAGCTTCATTGTTAAAACATCTTTTGAATATAAAAATCCATGGCAGCCCTCCCTTTTCTTTTACCAGGTGCAGGAGAAAAAAAGCCCTTATAAACACGAGTGGGTTTTTTAAACTTCTTTCTTTCTTTCTTTCTTTCTTTCTTTCTTTCTTTCTTTCTTTCTTTTTTGTCAATTGCTTCCTGACAATCGATGATACAAGTGGTTTGTTTTTTTGGAAATTCAAGTGTACTGTACATACTGTTCTACTGCTCCCATCCCAATATTCTGAAAGTTTCCTATTTATAAATGCATGAAATTCAACAGCGGTTTGAATTGCACAAGGCTTTTGAGCAGTTTTGTATGACTTGAACTGCTCCCACCCAGAGGCTCTTTCCCAGAAACCAGTCATTTGTCTGTGTGTCACAACACAGTGTCCCATCCCAGTCCCATCCAGATATGCTGCAGCAATACCAGTGTTGGAAGGCCAGCTCTGTAGCTCTGTCCCAATGGGCACTGATGGGTCAGAAAGATGTAGGAGGGCAAAACCAGCCAGAAATAGAAGCAGAATTACATGCCAGGATTTATTTATTTATTTAATCAGCCAGTCCCTTATTCCATTTGGGATTAATGGCACAACCTTCCCAGAACTGAAAAGGGTGACAACAACATGAATGGAGATAAACAAAGAGCTGTGCAAATTTCTTACTTACTTGGGTAGTACTAGGATCTGCACAAGAAAAATGCAGAAGAATATAAGACAAGCACAGGTCACATAGTACTTGAACGCAGGAAGCGTTGTTGCTCTATACTAAAACAAAATCAGAAAGAGATTACAAAAAAAACCTAACATAATTTTAAAACAGTTGGTAAAATTAACTCAGTTACTAGAACACAGGCTTATGCTTCCTGAGCTGACCATTAACTCAAAGACTTTAAAGAAAAGAACTGGAAAAAAATCACAGAGAGCAGGTTTATCAGCTGCTCTTAGCTATAGTAGCTAAACAGAACCTCCATGTACCATGGCGATGCACCTCTGCCCGCTAGTGGCAGAGGGACCAATTATGGGAAATGGGTCTTGCTTTCATGCCCAGCTGATAGGCTTCCTGGAAGCATCTCTTTGGTCAGGGTGCACCAAACTAGATGGACTCTTGGACTGATCCATCACAGATTTTATATTGTTATATTGTACCTCTTCAATGGTTTTCCAGAAAGAAAACAGCAAGAGGAGCCACTGCCACTAACAGTTGTGCCTCTCTTGACCATTTGTTTAAAAAATGTTTTACATAAACAAGGGGCTCAAAAACTGTGACTATTTGGGGTACGTAACTATAATTATAGGGACGCGGGTGGCACTGTGGGTTAAACCACAGAGGCTAGGACTTGCTGATCAGAAGGTTGGTGGTTCGAATCCCCGTGACGGGGTGAGCTCCCGTTGCTCGGTCCCTGCTCCTGCCAACCTAGCAGTTTGAAAGCACATCAAAGGGCAAGTAGATCAATAGGTACCACTCCAGCAGGAAGGTAAACGGCGTTTCCGTGCGCTGCTCTGGCTCGCCAGAAGCGGCTTAGTCATGCTGGCCACATGACGCCGGCTCCCTCGGCCAGTAAAGCAAGATGAGCGCCGCAACCCCAGAGTCGGTCACGACTGGACCTAATGGTCAGGGGTCCTTTAACTATAATTATAGGTAACAAACCACCAATAAGTTCTCTTGCACAAGTCCTATCGAACTGCACCTGATGCTCCCTTATGCTGCATTTTAGTGGGGAGCTTCCCAGTTGATTGTGGCAAGGCCTACTGGGATAACATGTTTATCATGGAATGTTTCCCTTTCTCCCTGCAATGGAAAATGGGCAAAACCAATTTGACCCAGAAATCCCCAAACAGCCCACTTCTAGCCTTAGAATAAGCTGACATAATTGAACCAGAAATGTTGAAGACAGAGCAGGAGATAACCACTGTGTGGTAGCACTGAAAACATTCAGAGCAAAAAGAGAAAGGAAGGACGACTCTCTCGTTTGGACCAAATGCTCTGATTTGTTAGGCCTGGTGGACGAGCATCTATAAAACACAGCAGTGGAAGAACTCAAAGCCAACAAAGTTCAAGTTCTATGGTCAGTCAGACGCCACTTCTATGAAATTTACAGTGCTTTGGAGGAAGAGCCGAAAGGCTGCAATCTGGAGAACAGGCACATCATTTACATTTCCAGAAGGAATCCAATTTTGCTCCATGTCAGGAAGGAGACTAAATAGAAGAACCAGTGAGAAAAACCGTTCTACCTCAACTTAGACACCAACAGGGCCACACATTTTTCAGGTAAGAGGACCCCCATGTAACTAGAAACAACTAGTGCCATGACTTGCTTTTACAAAATGAACACAGAACCCTGATATTGTATGCTAAGTGTTAAAGGTAAAGGGATCCCTGACCCTTAGGTCCAGTCGTGACCGACTCTGGGGTTGCGGCGCTCATCTTGCTTTATTGGCCGAGGGAGCCGGCGTACAGCTTCCGGGTCATGTGGCCAGCAGGACTAAGCCGCTTCTGGCGAAACCAGAGCAGCACACGGAAACACCGTTTACCTTCCTGCCAGAGCGGTACCTATTTATCTACTTGCACTTTGACGTGCTTTCGAACTGCTAGGTTGGCAGGAGCAGGGACCGAGCAACAGGAGCTCACCCCGTCCCAGGGATTCAAACCGCCGACCTTCCAATCGGCAAGTCCTAGGCTCAGTGGTTTAACCCACAGCGCCACCCGCGTCCCTTCTATGCTAAGTATTACTTACTTCTTTTTCCAGTGCTTTGTTATAGAAGAGCAATGATATCCTTTGAATATCCTCAGACTTAAGCCACTGCCTAGAAGAGGAAGAAAGAACATACAGAATATTATACATAAAGCTGGATAATTATTTGCTTATTATATTTTTCTGAAAAGTTTAAGTAAGAGGCACAGGGAAGCCTGAGAAAAGAAACTATAGCCCTGTGAGGGAATACAACCAATTTCAATTTTTAATATAGGGAGTTTGCGTTTCTTAGTGCAGAAAGTATTGATCTGATGTGTAGAGATCTTTCCTATTCTGATTAATTCAAGAAGTTTCTGGAAGCTATTGGAAGCTTCTCTGTATGAAAGAAGCTTCATGATGGTTTGGGTTATACCTTCTGGGAAGCTGGTTTGAACTGGTTCTCTTATCTCTTCCAATTAAGGTCATGCTGACTATAAATATAGACCAGAAGGAGCCTGGGTTTTACTTTCTATCTCTCTTCCTTTTGGTGTGGTATTCTGTACATAGCATGCCTAGTGTTAAGGTTTAGTCTTGCTATAGGTTTATAAGTTTTGTAAGTGCTGCAACTGGATTTTTATGGACTGTGCCAATCCTGAATGTACTGGATCTGTGACCATTATGTTTATTTGCCTTCAGTAGCAAGTAAAGCTCTGCTGGATGAAGTACAATTGCCTCTGGTCTATTTTTGGGAATCTCTGCTACATGTTTAAGTTTTTTCTCTTTCTCTGGCACTGGCGCGTCAAATAGCCATGGTCCATACTGGCAATGAGACCTTCTGATTTCAAACCTTCTGAGTAAACAACACTATATGATCATGTGTTGGTGCTCTTAGTTGATCTGGTCCCAAAAGAATATTTGAGAGAGCAGCTTCTAGACATTCAACTCATTTAAGCAATTATAGGTCAAACCCAGACCTTGAATTATGTCCCCAAATTATAAACAGCCAGTGATTCTGGAGCTCTGCTACACATGCTCTGGGCAGTCCACTGAACCAGAAGGCAAGAGGAACAACTGCAGATCAAATTTCACACTTAAATTCAGTTTAAGTAGCTGAGGCTTAAGCATGCAAAACAATGCACATAAATAAAAAACGTTTGCATATGTATCAGCAACCTTACCAAACAGAATCCAGCAAGTGATAGTATCTGTTATTAAGAATGACCAGACCAGTTTTATAAAACAAGACAAGCAGCAGATAATATTAGAGAAGTGATGAATTTGGTAGATTTAAACAAAAATAAAGACCAATTTCTAATTTCATGACTAGATGCTAAAAAGGCTTTTGACAAAATTTATAAACAGAGGTAAAGGTAAAGGAACTCCTGGCTGTTAGGTCCAGTTGCGGACGACTCTGGGGTTGCAGCGCTCATCTCACTTTACTGGCCAAGGGAGCTGGCGTTTGTCCGCAGACAGCTTGACTAAGCCGCTTCTGGCGAACCAGAGCAGCACATGGAAACACCGTTTACCTTCCCGCCGAAGCGGTACCTATTTATCTACTTGCACTGGCATGCTTTTGAACTGCTAGGTTGGCAGGAGCAGGGACCGAGCAACAGGAGCTCACCCCATCGCGGAGATTCAAACCGCCGACCTTCTGATCGGCAAGCCCCAGCGTGTTTAGACCACAGCGCCACCTGCGTACAGAGGTAGCTCTAACTAAATTTCGTTTTCCTTTGTGTTTTATAAAATGGATTAAAATATTGTATGACTCACCTACATCTAAAGTGAATGGCAAAAGTCTGCTACTTTTCCACTGTCCTGAGGAATTGGGCAAGAGCGTCTACATTCACCTTAGTAACCCCCCCACCACCACCCCCAGCTTGTGCTATTACAGGGCAGTTCACAATTCAGTTGAATATAAATTGGTTTTATCTGCAGATGATATTCTTTTGTGTATTTTGAAGCCTCATACTAACATTCCTATGTTGAGCCAAACAATAGATACCTTTGGTAAAATATCAGAATATTAACTGGTCCAAGTTGGAACGATTTTTCTTGCATTTTTGATAATTTTCTCTCTCTCTTAATTTTTTTCTTTCATCACTTTGCTTTCAATAAATGAAATTCTTTTAATAAAGTAAAAACCACCACCACCACCACAACCTATAGCACATTCCCCAACAATGAAGAGGACCAAAGAGCCTCATCTCATACGGTGTTCTAAATAGGTCTCTGAGTCATTTAGCATAGTCTTTGCTCAGTTCTCATTTGCTTCCAATAAACCAGACACCCCAGGTTACTAAAATACTTATTCCTCATCTATAGGAAATTCAGCAATGGAGTGTTTTGGTCCTTTGAACTCCTGACTTCCAAACACAGTGAATCACTGGACTTACCAGAGAGAGTGGTGGGGGAAGGACAGGGTGAAGGGAGCTCAGTGCGGAGTGGCACAGCCAATGAGGCACTCTTGCCATTATGTTGGCAGAACATGAGACAATTCTTCTCAGGGTCACATTGGGCAAGTTACCGGCATTGCAGGCGGTTGGACTAGATGGCCCTTGTTATCCCTTCTGTGTTTCTGGTCTTGGTGCCTTGCCCCTCCCCACATTGGTTAGCCCCAGTGACATGCTGTTTTCGGAAGCCAGGAGAGCAGCAGTGCCTCACCTACACCACTGCACAGAGGGCTACTGGTGGTATCAGTATCAGGGCAACCTTGGGTGCAAACATACTTTTGAGCGTTTATTCCATCAATTGCTCGAATCATCCTTTCATTCAGTTCTTCTTCAAACTTCTTCTTCTGAGATTTTGTTCTGTGGAGGACAAAAGGGCAAATAGGAGTTAGTAGCCTTGGGGGAAATACCCAAATAAGGCATGGCAACGATTAGAGAGAACAAAGAGAACAGAGAACAAAAAGGAAGCCAGCCCTTTGTATTCCTGTTTTCCTGCAGCAGTATATAAAACAGAGTCTACACAACTTGCCATATTTGGACCTGCATTTAACATCAGCCATTCGTTTTGCAATATGAAGTTGACTTGTTGCTGAGATGACTTTAGAACAACATAACCAACAGTTTGACTTCAGGTCGTCCCAAAACTGCAGGAAACTAGAATTTAGGAATTCTCTTAGAATAACTGGGTCTGATATAGTTGCCCTCAAGTGGACTGGTAAAGTTACACATTTTGTTACCTATAAACTTGACCAGTTACCTTATGTGATTCTGTGGTATCGTGACATTTAGAAGTTTGCAAGAAATGGCTTATTTTATCTCTTCACTCTTCACGATGAAGCCTCTGAATGAATGAACCAAGTTTATCTGCACCACCTGAAGTCTCTGACTATATGCCTGCATGGGCATATTCTTCCTTTCACAAGCCCAAGGTAGCCTAAAAGCCCCAAGAGGAGAGCCTTCCTTTCTGACCCAACTCAGAGCACCCACCAAGATGAACATAGTTCACAGCTACATGTGGTAGGTAGCTCACTAAGAGAATAACTCTTCTGCTTTTCTGTCCTGCCTGAAACTACAAAAGAGGGTGGTATGCAAGTCACCTGGCAGGTAGGTGTCATGGGACTGCCAGAGAATGCCGGGGAGGAGGAGGAACATTCAGAGGGAGGTGGACAGGAAGCGATGGATGGGGAAGGGGGAGAGAGCCAGGCGGAAAGGCCCTTAGATGCAGAAGCAGAGCCCCAGCAAGCACAGGAAGTTCTGGTGCTGATGGCGAGGCGGTGCCTTTTCCGTCTGCCGAGGAGAGGAGAGAATTAAAGAGGAGGGGCGAGAGGCGTCACAGGAAACTTCCTCGCCTTTTCTGTTGGAGGAGAAGCCGGCAAAAGCCACTCCCAGAATCTGAACTGGAGGATTCAGATGCATGATTGTAATGTGCTGCCTGTACATATGTAAAATAAAGAACTGTAAATATCTCTGAATGAGCAGAGGTGCTTATTGCGAAGAGCATACATGAGCTATCACAGTAGGTCACAAACATTTTTATCTATTTATTGAGCTTTGACTGCTCTTCATCCATTCCAGATTTCAAGGTGGTATATGGGGTCCTACCAGACTGAATTTTTTTGCAAGTGTATTCTGCATTGGTACAATAATAGTACATTAGTGGTTGGATTTATAGTCGAGCACTTTTATTAGTTGTTCCCTAAAGCCACATTATTGCCATCTGGAAAAGCAGTATAGTGTGACAAAAGTGGTACCAACCCATCCCCCAGAGTCCTTGTGGTGTGAAGAGTTGCAGAATTTCAGCAGGAAGCTACGGGACATGAAATGATTGGAAAGACAGCAAAATGTCTGCCCCAAAACTTTTGCAGGTGCAAACATGATTGAAAGTAAGATCATGCATAAATGAGCACAAATCTTCAGGAATGGACAATAAACAATGCCTGGAGGGACCCACAAATAATATTTTAAACAATTACCATGTCCAATAAAAAATTAGCAAGTTAAATAAGATATTAACAATTGGAACACAGGAAGCTGCCCTGCACTGAGTCAGACCATAAGAGTTTGAGCAATCAACAACCACAGTAAGACTTGGAACCATCATGTATCTCCTAATGCCTGGCTAAGCAAGTGAGTTTTTACCTGGAACTGGAAACCCAATAACATAACGGCCATCCATGACTCCAGGAGAAAGGAATTTCACAGTTGGGACATTACTGCAGAGAAAGCCTTCTCCTGCGTTGCCACCCATCAGGCCACAGGAAAGGCCTGGGCTGGCTGGCATTGGGAGGGACATGTCCTCAAGCAAGTGGGTCCCAAGTCAGTTATGGTTTTTATATAATGACATCATGAGAAGTAGCACATAGGATGTCAGAACAGATCCCATGCGGTTGGTTTTATGTGGGTGTACCAGGTAACAGGGACGCGGGTGGCGCTGTGGGTTAAACCGCAGAGCCTAGGACTTGCCAATCAGAAGGTCGGTGGTTCGAATCCCCGCGACGGGCTGAGCTCCCGTTGCTCGGTCCCTGCTCCTGCCAACCTAGCAGTTCGAAAGCACGTTAAAGTGCAAGTAGATCAATTGGGAAGGTAAACGGTGTTTCCATGCGCTGCTCTGGTTTGCCAGAAGCGGCTTAGTCATGCTGGCCACATGACCCGGAAGCTGTACACCGGCTCCCTCGGCCAATAGAGCGAGATGAGTGCCGAAACCTCAGAGTCATCCACAACTGGACCTAATGGTCAGGGGTCCCTTTACCAGGTAACATCCAACAGAACTCTTGCATTCTGCACTAGCTGAAGTTCCCAGACCACCTTCAAAGGTTGCCCTATGTAGAGCACATTACAGAAATCTAACTGTGAGGTTACTAGGGCATGAAGTCCTGTGGCCAGACTATCCCAGCCCAGAAATGGCATTCTTACAATTACTAAGCAGTCGGCTGATTTCAAGTCTCAGGGCTGAATTAGACATGGCATCTGTCATATGACTTGACAGTATAGTGGAGTTTCCCCTCAATGGTGGGCAGATCAAGACCACTGAATAGGGGACCTCACCAAGGTCCCCAAACTAGACTTCCTTCCATGCTTGTTATTCATAATGGAAGGAAAGCTGTTATTGTGAACTCCCCTCCCATTGTGAATAGCCAGCGTTTGCAGGGGTGGGGGGTGGGGGTCCAGTTCTAATCAGGACTGCAGCAGCAACAAAATGCTTAAGTCACCCTCCAATACTGTAAGTACTTCAACAAATCCAGGCCAATACAAAAGAGCAAATGTACTGTAGCATCAGCTTGCCTGAGTCACATTGTAGAATTATTTTATTTCAGCTTAATCCTAACTGCTGTTCAAAATGACCCTAGCTAACAAAGTGAATGCTTATATAGATTAGAATTGCTGGTTAAAGAGAGTACAGTAGTACCTCGGGTTACATACGCTTCATGTTACATATGCTTCAGGTTACAGACTCCGCTAACCCAGAAATAGTACCTCGGGTTGAGAACTTTGCTTCAGGATGAGAACAGAAATTGTGCAGCGGCGGCGAGGCCCCATTAGCTAAAGTGGTGCTTCAGGTTAAGAACAGTTTCAGGTTAAGAACGGACCTCCAGAACGAATTAAGTACTTAACCCGAGATACCACTGTAATGCATTTTTCTCATAGAATCAATGTCTGAAAAATCAACACATACCTTTCTCTACAACGCTGGAAATTATATTGACCCATAGGCATGTCCTAAGAGAAATTGAGAGAAAATGTCCACATAGTATTATTAAAAAAAAATCTTGATTCTCAGTATATTAGGTTGTATTGTAACACAAATGTTGTGTCAGAGAACATTTTCTCCAGCTCAAAAATCCCAGTGAAGTATATGATAAAATCCTTATTAATTTTAATGGGCCAGAATTGCATCAGTGCAATTCCTTGTATGTCAACTCATAAGTAAAGTCCTACTGAGCTGAATATGACTTAGTCCCTGGTCAATGTGTGTAGCCTGAGTGGTGCAAGCCAAACGACAGCAACACACCCAGCTGAATTAAGCATGAGAGACTAATGATTTCAGGATCATATTAATACAGGCCAAGCTCTGACAGAGCAGAACACAGGCTGACCAGCATCCTCTTTCTCAGTCAGACACTTGCAGGAAGCCCGCCTGACAGCCATGAAAGCAACACCAGTCCCTAGTTTATTTTCCCAGCTGGTCTTCAGAAGTGTCCCACCCTGGAATTAGGAGATTCCAGGGCTTCAGAGTCTTGTAGCACTGTATGGAGGCTGGTGGAGTTTGTCCATTTCCCTTATCTCCCCTTTCCTACGCTGCACAGTGCTAAAGGGCTCTGGTTCAGGGCTGGTTGCCAGTCTCAAATCTGAGAACTGAATTCTTGTCTGGGGGTGGGGGAAGGAGAGAAATCTGGAGAGGAGGGAAGGGCATAGTTTTCCCTCTCCTCCACTGTGCTAGCGCTGATATATAACGATGCAGAAAACTCATACCATGGTGCTGATCTTGCCATTTTCTGTAATCATGCTGTCCCGATGGTGCAAGTGAGCAAATGGCTTGGCTGCTCCCCATGACTCCAAGTACCGGGTCATACGAACAGATGCTCTCATTTTAGCTCCATCTAGAGTATTCCGGGGTCGGAAATGATGCTGCGGACTTCGTTTTTCTTCCTGGTTAGGGAATAAATAACACCAAGAGGTACAGATAGCATAAAGCTTGCACGATTTCTATTGTTTCCTATTTTGCCCAATTTATTCTAGTTTTGCTCATCATGGGGTGAAGCCGCGGAGAGCAATAAAACACAAACTACTGAAAATCTTATTTAGCCGCCTCCTGAGTTTTGAGATTATAGCTAGCGTTGTGGACAGATAAATAAGGGCAAGGGACTTGTTCCTTAAAATCAAATAAACCAAGATCCTCAGGAAGACGACAATACCACGCAGCCACGTAACATAAAGATCTAGGTAAGTAAATGCTCAGTGTTGCATTTCTTATTGTCCTGACAAAGCACAATCCAGAAGTGGTTCACCTGATGGGATGGAGCCACAACAGCAGCTTCTCAGCAGGGATGCCACTGCTGCTGCCGGGAGGAGGTGAGCCACTGCAGGGCTCGCACCACTGCACCTGTGCTGTACCTGTCTCCCTGTCTACGCCGGCTCGCCCACCAGGCAGACTGAAGCAGCCACCTCAGGAGGTGAAATCCAGTGGGTGGTGTCCCCCCCCCATGCACATCCCCCGCCCCCTGAAGTGATGGCTTCCAGCAAGAACGCACAAAATTTCTGCAAGATCTCGCTAATCTCGTTGGAAGCCGCTGCAGCAAAACAACCCTGGTAAGCGAGGCTTTGGGGGGGGGGGTTCACCTCAGATGGGTCACCCCTCCTCCTAGTCATCTCGACCCTCCCTCTTCTGGGAAGCAGGCATGACATACCTACCAAGAGGCGGCCGCTGTGGCTCTGCCCCACTGGGCAAGCCAGGTCTGGACATGGCCCAGATCACACAGCTGTGAAGCAGAGCTGTGAAGGCAAGCAGCAGTAAGCCCCCACCTGGTGCACTTTTCTCCCCCCCCCCCCGACCCCATCTTATGGCTGTGCCAGAAGAAGAAAGCAAAAGCTTCCACTTTTAGATCAGGCACAGATTAGCCCCAAACCCTAAACTGCGGTTGTACTTAACTATGATTGCCTAAAGGGACCCTCAGCGCCTAGGACTTGCCGATCGTATGGTCGGCGGTTCGAATCCCCGCGGCGGGGTGCGCTCCCGTTGCTCGGTCCCAGCTCCTGCCCACCTAGCAGTTCGAAAGCACCCTCAGGTGCAAGTAGATAAATAGGTACCGCTTTATAGCGGAAAGGTAAACGGCGTTTCCGTGTGCTGCGCTGGTGCTGGCTCGCCAGAGCAGCTTTGTCACGCTGGCCACGTGACCCAGAAGCGTCTGCGGACAGCGCTGGCTCCTGGCCTATAGAGTGAGATGAGCGCACAACCCTAGAGTCTGTCAAGACTGGCCCGTACGGGCAGGGGTACCTTTACCTTTATGATTGCCTAAACTCATTTTCATGTCTGAACGAGCCCAATGTAAACCCTAGAAGCCACAGAAGCGAAATCATGGCTCTTGTCTGCTTATAGCAGTTTCAAATACAATGTCGAGAAAACAAATGAAACATTACTAACCTTGGGGTTGATAATGAAGTAGGTTTTCACCTTATGCTCCTTGAGATACGGGTCCCTTGCATCTCCATCCCCATCCTCCACTTGGTAAGCTCCATTCAAGTGGGCCAAGGTGACTGAAGTAATGTGAACACGGCTGAAATTATGGTTTATTTTAAAATGACCATTATACAACATTAAGAATGTCACACTGCTTTTTTTCTTTTCTTTTACTATTGGGAAATATTCCCAACAGCTATACAAAATGAAATACTTGTGAACTAAACAACACATTGTAAATGAATATATATATATATATATTTGCAGGCAACGAAACTGGATTGCTGTGCACAAAAACAAATGCAAACTCTGCCCTCATTCACACTGACGTAGTCAGCCTAAACTTGTCTGTATTGTTTCAAACTTCAGCAGGAGCTCACATGATTCCTGCATTCAAAAACAGAGAAATACATCTGTACACAGAATACGAGCATGTCCAAGGACTACATTAGAACCTCTTCCACCATCCTTCTCTAGACTTTTTATGTGGAGTGGATTCAGTCACTTGAACCTGTAGAACAGAACAGTAAAACCCTGATTCCAGATGGCCACCTCAGTGAGAACTAGGCCCATCATTCAATTGCGCTCCAGAAAAAGAGCCAGTCTTTAACATTCTCATTTGTTCCAATCAAGTTATCCCTTGTGGGTGAAAAGGATCCAAGGAACACAAGAAGCCCCAAGGCAAGTGGCTTCTCCATTCAACTAATACATTTGAAAGGCATGGAGCTGTTCCCTATCCACTTAAATGTTTCTCTTCCTCAAGATAGATCAGAGCAGCTTCTATTTGGGGGTCTGCTTTCTCATCAACTTATGGGAGCCAAACCTATATGCTCAGCAGTTGAACAGTATTGTGTGCCTTCCAAGACTATTGCATTTCAGTAAAAGGGAAAAATCTCTGTTTGCTCAGGATCAGAGCAAATAAACAGGGTAAAATGCATGAATTTTAATAGGGGAGTGGGCACAATCTAGCCACACCTGCAGGCCTACTACTTTCAATTGCAGAGTTAAACACATGGCTTAAAAGGACTTAACTTTGGTGGGATCACATCCAATGTTTATAAAAGGTAATCAGGCCTATTTAAATCTAGAACATTCCAGTGGGCGAGGCAAGGCCATCCCTTTGGCTGAGGACTACAGGGCCCTCTTCACTGCACAGTAGGCGTTTTGGGTGACCTTGTAGGCACCAATTTATTTGGGGAAATGTATCCACACCCATCTTAAACAGAGACTAGTCTTACCCAGGAACTCCTCCGGCTTCCATGTGATTGGCTAGTGTAACATCATGTGACCATACATCATACTGCCATTTCTGCAGTCCAATCACGCCACAAAGGACATTCCCAGAGTGCACTCCTACTCGCATATTAATATCAACTCCAGTTGCATCTCTGACCTTCCTATTGATGAGAAATTATTATCAATCGCAGCTGTTATTTTCTGGACTTTGAAAAAAGCGCACGGTGCTACCATTACCACACAATGACTTTTTCATGTGCTACTGTTCATGTCTTAATTAAAATGTGGTATTTTATAACTAAGATATTTGCTGGTTAAAGCACAGGCATGTTAACATCAATATAAAAGTAAACAAGCTAAAAAAAATGGCCACAAATTCAATTCAAGCTCACAAGTATTATTTACAAAGAACTGTTTCTAAATAAAATTGGAACTTGCCTTTTATTTTTTGAGGCGAACTGGCAGTTGTCATACCTAGCCTGATCTGGAATCAGATGCTGAGTCCTTGGGAGGACAAACCAAACACCCCACAGGCCAAGGACCTTGAGGAGCAGTCAAGGCGAGCTAAAGACAGTGTTGAAGATCCTCTTTGAGGGGCCCTTTGCGTTAATACCTGACAAGGAACCCCTGGAATGGTCAGAGGAGCAGGTGGAGCCATCCTCCAGCCTTTGAGTGCTGGCGCCCAAGTCTTTGGGTTCAGGCCAAAGAGTGACAACACAGTAGAGCTGTGGACCCAGAGTCATTTAGTTGTCAGTAAGCAATCCCTGATTCTCCTTCACTGCTGGTAGCTGTGGTTAGGATGTGATTTAGGAGGCTATGGTATATAAGGTTTCTTGTTCCTGCTGCAAGTCATCACCCTTGCTATTGTCCATGGTCTTCTCCACCATCAAAATTTAGATTCTAAGCTTATTGGATCAGGGCCTTGTTTTGTGTTACTCTGTAAACTAGACCTAGACGACATGGTGCCCTCAGCCCTCAGCCAATGGTCAAGGATGGTGGGAACTGTAGTTCTCAACATCTAGAGACCACCACCTTGGCTACTTCTGCCATAAAGCACTATTTACATTGATGATGCTAGACAAATTTGTGGCTGCTCAAAATTATTGTATACACTCCAACATTGGGCCCTGTAATTTGCACATCAGCCAGCCTCTGCTCCAAGATGGGGGCAGTTAGCCCACTTTTAGAATATCTTCGGAAAACCTGGGAAAGTCGATGCTGTCATTAAAAAGGTCTTAGCAGATCTAGATCTTCCAACATGGTAAGATAATATAGATCAGTGATGGCCAAACCTGGCCCTCCAGATATTTTGGGACTACAACTCCCATCATCCCTAGCTAACGGGACCAGTGGCCAGGGATGATGGAAATTGTAGTCCTAAAACAGCTGGAGGGCCAAGTTTGGCCATCACTGATCTAGATCCATAACGGGCAGGGAGTGGACACGAAAAAATGGGCAAATCAGTTTCTCGCTTTTGCAATCAAAAGTTTAGTTCTCCACATTTCCACATCAGTTTGCTTTTTTTAAAAAAGTCCTCCTGCAAACACCCCAGCATTTTAGTGTTAATTTCTCCTAACATACACATTTGCAAAGCATTTCCCTCTAAAATGATGCTTTTTGTATGTTATGTTCACCAGTATGGACATTTTATGGATGCTTTATCTACATGCATTATTGCACACATTACTGTACCTAGCTGGACAACTGGGTTGCAAAATTCGGAGAAGTACAAATTCCCAAGGATGGCTGTACTTCATTTCTTGCATTGTTTGGGAAAGCATGACTTTGGCAGGCTAGTCTTTAAATGCAAACTGAACAGAATTCTTTGCCATCTCTAGTGGGCACTACATCGTGAGGGAAAGATTGCCTTTTACCTCTTCTGTGTATTATCTTACTGTGCTGCAATGCTGTTTCATGTGGTATACCCCCAAATCCATACCATCCCTCACTGTTGTAGCTATGGAGAGAAACAACATCATCTCATTTGATATGGAGCTGAAAATGTTAAACATACTGAAGCACAAACCAGAGCAAAAGCTTCAGATTTAAGGCAACCGTGTGAGGCTTACTGGGAAGGTTCAAGGTAAGGACAAGGACAAGTTACAAAACGCTTCTACCTACTTTATGGCTTCACACATGTCCAGTCCCATTTTCACACAGTTCTTGGCATGGTTTTGGAGAGATATAGGGAGGCCGGACACACAGTAGTAGCAATCTCCCAAAATTTTAATTCTCATGCATTCATTTTCCTGAGAGGGGGAAAGAAGGTTCAGTTAGGAGATGGCCAGCACAGCAACTACTGTATTCCGAACTTAAAAATGGAAAGCGTAATGCTGGTGGTCAACAAAAGAGGTTTAAAGTCTCAAGGCAAATTTTAAAAAATGTAGTATAAACACCAACAATTGGGAAACAGTTGCCTGCGAGCACTCCCATTGGAGAGCAGCCTTTACCAAAGGTGTCATGGACTTTGAAGACACTCGAACTCAGGACGCAAGGGAGAAATGTGCTAAGAGGAAAGCACGCTTGGCAAATCCACACCATGATTAACTCCCGCGTGGAAACCAATGTCCTCACTGTGGAAGGACGTGTGGATCCAGAATTGGGCTCCACAGTCACTTACAGACTAACTGTTAAGACAGAAAGACCATGCCTGGAGTACTGCAGAAGCACAATATTCTTGGTGCCATCAAATGTATTTCACATAACGATGGGGAGGAAGATAGCTGGGCTGGACATGCAGGATGAGATGCTCTGCCGAGAGCTATGTGCATCCCATTTCCACTGACCTACTTTTCCTGAAATGTGAAATCAGAAGCACACACAAGCTATGCAGTATCCAGAGACCTAGGAAATTAAATGAAAACTCCTCCTGCCTGGTACAAAAATAGATATCTCTGTTGGGAGCACGGGATATTTGTTGTCATCCCTATTCCAGCACTTGCAGGAAGAGCAACACCACTTCCTAGGCTTAGTCTTCAGATTTATATTGCCACTTTGCCGTGCTCCTTCACGACAGCATGATTAGTCTTTTAAATTATGCCCACCAGCGTTATTTTTAATCCGTTCAAAAGCAAATACTGTTCCATTAGATGTTAGTGATTTGCAAACCATTTATCATAAAACTCTAGGGTTCCTCAGAGGTTCCTCCGGGTTTTCTTGGTGAGATCAGTGCTATGGGCAAGCTGCCCCAAAGGCAGCTTCCCCACCAGTGCTGCTCTTCCTCAGCAATGCTCACAGACAGGCAAGTCTCAGGTGCAGAGCGACTTTATCTGCAAAAAAACTTTGCAAAAGCATTGCAGGAGATCATACTGGGCCCCGCTGGAGCAGGTGGTTCCGCTAAATTGCAAACCACCTGAAAGAGTCTCTTGCTGCTGTTTTCTGCAGATGCAATGGAGGTGGTGAAGAAAGTCTTCTTCACCATAGCTACCGCCACTTGGTAGGCTCAACATTGAGCTCTAGCCCGTGTCCAGTCAGCTTCAGAATGAATTATCCGCCACTGGCGCTCTAGCCGTCTCAGCGATTGTTTCATTGCCCTCAGATCCATGGAAAATCACGGGGCTGTCCGGGCTCCATGCAATCGGAGAGGGCGCTTTGGAGCCAGACAGTCAATAGCCCTGGTTAACTCCACATTCCAGTGGGCCACCAGGGAATCAGCTGAAAGGCCATCAACATGGGATAAAGCATCCCCTACCACTCTCTGGAAACCATTTGGATCCATTAAGTGTCGGGGGTGGACTATCCGAATCGGTCCCACCTCCCTGCAGAGGGGAAGGGTCGCGGAAAAGTCAAGTTGACCATGGCACTTCTTTAGTTTTGCTTTTACTTAGTGTCAGATCACCAACATCCATAGAGGTGAACACCAGGTCCAAGGCATGTCCGTGGCTATGGGTTGGGCCAGACTTATTCAGGGACAGCCCCATGGAGGCCATGCTTTCCACGAAGTCCCGAGCGGCCCCTTGTAAGGTCGTGTCGGCATGGATGTTAAAATCCCCTAGGGCAACCAAACTAGGTGTCTCCAGAAGAACATCCGCCACGACCTGAAGCAGCTCGGGCAGGGAATCCTTGGTGCAGCGGGGAGGTTGGTACACCAAAAGGAATCCTGTACTGCCCCTATTGCCCACTTCCAGAACATGCACTCAGAGAACTGGGTCTTCCCAATAGGACGCCTGGTGCAAACTAATGACTTCCTAAATATCACTGCAAGCCCCCCCCCCCCGCCCACAAGGCCTGGGTTGCTGTGCGTAAGAGAAACCTGGTGGACAAGCAGCGGCAAGGACAGGCCCATCTGCTTCATCCAACTCTGTTACACATGCCAGGTCAAGTCCTCCACCCATGATCAAGTCATGGATGGCAGTGGTCTTATGAATCATTGACCTGGCATTGTACAGCAGTACCTTAAGGTCATGTGGGTATCCCTTGCTGATTCCAGTATCCGTCTGGTCAAGACCAGACCCCTCAAACAACAACTAAACCTGCCTCCTCAGTAATGACATGGTCTGGTCTTAGTGTAACTCCTCCTCCTACTCGTGATCACTGAAATAGGTTGTCCCAGTGCATCCCCCCTCCCCCCTAGCCATTTTGTTGGCTGGGACCCATAGCAGATACACACAGAATTGCTGTTTCTATCCTCTTTCTTTGTGCCCTTCCCCCCACCACATTTGTATTAGCTTGTGACCAAAGGACAGTGCAAATTATAGATCAGGAACTGAAAGCCCCAGGGTCAACCTGAGAACTACGGGCTGGCTCCCCAATTTCCCATGGCACTCAGCATTGGCCCAGGATGTGAGGGTGGCCTGGTGGTTGTGAAAACTGCATTCGCAGCAGACCCCAGGTCAACAAGCTGGCATGCCACTCTCACGCCCACAGCTATAAATCTTAACATCAAAGACAATGATAACCTAACAGCCATTACTGAAGCCCTCAGGGGTACTTACTTTTGCAATTTGGTCAAACTTGCCAAAGAGCTCATTCAGCATGTGCACCAGTTCTCCAGGAGAGCAATCACTAGCCAAGCGAGTGAATCCCACAATATCAGCGTATAAAATGCTACAAGTGAAAAAGGGGATTTTACCATTTTGCTTAGCTTAAAACTATCCCTAGAGTTTCTTGGA
This sequence comes from Podarcis muralis, assembly GCF_964188315.1. Classification (NCBI taxonomy): domain Eukaryota; kingdom Metazoa; phylum Chordata; class Lepidosauria; order Squamata; family Lacertidae; genus Podarcis; species Podarcis muralis. The sequence continues at coordinate 90,638,604 of NC_135662.1, forward strand.
GAAAACAAACAAGAGAAAAGGGAATGCACTAAATACCTCACCAGGAGCAGATACAACTTGTCCAAAACCATATGTTTGGATGCTGAGCTCATACATCCTTTTTGGATGGCCTGCTTTTGTGGTCTGACTCCCCTTCCACTGTGTCCACTCAGGCTGTGACCCTGCCAGGACTGCTTGCCTATAAAGGATTGTGCCTCACCCCACAGTTTGCCGCACTGCGGTCGGAAGCTGAACTCCCAGCAGACCTCTTTGAAGAGAAGGGCAGGTTACCAGTCTGCAAAGAGGAGCTGCTAATATCTTCTGGTGCCTAAACTGAGCCACCCACCAGGCAAGATCGTTCTAGAGTTTCCACCGGAAAAGGCAGAGGAGACAGCCAGAGGTCATTCAACTGCTCCACAGTGTGAGACATAAAGCCAGAAGACAACCCTTAAAGCGTACTGCAACTCTGCTTATGTCAGGCACGGGTTGGGGGCTTAACCAATTACAGTATTAATTTCACGCAGGAGGGTGGGCCTACAAGGAGAGAAGGAAGGTGAGACAGGAGAAAAGGCAAAACAGGGGAGTCTTCTGCAAGGGCCTGGCAAGGGTGTGCTGCCCCTCATGCAGCAGTTCATTGGGGGGTGGGGGAGAAATGGGAAGCCCCATCTTATTTGGGCTCTGCCTCACACATCATTAGCATGCAACCCACAGCCTTTTACCCCTAGGGGAATGCAGCAGCTTGAGGGGAAAAAGATTCCCTATTCCCATAGTGCTTTGTTTATTTTTCATTTTTGCTTGCTATTTTGTTAATGTTATTAATATTGTTTTATAGATTATATATGTTGTATTGATTTGTTAACCATACAATATGACTTTTGCTTTAATTGTGCTTTGTTAACCATGTTTTATAGATTGCAATATGACTTAGGCTGTATTTGTGACATTCTATTATGTTCTGGCTGGCTTGTCACGCTGGCCACGTGACCCGGAAGTGTCTGCGGACAGCGCTGGCTCCCGGCCTATAGAGTGAGATGAGCGCACAACCCTAGAGTCTGGCAAGACTGGCCCGTACGGGCAGGGGTACCTTTACCTTTTATTATGTTCTGTCAAGCTACTGTCATTTGTTGTTTGTAAGGTGCTTTGGGATAAAAAAGTATAATAAATCACATCAATTCAAAATTCCTTCTGGAGATGCCACAGTTAAAGCTCAGTAACATCTGCCTTTCCTAGATCATCCACTGGTGACTCTCTCAGGTCCTTCGGAGTCTGAGGCAGTTCTGCCAGGCCAAAACTCGTACTCTGGGTACCAATGTATGGAACCTGCCCCCTACTCTTCTGTGACTTTAGCTGAAGGGCAGTATAGGGCATGAGAGGCCTCAAGGGTGCAGGCGGGGACCAGAGCCTGAATGAAACAGGCCAACATGACTTCCACCACATTTCTCATCTCCCACTTACCCGTCCTTGAGACTGAAACACATTCCAGCTTTGCCACACTGAAAATTGCCCCCAAATGACTGTGTTAATCAGTGCTGATGGCAGCCATACAACAAGTTAGCTTGTATCAAGTGCAAAGCGTTCTCGCTTTTTTTTTGCTTTCGATATTTACCACGAAAAATTTAAGGCCATTTGTTCAAGCAATAATATTTCAGCCTCTGGATTGCTTTTAAATTTGATATGCCTAATTAAATTCAGCTGCCTTCCCAAAATAAACATGTCACAAGGTCCACAGAGGTTATCTATAGTCACAGTTCTATGGAATCAACCTGCGATATCTGTGTGCCTGAACACCTGCATCCTATGAAAGGAAAGAACAAGGCAACCACCTCCCTCTAAACAATGTATAGCTGTGATTAAAGCATTTTGCTAGTAATGGTAACTAATGGACTTCAGCACTGAGAATGGGCAAGTGTCTGTTCCAAACAATACCTTACATTGGTGTGCCTTTTGACATATAAATTATGAAAGTTGTTTGTATTTTCCAGCTGGCCTGCTTTGGGTCCTTGTAACCTCTGGATGATCTCAGCTTTCATCTCCATGGCTATGTGAGCAGGAAGTAAGGAAAGCAGGAGACGCTCCTAGGTTGGAGAGAGGAAAGACAAAATGGCCCAAGCTTCAACTGAGCTTCAAGCAGGAAAATCTGCTAAGTAGTTATTACGAACACATTTTCTATGAGCAACAGTGGGATGGAATTTATTTCAAGGATTGGGAGGAAACTGCACACGATGCACTATCATTTGTGGTCCCCACCTCCACTTCAAGTTTTCTTTTCTTTATGAAATGCAGCTGCAAAAGATTAACTCTTCTGTGGAAAGCTGACCGGAGGTGGGGGTGGGGTTATGTGAAGAGGAGCATGAATGGCTTCAGCGTCCTTTCTCCTCCAGGGCTTTAAAAAAAATAAATAAAAAATAAAAAATGGGTAGAAAAGCAGTGAGAAGGAGGGGAGGGGAATGGGAAACACACAAACCTGCATCAATACACACAATCTGCTCAAAGTTAGCTCTTACAAAAGAAAAATTATTTCATGTCCTCATGACTCTACAAGCACTTGCCTCCAGGACTCTGAATGCCTTTGGCAGGGTCTCCTCTTACTTCCTCCTTGGCCCTTATTATCCACCAATTGTCTTTCTTGTTTGGCAGTTGCTCTCTGTGCGCATGAAGAACACGCATGCATAGATCAGGACAGGAAACCAACAGGATAAAGGGACCAACAGTAGGCTGAGAATCCACCGTACAAGTGCATCAGTTCACAAACTAGAGAGTTGTGGCATCCCTGCACAATGTACCTGCAGGAGGCAGACTGGGCATCAACGCACAAACAGATCTACTTATAGGCAGATGGACCAGCTTCATATTTCAACTGAAGGAGATTGTGAGGGACATCAAGAATATATTTAATCAGGTAAATTCCCATAACAAAACTCGCGCTTGCTAATGACTCCATGGATAGGTAATCTGGTGGCAGAGCCTGCCCCCAACAAAGTTACTGATCCCAAGGGTGCAGCTTTGATGTCCACACCTTGGCCGCTTTTATCATTCATGTCAAGAAGGAGCCAAAGGGCTGTTAGCTTCTTCCACACACAACGTAAAAACCTAAGAGGTTTCGACAGAGTCCTCTTGTCTGACTTCTCTCTTCTTGCAACTTATTTCAGGGACAGAACAGAAGGAAGACGGGTCTACAAGTAGATTGGAAAGGATTTCTGACTTCCAATTGTTTAACAATAGCAACAACAAAATGACTCCCCCCCCCCCCAAGACAAATCTGCAGCAATGAAGAAAGCTAGAGGTGATGAAGAATGGGATTGGGTTGGGTGTTGTTGTTTTTAGCAGGACTGTGAGCCCAGCTCAGTTCTGGCACTCAAAACAGGTCAGCAACTGCTCAAAAGCACCAAGTTCCTTAATTCTATGAGGATGTCATTTGCTCCTGGCTCCAACCAGTGGATCACGAGGTTTCCAGCAAAACAGAAACGTAGGTCCTGCAAGCCAGAAGTTTGTCATCTGCTGTGTCAGAAGGGAGCTAGCTGTTCTAACAGCAGATACTCATAGCTGCTGTTGGTCACAAGGAAGAAGATAAGGAAGAGCTCACCTGGGAGGCCTCTGTCAAAGCTATGCTTGCTCTGGAGAAAAGCTGGTTTCAGTTGTATAGGAGTCAGTGGAAACAACCAATGGTGCTGGCCTTTCAGCACTCATCAGGTTTTCCCTTGTAAAAAATCAGCCATTGACCTGGTGTCTATGTGCCACCCTGAAGCCTTTCAGAGCTATCCACCATACTCTACCACATCTTCCTCCCTCAGAAACCATCCTGCTGGTTCCTGATGCTTTAAAACAGGGAGAGGTGCAGCAAAAATGAGAGTTAGCTGTAGTCGTTCTGTCTCAGTTGACTTTGTTTTCCAACCCTTGAGGTTCTTTTCAGCACAATAGTTCTGTGTCAGCTCTAATGTGGGCAACACAAAACAGGCTGCATTTCCGACAGATACATGACAAGACCTTGATGTGCCTATTTATTCTCCATACCATACTAGGCAAAAAAACCCCCACAATCTTTTAACCCGCACACCACTTTCTTGGAACCAAAGCACAGCTCTGATATGGAGGCCAACCAATTCCCATATATCAATGCTAATTCATTTAACATCACTGGATAAATCACAGAGTTGGGGAAACAGGTTGGTTGGCTTGGTACTGACTCTCCTAACAAAGCCTTACAGCAGGGAGAAGTGAAACATATTCCTTTATACACAGGTTTTAATCACTCCCACTATAATCTCTCTGCCCCCAGATCCTGATATATCCCTTCCTGCTTTGATCCTCCATCTCTCCTACCAGTAGCAGATGGCACTTATAGCTGACCTTCCCGCCAGTAAGTCACTGTTGTTTACTGGGAAGGGGAGTGGCAAAGCAGCAGAAACAGCAGAAAAGCACTGGCAGGACTGCCCAATGAGCTCCGTTAGTGTCTTTGCCTTGTGCTCACCTCACTGCCACCTTGACCCCCCTCCTCACTGCTGGGAGGTTAGGCAAGTGTCTCCACCCCACCAAGCTGTCCGCTACGGTATATTACCACAGTCAAACAAGTTTCCTTCTTCTTCAAACTACTCTGCTCATTCTCCCTCACTGCCCCTCATGCCGGGAATTCCCTCCCAGAACGTTTGCGTGGTGCTACCTCTCTCTTCTCTCAAAACCCATGTTTTCAAGTGCTGTCTTTGGTTTACCTTTTTACTCCTCGTGACCACAAAAACGAAGCACCTTAAGTGTTTTTGTGGATTCTGTCCCCACTATCCTTGCCTCCGTCTCCCCCATCCCCCCTCTTGCTTTCAAAATTGACACTAAGCTCCTCAAGGAGAAAGAACATGCCTTTTCTTGCTTATGCTACTCTGCAAAAATATTGATCAAGTTATATAGAATAAAGAGTTCTACCACCAGTTTTTTAAACCTAAATATTTCGGTGCAATCCTGAGCATGTTCAGTGAAAGATAAGCTCCTCAGAGTAGTAACTCAGGTTGCACCAGAAATGCAATTAAAAAGAGCGTTGGCTAAACTTATCCCACTGGGAAGACAGAGTCCTTGGCCCTGACACTTTTGGGCAGTAGTGACTCTGCAGGAGCCCGATCCTATTTGTACAAGAAAATGCTCCTTCCTTGCCCTTCCTTGTAAAATGCAGACCAAAACAGTTTGCTGGTGTTTTTCAGGTTGTCTTGAGGGGTGGCCTTTCCTTTGGCTGTCCATGAGGAACTAGCCCGACCCCTCGATCTCCTTGAGGGCACAAGGCAGAAGCAGCAGCTTTAAAAAATCCCAGAGCATGGTCTGTGCAGGCACTAAAGCCTGTATGGATGACTGCACAGGTGTCCGGCTCAGTTACAGGTGAGCCACCTATTTCTGCCTGGGCTTTAATAGGAGCATGGGGGATTCATAAGATCTTAGATGGAAAGGGGAAGGAGCTTGGGAAGACACTTTTACTGAGATAGTCACACAAAGGTTATGTTAGGCCAGGGGTAAAAAAAGAAAGAGAAAGAGAGAGACATTCTTGACAGCTTGGTAGCCTTTCATTATGTACACCAGTTCTGAAAGACGCTGCTAAACCTGTGCCATTGGTCTTTTAAAAGATTTGGACAAGAACTATGCAGACTATGGAGATGATGATGATAGAGAGGTAGATAGAGAGATATTTACACACACACAGTCTTACTTTATTGTTTTGGGGTTTATTTTATTTGGGGATGGGGTGTTGGTGTTTTCTGGCCCAGATTCCATTCATCTTGAAAAGGAATGAGATGCTCCTCCCAGACTCAAGGGCAGGTTCAAAGGACATGGGAGGACATTGTGGTGCCCATGGGGGAGCACTGCAGGGCTGGGATCAGCCTGTACAGAACAGGAGGACACCTTGCTGCTTCTGGCCGCAAGAGCCTCTGTGCCAAGCGGTGCCTTCCTTGGCTGGAGACTTTTGCTCCTCTTGTGAAATCTCTCCACAATTAAAACCCTGCTCAAGGCAGCGTACAGCAAGAAGAGATTTGGGCAATTGCAAAAATATAACGAAAGCAGACTTAAGCAGGAAATAAAAACATACCAGAACGTATGTGACAAAATTAAACCACCCCAACATAAGCCATAATGAGATCTAAAAATAAAAATACAAAAAGCCAATGGCAATAACAGCAAAATTAATGTCTCCGAAATGAAATCCTCACCCCAATGAAAAGACTCCTAAGCAACACCCCATCCTTAAAGTCTGCAGGCACCCCAAGACGCAGATCTTGAAGGACTCTGAGATAAGGTGATCTCTGGCCTCTCAAGCAGGCCTCCACTTTTGTGGCTGGAGTCTGGGTTGTGGGGCCAGAATGTCCTTGCCTGGTGAGTGCTGGCACCTTTTTTCTGGATGTTGGAAATATTATCAATACATTTTCAACTTCTTGGTACACAACTACAGCCCAAAAGACCTGTCCAATGTTTCCATATGAATTGCATGTCTTACATCTCAACCCCAGTATTCCCAGCAAGAGAGAGAGAGTTCTGAGACAAACAAGAAAGATCCCTCAACTGGCAATCTGCAATGAAAAGGACTCTCCTAAGCCAACACCCTATCAGCCTGGCCAAACCATATCTAGTTCTCCTCCTCCTTCCCCTGCAACCATAGAACTGAAAAGAAAATCTATTTCTGATGTCCTGAGCATTAACCTGACTGAAATAGCTCTTCCTCTCCAGGTATGAGTGAAAAGATAAGTCATTTAAAAAAGAATAAGCCAATATACACTAAAACTCCAGGGGAGCTATTTTTTCCTGAAATGTGAAATTAGTGCATTGTTTTATGTAGGCATTAACGTTTACAGCATTGCAAGTTTGAGTGACCTACTAACTATGAATGACTGCTCAGAGCCCATTTAACAACGTTAATGTTTCTTAATGGCTGTGGGGGCTTCTTGAATGCTCAGGCAGGGCAGAGATCAAGGCCTGATAAGCACATGATACAGTCAAGTTAAAGCTAAATCACATTCAAGTGGAATACATCTCTGACATTTCAGAGGAATACATTTCATTCAAACAGCAGCCATGCTTGCCTTCTTCCTGATGAAAACTCTCTGCCCCATGCACACAGACTCCGAAAAGGATCTTCTACCTGCACTGGACGTGCCTGTTTTGGCCTCCAGTTATGTTCTGCTTCAATATTGGCAAATAAAGTAAATACCTAATAAATCTTCCGTTCCAAATCCTATAGTCCTGCCCCTGGACTTCCTGCTGCTCAGAAATGGACAGCATGCCACTTCTACAACTATGAATTAATCGGATGTACAAGTTCAATACAATAATGCTTCACTAGCAATTAACAAGCTTTCTTCCTCCATCCCAGTTTATTTAGAATGAAGATCTTTCCTACTGGATTCATTTTCTCTTGCAAGCTGGAAAATGCTTTTCACCCTAGTAAAGAAAGGCATTGCTTCAGTTACACATCTAGTGTAACCACTCGGTTACCTTGTTCATTTAAACCTGTCACAGCTCCTGACTCCAGTTTCTAATCCCATTATTATTATTATTATTATTATTATTATTATTATTCGGATCCTGCCTCCTCCCTGAGAGTGACATTCAGTTAGCTCTCTCTGAGAGACCTCTGCCGCCTCCTGCTAGAGTCTTTCAAAGCATCTTATAAGTCATAAGATGCAAAACACCTGAAATGAACAAGGCTAATTATGCTAACTACTTGTCAATGTCAAAACCAGGCATGAAAGCTTTGGAAGTGCCTTAGTTTATTTTCTGCAACAATTTATCAATGGGGCAAACAATTTTATAGGGTAGCTGAAATATATGTGCTAAAAGAGCTTACATACATACATATTTAGACACACATATATACATACAGAGCATGCACCTATTTTATATTTGTCATAAAAGCAATAAATGAGACAAAAAGATATATAGACACATGCTCATTTTACTTTTTTAATATTTTTTTATTAAATCTGTATACAGGACAGTTCACAGCATAAAAATACAAAATTCTAGCAAAGTGTCAGGAGAAAGCCAGGATGCGGGCAGCATCTGAGGGATTAGGGAAAAGCTAAGAGCAAGCCAAGTTTTGCCCTTGCCGTTTGTTTGTTTGTTTGAAAGTCAGGTGGTCCCATTTTGCTTGGATAGCAGGACACTCATGGGGGCAACAATCCCCTGAGATATATGACAAGCTATTCTGTTCTGATTATCACCCTTAAGCATTTTAAAACCGATATACTAACTAGACCAAAGGAAACCCAAGCTGCTCTGGGACAACCACTGGAGAGTCCTGCGAATTCTTCTGCTTGAGGAAGCAACTCTTTCAAATTGCATCTGGATTGAGGCAATGCTCACTAGCTCATCTTTCAGGCAAAATTCTTTATCAGTAAGGATTTTAAGAATGCAGTATGACATTTTTCATTGCCTTTTTAAAATCTGCCTTTAAATTTATCAGAAAGTTATGAATTCGGGCTTCTACTTTGATTATTAAATTATTAATCTATCACATGCACTAACACTTGACACAAAAGCCAGGGTTGTGCATATGCTAAAAGTCTAAGGAAAAACAGACAGAGTAATGGTATAAGGTACCGTATTTTTCGCTCTATAGGACGCACTTTTTCCCCCTCCAAAAATGAAGGGGAATTGTGTGTGCGTCCTATGGAGCAAATGCAGGGGGGGAGGCAGGCAGGAGAAGCCCCCAAAAGCTCCGTGTCACTCTTGCGGGCTTTTCCTCAGGAGGGACAAGGGACGGAAGCAGCCAGTCAGTCCCTTCTCCCTCCTCGTAGAAAAGCCCACAGGAGCCGTGCGCTCCTTAAAGGGTACTTTTGCGGGAGGTGGGAGTATTGCCATAGCCACGCGCCACCTCACCAGCTGGGAGAGGGTGCGAGGGGCTAAAGAAGCCATAGCCCTGGGCTTCCCCTGCTCTTTGGGGCTGGCGGTGGGGAAAAGCAGCGCTTCCCCCCACCGCCAGCCCCACAAGCTCGGGGAGCAGCGGAAGGTTGCGCGCCTTTCCGCTGCTCCCTGACATGTTCTTTGGGGCTGGCGGGAGGCTTCCCCCCGCCAGCCCCAAAGAGCAGGTCGAAAGGAACCTGAAGCCTGGAGAGCAAGAGGGGTCAGAGCGCACCTCGCTTTAGAGGCTTTGAACGGCACCTTGCTTTAGAGGGGGAAAACAAGGGGGGGAATTCTCCCCCTCTCTGCGCAGCGCCTCCTGCCGCTCCGCTGAAGGGGCGCTGGGCAGAGAGGGGGAGAATTTTTTTTCTTGTTCTTCCCCCTCTAAAACAACGTGCGTCCTATGGAGCGTCCTATAGAGCAAAAAATATGGTACTTCCTGTGGTACTGGGAAGTTTTTAATGTTTGACTGTGGTTTTATGAATTGTTGCAAGTTTCTATAGTTTCTATAGCCCTGAATTTATCTGAATAAGAGCTTCTATTTTCTCTTATTACAAAACAGAATCTTCTTGCATTTCCCCAAGACTTCTGTAAATCACATGATCCTTCTACCTAAAGAGAAGACTCATCCATTAACAAGCTATGCCCATTAGCCTGGATGATGCTCCTTGAAATTGCTCTTCAGCATAAAGGATGAATGGTCATTGATGTTCCACAGCAAAAGACCATACCAAAACAAGAACTTTGATGATATCAGCCTAATATTCCTTTTATCTCACACTTTCTCTTATTACTGTTTTTTCTTCTTCACTTATTTTGGATTACAAGTGAAGGAGGGGGGAAAGCACAAGGACAGCAGCAGCAATTACATCTCTACGCCTGGGTGGAAACTGCAAGTCGTAAATGGATTTCTGAAGAGCTTCTTGCCTCTCCTGCCTAATCAATAACCATTTTCACACACCCAACAAAGGAAAACAAAGAACTGGACAAAATGGAAGGGTAAATGAAATCCTGAGAAGAGCTTTACCTGCTGCCGCTTCTCAAACTCAAGCTTGATCCGGGACTTGATGCAGTTACAGGTGTCCTGATATGTTTGCTGCAGAGCAAGTTCCATTAATTGTTTGTGATATGCTCCTGCCAGGTTCCCACAGATAAAGATGATAACATTGGCCAGGATCTAAGCACACAGACACATAGACAGACACACAAAGAAAAGAGCAATGAAACAGTCCGATGTCACTGTCAGACAGTACAGACATACCTTGGAAGTTGAACAGAATCCGTTTCAGAAGTCTGTTCGACTTCCAAAACATTCGGAAACGAAAGCACGGCTTCTGATTGGCTGTAGGAAGCTCCTGCAGCCAATCAGAAGCCACGGAAGCCCTGTCGGACGTTCGGCTTCCAAAAATAGTTCACAAACCGGAACAAACTGGAACCGGGTTGTGGCGTTCAGAAGCCAAAATGTTTGAGCACTAAGCTGTTCAAAAACCAAGGTACAACTGTATTTGGTTTATTTGTGAAGATTTTATAGTTTCCGGCATCCTCACAGTCTGGGCTTTTTTTCAGCTGGAACTTGTTGGAACTCAGTCCCAGCCCCTCTCAGGTGGGGCCGTTGCCATTCTAAGAGAACGAGGGAGCTGTTTGTGAAATAGCACTGCTCACAGTCCTTGTCACAAAAGCTCTCAAACAATATTTGGTGTTTTGCCATGACCTTCCCTTTTCTAGGCAGACAGGTTTATTTTTCAGCACAGGAGAGTTAAAAAAATATACCCCCCCATCTCACATACAAGTGAGATTTCACCTGAAGTGGCTCAGTCTGCAGCTTCTGACACCGTTAAGTCTGCCATCATGTGCTCCCTCTGACAATGCATTGGATAATGTACACCTGTCATTTATCTGCACAAGAGAGTTGTTTCCCTCAATCTCCCCTTTGTAACTGGCTTTTTGCACTGAGGCCTATTTGGGGTATGGCAGGGGTGCCCAAACTTTTTTCAAAGAGTGCCAGATTTGATGAAGTGAAGATGCGTGAGGGCCAACCGAAGTTCTTGAGCTTTCTTGAGGATTGAAGATCTTGAGCTCTTTTGGGGATTTTACCATAGGAATTAAACTGCCGCAGGGATCGGATTAAACCAACTGGCAGGCCAGATTGGGGCCCCAAAACGGAACTCGGACCTGCCTGGTGTATGGAGTTCTGGGTGGGCATAAAGATAAATAATAGATATATTAATAGGCTTAGAATAGTTTTTATTAAAATAGATTTACAAGATACAGTTCTTTATCTTGGCCTTTGACAGGTATGATGTACATTTTAGGAACCACTAAATTGTGATTGCAATTTTTAAAAAATTGTTTTTAATGTCATATTTTAAAACACCAATATATATATATATATAATCTGAAATTATAATGACAGTCCCTCTCACCCACGAAAGGACAACTGCAGCACACAGAGGGATAAGAAGGTAACAAAAGAAGAAGAAGAAGAGTTTGGATTTGATATCCCGCTTTATCACTACCCTTCAGGAGTCTCAAAGCGGCTCACATTCTCCTTTCCCTTCCTCCCCCACAACAAACCCTCTGTGAGGTGAGTGGGGCTGAGAGACTTCAGAGAAGTGTGACTGGCCCAAGGTCACCCAGCAGCTGCAGGTGGAGGAGCAAGAAATCGCTTCTTTGGAAACTGAGGAAAAAATAGTTCCGAGCTAATGAAACAGATCCCTGCTGAGATTAGGGCTGTGTACACACTACCAGTTTAAAATGAATCTAGGTCCTTTCCCCCCTCAATTCAGGTTGAAGCTGGAGTCGGGGGGGACACAGTATTTCAGGCAAATCTGAGCATCCTGGATGAAATAATATTGTTAATGATGTTTTTAAAGCAACTGCTTTTAGAAAGTTTTTAACTGAAATTGTTTTTAGGTATTTTTAATTGTTTTTAAAATGTTTTAACTATTTAGCTGTTTTGTTTTTTGTTTCTGAAATGTCTCTGTGTTTGTCACTCTGGGCAACTTTGGAGGAAGGGTAGGATATATACTCAATAACTGAATATTTCAGTAGGAACAACAATGCATGTGCACCACTTCCAAAACCAGCAGCAGGAGCACCCTGGATGCAGGGTAAACCGGAGTGTGCATTTTTATTATTTATTTATTTATTGAATTTATATACCACCCTATACTCAGAGGTCTCAGGGAAGTTCACCGAATAAAATCAAAATATAAAACCACAAATGCATAATCAAAATAAAAACAATAACCCAATTGCCCCCCTCTAAAAAACACATTTTAAAGGATATAGGATGTCAAACAGATCAACCAAAGGCCTGCTTAAAAAGGAACACTTTTGCCTGGTGCCTAAAGGTGTATAATGAAGGCGCCAGGTGAACTTCCCTGGTGAGAGCATTCCATAGACAGGGAGCCACTGCAGAGAAGGCCTGTTCTCGTGTTGCCACCCTCCAGACCTCTGGAGGAGGAGGCACACGAAGAAGGGCCTCAGAAGATGTTCTCAGGGTCTGGGTTGGTTCACATGGAGAGAGGCAGTCCTTGAGGTATTGCGGTCCTGAGTCATTTAAGGCTTTGTAAGTCAAAACCTGCACTTTGAATTGGGCCCGGAAACTAACTGGTAGCCAATGCAGTCGGACCAGGATTGGTGTAATATGCTCAAACCGTCTTCTCCCGGTGAACAACCTGACCGCTGAATTCTGCACCTCTGAACCATCTTCAGAGGCAGCCCTACGTATAACACATTGCAGTAATTTAACCTTGAGGTTACCAGAGAACAGACAACAGTAGTCATGAGCGGAGGAAGGGGGGGGGGTCACAGTGGGGGGGTGCTGCCCCGGGTGTCACCACTGAGGGGGGTGACAAAATGCTGGCTGGCACTCACCGCAGGGCCTGCAGTGCTCCTGAGCCACATGTCTCTCCTGGGAGAGACACAGTGGCTTCGGCACATGCAGGCTCCGTGCTGCCCAAACGGTCCACTCACTGCCTCCCCCCAGCTGTAGGGCGGCTGAGTGGGAGGAGGCAGGCAAACTCTGGAGGCCCCTGGGTGTGCCCCGCCCCTATGGGTGGCTTGCCCCGCCCTCACCCTGCCCCTAAGCATGTCGCCCCAGGCGCCCAAGCGGCTTCCTCCACCACTGACAGTAGGTGGGCTATTCCTGTCCAGGGAATATAGGGGCACAGCTGGGCCACCAGCCAAAGCTGATGGAAGGCACTCCAAGCCACTGAGGCCACCTGAGCCTCAAGCGACAGCAAAGGATCCAGGAAGACCCCCAAGCTACACTGCCTAAGTTTATGTTGAATCTTCCTCTGTCACCCCCAAATAGCGATGGACAGATCTGTCCATTTCAGTTTCTCTCAGTTTCTTATTTTTCCATTCTTGGGTTAAGGTCACCATGTTTTTCACACCAGTATGCAGATATTTCAGAATCTCAATTCTCTGGTAAATGGTAGCTACGAGTTTCTCTTTCAAATTTCACAGAGTGCTAGATAGCTATTCCAAGACAAGAATAATATGTCACCTAAAAAAAAAAAAAGCAACCTGACACTGGGCAACAATTTTTTACTTTTTGAATGTTGTCTAGATTTCTACAACTGATTTAGGGTGTTTTTGCACTGCTGAATCAGGAAATGGCATCCGTTTCTCTCCATCAGGTCAGGTTTTTGTGCTATGTTGATTTGAAAAAAATCAGATCTTGTGACAAAATCGATAACATTTTTGTGGCATTATCAGCTGATTTTTGTCAACACATATCATCCTAAATATGTTTTTAAGAGAAAAAAATGTTTTTCCAACAACATATATCGATTACCTGATAGAAACATCGATTACTGTAAACTGAATGGTGGGCATTGATAAAGGTAAGTACACGTAAATTGCATGTTGCTTCACCATTTTTCAAACTTGAGGGCTTGAACTTCCGTTTCTTGGAACTCCTGGAATGCTCAGCGGCAGGGAGGTCTCTCTTCAGAGTCCAACAGTAGTCAGCCATCATGACTGCGTCCCAGCGACGCTGATACCTGGTCTCCATCTCTTTCATGTCCTGATGGAATCTCTCCCCCTGCTTGTCACTCATTGAACCCACATTCTCAGGAATCCGGTCCATATGTGAAAATAGGTAGTGCATCTTGATGCTCATGTTGCAGCCCAGGTTTCTGAAAGCAGTCAGCATGTTGTTGACAAGTTCTGCGTAGTTTCTGGCCTTATTGTTGCCCAGAAAGTTCTTCACTACCAGAACAAATGCCTTCCACGCTTCCAGTTCCACTTCATTCATTGAGTTTCCGAACTTTGGATCTCTGATGAGCTGATGGATCTGAGGACCGTCAAAGATGCCAGCTTTCAACTTCTCCATGGTCAATCCTGGAAAAGCCTGGCACAAGTAAGTGAAGCAGTCACCATCCTTGTCCAGAGCCTTGGTGAACTGCTTGATTAAGCCGAGCTTGATGTGCAGCGGTGGGAAGAGTATTCTGTCTCTGTCCACCAGAGGGTCGTTGATGACGTTCCTTTTTCTGCAAGGCACCAATTCCTCCCGCACAGGCCAGTCCTTCTTCGTGTAATGCTGAGCACGGTCCCTACTATCCCACATGCACAGAAAACATGGGTACTTGGTGAAGCCAGAATGTTGTCCCAACAAAAAGTTCACCATCTTCAGGTCAACACAAATAAACCACTTATGCTGATCATAACCAATTTTCTCCAGCACATACTTCACCGCTTCATAGTTCTCCTTCAGTGTAGTCGAGGGAACCAGGGGAATAGAGGCAAACTGGTTGCCGTTGTGTAGCAGAACACATTTCAGTGATCGCTTGCTGCTGTCAATGAAGAGTCTCCAATCTTTGGGTTCGTACTGTGGCACTCCAAGCTTGAGCAGAAGCTGCGCAATATCTGCACAGTACACCAAGTCCTTCTCTTCTGAGAAAAAACGGAGGTACTCTTGATGCCTCTTGCGGAAGAAGCTGATGCGAGCACTGTCAGAGAGGAGGTTTTCCCCCTTCAATCTGGATGCCAACAGTTCGGCAGAGTCCTTTGACAAGCTGAGGTCGCGAACTAGATCATTCAACTCCTTTTGGGAAAATGGATGTGGAGCATCATCTTCAAGAACCACTTCTTCTTCTTCATGTCCTTCAACACTGGAGGCATCTTCGTCACTAATGTCAGGAAGTTCTCCGAAGATAGGCACTGGAATTTCATCACAATGAGCTACAGGACAACGTGCTGATTGAAGATCAGGATACTTGAGGCTGCTCCGGTTCTTTCTGTTGATCCCAGTCACATCAACAGCGCAGAAGTAGCAGTCAGTGACATGGTTTGTCGGCTCCCTCCAAACCATGGGAATTTCAAAGTTCCATTGGTCCACCCACGTAGAGTCTTGGTGCATGCCTTGCACACCATGTGTGCAAGCTTTAGCCTGGTCACAAAGTTTAATACCAAAATAACTTTTATGCTTTGCCACACCAATTTATGGAAGATTTCGAGGTTTTATGACTTCAAACTGATCCCTTTTCGACATAATCACCCAGAACTATCGGACCTGAATACTTCTTGTCATTAAAATAATCATTTCCAATCAAAACAATTATTTGACATGGCATTTTACCCCCACCAGCTTCTTCTAAAATGCTCCACACAAGCGTACATGTGAACAAAAACGTAAAAAAACAACATGTGGCCACAGCTCAAAAACTTGACCTGATTGAGCAAAACCAATGTGATTTTTGGATTCAGTGCATCAGATTCGTCCTAAATCATCTGAAAAAATGCAGACAACAAATTTGTTGTTGACCAGTGATTAAAGCTGTTGCGGTGGGAGACCAGTGAACTGAACTTTCCCAGGCCACCCATTAAAGCAATGCTTGGAAAACGATCTCCTGCTTCTCAACTTGCTGGGCCACCCTCAAATCATGCTAACTTATGGACAAGACTGTCTCCGAATGCATCACCAATTTGCTCTTCCCCATTTAACAGCAAGGCAAAAATTAGGCCCAATATCTTTCCTCCATGTAGAACTCTTAAAAGATAAAACATGGCCATTTAGTAAAATTAATTGGTTTTCTATTCGCAAATTATCTTTTTCCACTTTGTTTGTAAAGTAAAGTGCAGAAGGAAAGTAGATTAAATAGTTTAGCATACAGGAGAATTCAGAGCAAATTAGGCATTGAACTTTTAAATAAATGAACTTCTCCCAGATTATTTATGATTCAGAGTATTATTATTCTTTAAAAAAACAACCATTGCCTCTCTTTGGAAAGCAGTGCTATACTGTCATACCAGTATGTACCCATAGATCAAACACCCTAGAGATACAGAAGTCTTTGGAACAAGTCAAAATAAGGCACAGTCATTGCCATTCTTCTGTATATCTTTGAAATCGATGGTTGGGGCTGTGGCAAAAGTTTAGAGCCAAACATACTTCGTGTGAAAAATATTCATTCAGGACATTCAAAGCAGCCTTGGTCAGCAGTTGCTTCAGGATCATTCTGCAGCTTCAGAAAAACTCTTAACCTCATTCACACCCCCTCAAAACAGCTGGGGGGACACTTTTCAGAGGGGAAGAAAATGTTCACCCAAAGCACCTGTCTCCTTCAGCCTGTGACCATTTGCAGATTCCGAGACTCGGTGGTTCTCCAGTCCAGAAACGATAAGAGGAGTTAGTCTTCAGTGGTCTTTGCACTAGGTGCAAGGTTAGCATTGTTAAGTGGGCACTCTTGGTCATGCCTGGATGTCATAACTGGACAGAGTGAAAGGTGTTTAAATGTGTTGTGGGATTATTGTTTTTGTTGGTTACTATGTCATGCATTTCTGCGTTTTACATTGTAAACCCCCCTGTGATCCTTGGATGAAAGGTGGCATAGATGAAACAAACAAACAAGGTCCAAGTGCTCTGAGTCATGAGAGAACACAACCTCCTTAACTCACAGAGATACATCTCTGTCCGTGCCACAGAGGCAGGTTTCAGTGCGGCAGTGTATGGAGAGAGCCAGGGCTGCAAGCACATGGTAGAGCAGGAAGAGTCCTGCTGGATTTGGCCAGGCCGGTTTGGGCATCCTGCTCTCAAAGTGGCCAACTAGATTCCTCTGGGAAGCTCACAAGCAGAATGAGAACAGCGCTCTCCCCACTTGCAATTCCCACTGCCTCCAACAGCGCAGGCAGAACACGGCATCATGAGCAGGAAAGGGGAGGCTAGAGGAGCTTCAATCCAGCACACACACCCTGCCTAAACAGCAGCACAGCAAGATTCCAGCTTTTTGCACAATCTCTCCTTCACTGGAAGCTTTTAAGCAGAAGTTGGGTGGCCATCTGTCATGGATGCTTGAGCGGAGATTCCTGCATTACAGAGGGTTGGACTAGATGACCCCAGGGGTACCTTCCAACTCCACAAATCTATGATTCTATGATATGCAACCCCCAGTCTGCAAGGCAAGTCTGGGAAATCACCACACATGTCAGGATCCATGGCAATATGGCCCCTAGCTGGATTAAGACACTGGAGGGGAGCAGGGCTTCTTCAGAATATCCTAAGCCCTTTCTCATATGGAAATGATACAGAGGAGAGCACAGAGGGGTATTTTACCAAACTGCTCAGTAGTTAGGAAACTTGCACAGACCACTTGTGTGTGTCTGTGTGTGTGTGCATAAATACACCCTATACAGCCTATACACATATATACACCTTAAATTGGACTTCAATCCAGCACACACACCCGGCGGGCTAGGGACAAAGGTGAGAGCTGTTTCCTAGTTCTGCTGGATCTCTCAGCGGCGTTTGATACCATCGACCATAGCATCCTTCTGGACCGTCTTGAGGGGCTGGGAGCTGGGGGCACTGTTATACAGTGGTTCCGCTCCTTCCTCCTGGGCCGTGTTCAGAAAGTGGTGGTGGGGGATGAGTGTTCAGACCCCTGGGCTCTCACTTGTGGGGTGCCTCAGGGTTCTGTCCTCTCCCCCATGCTTTTCAACATTTACATGCAGCCGCTGGGAGAGATCATCAGGAGGTTTGGGCTGGGTGTTCATCAGTATGCGGATGATACCCAGCTCTACCTCTCTTTTAAATCAGAACCAGTGAAGGCGGTGAAGGTCCTGTGTGAGTGTCTGGAGGCGGTTGGAGGATGGATGGCGGCTAACAGATTGAGGTTGAATCCTGACAAGACAGAAGTACTGTTTTTGGGGGACAGGAGGCGGGCAGGTGTGGAGGATTCCCTGGTCCTGAATGGGGTAACTGTGCCCCTGAAGGACCAGGTGCGCAGCCTGGGAGTCATTTTGGACTCACAGCTGTCCATGGAGGCACAGGTCAAATCCGTGTCCAGGGCAGCTGTTTACCAACTCCACCTCGTACGCAGGCTGAGACCCTATCTGCCTGCGGACTGTCTCGCCAGAGTGGTACATGCTCTGGTTATCTCCCGCTTGGACTACTGCAATGCACTCTACGTGGGGCTACCTTTGAAGGTGACTCGGAAACTACAACTAATCCAGAATGCGGCAGCTAGACTGGTGACTGGGAGCGGCCGCCGAGACCATATAACACCGGTCTTGAAAGACTTGCATTGGCTCCCAGTACGTTTCCGAGCACAATTCAAAGTGTTGGTGCTGACCTTTAAAGCCCTAAACGGCCTCGGTCCAGTATACCTGAAGGAGCGTCTCCACCCCCATCATTCTGCCCGGACGCTGAGGTCCAGCGCCGAGGGCCTTCTGGCGGTTCCCTCATTGCGAGAAGCAAAGCTACAGGGAACCAGGCAGAGGGCCTTCTCGGTAGTGGCGCCCACCCTGTGGAACGCCCTTCCAGCAGATGTCAAAGTGATAAATAACTACCTGACATTCAAGAGACATCTTAAGGCAGCCCTGTTCAGGGAAGTTTTTAACATGTGATATTTTATTGTATTTTTGGTTCTTATGGAAGCCGCCCAGAGTGGCTGGGGAGGCCCAGCCAGATGGGCGGGGTATAAATAATAAATTATTATTATTATTATTATTATTTATGAACTACAAAGTGATAGAAAACTGTGCTGCAGAGTGGCAGGGCAGGACAACACTTCCTTGATGCAATGTTATATAACCTCCCTGAAATGAAATGGGAAAAATTAAGGAGAGTCACCAAACTGCAATCTGTAGCAAACAAGACACGCTGGGAAAAACACACAGCCCTCTAATTACTGAGGCATGGAAAAGGGAGCAGAGGTTTAAAGACAAATGCTCAAAGTGGCTTAAAGGCTAAATTTTAACCTTTAAAATTAGACACATTGCTTTTAATTAATTCTTTTTGGGGGAGGGTCTTGATTAGATTGAAATTCATTGACAAATACCAATGTGATTTTGTGCAGACTTGTAAAGAGCTGCTTGCCTGGTTGCTGGCAGGGAATAAAACCACAAGGCGGGGAAGTTTTTAAAGCCTTGGGCAAGTGAGGAAAGATGTTGTGAACTCATAGCTTTAGAGGTTCATTTCCGAGGCTGTGCTTTGCCCCGGCTTGGGCCATTCTCTTGTGTGCCCTTTGTAGTGAGAAATTCACAGGAAATGTCATCCAGTTCTACACCTGTCCTGAAATAGCTGCACTGGTTCCCAATTACAACCACGAACCTTGTGACACCTTAAAGACTCCAAGATTTATTGTGCTATCAGCATTCATGGACTGGCTGTGAGGAGTGTTATCTTTAGCTGGCAGATTATAAGGCAGAGGAACAAGGGCATTCAATAGGGCCTGAAAGGCTGTGAAATGCAAGCGGCCCAGCTGCCCTGGGCCATTTCTTTTAAAAGCTCCAATGTATGCAAAGGAAGACCTCTTGACCCTGACCTATGCCACCAACCCTATTCTCTTCATTGTAATTTGCTCTGATATTATATTTCTAAATTTTAACCTGCTCTGGGACCTGGGCATAAAAGCCTGCTAAGAAATTCAATTAATCGTTGTCATCATCATTGTCTCATAGTTTCATCACCTTTGTATTGGAGGAAGCTACTGATTCAGCCTTGGCTGTCTGTTTGACATGCAGGAAGCTACTCATGTGCTCACTTGTTGGGGGTCATGTGGTTAGTAGCATGTATACATTTCAAAAATTAAATGAAATGAATATGATCCCAGCAATTTAGAAAAGTACTGTGCTTAGTAGGCAGCACAGATTCTTCCCGACAAAGTTTCTCAAGTGGCAGAGATGCCATTTCATCATGTCCACACAGAGATTGGCACAAGCTCCGTGCTGACTGCTGCTGGCCCAAGAAGCAAACTTTTGACATGGAATTAAAGAGCAAAAACTCCACACTCTCTGATGATATTGTGAGCAGTCCTTCCTTCCTCACTGTTGCTTTTGTGCTGCAGTTGAAAAAAAAATGATGACAAAAAGTCGACTGTGGAAAAAGCTGTCATCTGGGCAAGCCACAGGTCTGCTCACATCTTTCGAGATGTGACAGCGCTGCAGCAGGTGACACTTCCCCAATGCATGCCAGACAAGGCTGCCTCTGCCAGGGAATCTCTAGCCATTGGACGGCTAGAACAGCTCGCTCGGCTTGAATCTAGTCTGCCTACCAAACTGGCCAATGGCAGGAAGGCTTAGGGGCAGGCATCCCTCGAGCGGTGGAGCTGACTGAACTTGCAGGCTTCACTCAGGTCCGCTCCTCAGGTATATAAACAGCTATCAAACCACTTCTTTAAAAAACCATCTTTGGACCCAGCCACTATGGCCAATTATCGCTCCGTCTCAAATCTTCCATTCCTGGGCAAGGTGATTGAGAAGGTCATGGAACAACACCAGACACACCTGCAGGATGCAAACTATTTGGACCCCTTCCAGTTGGGTTTGAGGCCTCATCATGGGACTGAAACTGCCTTGGTCACACTAGTTGATGATCTCAGGCAGGCTAGGGACAGAGGTGAAAGCTGTTTTCTGACTGTGCTGGATCTCTCAGCAGCTTTCAGTACTGTCACCCATTGTATCCTCCTGGACCAACTAGAAGTGCTGGGAGCTGGGGGCACTGTTATACAGTGGTTGCACTCCTTCCTCCAGAAAGTAGTGGTAAGGGATTGTGTCCAGAAAAGTAGTGGTAAGGGATGAGTGGTCAGACCCCTGGGCTCTCACTTGTGGGGTGCCTCAGGGCTCCATCCTCTCCCCCTTGCTTTTAAACATCAATATGAAACCATTGAGAGAGATCATCCCAGTGGGCCAGGTGTTCACCAATATTTGGATGATACCCAGCTCTAC
Source organism: Podarcis muralis (assembly GCF_964188315.1). Classification (NCBI taxonomy): domain Eukaryota; kingdom Metazoa; phylum Chordata; class Lepidosauria; order Squamata; family Lacertidae; genus Podarcis; species Podarcis muralis. Next base: position 90,659,625 of record NC_135662.1, read on the forward strand.
CTCTCTTTTAAATCGGAACTAGTGAAGGAGGTGAACATCTTGTGTGGGTGTCTGGAGGTGGTTGTGGGGGTGGGTGGTGGTCAACAGACTAAGGTTGAATTCCATACTGTTTCTGGGGACAGGGAATGGGATGGTGTGGGGAATTCCCTGGTCCTGAGTGGGGTAAATATGCCCATAAAGGACCAGGTGCGCAGCCTGGGAGTCACTTTGGACTCACAGCTGTCTGTGGAGGCACAGGTCAATTCTGTGTCCAGGGCAGCTGTCTGGTCCAGGTCAGCTCCATCTGGTATGCCAGCTGAGACCCTCCCTGCCTCCGCCACTGTCTTGTCAGAGTGGTACATGCTCTGGTTATCTCCCACTTGGGCTACTGCAATGCACTCCATGTGGGGCTACCTTTAAAGGTAACTCAGAACCTACAACTAATCCAGAATGCGGCTGCCAGATTGATGACTGGGAGTGGCCACAGGGACCATATAACACCAGTTCTAAAAAGTCAACACCGGCTCCCAGTATGTTTCTGATCCCTGTATACCTGAAGAAGCATCTTCTTTGTCGTCCAGCCCAGACACTGAGATCTAGTGCCAAGGGCCTTCTGGCAGTTCCCTCACTGAGAGAAGTGAGGCTACAGAAATCAGGCAAAGGGCCTTCTCAGTAGTGGTGCCCGCCCTGTGGAATGCCCTCCCGTCAGATGTCAAGGAAATAAACTATGCCTTTTAGAATACATCTGGAGGTACAGAGAAGTTTTTAATGCTTGATGTTTTACTGTGTTTGATGTTTTAATTTGTTGGAAGCCACCCAGAATGGCTGGAGCAACCCAGTCAACTTAGTGATATATAAAATTATTATTATTATTATCAGGGGAGAACCTGACTGTCAAAGCAACATCCATATGGTGCTTGATAAGTGTGCATTATTTGCCTTTAGAGTAGAAGTCATAAAACTAACTCAGATGAGACTGTGGAAATGCTGAGTCAAAACCTGGATTCAGTAAATGGGCTAGACAAGGACCAATAAACTGAAGCAGACAGCTAACAATGGATGTGCTATGGATGCAGAGTTCCCACATTCGGGGAACTGGTATTCAAGAAGGACCAGACACTCTCTAAATCAATAGGACCACAGCTTAGGGGTTCTCTTTGATCCAGCTTTGTCACTAGAGGCCCAGTTTGCCTCTGTGTTGTGGAATGTATCATCGTAAGTAGCAAGCCTTGATCTGTGTGCTTTTTAAAGGATCGTATATTATCCTTGGTAACCATGAGAAGTTTTGCATGACATAAATGCTATGAAATGTGCACAGGCCCATCTATGTAATATTCTTAAGCATTCTGCATCCTTTTAAAGCTGGAAATATTAAACTGCAATTGCCCCAGTGCAGCATCTCCTTGCATGCAAATGGCAATCCCAGGGCATACAAAGAGCTTCTACAGAGTTTAGGAGCTGACTGTCCCAATGAAAAATAGGTAAGTAAGCAATGTACAGTGCAAGGAGACAATTATGCTTCTAATCACAGACCACTTATGCTTGATGGTAAGGATGATCATCAAGTCATTCACAGCACATAATGACCCACATCACTGGAAACATACCTGCCAAACCAAGTGTTCCTTGATTATGTCTGTTGATGACAGGCAGATACTTAGCACAATGGTATGTGATGCAGAGGTGAAAACGCTGGCAATTATAGCATCCTGCATGTTGAAGGGCAACATGGTATAGACCACAAAAATGATGAATAAGAAAAATGACACCTGTGCAGAAAAGACAAAGACAATACTTGTCAAAAGTAATTCTAAAAATATTTCAAGTACATGTTATCTAAAATTACAAAAGAGCTATTTTAAGTATGCACAGGATTTCTTAAAAGGATTTTTTAATGTGATCAACAGATAAATTTACACGGCCTTATCACCACCAGCTTTTTTTAAAAGTCCTGTTTGTTTCAAAAGCAAATTGCTATAGGGTATGGTTCAAGACCCATAAGCCCTCTCAGCCACACAGAACTAGCTGCACTGCTCAGCATCAATAATCTTGTTGTGCATAAATTCAGAACAGGTTTTAAAACAGGGGTATGTTTGCCAGGTTTTCTGGCTTACATGTGTTTGGGGATTTGTTTTTACTGCAGTCTGCATAGTCTGCTGATGTGCTTTAAGTTTACAAATTTATTCAGGATTTCTTTGCAGTTGAGCCATAATAACTAATCTGTGTGAACAAGAGGCTCTGCTGCTTAAGACTATAAGCCATCCCTTGCTGAATCAAACAATGGTCAACAGAGTCCGACTTTCATTGCAAAACTCCCAGCAACCAATCTGCTTGTGGTCCATCACAAATTTTCCAGTGGTTCACCAATAGCCCACATTCTACTTTTAGTTTTAAAGGGATGCACATTGTTGAAGAAGTATGTGACATTTAGAAACACGGAATGTTGTACAATGCACCCAAAATCATATACATATAAATTAAAACATCAGCAACCAGTTTGCAAAGCTGGAATTAGTCACTGTAAGTTTAGAAGATTTAGCTTTGATGTCTCAAATATTTGACAAGCAAGAAATATGCAGCAAGAAAGACAATATCCTCTTCAAATATTGAATAGCCACCCAAAAATGTGGATATGAGATACGGGGAACATTATACTTTTCAATAAGAAATGCCACTGTGTGCTAGAATTACTGTACTTTTCATCCCCAGCATTCAGCTTCATTTGGGGAGATTCGGAAATGAAAATGGGATTTCATGTGAACTTTCTCTAATACCACGTCAAGTCTTAAAGAGAATGTAGAATATTTACTCCATCCTTCTGTTCCAGAATGAAAAACAAAACAAAAACACGTTTATTGGAATGCTGCCCCCTTCACACCATTGGGGGAAGGAGTAAGAAAATGACACTTTGCACATCGCCAATGGCCTATAATTATCCAGGTGGCATACTTATTCAGAGTTAACATATTCTGCAGAATTAAAGGTGATTCACGAACAGCACTGGACAGAAATACATAGGATTTCTATTTCCATCTGTCTCAGACCGTGCTATATTAGAAGGCTGTGCAAATTCTAATGATTAAAATTCTAAATTTAGCCTAGAGTTTCTGGCTATCAATGTCCAGCTTGTAATACGGGTATGGAGCAAAGCTCTCACCACAAGCTCAAGTGTTTTACAGTGCAATTTGATATATGTATGATCAGAAAAATCACCCCATTGGGTTCAGCAGGACTCCGTTCCAGAGAAGAGTGTACATGTTTGCATTCTACTGGCCTAGGCCCTCTCAAACTAGAAGAGCTGTCTCCCTGCACCAAGATCAGCCACGTGAAGCAGCCTGATCACTCCCTTCCCTTGGTCGGGATATAGGACAGTTTATTTCCCATGGCAAACCTTGCTCTCTAGAAGTCTTTGCTCCAGCATCTCCACTTGCAAATCCGTTTGAGCACATTGAGGCACCATCTGAATCAGCATTATTTTAATTCAGCAGGCATATAGCCTGGCAGGCTGGTGTAGTATCCTATCTCCCTTGATTTACTGGCTTGATGATTAGGCAATGTTAAGGTCTTCTTCTCCAAACTGAGAAGGAGCCATCAGAGGAGATGCCAGCATATTCTTTAGCCTGAGTAGAAACCAGTGCATGAACTTGAGGAGGATTAGAGAACTGCCAGCCATTTAATTATTACCACTTTGGACCCACTCTTACTCTCTTTATAAGTGAAACAGTCCCCCAGAACGTGTTGAGTTGAGGGAGAATGCTGTTCTAAATATTTGGGATGATGTCCACTGGATTTTCCGTTTTAGTATTTCCAGAGCTACTCTCTTCAAGATTGCTAAAATCCCTTGGCCACATCTCCAGGGACAGAAAATGATGATGAGGGAACTAGTATCTGCTGTGAAGCATGCTGCTTTTGCTGTGTGGTGGTTCTCTGTGCTCAAGTGATATGGTTAAGTTGCACTGAAGTTTGGCCTTTGGAAATTCACTGTAGACAAGATAGGCCTTGGCATGTGCTTCACCACAGAGCCCTGTCTGCTGCTGCACTCCACTCTGACGTTAGAGGACTACCGTAAAGTCGTTGCCAATTGAGTTGTATTCGTGCAATCTCTCTCTCTCTCTCTCTCACACACACACACACACACACACACACACACACACACCCCGTGTGTCTTGGTCATACTGATACCCTGAAAAAATGATATTCCATTTCTCCCACCTTCATGGTTTCCCCCTTCATTTCCCCCTTTCTTTTGATAGGTGTTTCAATAAAACTTATTTTATCCACTTTCTTTTGGTTGGTAGAGGTGCCAGCAGTCTCACCTTGAAGGTTAGTAATGAAGCTGCACAGCTGCTGCCTCCTGGAAAAAAAAGTATTTGCTAAGTGCATTCTTCTATTACACAGATCAAGGACAGACCTGCCTAAATGGGGTTCCAGCATACAATACAGATTGTGGGCAGGTGCTACTTCCCTATTATTGCTCCAACTGACAATAATAGGTCACCTCATGAGTGGGGCTGTGTAACATGGGTGAAACTAAGAGCCTAACTAACCAACATTAGCTGATAATGGGATTATTCCTTAGGATGTGGCACTGCCTCCTTATGGCATAGAAGACCAGCCAAATGACAATTCATAAGCCCATGAGGGAAAGTGTACACTTGTCTGGCTTTTGTCTGCAAATGTATAGCTTGCTTTACTGAAGTCTTGTTTGCCTTTTGTTCATTTAGTAAAATGCTGACTGCTGTAAATGTGTTTAGAATTTTAAATACACAGTAAATATTTTTATTTTCAAACCTGCTAGAACAATACGTTATGGGAGGAGGAGTGCTCAGCAAAGAGGCTCTGTACGTTCTTTCCGAGTGAAGGTTCAGGGGAGTAAGCAAGAAATTGGGACTGCCTGCAATTCCAATAGAGGCCCCTGGTGTGTAATCAAGGCAAATCTAAGATCCGGACAGGCAGTCTGCTTACAAAAAGGATCTTATTGTAGAACTGAGGAGGTTTGGCAGCTGCTTTTGCTGCTAATGGAAATGGGAACAGCAGAAAGATTTATAGCAAGAACTCCTCTTCTTGTTGCTTCTGTTTTTAGATAGGTTTCAGGGCTACAGACAAATATGACGGTGATTTTTGTCCCAATAGCAAGCATTATACCGCATTTTACAATTTTTAAAAAGCTATGGGAGACAGTTTGAAAATCAAGCCGCATGGCCTCCAAATAAGTGTATGGTAGCTGCAACAAAGGGATGATAAGAGAAATCAACCAGAACAGCAATACAAATGACTGCCACTCCTGTGAATTCTATAAATGAACAGGACAAATAGAACTATAAAAGGTATGGCTGGAAGAGCCCATGGAGAAAACAGGAACAGGAAAATGATATTGGCTGTCCAGCTGATTATTCACCAGGGAGTATTCACCAATTCTCTGGATAATATTTCGACACCAATTAATTTCAGCTCTGCAAACAGACATCAGAACAATGCTGTGGCTTTCCAAGAGATTGTGCAGCGTACAAGACTTCACTAAAGGATATAATTACATGTCACATATATACATACATATATACCTGCAAACAGATTAAATGAAGGCAGTCTAGGGAAAGGGATTTAGAATTGGTGCACAGCTATGTGTTTGGCGTGTGTGTGTGTGTGCGCGCGCGTGTGTGTGCACCTAACTCTTTCCCTATCCATTCCAAACCACCAGCACCCAAGCCATCCCCCACATAGGGTACCAAATGTGCATTTGCCATTCAGTAGACATATTTGGAGTCTCCAAGTGAAGAACTTTGGGGCAAGTATGAGCAGAAATAATGGGCAGAAATGGCAGGAAGCTCCTCATCCCCCCCCCCCCCCAGCTCTCTCCGTGCTCCTATCACCAGCCTCACAGTGCTGTCAGGATTGTGCTTGGAGAGGCAGGTTCTGATGCAGGAGGAGGAGGGATCTCCCCTCCCTGACTCAATGCCAGCTGCTTCAGAAGGAGGTGCAGGGATGCCGGCACTCCCCCCCCCCCCCCAAGCAGCTTTCCTGTGGAGTGCAAAGCCTCAGTGTAGCCTAAGGAGGGTTTGTGGAAGCAGAAGTGGGAGGCGGAAAAGGAGGAGGTGGCAACCAAACAGAAGCCAGAACTGGAGAGTGCAGTCCTGTCACCAGAACAGGGCACTGCCTTCGCAGAATGGAGCAGACCCACCTGTCCCGACTGAATGTGTGTTTCTGCGTGCATGCACACGCACCATCTCAACATTCCTGCAAGGTGAGCAAGTCTTCTGAGCTAGCGCACCCCACCTCATATATAAAAGCTTGTTGGACAGGATGTGGAAACTTGTTGGGAGATCTATGTCATTTCCGTCCTGTTCTTAACTTCTCGCTCTGCTCTGGAATACCTGAACCACGACTCCTGAGCCCTTTGTCTGCTGCTGAACTTGTACCATTACTTGCTTAAATAACAAATGAATTCATATTTCATATTTTTGCTTGCATCATTTGAGGCAGGTTAGTCCCTGCCCTCAAATGCTGCTTTTCCCTATTCAAGATTTTCAGAGGCTTTAGAAGGGTAAGATAAGGATGCAGGAGTGTTTGTAAACTACAGGTCTCCCAAAGTGATATCAACTGACAACAAAATATTTTAAGGTGGAAAGAAGTGGATTGCAAAAGAGGATGAGAAGAGATGGAAAATGACCCTGTAATACAGTACATCTCTAATTTATTTATTTTAAAGTGTCTTTCCCTTCTCACTGACAGTTTTGGCCATAAAATATTGTGTTGTCTGTTGCTCAGAGACTGAGATAACTTAATTCTGAAATTTAAACTGTTTTCAATACATCAAGCAGACAGTAAAGAAAAGCAGCCTGGACCAAGTTATTTTACAGAAATGTTATTTCACTGGTGCTGTTGCCCAACTGACACACAGACTTGCCTGCTCTTTACATCAGCGAGTCAGATTAACCCAAATGATTAGGCAGATGTTAGAGATCTGGGTTTTAAAACAAAAATTATGAGATGTACCCGATTTCCTCCTTCAAAAGGGCCAGCTTTCAGCACCAGCAAAACAACAACTGCTTCTCCACTTCTCCCAGGCAGCAGGGTACTGCCACTGCCAAAAATAGCACATGAAATAGGAATGTATTTGGTTTCATATGCTACACAGAAACAGGTAGAACATCTTGGTGTGGAAAGATTAACTGGTCTGCTTTGAAGCTCTCTGTGAACTACTGGGCCACTGCCTTCTTACGGGAACTCAATGTGGAGTAAACACGAATAGAATCAGAAGTACTAGCTCTCATTGATGTCTGCATGAAATGTAGAGCTACTAAATAAAGCTGCCACCTTTGTTTCTTCAGTGCAGCATGCCTAGCTACCACCCAATATATTTTTATCCCATAACCCTCAGCCCTAACCTGGCAAATAGCCAAAGTGGGGGCCTCCCTATGTTTTGAACTGCAGGTCCCCTCACCCCTGATCACTGGCCCACCTGGCAGGGACTGATAGCGGTTATAGTCCAAAATATTATTTGATTATTAAATTTATATGCCACCCTCCATCCGTAGATAGAAACACATTATAAAAACACAAAATACATAAACAACAAAATAAAATTAACTCCCTCCTCCCACAAACACATTTAAAAGGGGTACATTTTATTTATTAAATTTGCAGGGCCCCATGTTCACTACTGCTCACCTAACCTAATGAAGGCTAAAACCCTATGCACACTTAACTGGGAGCAGGTCCTACTGAAATTCCAAGTATAAGTGCATAGGATTGCACTGTCTGAATAATACCTCTTCCATCCCATTTTAAAGACTATTACTTACTGCAGCTTGGCTTTTCTTAGTCCCAAACAATACCCTCTAACCTGCTGTCTTTTTTGTTGTTGTTAAACATCCAGTTAAAGGAGAGTTTTGGGAAATTCATAGCACTAAAAAAAAATGCCACTAAAAAAAGGTATTATGCTACTGCTTCTGTTTAAATAATAATTTAAGGAACCCCTCCCAGATCTCAAGAAGACTTCAAGCCCTTTGCTCCTCCAAAGGCAGGGAGGCAGTAAGCAAAGGTTGCTTTGCCATCACATAAAAAAGTTGCAGTCACACCCTGCTCAGGGCCAGCCCAAGACATTTTGCAGCCTGAGGCAAAGGACAAGATGGGTAGCTGGCTCCAACACTGGCAATGTGACAGCATCCTCCACTGCATTTGAGAACAACAGAGAGCTTAGGGGGCACAAGAGAGGCCACATGGCACAGATTGCTCTGTTCTCTGCCACCCAACATTGTTCCACTCTGCAAGGTAACACTACTCCGCTTTTTGTAAAAACCAATATTTTCTTCAATGCTGAAATCCAGATATCACAAGTTCATTTTCTTTTTCATGCAAAAAGTCTATAAGGGGTTTCCAATCTTCTGTAAATATCAACAATGATTTTTCACTACTTAAACACATTCACTTTGTCATCTCAGCCAAATCCATTAACTTTAGCCACCATTCCTCCAAGGCAGATAATGTATCTTTCCATCTTTGTGCATATAAAATCCAATGTGATGATATACTGAAATAATGTTCTATGGTTCTTTTCTAACTGTATATCCTTTATTCCTAGAAGGAAAAGTTCTGGCTTCAGTTGAATGTTAACCTATCCCCAGCTCCCCATTCTGTTTCTTCAGTCTCATCCATTTGCTTGAATTTTTCCATAGTTTCTTGTTTTTTGTACCAAATCAAGTCAAAATCTTTCTAATTAAAGGTAAAATCACTCCGTCCAGTATGTCCAATCTTTTCTGCTTAATTTTATTTGTTATAAAGGAGTAGTCTTTTGTTTTACGGAGTATCCTCAGTGGAATTTCTTTCAATATACAGTTGTACCTTGGAGGTTGAATGTTATTATTATTTTTATTTATTTATTTATTTATACCCCGCCCATCTGGCTGGGCTTCCCCAGCCACTCTGGGCAGCTTTCAACAAAATATTAAAATACAGTAATGCATTCCCTAAACAGGGCTGCCTTCAGATGTCTCCTAAAAGTCTGGTAGTTGTTGTTCTTTTTGACATCTGGCAGGCTTTCTTTATGGCGTATTTTTATTGCATGTGGACACTTGATAATTAATTTTCTACTTGTAAAAAACTTATTAGGCATTTTGGTGTTATATAAATTAAATAATAATTGTTTTTCTTTTTCCTTCCTTCCTTCCTTCCTTCCCATTGTTGGAATGTTTTGTTAATCTTGTTACATAAAATAAAGCATTAAATAAATAAATAAATAAATAAATAAATAAATAAATAAATAAATAAATAAGCCATTGTAGCTGTGGTGAAGTGGCCATGAGGAACCAGCCCCCTCTCACTTCCACCACCTCCAGAGCCTGCTGTTGCATAACAATCTGAAGACCAGGTTAAATCAGGATGGAGAGCAATAGGACTGATCCACTGTGCCAGCAAGACCTGTGCCTGCTCCTTGGTTTGTCTGCTTTGCCTTGTCCTAACCCACATTGCTGGTTTTGATATTTCAACCTTCTTATTGGGATGCTTGCAGAATTCAGAACCTCCACAATGAACAGACCTGACCCACACACCTCCCAGACTACTGTGCAGACTAGAACACAGATATCCTACAGATTGTGGAGTTTTGCAAAATACTGCAATGTAATTCTCAGCTCAAAGCTTGCACCAAGCTACACAGGAATGCATACATTTAGGACAATTTAGGAATTAGAATAAGAAAATATGTAATATTTAAATATTTATTATTTTTGTTTCAATTTTTAAAGCAAAAATCCCATTGATATGAAAACAGGAGGCAAAAGGAATTATGAAAGGAACGCATGTGCAAAGAGACGCTGACTGGAATTTGACCTCTCTCGCTGCCTGCCTTCAGATTTGGAAACACTTTCCCTCATCCATTATGAAGGGAGCTCTCTTAGCCCTAAAAAGCTTGCCTCATCGGGCTCAGTTGACAACTGGCTCCAGAACTTTCATTCTTGAGCCAATTGCTTCCAACTTTGGACTGTGAGACTCCACTGTTACCCTGTTGCTTCAAGGTTATCCCCGCTGCTCTCACACTGGCCACCTTGAGATCTTTTCCTAAAAAAGATTTATGGAAAATTAATGTTAGCTATGCAAAAGGGTTGACCTGAGCTTCTGGAACCATGATTTGCATACCTGACGCAGAAGTCACAGCAAAAAGCAGTAATGAAAATTTTGACCTGCCACTTCATTATTTCTTCACTAATTTTTCCAAGCAGCTTAGATTAAAATGGTTCCATGACAAAATGTGCTGGCTATGTGACAAAAGCATAAAGAGGAGCAGTCAATAAATGCCACTTCTCCATATACTTTTATTGTGGTCTGAAGGCTTAATAGTCTTCTCCTAAGACAGACACAAAAGCTATCAAAAACTGCAATAGCTTTGGCTCCTCAGTTTTCAACTTTATCTGGACTGTTCAGATTAATGAGGATGTGCATTAATCCAACACCTGGAGGAAAATGACACCTAGCCGCAATTTCTGGCACAAAGCAGTATCCTAAGCAAGGTATTATGCTCATATTGAAAACAACTGAAGGCGATTGCTGCAAGCTACAGCCTTCAAGCTATGTTTCATTTTCGAGAACAACTCCGAGCAGATTGACAAGCTATGAGTAGCGTCTCTTAGACACTGAGTCTAGCTGAAGAACAACAAGCAGCTCAAGGTTGATCAAAACTACCATAGTTTTCCGTGTACAACACGGCCCCTATTTTGGGGGACTCAAACTTAACAAAAAGGGGGGGGAGATTCCCTGAAGTTGTTGCGCTTTTTGGGGGGAGGATTACCCGCAGTTGTTGAGCTTTTTAGGGGGGGTGCCAAGAGTTGCCCACCTGCTCTACCCATGTATAAGACGACCCCTAATTTTGAAAATGATTTTTGAATAAAAAAACATAGTCTTATACACGGAAAAGTGTACGGAAAAGTGTACATAAAGCAATCACAGCTACAAACAGTTCTTTACATCAACAAAACAAGTGATGACAAAAAGATACAACCTTCAGCACTGTGTTTTGACTCTGGTACTAACATTTTTCATTTGCTACTTACATACATTTTAACAGATTTTTATGGGGATGTGAGTTCACATTTCAGCTTGATATGAATTCGTAAAAGGATGTTATAGAATAATGAAATGTTGTGTGTGTGTGTGTGTATCAGTGGTTGCACACATGCCAAACACATGCAAATGGAGAGCTGCCTGTACTCCCAAAGAGAAGAAGGTAGAGCGCTGGACAACCCCTAGTATGGGAGGTCTTATGGGCCTTTTAGACACCAAGAATACAGCACAAGACTTTGCCAGCTTTTTTCTGCAACCTAATCCAAGGGATGTGGGTTGGCATGGCATGTCCCCATCACCACACCTATAAAGAGCCACACAATCAGGTTGGAATGGGCTAAGCAAGCCTTTCTTTCACTTCTGTATTCCAAAGGTGGTCTTTCAATGAAAAATCCCTGGTGACTTATAACAATTTATCTGAAACTTTAAATGAGATTTATTTGAGAGAGATATTTGGATTCTTAGATAACACAAAGCAGATGGAGTAAACCAATAATAGAACTACAGTTTTTAAACTACTCTGCTCTTGTCCCTTCCCCCCACCTTTCCTGCTCTGCCGTTTCCCGTCTCATGAAACACTTCACCAAACAAAGCCTTTACACCATCTAATAAGAGTCCCAAGACAGCAAGCCGCAAATACATCCATCACAGAATTTCTGAATTTGACATTCTTAGCTCACGTCCCCATTGCACAGAAGGCTTGGAAAGGAAGTCTGATTGGGAAGTTGGCAGGTGAGATTCTGAAATAATTAAAGAAGGACTTAGGTTTCAGGGTGGGCAACCTACCAAAGGGGAGATTGGTTAATTGATGGCCTATGCACACAGCTAATGTGGAACAACGAAGATACAGTTCTCTACCTCGAGAATCTACATTTGGATTTGTGGAAGGCTTCAGGGTAGGGAAGACAGAGCAGCAAGAGCAAATGGGAGTGAATAATCCGCACACTCCTTGAGTGATTTCACCTGCTGGGCATGATCCTTGAACTACAGTAAGTGGATGGACCATGGAAAGATGTGTGTTGGTGTGCATGCGCAGGGAAGCCACTGACTTTTGTGGGAGGTAGAGTGCAGCTTACAGTGAAAAGCAAAAGTGACACATGCTGCTCTGCTCCCTTTTGCCTCTGGTCTACCTCATCAGTCACATGTGGCCCCCAGAAAATTGCCCTCAGGCTAGAAAAGATGACTCACTCCTGGAGGACAGCAGCCTCAATTGTGTACTCCGTAAAAAAAAAAAAAAAAAAAAAAACCACTGGAAAAGTATTGCTACTATTGTTAAATCGCTTGACATAAAGTAATTCAAGAGCTACGCAATAAAAGTTACACTAACAATTGCAAGCAACACAAGGCAGACTTCAGCCATGTGCCCAAGTTGCCTTCTGCTTAAACAGCAATACAAAATGGAAAGCTATAGCTAAACAAGCTGTCTGAGCCCAATATAATGCAGTTTCTGGCCCTTATTTGCTTGGCATAACAGCAGCAACACCGATGAACATCCTCAGGTGTTCCCCTTCAGTCACTCAGCTGCTATTCCCTTTGCATCCACAGAAAGGGATTCCCATTACATCAGGAGTCAGGTTGGACTAGAAGAGCTGCAGGAAGCTGGCCTTCTACAGTCATACTTCGGGTTGAATACACTTCAGGTTGAGCACTTTCGGGTTGCGCTCCGCAGCGACCTGGAAGTAACAGAACGCATTACTTCCGGGTTTCGCTGCCCGCGCATGCGCAGACGGACAAAATGGCGTCATGTGCATGAGCGGAAGTGGCGAATCTCAACTCGCGTACACACAGACGCGGGTTGCGTTCACTTCAGGATGCGAACAGGGCTCCGGAACGGATCCCGTTCGCATCCTGAGGTACCACTGTACTTACAACTGCTCGTACCGTTGAATGATGAATCATGACAGCATCAGGCCAGCAGGCATCCTTGTTCACAGAAGACGATGTGATAAGATTTTTGCCAATTCCCCTTTCTCCTTTAACAACCCCCCCCCCCAAATAATCTGTTTTGGATGATTTGGGGAAATAAGGGAAAGTCATCTCCCTTCCTCTTCTGTGAGCAGAAACTTCCCACTGGCTCAACAGCTCTTGCAATTATGCAGCAACGCAATCAGACATCACCCCGAGACTTCCTCCACTCAATAGCATCATATATAACAAGATGTACAGAGACTGGAGAAAAAGAGATTTGTGGATGTTTATGTCCGTAAAGATGTTGTCAGACTGAGCAAAAGTTATGTATGGGTTGTAAACATTTATCTCTGTTGCTGCATTTGTAGAATATCAGTTTGCTACAAATCCTGCAGACTTGAGAGTTATAGCCTTTCGAGTATCTTTTCAAAACATGCTGGGCTAGGAAATGCAATGAAATTCCCATGAGAAGCCTTTCAAAGCTAGAATAGTTCCCTTAATATGTCCTTTGTATCTTCGAGTAGCCAGTACAAACTCACTATATTTCATTTCATCTAATCATTTCCAACATGTTTGCAAAAATATCAGTCTCTAATGCCCCATGAAAACCTCCAGCAGAGTCAAGTTCTTCAAGGTGGAGAAACATTCATTTATATTCCATGTTCAGAACACCTTTGGTTTATGTGAAAAATAAGGACTCTTTAAAAAAAACCACTTGTGTACTAAAAAGCATAGGACCAACCTTCAGCTCTAAAATGTGCTAACTGGAAAACAGTCTAGAATCTCACGTATTACAACCCAGCCTCCCATGCAGTCACATTTTACTTACATTAGACACAGGATAGAAATGGCAGGATCAATGTGAGTTTCTCTTACGCACACACACAGATAGAGAAGCAGCCCCAGAAGCAAACAGCACACAACACAGAAGCATCCCCGCCCCCCCCCGCCCCCCGCCTACAGACTTCTGTGGGTATCTGCCAGCTCAGTTCAGCAGTGACCATTTTTCCCTTGGGAAGGAAACTCAACAAACAGACATGTGCTCATAACTTGCCCTTAATTAAATGGTTGATTAAAATGGGATTTTTGAAACCTCAGAACATTACGAAGACACAACAGATTTTCAACAGATCAGTGGAGCGCACGCCACTGCAATATTTGTGAATGTTTGACAAAGCCCAAAGCAATGGAAGGAGAAATTGAAGGTGGTTATTATAATGGCCACAATCAGAAGATGCCCTGAACCTCAAAGCAAAAATTTAAAACTGCTGCAATCCAGCCATTCTTCACTGGACTGTTCTGAATTTAGGCCAGATTATACCTTTCACCAAGTGGATTCTCCTTGTCAAAGACAAGCCATCCCATTCGTATAACAAATTGAATTTGCAGGCTCTGCAATGGCCAGAGACTGAAAAAGTCAGCTGCCTCATCTATACTGCCCTTCCTTTTAATGTATAAATATAAACGCCTGTTTTCAATAATCCATCCTGATCTCTTAACATTCAGTCAAATTAAATATATACACTATTTGTTCAAACTTCTGCTGTCTTAAAGGATTTGAATGAAGCAGGCTGGGCACATGCTTCATGACTGAAGGGTTAAGGAAGCAATCAACTATGTTAACTAGTGCAAATGCAAAAATGTTATGTTTTATTTCATACATGATTTATAATACTTATGGATTATGATTCAGACTTAATGCTCGCTGAGGTGGTAAATCTGTGTATGGGCTGCCACATTTCCTACATCAAATGGGGGTTCTTATAACTGAATGCCCCTCCAAACAAAAGTGACCCCCCAAGTGTCAGGGGAAAGGGTCCTAACCTAATGTTCTCACTTACATTCTAAACTTCCACACATGAAGAATATCTGCATATCAAGGCTATTTCCAGGTAACTTGGTTTTGTGCTATTCTGCACACCATCGCTGTAGCATGAATCACTGATTTTGAACATGTAAGCATGAACACTTAATTTTGTATATGTATACAGCCTGATGGTTGCCAGGGGGTGATTTACAACAAAACAGAATAAAATCAAAACCGTATTTGGGGGGGGGGGGGATCACACAACCAATTTTTAAATCACAAAGCAATTAATAAGAGCAGCAATTTAGACAGAAGTATACAGCAAAATTCATAACTTATAAGTTCTGGGAGAATAAAAAGGTCTTTGCCTGGCATCCAAAAGGCAGCAGGGCATGCCTCTCGAAGAGGGAAGGAAGAGCATTAATGGGGTACCATTGCTGAAAGGATTGCTTTCCGGGTCCCCACCCACCCCACCTCAAATGCTGTGGCTTGGGTTTGAACGCGGGAGACCCAGCAGTCTGGGTAGTCTTGGCATGTCTGCTACATGCTAATCTTTCTCAAAGTTTTTACAGAGGTATAAAGAGCAGAAGATGTGTTGTAATCTTGCCCTTTGGGTAGATGAGAAGGTACAGTGGTGCCTCGCAAGACGAAATTAATTCGTTCCGCAAGTTTTTTTCTTCTTGCGAGTTTTTCGTCTTGCGATGCACGGTTTCCCATAGGAATGCATTGAAAATCAATTAATGCGTTCCTATGGAAACCGACTTCAGACCAGGTCCGGGGACAGTCTGTCCCCCGACCTCTTCTGAAGGCTGCGGGGGGGGGGGGGACAAGGGCTTTTCTTCCCACCCCCAGCATTTTAAAAAAACCCGGGACAGCGGAGGGCTTCTCCGCTGTCTGGGGCGATCTTAAAATGCTGGCGGGCGGCATTTTAAAATCGCCCCGGGACAGCGGAGGACTTCTCCGCTGTCCGGGGCGATTTAAAAGCCCCTGGGAAGGCAGGCAGGGGGGACAAAGACTTTTGCCCCCCGCCAGCCTTCAGAAGAGGTCCTGGACCTCTTCTGAAGGCTGGCGGGGGGCGAAAGTCTTTGTCCCCCCTGCCTGCCTTTAAAAGCCCTCCCGGGAGAGCGGAGAAACGCGCTGCATTTCTCCGCTCTCCCGGGAAGGCAGGCAGGGGGGACAAAGACATTTGCCCCCCGCCCTCCTTCAGAAGAGGTCCAGGACCTCTTCTGAAGGCTGGCGGGGGCGAAAGTCTTTGCTCCCCCCCGCCTGCCTTCAAAAGCTGTCCGGCCAAGGCTTCGCGGACCTCTCCGCAAGCAGCGGCAGCGCTGCCGCTGCTTGCGGAGAGTTGCCGGCATGCCGAAGCCTGCGCGCGCTGAGATCAGTGCGCCCAGGCTTCGCGGACCTCTCCTGCCTTCAAAAGCCGTCTGGGATAGCGGGAAGCGCTTCCCTGCTATCCCGGACTGCTTTTAAAATGCTGGCGGTGGGGAGCAAAGCCTTTCGGCCCCCGCCAGCCTTCCTGGACCTCTTCTGAAGGCCGGAGTGGGGGGGAAAGGCTTTGCTCCCCACCGCTAGCATTTAAAAGAGGTCCCCGGAGATTTCCCTATGGGCTTTTGTCTTGCGAAGCAAGCCCATAGGGAAATTCGTTTTGCGAAGCGCCTCCAAAACGGAAAACCCTTTCGTCTAGCGGGTTTTCCGTCTTGCGAGGCGTTCGTCTTGCGGGGTACCACTGTAATGTAAATTAAAGAAAAATATTGTTAATAATATCACATACAAAACCAGAAAAATATACCCTCGCTGGAAGACGAAAGACATCTCAAGTTCCATAAGGTAATATGTTTGACTTTCCTAATCCCTCTTAATTCAAATGTATAAAGTTTAAGGATAGAGTTAGTACAATCACTGGCTAGTTTCAGCTTTGGGGGTTTTTGCATTAGCCTTTGACAAATGCCAGGTGACCCACCTTACTGAGGGGGGGGGATTGCCTTCCCTCATTTACGAGCCCCTTTCAGTTTTGACTTCCCTTCTTTAAACCTGGACACATTTCATTTTTAATCCACTAATGTTTGTTCATTTCAGTGAGTCATTGGAAAGCAATGAGGGAGACAGTTCTTGCTGTCCGGCTGGCTGCAACGCGCTCCTGCAGCTGGCAAGAAATTCCTTGATGGTTGCCTAAAAGGCACTTTTAAGACATTCTACTGAATTCCAAAAACGATACTTCAAGCAGAGATACTTTGCAATGCATTCCATCTTCTTGGCCTGCAAAATCTTCTGACAGTTAAATGAGAATCACAGCTTGATTTCAGCAACCTGATAGGCCTCAATCAGATCTTCGGATACCAAATGTTGAGGCACTTGTGCTTCTTTCCATCTCCAACCTGTGCCATTTCCCATATAATCCTGAATCTCCTTAGAAATCTCAACACTAAAGAAAATATTTGCCACCACTGGCACATGATGTCTGTGGCCAGCACTGGGAAGACTAAAGAAATGAACACAGGAGACTGGAACTGAGTTGAATTAGGCCACAACTTTAGTGATTAAAGGTAAGAGTATGTTTGGTTGAGAAGAAGAAGAAGAAGAGTTTGGATTTGATATCCCGCCTTTCACTCCCTTTAAGGAGTCTCAAAGCGGCTCACATTCTCCTTTCCCTTCTTCCCCCACAACAAACACTCTGTGAGGTGAGTGGGGCTGAGAGACTTCAGAGAAGTGTGACTGGCCCAAGGTCACCCAGCAGCTGCAGGTGGAGGAGCGGAGACACGAACCCGGTTCCCCAGATTACGAGACTACCGCTCTTAACCACTACACCACACTGGCTCTTGAGGCACCAGACATGCATCCGGCATCTGGCAAGCTGCCTGATAGGAACCCAGCAGGGTTAATCCTGTGCTGACGAGTCACTGCCGACATGGATCAGGTGCCACGACCCCGCACAGGTGCTTTGGTCAACCAGTAGACTCCCAGATAGAGTCACACACACACTTTAACAGGGTACCCGCATTATCCAGCCCAATGCCTTATCTGGCAGAGTTGTGACGGTTCTCATTAGGAGGCAAAAACTTGAAAACCAGCCCATTTGCTTGCAGGACAAAATTCCTTCCTGGCCCCGAATATGGCGACCAAGTAAACCATAGCAAGGTCCTTGCACCAACTTGCCTGCTCCCCCACTGAGTGGGTGGGTGGTAAATCCCACACCAGCCAGCAAAGAGGGCGCTCTGCCCACCCAAGCCCCTTCTAAATACAGCAGAAGTGGGCACGACCCATGGCTGGAGGAGGGTGGCATCAAGGGACTAGCCCTCTCCCAGCCTCCTGAAACTGCCACTCTCCCAGAGTCTCATCTGAATGAATTTGCTTAGGCTTTTCATAATGAAAAACAAACTAATGTAAACAAAATTTAAAAAACAAAAACAGGCAAACAGGCAAACAGGCTGGGGCAGTTGAACCTCCTTGCTGACATCAGCAAGACCGTAACCTGCACATGGGACACTCTGTCCTCACACCAACTAGACTAGAAGGAACTCAAGGATGTGCTCATTCACTAGGGGAACATGTGATGACAAAGGGATAACATGAAGAAGAGGGCAATAAGATCTACAAATTTATAAACCAAGCCAGATAAATTACAACTGAAATAAAGATTTCCTAAAACTTTACACATCGTCTTACAAATGTAATTTAAATGCATCCAAAAACACTGCATAACATGGTCATAGAACTGTAGCGCTGACCCTGAGGGTTATCCAATCTCTGCAATGCAGGGATCTCAACTAAAACATCCATGGCAGATGACCATCCAACCTCTGCTTTAAAACCTCCCAGGAAGGCAAGTCCACCATCTTCCAAGGGAGGCTGTTTTGCTGCCAAACAGCTCACACCATCACAAAGTTCTTTCTGATATTTAGTCAGAATCTCCTTTTTGGTAACTTCAAGCCATGGGTTCGGGTCCTGGCCTCCAGAACAGGAGAAAACAAGCATGTTCCACCCTCCATTTGGCGGTCCTTTTGATATTTGAAGATGACTCTCCTATCTCCTCGCAGCCTCCTCTTCTCCAGGCTACGCATCCCCAACTCCCTCCACCGTGGTCAACGTAATGTAACCGTCTTCTTAATGGCTGGTGTAGCAACAAGGCATGTAAACGGTAAGCATCCGGTTGTGTCCCTGCTTCAAATCTCTGCCTGTGTTAGGGCTGAAGGTGGTTTGCCCAAATCTAGAGATGGACAGAATCTCCTCAAGTCCAGGGTCCCTCAGGTCACTGACTGAAGCTGCAGAAGCTGAAGCCTGAGCTGCAGCACCCAGAAAGCGCTGCTCTGTTTAACAGGCAAAGTCAGAAGGCCAGCTGCCCATTCATTTCAATTGCGTTTGTGCAAGAATACAAGTTACAGTAAATGCCTCTAAACAAAGCCCATTGAAACAAATGGAACACTGTATGTTTGTGAGTGTATTTGCGTACACAATAAAGTAACAGAAAAAGAAACGAATGAAAATCAATGCATTGCTGCAGCTGACCATTAATATTTGTCTTTGTCTTTTACCATACTTCTGCAATCTTTCAGAAATTCATGGAGGAAAAATGCGCAGCGTAATTATATTTGATACCTGCTTAGTTATCAGTGGAAGACTATGACCTACGGCTATTACACCTTTACAAGTAACCATAGAATAAATTAAAGGGATTTATCAATTTGTGACAATATTTCCCTGTGAAAAAAATGTCAAATACATCCACTCTACATCTCTTTAGGACTTTCTGCATATTAGCCATTGCCTTGCTTTAAAATACTATTTGAAATTAAAGAGGGATGTAGAAAACAAAGCAGACTATGGTGTGAGCAGGCCCCCTTCCAGATTATTCTATGACTCAGCTAGCTGATCTGCTGACCCAAAAGGAGAATTCTTCTATCACTTGACCAAAATTCTAATAATTAGCTCTTTATAATGTTAGAGACATCACATGGGATGTTTTAAAGGGCAGTCATCAGACTGGCATGCCTTGTCCAGTACCCATTTGTTTCAATAGGGTTTGTGCAGAAGACTTTCCCATATGATTGTGCCCTACTTAAAATACATAATTATTTCTATCTATGTTCTCTAAAAATGTTCTTTGGGAATGTTGGATTTTCAAGTAGAGATCTGTAGCCTTTGCACTGGATGTTTTCCCAACTGGATCAAGGAGTCTTAAGTGTCAATTCTTGAAATCCGTGACCTTTTTCCCCCCTCCTTCACATTCCTGGCAAAATAATATGGCCCTCTCAAAACCAGCAAGAATCAATTTCATACAAAAGCTTACCTGGTCCCATGGACAGATTATTCCACCAAAACACATGAAGAGATATCCCATGGCAACCAGACACACCCAAACGACCAAAGAGAAAACACGAAGGAACTTCTTGAATAATGGTTCTATACAGGCAAGGATAAATATGGTGAAGAAAATTGCCAGGGCTGTTGGAACAGTTACTAAGAAGGCCACATGGTCCTCCGTTTCCTGAAAACAAGAAGAAAGGAAAGCTTACTACTTAACCCATGCAACAGGAAACCAACATTTTGCTTTCATTACAGTGGTACCTCTAGTTACGAACTTAATTCGTTCCGGAGGTCCATTCTTAACCTGAAACTGTTCTTAACTAGAGGCATGCTTTTGCTAATGGGGCCTCTTGCTGCCGCTGCGCCGCCGGCACACAATTTCCATTCTCATCCTGGGGCAAGTTCTCAACTTGAGGTAACTCTTCCAGGTCAGCGGTGTTTTTAACCTGAAGAATTTGTAACCTGAGGCGTTTGTAACTCAAGATACCACTGTATTATGAATCAAGGAACCACCAGATTTGCCAATTCATATCAATTGCCTAATTAAGTGCAAGACTTACAAAACCTGGAATTAAGTTTTCAAGAGCAAACTATTCTCTGATTAAATCAAGAGGTGGAGAATGACAAGGTGTACTGATTTGGTGAGAGCAATTTAAGTCACTGAGGAGGGAGGAGCAATTTTGTAATTCATAGAAAAACTTGTAATTATTTCCTGGTTGCTTGAACAATTAAAAACATATCAGTTTGCAACTAATAGTGCATAGCTGTCAACTTTCAGATTTGAAAATAAGGGATCAGCAGCCTCACCTGTCCCGGGGACAGTCTACAGGATATCTAACAATCCGAGATAGCAGCGGGAAGCAGCGGGAAACAGCGCTAGAATAAGGGAATTTCCCGCAAAAAAAGGGAAGATTGACAGCTACGTAATAGTGCAATCCTGTATTTGCATGCTCAGAAGCAAGTCCTACTATGTTCAATACATGTTACTCCCAGGCCATTTCTATACAACTTCTTTATTTAACAATCATCCTGATTTTGTTTCCAAAAATTTTTGCAGGAAGGTCGAATTGTGTCAGCTATTTATTAAGCACTCATCCTGGTTTGTTTGCAGAGAGGTTATACATCAAGCAATTGTTATCTCACACTTGCCGGCATTTTCTCCCATTATTGCTTGATTTACCACAAAAAGTAGCAGAAGGGGGGATGTGCTTGTTGCACAAGAACACCAAATCAGCTTTAACGGAACAACCTGCTTCTCTGCCCCAAATTCACTCAAATCTCTGCCATTGTTTAAAACTGCCATTTTAAAACCTGCCTTCATTTTTGCTCCCTCCCCCACCCCGACTTCATGCAAATCCAGGATTGTGATGATGCACTACAAACCCTCCCATGGGGGCTGCGTGATGACAGCCTTAGATTTTTCTGTGTATAGGAAATCACAGAAAAGCAGACTAACTCATCAGTGTTTGATAGTTTCATATGGGTTCACTAATTTCCCACTGATCCCTCCTGGAGTCAGTTTTTTGGAAGCTGCTGTGGTGAAAGAGATGCACTGCTTTTGATCTAAGCCATTTCTTCCATATGTATTACCTGCACTGTTTCTGTCAGGTTTTTAAAATACCAGCTCTTAAACCATCTGAACCCAGAACCTTAGTGTTTCAATTGAGTTAACCACTTCTTCTGATAAACTAATCCATAAATTCATTGACCATCACTTGAATGTGGAATTAATATAATCCATTTAGGAAATTATTAATATAACTCTGTCTTTTATGAATATATAATGATTCTCAGTAATCAAATTCCTCTACAGTTCTTTGTCTAGAATAATCTTTTTACCGTCACATCCAATCTTCCGTATTTTTATTTATTTATTTGCTCATTTAGAGGCAAGTACGGTAGTTTTCTTGAGCTCCCTCTGCTTTCAAAAGTACTTTAATTTAATGTACAGTATATTTCTGCAAACTAAGTAGGGATCTTTAACGTCCAATATTCACCAAATATTGTTTGCACTAACCCCCCCCCCCGAAATGCTTATTTCATTGTGCTTAGGGCTGCAATTATATACTCTGGGAGTTGACATACATAGGATTGCATTGTAACTGTTTATTTCTATTATCTTACCAGATAGTATAATTTTTGCATACAAAGACTTATAACCACATAGGAAGCAAGCGTCCTCAATCTTTCCACTTTCTAGAACAGCCTTTCCTACTCCTGATGTTGTAGACTACAACTCCCATCAACACCAGTCAGCATAAGCCAGCATACACACAGCATGGCCGTGCTAGTTTGGGATGATGGGAAGTGTAGGGCACAATAGCTGGAGGGCACTGGATTGGGAAAAACTGTTTCAGAAGTTAGCAGACCCTGCATCCTCTCTTAAATAACAGAATAGGTTAAGCATGGCAGAGCACAAGAGCTTGAGAACTCTACAGGGCAAGTTAAGCAGAGGTAGGGTGGCCATCTGTCATGGATGCTTTAGTTGAGATGTCTGCATTGCAAGGGGGTTGAACTAGATGACCCTTGGGATCCCTTCCAATGCTACAATTCTAGGACTCTATTACTGTAAGTCTGTGCTGCTTACTTAGAAAGGGCAAGCCCCACTAATGGGGCGTGTTTCAAGGAATGTGTGTCTATGACAGCGGCCTAATTCAGCCAAACTTCATGCAATTCATGTTTCATGGTGAAAACACTGAAAAGAGATCATATACTTTTGCATCATATTTAATTTATTTGTTTATGAATCTTATACACAGATAGCTTGTGGGACCAGTGAAAGACACCACAGTTTGCTTTGCAACCTCCTGAGTAAAGGATGTCATGCAAAGCACTGGGGGCAAGAATGGCTCAGTTTTATATTTCCTTGCTCCAATTACAAGCAGACCCTGACTTGGGCAATACTCTTAAGCCAGGGATCTGTGGCAGAATAAGCACGTCCACTGCAACCATTGAAGGGGAAGACTGTCCTGCGCATACCTGTCTATGGGCATCAAAGCATCTGGCCGACCACTCTCAGAAAGACCAGGCTGAATGAGGCAGACCTTCCATCTGATCCAGGAAGGCTCTTATAAATATTGACTTGGCTTGCTCACTAGGCAGCCTCTGCTTGTCCTGCCAGCAGGGGAACGTTCCCACTTTACGGGGCTGAATAAGCTCCACTGCTACGTGGTAAAAAAGAGAACTTAAAACCCCTATGACCTCTCATCTTAACAGTAAGCCTTCTATCCATTCCTTCCAAAAAGTTACTAGGATATCCCCCTGAACGTGAAGCCACTCGGCCTGGGCTGCTTCAAAAAACGAAGCTGGATGTTACTCAACTTGGCAATTGTATTAGAAATATGGCATACAAATGAGTTAGTGAAGCTGTTTAAAGCACCACTGATTTCAGTGGGAGACAGGTATGCTTACTTTAACTTCCCCTCTGAAACAGTGGCCATCACAATGTTCATGCCTCCTCACATCTAAAATAATAACTGTCAGTATTAGGCAAAGTCTAAGTCCAGGCACACTTGCACACCTCTGCTTCCAGGAAAAAACAGCCTTTATTTTACTGTTTCATCATGCCAAGAAACCATGCCCTCCAGCTATTAAGCAAGTATTTTAAAAATCCTAATTAGAATTACTGTATATTTGATCAAGTGTTACTAAATCTATGCATTATTCAATAAATTTAATGGGAGCAATAAATAGTACTGATTTCAAAGAATATTATAAAAAAGCAGACAAAAATGCATGAGGTTTCATCTTATACCACAGCAAAATAAAACAATATCCATTAAAAATATTTCTCTATAATTCTGTATTTAGGAACCCAAATCCGCCGTGGAGTCCCTAAGAGGGCTGGATGGCGCCTTGTCCGCCTCCTTCCAGCAACACCTGCAGCCAAGCTGGTGCCAAACATATCGCCCTGCTTTCCTTTCCTTGTGTGTACTCTTGCCATCTGGCCAGCCCAGAACCCCCATACACACTGCCCAGGCTTGCACCCCAGAGAGGTCACTTTGGTGCTGCTGATGCTGTGGTTTGACTTAACCCCCAGAGGCGCCTGCCATAGTCTCTCAAGACAGATGGATGTGAACAAAAAAACCTACCCAATGCTACTTCCACCAAGTTGTGATAATGAAGATGAGACATCTAACAAAACTGCAGCTACCCACCCACAGAAAGGCGAAAAACCTTTGAATCCAGGGCCAGTTGCAGTTGGGAGTAAAACTCTTTTCCAGCACTGTTCACTAGTAGCCACTGCAAGCACGTGGGAGCCCCTATTTGCAGTGGGAGCCCCTAAACAGAGAAGGCTGAGGAAGTTTCCCCTACAGGAGGGGAGGAGAGGAAGGAGGAGGCTGGAGAATATGGAGGCCAGTCTTCTTAAAGGTGAGGTGCCAGGCCCCCCAAGATCCTGCAGGAAGATCCTCCTTCCTCTTTGGACAGGGTGGCAGCTGCATTGCCCCACAGACTGGCTGTTGAGTTTCTGAGGCAAAAGATACCCTCCCTCCTTTGCCTGTCTGTCAGCATCCCCTTTCAGATATGTGTGCTCAGTTTCAACTCCATACCAAGGAGGTGACAAGCAGATACAAATAAATTATTTTTAAATGATGGATGACTATGTGTTTTCATACTATTTTGTTTAATATCAACATTACAGAGAAACGGAATACGCAAAGCTAATCGCTGCAAAAGTGTCACACTTGGGAGGCTTACAAATTGTGTTTTTCTCTCTCCAGGGAAGCTTCTCCCTGCACCAGTTTCCAACAAGATGAAGAAGAGGCAGAAAAAGGGGAGAGGAAAATGATTGCAAAGTTCTACTTTATTCTCCTAATTCTCTTACTACAGACCAAAATGTATGCAAATCACTTATTGAACCCAAACACATTCGCTAGATGCAATCTAATAAAGGCTTTCAGAAGGATAAGAATGGGAAAGGCATTTGTTGTGGCGGAGCACTTGTTTCACATGCAGAAGCTACCAGGTTCTAATCCCCAACACATTCAGGTAGGGCTGGATATTGTGGAGAGCTGCTTCTGGGCAGCATAGACCATATTGTGCAAGATGGAGCAATGTCTAACTCAGGACAAGGCAGGTGCTTCTACTCTAGCCAAGTGGAAACAAATGACCACAGCTCAGCATGGAACTGAAGGTGCACCTACAACCTGCCTTGGAATTTTGTGTGCCACACACAGGTGCCAATACTGAAAGGGGTCCCTGAAGTTGTTGCAAAATCACAGGCCCACATTCCTACATCTTGTCCTGTTCTTAGTGTGGGCAACTGCTTCTGCTCTTCCAAACCCGCCTGAAATAACCCCCATCAAGTGAGCTTTCTCATTTTATTGCAGCTGTACCCCTTCTTTCAAGTTCTCCCACTTCATTCCCACCACAGCCACGCAAAGCAGCTTAGCAGCCCAAGGTCAAAAAGTCAACTTTGTGCTTGAGCAGGGATTTAACCCAAAGGCTTCCCAAACAAAGTCTGCCTACTAAATAATGCTGGGGGCCTTACTTTGCAATGAAGAGAATACAGTGGAATCCTTAATTCAAACTTAATTCATTCCGGAGGTCCGTTCTTAACCCGAAACCATTCTTAACCTGAGGCGCGCTTTCGCTAATGGGGCCTCCCGCTGCCGCCGCACGATTTCTGTTCTCATCCTGAGGTAAAGTTCTCAACCCGAGGTACTACTTCCGGGTTAGCCAAAGTGTTTGTAACCCGAAGCGTTTGTAACCTGAGGTGCCACTGTACAGGCTGCCATGCACCTCCTACCAATGGCAGAAAGCTAGGCACTCACACCGGGAAACTCCTTTGGGAAACCCAGCTGACACTTCCCTCTGCATCTTTAGGCAACAGGTAAAAACAGCAGGGTCCCGATGTGCCCTTGGTTCAGTGTGCTCCCACAACATGAAGGAGCCTGGCATTATTTATTTGCTTTCTGCGCTGATGTACCATTAGTGTTGCTTTGGTGCTTCTTTCTTTGTTCTCCTGTTGCTTTATTGAGATTTATGTTCTTTACGAACCTTTACGAACCTGTTATGGGAAAGTAAGGTGGGACTGAAATATTTTAATAAAACATGCTGCTGACTCATGTTTAACTGATTGACAACAAGCCCTGTACAGAATATGTCTCACAAGTGCTACTGCCCTAGCCAGTTAAACTCTTTCTTCCTAATTTGTAAGATTCCATACTCTTATTTTCTCTGCTCTTCAGGTTACTGAAAACCACCAATGCCAAAAGTGCCTTTCTCATGTCACTCAAAATATCTGTGCAAATTCTTTAGCGACTAGAGTTAAGACAAGCACGTGAAAAATTCTAGTTGTACTCCTGTAAATAATGGAATTGCAATCCAAGAATATGTCGTGTATGTGTAAACACCTAAGCCACCCAAAGAATGCCTCCCAGCATCAGACTGAGCAGCAGCTATCAGTTATTGAGAAGGGCCCAGAAGCCTCAGCCCAAGCTCCCTCTTGGGCCTTCTTGGTGGTGGCGCCCGCCCTGCGGAACGCCAGATGTCAAGGAAATAAACAACTATATTTTAGAAGACATCTGAAGGCAGCCCTGTTTAGGGAAGCTTTAATGTCTGATGTTTTATCGTGTTTTTAATATTCTGTTTGGAGCCACCCAGAGTAGCTGGGGGAACCCAGCCAGATGGGCAGGGTATAAACAAACAAACAAACATTATTATTATTATTACCCAGTCCATCCTTTAGAGAATTGGTAAGAACAAGAAATGAAAGATATTGGAGAGCGGAGAGGTAAAATTAATGGGAGGACATTAATGGGAGGACATTCTTACATTATATTGTTGATCAAGTTACTTTCTGAAACTCTTGCCTGATTGTTTTGCAACAGGGACACTTCCATTTGAGAAGTCCACATCCAGCATCCTGCAGAGAATATACTAAACTGGCCTCATATTTTTCTTGATCATTGTTATGGAAAGGCAGATTATGCTCTCAGCAACATAAAGCACATATGGAGAAAAGCAACTCTGGTTCTGTTATACTGCCTTGAAATGTACACTTGAATTTACAGGGGAATTAAGAAAATCAGGAAATCAGTGAATTCTTATTTATTCATAAAAAAATCAAGATTATAAACAAGCTGCCCAGATGGAAAGCAAGACACTTTTATTGCTTATTTATAGTAAGTAGTTCTTTAAATACAGACCTTGCCAACAAAGGTCCGTATAGTTAAAGCTATGGTTTTCCCAGGAGTGATGTATGGAAGTGAGAGCTGGACCGTAAAGAAGGCTGATCGCCAAAGAATGGATGCTTTTGAATTCTGGTGCTGGAGGAGACTCTTGAGAGTCCCATGGACTGCAAGAAGATCTATCCATTCTTAAGGAAATCAGCCCTGAGTGCTCACTGGAAGGACAGATCCTGAAGCTGAGGCTCCAAGACTTTGGCCACCTCATGAGAAGAGAAGACTCCCTGGAAAAGACCCTGATGTTGGGAAAGATGGAGGGCACAAGGAGAAGGGGACGACAGAGGATGAAATGGTTGGATAGTGTCTTTGAAGCTACCAGCATGAGTTTGACCAAACTGTGGGAGGCAGTGGAAGACAGGAGTGCCTGGCGTGCTCTGGTCCATGGGGTCACGAAGAGTCGGACACGACTAAACGACTACACAACAACAAAGTTCTTTTTAAAAAAAGTCAGGAGGAAATCATGGGTTATAAACAGAGTAGCCCTTGGCCACACATAAGCAGAAAATAAAAGTACACTTCTTTGTTAGTACTGTACAGTGGTACCTCGAGTTACAAACACTTCAGGTTATAGACTCCGCTAACCCTAACCCTAACCTTTACCTAGTCTGCATCACCATACCTGGCATTCTAGAAGGACATATTGAATAAATATTTATTTTTAATGGCCTGTTATATATTGTGGAGCATTTTGTGATATTTGTGTTGATATTTATAATCTGCACATTTATTTGAGGCAATCCAACTAAAATTAAAGCCGTTCTGATTTTAATCAGGAGGTTTGAGCTTAAACCCAGGCCCAAATGCCCAAATCCATTGCCAGCTGGAGTGTCCTTGCTATTTGTAAGCTGCATCTTATTTTTGAGACAAGAATGTTTTATTTCCTTTGGAACTGCCAGTGTTACATTTCTCAGAAAAATCAATGCACTCACAGATACATATCAGGAATGATATTATTACAGTAGACCATTTACTGCAAATTTCAAAAGCAACGCAGAAGAATAGTCTCATTATATAGGAATATGAAAATGCTGAATAATATGTTTCAATTTATGCAACAGATGTAATTGCAGGATTTACATTGCAAATAATTTTGCAAATTATGATATGAAAATTAGCATTATTATCATAACTTTTTATCTTTTATTACTATGTAACACCTATGGTCAGTCAGTGAATGAAAATGTAGTTTGCAATTTATAGATAATCAGCCGTTCTCTTTCATCTTTCTGATTACCACTTAGTAATTATGAATTCTCAGACACAGCAAAGATGCATTATTGTAAACAATAAAAGGAAAATTATACCTGATAAAATACTTGACCCTTGATAGTATCTAGGGTAAGAGAGACTAGAAGGTGGGGGGGGGGGGCTTTGAAGTATAAAACGTCCAGTGACCCAAAGGTTCTGGTTCAGCAGCCAATGGAAGATGAACACAAGGACAAATATTATGTCATAAAGCAAACTTCATGGATAAAACAGTAAGGGGCTAGTTCTTTCTCCCTCTCTAGATCCCATTTTTCACTGCTAGCCATTGGGAAATAAAGCCTCCTAAATACATTATAAATGAGCTTTCTCCCCCTTCCTATGGCATGCCTGGAATGCCAAAGACAAACTCAACTATAACATTCTTTCTGGTGGTGAGAGCAGTTCAGCAGTGGAAAGGACTCCCTTGGAAAGAGGCAGCCCCTGCTCTCTAGGAGGTTTTTAAGCAGAGGTTGGGTGGCCATCTGTCAGGATGCTTTAGCTGCAATTCCTGCACTGCAGCGGGTTGCACTATTCTATTTTTCTGTGATTCACAGCCTCTCTCTCAGCCTGCCCAGCCTCTGCCAATGCAAACGGTGGCTTCCATACCGCTCAAGAGCCCCTCAGTTCAGAGCTGCAGCCATGATGACACACTTACAGCGAGGAAAATGTTTAAACTAGCCTAAGCAGGTCTCAGATGCATAACAACATCAGGATCAAGGGGATTGTGCATTTTCAACACAGGCTCTTTAAATGCATTTCAGTTCTATGATGTCCACAATGGAAGCTTTGGATTTTGTAGGCAACACCCTCCCTCTAATTATTTTATGCACTGGACTTGAACATATCACAGAATATTTAGAGCAGGGTGATGGGAGTCTAATCTGAACAGAAATACTACTGCTCTAGCTTACCTCGAGCTATTTCACTGGCTTCAGTGTTTTTGATTTATATCTGCTCTGAAATTGACATAGCTCTGTATACCACAGAAACGTTTATAAACTTTGAAGGTCTATTAAAACTCAGAAAGTAACTTCCAATGGCTCATGGCCATTCCTAACCCAGGTGACCCACTTCTCCAGCAGAAACCTCCTTGACCAGAATGAATCCTTGACCCACCTTCCAATTTAACACCTCTGCAAAACCTTCTTAAAATGGGAGACGGGTGCAGAGGAAGTTTCTAGGCAGTTCCTCCATAACAGTCTGCTCCAAATGTGAAGCACTCAGATTCCCAACGGACTAACCACTATGGTAAAAATCAAGCACCCTTCCGGTTTACAAATGCATCCTCGTTGCAACAGAAAATACTGCTTTGGAGGTGTGAAGAGTCATCTTAGACTTCATACCAACAGTACAATTCTCACATCACCTCTGAGTGTCATAGAATCACATTTCTATTATCCTCTAGCACCTAGTCTTCTTGTATTTTGTTTTCACTGCCTATTTAATGTTGTTTCAATGGCATTTTATGCCTGACATATTATTGTGGATTTTACGTTTACATGAACATAATTGCCTTTTGTACATTGTCCTGCTATCAAACTGATGTAAAGTGGTTTTTATTTATATTACATATGCCTTCAAATGCAATGTTTTTGAACAGAGTCCGCTCATACATTCAATTTATTATTATTATTATTATTATTATTATTATTATTATTATTTATTACTTATACCCTGCCCACCTGGCCATGCCTCCCCAGCCACTCTGGGCGGCTTCCAACAGGGGATTTAAAACACAATAAAACATCAAACTCTAAAAACGTCCCTAAACAGGGCCGTCCAAATCATCAAGTATGCAGTAATCTTATTTTATAAAATGAGGGTGGGATGGGGAAGAATCAGATTTTATTTGCATATTAGTGAGAAACTATTTAACTTGTACTTCTGGAAACAATATGTGAACCAAAACTGAAGGCATCCTTCAGAAATTAGCACTTCTCCAAATTTTGCAATGTGTACAAAAATGCATAAATTAGGGAGGAGTGATTGCATGAGAATACATATATGTGATTGAAAAAAACATAAATGCATGTATTGTATTACAGAAAATTGCTTGCAAAAATGTGTATACTGTATTAGTCAAAACTGCATACCAAAAGGTGTTCATTAGGAAAAAATAACAATAAAATGCAGAGAAATTTTCATGGGGATTTAAAAAACAAAATTCCCAAATTGTTGCAAAAAGGTGGAAAATGTGAAAAACTGATAGAAACCAAAGCTGACATCCATGCTTAAATCAGCCAAAACTTATCTGCTTCCAGAGTTCAATAAATCAGAATAGAAATGTATAAAACAGGAGGTCACTTTTGAAGTTACCAAATGATAAACAGTTCTAAGGCTAAGGATAGGACATAGCTTAGTGGCAGAGCACATGGTTTCAATGCAGAAGGTGCTAGCCTGAGCGAGTCACCCTGAGAGTTGCAACCTGGAAATCTGCTCTGTGCCTTTAAATTCCCCACTGAATCAGGCAGTCAGTGATGAGGCAGCCATGTCTTCTCCCACCTAGTTTCCACAATTGGTTTGCCTACTCTCCTCCAAAGCAGGGGAATATGCCAGGGATGTGGAGAAGGATAGGCAAAAAAGGAGTGTGTGAGAGTTTCTTTGTGAGCGCAGAGAATGGGTAGGAAAATCCTCATTTATTCCAACTCTCGATTCAGGGAGAAATTAATAAGCTGTAAGTGCAGCTCTTCCGTGTGACATTCATTGATAAGCAAGATTGCAGCTCACAGTGGTTCACATCATTACATTCTGAACATGGAAATACTTCACAAGAATGGAAATCTCTTTGACTAACTGCGGCAATCAGGAGGAAAAAAGGAGCATTTTGGCTGAGTGTATGGGCTACACCCGATTACGGTTTATTTCCCTGAACTTTAGACTGAGGGTGCAATCTGGCTCCTATACAGAAGTCAAGAGCAAAAACTCCCATAGATTTTAGTGGAGAAGAACTGGAGCCCTGGAACAAGCTAATAAGGAATTCGACAAATGGCACAAAGTTTTCCTCTGCTGAAAATTAGAGGGTTGTTAACTACAGTCAATCTTGCATGTGTAGCAAATGATGTGAGCAACAGACTACCTTTTAACTGTTTGAAGCAAATGAAAAGCGTGGATAGCGAGTGGGACCTGTAACAAGCTGTTCCCGTGTGCGGTGCTCCTTATTCACTGTTCCACTCAGCCAGTCAGACCTTTTCTCTAGAATCCTCCATTCCATCCTGTTCCTGCCCACCCCCACCATCACTCAGCATTCTGTCCCATGGCGCCCCCCCCAGTCCTCCCTCCTCCTCCTCCTCTCCCCCCCCCCCGCCCCACACCATCTTTTCCTGAAGATTTTTCTCACTTCTGCAAACCTTGGGGTTTTCCCCAGCCTGCCCAAACTTCCTCCTGACTGTGGGTGCTGTCCTTTTTGCTACATTAGCAATGGCACTCATGCCCAAACATCAAAAATGGAGGGAGGTGGCTCCTTCAACTCCTGTTTTGAGGTGAAAACATTTAAGTGTTAGTTAAAGCTCTTTTGTAGCTTTAAAACCTTCACCTGAACAACAAATACCAATAAGGTTAATCTGTCAGCAGGAAGGAAAGCAAGCAAATGAATTAGAGGTATTAAATTTGGACTGCAAGCCTAAGCACACTTACTCGGCCAGAAACTCTGCTGAAATCTGCGGGATGTCTCCAAGTAGCTATGTCGAGGACTAGAGGCCTGGCAGTTTTATTCCACTTGTGATCCATGAACAGAATATTTAACTAAAAGGACCCAGCAGCCTTCCCAAGCAGGCACGTCCTCTGCTATTTACATGAATACATGCAAGTTGCCCAAGAGATTGCACAAAGTAATTTTGTGCTGAAACAGATCCGAAGGCAGTCACAATTCAAACCTGCTTTGAAAACACGAAACTGCTAGAAAGTGCAGGGGTTGGGGAGGCCAAGGAGAGTCTCTGCTTTGCCAGACACACCATGAGGTAACAATTGCAGCGGCTTATCTGAAATTAACTGCATCTCCTGAGGAGAAATGGGTTATGAAGTTATCTGCCAGTATAAAAAATGTAAAAGGAAAAACGCAGCAGAGGCTCTGGAGTACAGAAAAGAAGGGATAAATCCAGACCAGAACATTCCAAATAGCTGCACAACGGGATTACAGCAGAGTAGAACAATCCTTTTTTAAAAGCAACCTGAAAAAGCTGAGATGGAAGTAAGGCTACAATCCCTCACAAACTTTCCTTGGAGTAAATGCCACTGTATAAAGTGGGACTTCCTTGGGGTGGATCTGAGTGGGATCAGGCTGCCCGGCTAATCAACTGTGGTAGGTCGCAAAATGCATAAATTAAACGTGATCATAATGTCACTTGTGTTTCAAAGCAATACAGGCAGGGCTACGTTTGAATTTCTAATCACATGAAATGCTTTTTTACAAAACATTTCTCCATCGGCCCATAACCTCTGGATCGTGGTATTCCGGCAAGTTTGAGAGCTGCCAAATCTGTAAGCCATTTGCACCAAAATTGTCCAGAATTGAGGCTTCCCATTCATTAGAAACTCAAAGCTACAAAAATGTGTACCGTTATGTGTGAAACTGAATAATCATACCAACATATTTTTTGAAAAAATCAATAAAGCTCCAAATTAAAATCCAGCCCATTCATGTGACAATAAAACGAGACGATTTTTTTTAAAAAAAAATCATCGATGAAACTATTCACATACATACATATATATATGGAAGGAAAATAAGCTCTGCCTATGTTGGAAGCCTTCCTTTCTCTTTTGGAAAGTTGAGGGGGCCGGAGCCCAGCCTGCTCTCGGCTCCCCGGGGCGGCGGGGGAGAAGCCCCTCGCTCGGCCCTCCCTCGGACTCACCATCCCGGCGGCGGCGAAGAAGAAGACGGCCAGCAGCGCCAGGCAGGCGCCCAGCACGATGAGCAGCAGGAAGACGAGCAGCGGGTGCTGCTGGCTCAGGCAGTAGTACGACTCGTAGAGCCAGTCGCGGCCAGGGGCGCGCGGGCGGCGGCGGCGGCGGCAGCACAGGCGCAGCCGGCGGGGCCCCTCGGAGCCCTCCGGGGCCCCGCAGCCCTCGCCGCGCTCCGCCGGCTCCCGGTGCCTCCTCATGGCAAGCGGGCGCCGCCGATCTGGCCGGCCGGGCGTCGCCAGGGGCCGCCCCGCTCCTCAGGACGCCGCCGCCGCCCCCCGGCCGCCCCCGACGGCGCAGCGCCCCGGCCGCCTCCACATGCCGCGCCGGGAGCCCGAGGGCGCTCGCCTGCTGCTGCTGCTGCGGCTGCTGGCGGCGGCGTCCTGGCGGAGAGGCGAGCGGCCGAAGGCGCCCCAGCCAGTCCCCGAGTGGCGGCGGCGGCGGCGACGCGCGAGGAGAAGGCGGGCTCCGGCTCCGCCGCCCGCCCCCTGCCCGCCCCCCCCCCCCCGGCCGGCAGCCGCCTTGGGCGCGGGAGCGCGCGCTCCGCCGCCGGGAAGGCCGCGCGGCACTGCCGGGGTTGGACTAGATGACCCCGGGGAGCCCTTCCAAGGCCACGGTTCTCTGAGGTGGGCGCTGCACTTGGCGACGGGGGGTCTGAGCGTGTGCAGAGGGCAGCTGGGCGGTGGGCGCAAGTGGATCCATTCCGGACGCCGACAGCCAGGACAAGGACTTCGCGGGTTCGATGTGTTATAGAAACGGGAGAGAGTGGAAAGGGATCCCGGGGGACATCTAGTCCAACCCGCCGGAACGCAAAAATCTTTTGCCCAACGTGGGGCTCATGCTTTACTGACTGAGCTCTCCTTCAGCTGCGACGCGTGAAATGGGTCGCCTTGCGCCGAAACCATCAGTGCCGAAGCTTCCTCGGCGGCGCCTCGGAGCGCACGGGTCGGAAGTGGGGCAAGGCGCCGGGCTTCCCGCAACTAGATCCACGCCCCAAGCAGGGCAACCCTAGGCAATCGCAAGAAAGTCCCTGGGGCTTACTCCAGAGTAAGTGAGTACAGGCGTGCAGCCCAAGTGCCATTTGCTTGGGTGACAGTTGCATGGGATGGATCGCAACCTCTGTTGGCTCCGGACCAGGAGGAAGCCTCGCTGGATTCAGGGGCGCTTACTCCCCAATGTCCAGGGGAGCAGCTTTCAAGAGATTTCCTCCGACGCCTGTCCCAAGGGCTCTGCTGTCCTCTGTCTCGAACAGCTAATAGCCGGGTGTGCAAGCGCAGCAAGGCTGCCGAGTTGGCTCCTGGTGAACGCGCAGCAAAGCAGAAAGAAAGACTTGGTCCCATCCTGGAGCCCCAGTGGTGGCACCTCAAATGCATAGGTGGGGGTGTTTGTTTGGGAACTCAGCAGCTTACAGATAAAAATAAGAACAGCTAAAAACATTGAAAATAACAGTCATAAAAAATAAACACTGATAGAGTTATCATTGTGTATAAACTTACAGGCTTAAGCAGTATGTGGACTGAGAACTCCCAGAAGTGCAAGCTGGATTTAGAAGAAGCAGAGGAACCAGAGACCAAATTGCAAACATGCGCTGGATTATGGAGAAAGCTAGAGAGTTCCAGAAAGACATCTACTTCTGCTTCATTGACTATGCAAAAGCCTTTGACTGTGTCGACCACAGCAAACTATGGCAAGTTCTTAAAGAAATGGGAGTGCCTGGTCACCTCATATGTCTCCTGAGAAATCTCTCAGTTTCTGAGAAACAAGAAGCTACCGTCAGAACTGGATATGGAACAACTGATTTGTTCAAAATTGGGAAAGGAGCAAGAGAAGGCTGTATATTGTCTCCCTGCTTATTTAACTTATATGCAGAATTCATCATGCGAAAGGCTGGGCTGGATGAATCCCAAGCCAGAATTAAGACCGCCGGAAGAAATATCAACAACCTCAGATATGCAGATGACACAACCTTGATGGCAGAAAGTGAGGAGGAATTAAAGAACCTTTTAATGAGGGTGAAAGAGGAGAGCGCAAAATATGGTCTGAAGCTCAACATCAAAAAAACGAAGATCATGGCCACTGGGCCCATCACCTCCTGGCAAATAGAAGGGGAAGAAATGGAGGCAGTGAGAGATTTTACTTTCTTGGGCTCCATGATCACTGCAGATGGTGACAGCAGCCACGAAATTAAAAGACGCCTGCTCCTTGGGAGAAAGGCGATGGCAAACCTAGACAACATCTTAAAAAGCAGAGACATCACCTTGTCAACAAAGGTCCGTATAGTAAAAGCCATGGTTTTCCCAGTAGTGATGTATGGAAGTGAGAGCTGGACCATAAAGAAGGCTGATCGCCGAAGAATTAATGCTTTTGAATTATGGTGCTGGAGGAGACTCTTGAGAGTCCCATGGACTCCAAGAAGATCAAACCTATCCATTCTTAAGGAAATTAGCCCTGAGTGCTCACTGGAAGGACAGATCGTGAAGCTGAGGCTCCAAGACTTTGGCCACCTCATGAGAAGAGAAGACTCCCTGGAAAAGACCCTGATGTTGGGAAAGATGGAGGGCACAAGGAAAAGGGGACGACAGAGGATGAGATGGTTGGGCAGTGTTCTCGAAGCTACAAACATGAGTCTGACCAAACTGCGGGAGGCAGTGGAAGACAGGAGTGCCTGGCGTGCTCTGGTCCATGGGGTCACGAAGAGTCAGACACGACTAAACAACAACAACAATAAACTTACAGATAATTACAATAAAAACAGCATGGCACCAGCCCTTTCAGTAAAAGCCACCTGTCCCCCAGAGCCTGCTGTTCTTCACCTCCGGGCAGAAAAACAAGGAGGGAGTCAATTTGGCTTCCCCAGAGAGAGTTCCATAGTCTGGGAGTAGCCACTGAAAAGGCCCTGTCCTGCATCTCCACCAAGTGTGCATGGAGAAAGGCCTCCGTGGAAGATCTCAGAACCTGGGCAGTTTTGGATGAGAGAATACAGTCTTTCAGATAGACTGGACCAAAGCTATGTAGGGCTTCATAGCGGTGGCATAGTGTGAGAGGACGGGAAAGGCACAGTTTTTTGGGGGTGTATTCCTCACAATGCCCTGCTGTGTTGTGAGCTGTTGCGTCCTTCTCACACTGGAGGGCACCTTGAGAAGGATGCAACAGCTCACGGTGCTCTGCCACCCAACTGCCATTTTTGCAAGTCTCACGAAACAGCACTGGGCTCACAGGGCACCCTGAGTGCACCCCTCAAAGTAGGGTGTCGTTGCCTGGGCAGGCTCCCCATTGTGCGGCCAAGCAGGTGGTGCAGTGCTGCCCTATTTAGCTCTAGTGGGCGGAGGGTGCAACTTTTCTGACTGACATATGCAACTTTTATGACTTGACGTGTGGAAAACCACATGAATTTGACCTTTGGAGAGTTTGTAAGTAAACCATTTTCTAACTTACTGTAATGGTTCTAGGGGTTGCTCGTGCGTAAGCCGGTGCCCACACCTTGGCTGGGTTGCCTAAGTGAACCTTTTCTGTCCGGACAGCCACTCACTCGTGGCTGTCTCAATTGCTGTCCCACTGAATCCGTCAGTGGGCGTTTCTTAAACTTCTTCCAACAAAGAAGTTCTTTCACGCCCACTCTCCTCCTACTTTCCCTCCACGGAAGCCTTCTGCGCAAGGAGGGCGTAGGCAGCGGAGGACCCTTCCTCCCCCCGCTGGTCCCCGGCAAGGAGTCATGTGACACCCTCTCAGATTCCCCCATCTGCCCCCCTTCTCCACTGGAGCTAAGCTGATTCCCTTCCCCAGAAGATGGGCCGCCTCTCCCAATCCCGGGACGCTCTCTGGGATCCCTCTCTCTCCCTCTCTCTCCCTCTGGCACTGATGGCAGTTCCCTGACATCCACCTCCTCCTCAGGACCCCTCCCACCCCCGGTGCCATTTTCCGACACAACCTCCTCTCTCTCCTCGGCCGACGATGCAGGGAATCCCTGGAAAGAGCTGTCATTCTCTTCTGAGGATTCAAAACCAGCCTCCCATCCGCTCGGATCTCTTCCCGCTGGTTGAACTTCCCAGTCTGATTCTTGTCCCTCGGACACCTCCGCTCCCTCCTCTTCGGAGGCAGGAAAACCCACAAAGTCCCCTTCGTCGTCTGTGGGTCCAAATTCTTCCTCCCAAAATCTAGCTAATGGTTTGGGCTTATCCGGGAACAAACTGTGGAATTCTTCCACCAGATACCGTATTTTTCTCTCTATTACACGCAGATTTTTTCTCCTAAAAAGGAAGGGGAAATGTCTGTGCGTGTTATGGAGCGAATGTGGGGGGGGGGGGGTCCCTGGAGCCGATTAGGGGAGCGCAGGAACAAAAATCAGCAAAAATCAAAGCGCGTTGTGTCGGAGAGGGAAACCTGAAAAGAGGAAGTGGTTGCTTTCCTGCATTCTGCCTCAGGGTCTTACTGCCCACCCTCCTCTGTTTCATTGCTGTGTTTGCTCAAACGGAACAAAGAGCAGGCAAATCCCCTCCCCTCCAGGCAAGCAGAGGGGAAAGCAGAGGTCTTTCCTTCTAATTCCTCTCCGTGCTCCTCGCAGGCAGCCAGAAAACATGCAGGAGGAGAGAGAAAGCTGGCTTCGGTTTGTGGAAACTTTTGCCTTTTTTCCCTACCTCCCGTTAAATCCCTCTCCTGCTTTCTTAGCCAGCTGCTTCTCTGCACACCGCTCTCTTGTCCCTTCTGTGTTTTTCCTTCACTCCCCACTTAAAATGTAGTTACAAAGCATGGATCCACATTGATCCTCAGGATCTTTGCATTGGGCCACCCCAAATTCACCATCAGATCACATAGCAGCCTGCCCCCCTAAAATCACACACCCACTGTTGCCTGGGGCTGCAATGGTGCAAAAACGTGGTTAAAAAGCATGGATCCACATGGATCCTCAGGATCTTTGCATTGGGCCACCCCAAATTCACCATCAGATCACATAGCAGCCTGCCCCCCCAAAAATCACACACCCACTGTTGCCTGGGGCTGCAATGGTGCAAAAATGTGGTTAAAAAGCATGGATCCACATGGATCATCAGGATCTTTGCATTGAGCTACCCCAAATTCACCATCAGATCACATGTCTGTGGCCACAGCATGAAGCACAAAAATGATACATCCACTGTTTCATTCAGAATTTTTTTCCTTGTTTTCCTCCTCTAAAAACGATGTGCGTGTTATGGTCAGGTGCGTGTTATAGAGCGAAAAATACGGTACTCGTCAGTGATTGATTCAGCAGGGACCCACGTCCTCTTTCTTTCACATCTGTTAGCAAACTGTATTCTTGGCTTCTTACCCTGCCAGGTATACCTTGAAATTGTTCTTTGCCATTCTTTAAATATTACTGCCCCTTTGATTATCGGGATTGTCTGAAATAAAAATAGCATCTTTGGTAACATGCTCATCTTTATCGTTGAGATTCTTCCCCAAAATGATAACTTCATCCTCCCCCACACCTCCAGGTCCCTTTTAATTCCATTCCACATTGGCGTATAATTATTTTGAAACAGATCAATATTTTTGGGGGTTAACCAAATTCCCA
Source organism: Podarcis muralis (assembly GCF_964188315.1). Lineage (NCBI taxonomy): Eukaryota > Metazoa > Chordata > Lepidosauria > Squamata > Lacertidae > Podarcis > Podarcis muralis. Next base: position 90,698,560 of record NC_135662.1, read on the forward strand.
AATATTTAACCTTCTTAACCACTTCTATTCCTATTTGTTGTTGCATTGTTTCTATCAAACCTTGTTCCATGTTTTTGGCAATTATTTTAGTTTTTTTCTTATTTAGTATAAATCCTGCTACTTGACCAAACTGTTCTATCTCCTCTAATACCTCTTTAACACTTCTTGACAGTTCTTCCACAGTTAATACCAGATCATCGGCAAAGGCTTTAACCTTATACTCATTATGAGCTACTGTTACCCCTCTTATTAATTTATTTTTCCTTATAGATCTCAGAAAGATTTCCAACACCAAGATGAATAATGGCGAAAGAGGACATCCCTGTCTTGTACCTTTAGTTATTTTTATATCTTCTGTCGTCACATTATTTACAAACAATTTTGCTCTTTGTTCCGTATATATAGCTTTTATACCATTAAAGAACTCTTGACCTACATCCATAGCTTCTAATTTTTTCAACATAAATTCCCAAGATATATTGTCAAAGGCCTTTTCTGCACCCACAAATATCAACGTAGCTTGTTTTTCATTTCTGGCTGTCAGATATTCCAAAATATTAATTATATTTCTTATATTATCTTTCATCTGTCTGCCAGGTAGAAAACCAGCTTGATCTTTATGAATAACTTCTTGTAGTAACTTTTTCATCCTCTTAGCTAAAATACTTGCAAATAATTTGTAATCATTGTTTAGCAATGAAATAGGCCTGTAGTTTTTAACTTGTGTTAGATCAGAGTCTTGTTTTGGAATAAACGTGATAATGACCGCTCCCCGCATAAAACGGGGGGGCGACTTTTGCGTGGATGCGCGCAGCCCCTGGATCTGGAGCGGCTCCATCAGCATAGGCTTGGCTTTGCCTTCCCTCAGGTGGGATACCTGGAGGTTTCCGCCTACCCCAGTCAGTTGTCCAATCCCACCTGGAGGAAGCGTTGCCAAGGAGATCAGGCCAGGTAGGGGAGGGATTACCTGCCCACACAATAGAGGGAGGATCTTACCTGGGAATCCTCACTTGGCTCCAGAGCTTCATAGTCTTGTTTTGGAATAAGCGTGATAAAAGCTTCTTTCCAGGTTTCAGGAATTTCTTTTTTCTTTAAGATGTTATTCAGAACTTCTTTCAATGGTACTAGTAGGATGTGTTTCATCTCTTTGTAATACCTTGCCGTAAATCCATCTGGTCCTGGTGTCTTTCCTTTTTTTAATTCCTTTATAGCCTCTTTTATCTCTTCAGTTTCTATTGGGTCATTCAGTCTGTCTCTTTTATCAGTCGGGATTTTCTGCACCTCTTTTTCCTTTAAAATTTTTTCTATTTTTTTCATATTACTCTTCTCTCTTCTTTTATATAAATGTCTATAAAAATCCAAGAATCCTTTTCTAATTCCTTTCGGGTTATCTATTTCAGTTCCCTCAACGATGATTTTATTAATTGTATTCTGTTCCTTTCTTTTCTTAATCTGCCAAGCCAACCATTTCCCTGATTTATTAGCAAATTTGAAATTTCTTTGTTTCATTCTTTTAATATTCCATTCCACTTCTTTGCTTATTATCATTGCAAATTGTGTTTGTAAAATCTTTATATTTTGTTTTATTTTCAAATTGTTTGGTCTTTTGATTAGTTTTTTCTCATTTTCCATTATTTGTTTCAAAATCTCTTTTCCCCCTTTCGCTCTAAATTTATTTTTAATCGAATTCTGCTGAATAAAGAAACCTCTCATCACGGCTTTGCTGGCATCCCATACTATATTCATTTTCGTTTCTTTATTACAATTATTTACAAAATAGTCAGTCAAATTTTTGTGTGCTTTCATTAAAAATTCTTGATCATCGAAAAGGTTCTCATTTATTCTCCATCTAAACGTTTTTTCCTCAAATCCCTTTATTTCCAATTTTATTGCATTATGGTCCGAGATTACCTTTGGTTGAATTTCAATTTCTAGAATTCTTGGTGTTAATTCATTGGAGATCCATACTTGATCGATTCTTGACATTGACTGATTTGGTTCAGAATGCAATGTGAACTGTTTTTCTAACGGGTGTCTTAATCTCCAAATGTCTATTAGGTTACTGTAATGGTTCTAGGGGTTGCTCGTGCGTAAGCCTGTCCCAACACCTGGCTGGGTTGCCTGAGTGAACCTTTCCCGTCCGGACAGCCACTCACCCGTGGCTGTCTCAATCGCTGGCAGAATCCGTCAGTGGTCGTTTCTTAAACTTCTTCCAGCAAAGAAGCTCTTTGACGCCCAGTCTCCTCCTACTCTCCCTGTGCGGAAGCCTTCTGCACAAGGAGGGCGTAGGCAGCGGAGGACCCTTCCTCTCCCCGCTGGTCCCCGGCAAGGAGTCATGGGACCACCTCGCCGATTCCCCCATCTGCCCCCATTCTCCACTGGAGCTACGCTGATTCCCTTCCCCAGAAGATGGGCTGCCTCTCCCAATCCCTCTCTCCCTCCGGCACTGATGGCAGTTCCCTGACATCCACCTCCTCCTCAGGACCCCTCCCACCCCTGGCGCGATTTTCCAGCACAACCTCCTCTCTCTCCTCGGCTGACGATGCGGGGAATCCCCGGAAAGAGCTGTCTTCATCTTCTGAGGATTCGAAACCAGCCTCCCATCCGCTCAGATCTCTTCCCTCTGGTTGAACCTCCCAGTCTGATTCTTCTCCCTCGGACACCTCCGCTGCCTCCTCTTCGGAGGCAGGAAAACCCACAAAGTCCCCTTCGTCGTCTGTGGGTCCAAATTCTTCCCCCCAGAATCTCGCTAATGGTTTGGGCTTATCCGGGAACAAACTGTGGAATTCTTCAACCAGATACCCGTCAGTGATTGATTCGGCAGGGACCCACGTGTTTTCCGACCAAGGTTCCCCCTCCCAGGCTACCAAGTACTCTACCTGGCGACCTCGCCACCTTGAATCGAGTATTTCCGTGGCTTCATTACAGTGTTCCCTCTCCTCGACCCACGGGTGGGTGGTAACCCCTCCCTCCCATCTCTGGAATTCCCGCCCCTCCCTGTAAGGTGAAAGTAGGGACCTGTGGAACACCGGATGTATCTTCATGCTGTCAGGTAACTTGAGTTTAAATGCCACTGGGTTCACCTGCTGCATTACCTCAAAAGGCTCCAGCCGCCTCAGCTGCAACTTCTTGCACCCTCCCTTTAGGGGCAACCCTTGGGATGACAACCACACCCGGTCTCCCACCCGTATGGCCTCCCCCTCCTGACGGTGCCTGTCCGCCTGCCTCTTGTAAACTTCCTTGGCCCGCTCCAAGTTCAGCCTTAGTTGCTGGTGTAAGGCCTCCATTTCCTCCACAAATTGCTCAGCCGCAGGTACACTCCAACCTTCCTCCCCCCGCCCGGGAATGCCCTGGGGTGACACCCGTAATTGGCCATGAAAGGGCTCATGCCCGTGGACACGTGTTCAGTGTTATTGTACGCAAATTCACCCAAAGCTAATTTCTCTACCCAATCATTCTATCTCTCGCTGACATAGCAGCGTAGGTATTGCTGGAGTATGCCGTTCGCTCTTTCGGCTTGTCCGTTGGTTTCCGGGTGCCTCGCCGTCGAGAAGCTCACCTCGACCTGTAGCAAGCTCATGAGTTTCCGGCAGAACCGGGAAGTAAATTGTTTCCTGCGATCCGAGATTACCCTCAAGGGATCCCCATGCAGTCTAAAAATGTGATCCACAAACAGCCTGGCTGTCTCCTCTGCCGTTGCTGCATGTGAGCACACTACGAAATGGCACATTTTTGTCAGTAGATCGACTACTACCATGACCGCTGTCTTTCCCCTTGACTTGGGCAGATCTGTCATAAAATCGATGGACACCACCTCCCAGGGCCTTCCCGGTGTGGGTAAGGGTTCCAGTAACCCCGCGGGGGCAGCCCTTTCCCCCTTAGCCCTCTGGCATCGGTCGCACCCTCGTACATATTTTCTTACGTCTTCCCTCACCTTTGGCCACCAGAACTGCCTGGTGACAAGTAGCATGGTCTTGTGCTGTCCAAAGTGCCCAGCTGTTGGGTTGTCGTGGAGTTGTTTAAGTACCTTCCCCCTCAAAGTCTCCCCCGGTACATACAGCTCCCCCTTATAGTACAATAGCCCTTCCATTTCCTCGAACCCTCCATTGACTTCCTTTCCGTCCCTGAGTTCCTTGATTTTCGTCTGAGCAAACTCATCGTCTCTGGTGAGCCCTGCCAGTTCTCGTTTCCCAACCAACGCTCCCCCCCCACACCCACCGGTCCTCAGGGAACATGTGCCTGGTCTCTGGTGGTCCTTCTCCTTCCATGTACTCCGGTTTCCGGGAGAGAGCATCTGCCCTTATGCTTTCCTCTCCCGGCACGTATCGGATCTCGAAGAAAAACTTGGCGAACTCCTGGGACCATCTGATCTGTCTCTGGTTGAGCACTCGCGCGGTCCGCCAGTATTCCAAGTTCTTGTGGTCAGTTCGGACCTGGATCTTGTGCCACGCCCCATCAACAGATGTCTCCATTGCCGAAATGCCGCATAGATGGCAAGCAGTTCTCGGTCATACACTGTGTAGTTTTGTTCTGACTTGCTCAGCTTCCTCGAGAAAAAGGCACACGGCATCCAGTTCTGCTTGGCCCCGGGCTGCAAAAGGACCGCTCCGATGGCGCGGTCGGACGCGTCCGTCTCAAGTCTCATGGGCTTCTCCGGATCCACGTGCAGGAGCTGTTCTTCCGAGGCAAACACCCTCTTCAGTTTTTCAAAGGATTGCTGCGCTCCCTCTGTCCACGCAAACTTCTTTTTGCTACTAAGACAATCCGTTATGGGTGCTGTCAAGTGAGCGAAGTTCCTTATGAACTTCCTATAGAAGTTGCTGAAGCCTAGGAACCTTTGCACATCCTTTCTGTTTTGGGGGGCTTTCCATTCCAGCACTGCCTTTATGTTGCCTGGATCCATGGCTAGTCCCTTGTCTGACAGCCTGTATCCCAGGAACTCGACCTCCCTGGCATGGAATTGGCATTTTTCCAGCTTGACCCACAACTGATGCTTCTTCAATCTCTGTAGCACCTCCCTGACGTCTCTGACGTGTTGCCTTTCATCGTCCGAATAGATTAAGACGTCATCCACAAAGGCTACGCAATTCTTGTACAGCAGGGGCCCCAACACATGGTGCATGAAGGCTTGAAAGCAGGCCGAGCCCAATTGTAATCCAAATGGCATGACTAAGTACTCAAAAGCCCCCAGAGGGGTGAACATGGTCGTTTCCCATTTGTCCCCCTCCCTTATCCTAATCAGATTGTATGCTCCCCTGAGGTCCAGCTTGGTAAAAATCTTCCCCTGCCTCTCCCAATCCCGGGACGCTCTCTGGGATCCCTCTGGAGCTTGCTCTCTCCCTCCGGCACTGATGGCAGTTCCCTGACACTTACCAAATGTGGTCTTTTCCTATGCTGGGGGAAGAAGGAAACTTGGAAGGAACTTTTAAAGGGGACAATTTTGGAACTCATCTGGAAAGGCCTTAAAGCAGGGGTCAGCAAACTTTTTCAGCAGGGGGGCGGTCCACTGTCCCTCAGACCTTGTGAGGGGCAGGACTGTATTTTTTGGGGGGGGGGATGAATGAATTCCTATGCCCCACAAATAACCCAGAGATATATTTTAAATAAAAGGACACATTCTACTCATGTAAAAACACGCTGATTCCCAGACCATCCACGGGCCAGATTTAGAAGGCGATTGGGCCGGATCCGGCCCCCGAGCCTTAGTTTGCCTACCCATGCCTTAAAGGTTTTACAGCCTATATTTCCACATTTTACTTTGCTGCCTTTTTAAACATTTTAAATCTACTGGGGTTCTTTGACCAAAGAGTACTTGCTTTGCTCTCAGGGGTGTGGCTAGCTGCTCCAACACCCGGAGCAGCCAGGGCGGGGCGACCCACCCATGGGGGCGCTGCGGTGAGCTGCCCACTGAGTCCGCTTGGCAGACGCAAGCCCCACTCTGCCATTTTGGGCAGCGTGGGGCCCTGAGCCACCGCGTCACTCCCAGGAGAGACATGTGGCTCAGGCACGCTGCAGGCCAGGCCCTGTGGTAAGTGCCATCCCCCGTGGTGTGCCATTTCGTCCCCCCCCCCCAAAGGATGATACCTGGGGCAGACTGCACTCCCCGCACCTCCGTTCCTACGCCCCTGTTTGCTCTGTACTTGGATCCTGGCATCCACAAATTCTGTTCCCAGATACAGATACCAACTCCAATACCAAAGGTAATACAGTGGTACCTCGGGTTACATACGCTTCAGGTTACAGACGCTTCAGGTTACAGACTCCACTAACCCAGAAATATTACCTCGGGTTAAGAACTTTGCTTCAGGATGAGAACAGAAATCATGTTCCAGTGGTGCGGTAGCAGCAGGAGGCCCCATTAGCTAAAGTGGTGCTTCAGGTTAAGAACAGTTTCAGGTTAAGTACGGACCTCCAGAACTAATTAAGTACTTAACCCGAGGTACCACTGTATATATTAATAATGGCAAGTAGGCATTGACAGCTTTCTCTTCCATGAATTTGTCTGAAGTCATTCCTTTCAAACTGTCTCAAATTTGTAACTGTTACTACATCTTGTGCTGGCAAATCCCAGTGTTTTTAATCTGGCCAGAGAAAAGAAAATAGAATCAGAATTCTCAAATCCTTTCGGAGACAGCGTCAGAGAGTTGGGAAGGTGTGTTGCGTTGTTGTTCCTGGGAGGGGGTGTCTAGTGCTCCACTGGTCTGCTTGTTCCCCCTGTATTATATGTGAATAGTGGAAAGGTCTTTGTAGAATGAAATTTAACCCCTAAAGCCGTCACTCAGAAAAGTCAAGAGTGTGAAATAAAGTTTTTTGTTCTGTGCAGTCTGTCATATAAGGCATTATTCCATGTACCGGAATAAAAAAATACTAAGGGACTACCTGCAGCAGCATTAACTTTTCTCCTTTAGGCACCTACATTGTTGGCACCAAACATGGAATGACCTCTGACGGCTAGCTAGCATTCCTTCCATATAGCAGCCGAGAGAGATGCAGTCTTGTGGAAGGAAAGGGTGAAGAACAGAAAAGCTTCCATCTTGCTTACATGTGGACACATCAGCACATGATCAAGTTCAGGATTTATCCTTCCAAACCATGAGGTGTAGACAAAAGTGAGCCTAATGAGCTCTAATCATGTATTTCTCCATATTGAAAAAGGCTATTAGGAAAACAAAAGGAGAGAGCGATAAAAGGCAGCAGAAGAAGAGAGACAAGAAACACTGTGTCGCCCCATTATGCTTGCTAAAATGCAGACCAGCCAGGCATGTAATCAGGAGGAAAAGGGAGAGAAAATATAGGTTAGGTGACATCATTTATTGAACCAACATCTCCCGGCAGAAGAGCATGCAGCTCCCTTCTTCAGTCTCTCCTGAGATAAGTTTCTGGGATAAAAGGAAACCTGAACAACAGGTACAGGAAGGGCTACAGCTCAGTGGAAAGACACGCAAACCTGGGACCTCACATATTCCCATCTTTGGTCTCTGGCATTTCCAGCAACAATGACCTGCAGTAGCAGAGCTAAGAGAGAGGCTGAATTTGCCCATTCCTCCTGCAAATATAGGGATGGTGGTGAGCTACATGTGGTTTAAGTAAACCATGATCAAAGTATCCAAGGCAGCACTTCAGTGAAGGGATGAGACAGGCACCAGCATGCGTGAGCCCCATCAGTAGCACCTCTCCGTCCCAGCCGGCAGCAGAAACGCAGCAGGAGGGAAGCCAGCTGTTCACCCTTTAAAACATCCATGAGCAGAGGACAGCTGGAGGCAGAAAGACACATTGGGACCCAAGATAAAGACAAATCAGGGATGGGCGAGGGTGTTCATTTCATTTTCTCTTTTTTCCACTATTCACTTCAGTTCTCCCCACTTCCTCATCAGTGTGCAATTGGAAAAAAAAGTCCTGAAATTTATCAGCCTTTTACAGCAAATTTCTCTCAATATGCATATTTTTGTGTGCAGTTTTGCCTAATATGCACAGTTTTATAAAGCAGCTTTGCCAAAGGTAATGCATTTTTATATGTTACTTTCAATAGCATATTCATTTATATGCACAGTTAAGTATATGTATCTTTCTACACATTCCTTGGCTAAAGAACTGCATTGCATAATTTCAAGATGTGTGACTCTCCATATTATTTCAGAAAGTGTGGATTAGGTAATTTCACCTTTACATTTCACCTTTAAATGGAATTTCTCCTCCATATACCTATGTCAAGCAGTGGGGGGCAAAGAGAGGAATTCCCCATCCATATGCTTTTGTTAGTTGTGGCATAGAAGGTGCAGGAAATTGGGCAGGAGAAACTCTTGACAGATGTTGAAACGGAAAGTGTTGCTAATAGAGGGACCTAGGCAGAGCCCACAGACTCAATAACAATACTTTTGCCTGTACAGTTTTAAATCTGTGCCCATTCTGCACTGCCCGTGCTGTTCAACTGTTAGCATAAATTGCAATCTTTCACTAAGCCCGTTCCCCATTTTTCTTCTTTCATAAATGAAAAGCAATTTTGTCCTTGATGCAAATTAGTATTAGTAATAACATTCTCTCTATAAAGTACATTCAGGCTGGAGCTATACATGCAAGGAAATGAAGTGATAAGAGTCTGGAAGGTATAGTCTGTGTATGTGTGTGCGTGCGTGCCTACACACACACACACACACACACACACACAGTCATACTTTCTGTATATAGAAAACTAGTAGAGCAAGGAGCCTTTATACCTATAGGGAGGGCTTCAAAACAAAACAGGGAGGCATTCAAAAGTGGCCAACAACATAATATCTGAAGAAGTGCAATTCACTACCCATATTGAGGGCTCTCCCATGTCTGAGAATACAGCTTCTTCAGAGATCACATGTTTTTTGAGAGTGATTCCTGCATCTACAAACATGGTATGGGACACATCCCACCGGAAGGTTTTGTGTACTCTTGGATTGCAGTATAAGGGTGAAATCAGAGATATCGGACAGCTTGAGATTTTAACATTCAGTAAGAGAAGGGGTCCACAGCTCTATGGTAGATTTACAAAAAGAAAAGAAAAACACCAAAAATTCAATTTTAGAAGGGGGCAAGATTAGACATGGATACACAAAGCTGTCAGTATATGAGAACATCGCAGCTGCAAACAGCCAGCTTGTTGACATCACAAGATGCAGCTAGCTGTGGGAAAGAATTTCCCAGGAAGTTCACAGGCTGGAAAAGGCTCTGTGAAGAGTGTAATTTGAAACCTTCCGTTTGCGCATGTACAGGAAATTTGTCAGACTTGCTAGAAGAACTGAACTGAAAGGATGTGTTTTTCTCTAGTGCTGTAGACAGAAATAAAAGAATATAAATAGACATTTCTGTCTGTCTCCTTTTCCCTGCTAGGGAAGAAGCAGGAGGAGGGGGTTTGCATTTACCCACGCTTGGGAAAATGTCGCCTATCAAAAATCTCCCTGGTCTGTCTGGATGTCAGCCAGAGGAGGTTACCGTTATGCAAGCTCCGAGGACAGTGAGCTGGGCCAGCCCCTGTGGAGGGGGCTTGCAATCCAACAAAAGCCCCCCCTCTTTTAAATCAAGACCCCTTGCACTATGCTCTGTTCCCCCTTTCTTCCCATCCAGGGCAGTCCTGCCCCCTGCCTGCCCCTCAGAGCCAGCACCTCCCATGGGGCCTTGGCAGCACAGCCTCTTCACCTCCTCGCCCGCTCTCCAGCAGCCACAAGGAGCCATGCAAGCGAGGAGTCTGCCAGCAGCGGCCATGGAGAAGCCATGGAGAGGCAATGGGATGCTTCCTTGCAGCCACAGCTGCAGGAGCTGCTGTCGCTCAGGACAGTTGCCGGCCAAGCCTCCTCTCCAAGCTCGGTGGCAGCAGCACTGGTAGAAGAAATAGGGATGCTCTGGGATCAAATCAGAAACCAGGATGGGTTGTGTAATTCTAGGACTGTCACTGGAAAATCAGGACATTCAAAGGGTACGTGCCTCGTACCCCATGAACCTGGTAGTGGTGGTCACCCTCAGAGGCTCTGTTTTATGTCACTGACAATGCAGGGGAGGGTAGCAGTAACACGAGGTAGGGTCTTCTCAGTGGCAACACCCGTTTTGGAACTGCCTCCCAATAGAGATTTAATTGGCTTCGTTGATGGTGTTTTTATTTCACCTGGGTTTTAATGGGTGTTAACTAGAGACAGGGCAGAAATTCAACTTGGTTCACATTTTAATATGAACCTAACTAATTCACATTTCCTGCAACACCAGGCACAATGAAGTACGTCTATCCTTCACAGTTCTCTAAATGTTGTTTTTAAAAAAATGTATATTAGGGGAAAGTGCTAATAGAAATGCACATATCAGTGAAAAATAACATACAAGAATGCATTATATTTGGAGAAATTGCTTTGAAAAATGTGTACAAGGCAACATTGCAGGTTTGGACAGATTTGCATCAAAGTGCTGATGAATTTTAATTTCTTTCACTGCAAACTAACATGGAAACATAGCAAACTGTATTTAAGGTTGGGAAGATGAGAGACCAAGGGAAACCAAAATTGACATATTTGGGCATCCTTTGCTTTAAACTCTACCTTAACTTTGTGAGCTGTTGTTTTCCAAGTGGCAGCACAGCTCCCAGGATTGTGTTGTTATTGTTGTGAACTTGTCTATGGGACCCTTATGGGAGCTGAAGGGCAGTAAATAATAAACATGAATAAATAAATAGCACTGGGCTAGGCAACCCAATGGTCTGGGTCAGTATAAAACAGTTTATATGTTCATGGGTGGAAGATGACATATATGGAGCAGTCACTGTGGTGGTTGCCTCTGTAGAAGTAAAGTTCACAATCATATAGGAAGTATCAGCAGGGGACCATTCAACTGAAGGCTGCTACATTGGAATGAATAGGAACCAGCAAAAAAGTATTTCTCTGTGTGTGCCAGATAATATCTAAAGCAGTATTCTTCAACCATGGGTCCCCCTGAACTACAACTCCCATCAACCCCAGCCAACTAAGCCTATTGTCAGGGAAGATTGGAGTTCTATTCCAATAATCTGGGTACACAGTGTTGAAGTACACAGGTAAAACATGTTAAATGTAGACATACTGTACATAACATAGGGACTTTAACATAGTCCTCTAGCTGTCAACATTGAATTAGTCTGTGATTCTCAGGGATGTTGTTAATTATCTGAGATAACCTAAGATGCTACCTCAAGACAGTTCTTCTGACAACTGAACTGGGTTCTTACATTGGACCTGTATTTCAAAGGGCTTGTGCCAGAAGAACTTCCTGGTGCAACAGACGTTCAGCTGCAAAACCTCCAGAGGTTGTGCAGGAGAGCTTCCAAAGCTTTGAAAAAGTCACGAATCACTCCTTGTCTCTTCTTCATGACTGCTGCCCTTTTTCTATCCCTTTAGAGCTCCCCCCCCCCCCATTGCTCAGGCCTCACCAAGAAAGTTCTGCATTAATTGATAACCTGGGAAAAGAAGAGATCCAGCTTGATTGGCAGGATTGATTACAGCTGGAGATTTTTTAAAGTTTCCTTGGCACGGGGTACGTGCTCCTTTTTCTGCTAGGCTGAGCCATGCTTCTGCTCCCACTCTGTATTCTGGCAGCAAGAAGCTCTCACAGCTGCTGCTGGGCCTCATGCAGAGCCAAAACGTAGAGTAGGCAGAATCCACCCTTTCATTCTAGCTGCACAGATCATGCCCGAACCCTCTCCCCATTTTGTTCCCTTCTTATTTTGTTTGGACATAACCTCTCCAGCTGCAAAAAATATATATGTTGCTGTAGGTGAAATTTGGTAGCTATAATAAGTTCATACACTGTTGCAAATGCTAGCCATGCTGCCCTGGCCATATCATTTGTCAAATAAATTGCTTGCTACAGGACCCATCACATCCAGGGAATGGTTCTTTGGTGCACAAACCACTCTGGAATCCTGGGATGTGAGAAGAGCGGTTAGGTGAAGCAGGCAGGCTTTTCCTGTTCTTTCCTTTCACCGCTAGGGATTATGTAAGTCTCTCTGTGTGGAAAAGAACAGAAACAGTGGTGAGGTGTGCGTGCGGATTGAGACTGTGGATTTTTGGAGTGAAAAGCTGAGAAAGTGAACATGAAAGCTTGTAGGAAAAACATGTCTGGGGATCTTGGAGGGGTGGCCCCACTCCAGAAAACTGATGTGGCAGCAGTGGGTTTGATGAGCGGCATTCAATGTAGTGTTAAGCAGTTTGCTCCATCTCTGTGCAAGCATTTCTTCTTGCCTGATAAAATACGCTGCCCTCCGGCTGTCCCAGGGCTCTCCTGCCATCTCCAGCTATTTCTGAAGCCTTTCTCATAATTGAGTGTAGCCACAAGGCAGCGGAGTTGTCCTTCTCCTCATAGGCTGACAAGTCCCGTCTGCCCCTCATTTCCCTCTACAGCACCTGCAGAAACCGCCTTCTTGACCACTGGACCCACTCAGGGCTTTTGCAGCTGGAACTCGCCGGAACTCAGTTCTAGCACCTCTCACATGGGTGCCATTGCCATTATAAGAGAACAAGGGAGGTGTTCATGGTGAGTTCACACGCTTCTTTTTCTAGAAAAATTGCATTCGTCTCATCTGCCCAATCCGCTGGAGCCTGTCTTTGCATGGTGTGGAAGTTCCTAACTCACCAAGGGTTTGAGACATGTTGGCTCCCCTCACCCAGTTTAGCCAGCCAGTCAAAGCTCTTCCAGGGTTGTGGCTGCTGCCACATGCTGACAGCTTCCAGGAGCCACAGGTGAGAGCTGAGTACAGGGTGGTGACCGAAGGTGGACAATGTATCCCAGAAGAAGTACAACATGCCCCCCACCAGAGGTACCACCACTCCCCTAACACCAATAAACCACAATGTTTTGTGTAAACCCCTGTAAAATTTATCTACTTTGGTTGGAAGTACCTAATACAATATATTCCCAAGTCTCAAAAATAGCAAAAGTTCTTGAGTGGTTCAGAGATAATCATGATAAATTTTTACTTGGGGAGCAGGAACTATACAAGATACAACTATGGGAATTACTTTTCTATAAACCAAAGAAGAACATAAATCACCACATTCTACTCACTTAAGCAAAAGCAATATTAAAAGTTTGGAGCACCAGCTCACAAAAAATAACTCCAAGTTTATCCCCCTTAATGTCAGTTCTAAAAAAAATGATTGTATAACACAAACTGACTATTGATTTGTCTACTTGGTATAATCTCCTTCACTATGGTTTTACAATTTCCTATGAACAGGCCAAAAAAGTAACAAACACACCACTATTTCAATTTTTGTCAATGAAATCACACAGTGGGAAAATTGAAAACAAAATATGGTATACATCATCCTTTTATGGCATTTGAGAAGCTTCTGTTAAAAAACTGATAAAAGCAATTGCAAAGGCATTCTCAGTACCAGTTGACAAGAGAATGTTTACACCCATCATATAAGAGGGAAAGGGATCTGTCAAAATTTAATTTCACCATCTTACAAACAGGATTGGATGTTTAAGATTTTCACTTAATTTTCACAGTTGGGATATCTCAAAATAATTTCTTTTCCAATTTCAATGGAACCTGACTCCTCACTGATTAAGCAAAATTCACAATCAATGGAAGTACTGCTGGAGGTATAAAAGAGCAAGGGCAGCTTTCATGTCTATATTCTGGAGCTGCAGAGTTCAGGGACTAGAAGGGGGCTCTGGCAAACAGCCGACACACCTCCCAACTCGGAACATCATGCACCTGAAGCAACGTGGTGTGGTTTATGATGTACACTGTTTATTATGAAGGGACTGTTGCTGCTTACTTGGAAAGCTAAGTATGCTCTAAAACTGACCAGTGGATGAAAGAGACGTTGATTTTGGCCACGAGGAACTGTGTGTATATTAGACACAGTTGAAGAAAGGCATAAGATGCTTCCCTTTCCATCTGAGGGAGGTTCAGAGAGATGCCTTGCTAGTGAACCAGTAGAAGGACACTGAAGCAACACCACAATCACACTAGAAGAAGGGAAAGAACTGTCTGTTCCTTCTATTCCTTATCTCCCTTTTGTTTCAATACACACATGCACACAAATAAAACCTTTCTCCAGCTCCTTACTATAGTTTGGGCTTTATTTTCTATTGACTTTTTTGCTATTAATACTTTTTGCAAAAATGTAACAAGATCCAATAAAACTATATATAAAACTGTATAATAAAAATAGCCAATAGCCCACACCATTTGCATGATTCTGAGGAAAGAATTTGTGTTTTCTTGGAGTCAAACTGGGTTGGTTTTTTTGCAGCCCAAAAGAGCCCCCAGCTTCTACTGAAGTTCTCTAATTTAGTAAGAGAGTTTCGCTACTATGAAAAGATTTTAAGGAGATGGGGAAAGCGCTGTATTAATATGTGATGTGCAAAAGCTATTTTGATACCTTAATCTGCATGAGGCTTTCTAGATGATGGGCCATCTGCTCTTTCAATCATTGTTCCTTCTTATCCTTTGCACTGAGCCTATAGATGCTCTATAAAAATCAGCATTCAATTGTGAAATTATCTTACAAGCTCTTTTCTCCTACCTCAGAATGATTTCTGGACCCTTTGCTAGAGTATCCCTAAAAATCTTTTGAGTGGAGTCATCCACCCCACCCCCCTCTTGGTTCAAATACCCCTTCCTCTTGGTTCATGTGGGAACCAATGACACTGCAAGCAATAGCCTCCAGAAGATCAAAAGAGACTACGAGGCTCTGGGCAGGAAATTGAAGCAATTAAATGCACAAATTGTCATCTCATCTGTCCTCCCAGTTGAACGACGTGGCCCAGGAAGAGAGGGAAAAATAGTGGAAGTGAACAACTGGCTTCGCAAATGGTGTAAACAGGAACGGTTTGGATTCTTAGATCACGGAATGCAGTTTCTTGAAGATGGACTTCTGGCAAGCGATGGGCTGCACCTCACAACGGTTGGGAGGAATGTTTTTGCAAAAAATCTCAGAAACCTCATCAGGAGGGCTTTAAACTGACTAATGTGGGGGAGGGAGACAGTGCTCCTGAAGGTAGGAGTCTATCAATTGATGAAGATGATCATCCAAATGTCATAGACCAAATGGAGCAAACAGCACGCAGACCTAGTGGTGGGAGGAAAAAATCCTTAAATAAGAGACACGGGGGAATGATTAATGGACTTCAATGTCTGTACACTAATGCGCAAAGCATGGGAAATTAACAAGATGAGCTTGAGCTCTTGGTACAGCAAACTAAATATGACATAATAGGCATCACTGAAACCTGGTGGGATAAGTCCCACGATTGGAATGTAATAATGGGGGGATACAATCTATTTCAGAGAAACAGACCAGACAAGAAAGGAGGAGGAGTGGCGTTATATGTCAGGGATGTGTATACCTGTGAAGAGATCCAAGATTTAGAACCTCAAAGCCAAAGTGAGAGCATTTGGGTCAAAATTAAGGGAGAGAAGAATAACAGAGACCTCATTGTGGGAGTTTACTATAGATCCCCAAGCCAAACAGAGGACATAGATGATGCCTTCCTGGAACAGATGGCCAAGCATGCAAAAGGAAGGGAGATAGTAGTAATGGGGGACTTCAATTACCCGGATATTTGTTGGATGTCAAACTCAGCCAAGAGCATAAGGTCAAACAGATTCCTCACTGCCCTTGCAGACAACTTCATTGTCCAGAAAGTGGGAGAAGCAACAAGAGGAACAGCCATTTTAGATCTGGTCCTAACCAATGTTGATGACCTGGTTAGTGGGGTAGAAGTGGAAGGATCATTAGGCGGGAGTGATCATGCTCTTCTGAAGTTTACTATACAGCGGAAAGGAGCAGCCAAGCATACTAAGACTCAATTTCATGACTTTAAGAAAGCCGACTTCATAAAACTTATTTTTTTTAATGAATTTTTTATTAATTTTCCAACATAGATTAAAGACAAAACAATACACAATACAAAAACAAACAATACATAAAAACGCGTATAATTTCCAAACCTCTTTTTCATAAACCTTACTTCCCTGACTTCCCCATGCCTCCCCTTTTCTGCATCCTTATTTTAAAATTTCTTCAGCAACCTCTCACATCAATTAACTAATTACTCATTTTCTTTTTTCCCCTTCTTCTTTTACTTAATCAATTACAGCTGTAATTCTGTTTTTTTTCCTTTCCCTTGACATTTTAGCACTCATTAATTTTACAACAGTTCTTAAGATATACTTTAAATTTCTTCCAATCTTCTTCCACTGTCTCTTTTCCTTGGTCACGGATTCTGCCAGTCATCTCCGCCAGTCCCATATAATCGATCACCTTCGTCTGCCATTCTTCCAGCGTGGGTAGTTCTTGTGTCTTCCAATACTTTGCTAAGAGAATCCTTGCTGCTGTAGTAGCGTACATAAAAAATGTCCTATCCTTCCTTGACACCAATTGGCCGACCATGCCCAGGAGAAAAGCCTCTGGTTTCTTATGAAAGGTACATTTAAGAACCTTCTTAATTTCATTATAGATCATTTCCCAGAAGGCCTTAATCCTCGGGCACGTCCACCAAAGGTGGTAGAAAGTTCCTTCAGTCTCATTACATTTCCAGCATTTATTATTGGGCAAATGATAAATTTTTGCAAGCTTGACTGGGGTCATGTACCACCTATAAATCATTTTCATAATATTCTCTCTTAAGGCATTACATGCCGTAAACTTTATGCCGGTGGTCCATAACTGTTCCCAGTCAGCGAACATAATATCATGACCAAAGTCTTGTGCCCATTTAATCATTGCTGATTTGACTGTTTCATCTTGTGTATTCCACTTCAACAGCAGGTTATACATTCTTGACAAATTCTTAGTATTGGGTTCTAACAATTCAGTTTCTAGCTTTGACCTCTCCACCTGGAAGCCAATTTTCCTGTCTTGTTTAAACACCTCCATTATTTGATGATAATGAAGCCAATCTCGTACTTTAAACTTCAGTTTCTCATAACTCTGTAATTTAACTTTTTCACCAACTTGCTCTAAAATTTCCCAATATTTTGGCCATTTAGATTCCATATTAAGTTTTTTCACCTCCTTAGCTTCCATTGGTGACAACCACCTAGGTGTTTTGTTTTCCAACAAGTCTTTATAGCGAATCCAAACATTATATAGTGCTTTCCTGACAATATGGTTTTTGAACCCTTTATGAATTTTTACCTTGTCATACCATATGTATGCATGCCAACCAAATCTATTATTAAACCCTTCCAGGTCCAAAATGTCTGTATTCTCAAGAAGTAGCCAGTCTTTCAACCAGCAGAAAGCTGCCGATTCATAATAGAGTCTTAAGTCCAGCAGAGCAAACCCCCCTCTGTCTTTTGCATCAGTTAATATCTTAAATTTTATTCTGGGCTTTTTGCCCTGCCAGACAAATTTAGATATATCTTTCTGCCACTTCCTGAAACAGTCAACTTTGTCCACAATCTGCAATGTCTGAAACAGAAATAACATTCTTGGCAATACATTCATCTTAATAACAGCAATTCGGCCCAACAAGGAAAGTCTCAAATTTGACCATATTTCTAGATCTTTCTTTACTTCTGTCCAACATTTATCATAATTGTCTTTAAACAAATTCACATTCTTAGATGTCAAATTAATCCCCAAGTATTTCACTTTCTTTGCCACCATTAATCCCGTTTCACTCTGAAACCTCTCTTTTTCGACGTTTGTTAAGTTTTTCTCCAAAACTTTAGTCTTTTGCTTATTCAACTTAAATCCTGCCACTTGACCAAATACTTGAATTAATTCTAAAACTCTTTTCGTACTAGTGTCTGGCTGTTGTAAAGTCAATACTAAGTCATCTGCAAAAGCCCTCAGTTTATATTGTTTGAACTCCTTTAACCAGCTGGTCCCCTCTGATCATATTTAACAAAACCTCCAAGACAGATATAAAAAGTAATGGGGATATTGGGCACCCCTGTCGTGTCCCTTTTTCTATCGGAAATTCTTCAGTAACCACGTTATTTACAATTAACTTTGCTTTTTGTTCAGAATATATTGCACCTATACCATTTTCAAAACTTTGGCCTACCTCCATCCCTTGGAGATTCTTCTTCATAAAACTCCAAGAAATATTATCAAAGACTTTCTCCGCGTCCACAAATATTAACACAGCCTTCGTGTTAATATTAGCTTCTAACAATTCCATAATGTCTATTATATTTCTCACATTATCTGACAAGTGTCTCCCTGGAAGAAAGCCAGCCTGATCCTTATGAATCTCTCCCACCAGCACTTTCTTCAGTCTTTTTGCCAAAATGTCTGCAAAAATTTTATAATCCACATTAAGTAGTGATATAGGGCGGTAGTTCTTAATCTGGTTCTTTTCAGTCTCAGTTTTTGGTATAAGTGTAATAAACGCTTCTTTCCATGATTCCGGTGCCTTTTCCCCCTCTAAAATTTCATTACAGACCTCCTTCAACGGTTGTACCAACCATTCTTTCAAAGCTTTATAGTATCTGGAGGTCAATCCATCTGGTCCTGGAGATTTTCCCAATTGCATATTTTGAATGGCACCTTCTATTTCTTGTTCTGTTATTTTCTCATTCAAAACCATTTTACTTTGTTGTGAAATTTTTTGTAATCCATATTTCTTAAGGAATTCGTCTATTTCTCCTTCATTCACCGGCCCTCGTGCATACAGTCTTCTGAAATAACTCTGAAAGCAATTACTAATCTCATTTGGTTTATAAATGTTCTTTCCTTCCACCTCTAAACTTGTAACCGTATTCAACTTTTGTCTCTTCTTCAATTGCCATGCTAGAAGTTTCCCACATTTGTCTGCTGATTCAAATGTCCTTTGTCTCATTTGCTTAATTTTCCATTCTATCTCTTGATTCATCAGTTCCATATACTGCATCTGATAAAACTTAATTTCTCTCAAAATTTCATGAGACTTTGGTTTGGACCTCAATTTCTTTTCTCCTTCTTTTATCTTTTCCAGAATCTTATCTTTCTTCTCATTTTGTTTCTTCCTCTTTATAGAGTTCTGTTGTATTAGGAAACCTCGCATCACGGCTTTACTTGCGTCCCAAATTACTCTTTTCTCCACCTCTATTTTCAGATTTATCTCAAAGTAGTCTTTCAAAGTTTTTTGGGTCTTTTTGTAGATCTCTTCATCTCTAAATAGGGTGTCATTCATTCTCCATCTGAAGGAACCAGCTGTTGTTAGTTTCATCTCCATCTTTACTGCGTTATGGTCGGAGCAAGTCTTTGGGCAGATTTCTACTTTTTTTATGTTTGGAGCCATCCCACTAGTGACCCATATTTGGTCAATTCTTGTCCATGTCATTTTTGCTTCAGAGAAAAAAGTTCCCTCTCTCTCAAGAGGGTTCCTTGTTCTCCAAATGTCAATCAAGTCCATATTTTCAGTCATTTCAAAGAAAGTCTTTGGTAGTCTCCCATCCTTGGAAACCACCTGTCTTTGTGCTTTGTCCATATTTGTGGAGACCACGCCGTTCATATCTCCCATCATAATTACATTGTAATCCAGATAATCCATTAAAATCTCATGCAACTTCTTAAAAAATTCTGCCTTCCCTTCATTTGGTGCGTAAATTCCAACTATCAACAATTTTTCTCCTTGGACTTGTATTTCAATTGCCAGAAATCTTCCTTGTTCATCTTTAAAAATTAGTTTTGGAGCTAGCTTTTCCTTTGCATAAATCACCACTCCTCTCTTCTTAACTTTATCCGATGAAATAAATTCCTGTCCAAGTCTTTTGTTAATAAGTAATTTTCTGTGTATCCTGGTCACATGAGTTTCTTGTAAACATATCAAGTCCAATTGTTCTTTTTTCAAAATATGAAACACATCACGCCTTTTCCTGGGAAGGTTCAAACCATTACAGTTCCAGCTTAGAAATTGCAGAGCCATCTTGTTATTTATTTGCTTTCCCCTCCAACTGCTCCAAGTTGTTGTTCCTCCTCCGTCGGTGGTTTGAGTCCAAATGTTAGATTCTGGATATCTGCTGCTTCCTTTGCCACTGGGGTTGATTCCAGCTCCACCCCCCCCTTCAGGAGGTCTTCCTCATTTTTCCCCAAGAATTTTTCTTTGTCTGGCACTGTTCTTATTTTTACTTTCTTTCCTTTGTAGTTAAAAGACAGGCCTTGTGGGAATTCCCAACTGAAGGGTAGTCTGTTCTTTCTCAACAGATAAACCAAGTCCCTGTAATGGGCTCTTACTTCCAAAATATATTTAGGGATGTCCCTAAAAATTTCCACAAAAGAATCTTCAATCTCTAAAGATTTTCGGAAATGTAAATTTAGAATTTTGTCTCTTTCCTCTTTGGATCTTAATGTTATTATACAGTCCCTTGGTTTCTTTGTACTTTGTCTTCTGCCCAGTCTAAAAGCTGAGACTATCTTAAATTCTTCCTCCTCTGGGTTCAACTGCCAAAATTCCAAAATTTCTTTTGTAAGAAAATCCACCAGATTGTCCTTTTCACTCTCAGGCACTAGTCTCAGCCTCAGATTCCGCTCCTTCCTTTGCAAATCAAGCATGGACAGAGCCAACTCATGTTCATCCAGCTTTTTACAGACTGGTATTAAATTTTCCTGAGTGGATTCTGCGATAATCATAGAATCATAGAATCATAGAATCATAGAGTTGGAAGAGACCACAAGGGCCATCGAGTCCAACCCCCTGCCAAGCAGGAAACACCATCAGAGCACTCCTGACATATGGTTGTCAAGCCTCTGCTTAAAGACCTCCAAAGAAGGAGACTCCACCACACTCCTTGGCAGCAAATTCCACTGTCGAACAGCTCTTACTGTCAGGAAGTTCTTCCTAATGTTTAGGTGGAATCTTCTTTCTTGTAGTTTGGATCCATTGCTCCGTGTCCGCTTCTCTGGAGCAGCAGAAAACAGCCTTTCTCCCTCCTCTATGTGACATCCTTTTATATATTTGTACATGGCTATCATATCACCCCGTAACCTCCTCTTCTCCAGGCTAAACATGCCCAGCTCCCTTAGCCATTCCTCATAAGGCATCGTTTCCAGGCCTTTGACCATTTTGGTTGCCCTCCTCTGGACACGTTCGAGTTTGTCAGTGTCCTTCTTGAACTGTGGTGCCCAGAACTGGACACAGTACTCCAGGTGAGGTCTGACCAGAGCAGAATACAGTGGCACTATTACTTCCCTTGATCTAGATGCTATACTCCTATTGATGAGGCCCAGAATTGCATTGGCTTTTTTAGCTGCCGCGTCACATTGTTGGCTCATGTCAAGTTTGTGGTCAACCAAGACTCCTAGATCCTTTTCACATGTACTGCTCTCAAGCCAGGTGTCCCCCATCTTGTATTTGTGCCTCTCATTTTTTTTGCCCAAGTGCAATACTTTACAAAAAAAAAATATGAGATAACTTTAGCTTCTTCAGCAATCTTCCGAATTGTAACATTTTCTTCAACCAATTTATTTATAGCTTCTGTGTTAGATGCAATACTTTTTGTGTTCAAGTCCAGCTTTGCTGAAACTTCTTTCAGCTGTTTAGAATTTTCTGCACCCTGCTTTGTCAGGGCTTCCAAAGATTCATTTATTTTAACTAATGCTTGCGTCACAGGATCCATATGTGTAATTATTGCTTTTTCCTGGCCAGCTGCTCCTGCTGGCACTGTGCTTGATAATGAACCCCTTTTCTTTTGTGCTGCCTTGCTCTTAGCTCTTGTTGTTATCTCTTCTGCTAAGCCACTCATGTCCCAAGGTCGTTCCCACAGTAGCTGTTTTTTTAGATGGAAATTTCCACTGACTTGCTTTTCCCAGTCAGTTTTGCAACTGTTTCCCCACAGCCCTCAAGAGGGAGAAGTCCAAAGTATCAAGGAAACAAAGAGACAAAGAGTCAAAGGAATTAGTAACAACAGTCTTCCAGTATGTTTCTTTAAGTATCAAAAACAGAGCTATTAGCAAATGTCTTTAATAAAGTCCCAACTTTGTAGCAAATATAACCTATTTTGTAACAGATCCCAAATGACAGTTCTCAGTCTGGGTGCCTTACTTGCTTAGGCAGTCCGTTCCAAGGAATTAAAACAGCAGAAAACTTTTCCTCTTTTCAACTTTCATGCAGGTTAGCCAAAGTTCACCTCTTTCCCCCCCTGCTCCTGCCTGCGGGGGGAGTTCACATCCAACATCAGGGTTAGTTAACTTTTAAGTTACTTTTCATCAATTGCAGCTTTGTCAGTTCGTTGCTTTAGCTGTCATGCAGTCCGGGAAAGGCAGACTTCCTTAATTTTTGCCTCTCCCGTTTTCGGCCAGATTTTCCATTTGTTTTTTAATAAATTCCAATTGAACTTTAAGTCCTACTCACGGGTAGTTTTCTTCAGTTCCAAATTTCAGGAAGGAATCAGCGCTCTCCGTTTATGGCGACGCGGCTTCACTCCACGGGCTGGGTAGCGACTTTCAGCACCGCGCACACACCCGATGCCGCTCCGGAGCCTTTAAAAAGGCTCTTTTGCAGTAAAGGAGGGCGCAAAAGGTGCCCACCGAGTCTCCTTGTTCACAGGCTTCCGCGCCTGTGATTTTTGTGGGTCCCCGCTTCGCCGTAGCGGTCAGACCCGAACTCGTGGAGCAGTCCCCCTCCGGAGCTCGAAGAGAGGACCGCCATTAAACGCTGGTGCCGACCGGAAGTCCCAACTTCATAAAACTTAGGGAAGTGCTGGGTTCGGTCAGTCAGCCAGTTACAAATCCACTGAGTGGTAGCATAGTCAAGACCGCATTTTACCAGCTTCTTTACAAGAATATCATGGGGCACCTTGTCAAATGCCTTGCTGAAATCAAGGTAGGCTACATCCACTGCGTTCCCTTCATCTACCAGGCTTGTAATTCTGTCAAAAAACGAGATCAGGTTAGTCTGACATGACTTATTTTTCAGAAATCCATGCTGACTATTGGTGATCACAGCATTCCTTTCTAGGTGCTCACAGACTGTTTGCTTAATGATCTGCTCCAGTATCTTCCCTGGTATTGATGTCAGACTGACTGGGCGGTAATTATTTGGGTCCTCTCTTTTCCCCCTTTTGAAAATAGGGACAACATTTGCCCTCCTCCAGTCTGCCGGGACTTCGCCTGTTCTCCAGGAATTCTCAAAGATGACTGCCAGTGGTTCTGAAATCACATCTGCCAGTTCTTTTAATACTCTTGGATGCAGTTCATCTGGCCCTGGAGACTTGAATACATCTAGACTAGCCAAGTATTCTTGTACCAAATTGTATTCTTGCTCCAAATTCTTCAGGTCGGGCATTGTTTTCTTTATCGGAGAAGACTGAGGCAAAGAAGGCATTGAAGAGTTCAGCCCTTTCTGTGTCCCCTGTTTGCATTTCACCATCTTCTTGCATTTCACTAGCCTCCCCTGAGAAGGAGGCTAGTTCACCAACACTGGAGCCAGATATATGGAGAAACGTGACTCAAAGAAGTAGGAGGCCCAGGGTTCGCTCTGATTGTTTAGAAATACGCAATCGCTTTGAGGTCCTTTCCCCTAGCATGGAAGACGAAGAGCAGACTCCATTTGAGGATCTCTCCCTCATTACAGTCGATCAGGTATATGAAGACGAGGAGCAAAGGCAGTCCTCAGGGAATGTCCGGGCGACCTTGGAACGGACAGCTCACAGAAGAACCCCGACCAGACCTAAGAGGAGGCGTGTAGTGGTGATAGGGGATTCCCTACTGAGGGGAACAGAAGCAGTGATCTGTGGGCCTGACAAGATGTCTCGGGAAGTGTGCTGTCTCCCCGGGGCTAAGATCCAAGATGTAACTGAACGACTGCAAGGAATCATAAAACCCACTGACAAATACCCCTTCCTCTTGGTTCATGTGGGAACCAATGACACTGCAAGCAATAGCCTCCAGAAGATCAAAAGAGATTACGAGGCTCTGGGCAGGAAATTGAAGCAATTAAATGCACAAATTGTCATCTCATCTGTCCTCCCAGTTGAACGACATGGCCCAGGGAGAGAGGGAAAAATAGTGGAAGTGAACAACTGGCTTCGCAAATGGTGTAAACAGGAACGGTTTGGATTCTTAGATCACGGACTGCAGTTTCATGAAGATGGACTTCTGGCAAGCGATGGGCTGCACCTCACAACGGTTGGGAGGAATGTTTTTGCCAAAAATCTCAGAAACCTCATCAGGAGGGCTTTAAACTGACTAATGTGGGGGAGGGAGACAGTGCTCCTGAAGGTAGGAGTCTATCAATTGATGAAGATGATCATCCAAATGTCATAGACCGAATGGAGCAAAGAGCATGCAGACCTAATGGTGGGAGGCAAAAAATCCTTAAATAAGAGACACGGGGGAATGATTAATGGACTTCAATGTCTGTACACTAATGCGCAAAGCATGGGGAATAAACAAGATGAGCTTGAGCTCTTGGTACAGCAAACTAAATATGACATAATAGGAATCACTGAAACCTGGTGGGATAAATCCCACGATTGGAATTTAATAATGGAGGGATACAATCTATTTCAAAGAAACAGACCAGACAAGAAAGGAGGAGGAGTGGCGTTATATGTCAGGGATGTGTATACCTGTGAAGAGATCCAAGATTTAGAACCTCAAAGCCAAAGTGAGAGCATTTGGGTCAAAATTAAGGGAGAGAAGAATAACAGAGACCTCATTGTGGGAGTTTACTATAGATCCCCAAGCCAAACGGAGGACATAGATGATGCCTTCCTGGAACAGATGGCCAAGCATGCAAAAGGAAGGGAGATAGTAGTAATGGGGGACTTCAATTACCCGGATATTTGCTGGATGTCAAACTCAGCCAAGAGCATAAGGTCAAACAGATTCCTCACTGCCCTTGCAGACAACTTCATTGTCCAGAAAGTGGGAGAAGCAACAAGAGGAACAGCCATTTTAGATCTGGTCCTAACCAATGTTGATGACCTGGTTAGTGGGGTAGAAGTGGAAGGATCATTAGGCGCGAGTGATCATGCTCTTCTGAAGTTTACTATACAGCGGAAAGGAGCAGCCAAGCATACTAGGACTCAATTTCTCGACTTTAAGAAAGCCGACTTCATAAAGCTTAGGGAAGTGCTGGGTGAGATCCCATGGACAGTAATACTAAAAGGAAAGGGAGTTCAAGATGGCTGGGAGTTTGTTAAGAGGGAGATAGTAAAAGCACAACTTCAGGCAATACCAATGAGACGGAAACATGGAAGGTGCCTAAAGAAGCCAGGGTGGCTATCTAAAGAACTTTTAACTGAGTTAAGATTAAAAAAGGATGTGTACAAAAAATGGAAAAGGGGGGAAACCACCAAAGAGGAATTCAAACAAATAGCCAGCACATGTAGACACAAAGTCAGAAAAGCTAAAGCACAAAATGAACTCAGGCTTGCTAGAGAGGTTAAAAGCAACAAAAAAGGCTTTTATGGGTATGTCCGTAGCAAAAGGAAGAACAAAGAAACAGTGGGGTCACTCAGAGGAGAAGATGGTGAAATGCAAACAGGGGACACAGAAAGGGCTGAACTCCTCAATGCTTTCTTTGCCTCAGTCTTCTCCGATAAAGAAAACAATGCCCGACCTGAAGAATTTGGAGCAAATGATTCAGCAGAGGAAACACAGCCCAGAATAACTAAGGAGATAGTACAAGAATACTTGGCTAGTCTAGATGTATTCAAGTCTCCAGGGCCAGATGAACTGCATCCAAGAGTATTAAAAGAACTGGCAGGTGTGATTTCAGAACCACTGGCAGTCATCTTTGAGAATTCCTGGAGAACAGGCGAAGTCCCGGCAGACTGGAGGAGGGCAAATGTTGTCCCTATTTTCAAAAGGGGGAAAAGAGAGGACCCAAATAATTACCGCCCAGTCAGTCTGACATCAATACCAGGGAAGATACTGGAGCAGATCATTAAGCAAACAGTCTGTGAGCACCTAGAAAGGAATGCTGTGATCACCAATAGTCAGCATGGATTTCTGAAAAATAAGTCATGTCAGACTAACCTGATCTCGTTTTTTGACAGAATTACAAGCCTGGTAGATGAAGGGAACGCAGTGGATGTAGCCTACCTTGATTTCAGCAAGGCATTTGACAAGGTGCCCCATGATATTCTTGTAAAGAAGCTGGTGAAATGCGGTCTTGACTATGCTACCACTCAGTGGATTTGTAACTGGCTGACTGACTGAACCCAAAGGGTGCTCATCAATGGTTCCTCTTCATCCTGGAGAAGAGTGACTAGTGGGGTGCCACAGGGTTCTGTCTTGGGCCCGGTCTTATTCAACATCTTTATCAACGACTTGGATGATGGACTCAAGGGCATCCTGGTCAAATTTGCAGATGACACCAAACTGGGAGGGGTGGCTAACACCCCAGAGGACAGGATCACACTTCAAAACGACCTTGACAGATTAGAGAACTGGGCCAAAACAAACAAGATGAATTTTAACAGGGAGAAATGTAAAGTATTGCACTTGGGCAAAAAAAATGAGAGGCACAAATACAAGATGGGTGACACCTGGCTTGAGAGCAGTACATGTGAAAAGGATCTAGGAGTCTTGGTTGACCAGAAACTTGACATGAGCCAACAGTGTGACGCGGCAGCTAAAAAAGCCAATGCAATTCTGGGCTGCATCAATAGGAGTATAGCATCTAGATCAAGGGAAGTAATAGTGCCACTGTATTCTGCTCTGGTCCGACCTCACCTGGAGTACTGTGTCCAGTTCTGGGCACCACAGTTCAAGAAGGAGACTGACAAACTGGAACGTGTCCAGAGGCGGGCAACCAAAATGGCCAAAGGCCTGGAAACGATGCCTTATGAGGAACGGCTAAGGGACCTGGGCATGTTTAGCCTGGAGAAGAGGAGGTTAAGGGGTGATATGATAGCCATGTTCAAATATATAAAAGGATGTCACATAGAGGAGGGAGAAAGGCTGTTTTCTGCTGCTCCAGAGAAGCGGACACGGAGCAATGGATCCAAACTACAAGAAATAAGATTCCACCTAAACATTAGAAGAACTTCCTGACAGTAAGAGCTGTTCGACAGTGGAATTTGCTGCCAAGGAGTGTGGTGGAGTCTCCTTCTTTGGAGGTCTTTAAGCAGAGGCTTGACAACCTTATGTCAGGAGTGCTCTGATGGTGTTTCCTGCTTGGAAGGGGGTTGGACTCGATGGCCCTTGTGGTCTCTTCAAGAAACTGCAGTCCGTGATCTAAGAATCCAAACCGTTCCTGTTTACACCATTTGCGAAGCCAGCTGTTCACTTCCACTATTTTTCCCTCTCTCCCTGGGCCACGTCGTTCAACTGGGAGGACAGATGAGATGACAATTTGTGCATTTAATTGCTTCAATTTCCTGCCCAGAGCCTCGTAGTCTCTTTTGATCTTCTGGAGGCTATTGCTTGCAGTGTCATTGGTTCCCACATGAACCAAGAGGAAGGGGTATTTGTCAGTGGGTTTTATGATTCCTTGCAGTCGTTCAGTTACATCTTGGATCTTAGCCCCGGGGAGACAGCACACCTCCCGAGACATCTTGTCAGGCCCACAGATCACTGCTTCTGTTCCCCTATCATACCACAGATATGCATGCCACCCAAATACATTGTTAAAACCTTCTAAATCCAAAATGTCTGTGTTTTCAAGAAGCAGCCAATCTCTCAGCCCATGTGGTAGCAAACATGGCCCATGTAGCCAGCATCTTTTCTGCTTCTACAGTCTTCAAGTATTTTCTGCCTACAAAAATAGAAAGGAGAAGGAAGAGAAGGACAAAAAAGGGATATAAGACCATCACTCAATTCTTGGGAACGGATTGCCAAGATTAAATAGAACTACTGTGTTGAGAGTCGCGCTATTTATGGACAATGTAACTTTCTGACAGCTAACTCTGCAAGTGAGATACTTTGGACTTGAAACTGTAATTTACTCTGCTGAAGGGGGGCTTTTGAAAAGTTGGGAAGATACTTTATTGCATTATTACTGACTGTTACTGTGTCCCCCTAGAGGCTCACTGAAATTGCTACAACTGGCTGGGGAATTTTCCATTTCTAACTAGCCAGGGAAATTTCCACTGCAAAACAAGCCTGACCGTGGGATTGACCTTGACTCTCAGACTCTCAGACAAAGTGTTATGGAGGAAAAGACAACAAGATCGGGCAAGGTCAGACTCCAACAGACTAGTGCAGTATTGCAGCAGCGCAGAGCATCTGCATCCGGCCCTCCTGTACCACAAGGGGAAGACCCAGTACAAGCTGGGGCAAAAGGTATGACATCGGAAGAAGGATTTACTTCAGTTTTAAACAAAATTTATGAATCCTTGGATAAATTAAATAAACAAGTTACTGAAGCAACAAATAAAATTGACCAAAACACTACAAGTATCAACAACTTGGGGCAGAAGGTGAACTCAAATACAGAATCTATTGAAAAATTGCTGCAAGAATCCACATCAAATCAAAAGACAGCTCAGGAAGCAAAAGAAAAAGCAGTGGCTGTAGAGGAAAAGATACCACCGATATGTAAACAGCTTGGGGACCATCAGACACAGCTTGGGGCCCACCAGTCACTTTTGTCTATGATTGAACTGAAGGAGAAGCAGACCAATCTGAGGATTAGGGCGGTGCCTGAACTTGAGAAAGACAGCCTAAGTGACTTTCTAACACAGGAATTTGCAGACTTTTGGAAACTGGATGATAAGCAAGACTTTAAGATAGTAAGTGCTTTTAGACTTGGAAGAGGAGGGAGAAAGAACAGGGTGAGAGACTGTTTGATTACCCTTCGATCAAAAGAGGAAAGAGACAAAATATTGAGTCTGCACTTCCAGAATACCTTGAAAATAAACGAATCAAGAGTGGAGATACTTAAGGACATCCCGAAATATCTTTTGGACCTGAGGTCTAACTACGGAGATTTGGTGACCCTGCTGAAAGGTAATAGAATCATTTTTAGGTGGGAATTTCCCCAAGGACTATCTTTTACCTTTAAAGGTAAAAAGTTTAAAATAAGATCAGTGGAGGATAAAGAAAAAATTCTGAGAGACCACGGAGAAGACCTGCAAAAAGAAGGTGAAGAAGAGCTAAGAGCCCGAAGACCAGGAATAATAGACAAAGCACCACTACCTTTGGGACTGGACAAGTTAGAGAAAGTGATACCACCGTCAGAACAAGAGGATTTACTGGGAGCAGTTGGAGGAAAAGCGAACTAAATACATTATGTCTCTGCAACTATTAAGCTGGAACATTCATGGACT
The DNA here is from genome assembly GCF_964188315.1 of Podarcis muralis. Taxonomy (NCBI): domain Eukaryota; kingdom Metazoa; phylum Chordata; class Lepidosauria; order Squamata; family Lacertidae; genus Podarcis; species Podarcis muralis. The sequence continues at coordinate 90,727,718 of NC_135662.1, forward strand.
TAACTCCCCGGAGAAAAGGAAGAAAGTCTTTCATTTATTGAAAAAGGAACAATTGGACCTGATTTGTTTACAGGAAACACATGTAATAAGGCTACACAGGAAAATTTTGATTAATAAAAGACTGGGCCAAGAGTTTATTTCATCGGACAAGGTTAAAAAACGAGGAGTAGTTATTTATGCAAAAGAAAGCCTATAACCGAAATTTGTTTTTAAAGATGATCAAGGAAGATTTGTAGCAATTGAAATTCAAACACAAGGAGAAAAATTTTTGATAGTAGGAGTATATGCACCGAATGAGGGGAAATCTGAATTTTTTAAGAAGTTGCATGAGACTTTGCTGGATTGCATGGACTATAACATTATTTTGATGGGAGATATGAATGGAGTGGTATCCACAAACATGGACAAGTCGCAGAGACAGGTAGTTACCAAAGATGGCAGGCTACCAAAAACTTTTTTTTGAATTGACTGACAATATGGACTTGATTGACATTTGGAGAACTAGGAATCCCTTGGGTAGAGAGGGAACCTTCTTTTCTGAAGCCAAAATGACATGGACAAGAATTGACCAAATCTGGATAACTAGAGGACTGGCACCTAAGACTCGAAAAGTAGAGATCTGCCCCAAAACGTGCTCCGACCATAATGCCGTGAAAATGGAGATAAAATTAACACCAACCGATTCCTTCAGATGGAGGATGAATGACACCTTGTTTAGAGATCAAGAGGTTATTAAGAAGGCCCAAAAAACTTTGAGAGACTATTTTGAGATAAATTTGAACACTACCATTGAAAAAAGAGTAATCTGGGACGCAAGTAAAGCAGTTATGAGGGGGTTTCTGATTCAACAGAATTCAATAAAAAAGAGAGCTCAAAATGAGAAAAAAGAATTTTTTTTGGAAAAAATAAAAGAGGGCGAGAAGAAATTGAGAGTGAAACCAAATTCGGCCAATTGGTGTCAAAGAAGAATAGAACTTTCTTTATGTATGCTACAACAGCAGCGAGAATACTTATTGCAAAGTATTGGAAGACACAAGATCTACCCACACTGGAAGAATGGCAGATGAAGGTGATGGACTACATGGAACTGGCGGAGATGACCAGCAGAATCCGAGACCAGGGAGAAGAGTCGGTGGAAGAAGATTGGAAGAAATTTAAAGACTTTTTTTGTATTACTGTAATTTTGTTTGAAACTTTAATAAATATTATTTTTAAAAAAATGTTTGCTACCACATGAACTTTGAGATAAACACAGTGACTATTCCTTCCTTTGAAGACGGCTGTCTTGATAGTTGGCATCTCTCTCTGATAGCTGCACCAGATGGACCCCTAGACAAGAGAAACCTGGCTGACCATATTCCAAGGAAAAGCAAGACAAAGTAGAGAATTGATCTCCGTGGCTGATTTAAGTCTTTGATGAAACAACACAGAACTATTGTTTTATTGGGAATTAAAAGTCTTATTACTTCAATCTACTGATATAGTTGAGTATCTTTTGGTTTTCCTTTTATTTTATGCTGTGAACCATCCTGTGATCTATGGATGAAGGGTGGTATACAAATTTAATAAAAAAATATATAGAATAATATTTACCCATGTTTCTTTTATATCAAACCAAGAAGCAACCCAATTATAAACTCTAGGAGATGGAGTGAATGAGGCGGTGTAAAATATCAACTGGACACCTCAAGGTTGAGGTGAATAATGTATTTTTCTGCTTTCTCATAATTACGTAAGTGTGTGCCTTTATGATAAACTCAAGGATGGTGAGTCATCTCTTAGAATGTCCTGGTTGATCATGAGACAGAGCAGATCACTTTTAATTAATACATTGTCAAAAGTTAACTAATATAAGTCCAGATTATTTTGTCTGGTGGGAAGGGGAAGGGTGCTTACTTGTGATACTTTCTCATCATGCGAGAATGCCAAACTTGTATACGTGCACCCCATCTGGGTGGCTCTGTTTCCATCTACAGAGGCAGTGCCTGGTCCTCAGTGACAAGGCTGTGTGCTTTGCTTCTGTAAGCCTCTGATACCTCCGCTTAGTCATCCCCAGCCAGCAGTCAATTATCTCTTTGCCCCTCCCCCCCGCCCCGTAAAGCTCCTGCTCTGTTGGACAGGCAGAAGGTGGTGAACCTCCTTTCCAGTTATTCACACAAGGGGCTGTGGTATTCATGACAACCATTTTTTTTTTAAACAACATATTTGATTTTGGCAATTATTTGTGAAAGGAAGCACAGACTCTCTCAGCTAGAAACCAAATGGTTTCAAGATTCGTCTTCCTGGCTTGGGCAATAGCTATAGCAAAGTTTTGGTAAGATCAGGGGATGCAACTATAGGAAGAGGACTAAAGAAGACTCGAAAGCTTGAGCAAGCCATAAATCAACAGAGGACTAATTGTTAATGAGTAAAATCAAGTATCCAGGGGTGTAGCGAGAGAGAACAAATCAGTGTGTAGCTGGAGATCTGAAAAGGAAAGAGTTTTATGTTAGGCAAACACACAAAAGGGTAGAACATTTTGGAATTGAGTTTTCCTCTTCTGATCTTTCTCTTACAATTTTTAGCTTGCATTGGCTTGCCTTCCTGGATCTATTCCTCCCCTCCAACACCATCTTCCCTGAAGGCATGCTAGTGTTGTTGTGAGGTGGAGAATTGGTCTGTTTTTTGTGTTTTTGTTGGGCAAGCTTATCTGTTTGCCAAGAGGAGACCTACACTCCTTTTGGGATAGGCATCACACAGGTCAGCTCTTTCTTAGGGTTTCCTTTTTCATTCTATTTTTTTGTTTTCTTCCTTTTCCTCATGGATTATTTTTCCTTCAGATTCCTCCAATGGGAACTAGTGGACCTCACCATAACATGCTTGGTATATATACTGCATTGTTGTTGTTTAGTCATTTAGTTGTGTCTGACTCTTCGTGACCCCATGGACCAGAGCACGCCAGGCACTCCTGTCTTCCACTGCCTCCCACAGTTTGGTCAAGCTCATGCTAGTAGCTTCGAGAACATTGTCCAACCATCTTGTCCTCTGTCGTCCCCTTCTCCTTGTGCCCTCAGTCTTTCCCAACATCAGGGTCTTTTCCAGGGAGTCTTCTCTTCTCATGAGGTGGCCAAAGTATTGGAGCCTCAGCTTCAGGATCTGTCCTTCCAGTGAGCACTCAGGGCTGATTTCCTTCAGAATGAAGAATAGGTTTGATCTTCTTGCAGTCCATGGGACTCTCAAGAGTCTCCTCCAGCACCATAATTCAAAAGCATCCATTCTTAAGCGATCAGCCTTCTTTATGGTCCAGCTCTCACTTCCATACATCACTACTGGGAAAACCATAGCTTTAACTATACGAACCTTTGTTGGCAAGGTGATGTCTCTGCTTTTTAAGATGCTGTCTAGGTTTGTCATTGCTTTTCTCCCAAGAAGCAGGCGTCTTTTAATTTCGTGACTGCTGTCACCATCTGCAGTGATCATGGAACCCAAGAAAGTAAAATCTCTCACTGCCTCCATTTCTTCCCCTTCTATTTGCCAGGAGGTGATGGGCCCAGTGGCCATGATCTTCGTTTTTTTGATGTTGAGCTTCAGACCATGGACAAAAATGACAGGCATATATTTACTGTAGCTCTTTTGATTGTTAGTTGGGAAAATACTAATCTTTTTTACTCATTATTCCCCAAAGCCCCTAAGTCTATCCCAGTCCTAATGAAATAAATATCCAGCATCTCATCTACTGTATTTTAAATCTTAAGTACGTAACTTTTTCTATATTGTTTTAGTGTGTGTTTATAATGTAGTGAAACACTATTGTTTGTTTTCACTCCGGACTGGAGGGAAAATATTGGAGGCGTGATATATTTATTACTTTTTATTATCCCTTAAGCTAGTGGTTCTTGAACTGTTTTTTGCATGGACCACTTGAAAACAGTTGAGGGTCTTGGTGTACTGCTTAATGATTTTCCTGCCTGTTGTAGCAATTGTAATGTGCTGTGCTAGATGCTGCATGATTTTTAACTATATTTTATTTGCATCTTTTATTTCATCTATTTTGAGTCACACTTTATTGTGCTACAATCTGAACTCCATAGAATTGAAATACTGTAACCTGCAGTATAAGAAATAAAACAAGCAATAAAAATGCAATTAAAAACCAATATGAATAGCTAATATGGTGGAGGCACCGTCTCCTGTCAAACAAAAGTCCATAGGCATGCCACAGAGCACCTGACTAAAACTCATGGACCACGGTGATCCACAGACCACAGTCTGGGAATCTCTACCCTAAGCAGTGATTGCTTAAGCATTTGGATCCCTTCCAGTCGGGATTCAGGCCTCATCATGGGACTGAAACTGCCTTGGTCGCACTGGTTGATGATCTCTGGCAGGCTAGGGACAAAGGTGAGAGCTGTTTCCTAGTTCTGCTGGATCTCTCAGCGGCCTTTGATACAATCGACCATAACATCCTTTTTGACTGTCTAGAGGGGCTGGGAGCTGGGGGCACTGTTATACGGTGGTTCCGCTCCTTCCTCCTGGGCCGTGTCCAGAAAGTGGGGGGGGGGATGAGTGTTCAGACCCCTGGGCCCTCACTTGTGGGGTGCCTCAGGGTTCTGTCCTCTCCCTCCTGCTTTTCAACATCTACATGCAGCCGCTGGGAGAGATCATCAGGGGGTTTGGGCTGGGTGTTCATCAGTATGTGGATGATACCCAGCTCTACCTCTCTTTCAGATCAGAACCAGTGAAGGCAATGAAGGTCCTGTGTGAGTGTCTGGAGGCTGTTGGAGGATGGATGGCGGCTAACAGATTGAGATTGAATCCTGACAAGACAGAAGTACTGTTTCTGGGGGACAGGAGGTGGGCAGGTGTGGAGGATTCCCTGGTCCTGAATGGAGTAACTGTGCCCCTGAAGGACCAGGTGTGCAGCTTGGACTCACAGCTGTCCATGGAGGCACAGGTCAAATCCGTGTCCAGGGCAGCTGTTTACCAGCTCCATCTGGTATGCAGGCTGAGACCCTATCTGCCTGCGGACTGCTTCGCCAGAGTGGTGCATGCTCTGGTTATCTCCCGCTTGGACTACTGCAGTGCACTCTACGTGGGGCTACCTTTGAAGGTGACCCGGAAACCACAACTAATCCAGAACACGGCAGCCAGACTGGTGACTGGGAGCGGCCGCCGAGACCATATAACACCGGTCTTGAAAGACCTACATTGGCTCCCAGTACGTTTCCAAGCACAATTCAAAGTGTTGGTGCTGACCTTTAAAGCCCTAAATGGCCTCGGTCCAGTATACCTGAAGGAATGTCTCCACCCCCATCGTTCTACCCGGACACTGAGGTCCAGCACCGAGGGCCTTCTGGCAGTTCCCTCACTGCGAGAAGCCAGGTCACAGGGAACCAGGCAGAGGCCTTCTCGGTAGTGGCGCCCTCCCTGTGGAACGCCCTCCCACCAGATGTCAAAGAGAATAACAACTTTTAGAAGACATCTGAAGGCAGCCCTGTTTAGGGAAGCTTTTAATGTTTGATGTATTACAGTATTTATATATTTTTTTTGGAAGCCGCCCAGAGTGGCTGGGGAAGCCCAGCCAGATGGGCGGGGTATAAATAATAAATTGTTGTTGTTGTTGTTGTTGTTGCAACATGCTTCACATTTCTTCCGTTTAGTGCTTGTATTGTGTGAGCCAGGCACCCCCACCTCCAGGAGCATCACATTCTCCCAGACCCTTTTGGGGAGGTGAGCCATTGTCATTGCTGCCTCACCAATACGCTTGCTCAGGCGGACAATGTCGTCTACCACCTCAAGTGTGTGGCCACCCACACTGATGTGTGCAGTGCTGGTCATGTCCTGACCCAGGGTGTCTTTGTCAGGCTGATGGGGAGGCAGAATTCCATGCAGGCATGGCCCAAATAACCCCATTGCATTTGAATGCAGGATGAAATTCTAATACAGAACCAGTCAAATCACAGATGGCAGGATAACAAATGCTCTCTCGGGAGCAGCTACATCAAATGCAACAAATCAATGGAATGATGAACAGAAGCAATCTGACCTGCCCTGAGGCTGCTGTGACACATTCTGCTGGTCTTTATTTGAATTTATTCATCTGAATGCAACTGTGATCTCTTACAGGGACAAGTGCTTTCAGTGTGTGCAGCATTGCTCTGCACCTCCTTGTCCCTGCCCACCGGCCCAAACTTATGGTTTGTTAAACATATTGCAGTAGTACCAAAGTTTGAGAACCAAAGTTCTCAAACTTAATCAGTTCCAGAAGTCCGTTCCAGAACCAAAACGTTCCAAAACTAAGGCGCTATCCCATAGAAAGTAATGCAAAGTGGGTTAATTCATTCCAGACTTTTAAAAACAACCCCAAAAACAGCAATTTAATATGAATTTTACTATCTAACAAGACCATTGATCCATAAAATGAAAGCAATAATCAATGTACTATAAAATAAATAAGACAATATTGTGGATGATAAAAATTAAAATTAATTATTTTTTCTTCCCTGCACTGATAAAGACTCTCCTCCCTGGAAGAGAGGGGAGTGGTTGTGGGCGGGAGCCCGAGCTCCACCCCTGGCTGGGGGCCTTAGCCCCCGCCCCTCCTCACCTGGCTGGCGCCCACGCCCACCGGAGGCAGCCAACCAGGTGTCTCCGGGGGGCGTGTTTAGCAGCTTAATGCTGCGGCTCCAGCCCCGCCTCCTCCTCAGTCGTCCTGCAGCGAGTCATTAGTGTGGCATTGGATTCATGTGTGTCAAGGGCTAGGTGTGGCCATCGCCTATGCTATCTACCGTGGGTTATTCCGTTAAAGGAATCTGGCGGTCGTGTATTCCGTCCGATGCCTGCTTGGCGGGAGGCCATGGCACGACCCTCGGTGACATCAGGGGTGAGCCTATAGTTGGATTAGCATCAACAGGCTCCACCTACTGTTGAATAAACCCACCTCCTATAGTCATCCAATGCCTAAGCCAATACCTTTTCACTGCTGTAATCAATAAAGTTGTGGCCTTTTCTTGCCCATTAACCTTATATCACGTGTCCTTGTGTGTTTATTTCACATAGCGGGGGTCGGGCCCTTGATCCACAATAGTCATTGTTTGGATGGGGGGTTTTTTTATCCATTTTCGCAGTAACACAATCAATCAATCAATCAATCAATCAATCAATCATTAGCTGAACTGGGTTCCACACAGTCACAAAAACAAATTAACCAAAAAAGCCTCAAAAACAAAAATGCAAAATAAATAGCAAAAACAAAAGCGCCAAACTTAATCTGTTCTGGAAGTTTGACTTCAGAAATGTACGAAAACCAAGTTGCAGAAGATTGGTGCAGGTGCCCCGGAAACAATAGCTGAGAGCCACATCGGACACTCGGCTTCCGAAAAGTGTTCGAAAACCGGAACACACACTTCTGGGTTTTTGGTGTTTGAGAACCAAGGTACCACTGTATGACTTAGAATCATGTTCAAACCAGGACTTTGTATTTTATTATTATTACCGGAAATAAAATATTACTGATATTTTAAAGTCACAGTGGGCTCCAGTCGAGGAATAAAGACTCCGGTGCCTTAACTCGCTGAGGCACTGGATCAGTTTACAAGTGGAGAGATTTGCAATACATCTCCACTGTATTCAAGAGGACTTATTCCAATACCAAGATGGAAGTCTACCAGGCTTGCATGTGGGCAACTTACAATTGTCACGGGCACTGTGTCAGGAATAATAATAATAATAATAATAATAATAATAATAATAATAATAATTTATTTATACCCCGCCCATCTGGCTGGATTTCTCCAGCCACTCTGGGCGGCTCCCAACAGAATATTAAAAACACAAGAAAACATCAAACGTTAAAAACTTCCCTGAACAAGACTGCCTTCAGATGTCTTCTAAAAGTCAAATAGTTGTTTATTTCCTTGACATCTGGTGGGAGGGCGTTCCACAGGGCAGGCACCACTACTGAGAAGGCCCTCTGCCTGGTTCCTTGTAACCTTACTTTTCGCAGGGAGGGAACTGCCAGAAGGCCCTTGGCGCTAGGTCCAGGCTGAACAATGGGGGTGGAGATGCTCCTTCAAGTATGCTGGGCCAAGGACGTTTCGGGCTTTAAAGGTCAGCACCAACACTTTGAGTTGTGCTCAGAAACGTACGGACCAGTGTTATATGGTCTCAACGCCCACTCCCATATGCAACAATACACGTCTCTCCTACATTGATCTCTACAGCCACAGCAGGCGCTGCAACCTTCACTCCCAAAGGCGTACTCATCCATTGTCTCCCGAGGCAGACAGATACCAACTAACTCCCACTACAGAATGCAGAGTTAATACGCTTTTTGTGTGTGTTGTGGAAATGGGAGTACAGTGGTACCTCGGGTTACAGACGCTTCAGGTTACAGACACTTCAGGTTACAGACTCCACTAGCCCAGAAACATTACCTCGGGTTAAGAACTTTGCTTCAGGATGAGAACAGAAATTACGTGGCAGCAGCGGAAGGCCCCATTAGCTAAAGTGGTGCTTCAGGTTAAGAACAGTTTCAGGTTAAGAACGGACCTCCAGAACGAATTACGTTCTTAACCTGAAGTACCACTGTACTGATTTGTTGTTTTTGATTATTTTAAATAAACCCTTTTTGTTGTCAGGGGGAAATGGATTTGTTAATTGATTTAAAATAAATTGTGTGGTGCTGAAAGAAATAGATAAATTGATTGTTGTAATTGATTACAATATATTCTTTGTGTGCAAAGAAGGGTAAGGCATGAATGAATCCAGTTTTTAATTAACTGCAACACAAAAGGTCATAGAGGAAGCTACTGAGGCACAAAATAGTCATAACAGACAAATCAATGGCTTCTGTTTGGAGTTCATTGGCAGGATTTTTCAGTAACTGTTTTCTCCCAGCCATGAATGTTGGACACTGCAGAGCCTAAGATGTCTGCCAAATTGGGAGGCATATTGAGATAATAAACCTGCATTTTCACTTGTTAATCCAATATAGGATTAAGTAACCAGGAAATAGTGGGACGCAGGTGGCGCTGTGGGTAAAACCTCAGCACCTAGGACTTGCCGATCGCATGGTCGGCGGTTCGAATCCCCACGGTGGGGTGAGCTCCCGTCGTTCGGTCCCAGCTCCTGCCCACCTAGCAGTTCGAAAGCACCCCTAAGTGCAAGTAGATAAATAGGTACCGCTTTATAGCGGGAAGGTAAACGCCGTTTCCGTGTGCTGCGCTGGTGCAGGCTCGCAAGAGCAGCTTCATCATGCTGGCCACGTGACCCGGAAGTGTCCTCGGACAGCGTTGCCCCCCAGCCTGCTAGGTTGGCAGGAGCAGGGACTGAGCAACGGGAGCTCACCCCGTCGCGGGGATTCGAACCGCCAACCTTCTGATCAGCAAGTCCTAGGCTCTGTGGTTTAACCCACAGCGCCACCTGCGTCCCCATTTTTAATATATACCTTACCAGAAATCTGAACCAAGAATAAGAGCCAAAGATAGAATAGGCAATACCAATATAAATGTTGGGTCCAGCAGGGCTAACGGTGTCATGCCTTTTTAAAAAACGAAATGAAATTTTGTAAATTTTCTGTGTGATGGTTGGTGACAGCTGCAGCAGGACAGAGAAGTGCTGAGCAAATTGGCCACAGCTGCTGCCATCTTTACTACCCCAGGAGGCCTCTGAGTCCCAAGGGATGCTCTCTTGGAGCTCAGGAGCATTCTCAGGTCATGTCAGGAATGGTGGGAGGAACCAGCCAGGGCAGACGGCTGGGAGGGGGATGAGGGGCCAGAGGGAGAAGAGGAGGGGTCAGAAGCTGAAGAGGGAACAAGGCTTAGTGGGCAAGGAGAGTCAGAATCCAGGGCAGACGCTGAAGCAGGAGAGTGCGAGGAAGGGGGCCAAGAGGCAGAGAGGGGCCAGGCTGGGGAAGAGTCACAGATGTCTCCCTCTCCCCTCTTCTCCCAGAACCAGAAGAGCCATGAAAAGGGCAGAGGAGAGGTTGGCTGCACATAGGTGCAATCTCTGATTGCTTGGAAAAATCCCTGGAGAGTAGGGGACTGTGGGGAGGAGAGGGCTTTTGGCAGCTGACTTTCACGGAGTAAGACCACCGAGAATGAGCTGCTGTGCTCATTTGGCCTGACTCTCAGCCAAGTCTGTGGAGATCATGCTTTAGCTAATCATGAGTTAACTCCAACTTTGAATTGTGTGATTCCTGAATGGACCCCTCATGTGAGAGGCCAGAGAAATGGGTGCTTTGGATACTTCCCTCAGTGCTTGGTCTGACATATCTGCTTCTGCTAACCACGGCCCCGCAGGCTTATGGTGGGGGGCAGAGGGGCTGTGGGAAGCAGCAGCGGGCATTGGCCGGGGGGGGGGGGGCTGGCTGATCAGATGAACACCAACTGAATCAGCCTCCATTTCCTTGGGGAGGACCCACCAAGGTGGTGCTGGGGGTGCCCAGAGGACAGCTTGACCAGGGCTGCTTCAAACATGGTGCTTGGCCTGCTAGTAGCAAATGTAACCCCCTTCCCACAGAGCTGACATGCTAAATCCAGTTTTATCCAGCTGCTCAGATAGTAATAACTGTGTGCCATTTACAAATTTAGCTGGCTACTTCACAGCCCAATTTACCATGCAGAAGCACCTTAGTTTATCTGATTATCTAAAGGGCAATAGCAGCCATGTTCCGATGCATGCCAATAAAACATTAGAATCACACACAGGAACAGCAAAAGCAAGCCATCACAACAACATTAATCAGTCAAGCTGATGCTTTCCTGAATCAGAAGATTTTAAATTATGTGTAGGCAAACTAAGGGCCAGGGGCCGCATCCGGCCCAATCACCTTCTAAATCCAGCCCATGGACTGTAATCTGGTCAAAGGACCCTCTCCTGATAGAGAGCTGCTCAGTGAAGGGGCCATTGCAGAAAAGGCTCTGCTTTTCATGCCCATAAGCCTTTCTTAATTCAGGAGGCAGTGGATCAAAGTCCTATCGGAAGAGCTCCAAATTCAGGATATGGTAATCATACAGGTGTTTGCTCCTTCAGGTTCCTGCCGTGCAAAAACCTACTCAACCAATCTTCATCCCTAATTACTGGTTTGTTTTATTTGCAGCTGTGCTGCTTTCCATCCAGCCAAGCAAGATAATACAACAGCAGATTCATAGATTTAGTTCTAGATCTGCTGTGATCATGTAGAAAGTGAGATGTGTGTGTGTGTGGGGGGGGGGGGGGGTAACCTGAGAAGCAAAGCCCTGGTGGAGGTGAGGTGTGCAGAACCCTCCCCTGCCCACAGCTCACTTTCCTCTCCCAAGGACTTTCTTCTCAGCCATAATAGTAATAATAATAATATTATTTTACTTATACCCCGTCCATCTGGCTGGGTTTCCCCAGCCACTCTGGGCGGCTTTCAACAAACTTAATAATAAAACATCAAACATTAATTGTTGTTGTTGTTGTTGTTTAGTTGTTTAGTTGTTTAGTTGTTTAGTCATGTCCGACTCTTCGTGACCCCATGGACCAGAGCACGCCAGGCACTCCTGTCTTCCACTGCCTCCCGCAGTTTGGTCAGGCTCATGTTGGTAGCTTCAAGAACACTATCCAACCATCTCATCCTCTGCGTCCCCTTCTCCTTGTGCCCTCCATCTTTCCCAACATCAGGGTCTTTTCCAGGGAGTCTTCTCTTCTCATGAGGTGGCCAAAGTATTGGAGCCTCAACTTCACGATCTGTCCTTCCAGTGAGCACTCAGGTCTGATTTCCTTAAGAATGGATGCGTTTGATCTTCTTGCAGTCCATGGGACTCTCAAGAGTCTCCTCCAGCACCATAATTCAAAAGCATCAATTCTTCGGCGATCAGCCTTCTTTATGGTCCAGCTCTCACTTCTCACAGTAACAATCTAATCCAATATAAAAAGTCACAATAACTTTAAAATAAACAACTTATATTCAATAATTTGTTGAATAATTAGAATCATAGAATCATAGAGTTGGAATAGACCACAAGGGCCATTGAGTCCAACCCCCTGCCAAGCAGGAAACACCATCAGAGCACTCCTGACATAAGGTTGTCAAGCCTCTGCTTAAAGACCTCCAAAGAAGGAGACTCCACCACACTCCTTGGCAGCAAATTCCACTGTCGAACAGCTCTTACTGTCAGGAAGTTCTTCCTAATGTTTAGGTGGAATCTTCTTTCTTGTAGTTTGGATCCATTGCTCCGTGTCCGCTTCTCTGGAGCAGCAGAAAACAGCCTTTCTCCCTCCTCTATGTGACATCCTTTTATATATTTGAACATGGCTATCATGTCACCCCTTAACCTCCTCTTCTCCAGGCTAAACATGCCCAGCTCCCTTAGCCGTTCCTCATAAGGCATCGTTTCCAGGCCTTTGACCATTTTGGTTGCCCTCCTCTGGACACGTTCCAGTTTGTCAGTGTCCTTCTTGAACTGTGGTGCCCAGAACTGGACACAGTACTCCAGGTGAGGTCTGACCAGAGCAGAATACAGTGGCACTATTACTTCCCTTGATCTAGATGCTATACTCCTATTGATGCAGCCCAGAATTGCATTGGCTTTTTTAGCTGCCGCGTCACACTGTTGGCTCATGTCAAGTTTGTGGTCAACCAAGACTCCTAGATCCTTTTCACATGTACTGCTCTCAAGCCAGGTGTCACCCATCTTGTAATTAAAACATCAGCAAATAAGAATTAAACATTTTACACTTATCAGTTACAATAAAGAATTACTAATCTATAATCAATAAAAATTAGGGCACTGGAGAAGACTCTTGAGAGTCCCATGGACTGCAAGAAGATCAAACCTCTCCATTCTGAAGGAAATCAGCCCTGAGTGCTCACTGGAAGGACAGATTGTGAAGCTGAGGCTCCAATACTTTGGCCCTGAAAAAGACCCTGATGTTGGGAAAGATGGAGGGCACAAGGAGAAGGGGACGACAGAGGACGAGATGGTTGGACAGTGTTCTCGAAGCTACAAACATGAGTCTGACCAAACTGTGGGAGGCAGTGGAAGACAGGAGTGCCTGGCGTGCTCTGGTCCAGGGAGGCACGAAGAGTCGGACACGACTAAACGACTAAACAACAAGAAATCAATACAAATAATGACAAATCAAAAGGCATAAAATACCACAAAACATACAAAACCATGCAATAGGATCAAACTGAGAAACAAGAACACACAACATATACATTTTTTTAAAAAAATATATCCCTGAACTCTTCCCAGCTGCTTTTGCTGTTCTCAAAGTCATGGTCTGGGAAAGGATGTGAGGGCTGGAGGGGGGCATGGCAGGTGGAAGAAACCATTGCCTGCAGAAAGTCTCTCTCCCAGCTGGATTTTTTTAACGCTGGCTTGACAGTGTGTGTTGTTGGGGGGTACGCTCTGGGGGGGGGGATTCTGTGCACCACTTCTGTACCACGTTTACTTCTTAACTCAGACCCAGGCCTCTTATCTCCTGTGTAGCTTGTTCCAGATCCAGCATCTGCTGCTTTCAAATTAATTTTTCAAATCAATTTTTAGTTTTAAAACAACACACAAATCTGCAAAACCTGTTGATCGGTGGCAAAAGCGGGGTGAGTGTAAGTTCACTTTGCTTTTCAAAAAATCAGTTTATTGATGTCATAGAATCATAGAATCATAGAATCATAGAATCATAGAGTTGGAAGAGACCACAAGGGCCATCGAGTCCAACCCCCTGCCAAGCAGGAAACACCATCAGAGCACTCCTGACATATGGTTGTCAAGCCTCTGCTTAAAGACCTCCAAAGAAGGAGACTCCACCACACTCCTTGGCAGCAAATTCCACTGTCGAACAGCTCTTACTGTCAGGAAGTTCTTCCTAATGTTTAGGTGGAATCTTCTTTCTTGTAGTTTGGATCCATTGCTCCGTGTCCGCTTCTCTGGAGCAGCAGAAAACAGCCTTTCTCCCTCCTCTATGTGACATCCTTTTATATATTTGAACATGGCTATCATATCACCCCTTAACCTCCTCTTCTCCAGGCTAAACATGCCCAGCTCCCTTAGCCGTTCCTCATAAGGCATCATTTCCAGGCCTTTGACCATTTTGGTTGCCCTCCTCTGGACACGTTCCAGTTTGTCAGTGTCCTTCTTGAACTGTGGTGCCCAGAACTGGACACAGTACTCCAGGTGAGGTCTGACCAGAGCAGAATACAGTGGCACTATTACTTCCCTTGATCTAGATGCTATACTCCTATTGATGAGGCCCAGAATTGCATTGGCTTTTTTAGCTGCCGCGTCACACTGTTGGCTCATGTCAAGTTTGTGGTCAACCAAGACTCCTAGATCCTTTTCACATGTACTGCTCTCAAGCCAGGTGTCACCCATCTTGTATTTGTGCCTCTCATTTTTTTTGCCCAAGTGCAATACTTTACATTTCTCCCTGTTAAAATTCATCTTGTTTGTTTTGGCCCAGTTCTCTAATCTGTCAAGGTCGTTTTGAAGTGTGATCCTGTCCTCTGGGGTGTTAGCCACCCCTCCCAGTTTGGTGTCATCTGCAAATTTGACCAGGATGCCCTTGAGTCCATCATCCAAGTCGTTGATAAAGATGTTGAATAAGACCGGGCCCAAGACAGAACCCTGTGGCATCCCACTAGTCACTCTTCTCCACGATGAAGAGGAACCATTGATGAGCACCCTTTGGGTTCGGTCAGTCAGCCAGTTACAAATCCACTGAGTGGTAGCATAGTCAAGACCGCATTTTACCAGCTTCTTTACAAGAATATCATGGGGCACCTTGTCAAATGCCTTGCTGAAATCAAGGTAGACTACATCCACTGCGTTCCCTTCATCTACCAGGCTTGTAGATGACGTTCTTTGTGTGCATGTTCTTATTTTAATTTTATTAATATTACATTGTAACAATATGTGGCAAAACCCATTATACCTCAAAACTCTTGCTTCTCATGCAAAAGGGGGGAGGGAATAAGTGAAACAAAAAAGAAAAGAGAAAGCAAGGAAATGACATGTGAAGAGGGAAATAATGTTGAATGTTGTACTTTGTTAGCTGCCTTAAGGCTACGGGCAAAAGATGAATTTACATAGGATGTCCAAATTTTACTGCATCATTGAGGCCACCCTCAATAAAAGATACTCTGTAAGTTGTTGTTCTTTAAGTTTTGCTTCCAAATGTCCATTTGACTCCCTCCACTGCCAGCCCCCCCCCCCCCAGTGGATATTCAGCATAAATTTGCCAGGCATGCAAATAGCCCTCAATGCTTATTTCATGGCTTCATTAGAATTCTTTGTTGTCATAACGGTGTTGTGTATGGCAGTACAAGCTCAGCCCATGTGCAGGAGTATTCGAATATACAAATTGGAGACCAACAAGAGAGCTTAATTACGGTAGCCCTGGAACTACAGGGAAATCACCTGGCTGGAACTCTGCCTGGGCCTCAGTCCCACCTTCAGCAGCCAGGGCAGTCTCAGACACACCACCGCGAAGCCGCTCCCCCAGGCTCCGCTTTCTTCCTTTTCCATGGCTCTCTGCAAAGGCTGATGACCCCAAACCATCAAAACGTGATTGTCTTGGAATGTGCGGCAGCCTTTTTTGTTTCCAGTTCACTCAATTCTCTGGCTTCGTTTAAAAACAAAGCAAAACAAACACAAATAAAGCACACCATTATTGGAAATGGGGGTTTTTTTTGGGGGGGGGGATATAAAATTTGTTAAAAGGTTAAAATTGGAGTTTTAATATCACAACTGATTAATCATTTAGTTTTACAATTATTTTCCAATGAAAGGAATGGAACTTGCATTAGTTATGACTATATTTTCACAGTGAGTTCACGCAACCTATGGAATAATTTGGTCCAGGTCCAACCCAAAGGATTCTTTTTCAGATATAGAGTGCTTTTTATATCTGCCCACTTCTGGGTCAGAGGAGCACCGGAAATAGCTTGTGCGCATGTGCACGGGCCTCCTCCAACCCGGATGTGCGCTGGAAATAACGCTTGCGCAAAAGCTATTTCCGGTGCTCCTCTGACCCAGAAGTGGGCAGCCACACAGCGCAGCACCGGTAAGAGTGCCTTATCCGGCCCACGGGCCTTAGTTTGGGGACCCCAGT
Organism: Podarcis muralis; assembly: GCF_964188315.1. Lineage (NCBI taxonomy): Eukaryota > Metazoa > Chordata > Lepidosauria > Squamata > Lacertidae > Podarcis > Podarcis muralis. The sequence continues at coordinate 90,743,777 of NC_135662.1, forward strand.
GCTAGAATCTGGTCATATTTCCTGGTTAAAGGTAAAGGTACCCCTGGGTCAAAGCACGTCAAAGTGCAAGTAGATAAACAGGTACCGCTCCGGCGGGAAGGTAAACGGCGTTTCCGTGCACTGCTCTGGTTCATCAGAAGCGGCTTAGTCATGCTGGCCACATGACCCAGAAGCTGTACACCAGCTCCCTCGGCCAATAAAGCGAGATGAGCACCGCAACCCCAGAGTCGGTCACGACTGGACCTAATGGTCAGGGGTCCCTTTACCTTTACCTTATATATTAAAAGGTGCAGATAACATTTGTGGGAATAACTCTCATCGAATGTGAAAATCTTGTGAAATGAGGTATTTTTTATTAGAACAAGGATGATTTCTAACAATATTTATAACTCAAAGGGGAAAGTGAGAGCAAATTGAGCATGAAATGTGTGTTATGGCTGCTGTCATCCAGCAGATGTAAGTACAGACACCATGGGAAATTACAGAGTTTTAGCCTTAATAGGAGCTTTTTATAAAGTAGCTTTGTGTTTGCCAGCTGGCATTGCCACTGAAGGACTTTCACACTCTGTATTGAATTTCCTCTGCGCTGGCTTCTGAACACGCTTGCATTTAGGCGAGGCTTTGCAACTGTGCTCAGCTGCAGGAGCCTATTAAAGTGCTCTCTGCTTCTGCCCCAAATGCTGGCGACAGGGCCAACATTCACATCTGGCAGCTACTGGAGCATTTGCAAAGTGCTTTGAAGCTCTATGAATCTATAATACTTAAGATAAAAGCAAGCCCAAGAAGGCAGAAGTAAACGGCATCTCTGCTGACTTCCCTGTCATCACAGAAAATGCTGCCCTTTGGAAAATATCCAGCACCTAAAAGATAAAAGCTTGGTTAAAATGTTCTCCTTCCCTAAATCCCCAGTTCTTAAGAAATTTCATAGCCCCCTCAAGGATGCTCAGAGACGAAAGAATGTTTCTTCTGCCAGTTTGAGGTATTCGGAAGCCCCTTCCATTTGTTCTTTCCTCACGTAAGCTGGGGGTGGGAGTGGTGAGGGGGTCTACACTGATGGCTCCTGCCCAGAATTTGCTGCACCACACAGGTCTATTATACAAGACCAGGAATTGCTGATGGTGAAAGGGCTGTCACCATCTCAGCTCTCAAACAACTTCTTTCTTCTCTGCACCCAAGCAGGGTTTGTGTGGACGTAACACAAATCCCTGTAGCCAGGGCTCCCCCACCCCGAAAAATAGGTGCTGGTACTCACCATGAAGTTGTTACAGTAAATGCCACACTTTTAAACAACAACAAAAAGGTGTGCCAGTACTGCGTACCCTTGAGTACCCCCTGGAGAAAAAGCACTGGCTGCCACCATCATCAATGTGGCCACTGAAGTAAGCAACAGAGTGGCTATCTCTTCCCTCGATGCCCCACTCTCTGCTGTTGTTGGCATCTGTCTGTCTTGAGAGACAATGGCAAGCATCTCCAGAGTGATGGGAGCCCTTGGCTCTGCCCCAGCCTGACCTCTCTCTCCCTCCTCCGGCACCTTTTCCCACTCGCCAATCCTGCAGCTTCTCCTGCCTCTGCCTCTTGTCTCCTGGATGGTGCAGGTTCTCCCAGATCTCTGCTCCCTTCTTCCAAGCCCTTCTCTTCTCCCCGTGCCCCCTCCTCAGTGTCCAGCCAGTCCCTGACAGAACTCCATCCAGGAGCATTTCACTGGCATGTTTCTCTCTCCTTTGATAACTTTCTCCTTTAATTGATGGAGAGTGGTATAAGAAAAAGAAAAATTCAGGAGACATTTTCTTCACAGCACTAGCACCAGGTAAGCAGTAAATACGCTCAGCAGCCTCTCACATTGTGCTAACTTCCAAACCAAGAAGTATAAACTTACTAGCCCACAACCATGCACAGCTAAAATGTGGGTACTAATTTCAAAAGAGGTAGACTGTTCAGTTAGTTGCTTGGATTTAATTACGGGGGAGATATGCTTTCAATGCAGCATGTCAGAATAGAGCCATATGACTCCCCACCAATGCTATTCAAAGCAGCATGACTAACTTCTGTATGTTATACTAAACATCTGGCCCACCCCATCAAACCAGCAAATAATGGAAATAACATTCTGTAATGCTTCTGTAATGCACAATCAACCGATTCTCTCAATAGGAATGCTCCAGAAAACTTGATTATCTCAGCGTGACACTGAGGATGCCAGTGTCAAAATCATGAAATTATAATTGTAACTTATACTTTAAAAAGGGAGCTGAGCTAAAGGCTTGTTTTATAAATAGAATGGTAAAGATCACATAGCTCCAGCTTTCAGCTCACCTGCCATTTGACCTCTGATTATGATTTCTGCCTAAAAACTATCTCCTACAGGGCTAAGTTTCAGCAGGAGCTGAACAAGCTAAACTTGCAGAATGATTAAAATGAGTTTTCCAGGTTACAGGAAATGGAACAGAATGTGATCATTTCCCTCTTGCTCATTCTGCAGACACTAGTAAAATATTATAATATTGCTCTCTGTAGGAATGGTTTTATTGCATTTAGAATTTGTGGATTTTGTATTTATTTATTTAAAAAAAAACTTGTGGCACACCATTTTGATGACTTTAGGCTATAAAGTATAGTGGTACCTCAGGTTACATACGCTTCAGGTTACACACTCCGCTAACCCAGAAGTAGTGCTTCAGGTTAAGAACTTTGCTTCAGGATAAGAACAGAAATCGGGCTCCAGTGGTGTGGCGGCAGCGGGAGGCCCCATTAGCTGAAGTGGTGCTTCAGGTTAAGAACAGTTTCAGGTTAAGTACGGACCTCCGGAACAAATTAAGTACTTAACCTGAGGTACCACTGTACTTTATAAATTAGTTAAATAAATAAAATAATTGGTCCCTACCCTGTACTCAGCTCTCACTTGTGGCTCCTAGAAGCTTCATACACACTGCCTAGACTTGCGCCCTGGAGTGGTTTGGCTTCACCCCCAGATGTGCACTCCATTGCTTCTCGAGACACACAGATGCCAACAAAAAATCCCCAAACTGTCCTTGGAGATTTTTGCTTCCTTAATAGCAAAGAGAAATACAAAGAATCCCTCATGAATTTATCTTAAACGAAACCCCAATTAAAATTATTCACCTTCCCAACAACCAACAGGAATGATTTTTCAAGTTATTTATGCACTGTGGGGGTGGGGGTGGGAAGCCCATATTTTATTTTAAACCTTCTGCCTGTTAATACATTCAAATACAGTTAATTGCCTTAAGAAATTTCCTGTTAGCATGCAGATTTCAAAGTGCTTGTATATAAATGGCAAACACTGTTGCTATACAATCAGCATTACTAAAGAAAGCTATGCACAAATGTTATTCAGATGTTCTTGTGAAACTGAATATGCATATTCATAAGATATTTTAGAAAACGTAAGTAGAACAACATTAAACTTGCTGAAGAACTTATTGTAGATTACCATGACAGATCTATAAGAGCCATCTGTTTTGTAGGCTACAATCCTTTGCACACTTACCTGGGAGTAAGCGCCACTGAATTCAGTATGTCTTACTTGAGGCGTGCATCTGACTGAGCTCCCTTTCCAGCCCAAGCAACATCCTGGCTTCTGATTAGATCCCCAAATGTCCCTATTTTCCTGAGCTGGGGGGGGGGGATGAGGAGCTGGCACTTGACCTGATCAGCCTGGCGGCTGCAAGGCACCGTTCCATAGCTTCTCCATGGGGGAGAGGCTGTCACAGCTGAGGCCCAGCCCCACATGAAGCACAGGCTCTGAGGGGCAGGCCGAGGACAGAGCTGCTCTGGGTGGGAGGACAGGGAGAGCAGAGCAGAGAGCAAGAAATTTTGCTTATTATTAATCAAATGCTTTGCGCATCTGATGGGTCATTGGCCTGCATAAGATTCACCTTATGAGTTCAACAAAACTTACTCCAAGTAAGCACGCTGAGGAACACTGTAAGTGAATTGATACACTGGAAGAAAGTTGGGGATGGGATGATTTCACAACACTGTTTGTTCTGAAATTACCAGGTGAATTTCATCCATTTGGGAGTGAAGTCAAGTGCTTCAGATTAAGTGGCTGGGTTGTAAAGTGAGGAAGTCAGGGTATTTCTCCCGCTCACCTCAGGTTGGTACATTCTTAACCTCTGGTAACATCACTAGTGCTGTGTATCATGAATTACTCAAAGCTGCAGAGTGGAAAGCAAAAGGGCTCAGAGGAGAGCGTAAGTACAGTACTGCCGACTTCAGGTTCCATCTTCCCACCCGTCCCAAGACAGATCCCTGGTTCTCCCTCGCCTGGCTTGGGCCTGCCTAGGAGTAGGCAACTGGGGGCCCTCCAAATGTCGCTGGGTTGCATCAGTCCCAGCCAGCTTGGACAATGGTCAGGGATGACTGTAGTCATAGTTAGGGCTGCCACGTTTGGTTGGGCAAATAAAGGACAGGTTGGGCAAAATACGGGACAGTCGGAGGAAGCGGATTGAGGGGCTAAAAATTACCTGGTGCAGAAATTACTTCAAAGCAATGCATTACTCTCTCACGCTCTCTGACTCCAAGTCTCCTCCAACCACCTGCCTCTGCCTGCGCGAAACCTCTCTCTCCCGCACCAGACCAGGCCCCTGCAAAGCCTCCCTCTCGCTCTCCATCCCACCGTTACAGACCCATGCCCTACAAGCCCCCTTTCTCACAGTCGATGGCCCATCCTCTGCCTGGGCAAAAACTTTCTCAAGCTCCTCCTCCTGGTACTACCCCATCCTCTGCATGCACCCATGATAACTCTTGCTCTCACTTCTTGCTTTGTCTGGACAAATTCCTCAACTTTGCCTTCCAGTGAACAGCTCTGCTGTGGTGGACAATAGGCAATGTTTGGATCTCAGATCAGCAGCTCCTTAAAATCTCTGTCAATATTGCCTCCTAATTCACCAAATACTCTATCTGGCAATGTCTTGCATGCCTGCAGCCCAGCATTCAGAAACACTGTTTCCTATGACCAGAAACCCTGACTATAAACAGAATGGCACGTGCTTTTCAAACAAGAATAAATGTTTAGAAACCCAAGACAACTCAGAATGCTATATTTATTTTATGCTAAGAGATTCCACTCTGGGCACTTGGCATGCCAGCTTAATTAACTCAGCTCTTAGCATTATTTGTTTTGGTTCATCACAAAGATGGCAATCATACAATAAAACCATTTTAGGTCTGGCTATGAATGGCAAATACAGTATGGTGTGTCACAAAAAAAATTCAAACTAAATGTTCTTCATTATTTCTAAAACACCTCAAACCAAATTTATATTGCTTCCCAGAAACCAGCTGTCATGTGCTAGATCAGGGGCAGGCAACCTAAGGCCCAGGAGCTGGAGCCGGCCCAATCGCCTTCTCAATCCAGCATGTGGACGGTCCGGGAATCAGCATGTTTTTACATGAGTAGAATGTGTCCTTTTATTTAAAATGCACCTCTGGGTTATTTGTGGGGCGTAGGAATTCGTTCATCCCCCCCCAAAAAAAAATATAGTCCGGCCCCCCACATGGTCTGAGGAACGGTGGACTGGCCCACGGCTGAAAAAGGTTGCTGACCCCTGTGCTAGATGCCCCATCATTAATTTTTGGTACAAATTGCAGCATGGAAACAGAGGGTCTCTAGTTAGCCTTTGTAGAAACTAGTATTTGTGGCCACTGAATTCAGGTCCAAGAGGGGTGCAAATTCTAAGCAAATCTAGAATCTACAGGGCTGCCAAAATTAGCAGGTACGATATGCAAACTACTTTTCAGCACAAATTTAGTGACTTTAAGCTATGGGCCAGAAATACTCATTTAAAAATGCACTTACCATAAGGATTCACTAGCAATCATAACCATGCTGCCACCTTAAAAGGGTTGTTGCAAGGATTACTGAGATACTATATGTAAAACACCACAAGGTTATCAAAATTAAATTATCAAAATGTGCATTTGACCATTGTCATTTTCATATAATAAATATGTTGTTTGAATACATATGTGGGTGGAGGAACCTAACCATTAGTCAGCTTCTACCAAGTGAGAACATACTGAAACAACGTCTTTGCCACATGAAATTGATGTAGTAAAAATATCACCATGTGGTTAATTTACCTTGTTAGAATTAACATTCACTAACTGATATTTCCAATAGTAAGTATTAGTGCAAGATGTCATCCTCAGGGCTGAAAATCAGTCTCTAATCTTGAGGTAATAGTTGTAAGAACTTGGGAAGTTAACTCTGGCTAGCACGATGGTGGCAGCAGAGGAAAAACACTTTGCGTCTGGCGATTGAGAAACTGAAAGGAAGTTTGGAGTTGAGGTCTGAAGGGGAAGAACCTTCGGGGAGGCAGGCTCTGGAAATGGACACGTGTGGAGCCGTTTTGCTGATTGTTGAAGGAGAGTCTGCTTGCTTCCATTATGTGCTACTTGGCTCTATGCAATGAAAACGGATACTACAAAGATACAACATAATTCTTTAGTGTTCTCTCTCTCTCTCTCTCTCTCTATATATATATATATATAATGCACACACACTCTAAACCCATTCAGGGTTGTCTTTGGACTTCTCACTGGGCAGGAAAAGGAAGTGGACGCACTGTTAATTTTCTATAGTGTTATTCCAGGCACCACTCATCAAGAAGTCTCCAGCAATCTCTTCCTCTCTGTTTCCCCTGTTATTTCTTATCCTAAACAAAATACAATATGTGTTGGGATACTGCCGGGAGACGGGGGCATCAGGCAGGCCGGCAGCTAGGCAATCACCGGTCTCCTTTGGAACAGCATCAAACAGCGACACAAGCCTCAGATACGTTTAGAAGCTGTGCACGCTCTATTAGCAGAGTGAATAAATCTTCTCACAACAGAAGTAGCGGACAGAGTCATGTGTAAGCATATTTACAGCATTTATTCAGCATAGTTCAGGAACAAAGGAAAAAACATGTCTGCTTCCCTTCGTGTCCAGCAAAACAGCAGTAACACAAAAGCAATATATAGACGGAAGTTCCCAGCGGACTGTGCTGGAAGTAAAAAGGCATGTGACACACAACAGTCATGCCTGTCCCTTTTAAGGTGGAACAGAACTATATCCTAACATCCTCTCCCTTTCTGTGTAACCTGTAGTACCTGTGGCAGCCTCTGTACATAAACCTTAAGTTAGACAACAGATCTGCAGGAATTTCATTTCCTGGCATGTAGGACACCTGAATGAGTCCTTTCTGAATACATTCTCTTGCATGATGTAACTTAATCTGCAAGTACTTGGTTCTTTGCTTGCAACTCTCTGAGTTCAGCAAAGCCAAACAGGATCTATTGTCTTGATACACCTGTATAGGACATTTCACAGAAATCTTGATGTCCTGAAACAGTTGCATCAACCATTCACAATCCATGAGTGAAAATGACAGGGCATTGAGTTCTGCTTCACAGGAACTTAGGCTTACTGTTGTCTGCTTTTTGCACAACCAGTCAAACAGACAATGGTTGTACATGTAGCACACTCCAGAAGTGCTGGCACCATCCGTGGCGTCACTTCCAAAACTAGCATCTGCAAAGATTTCAAGACCTCCAGTCTTCTGACTTGTGAACTTCAGCCTGTAGTGCAAAGTGCCCTTTAAATAGCAAGCTATGCACTTCAGAGCTTTCCAGCCCTGAACAGTAGAATTGTTGGCATGTCTGCTAAGCAGTTTAGTGCTTACAGCTATGTCAGGTCATCTAGCAATGAAATTCAGCTTGCCTAGAATGCATCTGTACAGTGTGGTGTCAGAAAATGCTTCAGCAGTACTCTCTACCTGGTAACCTGTCACCATTGGTGTGTCTGCTGGGTTTGCATCAACCAAATTCAGCCTGGTTAATACATCAGCAATTTTCTGTGTTTGGTGTACCAGAAAATTACCTGCTTGGTCCTTCTCCACCTGCAGAGAAAGATAGTTGGATACCTCACCAAGATCTTTCATGTCAAAGTGCTCCTTCAGCTGAGCTAGGGTGCTTTGGTACAAAGCCTGATTCTTCCAAAACAAAAGATCATCAACAAAACAGAAACAATACAGTTTGTTTTGCCCCTCCTCTTTGACAAACACACATGGATCAGCTTTGCCTTGGTGAAAACATAGAGAAAGCAATGTCTCAGTGAGTTTTGTGTTCCAACACCTGGCACTCTGCTTGAGACCATATAGGGATTTCCGTAGTTTACAGACCATTCCCTTCTGTACCTGCACTCCATCAGGTGGAAGTATGTACAGCTCCTCCCCCAAAATCCCTTACAAAAAAGCCGTGTTCACATCGTGATGAGAAACGTGAAGTTTCTCTTCTGCAGCAATCTTGAGCATAAGCCTGATGCTCTCATACTTGACGGTGGGTGAGTAGGTCTTGTGGTAATCCTGTCCTGGCACCTGTGAAAAACCTCTGGTGACCAACCTGGCTTTGTGCCTCAGGAGGGAGAGAAGGAGAGCCCGCTTGCTTTAAAGGGCAAAGTAGGAGAGAAGAGGAACCACTTACATGGGTGTAAGCCGCTCCTGTCCAGTTGGCTCCTGTAAAGCAACCGTGCTTTCTTTCCCTCTCTCCCTCCCCGGCTCAGCGAGCTGAAAAGCTCCTTCTCCACACACCCCACACATGCTCCTTGTCCCTTCAGTGTTTTTCCTTCCCTCCCCATAAACCCCTCTCCGTTGTTAGCTGACTCCTTCTCCACTCCCCCCATGCGTGCTCCTTGTCCCTTTAGTGTTTTCCCTCCCCACTTAAAACGTGGTTACAATGCACGGATCCACATGGATCGTCAAGATTTTTGCATTGGGTCACCCCAAGTTCACCATCAGTTCACATAGCATGTCCATGGCTACAGCCTGCACCAGAAAAATCACGCACCCACTATTGCCTGGCACAAAAACGTGGTTACAAAGCACGGATCCACATGGATTCTCAGGATTTTTGCATTGGGCTACCCCAACCTCACCGTCAGATCACATGTCTGTGGACACAGCATGAACCACAAAAATCATACAACCACTGTTTTGTTCAGAATATTTTTTTTCTTGTTTTCCTCCTAGGTGCATTTTTTTGTCAGGCGCGCCTTATGGAGCAAAAAATATGGTACATCCTGCATGAAGAACTTTGTTAGTCTGTGCAACACAACAAGATTCAACATTAGACACATCAACAGCTTTGTCATCATAAGTCATCAAGAACAAGCCATCTACAAACTGTTGGATAAAAGCAGCAATGCAAAAGCCAGCTGCAGGTGGCTGGAAAGCAAAACAGGATGTTGCTGTCTGGAACTGTACTGTTGGAGAAAAGGGGCAGTCTTTTCTCTGTACTGAGCACCGGATGTTAGCTCAGAGTGTCATCTGACCTGTGCTGGAAGTGCAGGGGCGGAGTAGTGACTCTTCTAATGGAGTCTGAAGGGTGCAGTCACGATTCTATGGACTGCTGAATGACAGGAATAAAAGTCATGTAAAATAGACTCCTGTCTGTCTCATTTCCCCTCCCTGGGGGGGAAAGCTGGAAGAGAGAAGCAGAGGGTGTGTTCTTTCTCACGTCTAATGAGAAGAATTGCCGATATACGACCTAGTCTGCCGGGGGTCGCAGACGGAAGGTAAACAAGTGTCTCACTCAGCTGCCTCGGGGGAGGCCAGGTACCTCTGACTGTGAGCTGAGATACTGACATATGGTAGCAGAGGATGGTTGCGATTCATCGAACATCTGCATGAGAGGCTGGTGAAGTGTCCTCCTCTGCTCCAAGGAAGAAGATAAGCGTCTGAAAGCAGCCAGAGGCTGAACAGATGATGGACCCAGAGGAAAGTGTTTTTCAAAGCAACGGAGCTCAAGGTATGCTGCATTTCGGGCTAAAAGTGTGAACGCAGATTGATTTTATTCACTGGTTCACGGGAGCTGCGTTTGAAAAAAACAACAGCTCCGGGAGGAGAGGCCTGCAGCTCAGAGGCTAAGCCTGCATTCCACAAATTCCTGTGGTTAAGATAAGCCTTCCTGCATGCACAGTAGCTAAAAGAAGCCCGTCAGAGACGTGGAAATTTACTGGCTACGCAGATGGCTCTGAGAGAGCATGGGAAGCGAAAGTTTGTTTAGTCTATGTTCCGAAGCTGTGCAAGGTCTGAGAAACAGCTTGCAGTTTGCCTGGAAAGGCAGAAAACAACCCAGCAAAGGCTATTGGAGTATTAGCAAGGCTGGAAAGTGAGAGAGAGGCTTGGCTTCAAGATGGATGCCAAGAAGGGGGGGGCTGCCTTACCCACCTCCCTTAAATAATGACAATTATTCATCTTGGTCTGTAAAGATGAAGGCCCTGCTGCAGAATCAGAGGCTTTTTGATGTAATTGAAAACCCCATCCCTGCAGCACCAACCAGAGGTTGGGAATCACAGAACGTGAGGGCCAGGACTGCTATAATTCTGTGTGTCTCAGATGATCAATTGGTGCATATTCAGCATTTAGAAAATGCGAAAGAGGTTTGGGATACGCTACGTACAACGCATCAGAGAGATGCTGGTTCTTCAGCGTTGCTGTATTTTGAGAAGTTGACCAATCTGAGATTAGCACCTGATGGAGATGTTCAAGCGCACCTGACAGAAATGAAGTTTCTGCGTCAACAGATGGTGGAACGCAATTTCCGTCTACAGGAGGAAGTGTTTTGCTTCATGATGATAAACAGCCTGAATAGGACTTACAAGGTTGTTGCCAGTCAGCTTGGTTCCCTACCTGCGGCAGACCTGACTTCGGAGAGAGTGTGTGCCATCGTCCTTAATGAACACGATCGACTTGCTGCACTGGAAGTGAAGGACAGGGGGAGGGAAGAACAGAGTTCAAATCTTCCCACTGCTGATGCTACTGGAGAGCGTGCTGTAGCATTGAGTGCTGTCCGATGCTACAATTGTGGACAGACTGAGCATCTACAGCGGAACTGTAGAAAGCCGCGACAGTCAAAAGGAGCCAAGAACAGCTCAGCGAAGCCTGAGGCGTCAGGCAAAAGCCGTACCAAGTGCCAGGTGAAACCTGCAAAGGCTATGATGGCGAAAGGAACCACGCCAGATATTGGGAACGCATTCATAATTGACACGGGCTGCACGAAACATATGTGTCCGCACCGAGAACTGTTTTCGACGTTTAAGAAGCAACGCTTCACTGTGAAACAGGCCAACGGTCAAGAATTGGAAGCGACCGGGATTGGGACTGTGTATCTTGAGAGTCTGAACTTGACTATAAGCGATGTTTACCTGGTTCCAGAACTGAGATTTAATCTGCTGAGTGTGTCGCAGATTGCAAAGAAAGGACTGAAACTGTCCTATGATGCTAAAAGCTGCAAGATCTTCAAAGATGGAGAACTGTTTCTTACTGCCAGAGAGAAAGATGGACTGTATTTGTTGACTTTTGATCAAAGTGATTACATGAAATGTAATTCTTCTGATTCTAACGAATTTTCTCTTGCAGGTGTGACCAGTGTGAGCACCAGGAAGGTGACCAAGAAGGTCGACAGAGCATTTCAGTGGGTGTATGCTGATGTGATTGGTCCTCTAGAACCATCTAGAGGCGGTGCAAAATATTACCTTGTGTGTGTGGATTGTTTCACTAATTATTCTTGGGGTTTTTTGATGGAGAAACCGCAAGAAACTTTAGAAAAGTTTCAGGAGTTTTGTGACAAGGTTAAAAATATGCATGATGCTAACATTGATTGTCTTTTCACAGATGACAAAAAAGTTTTTCTGTTACAGAAGTTTCAGAAGTTCCTGGATGGAAAAGGGATAGACCACAAAGTTTCTGTTTCAGCCGAAGCGTGGAACAGGGGGGTCTGTGTGAGAGTGAACAAAGAATTGCAAAAGGGGATGAATGCGCAATTGCTGAGTTCACATTTGCCACATGAATATTGGGCTGAGTCGCTAGCGTCCTATCTTCACGTGTGGTTGAGAAAGGTCTCAACAGAGTTGGGATGTTCTCCTTTTGAGAAGCTGTTCAATAGAAAACCTTCTGTTGCATATTTTAAGGTTTTCGGGTCTCATGTGAGAACAGAAGCTCCAGGTGGAGTAAAGAATGCCAGAGGTATTTTTGTGGGATATGAAAAGGGTCTCTACAGAGTAATTTTGTCTGAATCTGGTCAGGTGATTCTCACAAAGTTTCTAGAGAATGCTCCAGAAAAAGAGCGGGTTATAGAACACACATTTCCCACAGAGAACGATTCAGATGATGATTTTTCTGATGTCACAGATTACAGTGGTACTGATGATGACAGTGATAGCTCAGAGAGTTCAGTTGTAACAGTCATTGAGAGGAAATCTCACACAATGGCTAGACCTTCACAGGTGAAGGAAGATCCACTGTTTGCCAATGCTACTGGTTCTCAACAAAGTCCTGAGGTTGAACCAGTGAGCACAGATGATCAGCACCTCATATGCAGGTCTGAGAGAGTTACAAAGGGTGTACCATCGAAGAGGTACTCAAAAGAGTTTGCTAACTTAGCTGTTGCATGTGTTGCTATTGTTAACAACTCAAAACAGGTTAAAGCAGTGTCTAAGTCAGAGACAAAGACACAACAGAGAGTAGCAAGCCAAGGTAATGGAGAAGCACTCATTCCTTGGAAGCCAGACAACCAGAGAGGTACACTGGTGAAACCAGTGGTGGGGAGTTTCAAGGGTGGAACTGAAACAACAGGGGACTGTTATGTGTATAACAACTGTTTGTTTTCTTCTCTGGATCATGTTTTGCCTATTGATGCTTTTGGGGGAGATTGTTGGATAAAAGCAGCAATGCAAAAGCCAGCTGCAGGTGGCTGGAAAGCAAAACAGGATGTTGCTGTCTGGAACTGTACTGTTGGAGAAAAGGGTCAGTCTTTTCTCTGTACTGAGCACCGGATGTTAGCTCAGAGTGTCATCTGACCTGTGCTGGAAGTGCAGGGGCGGAGTAGTGACTCTTCTAATGGAGTCTGAAGGGTGCAGTCACGATTCTATGGACTGCTGAATGACAGGAATAAAAGTCATGTAAAATAGACTCCTGTCTGTCTCATTTCCCCTCCCTGGGGGGGAAAGCTGGAAGAGGGTGTGTTCTTTCTCACGTCTAATGAGAAGAATCGCCAATATACGACCTAGTCTGCCGGGGGTCGCAGACGGAAGGTAAACAAGTGTCTCACTCAGCTGCCTCGGGGGAGGCCAGGTACCTCTGACTGTGAGTTGAGATACTGACACAAACTTCACATGCAAAATGTCCTCTCTGTTCTTCTTGATGACGCAGAAGCCCTTCTTGAAGGAAATCTCAAAGTCTTGCTCAGTCAGCTGTGGGATTCTGAGCAAATTGTCTGCAGAATCTGGAAAAAAAGTACTTTGCTGATGGTTGTGTGCAGACTTGCCAGTTTCACTGTCCTGACTCCTGCAACTCTCAAAGTCTTACCATCAGCCTGTTAGATTTCCCCATCCTGAGGCGTGAAGGAAATAAACAGGTGCCGATCCTTTGCTATGTGCTTCGAAGCTCCTGAATCGATGACAAACCGGCCTTTGGCCTTTGGAGAAGCAGTGCCAGCAAACAAAGCCTTGTTTTTTACTGGCCTGGGTATCTCACCCCCCCCCCTTCTTCCAGCCATCTGCAGGCTTTTTCTTTTGTTTCTCTCCAGCCTTTGGACAAAGACGCTGTACATGGCTTGAATTCCACAGTTCCAGCACTTCCAGCTGCCAATGCCTTGGCTCCCCCTGGAGGCTGGAATGCTGTTCCACACTGATCCCCCTGAAGCACACAAGCTGCTTCAGCTGCATTCCTCCTATCATATTCGTTTTGCAAGGTCGCCAAAACTTTTGAAGCAGTGAGCTCTTGGACAGGAAGAGTTGCCAGCTGGCTTGCCACAGCGTGGTAGCTCTCATCCAAGGAATCCAATACAGTGGTACCTCAGGTTAAGTACTTAATTTGTTCCGGAGGTCCATTCTTAACCTGAAACTGTTCTTAACCTGAAGCACCACTTTAGCTAATGGGGCCTCCTGCTGCTGCGCCACTGGAGCCCGATTTCTGTTCTCATCCTGAAGCAAAGTTCTTAACCTGAAGCACTATTTCTGGGCTAGCGGAGTGTGTAACCTGAAGCGTATGTAACCTGAAGCATATGTAACCCGAGGTACCACTGTACTAATATAGCAAACAGAGATTCTGGCATCGTGAAACCTCTCTGAATCAATTCCTGTCTCAGATGCTGCAAATGCAAGATGTGGGCTCTAAGGTCTCCCCCTGGCCCCAAACGCTTCTTGTGCAGCTTTCTGAAGTAAAGCAACACAAACCCAGCGTCTTGTCGGAGATGAGAGGCCTGAAGCCCCTGCCACATCTCGCGCAAGCTGGATTTGCCAGCCAGGGTAATTACCGTATTTTTTGCACCATAACACTCACTTTTTTCCTCCTAGAAAGTAAGGGGAAATGTCTGTGCGTGTTATAGAGGGAATGCCTGCGGGTGGCGGGGGGATCTGCTGCAGTCATGAGCAGAGGATCCATGGTTCCCCTTCCTTCCCTCCTCCGTGGTTACAAAGCATGGATCCACATGGATCCTCAGGATTTTTGCATTGGACTACTCCAAACTCACTGTCAGATCACATGTCTGTGGCCACAGCATGAACCACAAAAATCATATATCCACTATTTCGTTTAGAATATTTTTTTCTTGTTTTCCTCCTCTAAAAACTACGTGCGTGTTATGGTCTGGTGCGTGTTATAGAGCGAAAAATACGGTAACTCCTCTGGAGCTACTGAGAGCAAAATTATTCCCATAGCTCTTGAATCTTGTGCAACCCATGCATCTGTTACAGGGGCGGGGGGATCCTAAGAAACAATGTGCCACACACCAAGCTTTCTCATCTGGCCCTTGCAATACCTTGCCCAGGTCAGATAATTGTGGCCATTAAACTTTGGACATGGACCCTCATCTGAGGCTTGTAAAAGCTCCATTTCAGCTCTTTACTACAGCCGTGAGCTGTAAGACTCTTCACAATCAGCCTTATCTTCAGCATGTCATAAATCAGACATAGCTTGCTTCTTTCCAGCCTAATTGCTTGGCTCGGACTTCAAAGACTCTCTGCTGTGGCACAGAAAAGCCTTGCTTCACATGCCTCTATCTCTGCTGGGTAGTAGCCGTCAGCAGCCTTACTCTCCTGTAAGCACCGTGATTCTGGGCCCAAAAACCATTGTTGTTGGGATACTGCTGGGAGACATCAGGCAGGCTCCCAGCCGGCTCCAGCCACCGGCCGGCAGCTGGGCGATCACCAGTCTCACTTGGAACAGCATCAAACAGCGACACAAGCCTCAGATATGTTTAGAAGCTGTGCATGCTCTATCAGCAGAATGAATAAATTTTCTCACAACAGAAGTGGCGGACAGAGTCATGTGTAAGCATATTTACAGCATTTATTCAGCATAGTTCAGGAACGAAGGAAAAAACATGTCTGCTTCCCTTCGTGTCCAGCAAAACAGCAGTAACACAAAAGCAATATATAGACGGAAGTTCCCAGCGGACTGTGCTGGAAGTAAACAGGCATGTGACACACAACAGTCATGCCTGTCCCTTTTAAGGTGGAACGGAACTATATCCTAACAATATGAGCCCTTCCCCGTCTGAGTCAGATTGACTGTTCCTGCTGCTGGAGTGAGCGTCCATATTCAAGCATCTCCACTGGATCTGTGCATGCATTCAAATATGTTGTGCAGTTCACGCAGTCACAGACCAAAACATTTTCTGTCCTGACACAGAGCACAAATGGAACTCCCTCTTCTAGGAATGACATTTTGAATGCTACAGCAAGATTTCATATTCACCCATTATTGCCTTCATCTGCTCACCCCTATTGGCACTGCCTGAAGCAGTATGGAATCCAGGGCTGCTTCACCTGTTGTTCGACCATTTTCCCACCCTCCACTGGCAACTGCTGTCTTATCCTATGGCTTTCTTTGGGCTTTCCTCTTTGCTAACACATTGGTATTTTCTCTGTGAGTGAAGGGGAAGCTCTGTAGAGAACTTTGGGGGGGGGGAAGGATCTGAAGTGGCATAAGAGGGAGCAGCAGCAGATAAGAAAAAAAGCTTCAGAGCAAGCAGAGGAGGCCAGCACATCAACAAGCCAAGTGACCTAGTTTCTTTCCCCAACTGCTGATCTTAAAGCCACAGTGACAGGTGCAATGAGAAAAATTGTACATTATTGGGTCCTCCCTTAAAGAGGGCACGTGTTGCGGTGAGACCTGGCAACCAAACCCTGTTTTGTGGGTGGGTACGTTTGGATAGCCACAACACCCAATTGGTAGGTCCCTTGATGCAGGGTTTAATCAGGCTAATGGGACACAGGCTAAACGGATCAAGGGACCTATATATACCTATGCACGTGACCCAGAGCTTCCTCTTTCGGTGCGTGCATCGGAACACCAGCAACATGTCCACTGCGAGCAGAGAGAGAGAGAGAGATCTACCTTTGACGATTCCGCTTGGTGATCTGTTTTCGTTATTTCCCATCCTTTCCCAATTTTTCCTTTAGCTGCTTACCCCTCACAATAATTCCCTCCTTACCTTGCCTTTTCCCCTTAAGGGTCTTCGGCCCCATGGGCTTTCTGAGCTTGCTGCTGCCTTTAAGTGGCTGGACCTCTGTGCAGCAGCTCGCTCCGTCCCCTGGCTGTGGCTGCAGCATCGGGGCTTGCGAAATGGAGCCGATTTCTTAAATCCTGAGAGTTCCCTCTCTGAGCGGCTCCCTTTCTCACATTATTTCAGGGGAAATATTTCTGTGGGGTATTTGCCAGGCTGGGAGCCCCCCCCCCCCTGTGTCAGTGTGGCCGCCATTTTGTACCTTCTTTTCGTGGGGGACATCTACAACAGAATTTTGGCGGGAGCGCCATCTTGGTTTGGCGGGAGCGCCATCTTAATTGCCCAGTGCAATTTTATTTATCTGTAGTTCTGCCAATTCTATCGGATTATTAAAAGGTCAGGATGCCTGTTAAAAGGAATCCTAGTCCTGCTCTCCCTTCTAGACTATGGAATAGGATACTCAACAGACGCTATCTGTATATTTTCAAACTCCTTCCCCCTAATGAATGCCCAGATAAGGATAAGCAGGCTGCTTCAGGCAAGGGAAAGGCCAGCTCTAGTAAAGTAGAGAAGACCTTTGAGAGGTGGCTGGATGCCTTTCTAGTATTTGCTGGGGTTATTTCTGCAGGTTATCCCAAGAGAAGCTTGCACCTGTGGATTTATCTATCTCTGGTATGTAAGGCCTTTACGTTGGCCAGTGAGGTGGCAGCCATAGGCTACAATGAGAGTTTTTATTGTTGAGCCGCCAAGATCCCTTCAGCTTGATGGGATCATAAGGATCTTGATGTGTGGACTACTTACATTTCCCCTAATTTCAAGAGCAAGTCCACTGAGCATCAGAAATCCAAGCAAGAGATTAAGAAGCCAGCAAGGCGTCTTATTTTCTGGGAATATAATAGGGTTCTTGCCAGCAGCAGGGTTGTATTCCCACACCTGCAATAAATGTTCTGGAAGTCACCCTGCTACATCTTGTGGTATGGAGCGGCCCTTTTGAGGGACGAGGAGGGGCTCTCAGGAAGAACAGAAGGAAGCCTCTCCTCAATCAGCCAGAGATGTTAAGTGAGGTCTTATTGACCCTGGCACGTACTCCCATTAAGTTGCCCGCCTTGAAGGTGTGGCTTAATAGGTACCCTGACTCGGTGGCTGCCTCATATTTGTGGCTTGGATTTTCTGAGGGCTTTTGTATCCTAGTGGCGTTCCCGCCAAGGGTGTCAAAAGTAGAAAATCAGAAATCTGTCAGAAAATTGCCTGAGGTTGCAAGGCATAAGATCAGGAAGGAATCCTGGTCCATTTGACAGCCTCCCTTACCCTGATTTGCACCTTTACCCTTTGAGTGTGGTGCCTAAAAAGGCCCCCGGTGAATTTTGCCTGATTCATAATTTATCTTACCCTTGGGGTTCATCGGTAAATGATGCTATCCCTGCTGAGCTGTCTTCTGTTAAATATGCAACTTTTGACTGGGCGGTCAAGCTACCAGTAATTAGGAGCTTTGGGAAAGGTGCTCTTTTGGTGAAGTGCAATGTGGAAGTTGCCTTCCACCTACTTCCTGTGCATCCACATGACTTTAAGTTGCTTAGGTTCCAGTTTGATGGAGCCTACTATGTGGATAAGGCTATGCCTATGGGCTGCTCTATATCTTGTGCAGCATTTGAAGCCTTCAGTACATTTTGTTGGGATACTGCCAGGGAGACAAAGTCCATCATGGCCCCACATCGTCGCCTCTGGACGTCCATCGATCTCCCGTAGACACGCAGTATCAGCAATTAGCGACATGAGCTCCAGAAATAGCTTGCCACATTCTAGGGCTGGTGCACGCTCTTATCAGCAGATAATGCACAGCAGAAGATGCACACAGGAGAGCATTATTTATATAAGTTTATTCTGCGTTAGTCAGAACAGAGAAAAACATGACTGCCTGCTTCAGCGTTTCAGGCAGCGAGAGAGAGAGAAACGAAAGCAACAGAAAACATAAACATCCTGTGAACAGGAAATACGCAGACTCTGTGACAAAGCCTGCTCCCTTTTAAGGTGGAATGGAAATATCCTAACACATTTTTGGACTGGGCCTTACACACTAAAATAGATTTGAGGGGTGTGACCCATTACCTTGATGATTTTTTATTAATTTCTGCAGCCGATTTGGATGAATGCTTGCTTTTATTGCAAGCTTTTTATGACCTATTGGGACGCAGGTGGCGCTGTGGGTAAAAGCCTCAGCGCCTAGGGCTTGCCGATCTAAAGGTCGGCAGTTCGAATCCCTGCGGCGGGGTGCGCTCCCGTCGTTCAGTCCCAGCGCCTGCCAACCTAGCAGTTCGAAAGCACCCTCGGGTGCAAGTAGATAAATAGGGACCGCTTACAAGCGGGAAGGTAAACGGCGTTTCCGTGTGCGGCTCTGGCTCGCCAGAGCAGCGATGTCACGCTGGCCACGTGACCCGGAAGTGTCTCCGGACAGCGCTGGCCCCCGGCCTCTTGAGTGAGATGGGCGCACAACCCCAGAGTCTGTCAAGACTGGCCCGTATGGGCAGGGGTACCTTTACCTTTTTTTTATGACCTAACGGTAGAGTTAGGTGTTCCGTTGGTGGCTGATAAAACTGAAGGCCCAGTCTTGAGGTTGTCTTACCTTGGAATTCAGCTGGATACTGTGGCGCAGAATTGTGCTTTGCCTGAATTAAAAATGGTGGCTTTGCATGAATTTTTATGCATTTTTTGCCACGAGAAAAGGTTACTTTGAGGCAGACTCAGTCCCTCCTAGGTCACTTGAATTTTGCCTGTAGAGTGGTAGCCCCTTTTGTGCACGTTTGGCCAGGCTTTCCGCAGGCTTGCGTTCACCCCATCATCGGGTGCGTTTGCCCAGTGAGGTCAAGGCAGACCTCCAGATGTGGTTGGAATTCCTGAGGGAGTTCAATGGCATATCCTTGCAGCAGAATACTTTGAATCTGCAATTTGATTTTCAGGTCCATTCGGATGCTGCTGGCTAATTGGGCTTTGGGCTCTATTTCCGTGGCCGTTGGTGCGCTGAGAGGTGGCCTAAGCACCCACGATTTAACCTTTCTTGAGGTTTTTCCCCATTGTAGTAGCAGTGCACATCTGAACCAAGGAGTTCAAGGGCCAGCGGGTCTGTTTCTGGTCCGATAACCAGGCTGTGGCGAGCGTTTTGGCAAAGCAGTCATCCCGCTCCAGCAGAGTCCCTGCCTTGTTGCACGCGTTTGTGCTGCGGTGCCTCAAATTTATATTGTGTTTTCCTTCTCATTATTTTATTCATTTTACAATACAAAAATATAAAAACACATAACAAAGTTTTTCACAAATACATTTTTTGGCCTTCCCTCAGCTCTTCTGCAAATCCTCCGTTTTAATCCTTCTTAATTTAATATTGCCTTTTATTAAAAACCTCCTCCCTCTTATTCCCTTTTTTACAATATTTTTTTTTTCACAGAGCCTCTTGCAAACCTACAAACGTTATTTGTTCATAGCATATACTTTTCAAATAGTCTACAAATTTACTCCAGTCTTCAGTGAATCTGTGGTCTCGTAGGCCTCGGATCCCTACTGTTAATTTATCAAGTTCTGCGTATTCCATTAACTTCATTCTCCATTCTTCCATCGACGGTAGTTCTTCTTGTTTCCATTTTTGGGCTAGAAGTATTCTTGCTGCTGTTACTGCATATAAAAAAAGCTTATAATCTTTTCTGTTTATTTCATTTCCTACCATTCCTAACAAAAATGCCTCTGGTTTCTTAACAAATCATAGAATCATAGAGTTGGAAGAGACCACAAGGGCCATCGAGTCCAACCCCCTGCCAAGCAGGAAACACCATCAGAGCACTCCTGACATATGGTTGTCAAGCCTCTGCTTAAAGACCTCCAAAGGAGACTCCACCACACTCCTTGGCAGCAAATTCCACTGTCAAACAGCTCTTACTGTCAGGAAGTTCTTCCTAATGTTTAGGTGGAATCTTCTTTCTTGTAGTTTGGATCCATTGCTCCGTGTCCGCTTCTCTGGAGCAGCAGAAAACAACCTTTCTCCCTCCTCTATGTGACATCCTTTTATATATTTGAACATGGCTATCATATCACCCCTTAACCTCCTCTTCTCCAGGCTAAACATGCCCAGCTCCCTTAGCCATTCCTCATAAGGCATCGTTTCCAGGCCTTTGACCATTTTGGTTGCCCTCCTCTGGACACGTTCCAGTTTGTCAGTGTCCTTCTTGAACTGTGGTGCCCAGAACTGGACACAGTACTCCAGGTGAGGTCTGACCAGAGCAGAATACAGTGGCACTATTACTTCCCTTGATCTAGATGCTATACTCCTATTGATGCAGCCCAGAATTGCATTGGCTTTTTTAGCTGCCGCGTCACACTGTTGGCTCATGTCAAGTTTGTGGTCAACCAAGACTCCTAGATCCTTTTCACATGTACTGCTCTCAAGCCAGGTGTCCCCCATCTTGTATTTGTGCCTCTCATTTTTTTTGCCCAAGTGCAATACTTTACATTTCTCCCTGTTAAAGTTCATCTTGTTTGTTTTGGCCCAGTTCTCTAATCTGTCAAGGTCGTTTTGAAGTGTGATCCTGTCCTCTGGGGTGTTAGTCACCCCTCCCAGTTTGGTGTCATCTGCAAATTTGATCAGGATGCCCTTGAGTCCATCATCCAAGTCGTTGATAAAGATGTTGAATAAGACCGGGCCCAAGACAGAACCCTGTAGCACCCCACTAGTCACTCTTCTCCAGGATGAAGAGGAACCATTGATGAGCACCCTTTGGGTTCGGTCAGTCAGCCAGTTACAAATCCACTGAGTGGTAGCATAGTCAAGACCGCATTTTACCAGCTTCTTTACAAGAATATCATGGGGCACCTTGTCAAATGCCTTGCTGAAATCAAGGTAGGCTACATCCACTGCGTTCCCTTCATCTACCAGGGTTGTAATTCTGTCAAAAAACGAGATCAGGTTAGTCTGACATGACTTATTTTTCAGAAATCCATGCTGACTATTGGTGATCACAGCATTCCTTTCTAGGTGCCCACAGACTGTTTGCTTAATGATCTGCTCCAGAATCTTCCCTGGTATTGATGTCAGACTGACTGGGAGATAATTATTTGGGTCCTCTCTTTCCCCCTTTTTGAAAATAGGGACAACATTTGCCCTCCTCCAGTCGGCCGGGACTTCGCCTGTTCTCCAGGAATTCTCAAAGATGACTGCCAGTGGTTCTGAAATCACATCTGCCAGTTCTTTTAATACTCTTGGATGCAGTTCATCTGGCCCTGGAGACTTGAATACATCTAGACTAGCCAAGTATTCTTGTACTGTCTCCTTAGTTATTCTGGGCTGTGTTTCCTCTGCTGAATCATTTGCTCCAAATTCTTCAGGTCGGGCATTGTTTTCTTTATCGGAGAAGACTGAGGCAAAGAAGGCATTGAGGAGTTCAGCCCTTTCTGTGTCCCCTGTTTGCATTTCACCATCTTCTCCTCTGAGTGACCCCACTGTTTGTTCTTCCTTTTGCTACGAACATACCCATAAAAGCCTTTTTTTTTTGCTTTTAACCTCTCTAGCAAGCCTGAGTTCATTCTGTGCTTTAGCTTTTCTGACTTTGTGTCTACACGTGCTGGCTATTTGCTTGAATTCCTCTTTGGTGGTTTCCCCCCTTTTCCATTTTTTGTACACATCCTTTTTTAGTCTTAACTCAGTTAAAAGTTCTTTAGATAGCCACCCTGGCTTCTTTAGGCACCTTCCATGTTTCCATCTCATTGGTATTGCCTGAAGTTGTGCTTTTACTATCTCCCTCTTAACAAACACCCAGCCATCATGAACTCCCTTTCCTTTTAGTCTTACTGTCCATGGGATCTCACCCAGCACTTCCCTAAGTTTTATGAAGACGGCTTTCTTAAAGTCAAGAAATTGAGTCCTAGTATGCTTGGCTGCTCCTTTCCGCTGTATAGTAAACTTCAGAAGAGCATGATCACTCGCGCCTAATGATCCTTCCACTTCTACCCCACTAACCAGGTCATCAACATTGGTTAGGACCAGATCTAAAATGGCTGTTCCTCTTGTTGCTTCTCCCACTTTCTGGACAATGAAGTTGTCTGCAAGTCCAGTGAGGAATCTGTTTGACCTTATGCTCTTGGCTGAGTTTGACATCCAACAAATATCCGGGTAATTGAAGTCCCCCATTACTACCATCTCCATTCCTTTTGCATGCTTGGCCATCTGTTCCAGGAAGGCATCATCTATGTCCTCCGTTTGGCTTGGGGATCTATAGTAAACTCCCACAATGAGGTCTCTGTTATTCTTCTCTCCCTTAATTTTGACCCAAATGCTCTCACTTTGGCTTTGAGGTTCTAAATCTTGGATCTCTTCACAGGTATACACATCCCTGACATATAACGCCACTCCTCCTCCTTTCTTGTCTGGTCTGTTTCTCTGAAATAGATTGTATCCCTCCATTATTACATTCCAATCGTGGGACTTATCCCACCAGTCTTCTTGCCACTTATTTGGCTAATCCATCAAGCAGTTACAGGAGTGGAAAAAGTATGTCTCGCATAAAAACAGATCCAAGTGCAACCTTTTAAACCTTTTAAATTATCGTGCCCAAGGCATATATCAACTGAACATAAAAAACACAGAGGCCACACCAGAAAAGCAGCAACTACCAAACAAAATAAACAGTCCTTTCATATCCCGTGGAACCTTAGAGGTAGGAAGGGGGGTAGCCTTTTTAAAGTTCTTATATCTTCAGCAAATACCCTTTAAACTATATATAGTAGAGAAAATAGTCCAGTCTGTCTTTCTTTAACCTCTCCTTACCCTCAGTTGCTGCCAGAAAAAGAAAAATTGTCACAGAAAAAATGGAGACAAAAGTCTTTTATATCTGTTGCGCAGTTACTTTTAAAACCGAAACTAAAAAACTCTTAACGATCCTTTTCCCACGGTCCCACCAATTCCACCGAAAAACCTCAAAACTTATTAATTAATATCTTTTTGTTCCTCTTTTTACTCTCTCAATCCATATTTTCTAAGTAGATGTCCAATCGCATTAAAACCGCTTGCAGTAAATCACACTCCACTCCCTTGCATTCTGTGAATACCTCCTGCGTATAGCTCAGATTTCAGATGAAGCTGACCTCCTTTTTACCACTTCATCCGTCCGAATCCTTTCCCAATTATAAATTTCAATAAATACCTCAGTTTAGGTCTGAATTTTTTATTGATTGAGAATCGATCGCTTCTCCGTGCAAGCCTGGGGCTGCGCTTTTGGAGGATAGAAAATGGCTTCCCATAGCCTGCTTCTTAGAATCATAGAATCATAGAATCATAGAATCATAGAATCATAGAATCATAGAATCATAGAATCATAGAATCATAGAATCATAGAATCATAGAGTTGGAAGAGACCACAAGGGCCATCGAGTCCAACCCCCTGCCAAGCAGGAAACACCATCAGAGCACTCCTGACATATGGTTGTCAAGCCTCTGCTTAAAGACCTCCAAAGAAGGAGACTCCACCACACTCCTTGGCAGCAAATTCCACTGTCGAACAGCTCTTACTGTTCTTCACTCCGCCGTACTCTTCACCCCTTTAGGGGGCTACCTGACGGCCAGGTGGTCCGCAAAAAGGTTTTGCCAGGAACCTGACCCCTTGGATTTCCCTCCAGGGGGGATATGGGGGCTGCGGCGCCCTTGCAGTGCTCCTTTTTTCTTCCTAAAGCTCGGAATCTCTCCCAAGAGAAAATTCCCTCTTGCGTTTTTTCTCCACGATCGACCGGAAGCCCTAATATTGTGATTTCCGCTCGTTTTATTCCTGGTGCCAATAATGATATCACTGATGCCCTATTCCGTTTTCAGATGGAGCACTTCAGATCCCTGGCTCCAGAGGCATAGCAGCTTCTGGAATATTTACCGGTTCAACTTTGGAACCTTGGCAGCAGCTAGTTTTGCAGGGAGTAGGAGCTTCTACAATACTCCATGTGTGGTCTGACCAAGGCAGTATAGAGTGGTTCTTGATCAAGAGATGGGACTTTTGTTGATGCAGCTTAGAATAGCATTAGCTTCTTTTGCTGCAGCATCACATTGTTGACTCATATTGTGGTCTACTAAGACACCTAGATCCTGTTAACATACTGCTGTTAAACTGTTATGTACTGAGCTGAATCCCAGAACAATAGGATCCAGAATGCAGCAGTCTGATTGGTCCGCAGGAGCCACCCAATCCAGCTCCAGATGGAAGTGAATCAGTGACCTGATTGGCCTGCAGGAGCAGCCAATCAGGCTTCTGGAGGAAGTGAATCCGCAGCCTTATTGGCCTACAAGAGCAGCCCGGAATTAGCCAATCACACGGGCTAGACGTTTTGGGGAAAGTTTCATTCATTGCTACTATGAGCTGAATAAACAGCATGAAATTCAAACTCGACTGAGTATATTTCATAAGCCAAGTGTCCCCCATCTTATATTGGTGCAGCCGGTTATTCCTGCCTAAGTGTAGAACCTTTCAGGCTTAAAGGGACTGGTGGGACGTAGAAGAACAGAAAGGAAAATCCCTTCTAATGGGCTCCAGCGTCACTTGCTGAATTTGGGGTTTTTTTAAAGCATGGAATTTTGTAAAGCACTTACCTATATTAGGGAAGGTTTAAGAAGGCAGTCCTCATCTGACCACACCACCCATAGACACCAACTCCCTATGGCTGAGGGGACCTCCCCACCCCCTGCAAAATTGAGATGGGGCTAAGCCCACCCACCCACCTTGAGGGGCCAGACCTTGCTGTGGGGGGGGGGGCTCGCCAGGCCTTCCCACACCTGCGATGAGCCCCATTGGGCTTTCCCACGCCTGTGGTGGGCTGCGAAAAGGCCCACTGGGGCTTGTTGCAGGCATGGAGGCACCTATGACACCACCTAAATCCACTGTACTTGAGCACTGTACTTATGGCTGTCCACAGAAGCAGCATGCAGCTATGAGAGATTACATCCTCCCTTATTGCTCCTGCTTTGCACTCTTCTTGGGTGCTTTTGCCTAGCAGGAATAGGTGCTTGAGCTCTGTC
This sequence comes from Podarcis muralis, assembly GCF_964188315.1. Classification (NCBI taxonomy): domain Eukaryota; kingdom Metazoa; phylum Chordata; class Lepidosauria; order Squamata; family Lacertidae; genus Podarcis; species Podarcis muralis. Next base: position 90,769,320 of record NC_135662.1, read on the forward strand.
TGTGGTTGAAGCAAGAGAAACAAAGAACATGATGAAGTACTAAGTAAAGCAAAGAAGAGGTGGAGTCTGAGGTGACAGGAACTGAGTTCCTTTCCATCCCTTGGGGGAGACAAGGGAAGGACAGTCAGAGGGGAGGACCATGGCAAATTGACAGGACTCCAACAGCAAGAGGGGCGGCAAACTCAGTGACCGCCCTGGGCAGCAAAAGCCTTAGCTACATCACTGAGTAAGTATCTTATTTTTCCTTCTTTTAATAATTTCAATGTGGTGTGACAAGATTTTTTTTGCACTGGGTACCACCTGACCTTGCTACGCCACTGCATGAGGGTCATCTAGTCCAAGCCCCTATGGGCAACTCTCACTTCTACTCTAGAGGAGGGGGCAAGGGGCGGTGTAAAAAAATCAGATGTTAAGCAGACTGCTGTGTTTGGCATAATTGGGTTCAGCTAACCATAGGCACTGTAAATTGCAAGTAAGAAATCCTCTTTGGTGTGAGCCCTTCCTAGTTCAGTCCTGTGTTCAGGAATATCTTTTTGGTTGCCATATTTCAAAAAGTAAAAACCAGGAAACCCCAAAAGTTGTTGAACTTTTTAAAGGAATACCCAAAAGTTGTTGGGATTTTTTTAGACAAACCCCGAAGTATGCCAAAAAATCACTATTTTTTTGATTGACAAAGTGCCACCTTTTGGAAATTACCACCAGACTCCAATTCCGCCTTTGAAATCCCAGGGAAATCTGGACGTATGGCAGCTCTAATATCTTAGATCTAACAAACATATAAGAGAAATGACTGAATTTGAACAATCAATGATGAAGACCAAGAAACATATGCTAGCAAAGTTGTTGTTGCTCTTTGTTGTCAAAGTGTTTTAGCTTTTGCCTTGGTCCACTGCTCTGACAAAAATGAAGTGATGCTGTTTCCAACGTGGCAATTATAGGACTTTGAGGATAGCATTCTGCAGAAGGGACCCATTTGTCCATCCAGAAGTTATTTCTGTTTGCACATGATGTTCTCTTTTATGTAACATGATCTACATGAGGCTTTTGAGCTATCATCTGACAGTGGTGTTGATGTCACACTAGACCTGATCCTAACTTTATTCAGACCAGTGACCTGGGTGCCTGTGGAATCAGGCACATAGAGATTCCAAGGCTAGTGTCTGCTCAGTAAGTACAATAGGTCACAACCGAAGCAAAAATCTATTGGATTGTTCAGCAGAATCAGTCAGGGCCAGTTTGATCTCATCCTACTGGCTGGAGTCTCCTCAGAGGACTCTCATCCCTGGAGCACACTAATGACTCCGACAAGTATTGGTCCTGGACTACATTAGAGAAAATGCTCAGGCATGAAATCACAAAAAAACCATCACCCCTCAAATATGCACATGCTGCCAACCAAAAATAAAAAGAGAGAAAAGAAAGCTCCACAGGGATTCTGAATCTGTCAGAAATAAATAACTTGGAAATCATGAAAGTTGTAGCACATCCACACCCAAAGTCTGGAAATGAGAGCTATGTGATCCTTCATGGAGTGAAAAATAGCTGCAAAAATCAATTATAACTTACAACTTATCAGAAACTCATCCAGCTTCTGGAACTGATATAAAATTGTTGGCAGCTCAGACACAATTGAAGTGTCCTAAATTTAGGATGGGAAATTATTATTTGAGAAGTGCTTTGTCTTCTACACCCTTGACTTTCCAGGAGCTGGAGAATATAAAATAGGCGTGTGCAACAAGATTTGCCTTGCATCTGTAGCATTTAGAAACAGGTGATTCTGTTTCAGATCCATTCCATGTTGTTCTGATTAGGTTAGTTATTTTGATCCCAATGTGATCGGATAAATCTGAAGCTCTGTTTCACCCCCATTGACTATATTGGGGAATATAAAAACAGTTATAACATTTTTTTTACACAGAAGCAGATGAAATTTGCAGCCAAATTAGAGTGGATTAAGCCTGCCAGATTTCAGGCAGATAAGAAAAAGAAGGAATGGGAAAGGAGACCACTCGGTAGTCTGCTACTTACGCCCTTGTCTCACAGCTCAGACTTGAAGAATGATAAATTACATGAAGAAGAACTCTGTTTATTTAGTTCAGCATCACTCCCCAAACTACCTGTAACTGGTAAGGTACCCCTGCCCGTACGGGCCAGTCTTGACAGACTCTAGGGTTGTGCGCCCATCTCACTCAAGAGGCCGGGGGCCAGCGCTGTCCGGAGACACTTCCGGGTCACGTGGCCAGCGTGACAAAGCTGCATCTGGCGAGCCAGCGCAGCACACAGAAACGCCGTTTACCTTCCCGCCAGTAAGTGGTCCCTATTTATCTACTTGCACCCGGGGGTGCTTTCGAACTGCTAGGTTAGCAGGCGCTGGGACCGAGCAACGGGAGCGCACCCCGCCGCGGGGATTCGAACCTGTAACTGGAGGGGCCTCTAAAAATAATTCACTGAAATGAAAATATAGACCTGTCCACCAAAATGAAAGATCACTCCCCAGCTCTCCCCTCCCTCCCTTTTCAAGTACTGGGTGTTTCCCCAGTCAGTTTGGTTTTCATTTCTTAAAAAAATAAAAAAAAAATAAAGGGGGGGTTTGTTTTGGGGAAAACTGAGGCATCAAAGCTGCTTGGAAGTGGTAGACACCCTGATATGCCTCAACATACCTTGTTGACAGCACAATCCAATTCAGGAATTTGTGAGTTTGCCCAAATCACGCGAATTTGCGCAGATGTTCAGAGCTGATGCACACCCCTAGTATAAACCTCATTAAATATTTTCCTCAGCTGATAAGGGTTTTAGTTTTGTTTCTTCTACTAAACATTATAGAAGATATGTAGCTACTGCAACACACACCAATCTCCTCTTTCACATGTGCAGCACAGTCCTATAGGTGCTTCCTCTGAAGGAAGTTTAACTGGCCTCAGTAAAGATGTTCCCTCAGAAAGCGTGCAAGGCCCCAGAGAACGAAATGTGTGACATGACACCTCATTCTGCACTCTTCAACACAGAATGCAGTGATGTTCTGTTTCTTTTTCTAAATATTATGAAGGAACAAATGAGGGGCAGGATCTGGGTTGGTCGCGGCCACATGTCTAATTGGGGGTTCTCTTTCTCTCTCCCCCCCCCCTGCCTACTTTGGAGCAACAAGATACATGACTATTACTACTCATGACTTGTAAAAGCCTTTAATCTTATTTTTGTTGTCTCTTGGGGTATGCTATTTTAACACTTTCAACAGTTTAGCATGTCTTCCCTGAAAACTCTGCCTCCGGATCCAGACCCCATCCAAGAGAAGAGTTGGCAGAGGAAGTCGCTTGGCCCAAGAACAGAACCACACGTGGAGGGTTGACTTGCAATGCTCAGGTGGCAAAAGCTCAGCGTGTCTGCATGCAAGTCAACAGAGCACAAGGCTTCTGCTGGGACTGCGAGGGGCCCTGGGGGGAAAATTTAACTAGACTGACCTTTGCTGTAACCCGAAATACATTTTGTAGGGATGTGTCTTTTGGATGGAAATCCAACAACAATAAAAAGTGATCAAGCACAACTGGGGGCTTATCCACACTTGCTTTCTACCCCATTCTTTCAAGGCACAGGTGCACACTTAAGGGGGGGGGGGTTGCCCCAAAGCTTTCCCTATGAAAACCCACTCTTTAGTGCTAAATTGGAGTAATAACTTCAGCAACAGCATGATGGTTTGTTTAGGGAAAGGCGGTGAATGCCACAAAGTTGGTCAGAGCAGTGTCACTGGGGGAAAGGGAGGAATTAACCCCTTCTCTGCTAGTTGTTTTTGAGAACAAAGTTGTATGCAGCTGCTTTCCCATGTGCATGGGGGGGGGGGGACATAGGGCAGCTTATTCAGCTGAGAAAATAAGTAAGGGGAGCAACAGTTTTGATCCCAAAAATGGCTTGCAAGAAAATAATGTTTGTCCATCCCCCAGTGCTGCAATGCTGCAATTAACTCCCTAGTGAATTTCCCTAAAAAAGAAAGAATAAACCCATAATGCCCAAAGACTAAGGGCTCACCCACACCTCCATTTGCCCCACCACTTCACCCTGGAGGAAAAAGCAGGCTATATGCTGAGTCAGAACAAGCCACCATTGGGGGTTCTGTGGGTTGCTGTTTGTTCTGATATAGAGCTGGACCGTGGGCTTTCTTGGGGAAAGCCACAGGTGAGGGCAAAACTGCTCAGCCTCATGGCTAGAAAGCACAGGAAAAGTGGGAAACTGCTCGAACCTCTGCTTTCTAGGCATGGGACAAGCAGAATTGCTAGCTCTCCTAGGCGTTGCTGCTTTGTGGAGAATTTAGCTTCTCAACACACACACACCGTCCTGACCACAGGTATTCCAGCTTCCTGCCATGGCTTCCTGCCCGGTCTGCTTGTACCTCTGGCTGCTGAGGTGCTATGGCAGGCATTTGGTTCCTCTGGCTTCAGGGAAGTTTCCCAGCTCTGACTCTATGGGCCCTGGGTCCACCTGAGGCTATTCTGAGGACTTCCATCTCTGTCAGCCTGAGTCTCCCTGGTCTCTTAATCTCCAGCAGCAGCCACAGAGTCCTGAACCTGGTTCAGCTTCTTTGCTGGGGACTCTGGAGACTCCGAGTTGTGATGGCTCTTGGACTCATGACTCCTAGAACTCAGCTACATTGGCAAAGAAAAAGCGCTTTATATGCATTGAAAATGCACTATAACACTGTGACACCAGATGGCGCTGTGGAGTTCTGTTTTTGCCAGCTTTCTCATACAACGTTTACAATGTGTTTAACTGGAACACTTCTTTGACGCGTCTAGATCCAGTTCTGCATAGATTTAGCAAGGTCATGGCCTAGTGCACCTCTAGAACAGATAATGCGTGATAAAATCTTGTAGTATCTCATTGCAGGACAGAGAAGGTAAGTGGTAAACCAGAGGAGAATAACCCTTACACACAGGAGAAGGGAACTGGCTTTGGGGGCATCCTTCCCAGTTATCTAAATTGAGCTGGATGAGTTAAACTATCATTGAATGAAGATGCCACACACATTCCCTTTTACTGGAGAAATGACATGACATGTCCATGAATGGTTGAACATCAAATTGCAAGCCTGGCTCAAAAAAAATCAGGCAATTTAGGCAGGTGTTATGCGACTAAAAAAATCTGTAATGTTCATAGGGTTGCCATACGTTCAGAATACTGCATCTGGCAGAAGCATCCGGGTAGAAATCAGCAAAATGCTCAACTTGGCAAAAAAAGGGGGGAGGGGAAAAGGCAAGCTTATTTTCTATACAATCCACACAAGGTTTTTAGCAATAGGTACAGCAAGCAAAAGACCAATCATGGAGATGACAAGGAGGAAAAACTGGCCAAATCTCAGGAATGTCTGAATTGCCAGGCTAGTTTCATATTAGTGAGAGTTACTTCACATCCTATGGGCTTGAAATGGGTCTCTGAATATCTGCTTTTGTGCTCCTGAGCAAAAGGACCAAGGAGAGACAAGCCGTCCCTCTTAAGTTGGAGTAGTACAAAAGTGGAATTGTACATTGGGTCTTCATTTCTTCTTGTAATGTGTAAAGTGTGTCTGAGAAGGGAGGACACCTGTATCCCCAACAGTAAAAGGGATTTTGGATTGGGGTGGAAAGACAAGAAGCTCTGTTCAAACCAAAACGTTGGTGGCATATCAAGGGGAAAATGTCCAAAAGGCACTTCGTTATATGGGAGTAAACAGACTTCTGGAAAGCAAGAGAAACAGCAACGTTAAGGACATGATAATGAAATGTGACCAAGGTGATAGGGAAAACCAGGGAAGTGTGGGACAGCAGGTCTTCCACAGAGAGCATGGGGGATACAGAAGGACATCAGAGAAGGCTAAGGGATTATGGGCTGTCCAGAAAGGGACAGCATCATGGAAGCTCTGTCTAGGGCCAGAGTGTGATTGACAGTGCCAGAGGTAGCAGGCAAGGCAACAAGTTTGAGAAAAGACCTTTAGATTTGCCAAGTCATAAATCATTGGGAATAGTGGAACCAAATCTTGTTATGTTTGATATTGCATAACATTGATATTTGCAGGCTTCATATCCAGGGTGGCATTAATCCAATGACTCGCAACCGACATGTTAGGAATAGCCTCCTTTTTTGTGAACTACCTTTTGCAATGAATCCTCATGTTTGCCAAGCCCCGTCAATCAAATACCCGCTTGCTTATCCTTAACATTCATAATTCAGTCAGGCTTCCACCTTCTCTTTCCCCCCTCGAGCTATGGCTACTGAATACATTATTTAATGAGAACCAAACATTTCCAGAACATCTCCCAGCATCTCCCACTACTCCATATAGTTCACATTCTGCAGGCAAGGCTATTTCTTGTGTTACTTTGTACTTAGGTGCACAGTATAAAGTGTGCTTGGCAGAATCACTCCAGGACACTCATTTCAGAGACAAAGGCAAAGTGTAAAATTCTACCCAGAGCAGAACTTTGGTTGAAAATCCCTGATAATAATAATAATAATAATAATAATAATAATAATAATAATAATAATAATTTATTATTTATACCCCGCCCATCTGGCTGGGTTTCCCCGCCACTCTGGGCGGCTTCCAATTAAACACTAAAATACTATAACCTATTAAACATTAAAAGCTTCCCTAAACAGGGCTGCCTTCAGATGTCTTCTAAAAGTTTGGTAGTTATTTTTCTCTTTGACATCTGATGGGAGGGCGTTCCACAGGGTGGGTGCCACTACCAAGAAGGCCCTCTGCCTGGTTCCCTGTGACTTGGCTTCTCATAGTGAGGGAACTGCCAGAAGGCCCTCGGCGCTGGACCTCAGTGTCTGGGCAGAACGATGGAGGTGGAGACGCTCCTTCAGGTATACTGGACCGAGGCCGTTTAGGGCTTTCAAGGTCAGCACCAACATTTTGAATTGTGCTCGGAAACATACTGGGAGCCAGTGTAGGTCTTTCAAGACACCAGTGTTATATGGTCTCGGCGGCCGCTCCCAGTCACCAGTCTGGCTGCCGCATTCTGGATTAGTTGTAGTTTCCAGGTCACCTTCAAAGGTAGCCCCACATAGAGCGCATTGCAGTAGTCCAAGTGAGAGATAACCAGAGCATGCACCACTGGCGAGACAGTCTGCGGGCAGGTAGGGTCTCAGCCTGTGTACCAGATGGAGCTGGTAAACAGCTGCCCTGGACACAGAATTGACCTGCTATAGTTGTGACAGAGCAATTTCTGTATTTCCAGTCTTGGAGAGTTGATTTTTGAAGTGTGAGAGTTCATCTTGACAGCCATGAAGAAGAGCCTCCAAATTCTGGCAGTTCTGCTGATCCACCACACACAAACCAAGAGCAGCAGGACACAACAGAAATACCCAATTATTAGAATCAGTCATAGAACAGAGAGACACCTTCAGTGTCTAACTTTCTTTATGCTAATTTGTCACAGACAGTAGGAATCTTTGGTTCACTCATTTGCAGTAACAAGGAGAATCTGTCAAATAACCTGCTGCTCTGACAATACTGCTCCTAATCTGACATCTTTTCAGAGCTCTGCTCCACCACATTCTACATCAGTAAGGTAAAATGGTCAGGACACTGTGGTCTAAACCACTGAGCCTCTTGGGCTTGCTGATCAGAAGGGGACGGCCGAGGGGGGCATAGTAACTCTGGTTTCCACTCAATTGGCGTCACAGGTTACTGGGTGCTCAGTTTTCGAGCAGCTGGCACTGGGGATCACTTTGCATCTGGAATCCAAGAGTATCATTCTTGTTTCAGCTTATATCCCACCATATACAGTGCAAACACAGATCGAGAGCACGTGGCGTAAATTCCATAGTTTCCTTTATTCCCTACAAAGTAAGTACCCCGGATCGCCTTTTTACATAATAGGAGATATGAATGCCAGAATAGGCTCAAATGATGATAGCCTGGAAATAAAATCCCCAATATTAAGAGATCTAAAGGAAAATAGCGCCCTCTTTCTAAACCCACCCCCTCGCAGACATTCGAAAGATTGTCAAATCAACTATGCTGGCTTCTGCCTGGCTTTTTTACAAATAAGTCTTGACCTTATCATTGCTAATGGGGCGCTCCCCAGGGACAGGGAAGGCGAGTACACATTCATAAATACAAATGGAGCCAGCACAATAGACTACTGTCTCACTAACAGGGAGGCCTTCAAATCAATTAAAAATTTCAACATAGATAATAGGACTGAAAGCGACCACCTACCTCTAATCGTCTCCACTACTGGCCAAAATTCAATTCAGCGCTCTTACATAGAACATGAGGAAATAGATAAAGCAAATGATCTAGCATTGCGTAGAAAAAAATGGACACCTGAGATAGCAATTGCAGTTGAGAATAGATTGAATTCACAAACTGCAATTAAGTTAAGATCACTTATAATAAACAATTTATCAATAGATTCCTCCCTGACGGCTTACGAAAATCTCATTGAGTCCTTGCAGGATGTGGTCTCTGTCAACATAAACTCAGCCGGCAAGCAATGCACTGCTAAAGGGCGCTGTTGGTTTGACCAAGAGTGCCGCACAAAGAAGGAAGCCTTAAGGAACGCTTATTTGGCCTATAGAAACGCTGGAGTAAATTACTTACTTCCATCTTATCTCAAAATCAAAAAAGAGTACAAAGCCCTTTTGGCCTCAAAAAAAAAGGCAGTCCAAACAAAATTCCTGGTCCCTGCTATTGAATGCCTCACTAAACAATGAAACCAAACTCTTTTGGCAAGTGGTCTCCGACTCAATGAAAAATAGTTCTTCAGCCCCCAGCTGTGCCATTCCAGCTCAGGTTTGGGAGAACCACTTCAGAAATATATTTATGGAAAATCCAAACCTCCCTTCCAGCTTCCAGGATGATGACAGGGCAGAATTGTCACTGCTCCCTCATTGGAGGCCGGTTACTGTGGAGGAAGTCCATATGTTAATTGGGAATCTGAAGAGCGGAAAGGCTCCGGGGAAAGACTTTATCCCAGCGGAATTGATTACATCAAACCAGCACTGGTGGGCTCCGCTTCTGGCAGCACTCTTTACGGTAGTAAATAACTCGGGTAAAGTACCATATAGCTGGAAACATGCTATAGTAGTCCCAATCTTTAGGAGAGGCCACCCAAATGTACCCTCCAATTATAGGCCAATTAGCCTGCTCTCAATAATTGGGAAGCTGTATGCCCGATTCCTCAGTAGCAAACTGACAACTTTTCTAAATGAACATAATATACTATCTGAAGCCCAGGCAGCCTTTCGTGAGAACCTTTCAACATCAGACCACTGTCTAATGCTGTCCTTCCTAGCTGAGAAGTATACCAGGCCTCTACAGGGTGAACTCTTCGTGGCCTTCATGGATCTGAAATCAGCGTTTGACTCCATCCCCAGATCCCAGCTATGGTCCAAATTAAATCTGATTTTGCAGGATAAACGACTCCTCTTGCTTATAAAAGCCCTGTACAATGGAACCAAACTGCAGGTCTGATGCGGTCGGCAGGGACAGCTATCGAACAGCATTGAGATGACTAGGGGGGTGAGACAGGGATGCATTTTGGCCCCCACATTGTTTTGTCTATTCTTAAATGACCTAGAAGAGAGCTTAATGGACCCAGACGGACACATTCCAAAAATAGGAATGAGAAGGACCCCCTTGTTGTTATATGCGGATGATGCGGCCATCATCTCACGTTCCAGACCGGGTTTGAATTATCTGCTGAGGAAATTTTCTGATTACTGTTCTGGAAATGGTTTATCCATTAATTATGAAAAATCTAAAATTTTAGTTTTTGAAAGAAGCTTGGGTGCTGGATGGGTGCTGGATGGCCATAACCTTGAACAGATCAAATACGTCAGTTATCTAGGGCTCACATTCCATCATACAGGATCTTGGAAGCACCACTGGCAAACCTCCCTTCAAAAGGTGGAGATCACAAAGAGATCACATACTTAGATTCTTTTTCACAAAGGGCGGCAAATATGTTCCAGCAGCCTGAAGGGTTTTCAACGCAAAACCCGTTTCCCAACTCCTGTACGGTGCAAATGTCTGGCATAATGGGGACCTGCCAAAGCTAGATGGCTTTCAGGCAAAATTTCTACGATCTCTGCTGCAGGTACCCAACTGTGTCCCCAACTCCATACTTCTGTTAGAAGCTGGTGAATGCCCAATTTCAATTAAAGCGTGGTGGGCTGCCCTAAAACATTGGCTCAGGATTTCAGTGTTTGATCTAGGGAAGGGTTTGTACCAACACCTGACCAATGAGTAATTTGTCAGCAAATGGCAGAAAACCATGGCTAAAAAAGCCACCTCTATTGTTCTGTCACCCCCCCCAACTGTATTACCTGGGTTATGAAGGCGCCCTAAAGACGTTAAAGCAAAGATTATGGAATAATGCACACAGTGACTTGCGATCTCGATCACACACAGTCTGTAGTCCGCTGGCAGTAGGAGTACAATATGGGTATGTCTTTGTCTTACATTAAAAACATTAAAAACCTGACAGTACCAAATTATCGAAGGCTTTTCACCAAAGCCAGACTAAACATCTTTCCTTCTGCAGTGTTGGATGGCAGATTGAGAGGAGTTCCCTACCAGGACAGACTTTGCTCGTGTGCTCAAGACATTGATTCCATAAAACATATTTTGTTGCACTGTGCAAAATATGAGCAACCCAGGGCTGAACTGATATTACCCTTGCTGGTTCCTTTCCCGGGAAAACCAGAGGCTCATTGTCAGGTTCCTATTGGAAGACCGGATAAATGCTAGAACATTAGCAGTGGAAATGCTTGTTTAACCTGGAGGTAGGCTGTATGAATTATGTATTGCTTTGTAACGATTTGTTGGGTCTCTGGACCATAATAAAGGTTGATGATGATGATCAGAAGGTCGGCGGTTTGAATCCCCGCGACAGGGTGAGCTCCCGTTGCTCTGTCTCAGCTCCTGCCAACCTAGCAGTTCAAAAACACGTAGGGACCGTTGTGGCAGGAAGGTAAACGGCGTTTCGGTGCACTCTGGTTTCTGTCACGGTGTTCCGTTGTGCCAGAAGTGGTTTAGTCATGCTGGCCACATGACCCAGAAAGTTGTCTGTGGACAAATGGCTGCTCCCTCAGACTGAAAGTGAGATGAGCGCCACAACCTCATGGTCACTTTTGACTGGACTTCACCACCCAGGGGTACTTTACCTCTACCAAGTTCTGGTAGGATTGATATCTGATCCAGGAACAAAATAAAGGGGGAGGCCTAACATGGCGTGGCAACATCTCCTTGTGGCATCAGACCTCATCTAGCATGCTATCTTGGGTACTTGATGCTTGTAGAGGAAGTACATAGAGCTCAGTGAAGTCAAGTTATGTCCAGGGGCGGAGGAAGGGGGGTGCGGTGGGGTAGACCACCCCGGGTGTCTTTGCTGGGGGGGGGTGACATTTGGTAGTCGCGGGCAGGTGGTGTGCTGAATGTCCGCCATCAGCGGCTCACTCCGCCCCGGCTGCAGGGCATGCGCACTGCTCTGTGCACCCAAGTGGCTATCTCTCACCTGGGAGGGCACCCTCCACGCCCTGCCCCCCTCGGGAGCACACTCTCGCTGGTTATGGCAAGTAAATGTAAGTCTACTGAATGTCAGTGTGAAGAACTGCCCTATGACTGCACAGATAATGCATTTGATGGTTTTGATGTTGATTTAACTTTGTGATGAGTATTTTGAGACACCATCTGAAAGAATACCCTAAATTTGTGGAAGTTTCCTTCCTTAAAAAGATAACCTGGAGAGTAGTAGTTCTCTTTAATCATTAAACATCAGCTCCTGCACCTGATGACTGCACCTTAGTCTAATTACAAGGTGCAACTGAAACAAAGTTACATTTTCTTCCTCAGTCTGTGTCATTAAAGTAGATTAAAGTGAGAAGCCCACAGTGTAGATGATGCTCTCTTTCTACACTGCTCTCAAATTTAATCTTATTTGAGATTATGCTCAGTGTGTGGCGTCTGAGCTCAGCAGTGTGTCAATATAAACTACGGTAATTGAACTTAATCTGCCAGGCAGCACATTTCATCTGGCAAATTGAAGAATAGGTGCCAGAGGCTTCACTGGCTACGGAAACTGCGAGAGGCTTTTCTACACAGCATTTCAGTCAACAAGAAGTAGCTGTGAATGCAAAAGGTCACAATGCAGATTTCATTCACTCAAGGTAGGAGGGAAGACTTAGCCATGCCACAAGAAAGCGGAAAAAGTAACCCACACAAACCGAGAAATGGCAGGAAGTGGTGAGGAGGCCTGGAAGAGGGAGAAAATGGGGCAGACAGGAATCGGGTATATGACCAGGAGATGGCCTGTGGCCTTGTGATAATTTCTCAGCATCAATATCTCCTAATACATGCATTAAAACATAACAAGTTGCTTTATGTATTATCCTCTGTGCACAAGCTTGCACACTGGACCCTGTGACTGGGTGTGCATTGTGTCATTAGTGTATTGTTGCAAAATATGTATCTCCACACTTTTACCATTGCTTTCAGAATGTTCTTTTAAATGTTCTTTTAAAAAGCTTTCATATGTTGGAAAGTTCCAGACAGGTTTCATTCAAGTGTATCAACTTTCTGCACAAATATGCAAAAGAAATATGTATAATATATAATTTGTCATTCTTCAGCTCCCTCATGCCTGCTCTGTATTGCATTAGGAAGTATACATTTCAGCAGCTTATAAAGACAAGTCAATTACCACTGGCAAATTGAGTGTGTAGAGTTACAGTCCATTTTTCAAATTTGATATACTTTCTGAAATATATGGACTTCATCTGCATTAACCAATGCTAACTGGCAATGCCAACTTGGAAGTTCAGCCTCAACAAACACTCCTACAATCAAGTGTGTATGTTTAAATCCCATCCCCTCCAAAAGCACCACAGTGGTACCTCTGGTTATGAACTTAATTCGTTCTGGAGGTCCGTTCTTAACCTGAAACCATTCTTAACCTGAGGTACCAACTTTAGCTAATGGGGCCTCCCGCTGCCGCTGCACCGCCGCCATGCGATTTCTGTTCTCATCCTGAAGCAAAGTTCTCAACCTGAGGTACTACTTCTGGGTTAGTGGAGTCTGTAACCCAAAGTGTTTGTAACCTGAGGTGTTTGTAACCCGAGGTACCACTGTACTTTCAACTTGAAAATGAAACACTGTGAGAAATGGAAATTGTCAGTTTAAAGACTTTCAGAGATTATGTTAAACGAAAGCCAAAAATACACTGAGAGGTTAGTTGTTATTAGAAAATCTAGAGGAAGTCAAACCATGAGATTACATAATGTCTGCTCATTATTTCCTCTTCTTCCCCATTTCCCCCCTATCAAACAAACAAATAAAGTCAGACAAGAACAGGGAATAGAATTGCAACTTCAGAAATTCTAAGGCAAATATGAAAACATTCCAGCTTGGGGGAAGAATCCAAGAAATTTTGCAGGAGGCAAGAAAAGCTTTAATTAAATTTATATCATTTTTAGGGAAGTTTCTCCTGTCGGAAAAACACCCTGGGGGTGGCTGCAAGCCCCCAAAACTCTGAGCGTCCTCTGGTATGCACAGCACTGGAAAAGGCATTTCCCTTCTTCTCCAGGGTGCTTCCTAGTGACATATACCTGCTGGTATATGCATACTAAACTTCTGGCAAAACACAGCAAAAAGAGCGAGACATCGTAGATCTAATCTACTATTTATTTACACACTATGTACAGACAAAAGCTTAATGGCATCCATTCTCTCCAGCTCCAAGAGAACAAACAGAATGAAATAAAAGCGAAAGTACAGTGTAAATAGTACCCACAGCGGAAAGTCGTCCCAGACAGGCATGTGATTTACAACAATCTCATCTGCAGCATCGGAGGAGTGAAATTGCTAACATCTCCCACCCTTTCTGAAGTGTAGGTTGGTTCCCACGAGGCAAAACATAGGGATAACGGCAAGAACCTTTACTGAACTACATAACTGAGAACAGGGGCAAAGCAACTGCTTATATACATTTCTGAAAGCCTGGGCCACTCCCACTTCCAACGTGATTGGCTAAACTTCCAAGCTGCGAATCATGACTCAGCATTCAAGAGCCAATGGCAGAGGCTGAAATGTTCTGTGATTGGACATCATGTATCAAATCAGAACACAGGAACTCAGAATCCTTAGTCCAAGCTCAGGCAAACACAGACCACTGAATACACAACACTTTCCTGGGGCCCACATAAAATATTGATGCAGCCAAGTTGCTGTGGATTCTTTCTGCGTTTATGACTTAGCCAAAAGTACTACCAACTGCTTTTCATGAATATTTTGTCAGGTTGAAAAGTACTCACTCTTGTGGCCATTTCTCAGCCAGTCTTTCAGAAGTGTTCACTAGAAGCATTGACTTGACTCTGCTCAACTTCATTGGCATCAGCTCGTAGCCAAAGATGACTGGCTATGAAGCACTGTGATCTCGATATATTTACTACATAATCCCCAATTGGTTGGCATCACCTATGTCACTAATTCAAGAAGAAAACAGGTTTAGATACAAAATTGTCCCGAAGCAGCAGGAAATAGGAGAAAAAAATAATAGGTTGGGAGGAGGGATGAACTAGTTTGAAAAGTTGCAAAAGTTTTCTTCAAATCTAAGCTTTGAAACCAATAAAATAAAATAGATTTTCTTACAAAGCCTCAGAAACTCTCCTCAGGATTCACACTGGTAAATATTAAAATTGAATATGCTCAAAATATTCTTTGGCTGTAAAACACTCCAGACAAATTTAAGCTAACAGGTTGGCAACAGAAAAAGTGGCTTTGATGGGAATATAGAACCAACATATTTGCAAGGCTGATGATGCTCCCTGGGGTGTATGGGGAGTTAGAGGAGGGGTAGTTCCTCTGGTGGGGGACACCTTGTGCTTCTTCTTGGATACATTGTCCACCTTTGGTCCCCACCCTGCACTCTGCTCTCACCTGTGGCTCCTAGAAGCTGTCAGCAGGTGACAGTGGCCACAATCCTGGGAGCTGCTTTGACTGGCTTGCTAAGCCAGGTGAGGGTAGCCAACGGGTCTCAAATCCACAGTGAACTAGGTACTTCCCCTGTATGCAAAGACAGGCTCTGGAGGATTGAGTGGATGAAGCCAATTGTGGGTCCAATGGTCAAGTTTCTACATGTGCTGTAGAGGGAAGTGAGGGGCCGATGGGGCTCGTCCACCTGGGAAGGGAGCCCATCAAGGAGAAGAAAACTTGAATCCTAAACCTCCATTGCCTTGAGGGACATCTTCAGGAGAAGAAAAGTCTTAAGGAGCAAACCCAGCACAAATCCTGAGTGGAGTCCCTAAGGCAGTTGGATGGCGCCTTGTACACCTCCTTCTGACAACTCCTGCAGCCAAGCTGGGGCCAAACGTCTTGCTCAGCAAGGCTGAGAGTGGGGTCTTGTCATCTGGGCAGCCCAGGACCTCCATACACACTGCTCAGGCTTGCGCCCTGGGGAGGTCACTCCGGTGCTGCTAATGCAGCAGTTTGACTTCACCCCCAGAGGCGCACTCCATTGTCTCTCGAGACAGATGGATGCCAACAACAAAGATGACGCTTCCTGCAATCTATGCCCCTAACCCCAAGCCTATATGTACTAGGAAATATAATACCAGTCACAGTGTAATCAAACATAGATATAGCAAGGTGGTGGCACTTGGTCAATGTGCAAATGCTCCGTTGTTTTCAGGGATGAAAATATGTTGGTGAAAATAAACACATAAATTTCACTTTTACATTAAGTGAAATTGCTTTGCAAAACCATATGTATTAGGTAGAATTCCATATAAAATGTGCATAATGGTTCAAAATTTGCACTAAAATGCTAGTGAATTTTCATAAGGACTTAAAAAAAACCCCAGAGTTTTCAAACTGATGGAGAAATGCGTAGAACTGAACTTAAAATGGGGGAAAGGAGAAACCAAGAGAAACCAAAATCGAGATATTCCGCCATTCCCAGTATTCTTTCACTAAAGGAATTTGTGCTGGTGCTAAAAGCTCTGGCAGTGATTGGCTGAGTTGCTCAGGCCTTTGTGAGGCACTGGTTAAAAAAGAAGAAGACTCTAGGAGAGGAAGGGGAAGGGGCACAAACACACAGTAGGTCAGTTGACACTGAGTGATAGAACACTGATAGGACAGGGACAAGAGAATTGCATCCCTCCCAGATTCCATTCCTTTTGCATTCCTCTCCTTCTTAATTCTATAATTAATTTCTAAAATCAATTCCAGAATTGTGCGGTTTGCCACAGCTTTCTGTTCCTTCAGTTCATTTGCATGTTCCCTCCCCATGCTGTCAATGCACACATATGTACTGTTCAAATGCTGCCAAAGAGAGAGAGAAAGTGATCTAGATGCAATTATTTTTGTGTGGTGTTTCATCGACATGCACACATGCGATTCTGTATCAAGATTACCATCTTGATTACCAAATTACCACACCAGAGAAAAAAGGCCATATGTATGATCACACATAAATATTGCTTTTTGCAGTATTTTATTGAAATGTATGAGTATGGAATGGTATTAGGGCAGGGCGGGGGTGGAGAGGTACTGAAGGGACTCAAATCTACTACAAGATGCACAGGCACGATATAAGGTTTTGAAAGAAAAACAGAGCAACAGAAATGCAATGGCTTGAAAATAGAGGGAGAGATTGGAAGCATCCCTGTGTTGGAAGAGTGCTGGGCCCACCTGAACATGGGGAGAGGAGTGAAGACCAGAGGAAGAAATCCAAGGGGAAACTTGGGAGAGAAAATGGCCAGCAAGGAGACTTGCACTTGGCAAGTTGCTGCAGAACTGAGGAATTCTAGTTCACATACTGAACTACGCATGCCATTTTCCAACTACACAACCCTATATATATCTACTCGAACGTAAGTCCCATTGAGTTAAATGGGGCTTACTCCCAGCTATGTCAGTAGAGGATGGCAGACTAAGTTTTCTATATTTCTAGCAGGTGTCATCTGAACAGACTGCAGGATTCAGACCTGGGTAGCAATTTGAATGGATAAAAGAAAGAGTAATGAAACACTCTGTCCCTTTGTAATCAATGAGATGTTGCAGTATTTGTGCTCAAATTTCTAACCTTTACGGGCATGAAAATATTATTGAAATGTTCTGTGGGTCATGTCCCGTGAAATATCAAAAGCCAGAGTACAGTGGTACCTTGGGTTACAGACGCTTCAGGTTACAGACTCTGCTAACCCAGAAATAGTACCTTGGGTTAAGAACTTTGCTTCAGGATGAGAAATCGCCCAGTGGCGGCGCAGCAGCAGCGGGAGGCCCCATTAGCTAAAGTGGTACCTCAGGTTAAGAACAGTTTCAGGTTAAGAACAGACCTCCAGAATGAATTAAGTTCTTAACCTGAGGTACCTGTAATTGCCCACTAAGACCAGTGGTCAGAGAAGATGGATATACACTTCCTTGCTCCTTCCTGTGGCCAGAGGAAGAGGAGTGTGCTATGCAAAATATTGCAGATTATGAACAGGATTTGCAAGAAGGTAGGTCAAACTTTTATAGAGGATTTTTTTACAAAACCAAACAAAACAAAAGTCTTTTTGCCAAGGCTCAACAAGCTTACTCACCGTTCTCTATATGGGCAAAATATAGATATATATTTTAGCTGATTGTTTTCCCAAGAGTAGGTCATGACTGGGTAGAGACTGCAGCCTTAAAAGCACCATTCTTTTCTGTTCTGGTTTTGCAAAATGAACAGACTTCAGCCTTATACACGCAGCACTCACTGTAAGCTGCCCACCATTGTTTTGCAGCCATTTGCATGGCCTCTTGTTCTCATGTTCCAAAGAGTTCATGGCTTGCTTGGGTTCATTACCAGCCTCTTAATTTAGAGTGCCAGTGACTCTACAGCTCGATAGCCATTTGATAATTACATGTAGTTGCTGTGTGATTATCAAGTGATGCTCGATTGCTTTTGCTAATGGATTTGTTTTTCATGTTGGCCTTGTGAGCTTCAAAGCGGCAATGGCACAGTCCTAGAGCATTTTGATGGGGATGAGAAGAAAAGAATATGGCATACAGAGAGAATACACTAGAATTATGTTCCCCAAACAAACAGAGATATATGTCCAATATAGGACTTTGCTTCTATGTGTGCATTTTAATCTAATGCCATTATTAACAAGAAAACTCTGAATCAACTGATTCAACTAATCCTAAATAATTTAAACGTTAGTTAATTGATCTGCTGATTAAGTTAGTTAAAATCAGCTGAGAGGGTTTTAATGGTGAAAATGTATGTTAAGGGCACTCATATTTATTTTAGGCCAGGGCTGGTGAACCTCAGGCCCAGGGGGTAATGTGATATAAAAACTCAATCAATCATGCTGAGGTCCCCACTGAAATCTGATGCTTGCCGTGTGTCTGACAATACAGATGCAACCATTCTCCCAACTTTGTTCTTATGCACCGAACCTTAATAACTTTCACAATTACAAGAAGACAATTCACTGAGCAAACTATTCATAATTGAGAACAGGCTGAGGAGAACCAAGCTTGACAACAGGATGTCTTGTATGAACACCAGTTCCCATCATTAGGCAAGCTATTTCACCATCATAAGCCAAGTGGAACTGTGTAAATACAACCAGACAACCATTCCTGTGTGGGTTCTTTCTTTGTAAGATTATTTGTGACTTAACTAAATTTTTTTATTTTTTTATTTTTTTGTAACTGATATATAGCATTAAGCTTCTTTACTAATTTTGTTTACAGCGGACCATCACATTGCTTAGGAATTTACTTCAAGACATTTTTCAGAATTGTTGAAAGCCATATAATCCCAAAGACACAGAATGCTGGGTGTTATGTAGCACAGAGCCCAGGAAAACTCATCAGGGGACAGATTGCTAACAGGTAGCAAGGCTTCAGGAGCACGCATGCTGGCTTTGCCACGGTGTTGAAAGAAGATAAATGCTGAAAGAACTGGGTTCACAGATTATGTGGCCCTCCCAAGGCACCTTGCTCCCATTTCTTCTGCTCACCATTTTGTTACTTATAAATAAAATGTCCTCCAAAAGCACTGAAAGCTGGTAAAAAAGTAAGTTCTGTGATGCTTCTGCGTTAGCATTGACACTGAACATTTGGAAATAACTGTTCTGATTAAATTAATTCAGGTCTGAATGTAAATCCAGGCAAATAGAGAATAAAGCAGAATTGCCTTATAAAAATGAGATAATTAGTAATTAAGTAAGTCAAAGATTTAAAAACTCTGCCTCAGGTTATTGAGATAAATCCAGATTTAGGTACTTAAATGGTAAGTGCTGCAGGGAATAGACAAACAATTTCTGATTTGACAAAGAAGCAATATGTTTCTGTCACAGATTGAATCTGTATAATACTTATGAATATGAGAATTGATCCAAAGAAATCACTTAGGATTTGATAACACAAGCAAAGGTTGTATTATAGGAGCACAGGAGTTGCTCCTATAGTTAAGGCAAGTATCAGGAAAAAAGTTTCATTGTTATAGCCTCAAAATTCTATATAGTAGTTTATAAAAATAGCATCTTGGAGGCTAATAACTTAAGGCTTGATGTATGAGGTCTACCCAGCAGCCAAATTAAAAACTTACCTGATAAAAATTGCCACAAATACAAATCTACCGCAAAAGAAACCATATCACATAATTCTTTACAACTTTGAAAAAATTACTGCTGTTTTTTTATTCAGACTTGTTGCAGAGCCTGCCCTCTTACTGATTTGGTGAACCTCTGAGTAGCAGTTTAAAAGTTACTAAGATTTCCATGCGCCAGAGGAAAAACAAAAATAGTTTTCTGTTTGCTGACAAAAATAATGGAAAAGTAATGGAAAAGTGAGGCCAAAGGTCTTGCCAGCAGTGCAGAATTTGTGGAGGGGATGGCATGTGCAATTTAACCATGCAATATCACATCTTGCACACATTGAACACGCGTGATATCAACTTTACACAGTTGAAAGGCTGGCCAGTTGAAGTAACAGAAATTAAATGCACAGAAGGCAGAGAGCTTCAAAGCTTTTTTGTGTGCAGGGCTCTCCAAGCATGGAAATAGATTTTAAGCTCTCAGACTTGCTTGCCAGGCTCTGGGAGGCTCTTGTTAGATCTTGGACAGCCTCACAAAATTATTGCCTCCCAGAGTCCACTAAGCAAGATAGAGAGCTTGAAAGCTCTCCCCACTTGTGCATGATTTAGAGGTTTGTCTGCCCCATTTGCAGGAGTACGCCAGCCAGGGCATGCTGGTTGTATATATGGCTATGTGGGAGGACTAAACAACAACAAGGGGCTGCTTTCGTTTGCTAGTGCTTTGGGGTCCACTAAGTATCTGAAATGGGCCTTGATGGCAGCTGAATATGTGAGTCACTGGGAAAGCCTTGCCCTGTGAGCGATATGAGAGTTTGTCTGCAGTGTCAGATCTAAGATGACTCATTCACATATGTCTGTCATCACTTGGTTTCCTATTCATCCAGTGGGGAACATTCATGTGTGAGCCAGCTCTTTAAATCAAAACTGCAAAGTGTGTAAAAGTCCACAGGAGAGAAAAAAATGAGGAGCCACAGAGATGTTTGGAGCATGGCTTTTGCCTGCCAAATCACAACCGATAGCCACAAGTGAAGAACACTTCTGCAAAGCAAATGATACACATTAAATGCACATTTGTTCCTATCATCTAGGGATGCATCTTGTGCCTGGAATTAATTGGAAGGTCTGTATTTATTCCTAGACCTTCATTATTTCACCCAGCTCAATGATTTAGAAAAGTGCCATGTGACACCAATTTAGTCACTGGCAGGGTTCAACTGTGACAAACTCACATGAAAGAGCATTAATTTCAGCAAATGAATTGTCAGGTAAAAATAAAACAAGAAATAGATGGTTTCGTCTCCCCATCCTGCAGTCCTGATCATTTAATAATTATGGGACAAAGAAATGCCCTTATCTCAAACTAATAAAATTAACCATGAATAAGGCTAAATTTGGTCAACATCGAACATTCATTTCAAAAATACACTAAACCTGCACTATAGTAGTCTTAATTATGTAGTGCAATATTAGTAAAAAAAAAAGTGTACTTGTTGTTCTTGCTGCATGGCTGCTGCCTTATATATTTGCATTGTAGTAGCCTTCTTTAGAATGGGAAGGGTGCTGTGGCTCACCAGATATTGGTGAACAACCCCTCTCATCAGCCTCTGGTCAAGGATGATGGGAATTGCAGTGCAGAACCACCTGGAGAGCCACAGATTCCCTTTCCCTGGTTTAAAGAAATGGGAAGCTCTGGATTCTAGTTTATGCTCACAAACCACTTTATCAGGTGGTGTTAGTCATACTGCTATTCTGTCAAGCTCCAGTCCCACAACTACAATATAGGCCAGAACGGCATAAATTACAGGGTTGTTGTACTGATACAACATTAACATACAACTGCCCACCTTGGCATGGGGCCTCTGGTAGATTGCCCAGAATGGAATGTAGCCATTGAACTGAAAATGGTTCCACACTCATGGTTAATGGCATTACTAAACTTGCCCTTTCTGTATCTATTCACTTTTGTCACTAAAAGAAGAAAAAAGGTCACTATTGAGTTGTGGGTGTGGTTCAGCTGTAGAATGATAGCTGAACCATGACTCTAAACCCTGATGTACCTCCTCAAATTATGGCTGAAGAGGCAGATCTTTTTTAACCACCCCATCTTCTTAATAACAGGCAGGTTCTAGGGCCAGCCTGAGTTCAGATCTGCGTTATAATGCCCTAGAGGAGGATCCCACTGCCACCCCCAGCTCAGACTGGGACCCACTGATGGACACTTCAAGGCTGCCACCCCACTCAAAAAGAATCAGGCGAACAAAGTTTCTCAAGTGGTTCCTTTCCCAGTTTTGTACCTTCCTCCAGGAACCCAAGAGCAGAGTCAGCAAAAAGCCTGAGATCCAAATGCAAGTGCACATCTAGTGTGTGCAACCTGCCACCAGCTCTGGAAGAGGAGCCAGCTGGTGCTCCAAGAAGGGATGGGGAAGCTGAAAATCTACTCTGTTGCAGTCTGGCTGGTGCTGCTGCTCCTTGTGAACTTGGACTGACACATTGGCTGCACAGGTAAAAAGGTAAAGGACTCCTGGATGGTTAAGTCCAGTCAAAGGAGACTATGGGGTGTGGCACTCATCTCACTTTCAGGCTGAGGGAGCCAGCGTTTGTCCACAGACAGCTTTCTGGTTCATGTGGCCAGCATGACTAAGCCACTTCTGGCGCAACGGAACACCATGACGGAAGCCAGAGTGCATGGAAACACTGTTTACCTTACCACCGCAGCGGTATCTATTTATCTACTTGCACTGGTGCTTTCGAACTGGCAGAAGCTGGGACAGAGCAAAGGGAGCTCACCCTGTCGCATGGATTCAAACTGCCAACCTTCCGATCGCCCAAGAGGCTCAATGTCCCTTTCCCTTTACCACTGACTGGACAGCTCCTCTGCTGATTCAACATATCGTACTTTGCCTTTGACCTGCTATTCTTGTGCTTTAGATGGCTCCCTAGTCATGCCAGTATAATGGAGAATCCAGCGAAACCTTTCAGGACTGGCAGCAATGGGACAGAAACCATTTATCACTGTTAGAAGATCTGCGATATCTCCTCTTCCCAGGAGAAACTGGCCACTCTCCAGGCACCCGGCATGATCTCCTTGTGACCTCCCTGTCTGCATTCCCAGCAGATGCAGGCAAGGTCGCGATCGGCGATCCTCCTCAAACGTGAGAAGAACACACCACTCTTTCCTGCCCTCACCCAGGCAGGGGAAAGAGAGAGACAGAAATGTATTTACATGCCTTTATTTCTGTCTTTGCAGCATTACAGAGAAACACGTCTGCTCTCATCAGAGTCCATCACAAGAGAGAAAAACTCCTCCTCCTGTACTTCCTGTACAGGTCACTCAGAGCTATTTCCGGTGCTTTGCACTGAAATAAGACTCTCCCTCTGTTCCCACGGAACAGTTCCAACATTCCCATTATGTTTTGCTTTCAAGACACCTGCTGCTCGCGGTCGCATTGCATCCATATCGTAACAACCTCCCCCATATGAATCAATGTGTGCTGCGAGCATCGCGTGATCCAGAGAAGAAAACAAACAGTTGTTATACATATAACACTCCCCTGTTGTTCCAGTTCCACCCTTGGAACTACCCACCACTGGTTTCCCCAGTGTACCTCTCTGGTTGTCTGTCTTCCAAGGAATGAGTGCATCTGCATTACCTTGGCTAGGGAATGTAGTGTTACGCTTGGCAACTCCCTGTTGTGTCTTTGTCTCTGACTTAGACACAGCTTCAACCTAACACATGCAACAGCTGAGTTAGCAAACTCTTTTGAATACCTCTTGGGTGGTACACCCTTTGTACCTCTCTCAGACCTGCGTATGAGGTGCTGATCCTCTCTGCTCACTGGTTCAGTCTCAGGACTCTTTGGAGAACCAGTTCCAATAGTAAACAGTGGTTCGTCCTTCACCTGTGAAGGTCTATCCATTGTGTGAGACTTCCTCTCAATGACTGTGTCAACTGAGCTCTTTGAGCTATTGCTGTCATCACTCTCAGTACCACTGTAATCAGTAAAATCATCATCATCATCATCTGAATTGTCCTCTGTGGGAAATGTGTGAACAATTGCTCTCTCCTGTTCAGGAGCACTCTCTAGAAATTTTGTGAGAATCACCTGACCAGATTCAGACAAAATTACTCTGTAGAGACCCTTTTCATAACCCACAAAAATGCCTTTGGCATTCTTTACTCCACCTGGAGCTTCTGTTCTCACATGAGACCCGAAAACCTTAAAATGGGCAACAGAAGGTTTTCTGTGGAACAAAACAAAAAAAATTCCTTCCAGTAGCACCTTAAAGACCAACTAAGTTAGTTCTTAGCATGCACACGAAAGCTCATACCAAGAACTAACTTAGTTGGTCTTTAAGGTGCTACTGGAAGGAATTTTTTTTGTTTTGACTATGGCAGACCAACACGGCTACCTATCTGTAACTGGTTCTGTGGAACAGTTTTTCAAAAGGAGAACATCCCAAACCTTTTGAAACTTTTCTCAACCACGTGTGACAATAAGACATTATCGACTCTGCCCAATATTCATGTGGCAAGTGTGAACTCAGCAATTGCACCTTCATCCCATTTTGCAATTCTTTGTTCACCTGTACACAGACACCTCTGTTCCATGCTTCTGCAGAAACAGCAACCTTGTGCCTAATCCCTTTCTTATGCAGGAAATCCTGAAAATCCTGTAAAAGAAAAACTGGCTTTTCATCTGTGAAAAGACCATCAATGTTAGCATCATGAACATTTTTAACCTTGTCACAAAACTCTTTAAACCTTTCTAAGGCTTCTTGTGGTTTCTCCAACACATATACCCAGACATAATGAGAGAAATGATCCACACACACAAGATAATATCTTGCATTGCCTCTAGATGGTGCTAGAGGACCAATCACTTCAACATACACCCGCTGAAATGCTCTGTTGACCCTTGTAGTCTCCTGGACTTTCTTGGTCACACCTGCGAGAGAAATTATGTTAGAATCAGATGAATTACATTTCATGTAATCACTTTGATCAAAAGTCAACAAATACAGTCCATCTTTCTCTCTAGCAGAAAGATACAACTCTCCATCTTTGAAGATCTTGCAGCTTTCAGCATCATAGGACAACTTCAGTCCTTTCTTTCATAGGACAACTTCAGTCCTCAACTTCAGTCCTTTCAAAGCAGGTCTCTGGTTTTATTCCTTAGCACATTATTAAGGACAGTAGACTAGACAAGCGTGGGTAGAGGAGAGGAGAGAATGAGTTTATATGTCAAATAGTACTTCCTCTAGTCTGTCCTGAATCTGCTGCCAATCAATTTGATTGTGTGATCCAGTTCTATCACGAGAGAGAGAAAATACAAATTCTCCTGTTTTCCAGTAAAGAGCAAAGCCCTTGCACCTTGTACCCCCAAGCAGAAGTTTCCAAATAAAGCCCCTCCCCCTCTCAGGGGGTGTTGCAGGCAGGCCATGTGCTCTCCCCATGTACAGGGGCGGGGGTGGGCGGGCGTGGCAATGCCACCCATGTCGCAGGGAGCCCCGGTTGCATCATGCCCCACGGCCGACCAATCCGGTCGACTGGGGGATGTGGCTTGCGCTATTTAAACAGTCACAGGGCCAGGGGTGTGTGTCTTCCTGCCTTCTTTCTCCTCTGATGGATCTCCCGCCCTCCCGTCCTATTTCCATGCGTTTGCCATCTTGGCCTTGCTATAGACAATGGTTGGTCACCTGTTGAGGGGGCCAGGTAGGAATTTTATCACTTGGCAAATTGGCAGCAGCCATGTGGTTTTCGCCTGCCTCATAGCAATCCTCACAACTTTGTAAGGTTTGGAGGTTAGGCATTGGTAAAACCTCGTTTATGGGAGGGGAGGTGTGGCCTTCACCTGCCCCTCCCCTTTAAAGGGTATTCTGTCAAAGGGATCTGGGGGTGTGGATCTCGTCCGAAGCCCGGGTCCGAAGCCCATGCCACGATCCCAACAGGGACCCTGGGGGAGCCCTCAGTTGATGTACATCAACAGGGCTCCCCCTACTGGTTGGTTGACCCTTTTGAGACTACCTGCGGTTCAGTTCCATTGCCAATACCACTCACATTCTGTAACCCAATAAAGTTGTGGCCTTAATTATCCCATTAACCCAAAATACTGGTGCCCGTGTGTTTTATTATTCAACAGACAGGGGAGGGCTCAGGCCTTGACATGCAATGTGCCCAACTGGCTTTGTATCATGTCATCTAAGAATTTGAAAAAACAAACAAAAATCTCATTTTCAAAGCTAAGGACAAACCAATTCTCACCATACTGTGGTCACCCTTGGAAGAGTGCATGGCTGATTTTAAGTCAATTCTGAATATTCAAAGTTAGATAAAACATTATTCTGGTTATGAGAAGGCTGCAAAGCTTCACAGTTCTAGAGGGAAAAGCACAGTGGTGCAGGAATTAAATTTAGCTGGGATTCATATGCACTGGATTTTTTCTGGTTTCCCACTTCCTATAAAGGTTCCCTGAAACACCCAAAGTTCCTGAAAGTCAGGGGAGCCTCCAGAATGACCAGCAGTTGATGCGGTACAGGGGGCTGATGGCAGAAAAGAAAACTCATTGCCTTTCTGTGACATCTGAATAAATATGTTTAAAGACTGTGCTGCACAACTACACAAAGGGTGGAGGGAGAATTATATTTCTGTCTTACTTTTGACTCATCTTTCTCCCTTTTTTAAACCCTTGCAGATGTAAATGATTCCCACAGTGAACAAAATAGGACACACTTTAAAGACACAGCATATTTTCTTCATACATCTTGTTCTTAAAGGGACTCTTAATTCCTGAATGCAGGCAATGTCTGTAAGCAGTGCAAGCTAAATGTTAAAGAAAAAACCTAATCTCTGCAACAAAACAATTCAAGGGGTTGTTTTTTAATTAAAAAAGAGTTTCTGAAAAGGATGAAGACTGCTCCCTGAAATGAAATAGTTTTGCTAGCTGACTGTGCCAAATTAAATATTTAGATATGGGTTGTCCAAGAATCCCAAAGGCACTATGATTTTGCTGTATTAGACTTTAGAGTTGTCACCAACATATACTCTGACAGGAAGACGTTCAATAGGCAATCATTTCTTCTTTCCTCATCTCCATGATGAGGAAACCAAACTTGTTGAATTTCTGCCTGCCACACAAGCATTAAAGACCCAGACTTGGCACGACATCTGGTTGGTCGCCCAGTTATCCTTGTCCAGAGCCTTGGTGAACTGCTTAATTAAGCCGAGCTTGATGTGCAGCTGTGGGAAGAGTATTCTGTCTCTGTCCACCAGAGGGTCATTGATGACGTTCCTTTTTCTGCAAGGCACCAATTCCTCCCGCACAGGCCAGTCCTTCTTCGTGTAATGCTGAGCACGGTCCCTACTATCCCACATGCACAGAAAACATGGGTACTTGGTGAAGCCAGACTGTTGTCCCAACAAAAAGTTCACCATCTTGAGGTCAACGCAAATAAACCACTTATGCTGATCATAACCAATTTTCTACAGCACATACTTCACCGCTTCATAGTTCTCCTTCAGTGTAGTCGAGTGAGCCGGGGTATAGAGGCAAACTGGTTGCTGTTGTGTAGCAGAACACATTTCAGTGATCACTTGCTGCTGTCAATGAACAGTCTCCAATCTTTGGGTTCGTACTGTGGCACTCCAAGCTTGAGCAGAAGCTGCGCAATATCTGCACAGTACACCAAGTCCTTCTCTTCCGAGAAAAAACGGAGGTACTCTTGATGCCTGTTGCGGAAGAAGCTGATGCGAGCACTGTCAGAGAGGAGGATTTTCCCTTCAATCTGGATGCCAACAGTTCGGCAGAGTCCTTTGACAAGCTGAGGTCACGAACTAGATCATTCAACTCCTTTTGGGAAAATGGATGTGGAGCATCATCTTCAAGAACCACTTCTTCTTCATGTCCTTCAACACTGGAGGCATCTTCGTCACTAATGTCAGGAAGTTCTCCAAAGATAGGCACTGGAATTTCATCACAATGAGCTACAGGACAACGTGCTGATTGAAGATCAGGATACTTGAGGCTGCTCCGGTTCTTTCTGTTGATCCCAGTCACATCAACAGCGCAGAAGTAGCAGTCAGTGACATGGTTTGTCGGCTCCCTCCAAACCATGGGAATTCCAAACAAAATTAGGTACAAATTAGTCATAAGTTGGCGCATGTGCGGGTGGAGTTTCCTATACACTTCGTGGGGCGTCTGTCCCATTAACTTAGTTTTGATCCCCCAATTTTATGCTTTGCCGCACCAATTTATGGAAGATTTTGAGGTTTTATGACTTCAAACTGATCCCTTTTCGACATAATCACCCAGAACTATCGGACCTGAATATTTCTTGTCATTAAAATAATCATTTCCAATCAAAATAATTATTCGACATGGCATTTTACCCCCACCAACTTCTTCTAAAATGCTCCACACAAGCGTACATGTCAACAAAAACGTAAAAAAACGACATGTGGCCATTGCTCAAAAACTTGACCTGATTGAGCAAAACCAAGGTGATTTTTGGATTCAGTGCATCAGATTCATCCTAAATCAACTGAAAAAACGCAGACAACAAATTTGTTGTTGACCAGTGAAAGGTAAAAATTTGTCGAAAATGTATAAGTTATTGTTGGAGTGGCATATAAAAGATGAACAAGTTAAATCTGTGATGATAGATTGGGCAAGAGATGTAGGACATAATACAATGAGGATTGGGAAAGACTGTGGAAGAAAGGGGTAAAGTTCACTGCATGTACTGTGTTAAAGGAAAATATAATGAAAATGATGTACATATGGTATTTGACTCCTGTTAAATTAGCAAAGATACATCATAACTCTGATAATTTATGTTGGAAATGTAAAGAAAAGGACGGAACTTTTACCACATGTGGTGGACCTGCCCCATGGTGAAAGACCTCTGGGAAAAGATTTATAATGAACTGAAGAAATGTTGAAATATACATTCATAAAGAAACCAGAGGCCTTTCTTCTTGGATTAACAGGTTTGGAATTGCCTAAGAAAGATGTTAAATTATTTTTGTATGCCACAACTGCTGCTCGTATTTTACTAGCTAAAAAGTGGAAAACCCAAGAATTACCAATGGTGGAGGAATGGCAGATGAAGATGATGGAGTTTTCAGAGCTAGCCGACCTTACTGGAAGAGTTCGCGACCAGAAGGAGGAGTAGTATCAGGAAGAATTGACAAAATTTAATGATTATTTAGCTAAATTTGTTAAGGTAAACTAATTGGAAATAGCTTGCAGGTGACAGATTGGCTTAGGAATTTATATGTTAAGTGATGTTTAACATGTACAATTTTGAATTGAAAAGATATAAGGATGTTAATGAACCAAGTTAGGTTTATAAGAATTAGGATTTGGAAAGCCATAGATATGCATGGAAATTCAACCAAGGGGAAGCAAGGAAGTCGCTTAACAATGTTAATAAGTGTAATTTTAATAAGGTTATTAATAATAATAATAATAATAATAATAATAATAATAATAATAATAATAAATTTTATTTATATCCCGCCCTCCCCAGCCGAAGCCGGGCTCAGGGCGGCTCACAACAATAAAACAGTACAAAAATACAGCATAAACAACACTCTAAAATCATTCATTATAAAATTAATTAAATTAAAATTTTGTTTGTTTGTTTGTTTGTTTGTTTGTGTGCTTTATTTGTTTATAATTTTGTGAAAATTAATAAGAAAAAAATGAAGAAGAAGAAAAAGGCCCAGACTTGGTACCAGGAAAAAATGGAAACTTTAGATAAAGGTATGCTCTCATTTCATGGCAGACTTTAGCCCTATTCCAGTGAGCAGACTTCTGTGGTCCCAGACAGCATATTATATATATTATATTATGAAAGCCAGGGCAAGGAAGGAACTGTGGTGAAATACACCCACAGACCATCTGCCTGGTATTTTGAACGATGCCAAAGTCAAGAAGTGGCAGCATTTCCCAGAAAACTGGCCCATCACTCTGGTGGGAGTGGCACAGCACGGCTGCAGCTGGCTCTTCCATGTCTGTCTGCTGCCATTTGGCACCAAAAGGCCTTGCACTTCCTTGCTCCTTCAACTGCTTCCATGCACTTCTCTGCAATCCCCTTGCAACTTTCAGGTTTGAAATGGTACAGCAGGTATTTGGCACAGGCTGAGATTTAGGAGGAGACATGCGCTCTCCAGAAGGGATAGTCTGGGTTGTAAAAAAACAAACAAACATGCCACAGTTAGCTCTTGCTGAAGTGGTATTCAGAATATGCACAGATCATCCTTTTTAAGAGAGCTGAAAAGTAATTTCACAATGTCATTACTTGCTCTGCCAGGTTGCCAGCTTTTGAAATGGATGCTGTAGCTAGATGCTGCGCAAAGCTTTGCCTGCTGACTGATGCAGCTCAAACTCCTGTGGAAGTGAAGAGGTTGCACCTGATTCTTTTGTCATGGACAGATAATTGTTTGGTCAGGTTTGGGCTTGTGACAACTACATACAGGCTTCTCAGTGTTTTCATTTTCCCCCACTCTTAAATTAAATTCACTTCTCCACATTTCCACATCAATTTCAGATTTTTTTAGAAAGTCCACCAGCATTTCACTTGTGTTTCTCCTAATATAACACTGTTGTATGCAATCTTGCCTATGATACACATATTTCCAAAGCAAATTGTTAAGTATATTGCTAAGTTGCTTTGAGACTTTTTTGTATAAAGTGACTAAGAAATAATAGTAATGATATTTGTATTGATATAGTAATGATATTTACAAGGAAAGGTTATTTGCATTAGTTCAGTGCCATCCAGCACAGCTGCACTATGGGATGAGGGGCCCACTGAAGCAATGAAAAGTTCTTTGCATTGGTTCAGCTTGGCTCTTAGGAAAAAAGAGGGGAGGGCTTGGAAACTTGCTGCCACATGTTTGCAAACCACTATACAGATAAAGGGACACAGGTGGCACTGTGGGTTAAACCACAGAGCCTAGGACTTGCTGATCAGAAGGTCGGCAGTTTGAATCCCCGCGACGGGGTGAGCTCCCGTTGCTCGGTCCCAGCTCCTGCCAACCTAGCAGTCCAAAAGCACGTCAAAAGTGCAAGTACTGCTCTGGCAGGAAGGTAAACGGTGTTTCCGTGCGCTGCTCTAGTTCACAATAAGGGGCTTAGTCATGCTGGCCACATGACCTGGAAGCTGTAAGCCAGCTCCCTCGGCCAATAAAGTGAGATGAGCGCAGCAACCCCAGAGTTGGTCACGACTGGACTTAACGGTCAGGGGTCGCTTTACCTTTACTATACAGTACAGATAAAAGTTGCCAGGAGGTACAGCAGGGAGCCACTCAGTGGTGAAGCAAGCTGATCGGGCACCTGGGGCGGTGGGCGTGCCCTGTGCCTGGGGGGGGGCGGGGCAGCCGGAGCAGTGAGGGATCTGATCAAGATCTGTAATTTAAAATGAGCTTAAAAAGATATATTTGCAAATGTTTGTATCTTTCATGCCAGGCAGAAAAGCAGCTGGCTGAGTACTTTGGCAGTTGTTTATCCTCTTGAACAGGGCCCCACTGATTTATAGCAGTACTTCAAAGTTGTAAAAGGAAAATTACAGGCTAGGAGCAAAAGGTCATACTGGCCATACATATTACAGAATACAATCAAGCTGCAAAAACACTAATTAAGAGTTGGTAAATAGTAAGAACTATTGTGCCTCCCATGGGGACGCGGGTGGCGCTGTGGGTTAAAGCCTCAGCGCCTAGGACTTGCCGATTGAAAGGTCGGCGGTTCGAATCCCCGCGGCGGGGTGCGCTCCCGTCGTTCGGTCCCAGCGCCTGCCAACCTAGCAGTTCGAAAGCACCTTCGGGTGCAAGTAGATAAATAGGGACCGCTTACCAGCGGGAAGGTAAACGGTGTTCCGTGTGCTGCGCTGGCTCGCCAGATGCAGCTTGTCACGCTGGCCACGTGACCCGGAAGTGTCTCCGGACAGCGCTGGCTCCCAGCCTATAGAGTGAGATGAGCGCACAACCCTAGAGTCTGGCAAGACTGGCCCGTACGGGCAGGGGTACCTTTACCTTTACCTTTTATTGTGCCTCCCATCAGACTCAGCCACATCTTCCTAAGGTTAAAGGGCAAGAGCTAATAGGAACAGCAGCTGGCTTGAAAGGGGGGTGTAAATTTAAGGGGTTGCTTTTGGAAACTGTTTTTTACTAAGTTCCTTTTCAGTTCTAAAAAGCTATATATGTTAATGTATGAAATATATTGGCTTAAATGTAAGTATGCAAAGGATTTCGAAAGTAAGAAATGTTAGATTCTTATGTTAGATTCTTATTTCATTGATGGTGTGTGAGAAGGTGAACCCAAAATCTCTGTTACCATGAGCCATCTGTTTTAGCCATCTGTTTTGCAGTGAATAGGGCAATAGGGCAAAAGGTGAAATGTTAATTAAGGTGCCTTGTCGAGGTAAATGTAAGATATATGGCTACTTGTCTGTCATTTATGGATAGAAGGAAATATAGCTCTTTGTCTCCCATAAAAGGTAATAGGAAATGGGTGTATCTTTTATGATTGGTTCTAGCAAACAGCCAATAGGAATTTCAACCAGGCTGATTGGACAGAGGCAGCCAAAGGAGGAGCAAGGGGGCTGGGCTGAGGAAATATAAGTGCTGGCCATCAGGGCTGGAGGGGGCAGAGCTTTTGGTAACCATATACTACTGTGCCTATCGTTTATTTGTCTGACAAATAAATTGTTATTTTAATTTCTCTATTGCTGCGTTGAATATTTCATTCCAGCTAAGCGTTAACCACAAGCAGTGTGCTACAGCAGGACACTCTGTGGGGCCTCTGAGGGGTCTGCCTGCCTCCTCCCACTCAGCAGCCCTACAGCTGAGGGTCACTCCCAGGAGATGCCAGGCTCGGGCGAGCTGCAGGCCCCGTGGCAAGTGCCACCCGGCATTTTGTCACCTCCTCAGTGGAGACCACCCCTATCGCACCCCTATCACCCCCTATTGCACCCCCTTCCTCCGCCCCTGGATCCACTAGAAGCTGGGTCTTTTTGGTGGTGGGATCTACGCTGTAGAATGCCATCACAAAAGGAAATTTTCCCTGCCACTTTATTCTTTTAGATACCTACCAGAAACATGGGCATTCTACCTGAATGTTCTACCCACCTTAATTTAACGGTGTTGACCTACCTGACTATTTTATCATTTATTGCATGATGTGCTATTATGTAAGCTACCTTGAATACAGTGTGCGGTGTGGGTATGGTGGGATATTAAAATATTTTAAATAAAATAAAAGTGCAAGAGCATAGCAGAAAGGATTTTTCTGGTTAATTGGCAATTTCCCCCACAAGTATTCATACTTATTACTTTTGTCCCACTTTTGTCTCTGGTCAAACAGGTTTTCATAACAATTCAAAACCTGCAAAGCTACTTTTTCAGAGGCAAAAGGGTCCACAACAACAGTAGTAATTGCTTAAAAAAACTACCCTCAAAACTATCCTTCAAATTGCTGCAGGAAAAAATGGTCTGCTTTCAACCTCTCTTTGGTAGGATGTTGTAGAAAGAACTGGATTTTGAGGGTAGGCTGGAAGCTACGTAAAGTATCTTGAAAAATTATTCTATTCTGAGCGTTCCTCTTCTTTGTTCTGCATGATCTCTTCCTGTGTAAAGGGGAGGTGGAGAGGGGAAAGGGGGTGAACAACTGGAGCGTCCCTAGACTGGTGAAACCAACGAAGCACACCTACCCACCCACCCCAGTGCAAGGAAGAGGGATGGATCGTGAAAAAGCCAATCCCAAAGGTGTACACTCTAAGGGGAAATGCATTTAAAGCAGCAGGTAATCAAAACAATCTCTTCTATTCACAGGTGACAAAAATATATGTGCAGAAGTGAGATTACAATACTACATCCCTTCATGGTCCTCAATTTATTAAAATATCCAATACAAATACATTTAAGACTGAACTTCCTTAAAAACATCCACACCTCAGGGTAGGTTATCTCCAACTAATTTCTGCTCAGAGTAGACCCAGTGAAATTAATGAAATTAAGTTCGCTGTGTCCATTAATTTTAATGGGTCTTCTCTGAATAGGACTAGTTTCAGAAACAGTCCAGTAGGAGACAAGCTTAAATGTTGTTTTAAAATGTAGCATGTGTTTAATCTGTAAACTTGGCAAATGTATAACAAGACTGAGGCAGAAGACCAGAAGTTGTGAGGCTGGGGAAACACTGAATAATATCAAATCTGGAAATTTGATTCTACAAATGTCTATGGTTTGCAAGACTAAACAGGATTCTGTGGACCTGATGGGGTCAGCAAACTATGGCCCGGGGGCCAGATGCAGCCCCCAGGCTCGCAAATCCAGCCCTCGGACCCTGCCGCCCGCCCGGTCAGTCCCCGTGCGCTGCGGACCCCTCGCTGGCTTGGGCCACAGGCAGAGGGCTGCTCTCCTCCCCATGGCGAAGCGGAGCGTGCAAAGCAGAGGGGATGATTGTTGCAAGAAGATTTGTGTGGCGTTTGCATGGAGGCAGCAATTACGCACACACACAGAGACCTTGCCACAATATTGTTGTGACCATTGCATGGTGCGCACTTACCCAGGAGTTGTTGCGCTCTGGTGGGATGTGATGTCAACTTAACTTTTACACAGAGGGCAGGCCCGCTGGAATGAATGGACCTGGGCTAGGCATGGCCACATGTCAACAGGTCTACTCTTGCGTAAAAAAACAGGGGAGCGACTTTTGCGTAAATACGCATTTAAAAAAAACTATAGTCTGGCCCCCAACAGTGTTTGAGGGACAGTGAACCGGCCCCCTGTTTAAAAAGTTTGAGGACCCCTGATTTTGGTTCAAGGTATTTTGATATTTGGTATTTTTCCTTACAGTGTTTTCTACGTATAGTGTCTAGTTTGCAAAATAAACTAACAATTGATTCTTCAACATAATGCCATCTGTCAGAAGCTGCTAACTCTGGGAAGTCATCCAAGAATGGCTTCCCCCTTTTCTATTATGGTCAGAGATGGGATTCTGACTTGCCTTTGAAAATCCGTCTCAGTTATGCATCCCTGTTTGTGATGTGGAAATGGTGGAAATGGTTAGGAAAAATACTGTCCCTTCTGCTTTTCCACATTCTCCTTGGGGCAGAGAGCATCCAGTTTCTCAAAATGGTGATGTTTCACCTGACCCAATAGGTAATATTATCTTGCTCACTAGTTTAATCAGCTGGGGGCACAGGGTATTGTTTCTGGTCTGGTGGTGCCAGTTCTTAAACTCCTCCTTTATTTAGATAGGCAACTGGGGACTTTTAAAAGAAGTCTGTAATGAAATATTGGAAGGGAAAAAGGCACCAGAGTCGTGGAAAGAAGCATATATTACACTTATACCGAAAACAGAGACTGAAAAGACACAGCTTAAGAACTACCGCCCCATATCACTGCTTAATGTGGATTATAAAATTTTTGCAGACATTTTGGCTAGAAGATTAAAAAAGGTGTTAACAGAAGAAATTCATAAAGATCAAGCGGGTTTTCTCCCGGGCAGACACTTGTCTGACAATACGAGGAATATAATTAACATCTTAGAAAAACTACAAGTGAAGATCAATACTAAAGCAGTTTTGATATTTGTGGACGCGGAGAAAGCCTTTGACAACATTTCTTGGAGTTTTATGAAGAATAATTTACAGGGGATGGGGGTTGGTCAAGGTTTTGGAAATGGTATAGGTGCAATTTATTCAGAACAGAAGGCTAAATTAATTGTGAATAACGTAGTGATGGAAGAATTTAAGATTGAGAAAGGAACACGACAAGGTTGCCCAATTTCTCCATTGCTTTTTATATCGGTACTGGAGGTTTTGCTAAATATGATTAGAAAGGACCAATTGGTAAAAGGTATACAAGTGGGAGCCAAACAGTACAAACTGAAAGCATTTGCTGATGATTTGGTATTGACTTTACAGGAGCCAGAATCTAGTACTAAAAGAGTACTGGAACTGATCCAAGAATTTGGTCAGGTAGCAGGTTTTCAGCTGAACAAGACGAAAACTAAGGTTTTAGAGAAAAATCTAACTGAGATCGAGAGAGATAAGTTTCAGAAGGAGACGGGATTAACATTGGTCAAGAAAGTGAAATATCTAGGGGTTAATATGACTGCTAAGAATGTGAATTTATTTAAGGATAATTACGAAAAATGTTGGACTGAAGTGAAAAAGGACTTAGAAATATGGTCAAATTTGAAGTTATCGTTGCTAGGTCGAATTGCTGTGAAAAAATGAACGTATTGCCAAGAATGCTGTTTCTCTTTCAAACATTGCAAATTTTCGACAAAATGGACTGTTTCAAGAAGTGGCAGAGAGATATCTCTAGATTTGTCTGGCAGGGCAAGAAGCCTCGTATAAAATTTAAGATATTAACTGAAGCTAAAGAAAGAGGTGGATTTGCCCTGCCAGACCTTAAACTTTATTATGAATCAGCCGCTTTTTGTTGGCTGAGAGAATGGATGCTTCTTGAAAATACTGATGTGTTGGATTTGGAAGGTTTTAACAATGTATTTGGTTGGCATGCATATCTGTTTAAAAACCATATTGTTAGGAAAGCACTGTTTAATGTCTGGATAAGATACAAAGATCTGTTAGAAAATAAAACCCCGAGATGGTTGTCACCAATGGAAGCAAAGGCTCAGAAAAAACTCAATATGGAGGCCAAATGGCCGAAGTATTGGGAAATTCTGGAGCAAGAGGGAGATAGACTAAAACTGCAGAGTTTTGAAAAATTAAAAAATAGAGTGCGAGACTGGCTTCATTATTATCAAATAATGGAGGCATATAATTTGGACAAAAAACTAGGCTTCCAGGTGGAAAAATCAAAATTGGAAACAGAATTGTTAGATCCCAAAGTTAAGAATTTGTCAAAAATGTATTCAATGCTGTTGAAATGGAATACTCAAGATGAAACGGTGAAATCTGCTATGATTAAATGGGCACAAGATGTTGGACATAACATTATGATGGCTGACTGGGAACAGTTATGGACCACAGGTATGAAGTTTACGGCATGTAATGCCTTAAGAGAGAATTTAATGAAAATGATCTATAGGTGGTACATAACACCAGTCAAGCTTGCAAAAATCTACCATTTGCCTGATAACAAATGTTGGAAATGTAAGGAGACTGAAGGTACATTCTTTCACCTTTGGTGGACATGCCCAAGGATTAAGAACTTCTGGGAGATGATTTATAATGAAATGAAAAAGGTATTTAAATATACCTTCCTGAAGAAACCAGAGGCCTTTCTCCCAGGCATGGTCGGCCAATTGGTGCCAAAGAAGGATAGAACTTTTTTTATGTATGCTACAACAGCAGCAAGAATACTCATCGCAAAGCACTCGAAGACACAAGATCTACCCACCTGGGAAGAATGGCAGATGAAGCTGATGGACTACATGGAATTGGCGGAAATGACTGGCAGAATCCGAGACCAGGGAGAAGAGTCGGTGGAAGAAGATTGGAAAAAATTTAAAGTATATTTACAGAAATACTGTAAAATTAATGAATGTTAGAAGGATGCTGGAATGAAGCTACATGGT
Organism: Podarcis muralis; assembly: GCF_964188315.1. Classification (NCBI taxonomy): domain Eukaryota; kingdom Metazoa; phylum Chordata; class Lepidosauria; order Squamata; family Lacertidae; genus Podarcis; species Podarcis muralis. The sequence goes on from NC_135662.1 coordinate 90,806,425, forward strand.
TTTAGCAGAAATGTTATAAAGAACTAAGTAAAAATAGATTGTTAATGGGCCAAAGTGTAAAATTTAAGGTCAGAATGTGTTAAGATATATTATAGAACAAAAATTGAGAAAGATGGAAAGGATTTGCTGAAATAGCTAATTGAACTAGAATACAAAAAAGGGAGGTGTGAGGAGGTCGATGAAACAAGTAAATGAAAGGTAAAGATATGGAAATATTGGGTGTGTTTTTAAGTGTTTTTGTTTTTCTTATTGTTTTGCTGTATTGTTTTCTGTTTTTCTTTTTATTTTTGATGTATTGTAATTTTTTATTGTCTTTCTTTTTTTCCTTTTTTTGTAACTATTAAACTTCTAATAAATATCATTAAAAAAAAAAAAGACCTCAGCAGACTGCAAGAAGTCTATCTCTGTGTTTGTTCTGATGAGGGTGAGAAGGTGCATTGTAGAGAAGATTCCAGTTTATGAAGCTGGGACTCTTGGTGTGTGTGCCATTCCACCAGACTTATTATGAGAATCCTCCAAAAGGAGAAAGGCACAGCTACAGTTGATGAAAGACAGGAGAGTGACACTGGAAATGCTTCTTTGCTGCATTTTCATACTATCCAGTAGCTGATGTTCTCAAAAAAATTAAACCACAAAAATAAAATCTTAAAAAAAGACAGAACTAAACAACACAGCATAGAACCAGAAAAAACTTCTTACAGATGAAACAGCAGTGCAATAATAACAAAGCATCACAAACACACTTTCTAAAAGGCCTCAGAGAATATATTCACGTGGCACTGGAAAGACCACATCTTGAGTAAGAAGGGCATTGCACACTTGTGGTGCCACCTTTGAAAAAGGCCCACTTAGCAGCCACCTGCCTTTCCCATTTGCTTTTAATCATGTGGGGGCACACCTTCCATATTGCTGTAAGCTGCGTTGTGGAGAAGCTCTCTCGAAAAGTGGCTTTATAAACACGCAGACACAAGAATGTCTGGTCACTACTGTTGTACAAACTTTGGTAAAGCAAACAGAAGTTGGCCCAGAGTGGTTACTGAGACTTACTGTCAGGTTGAGAAAGAATTTGCTTTCTAAGCATCCATGCCATGCTTAAGCCTGGACAGATCATTTTTCACAGAAGAGATGTAGGAAAACACTCAAAGTTAGAAGGTATTCTATAGGACCTTTATTATGCATTTTATGGCTGAATACACCAATTTAGTCTGAATGTTCAACCAATATTTCCATGCCCTGTACAGTGCGAACTGAGCCCTGGAAAGTGATAGGGAAAATATTGTACATCCAATTCTGCACATATCCACTTATTCAGTGTGGTATCTGCTGGACATAATATTCAGAGCATTATAGAACAAACAGCTAATTTAGTGAACAAGGAATTGTTCCTTATGAAGCATGGGCAGAACTGATTACCAGCGACACATGTCTAAACACATCAAAAGTGGCAGTACTAGATGCAAAAACAAAGAAATTTTTTTGTCAATAATTTTTATTAGTTTTCAATTACAAAAATCCTAAACAAACTTCATTATATGCATATCAAATTGTAATACCAATCAAATAACAATTAATCAAATATTCATTTTTTCCTCCTTCCAAAGTCATTTATTCCAGTTGTATTCCAATCTTAATCATAGTCCCTTGTTCAACAGCTGTGATGTTTGTGACTTCCATTCATATTAACATATTCAGTAATTTATTAATCCACAAGTAAAGATCTATATCCCTTTTTCCTGCGTATAATAATTATTTGTCCATTTTTTTTCTTCCCCCAAAGTTCTGTGTTGATCCAGTCATTCTCCTCTCAATTATGATTACAATATAAGTGCTTCAGCTTGGGGAAAGAGTTAACTGGAAGCCCACCAGAGCTCTAGCGGGTCTCCATTTCCCTTTCTTTGTCCATACAGCTAAAGATGGTTCCCTGCCAAAGTCTTGGCGCATCTCCAAAATTCAATTTCTCTTACATTCTGATATAACACCTTCTCTCCTTCTCACCAAATAGTTGGCCCAGACCAGCTTGTTAATTCCACACCCATTTAAGATTATTTTCTTTGTTTTATTTTCTTTACACACAGTTCTTTTTCTTCTTTTTTTGTACTCCATAATATAATTTAGTCCACTTTTATCTTCCCTTTTTTTCTTAAAATATTAAATAGACTTCTGGGAAGTTTACCACTTCTGGGAAGGTTTTTTTTCCCCCTCTCTCTCCGTTTTTAGGCTCCCCCCACATACTGTATTCATACCGAATAGTCTTCCTTCTGATTCAAATCTTAATGACCTCGCAGCTGTATCATTTCAACAGTTTGTAATCTTGTCCTGACTCCTCCAGCCAGCGTCTGTACTTTAATCCTAATTAATCTTTTAATGAACAGAAGAGCCTCTGCTTCTTAATGGTGTCGTAATGGAGGGTTACTGATAGGCGATGTGCTTTTTGCAGTCAGCACTTCCCTGCTCCCATATTCCTTCCTGGAGCGAAGGTCAGGTATCGAAACGATCTATGAGTGAAGCCTGTTCCCCCGGGCCCTGGGGGGAACTTACAAGGACAATTACCCTCAAACATCCTTATTTACCTTTGCTAACAATCTCCCACTGTCGTGGGAGCAGCATCCATTAAGGCAGACCAGCACCGGAAGTCCGCAAAAACAAAGAAATTCAAGTTGATTCTTGCATACCAAATAGAAATTTGCTGGTCTGCCCAAAGATTCAGTACTATGAGAAATATTCACAATGTTTTCATTCATGGGTCAAATGTATCCATTTCCACAGGACAGCATTTCCCCTCCAAAACACGGATAGAGTGACTATTAATCTTTTTGCAAAATATATTGTTCCGTGCCACTGTTTCACCTGCTGGGGGGGGGGGGGCTGTTGCTTCTGCACCATTTGCCATCCAACTACCAGTTATTTCTGGATTAGTCACATGGGTGATCGTAGCCCCTGCCATACAGTGAATGTTATGGCTATGCAATCTCATCACCAAGGGCAACTGAGTGTGAAAGCAAGCAAAGGTACATGGACAGGTGGATGTTATTTGTAAGAAGTACCAAAAGTAAAATAAAATAATAATGGTTAGAAACAAGTGTGATTGACAACACTGCTGAAAAAGTTTGTGAAAACTGGTACGGTAAGTACTTTTGGATTACCTCCAGAATTCAACAATCTTTCTATTTAAGCAACTTGGATCTGGAAATCCGTATTTGCACATAACAGCTGGAGGGGAAAATGAGTCTGATGGAATACTGCCCCTCCCCACCCGCTGGTAAGCTAAAGGAAGGAATGTTTTCAGACCAACAACTTGACGAGTTTTCAGACTAATTTTAGCCTGCTACCTTGATATTAAACTTAAAATCCCAGAGCTTGGCCTTTCATTTTCAAGTTATTAATTGTCTCTGTTCTGTGTGCCCCTTTACCACATGCTATCAAGCTTCTTGATGCTTTTAAAGTTTTCCATCCGTAAGTGGATCCAAACAAATGCACTTCAAAGTGATATATTTGTTAATGTTTGTTGAACATTAAAAGTGTAAAGCAAGATTAACTGCCATTACTCTTTGTGCATAGATATTAACTGCAAACTGTGCTCTCCACTACCCCTAGCTCCCTTTAGGTAAGTATTCTGTGTTATAATTTATCTTGAATTATACTGACCTTCAAATTGGCAGGGATTCTTAACATTTTTGTTTGGAATATTAAGAATTTCCTTAAAAACCCAACTTTAGGAGGATATAACCAACTGACTTTTCTGCCATGCTGATATCCCTCCTCAGTCATTCTAGGAAGGTCAGTACAATATTTTTATTTATTTATTTCATTTATGAATCACTTCCCACAAAACATCCCAAAACTAATTTACATTCATTTTGAAAATGAAGGAGCCCAACGAAGGGGAGAGATGTTGGTGCAAAGTTAACAAAGGACAAATGGCAGCAAGTGCAAGAGATACTTACTCAGGCTACACACTCTTACTTGGGAGTAAGTCCCACTGAGCTTATACAATTGACTAACTTGTTTCTGAGTAGACATGCCCAGGGTTGCTCTCTTGTGATGTGTTTTATCTGGGGGTTAGAACCATGAGGTCAAGCCAAAGACTTTGCGGGGAAAGTGCAGTTCCAGAGGAGAAGTGAAGGCAGAGCGAGAGAGCCTTGTGTGGGCATTTTGGGCAGAACAGGATGAACTTCTGGAAGAGGAGGTCAGTTCAAGGCAAGTTTTCTTTCTGTTTTTTGGTTACATTTCTGGACTCTCACCACAGCAGAACCAAAAAACACCTGTCTTTTGGTCCCTCACTCTGGCACAACCAGTGGGGGGGGGGAGCAAAATTGGGACACTGGGGATTGGGAGGAGAAGCAGAGGCATCTTCTGCCAATTTGGGATGTCCCTGATAATTTGGGACACTTGCGGGGTCTGGGAAAGCTCTGAAGGGAGAAAGAAAGGATTGTGATCGTCTTGCATTAAACTCTGCTAGGCCCTGCCAACTGGAAGAGAGGCGTCCTCCTGAATTATGGATGATTAAGAAAAGTTATGCCCCTGCATTACCATTTTACCTCACAGGGTAGTTTATGTTATACTATTATAGCTGGAGACTGATGCATTTGTAACTAGATGCTCAAAAGTGTTTTGAAGTTTTGATAAAACCCCTACCATGTGAGGGCTTATCCCCACTTGTCCCACTGCTCTCCCCTGGGGAAAACCACTAGTGCTCCGTGGGAGCAAACAGCAATTTGGGTTTTCTCCAGATTGAAATTTGGAGCTAAAAAGTGGGGTTTTACCTGGAAAAGGAGGTGGGCACGCAGAAAATCTCTTGGTCATGTGCTTTGTAGGTACGGGACAGGTGGGAGCATGCACAAGCCCTAAGTAACAGATGGCCATAATTTATCCAGCAAAAAAGGAAGGCAATCCTAGTTTCTCTCCCTCACCATTTTCCCAACCCAGATTACTAAGGGTGAAAAGGAAGCCTCTGTTCCCAGCCGTCCCACTCTGCCCCCTGAAGGCTGGCACTGGCAATTGCAGAGGACAAAGCAGGGCTGAGCTAAGCAAAGCAGGCACCACACTTGACTTCTCCAAAAACAGTGGATGATTTTCCAAACCCCCACCTACCCCAGGCACCACGGCCAATGGTCAGAGATGATGGGAGCTGTAGTCCAATAACATCAGGAGGGCCATATGCCCCCCATCCCTGCACTACGGGAATCCATGTCTAATGCATTCCATACAAAATATCAGAACTTGCAACAGCATCCAAAAACCCTGCTACAAGCCTGAAGATCTGACTATTATGCAATTCACCTTCTCTAACAGTACATGTCTTTCTTGCTACTGGTCTGCACCACAGTGGTTCGCTTTGTGTGCTCATCAGTGCTGCATCGTCTGTTGAGTGGCATATTTCATGGTTGTTGCTTAACCTCTCTGATATGAAGCCACCCTTATTTAAAAAGATCACACAAATCAACCTTCCTATACTGCTGATTACAAAAAAGAAAGAGGCTATTTAAGATTTGGTGGTTTGCAGGCAAAATTTCTGGCTTACAAAGCAAGTAGCTATGAGGAACTATGTTTCACTTATTAAACTATTTCCCATCCTGGGAAAGGACACACTAGCAAAATGGTGTGAAAAGGTATCTAGGAAAGGACTAGGACTAGGGATGCATGAAATACTGTGTGCTATGACTTTCAGTTCTCAAATCACTTATTATTATCCTGGCCACTTATTATTATTGCAATTATAAAATAAGACTGTGACAATGCACAAGAAGGCATCAGGCCAGCTAACACCAAAAACTTTTGTAATGCAACAAAAGAATCAGTTACATCACATGTCATCCAAGCCCTCTCCCTCGTCTGAAATTAAGTCCAAATCCATGTCCCCACATTTCTTCACATTCATCCCTTGCTTTTTGCACCTCTTTTGCTTTGATGGATTGCAGGGGTGCACACCTGATTAAAATATGGGGGGAGGTAAGCCCCACCTCACATAATCGATTGCATGACATGGCACATGTACACCATTTGAAAGGCAATGCCCATCAACTGGAGAAGGGGGAGCCTCCTCAAATATTTTATGGGGGGGTGTCAAAGGGACCTCAGCCCCTAGGAGTTGGCTCCTATGATTGGGTAGTATCCAGCACTTCCCCACTGCTCACTGAAGGCATTCCTGGATGGAACAGGAGGGAAACAATTTCCTCAGATTTGCTAGAGGGAGATGGTGTCACAACACTTGCCTCCATTTCCACAGACGCCCCTGTTGGCAGAGGAACTCCTGGTAGATACCTCCTATTGTCACCGCCCCCCCCCCAAAAAAAAGACTAAATTGCAGATTCATTTGGGAAGGAACCTGCCCTTTCACTTCTACTGCTCTGTCAAGGAGCCATGACTCGTGTTGATGGAAGCACAATGAACGTCAGTGGTGCAAGAGATGCAACTCAGTTGGGAGAACAAGAGACTCTTATTCTCAGGGTTGTGGGTTCAAGACCCATATTGGGCAAAAGATTCCTGCATTGCAGGGAGTTGGACTAAATGACCCTCGTGATCCCTTAAAAAGGTAAAGGTAAAGGACCCCTGACAGTTAAGTCCAGTTGTGAACAACTCTGGGGTTGTGGTGCTCATCTCGCTTTACTGGCCGAGGGAGCCAACGTTTTTCCACAGATAGCTTCCGGGTCATGTGGCCAGCATGACTAAGCCACTTCTGGCAAACCAGAGCAGCACATGGAAACGCCGTTTACCTTCCCGCCAGAGCGGTACCTATTTATCTACTTGCACTTTGACGTGCTTTTGAACTGCTAGGTTGGCAGGAGCTGGGACTGAGCAACAGGAGCTCACCCTGTTGCGGGGATTCGAACCGCCGATCTTCTGATCAGCAAGTCCTAGGCTCTGTGGTTTAACCCTAAGACAATTAGGCTCACAAAAAGTGTTGAGTACAATGCCAAGTGGGGGGAGAATGTGGGAATTTTCCAATGTTATCCTGATGACAGTGATGAGACTGAGGATAGGCAACAGCAGCAGCAGCAGCCACATCTGCCGCAACAACCCAAGCCCACTGATCAAGGTCCTGATCCTGAATCAGAAACTGAATCAGATGATTCAGAGGATTTCAAGAGTGCGAAAGCCTCTATGTGACCCTCTGAAAGCTCTGATCAAGAATTGGAGGAACCATTGTTCACTATAGACCACTTTTCTCCTAAGAAGGAAGAGGAGAGTGTTGAAGACCTACGGCTAATTCGCAGGTCTCATAGAGCCACAAAAGGCAGACCTCCAAAGAGATTTGCTGATGAGTTTGCTAAGACAGCAGTAGCAGCTGTTAAAAGCTCCAAGAAGGTTTTTGAACCTTCAAGCTTCCAAGAAATCCAGGATTTGGATTCAAAGGATGCTGAGCCATGGTTAAATGACATGAAGGCTGAGCTTGATTCCTTAGAGAGGAACAAAACATGGGAGCTAGTTCCAGTAGTTCCAGGAATGAAACTACTTGGAAGCAAATGGGTCTTCGAAGCGAAGACTGATCAAAATGGCAAGATAGTCAGACACAAAGCCAGATTGGTAGCCAGAGGTTTTTCACAGGTACCAGGAGAAGACTATCACGAGACCTACTCACCCACCGTGAGGTATGAGAGCATTAGGCTTATGCTCAAGCTTGCTGCAGAAGAGAATCTTCACGTTAGTCACCACGATGTGAATACAGCGTTTTTGTACGGATCTCTAGGTGAATCTCTTTATATGCTTCCACCTGATGGCGTACAGATAAAACAGGGATTTGTTTGTGCTCTGAAGAAATCCCTTTATGGTCTCAAACAAAGTGCACGGTGTTGGCACACTAAACTCACTGAGGTATTGTTTTCTCTAGGTTTTCAGCAAGGGAAAGCTGATCCATGTGTATTTGTCAAAGAGGAGGGGCAAAAGAAGCTGTATTGCTTGTTTTATGTTGATGATATTTTGTTCTTTTGGAAGGATGTCACAATGTACAATAACGCCCTAGCTCAACTGAAAGAGCACTTTGACATGAAAGATCTTGGTGAGGTAAACAACTACCTATCTCTGGAAATAGAGAGAGATCAAGATGGTAACATTCTAGTACACCAGTCACGGAAAATTGCTGATGTGTTAAGCAAACTAAACCTGATGGATGCTAACCCTGTAGACACACCGACGACAACAGGTTATCAGGTAGATGACACTGAAGAAGCATTTTCTGACACTACACTGTACAGAAGTGTGCTAGGCAAACTAAACTTCGTTGCCAGATGTTCAAGACCTGACATTGCTGTTAGCTGTAATTTGCTAAGCAAACAAGTCAACAATCCTACTGTTGAGGATTGGAAAGCTCTGAGATGCATAGCTCGCTATTTGAAAGGCACTATGCATTACACACTAAGATTTAACAATCAGAAGTCTGGTGGTCTTGAGATATTTGCAGATGCAAGTTTTGGAAGTGACACTACAGACAGGAAAAGTACGTCTGGAGTTTGCTATATGTACAATCAGGGTCTTTTTGATTGGTCATGCAAGAAGCAAACAACAGTTAGCTTAAATACTTGTGAAGCTGAACTGAATGCACTGTCTTATTCACTTAAAGATTGTGAATGGTTGTTACAATTGTGCAAAGACATGAAAATTCCTGTCAAATGTCCAATCCAGGTTTGCCAGGACAACAAAGCATGTTTGGCTTTGCTGAATTCTGAAGGTTGTTAGCAAAGCACGAAGCACTTGCAATTGAAACTGCAACATGCTAGGGAATGTATTCAGAAGGGACTCGTAACGGTGTCCTATATGCCAGGTAATGAAATTCCTGCTGATGTATTGTCCAAGGTTGTATCAAGGGATCAACACTGTACCTATGTGCAGAAGTTAGGTTTGTACTGATATTGTACGAACATGCTGCCCAGTGATGTTCACAGAAAGGGGGAGGATGTTGGTTTCTATTTCCTCAACTGAGCAGCAAATGCTTGTCACAAGACATTGTTTACATTCCACAGTCAGAGTTCCTGTTGGGTTCCCACGGGAATGGGAGACTGGATGTGACGTTCACTGGTTTCCTGTTTTTCAGTGTTCTCTCGGTTTCTTTGTGTCGAGAGGAGTTGCTTCTCTGCTCTCACAGAGGCAAGATGTATGTTTGTATGCTCTCAGCATAGCTTGTAAATAAACTTCAGCATGTAGCACATTACCTGCTTATCCTTTCGTCTGCGGGACTACGCTCTGCTTGGGCTCAAGATAAGACGAGCCTGTACCAGCTCCATTCTTTGTTTCCGAGAGGAGTTGATTCTCTGGTCTCACAGAGGCAAGATGCATGTTTGTATTCTCTCAGCATAGAGTGGAAATAAAGTTAAGAATGTGGCACATACTGCTTATCCTTCTGCTGTGTGGACTACTCTGCTTGGGCTCAAGATAAGACGAGCCTGTATCAGCTTCAGATGGGCCGAAACTGGTCAAAATCTCACACTTCATTCATTGGGAATCAGGAAAACCCATGACGACTATGTTGCAGGGAATGCAGTGGTAACACCATCCTTAGGTACCTTTAGGTCCAAAGGGGGACACTACATACCAGCAGCTCTCAAACTGTCTGAGGCCAGATTGATTGCACAATTGTTATACGGTGCCCAATTAGGCCCCTTCACCAACTGTGCTCCATTATAATTAGTGCAATCTAAATTCCTAAGATCTGTTCTACAAGTACCTAAATATGTCTCCAACACAACTATACACCTCGAAACTGGATTCATAAGAATCGAGGCCAGAGTGTAACTCGCCACTCTTAATTACTGGCTGTGACTAGCCTTCCTTCTGAGTGGCCTTGCTTCCCTGACTATTATAGATGAATTTCAGTCTACATGGAAATGAGCAGTGGAAAATATAATACCAAATTTAGGATTCATTCCACAGATCCTACTCAACATGGGGCACGAACAAGCAAAAAACAACATTAAACAGCGTGTGGTAGACACAGAATGACAGGTAGACCTAGCCAAAAAAATTAATTAGCGAAACTAGAAGATACTTGACTTCCCAAATGCTATACATAGCTAATCTTGAAATACCAAAACAACAAAGGGCTTTCACTTTGGCCCGTTGTCAGGCCCTCCCTTCAGGAGTTCAGGAAGGCCGTTATAGGAAGACACCTTATGAGGAGAGGAAATGCCCATGTGGCTCTGGGCAGCAGGAAACAACGGAGCGTGCCCTTCTTCATTGCCAGTATTACATAGACATTCGAACTAGGTTTATCCATCCCACCTTAAATAAGTTTCCTGGGTGTTCAGAACACCACAACATCTTCCTATTACTACAGGACGGAGCCCAGAAGTCACATATTCAGTCGCCAGATTTTGTGCTGCCATGATAAATATTCAACGAAGAATGGTCTATGCTACAATTCAATCCTAAACTGAAGGCACATATTGTTAGATCTGCACTTCTGAAGCCTACTCCATATAGCTGTGTTAACAGATCTTTTTAATTTTTCTTATAAATTTTTACTCACCCATTATCTATGCTTAATTAAGTATTCTATGTATATGTACATCTACGTTTGGTTCTTGCTCCTATTTATTTATTTAATAATTATTTGCTTAGATTCATACTGTTATTTAGATGTTTTGCTTATGCTGGTCTATGACTGTAATAAAGTACTTGAATGCCAAACGATCTTCGTGGCCAAGTCCAAAACAAGAGATGTCACCTAGAGCAGTGTTTCCCAACCTTGGGCCTCCAGCTGTTTTTGAACTACAATTCCCATCATCCCTGACCACTGGTCTTGCTAGCTAGGGATGATGGGAGTTGTAGTCCAAAAACAGCTGGAGGCCCAAGGTTGGGAAATACTGACCTAGAGGACATGTTACCTGGTGGCAGGAAAATGTAAATAATAAACAAACATTTGAATGAAGAAATAAAAAGCTTAAACAAAAACATAGTATGTGTGAACGTATAGTGATTCTGACCAGTTTTTAAATACAGTCATACCTCAGGTTACAGATGCTTCAGGTTGCGTTTTTTCAGGTTATGGACCACCAAAACCCGGAAGTACCGGAATGCGCTACTTCCGGGTTTCAGTGGTCGCGCATGCGCAGAAGCGCCAAATCGCAACCTACGCATGCGCAGATGCGCAGATATGGGTTGCAAATGTGTATTCCGCACGGATCACATTTGCAACCTGAGCGTCCACTGTATATTGAATTAGTTACAGCATTACTATACAGAAATCTACTGTGGTTTCTCTTCCACAAAGTGGGTCCAATGTTGCATAGGACACCTGCATTCCAAAGTCTATTTTTAAAAGGTGCCACTTTTCTGTTTACACAGTTTATTTGCTATGAAGTCTATTCCATCAAGCAGCTTAAGTGCCTCTGCACATGATGTCCCACAAGACCTGTCACTCCAAAATGCTGTCAGTTTCATCTTGAACTGCACAGCTGTAGGATACTGATAAGACAGCCAAACACACATGGCTGCAAAGCACAATATCACCAAGCAGGATTTCATTATATTCAGGAGAATGCTCACATTAAGCTTTCTATACCTTTCCAAGAAGTGGAATTCTGTCCTCTTCTTTTGAAACCCAGCCTGAGACTTGGGATAGAAAGGAGGTGATGTTGTTGTTGTTTCATGTAACTAGCAAAGCACCAGGTCCAAGAGGCCTTGCTTCAGATGCTGTATTACAGCACATATTTCACATTATAATTTTTCATCTCTGCATCATTCATTGCTCCCCACATGAAAATGGGTATGTTGGTTTTATCTGAACTTTATATAAATAATTGCTTCAGAATCATACATGCCAAGTTGCACTGAGATATATCCATTAATCTCAAGGCTGAAAATACAAACATGGGGGTTTGGGGGTTTTTTTTGTTTTTTGCCAAAGTTGTTGAGCTGACATGGGTTGCCATACGTCCAGATTTTCCCAGAGATTTTGTTGATTTCCACCTGGACACTTCTTCCAACTGCAGTATTTTAAGTATGTCCAGGAAATTACAGACGTATGGCAACACTAACAAATCACAGCTCTGCTGTTGCCACCCTAGCCAGAGCTAACCCATGGTTTCTAAGTATTACTTCTGAACCTGGGTTCATGGTTTGTGTCACTCCAGGCAAACCATGAGCTGTAACCAAAGTTTGCCATCTGTAACCTCCAGGTTTGCCATCTGTAGCTTGCCGGGGGGGGGGGGGCAAATCATGAACCTAAGCTTGGACACAATACTCAGCCAAACCATTGCTTAGTCCCAAGTGGTGCAGTTGCATCAAAGCCACAATCTTTCCTCTAGGAACCCACGGGTTTGCTAAGCTATGGTTGGGCATAGTGTTGGGCATAGTGTTGGGCATAGTGTTGGGATGTATGAACTGGGTCAGGGTGTTTTATTTTCTGGCCCTCTTGAAAATGGGTGTAGGGACCAATGAAAGAGAATTGTGCTATAAATATGGATATCAAACTTCAAGATAAATGTTGTGCTGCAAAACACACACACACACACACACACACACACACAGAAAGTACACAAAATTCAGTACATGTAATTTCATCTCTATCACTCTTTTTTTAACATCTCAAATTTCTTTCTTCAAATGCCCAGGGCTCTAGAATGCTGGTTTTTCAGTTTCTGTGGGTAATTCCAGATTGGATTACAGAACTGTATTATCAATGGGTGCTGCAGTGAAATTCTTAGCTGTATAGGAACCAGCTCCTAGGGCCCGAGGGGGCTTTGGGCCCCCCTAAAATATTTGAGGGGGCCGCCCCCTCAAGTTGATGGGCATTGCCTTTCAAATGGTGTGTGTGTGCACCATGTCATGTGATCGATTCTGTGTGGTGGAGCTCACCTGCCTCCCCCACCCAATATTTTATGCAAGTTGGCACCCCTGCTTAGCTACATCCAGTGTTCTCACACATTATCTGTGCCTTGTTCATGGCTGTGGGAAGAGGAACATGATTGAATTCTGCCTTCTGTACAGGATATCACCAAGTGCTGTTATTGGCAAGTTAGTAGACATACTTAAGTGCTTGTGTTGAATATCTCTATAATAAAATTATAAAAATGTCATTGCACACTCCACACTGATTGGTAGTGCTGTATCACAGTCAGTCGTGTGTGTGTCTGTGTGAGAGAGAGAGAGAGAGAGCGCACTCACCCTCTTAAGTTTATGTCTTGAATTTGCTTGTTTAGTTTTATCCCAGCGATAAAATTCTGCAGTCTGTTGCAGGAAGATGAATAAGTCTTGTGGCATCTTAAAAACCAAAAGTTTTTCTGTAGAAAGAGACTTCATGAATTAGAGCCTTGATTAAGTTTATCTGGGGAACTGAGTTCTAGTCCATAATAATGTCATAATAAATCTGGCAGTCTTTTATATGGTTAAGAATAACTAATCACTACTTCTTCAGGGTTTAGGTCCTCTACCAATAAGGGCCTAGAATACATTCATCACATCTGCAGCCTGCGTACTGTCCTGGAATGGGAGAATGGAGAAATGGGCAATCCATGGTTTTGTTCCGTCTGCCTCTGGCAGCCTCCCCCAGCCTGGTGCCCGCTACAGCTCTCCTCGGCCTCAGCCTGCCTGGGCATCAGGTTTGGGGGGCACTGCTCTATTGGGGGGGGGAAAGATTGTGATTGCTCTCACTGGTAGATTCACAAATTCATTTTATATCACTAAAGCAAGACTGTGTCGCGTATTCCACGCGGCGTTTTCAGCGAAGCACTAAGAGTTCCAGGTTTTCAGTGCAGTCCTTTTTAATGTGAGCTATATACAGGCATTTACAAAAGAAACAGTCCATACAGAGTACTTACAAACGAATACTCTCCACCACAGCACCACCACACTACAGCACAACCACCACAGACACTGTTAAACAGGCTTTCCTTTTAAAACAGGTGATAGCCAATCACACTAATCACACTCCTGCTGAGTCACTCTGACCCAGCAGAGTATTGCATCATCCTGTTGAAGCCTGCAGACTTATCCAGTATCCTGCGAATCCCAACACTCCTCCTTAAGTCAAAGGCTTGAGACCCAATAATTCTCTTAAGTCTCGAAATTTAGGAGCATCCAAACATTTCGTATACAAATCTGCCACATTACATTTTGTGTTACAGTGCTGTACCTTTAACACATTTCTTTCCAAAGCATTTTTCACATTTCCGTATCTTATAGCAATATGTTTACTCTTGCTTTTAAAGTTCTGTTGGTTGGCAAGCTGTTGTGCAGCCATGTTGTCACTTAGCACAGTGATTGGCATTTCAGAAGGTATTCCAAGCTCTTTTGTTAGGCAAGCAAACCACTCTATTTGTGATACACATTCGCTTATGGCTGAGTACTCTGCCTCACAAGTACTTGTGGCAACAAATGTTTGTTTCTGGGATTTCCACTGAACCAGGGCATTTCCAATATATATGGCATAGCCAGTGGTAGACTTTCCATTTTCTCTGTCCCCCCAGCTGGCATCAGCGTATGCATACACTTGCTGATCATATCCTGTATCCAGCACCAGTTTGTAATCTTTTGTGCCTTTCAGATACCTTAGGATTCTTTTAAGTGCTACCCAATCTCTCTGAGCCGGGTCTGCACTTCTTTGGCTTAACATATGCACTGCCAATGTTATGTCGGGTCTTGTCCAACAACTTAAATATAACAGAGAACCCAACAGAGAATGAAACGCTGTTGCATTCTCACATTTTTGCCCTTCTGGTTCATTTTTGTACTGGGTAGTTATGGGAGTGTCAACCTCATTTGCCCTCTCCATTCCATATGTCTTCAGTAACTTTTCAATTTTTCCTTCTGACTCAGAGAGTAGACACCCTTTTCATTTCTCTGAACCTCTACTCCTAAGTAATTCTGAATCTCTCCCAAATACTTCAGTTTGTATTTGTTACCTAGGCTGTTTATAAACCAAGACACTTGCTTTTGTGCAGTTGTTATTAGACAGATATCATCAACATACAAAAGTAAATAACAAACACTTCCTTGCACCATTGCTGAGTATAAACAGGAATCAGCCAGGCTTTGTTTGAATCCCATCTTTTTCAAAGTTGTGTCTATGCATTCATGCCATAGACGTGCACTTTGGTGTAAACCGTATAGTGCCCTTTGCAGTTTTAACACCATGCTGTCTTTTTCTAGTTCATAACCTGGTATTTGCTGTAAATACACCTCGGCGTCAATAGGAGCATTTAAATATGCTGAGGCAACATCAAAATGATTAACTTTTAACCCTCTCAGACTTGCCATTGCTAAAACTGATTTTACTGTTTCAGCCTTTGCTGTTGGGGCAAACACTTCATCATAATGTATCATTTTCCTTTGTGTAAAGCCCCTTGCAACCAACCTGGCTTTCCTCTGACAACTACCATCAGCCAGTTTTTTCACTTTAAAAACCCACTTACAGCTTATGGGCTTTTTACCTTTAGGCAATTCTGTAGGTACAAACACATTGTTGTTTAGCAGAGAGTTATACTCTGCCTGCATTGCCTTTAACCACGCCTCTTTCTCTAGAGTAGGTAACTCTTGCACTTCTTCAAAGTTTTCTGGCTCAGTTACACAAACCTGGTTTATGGTGGCTGGGAACCCATAACGGTCTGGAGGTTGACCTTTATTACTTCTTGCAGACCTCCTTGGTTCATTAATCTCACCCCCTGGGCTACCTTCAGGACTGCTTTTGGGGTGGATTGACTCTGTAGATCTACCTCCTCCTGTCCCTGTTGCACTTTCTTCTCTCCCCTGCTCCATGCTAGCAGCTGGAGAAAAATGCTCAACCTTTACCTCCTCCCTTTCAGTTTCTCTGGGAGAGCTGCCAATTCTCAGCTTTGTTTCAACTGCCTTATCAGGTATGCTCGGCAGTAAAACTTTTTCTGGCAGCAGGTTTGCATGTATCTTGGGCCAATTTCTTTGCTCATTAAAGCTGGCTGATCGACTATAACTCAAAAGATTTTTATCATCTTCAAACCTATAGGCTTTTGTACCACTTTCATACCCAAGAAACAGCAACTGCTGTGCCCTTTTCCCACCTTTTCTTCGGTTCTTTACAGGTATGTCAACCCATGCCTTTGTCCCAAAGATTCTCAAATGTTGCAAACTGGGACTTTTGTTATAGAGAATTTTATAGGGTATGTCATCTAGTACCCTTGACCACAAGCGATTCCCAATATAATTCGCAGTCTTAATACTCTCAGCCCAGTACTTAATTGGAAGATTTGCATCTGCTAAGAATGCTTTCATTTGTGTCTGCAAGACACCTCCCCTACGCTCTGCTACTCCGTTCTCCTGAGGCGTCGCCACATTGGTAAGCCTATGTTTAATCCCTTGGGAACGCAACCAGTTTCTTAGGGAGCTTGCCATAAACTCCCCTCCCCTGTCTGATTGAATAGAGGACACCTTTTCACCAAGTTGCCTTTCTACCCTTCTTACCCAGAACTTCAAAGTTTGGGCAACGTCAGACTTTTGCTTTAATGGATAGACCCAGCCAAATCTAGAAAAATCATCCACTAGGATCAAACAGTACTTGTTGTGGGAGACACTAGGTGGAAAAGGACCAGTTACATCAGCATGAATCAACTCCAGTGGTTTTTTGGTTTCTCTCTGGCTTGCTCTTGCTACTGGGCAAGCCTTGCTTTTAACCTCATTGCAGATATTGCAGTTTAAGTAATTATCACAACTTTTTATGTTTTTCATCCCCCCACACAACTCCAATGTTTTGTTTAGCACCTTATAGCTTGCATGAGCCAGACGCCTGTGCAGGAGATGAATACACATATCATGGGTTGGGACATTTTGCACATTCGCAACCTTAGACTCACACTGCAGTACATACATATTAGTTCTAAGGTTAGCATTTGCCAACACTGCCCCATTTTGCTTTATCTGGCACTGATCTCCCACAAAGTTTACTTCAAAGCCTGCTTTTGCCAAGTCAGGAATGCTCAGGAGATTGTTTTGCAAACTAGGCACACACAACACATTCCTGAATGTGTGTCCCAGCTGTGGGAACACAACCTCCCCCTCACAAACCACATTAGCTTTCTGGCCCGTAGCAAGACTTACATGTTTTTTGTTTGAAGCCCTAGCATCAGTTAGCAGTCCTTTTCTTTTACAAAAGGTTTGAGAAGCTCCACTGTCCAGAACCCACAGCTCTTCATTTTCTTGACCATCTGCAGACACCCAAGCAGTAGCCTCCCTCTGCTGCTTCTTGTGCTTCTGCTGTTTTTGTTGTTTTCTTGGGCAGTCCCGAAGCAGGTGTCCACTGGACTTGCAGCAAAAACACCTTTTTACTTTGTTGACCACCGGCTGGTCCGCAGCAGCTCCTCCTGGCTGTTTCTCCGGCTCCCGACACCTCTGCTCTTCCCAGCTGTTGTTCCCTCTGGGATGCTCCAACAGCTGGGCTGAGGTCATCTTTCGCTCTGCACGCCTGTCCTCCTCTGCATACAACCGTCCGGTAACGTATTCCAGAGTCAGCTTATCAGTCTCTACAGACTCGAGGGAGTTGACCAGCATATCATAGCTGTCATCAAGGGAACTCAGGACTATAAAGACTTTGTCCTCTTCCCCCACAGGCCTCCCTCTTAAGGCTAGCTCTTGGAAACAGCCTGTTAGGAATTTTAGGTGGTTTACCAGGGAGTCCCCCGGTTCCTTCCGACACCGGTACAGTCTCCTGGTCAGTGTTATCAGTGAGCCAGCTGTCTCTCGCACATGGACAGCCTTGAGCGCATTCCACGCCTCACTTGCCGTCACCTTATCAGCTATGTAGACTAGCTGGCTGTCGTCCACTCCAAGGATGATCGTAGCCAAAGCTTTCTCATCCTTTTCATCCTCCTCAGGGGGCTGCGGTGGATCTTCCACCACCTTCCACAGGCCCTCACGCTTGAGGAAGTGTTGCATGCGGACCGACCAGATGCTGTAGTTCGTGGCCGTCAGCTTCTCCAGCAACATGCCAGTTCTGGACTGCTCCATCCCTGCAGCTCACCTCCAGCACCCACGGCTAGATAACTGCCACCTGTACTCTTGCGCAGCGGAAGCGTGCTGGGCCCATAACCCTGTCGCGTATTCCACGCGGCGTTTTCAGCGAAGCACTAAGAGTTCCAGGTTTTCAGTGCAGTCCTTTTTAATGTGAGCTATATACAGGCATTTACAAAAGAAACAGTCCATACAGAGTACTTACAAACGAATACTCTCCACCACAGCACCACCACACTACAGCACAACCACCACAGACACTGTTAAACAGGCTTTCCTTTTAAAACAGGTGATAGCCAATCACACTAATCACACTCCTGCTGAGTCACTCTGACCCAGCAGAGTATTGCATCATCCTGTTGAAGCCTGCAGACTTATCCAGTATCCTGCGAATCCCAACAGACTGCTTCCTTTAAAAAAAAGAGAGAGGCCCCCCCCATCCCTTTATTTCTGTTCTTTGAGCTCATCTTAGAAACTAAAGCAGCAGCAGGAGCCACCTCTGGAGTAATAGCTGATGGAATTGCTTCCAACATATCACAACAATGACCAGCTTCAATTTCATTCTGTTGAAGTCCTGCAGAGCAAATGCTGTAATGAAGCACAACAGCAGAAATTCCAACCTCTCCCCACACACTTCATTTGGTACCCAGCTTCTTGCAATCCTCTACGGAGATTGGAAGTATTCAGTAAGGAGCCTATAATGAGGCATCTGATCAAGGCATGTTTCATGCCAGGCAGAAACCAGCTGGCTAAGTACTTTGGCAGTTGTTTATCTTCCTGCTCTCCTGAACAAGGGCCCCCGTGATTTATAGCAGTAGCAGGAGACAAGTTTCTCAAAGTTGTAAAAGGAAATTACAGTCTGGGAGCAAATGTTACACTGACCCTACATATTACAGAATACAATCAAGCTGCAAAAACACTAATTAAGAGTTGGTAAATATTTATTGTTTAACAGAAAATAATACTATGTGCCTCTAAGGCACATATTTTCCTAAGATTTAAGGTATACTGAGAGAGTTAAAGGGCAATAAATTTTGGGAAGAGCTAATGGGAAAAGCAGCTGGCTGGGAAAGGGGGGTGTAAACTGAAGAGGCTTCTTTTGAAGCTGTTTTTACTGAGTTCCTTTTTTACTTTGCAAAGGCCTTTTCTTCTAAAAAGCTATCTATGTTATGTATGAGATTTGTTGGCTTAATGTAATTATGCAAAGGATTTAGAAAGTAAGAAATGTTAGATTCTTATGTTAGATTCTTATTTCATTGATGGTGTGTGAGAATGTGAACCCAAGATCTCTGTTTAGATAGAATTTAATACTATGAGCCATTTGTTTTAGCCATTTGTTTTGGAATGGAGGGGCAACAGGGGCAAAAGGTGATCGGGTAATTAAGGTGCCTTGTTGAGGCAAATGTAAGATATATGGCTACTTGTCTGCCATTTATGGATAGAAGGAAATATAGCTCTTTGCCTCCCATAAAAGGTAATAGGAAGTGGGTATATCTTTTATGATTGGTTCTAGCAAACAGCCAATAGGAATTTCAACCAGGCTGATTGGACAGAGGCAGCCAAAGGAGGAGCAAGGGGGCTGGGCTGAGGAAATATAAGTGCTGGCCATCAGGGCTGGAGGAGGAAGAGCTTTGGTAACCATATATCACTGTGCCTATCATTTATTTGTCTGACAAATAAATTATTATTTTAATTTCTCTATTGCTGCGTTGAATATTTCATTCCAGCTAAGCGTTAACCACAAGCAGGGTGCTACAATAATAAGCTACACACAATTTATTTGGGGGTATTAAAAACAAACAAATCTACCTACCCTCCAGTGTCAGTTTTCAGGGCCGTAGACAAATAGAAGAAATGCCGCCCCCTCCCCAAGAACCGCCAACATTCATTTTGAAGTCAAGAACCAACACCAACAGCAATAGTAGAATCGTAGAGTTGGAAGGGACCATGAGGATCATCTAGTCCAACCCCCTGCAATGCAGGAATCTTTTGCTCAATGTGGGGCTCACATCCACGACCCTGAGATTAAGAGTCTCATGCTCAACCAACTGAGCTATCCCAGATAATTAAAAGCAGCTCTGGTCATTTTTAAATCCTGGGAGAATAGTGAGGTCATGCAGAAGCCAGTGCAAACTGGCTCAGGAGAGTCGGGAGAATCCACAGAACAGTGCACAGTGGAAAACGTTTGCAATGACAGAACAATCACTTAGTGTGACATTGAATTCCTTGCTGGGGGGTGGAAGCTCCACCACTGATATCTGCTGGTCGCTTCCACTTAACATACTGTGTTTATATTTGTAAATAAATAAATAAAAATGCCTTAAGTCATACAAAGAAAGCTAAATCCACCGCAGCACTGCTTTCTGGAACTTCTCAGTGTTCAGGAGTAGGAAAAGCATAGCTCTATACAGTGGTACCTCTGGTTACGTACTTAATTTGTTCCAGAGGTCCGTTCTTAACCTGAAACTGTTCTTAACGTGAAGCACCACTTTAGCTAATGGGGCCTTCTGCTGCTGCCGCGCCGCTGGAGCACGATTTCTGTTCTCATCCTGAAGCAAAGTTCTTAACCCGAGGTAATATTTCTGGGTTAGCAGACTCTGTCACCTGAAGCGTATGTAACCTGAAGCGTATGTAACCTGAGGTACCACTGTAATGAGTAGTAGTAGTAATAATAATAATAATAATAATAATAATAATA
The DNA here is from genome assembly GCF_964188315.1 of Podarcis muralis. Classification (NCBI taxonomy): domain Eukaryota; kingdom Metazoa; phylum Chordata; class Lepidosauria; order Squamata; family Lacertidae; genus Podarcis; species Podarcis muralis. Next base: position 90,827,030 of record NC_135662.1, read on the forward strand.
ATAATAATAATAATAATAATAAATTTTTTTTAATTATTTATAGCCCGCCCATCTGGCTGGGTTTCCCCAGCCAATCTGGGCGGCTTCCAACAAAGTATAAAAATACAGTAGTCTGTTAAACATTAAAAGCTTCCCTAAAGAGGGCTGCCTTCAGATGTCTTCTAAAAGTCTGGTAGTTGTTCTCTTTGACATCTGGTGGGGGGGCGTTCTACAGGGAGGGCGCCACCACCGAGAAGGCCCTCTGCCTGGTTCCCTGTAACTTGGCTTCTCACAGTGAGGGAACCACCAGAAGGCCCTCGGCACTGGACCTGGCACTTTTCCCAGAAGATGTCAGGTTGCCATTGGTACCTGCCCTGCTTTGCTTCCTAAACATGTGTCACAGTTTGCTTGGATTCATAATGAGTGTTTGTTCCGTATTACAGAAGGATGCACAGCTGTGTCTTTTGCCTCATGTGGCAGCAGCACTTGGTTGACAAATTCACTCATGAAAGCATCATTCATTACAGTGGTACCTTGGGTTACAAACACTTCAGGTTACAGACTCCGCTAACCCAGAAATAGTACCTCAGGTTAAGAACTTTGCTTCAGGATGAGAAGAGAAATTGTGCTTCGGCGGCACAGCAGCAGCAGGAGGCCCCATTAGCTAAAGTGGTGCTTCAGGTTAAGAACAGTTTCAGGTTAAGAACGGACCTCCGGAACGATTTAAGTTCTTAACCCGACGTACCACTGTATTGTGATTAGCTTCACCAACACAACGAATTAAGTCATCACGATTGCTGACACCACATATTCCTTTGGATGTTACATTCAGTCACAGGGGAAGAATAACCACAAGTGATTAGGTGAAGTATATACTCAAACCAGTGCAGTGAGAGCAAAAAGAAAGCCATGCCATTCCTTGTTGCATAAAACATCTGGACTGTTTGTTATACTGATTTTCAAAATCAGGCAGGAGACAATAAAATAAAACTAGGCATAGTGAATGGCACAGGAGTGATTCAATAATCCAACTCATCAATCATATACAGATGCTAGTTTGGAGTGCTGTCATATTCTACCATCACCCCAAGAAACAAAGTCTGGGCTGGAAATATGCAGAAACAGGGAAACTCACATTTTCATGCCTCTTACTCCAGTCTTGTGGACAAAGCTGGAGAGGTGGAGAGCTGGAGAAGCTACACTACTTCAGTAGAGGAGAGAGAGCATGAGGCTCTTCATCACAGGGTCATGCGTTCGAGCCCCATGTTGGGCAAAACATTCCTGCACTGCAGGGGATTGGACTAGATGACCCTTGTGGTCCCTTTCCAACTCTACAATTCCATGATTCTATGATAAGGTGCTGTTGCCACCAGGGCCAGGATGAGGCAGAGTTACTTCCTGTTCCAACAGTGTCCCCAAATATACTTACTTTATGTTTCTTCCATATACACAAATAACCACCGCTCACTCCAGTGCTACCCTTTCGGAAGGGCAACATCAGATGTTGGAGAGCATCTCCAAGGAAGGCACAAGGTGTCCATGTACAAAACATAGAGACAAGTTGTGCTCCAGGGAGGCCTGCACTGGATGGACCACCTCTGCCAAAATGAGAAGCATTTTGTTAGTTTGGTTATGAGTGACAAGTTCAAAGATTGCCCTTTGTCCAAAACAACCAAATCAACCCATCCCTTCACTTCCCAGCTTGCTGTCTTCTCAGTTTTTTAATTCTTCACTAGGTCCTCTCCTCAGTTTGTCTTTCAGACACAACAAACTCTCTTCCTAACAAGTTCAAAAAGATTTAGGAGATGAAATAGCGGTGTGGCATGTGCTATCTCTGTCAAGCAAACTGTCATGCCACTGGGAGGTTGGATGCGCCCTCGCCACACTCTTTGCGGGATTTCATTAAGCACAGTTCTTTTTGCAATTATGCATGGGGGAGGGAAATACTTTATTTTCTTCTTTTAAAGCTAACCTGTCAAGGAGTTTATAACGCTGTGGAATGTGGGAAGAAAGGAGCTTCAAAAAGAGCTTCTTGGAAGCTCTTTTCTCTGCTTTGTTGTAGGCAGAGAAGCAACATTGATAAATGAACAATTCTGACAATAGGAGAAGAAAAACAGGATGACAAATGGAAGCGTCAAGGACTAACAAGGCAAATGCAAGTTATGTATTCCAATTCTTCTTCAAAACATAAAAAGCAAGAGGAAACAAAGCATAAAAATAGTACTACCAATTAAAATATTCCACCGTCACAAAACCATCCTGTATAAAGGATGGGCATGACCCGAACAAATTTAAAGTATTGTGCAGCCTATTATATGCATATTTACTCAGAGCAAGCCCCAGTGAGTTCACTGGGGTTCAGTTCCCATTTAAGAATGCATACAGTTCCATCCTTAAAGTCCCATTAATTTCAATTTATGGTAAGAAGTACAGCTTAAATCTCTTCCACTGAAAGCAACGGTGTTTAAAATGCTGTAATTCTGGCTGGATCAGGCCCAATGTCTTTAAAGAAACGGCATGTTAGTCTGCTTTGGTGCAAGGCCTGAAGAGGCAGCAGGCACATTACAGACTCCAGCACCTTTAAAGATGGAACAACACGTATTTGCAGGCTTCTGGCGACTAAGACACACAGTGCTCACCTTAGTTTTTAAACGACTTAAACCTCAACTATTTGAAAGACGGCTTCCTTCCCTACAGACCCACTTGGGTGATAAATAGATAGATAGATGTGCATGCGCACGCACACACACGCGCACACACACACACACACACACACACATATTTGAGACCTATCCTGTGATTGTAATTTGTTTTGTACTGTTTTTAATATTGAATTTTACATTGCTGTAACCCACCCTGGGATCTTATGGTAAGTACTGTAATCAAAATAATAATGATGATAATGATAATAGCAATATAGATAGTCTGAAGATACCAAGCTTGGTTGAATAGGGAAATAGAGGGTTTGTATAAGTTGCCTAACAGTTATTTAGAAAGGCCTTGCTAGAATTTACTGAACTAGTAGCTGAGCATCCCTTGTCTCCCCTTTCCCCAATTCTTTTTTTCTGCGAAAGTTTCAACTCATAGAATCTGATGAGCTGTCAAAGGGGGGGAAACCCATTTGCTTAACTCAGCCTTTCTATGTCTGCCGTTCTTAACCAAGCTATAAATTCACAGGATGAGGAGCAAGGCCTGGGGAAAACTTACTTTGAGCAGGAGTCATCCAGCAACGAGGAGCAGATTGTGCTGGAGCTTGGAGAGCCCTGAAGGTGAACTCAACTGAGCACCTAAACAGCCAAGGAGGCCTGCTGAGTGCCCAAACTGCACCTATTAGCTAGAAGCTGGAAGGAATTTAAAGGGGCAGGTAGAGAGGGAGAAATTCAATTCAATTTGCATTTAAAAGAAAGCCCAACTAAGTAGCACATTTTAGAGCAATGTGTTCTTTTTTTAAAAAAAATGTTGATACAACATGAAAAAAGAAAAAAAACACAAATACCAAATTACACACAAGAATAACCATAGACACGTAACTTTCTTAGCAAACAATAAAACATATATTGGTTTTAACATTAAAGACCCAACCTCCTGTCTATTCCATATTTCAATTTCATATTACTTATTGCCAATACACACTTTTATCATAATTAAACTTATTCTTAATAAATCTAATTTTTTATATCTACCTTGCAACTATTACTGAAGTTCCTCGAATGCTGCAACAGAATTTAACCTACGATATTTATTTTTCAGATATTCTTTGAAAACCTCCCATTTTGAAACAAATTCCTGTTTTGATTTATTCTTTATTTTTTTCTGATAGACTATCTAATTCGGCATATTCTGTCAGCTTTTGGATCCAATCTTGTATAGGGGGGATTTCATTACTCTTCCATTTTGCTGCGATCAAAACTCTTGCTGCCTCCGTCGCATATAAAAAGATACCCTTCCTCTTTTGTGGAATATCCAAATCTGTTATTCCCAGGAGGTAGGCCTCTGGTTTTTTATTGAAAGAGATCTTTAGCATTTTTTGCAGTTCTGCATGGATACTCTCCCAGAATACCTGTATTTTTCTACATATCCACCACATATGATAGAAAGTTCCTGAGTCTCCGCGTCTCCAACAATTACTTGACACATTTTTATACATTTTTGAAAGTTTCCATGGTGTTAGATACCATCAATGTTGTATTTTTTGAAAGTTCTCTCTAATCGTGTAACAATTTGTGAATTTCCAATTGATCTTCCATAAGTTTTCCCATTGGGCCATGGTTATTGAATGGCCAAAATCCTGGGACCACCTCACCATTGCTACTGTTACCTTCTCCTCCTTGACTGTCCAGTCAAGGAGGAGTCAATAAGTTTTGGAAAGAGTTTTTCTTTTAGAATTTACAAGATCAGATTCGAATCAGGAAGTTTCTGTTGAGAACCCCCTTTGTTTGTCAGATTTAAAATTTTGGTGTAATTATCCTGAAATAAGTTTATGTTCTTGGGGGGATCCAAATACCCAGGTATTTCGCTTTTGAGGAGATTTTCAGGCCCAATATTTTTTCTAAGTCGTCCTTTTCTTCCATGGTTACATTTTTAACAAGCATTTTTGTTTTTGTTATGTTCAGCTTAAAGCCTGCCACTTCTCCAAATTCTTTAATCAATTCCAGCACTCTTTTCAGACTTTCTTTAGGGTTTTCACTCATAACAAGTAAATCGTCCGCAAAAGCTTTAATTTTATATGATTTGTTTCCCAGGGTGATACCTTTAACAAGCTGATCCTTTCTTATCTGATTGTTCAAGACTTCCATCACCAAGATAAATATCAGTGGTGACAGTGGGCAGCCCTGTCTGGTTCCCTTGTTTATTTTGCACTCCTCAGTAATTCTTCCGTTGATGATCAATTTTGCATATTGTTCCGAATATATGGCATTTATTCCTTTACAAATATTTTCTCCCAGTCCAATTTCTTCCATTAATTTTTTCATAAACTTCCAGGACACGTTGTCAAAAGCTTTTTCAGCGTCCATCAACATAATAGCTGCTGGTTTATCAATTTAAATATCCAGATATTCTAACACATTAATCACACATCTAATATTGGATTGCATAAATCGTCCGGGAAGAAATCCGGTTTGATCTTTATGAATTATCTTTTTCAGCACCATTTTTAATCTATTCGCAAGAATGTCTGCAAATATCTTGTAATCGTTATTTAGCAGTGTACTGGGTCTGTAATTGGCCATGTTTGAGGCATCTGTTCCCTGTTTGTGGATAAGAGTAAGAAAGCTGTCCTTCCAGGTTTTCGGTAGCATTCCATTTGTCAGAATATTATTCATTAGGTCTTTCATGGGAAGAAATAATGCTTGTTCTAACTTTTTATAGTAATTAGCTGGGAGACCATCTGGGCCCGGTGTCTTTCCTAATTTTGATCTCTGTATAGCTTGTTGCACCTCCATAGCTGTTATTGGTGAGTTCAAAATTTCAGTTTTTTCCTTAGGTATTATTGGTAGTTTATTTTTGCCCAAATAATCAATTATTTTTTCTAGATTCTCTGGACCTTCTTTATATAGATTTCCGAAAAAACTAGCAAAGTTTTTACTAATTTCCTTCGGTTCTTAAATCCACTTGTCTTCAATTTTAATTTTATTGATAATTCTATCTTCCTTTTTCTTCTTTAATTGCCAGGCCAGAAGTTTGCCAGGTTTATTTGCAAACTCAAAATTTCTATGTCTCAGCCATTTTATCTTCCATTCTATCTCTTCATTTATTATCATGGAGAATTGGAGATTTTACTTTCTTGGGCTCCATGATCACTGCAGATGGTGACAGCAGTCACGAAATTAAAAGATGCCTGCTCCTTGGGAGAAAAGCAATGACAAACCTAGACAGCATCTTAAAAAGCAGAGCCATCACCTTGCCAACTGGACCATAAAGAAGGCTGATTGCCAAAGAATTGATTCTTTTGAATTATGGAGCACCCTGTTGCAACAGTTTTAATAAAGATCAGACTTACTGGCTGCTTTGCTTCTCAATATTCTCTGGTTGGCCTCTGTTGTTTTCTCCTACTGATAAGGAACCCACTTAAGGACTCTATGGTCGATCACGAACTCCTGGACCACCGCCTTGCCGACGTGGGGATCCAGGGCACGGTCCTTCAATGGCTGCGCTTGTTTCTCTCTGGTCGGGGACAGAGGGTGGCGCTTGGGGGGGAATTGTCATCGCGCCACTCCTTGGTGTGTGGAGTCCCTCAGGGTGCGATACTCTCCCCGATGCTTTTCAACATCTTTATGCGCCCCCTCGCCCAGCTTGTCCTGAGTTTTGGGCTGCGTTGCCATCAGTATGCCGATGACACCCACCTCTATCTGTTGATGGATGGCCATCCTGACTCGGCCCCAGACACACTGACCAGATGTCTGGAAGCTGTGGCTGGATGGTTACGTGGGAGCCGATTGAAGTTAAATCCTTCGAAGACAGAGGTCCTCTGGCTGGGACGGGACGATATGGGATTGAGGGGGCAACTCCCATCTCTTGCGGGGGTGCAATTAGTGCCAGCACCGTCCGTTAAGAGTTTGGGTGTAATCTTCGATACCTCCCTCTCTATGGAGGCGCAGATTACAGCTATAACAAAGGCGGCATTTTTTCATCTCCGCCAAGCTAAGCAGTTGGCCCCTTATCTCTCTCGCCCTGACCTAGCCACTGTGATCCACGCGATGGTCACCTCCAGACTGGATTATTGTAACTCGTTCTACGTGGGGCTGCCCTTGAGACTGACCCAGAAACTCCAGCGGGTGCAGAATGCCGCCGCAAGACTCCTTATGGGGTCTTCGCTGCGAGATCACATTCATCCGGTACTATACCAGCTGCACTGGCTCCCGGTGGAGTACAGGATCAGGTTTAAGGTGCTGGTTTTAACCTTTAAAGCCCTATACAGCCTAGGACCCTCGTACCTACGGGACCACCTCTCCTGGTATGCCCCACAGAGAAACCTACGGTCTGCAAATAAAAACATCCTGAAGGTCCCAGGCCTCAGAGAGGTTAGGCTGGCCTCAACTAGAGCCAGGGCCTTCTCGGCTGCGGCTCCAATCTGGTGGAACGCTCTGTCACAAGAGACTAAGGCCCTGTGGGACCTGACATCTTTCCGCAGGGCCTGCAAGACAGAGTTGTTCCACCAGGCCTTTGGTCAGGGCGCAGCCTGACTCCCTCCTCTGGCAACCAGCACAGAATTTTGCTTAATGGTTGCCATCAACCTGATTTTAATTAATTTTTATAATGAAATATTTTTAGAATGTTGGATTATTTGATTGTATGATTATTTGATTGTTGTTAGCCGCCCTGAGCCCGGCTTCGGCTGGGGAGGGTGGGATATAAATAAAATTTATTTATTATTATTCTTATTATTATTATTATACGGGCTCTTGGGTACCCCATAAGGGGAAAAGGGCAGATTTTGTTTACAACATTGGGCTCCATGATCACTGCAGATGGTGACACAAAATTAAAAGACGCCTGCTTCTTGGGAGAAAAGCAATGACAAACCTAGACAGCATCTTAAAAAGCAGAGACATCACCTTGCCGACAAAGGTCCGTATAGTAAAAGCCATGGTTTTCCCAGTAGTGATGTATGGAAGTGAGAGCTGGACCATAAAGAAGGCTGATTGCCGAAGAATTGATGCTTTAGAATTATGGTGCTGGAGGGGACTCTTGAGAGTCCCATGGACTGCAAGAAGATCAAACCTATTCATTCTGAAGGAAATCAGCCCTGAGTGCTCACTGGAAGGACAGATCCTGAAGCTGAGGCTCCAATACTTTGGCCACTTCATGAGAAGAGAAGACTCCCTGAAAAAGACCCTGATGTTGGGAAAGATGGAGGGCACAAGGAGAAGGGGACGACAGAGGATGAGATGTTTGGATGGTGTTCTTGAAGCTACCAGCATGAGTTTGATCAAACTGTGGGAGGCAGTGGAAGACAGGAGTGCTGCCTTGGGGAATTCAATGAGGAGGGGGAGAGCTGTGGGCACCACTCTGGGTCAAGGTCGCCCTGTGAGCTTCATGGCCGGGAGGCGATTATGAACCCTGGTCTCCGGAGTCCTAGTCCGACACTCTAACCACTACACCACAGAGGGGTATACTTTGCCACTCCACAACTGGGAGTGATGCCATTGGCTCCTATGGGGCTCAAGGCTTCAGCAGTAGCACCAGTGTGACCCAGGGGCCCCATCCAGATTACTTCAGGCTATGCATGGACTCAGGAAGGACTGGCGTTCAGAGGAAGAACTCCCTAAAGCCTACCCAAAATATGGAGTTTATGGATTGTCAGTTTCTTTTTCTGCTGCCTTATTCTCTGGTGAAAATCATGACGATCCCATGGAGGTAAATAATTTCAAAATCGAGATGTGTGTGATCAGTATCCAACCCATTAATCCTCATTACTGTGACATAAATGGAATAGTTTTTTTAAATAGATGGTGATTAGCACCATTTGTTAATCTAAACATTCTGGGGGTGTTTAATCAAAGAACAGACCTCCTAATTATTCAAATTATAGCTGTCTTCTGCCTTGCAGAAAGTAACCAAGGAGACGTCCTTACTTATGCAGAATCTAAAATATAGCAGACAGGATCCCAAGAACTGCACAACTAATTGTGGACATTGAAGAGGGATTTGGATTTGGATTGCTCAAGTGGAAAACCCTGTCACATTTCTGGAGGTTGCTTTTGAACCCAAGAAAAGCTTCAAAAACAGGTTCCATGTTGTTATATAAAACAAATTCATAGGCATTGCTGTGTGTGGCAGTCAGCTCAGCGGAATCCCATCCTTGTCGCCAGTGAAATATACTCAGAGTCGAGAGTGGATTTCATGCTCTTTATTCAGCTCATAGTGGTGAGGAGGGAATGAAAGTCCCCTCAAAGTATCTGCTTTATATACAGTATTTACACAATGGGCTGCATGTGATTGGCTAATTCCGGAATTCTCCTGTAGGCCAATCAGATTGTGGATTCACTTCTATCTGGAGCATGATTGGGTGGTTCCTGCCGACCAATCATACTGCTGCATTGTTCTAGGACCAATCAGACTGCTGCATGCTGAATCCTATTGTTCTAGGACCAATCAGACTGCTGCATTCTGGATCCTATTGTTCTAGGACCAATCACCGACGGATCTGACAGAGAGGAGGTACACCGAGTACAGCAGCGCACTCAAGCAGTGCACAGACCACATAGAATCATAGAATCATAGAATCATAGAGTTGGAAGAGACCACAAGGGCCATCGAGTCCAACCCCCTGCCAAGCAGGAAACACCATCAGAGCACTACTGACATATGGTTGTCAAGCCTCTGCTTAAAGACCTCCAAAGAAGGAGACTCCACCACACTCCTTGGCAGCAAATTCCACTGTCGAACAGCTCTTACTGTCAGGAAGTTCTTCCTAATGTTTAGGTGGAATCTTCTTTCTCGTAGTTTGGATCCATTGCTCCGTGTCCGCTTCTCTGGAGCAGCAGAAAACAGCCTTTCTCCCTCCTCTATGTGACATCCTTTTATATATTTGAACATGGCTATCATATCACCCCTTAACCTCCTCTTCTCCAGGCTAAACATGCCCAGCTCCCTTAGCCGTTCCTCATAAGGCATCATTTCCAGGCCTTTGACCATTTTGGTTGCCCTCCTCTGGACACGTTCCAGTTTGTCAGTGTCCTTCTTGAACTGTGGTGCCCAGAACTGGACACAGTACTCCAGGTGAGGTCTGACCAGAGCAGAATACAGTGGCACTATTACTTCCCTTGATCTAGATGCTATACTCCTATTGATGAGGCCCAGAATTGCATTGGCTTTTTTAGCTGCCGCGTCACACTGTTGGCTCATGTCAAGTTTGTGGTCAACCAAGACTCCTAGATCCTTTTCACATGTACTGCTCTCAAGCCAGGTGTCACCCATCTTGTATTTGTGCCTCTGATTTTTTTTGCCCAAGTGCAATACTTTACATTTCTCCCTGTTAAAATTCATCTTGTTTGTTTTGGCCCAGTTCTCTAATCTGTCAAGGTCGTTTTGAAGTGTGATCCTGTCCTCTGGGGTGTTAGTCACCCCTCCCAGTTTGGTGTCATCTGCAAATTTGATCAGGATGCCCTTGAGTCCATCATCCAAGTCGTTGATAAAGATGTTGAATAAGACCGGGCCCAGGACAGAACCCTGTGGCACCCCACTAGTCACTCTTCTCCAGGATGAAGAGGAACCATTGATGAGCACCCTTTGGGTTTGGTCAGTCAGCCAGTTACAAATCCACTGAGTGGTAGCATAGTCAAGACCGCATTTCACCAGCTTCTTTACAAGAATATCATGGGGCACCTTGTCGAATGCCTTGCTGAAATCAAGGTAGGCTACATCCACTGCGTTCCCTTCATCTACCAGGCTTGTAATTCTGTCAAAAAACGAGATCAGGTTAGTCTGACATGACTTATTTTTCAGAAATCCATGCTGACTATTGGTGATCACAGCATTCCTTTCTAGGTGCTCACAGACTGTTTGCTTAATGATCTGCTCCAGAATCTTCCCTGGTATTGATGTCAGACTGACTGGGCGGTAATTATTTGGGTCCTCTCTTTCCCCCTTTTTGAAAATAGGGACAACATTTGCCCTCCTCCAGTCTGCCGGGACTTCGCCTGTTCTCCAGGAATTCTCAAAGATGACTGCCAGTGGTTCTGAGATCACATCTGCCAGTTCTTTTAATACTCTTGGATGCAGTTCATCTGGCCCTGGAGACTTGAATACATCTAGACTAGCCAAGTATTCTTGTACTATCTCCTTAGTTATTCTGGGCTGTGTTTCCTCTGCTGAATCATTTGCTCCAAATTCTTCAGGTCGGGCATTGTTTTCTTTATCGGAGAAGACTGAGGCAAAGAAGGCATTGAGGAGTTCAGCCCTTTCTGTGTCCCCTGTTTGCATTTCACCATCTTCTCCTCTGAGTGACCCCACGGTTTCTTTGTTCTTCCTTTTGCTACGAACATACCCATAAAAGCCTTTTTTGTTGCTTTTAACCTCTCTAGCAAGCCTGAGTTCATTTTGTGCTTTAGCTTTTCTGACTTTGTGTCTACACGTGCTGGCTATTTGTTTGAATTCCTCTTTGGTGGTTTCCCCCCTTTTCCATTTTTTGTACACATCCTTTTTTAATCTTAACTCAGTTAAAAGTTCTTTAGATAGCCACCCTGGCTTCTTTAGGCACCTTCCATGTTTCCGTCTCATTGGTATTGCCTGAAGTTGTGCTTTTACTATCTCCCTCTTAACAAACTCCCAGCCATCTTGAACTCCCTTTCCTTTTAGTATTACTGTCCATGGGATCTCACCCAGCACTTCCCTAAGCTTTATGAAGTCGGCTTTCTTAAAGTCGAGAAATTGAGTCCTAGTATGCTTGGCTGCTCCTTTCCGCTGTATAGTAAACTTCAGAAGAGCATGATCACTCGCGCCTAATGATCCTTCCACTTCTACCCCACTAACCAGGTCATCAACATTGGTTAGGACCAGATCTAAAATGGCTGTTCCTCTTGTTGCTTCTCCCACTTTCTGGACAATGAAGTTGTCTGCAAGGCCAGTGAGGAATCTGTTTGACCTTATGCTCTTGGCTGAGTTTGACATCCAACAAATATCCGGGTAATTGAAGTCCCCCATTACTACTATCTCCCTTCCTTTTGCATGCTTGGCCATCTGTTCCAGGAAGGCATCATCTATGTCCTCCGTTTGGCTTGGGGATCTATAGTAAACTCCCACAATGAGGTCACTGTTATTCTTCTCTCCCTTAATTTTGACCCAAATGCTCTCACTTTGGCTTTGAGGTTCTAAATCTTGGATCTCTTCACAGGTATACACATCCCTGACATATAACGCCACTCCTCCTCCTTTCTTGTCTGGTCTGTTTCTTTGAAATAGATTGTATCCCTCCATTATTAAATTCCAATCGTGGGATTTATCCCACCAGGTTTCAGTGATTCCTATTATGTCATATTTAGTTTGCTGTACCAGGAGCTCAAGCTCATCTTGTTTATTTCCCATGCTTTGCGCATTAGTGTACAGACATTGAAGTCCATTAATCATTCCCCCGTGTCTCTTCTTTAAGGATTTTCTCCTCCCACCACTAGGTCTGCATGCTCTTTGCTCCATTCGGTCTATGACATTTGGATGATCATCTTCATCAATTGATAGACTCCTACCTTCAGGAGCACTGTCTCCCTCCCCCACATTAGTCAGTTTAAAGCCCTCCTGATGAGGTTTCTGAGATTTTTGGCAAAAACATTCCTCCCAACCGTTGTGAGGTGCAGCCCATCGCTTGCCAGAAGTCCATCTTCAAGAAACTGCATTCCGTGATCTAAGAATCCAAACCGTTCCTGTTTGCACCATTTGCGAAGCCAGTTGTTCACTTCCACTATTTTTCCCTCTCTCCCTGGGCCACGTCGTTCAACTGGGAGGACAGATGAGATGACAATTTGTGCATTTAATTGCTTCAATTTCCTGCCCAGAGCCTCGTAATCTCTTTTGATCTTCTGGAGGCTATTGCTTGCAGTGTCATTGGTTCCCACGTGAACCAAGAGGAAGGGGTATTTGTCAGTGGGTTTTATGATTCCTTGCAGTCGTTCAGTTACATCTTGGATCTTAGCCCCGGGGAGACAGCACACTTCCCGAGACATCTTGTCAGGCCCACAGATCACTGCTTCTGTTCCCCTCAGTAGGGAATCCCCTATCACCACTACACGCCTCCTCTTAGGTCTGGTCGGGGTTCTTCTGTGAGCTGTCGGTTCCAAGGTCGCCTGGACATTCCCAGAGGACTGCCTTTGCTCCTCGTCTTCATATACCTGATCGACTGTAATGAGGGAGAGATCCTCAAATGGAGTCTGCTCTTCGTCTTCCATGCTAGGGGAAAGGACCTCAAAGCGATTGCGTATTTCTAAACAATCAGAGCGAACCCTGGGCCTCCTACTTCTTTGAGTCACGTTTCTCCATATATCTGGCTCCTGTGTTGGTGAACTAGCCACCTTCTCAGCTTCTCACCTTCTCACCTTCTCAACCACAGCTGCCTCAACGAGAAGGAGGGAACTGCGCAAGCTGCGGGGAGAGTCACGAGAGGAGGACCTGCCGTTTCCGCAACGCAGAGTGCAGGCAGTGCGGAAAATTGGGACACATCGCCCGGGTGTCTCGGGCTCGGCCCACCCGACGCCAGGCATCAGATGACCAATCCAAGAGCCACAGGTCCCAGGGCCCAACGCACCAAGGCAACTCAATGGAGATCACAGACATCCAGGTATACCAGTTGCCCCACCCCAATTTAGAGAAAATTTATGTTGACGTACAGATAGAGGGGGCCCCATGCCGCATGGAGCTTGACACGGGTTCAACTCTATCCATAATCTCGGCAAGGACCTTAAGGAAACTGTGTCCTAGTGGGGGTCCTAAACTCAGGCCGGCCCCATTCACCCTCTGGGACTTCCAGAAACGTAAGGTCCCCACAATGGGGGTGGGGACCTTCAGGGTGCAATATCGAGGGCAGACATGGCAACTGGACTTGCTTGTGGTCAAGGGCCCCTACATTAGCTTACTGGGATTGGCATGGTTTGGACCACTGGGGCTAGCCCTCACCGGGGTGAACCACACTAGCTTACAAGTGGATGTGGACACCATATGAAAGGAATTTCCGGGGGTTTTCGATGGGAAATTGGGGCAGTATACGCCCCCCCCCCCATTGCTCTACAGCTTGACCCTGCAGTACGACCTGTCAGGCTCAAGGCCCGCCGGGTCCCGTTAGCCCTGAAACCCCGTATAGACAAGGAATTGGACCGGCTCATGGAGCAAGGAGTGCTGGAGCCGGTGCCTAATGCCCCCTGGGAAACCCCAATCGTCATACCCATCAAGCCTAATGGTTCGGTCCGCATCTGCGCAGACTACAAATGTACAATAAACATGGCTCTCACGGCCCACGCATACCCAGTGCCAGTGGTCAGCCATGTCCTTGCCACCCTGGCTGGGTCGAAACTTTTTGGCAAGCTGGACTTGGCCCAAGCATATCAACAGCTGCCAGTGATGAGGCCACAGCAGAGGCACAGACTATTGTGACGCACAGAAGAGTGTTCAGGGTAAAGCGGCTGCAATTCGGTGTCAGCGTGGCACCAGGCATATTCCAGAATCTAATGGACTCTCTCCTTAAAGGGATTCCTGGCGTCACCCCCTTCTTCGATGATGTGTTGATTGCCGGGCCCACACCAGAGAAGTTTGAGGACCGCCTCCGCACCGTTCTGCACCGTTTCCAGATGGTGGGTCTCAAGGTGAAGTGGGAAAAATGTCTACTAGGAGTGCCTCAGGTGGACTTTCTGGGATTTATGGTGGACGCAGAAGGGGTCCACCCAACTGGGGACAAGGTACGGGCCATTTGTGATGCCCCAGCGCCCAAGAGCAAGACTGAACTTCAGGCCTTCTTGGGACTATTGAACTTTTACCATTCCTTCCTTCCCCACAAGGCGGTGGTAGCGGAGCCCCTACACAGACTCCTGGACAAGCGGGCCCCTTGGGTGTGGGGCCAGCACCAGGAGGCCGCATTCCAGGTAGTCAAGGACTTGCTTGTCTCAAACTCGGTCTTGGCACACTTCGACGAGAGGCTGCCGGTGGTGCTAGCATGCGACGCCTCACCCTATGGCATTGGCGCTGTCCTGGGACACCAACTCCCGGATGGAAGAGAGGTACCGGTGGCATACTTTTCCCAGACACTCAACGCAACCAAGCGGAACTACTCGCAAATCGACAAGGAGGGTCTGGTAATCGTGAAGGGGGTAAAAAAAATCCATGATTTCTTGTACGGGCGGCCCTTCACCGTGGTGACTGACCACAAGCTGTTGCTTGGCTTGTTTGCCCCCAAAAAGCAGACCCCCAAGTGCTGTCTCCTCATGTCCTCAGGTGGTCAATTTTCCTTGCCAGCTACCAGTATGCACTGATTCACCGCCCTGGGAAGACAATGGGCCATGCGGACCCCTCAGCAGGCTACCACTACCAGAAACAGGCCCCGACCCAGCACCTGCACAAGAAGTTATGAGCCTGGAGCTGCTTCCTGACCTGATTCAGGCACAAGAAGTTGCACACCATTCCAAGAAAGGTAGGGTCATCTCCCGGGTCCTGGACTGGGTGTGGAGGGGATGGCCCAGGAGCAGCCCCGGGCCAGAATACGCCGGCTACACAACCCGCAAACATGAACTGTCGGCCCACAAGGGGTGCCTGTTATGGGGAAGCAGGGTCGTTGTTCCCCAGCCCCTCCGCAAAAGGGTCCTCACAGCCCTACACGAGACACACCCAGGGGTAGTAAGAATGAAGGCACTTTCCAGGAGTTATGTGTGGTGGTCGGGGATCGACGGAGAGATAGAGGCCTGGGTCAAACACTGCCAGGCCTGCCAAGAATCCCGCCCAAATCCCCCAAGGGCCCCAGTCCAGTCCTGGGAGTCCGCCCGAGCACCATGGTCACGCCTGCATGTGGACTTCGCTGGCCCCTTTCAGGGGGAAACATTCTTCATAGTGGTGGACTCCTACACCAAATGGTTGGAAGTCGCACTGGTACAGTCCACTTCTACATCCGCAGCCATCCAGGTACTATGCAGGCTGTTTGCAACCCACGGGCTCCTTGACACTCTCGTCTCAGACAACGGGACCACGTTTACGTCAGGAGAATTCCAAACCTTCACAGTGCAGAACGCCATCCGACACATCCGTTCGGCACCATTCCACCCTGCCACCAATGGCCAAGCATGGTGCAGACCACCAAGGACACCCTCCGCCGCATGACGCAAGGGGATTGGGAGTACCGCCTTGCCACATTCCTTCTAGCACAGCACAGCACCCCCAGCTCAACGACTGGCCGGAGCCCTGCTGAACTACTAATGGGTCGGCACCTTGCAATCAGATTGAACCGCCTTCACCCCGATAGAGCTCAGGTTGAGGTAGAGGGGGGGAGGCAGGAACCCCCGGACCTTCGAGGCCCAGGACCCAGTGTACGCAAAGAATTTTGGGGCAGGCCCAGCATGGGTACCCGCCACAGTCACCAGGGTCACTGGCCCCGTGTCGTACGAGGTGCTAACGGATGGGGGCAATGCTGGCGCCGCCACTGCGACCAGATACGGTGACGATTCCCGGGAGAAAACCAGGAGGACAGGTCAGAGGAGTCCCAAGGGAACTGTCAGAGACTGCCTCCCGGTCTCAGCTCACAGAAGACCAACGCTAGCCATTAGAACTGTACAGAAGTCTTTATTGGCATTTAGTTTCCATTTCCAAACACTAGCGTGCGTCTCTACGTCTAAACCCTAGACCAGCGAAGCCTCGTCTGAGTCTCCGCCCCCTGTACACCAGCTTAAGACTCTAGCCTTACTCCACCTTCTACGTTTCTCCTTCCTCCTCTGGGTCCTACTACCCCCCTGGGTGCCTTCTTTCCGGGATGCCTCGGAAGCGGACCCTTCGGACTCCTCCCCTTCTCTCCGGCGGGCTTTGGGACCCGGCTCTCTCTCCGGACTGCCCATTGCACCCCCCTCCTGTACATTTGAACTTGGCGCGCGCGCGCTGCCCCTGACCTTCCTTTTGACCGTTCCCTCGCTCTCTGATGCAGGCGTGGCTAACCCTGACTCATGTCCTTCCGCTGACGGAAGGCTGCCTGCTGCCGATGTTTGGGACTCCTCCCCCTTACTGCTCTCCGGTGGGAAAGTTGGTCCCGATTTCCAGCTGCTGCTCTCTGAGTCCCCTCTGGCCCCTCCTTCCTGGGGTGTTCCCTCTGGCAACCCCCTGGCTCTGACCACTGGGGCCCCTTTCTGTGAATCCTCTGATTCACTGGAGAGACTTAGAGACCTCGGATGGCTACCCTCGCTGACTTCTCCCTCAGATTCCTCTCCCTCGGTCTCTACTTCCTCCCTCTCCTGTCCCTCTGCTCCTGAACCCCTGACATCCATCCCCCCCTCGAAGCCCCCCCTTCCCCCCTCCCCTCCTTCCGGTGCGGGTACTGGGTGCTCCGTCGTCGCGGGGGTGCTTGCCGGATACAGTTCATCCCCCATGTACTCGTCAACGTCGCTCTCCTCTGCTTCCATCTCTCTGTCTTCATGCTCGAACCCCACGTTGTCCCCCAACACGTCCATGTCCGTCTCGCCCCTCTCCCCCTCTTCGGGTGGTCCCATCCAAGGACCCCTCAGCCACTTCCTGCGCCACTGCTCCTCTGGTTGATCGTCCCACCAATACGAGTGGTCTGAGGCAGACCCCGGTGGCGAACCCACCTGAGAGCTGGGGACTGGTGCCTGTTCCTCGTCCGAGTCGAACCCCAGGAATGTGCTGGCTGAAAGAGTGGGTGTGAAAAGCCAGTCATCGAAATACTCTGCTGGCATGGGCCTGTGCGGGAAGAGGGCATGAAACTCCTCTTTGAGCAGCGGTTCCTCCAAGGCATAGTCCGGTACCCAGCTGTTGGCACTGGCCGGGGTACCCTCTCTGGCTAGGAAATATTCTACTCCCTCTTCCCCCCATCTGGAGTCCAAAATCTCTGTGACCTCATTGATGTGTCCCTTCCTAGGCGGCCCCCTCACTCTGGGCCCTTCACTGCTTTGGTCTGGTGCTGTGTCTGGCTCCTGAAACCTATGAGGTGCTTTGTAGGGCGTGAGCACCGATCTATGGAACACCGGATGCATTCTGGAACCCTCCGGAAGAGCCAACCGGAAGGCCACTGGATTGACCTGCGCCTGGACTTGGTAAGGTCCTAGCTGCTTATGTCCTAGCTTCTTCTTAGCTAATGATCTGGTCGGCACTGCTTGCGCTGCTAGCCAGACCCAGTCACCCACCTGTATGTCTTCCCCAACTCTTCTGTGTCTGTCGGCCTGCACCTTGTATGCGTGCTTTGCTAGTTCTAGCTGCCTCCTGAGCTGTTCGTGGACTTCCTGCAACTCTGACGCTAAGGCTTCCGCTGCCTGTGGCTCCCCCTCCCCCACTCTCTCTAAACCCGGGAAGGTTCTGGGATGCCTCCCATTGTTGGCGAAGAACGGCGTCACCCCCGTCGACACGTGCTTCGTATTGTTGTAAGCGAACTCGGCGAGCGGCAGGTAGTCCACCCATGTCGTGGGCTGCTGGTTGGCGTAGCATCTTAGGTACTGCTGCATGACGGCGTTGACCCTCTCCGCTTGTCCGTTGGTCTGCGGGTGTCTCGCCGACGCCAAATTGACTTTGACGTTCAGAATGCCCATCAGCTTCTGCCAGAAGTTCGAGATGAACTGTCGCCCCCGGTCGGAAAGAATAGACCGTGGCAGACCGTGGACCTTGAACACGTGGTCTATGAACAGTTTGGCGGTCTGCTCTGTCGTGGCTACCTTCGCACACGGAATGAAGTGTGCCATCTTAGTAAACATGTCCACCACCACTAGCACTGCTGTCTTTCCCCTCGAGCTGGGCAGATCCGTGACGAAGTCCAGGGCCACCCTCTCCCACGGTTCAGACGGTGTCTGCAGCGGTTCCAGCAATCCCGCCGGCGGTCTGTGAACTGACTTGGCCCTTTGGCAGGTGTCACATCTCGAGACGTAATCCGCTACTTCCCCCCGCATCTTGGGCCACCAAAAGTCTCTGGCTACGAGTTCGACAGTCTTTTCTTTGCCAAAGTGCCCTGCGGTGGGAGCGTCGTGTAGCTGCTGCAGGACCCTTGCGCGGAGGTCGTCTCCCGGCACGTAGAGTGCTCCCTTGTGGAGGAGCAACCCATCGCGGATCTGGAACTCGTCGGCCCTCGCTGTGCCCCTGTGCACCTCCTCCATCTTGGCCCGTGCGAAGGGGTCTTCCCGCAGCGCGCGACGTACGGCGTCCAGGTCCACGGTTGCCGACGCGCATGCCCACGCTTCCGGTGCGAAAATGTGCTTGGCCGCCGACGGTGCCGCCTCCTCCAGGTATTGCGGCTTTCTGGACAATGCATCCGCCATCACGTTGTTGTCGCCTGGGATGTACTCTATCTTGAAGTCGAAGTCCGCGAAGAACTCTGCCCATCTAATGTGTCTCTGGTTGAGGAACCTAGCCGTGCGCCAGTACTCCAGATTCTTGTGGTCCGTGTGGACCTGCACTGTATGTCTGGCTCCGATGAGGAAGTGCCTCCATGCCTTGAATGCTGCATGTATGGCTAGCAACTCCCTGTCCCAGATAGTGTAATTCTGCTCCGACTTGCTGAGCTTCCTCGAGTAGAAGGCGCACGGCCTCCAGTCCCCCTGCTGGTCTTGTTGCAACAGGACAGCTCCCACGGCTCTGTCTGAGGCGTCCGTCTCCACCCTCATGGGTCTGCTGGGATTCACATGCAGCAGCTGCTCTTCGGACGCGAAGAGACGCTTGAGTTTCTGAAAGGACTGCTCCGCTTGCTCCGTCCAGATGAATTTCTTCTTCTTGGAGCTGAGCGTGTCGGTGATGGCCGCTGTCTGCATGGCAAATCCCTTGATGAACTTGCGGTAAAAGTTGGCAAAGCCGACAAACCGCTGGACTTCCTTCCGATTGCGTGGGCTCTTCCAGTCCAAAACTGCGCGAACCTTGGCGCTGTCCATGGCGAGCCCCTTGTCCGACAACTTGTAGCCCAGGAAATCCACCTCCGTCACGTCGAACTGGCACTTCTCCAGTTTGGCGTACAGCCTGTGCTCCTTCAGTCTCTGCAGAACTTCCCTGACATCCCTCTCGTGCGCCTCTCGCGATTCTGAAAAAATCAGGATGTCGTCCAGGAAGCATACGCACTTCTTGTAAAGGAGCCCCGCCAGCACGTGATGCATAAAGGCTTGGAAAGTGTGAGAGCCATTTTGTAATCCGAAGGGCATAACTCTGTATTCGTAGGTGCCCAGTGGCGTGAACATGGCCGTCTTCCACTCGTCTCCGTCGCGCATGCGAATCAGGTTGTACGCGCCACGTAGATCCAGCTTGGTGAAAACGCGTCCTTTCCGCACCGTCGCGAGCAAGTCGTCTATCTTGGGCATGGGGAAAGCTGAGGGCTTGGTTTTCGAATTCAAGATTCTGAAGTCCACCACCAGTCTTTTTTGGGGCGTATCCCGCTTCTTCACAAAGAATACGGGACTGCCTCCCACCGCTTTCGACTCCCGGATGAACCCACGCTTCAAATTGTGATCTATGAACTCCCTGAGTTCTCGCAGTTCATCCTCAGACATGGAGTACAGTTTCCCAGTTGGCAGCGTCGCCCCCGGCAGGAGGTCAATCTTGCAATCATAGGGTCTGTGAGGGGGTAGCTTGTCCGCCTCCTTCTCGCAGAATACCTCCAAAAACTCCGCATACTTGTGGGGTACTGCTTGCAGCGTGCCCAACTGCAACTGCGGGTCCTCCTCTTCCCCTTCCGGGCTGGGTATAATGCAGTGTTCTGCACAGTAGGAGGAGCCAAAAGTCAGGTGGCGCTGGTACCACGCCAATGCTGGGCTGTGCCTGTGCAGCCAACTCATGCCTAATACTATAGGCGTGTCGGACAGCTGGGTGACATTGAAACTGATGACTTCCCGGTGATTCCCAATTTGCATCACCATAGGCGGCGTCTGCTGCACCACCTGCCCCCCTAGCAGTTCCCTGCCATCCACCGTGACAACCTTCAGGGGCAGTGTGGCTGGCAGTAATGCTACGTTGTGTTGTTGAATGAACTCCAATCCTATAAAGTCTGCGTTACTGCCAGAGTCAATTGTAATAGGCACTTCTAAGGTGAGTCCATTGGGCAGCTGAAGCGATGCGGTTAGCTGCACCACTGGCTTGGGCGGGAGGGGGTCTGTGGGCTGCAAAATCTCTGGGGACTTCCTCACTGACTCGTCTGGCTGGGCCCCAGTGCCTCCTCTTCCAGCCAGACCTGGTCGTTTCCCTGCTGTGGTGCTCTCTGCTGAGTTGTTTCCAATACTGTCACTGAAGCTGCAGTGTGCTTGAAACTCCTCTGGGGACACTCTTTCGCCATGTGCTCTGCACTCTCACATATATAACACTTCCTGTTCCTTCTAGGCAGCTTCGATTTTACCGCTCCCGGCGTTAAGGCTCTGGTAGCTGAGTGAGCCCTAGCACCGCCAATCTCCATCTGCTCCTCGCCCCCTCCCTGTGGAGGCGTGGACTGCGCACGCGCTGCCTCTCTGGGCAAGAGGGAGGGCACTCTCGCTGGTGAACGTCCCCAACGCCCTTCTTCTTTGCTCCACGGACGTTCTTCCTGCCTCACCCCAATAGACAACGCTCTTTCAACCACTTGCTGAGTGGTGGTGGGTCTCTCACCCCTTGCCATCTCATCCTTGATCTGTGCATTCAGACCCTCCCAAAAAAGGTCTCTAACCGGCGGAGAATCCTTATCCCAATTCAGCGCGTTGACCAATGCAAAAAACCGGGAATGATACTGCCTTACGCTGGCTTTCCCTTGTCTTAGCCCAAATATGTCCCTCCGGGCAATGTCCAGGTCTATTTTGGATAAGAAACAGGAGTCCATCGCCTTAATGAACGCATCTGCGCTTTGGAGCGCTGGATCCTTATCTCTCCACAGGTTGCGCAGCCATGATTTCGCGTCCCCATGCAAATGAGACAAAATAAACCCCACTTTTTCCCGCTCATCTCTAAAGTCTCTTTCCAGCAGCTGCAGCGCAAACAGCACATCTGCTCGGAAATTGGGGTACTGCTGCAAATTCCCATCAAAATGAGATACAATGCTGCCTCCTCTCTTCCCCAAACCGATCCCCTCGGACCTGGGTGCTGGGATCCCCTGCTTTACAAGCCCTTCCAACCTGGCTTGAAGATCTCTGCATGCAGCTGCCGCTTCTTCCTCTCTCTTCCTGGATGCGATTATTTCAGCGTTGAGTAGCGTCACCGCTTCTTGCAGGGAAGCTATTTTCTGTTCTGTAGTCATCTTGCCTGACTCTTGTGAGCTCGCAAGGCACCAGTCTTCCACCCTCCCTGCCTCGCTTCCTTAGCGATGCTTGAGGCGAAGAAAACCGATGGTAACTGGAGACGAGGCTTACTGTCAGAGACTGCCTCCCGGTCTCAGCTCACAGAAGACCAACGCTAGCCATTAGAACTGTACAGAAGTCTTTATTGGCATTTAGTTTCCATTTCCAAACACTAGCGTGCGTCTCTACGTCTAAACCCTAGACCAGCGAAGCCTCGTCTGAGTCTCCGCCCCCTGTACACCAGCTTAAGACTCTAGCCTTACTCCACCTTCTACGTTTCTCCTTCCTCCTCTGGGTCCTACTACCCCCCTGGGTGCCTTCTTTCCGGGATGCCTCGGAAGCGGACCCTTCGGACTCCTCCCCTTCTCTCCGGCGGGCTTTGGGACCCGGCTCTCTCTCCGGACTGCCCATTGCACCCCCCTCCTGTACATTTGAACTTGGCGCGCGCGCGCTGCCCCTGACCTTCCTTTTGACCGTTCCCTCGCTCTCTGATGCAGGCGTGGCTAACCCTGACTCATGTCCTTCCGCTGACGGAAGGCTGCCTGCTGCCGATGTTTGGGACTCCTCCCCCTTACTGCTCTCCGGTGGGAAAGTTGGTCCCGATTTCCAGCTGCTGCTCTCTGAGTCCCCTCTGGCCCCTCCTTCCTGGGGTGTTCCCTCTGGCAACCCCCTGGCTCTGACCACTGGGGCCCCTTTCTGTGAATCCTCTGATTCACTGGAGAGACTTAGAGACCTCGGATGGCTACCCTCGCTGACTTCTCCCTCAGATTCCTCTCCCTCGGTCTCTACTTCCTCCCTCTCCTGTCCCTCTGCTCCTGAACCCCTGACAGGAACAGTGGGGCAGTGAGGCCCATAGAACAGGAGGGGCCAGCAGGAGAGGCAGAATCAGTAAATACAGAGAGGACCCGCGAGGCCGAAAGGACATCAGAACCAGAACCACGACTGAGCGAGCTGGTTGCACCAGAGCCAATGGCCCCATCACAGCCAGCATCCTTGGAACATGAGCCAGAACCTGAACCCCGGACCAGGGAACACCCCAGGCCGCAACGCACACGTAGGCTGCCGGCGTACCTTGAGGACTATGAATGTGACCTCCCGGGCAGGACTGGAACTTAGAGGGGAGGGGTGTTATGTACTGAGCTGAATAGGATCCAAACTGCAGCAGTCTGATTGGTCCTAGAACAATAGGATTCAGAATGCAGCAGTCTGATTGGTCCTAGAACAATGCAGCAGTATGATTGGTTGGCAGGAACCGACACTGAGGTCCAGTGCCAAGGGCCTTCTGGCAGTTCCCTCACTGCAAGAAGTGAGGTTACAGGGAACCAGGCAGAGGGCCTTCTCAGTAGTGGTGCCCGCCCTGTGGAATGCCCTCCCACCAGATGTCAAGGAAATAAGCAACTACCTGACTTTTAGAAGACACCTGAAGTTTAGGGAAGTAAAAAAAAGAAAGGAAAAGATTCGGTGTCATCTTTTGCTGGGAGCCGCCCAGAGTGACTGGGGAAACCCAGCCAGATGGGCGGGCTATAAATACTAAATAATTATAATATTATTATTATTATTCTGCTCTGAGACTAAGATCTACCCAATAAGGTGTTTGGGGTTGTGTACTCAGAGCCCCCTAAGGTACAAAAGGGAATATGAAGGTGCAACATCAGGCACTACGATTGGCAGGCAGTATGAGATTGGTATAAATACTAGGACTCTAGCCCTCTGCTGTCACCTGGTCGACAAAGCAGTGTGTTATCCCTGTTGTACCTCAAGCTCCCCATCCTCAACATTCAGCAACAGAGCACAGGGACCCTCCCCAAGGTCTGGATTCAGGTGTGGCTGCCCAGGCCCCAAACCTTCCTCTGACAGATATGAGCTGATGCAAAAGCTCTCTGTGGTAGTTGATGGTTTGCAATGACTGCTTCACCCATTCATCCACTTGGGTTGCCGACATTAAGCTTTGGACAGACATGGGCGAATCAGCCTTCAGGTTTGATGGCTAGAGTCCTTTCAAGCATTCCCACATGGTATTCCCAGAATGCAGAAGGTCCAAAAGGAAAGTGTTCAAGTTAATTAAAAATCAATAGTAGAAGTGTTCTGTTTCTGAAATAAACACATTAGATTGCAGCTGCTCTATCATCGCAGCCATGATAAATTAGCCTACCATTCATGATATCTCAGTGGGCTCTGAAGAGGGAACGCAAACGAAGCATGAGCCATGAGAGGGAACATCAATCTACTTGGCAGCTCTAAAATGAAACATCCAGTTCTGGAGGCAACTGTTTTGCAGGGGGGATTCTTTGCTCAGTTTATTTCAGGATATACAGGCCAAAGCAGGCTTGATGGGGACTGACTCAATTTTGGTCTTGCTGAATCTGTATAAAGGGGTGAAGTGATAATTGAAAAAACAGGGCAGACGGGTGGTTTGGAAGAAGCTGAATAACAATAACAATAACAATAACAATAACAATAACCCCACCTTTTTCCGTGATGGGACTCAAAACAGCTTACAGATAAAAAGAAGACCAACTAAAAACATAGGGACAAATAATCATTAAAAAATAATTAAACACTGAAAGTATGAAAACTGTGTGCATACCTGTGTATTTGTCCCCCAACTCTTTGTCAGGATCAGTTCCCTTTACAGAGCCCTAGTAGGTAAAACCAGCGCAGGACCCATGGATTAGCACTGGTGTGGGAGGTGTTCAATGTCCCCCTGCCCGTTCTGTGCTTTAAATAGATTCCAGTTCATCTCACCCCTCTCTCTTTGTATGGATTTGAGGACAAACCCGGTTTTCACATCCAGACCTGTTGCCATCACCTCCAGGGCCATCTTAAGCGTATCCGGCGCCGTGGTGCAAAGATCCCTCCGGTGCCCCCCCCCCAAATTTCCCCTTTTTTAAGGAAGGGACCCAAAAGTTGTTGACTTTTTAAGGAAAGGTTCCCTCAGAGTTGTTGACACATTATCTCTGCTTGGGAAAAGAAAACAGGAAATATACTGTAAGCTTTTTTTAGTTGCTCATTTATTAACAATGCACTTATACAGTGGTACCTTGGGTTAAGAACTTAATTCATTCTAGAGGTCCGTTCTGGAGGTGGTATATACAACACCACCATGTTTTGTTTTTTCTTTTTTTTTTCAAATTATCTTATTATGTATCACCTTGTTTTTAACAATGTTGATTTCTTTTTAAATTCAGATCTTTTTAAAAATAATAATAATAATCTAAATGACTGCAAAGTCAGTCCAACAGATCTTTTTTCATAAAAACCATCCAAGAGGCTCACAGCAGAGCAAAGCCAGAAATTATAGATAAAGCCTAACTCTGGCAACTGACAGGAAGGGGTTCCCCCCCTTAACCTGGTGTGTGTGTTCATGTATGCATGTGTAAAAGAGAAAGAAATCTATAAGCAAGGGATGCTATGCAGCAAGAACGAGCTAATGTGATCTGCACAGAAACAACAGAATTAGGAAGCATCATTGTTTTAAACAAAAGCAAAATATCCAGAAGGAATTGTCAGCTAGTATAGCAGTGCAACACTTCAGGGCATTTTTTGGCACAAAGAGGGCAGTGTGATTTTTTATTCTAAGCACTAGCAGGGCTTTTGTTGCACTGCCCACTGTGATCCAAGCCAATTTTGCTTGTGTTCCTTTTACCCACAATAATTCTTAAGTACACACTCAATATCAGATTGCAGAACTAGCTGTAACATATCCAAGGGAAAGCATATTAAGAGATTAAAGGAAAATAAACACAGAAAAAAGGATCATCTTACATAAATTATATGAGATAATTCTCTGTTAAAGCCCCTGATAGGATATACTAGTAGTGGCTTATGGAACACAAGGAAGCTGAGTTTATTGTCTACCGTGACCAGCAGTGGTGAGGGCTTCAGACAGGGGGCATTCCCAGCTCTACCTGGAGATATTGAGGATTGAACCTGGGATCGATCTACTGCATGCAAAGCAGCAGCTCTACCACTACATGAGAATATATATGGGGTTCAAGACAGCCTATGGGCTGTGTTCTGTGGTCTCAGGGGCATGTGGGCCAGCCAAAATCTGACAAGTCACTCCTGGTCTTAAATTGTCCAAGCAAAATGGCATAGCTTAACCTGAACTTAGATATACCTCAGTCAGTAAGACATGAGACTCTTAATCTCAGGGCTGCGGTTTCAAGCCCGATGTTAGGCAAAAGATTCCTGCATTGCAGGGGGTTGGACTAGATGACCCTGGTGGTTCCCTTCCAACTCTCTGAATAGTTCTATCATTCTGTTGTATCTGAAGGCCTGTTCACAGGGAAGATGGAGCAAACTTGTTTTGTGAGAGATGCTTGTGCTGTGATTCCTGCACTAGAGGGGGGTTGGTCTAGAGGACCCATGAATCTCTCTCTCTCTCTTAGCTGGCTCCCAGTGGGACAGGGACAGGGGGAAATCCCTCTGTTGAGTCGCCGCTCCCGCATCCCTCCAGCTACGTACTCACTCAGGACACCGGCAAACCTTCCAAGAGCTGTGAGAGTCTGGGGGCGGAGTCTCGAGGGGACAAAGGAGCAAGTGATCAGACGCCTGGGAATGGCCCCCGATTGCACCCTCCAGGCACCCAGGCAGCCCCGGCGGGAGGGGATGCAAAGAGGCTTCCCTGAGCTGGACGCAATGGGCTCCAATGGGCGGCTGAGATGAGAGGAGAGGGCTGCCCCAGAGCGGGGAAGGGAGCGCGCCCTGACTCTCCTGCCTGGACACTCAGCCTGTGGCGCCCTCCAAAATCCTGGCCTTTTGTAACCTTACAAAAAAGTTCTTTTCTTTTGTAAGTCATATGGAACCTTGTTTTCACCTTTCTTTTACTGCCAGTGGATGGGGATTTGTTTGCTGTAACTTCTGGAAACTCTGAGTAAAATATTACCTTATTTGCACAGCTGTGAATCATTCTAGCCTATGTATTTTTGTGGGGAATGCTGTTTAAAATTGAGTGATGGCAGATGCAAAACTAACCAAGTTTTAATGGAGCAATCACCATTGTGCTCCTGGAGAGTAGGATCACTTTTCCAAACCTCTCTCTACAACATAATGAATATCCTGCTGTTCCTTTTTTCACCCTGTGGTAGTTAGATGTTCTTTTCAATGGCAAGGCAATGGTACAGAAACACTATAGTACGTCATGACTGAGTGTTCAGAAAAGCAAACAATATTTTTAAAAAACTGTACAGTTTGAGACACATTTGAGATAAGGCTGTGCTGTGTGTACTATATTGCTATTATTTCTGAAGGGAGTTAGCTAACCAGTGTTGCAAAACAGGGTTTTAGAGCATTGAGCTGACTTTTTATGATAATATTGTCCCAAGGTAATTTTCTAACTCTGCACTGTTGTTTGAATCCCTGCCTAGACATTCTAGGATGAATAATTAAAATTGAATTCAATTGTATTTCCTAAAAATAATTAAAGTTGAGCTCAGTGCAACTCATTTATGGAAATGCAATTCACAAATTTTCTTCTAATTTTCACTGACAGCCTTTACAGGAGGAAAAAAGATTCTGAGATTTTACATAACAAAGTATGCAGCATAACGCAAGCAAGGTATTCAATCAAAGATGAGATTCATTTTTCATCTCAATAGTATTCCCCAAGCATCCATGGCCTATTTTTAAACTCTGATTTTTCTGAAGAGTTTTCTCTTATTGTTTCAAAGGCAAGTAGCATGAAGGATGTATCTTCACTGAGGTGTGTAAAAGCTATGCTGAATTTTTTCAGGTAATGTTTCTCATTTGCTAGCAGAAAGACAAAACTATATGTAAACCAGGCTGGATGCATCTGATCAGTACGTCAGTGGCAGATAAAAAGGCGCCACATAAATATTGATTGGACTTTGTTAACTCTGCTAGAGATATGTTAACTAGCCTTGGAGAATATATAAGCCAGCTGCCAATATGCAGTTCCCCACAGTCTGTCATGATAAGTCAGTCATGAGACGAGTGGGGACTAGGCAAAGAATTCTGCTGTGACATAGAATCATAGAATCATAGAGTTGGAATAGACCACAAGGGCCATCGAGTCCAACCCCCTGCCAAGCAGGAAACACCATCAGAGCACTCCTGACATATGGTTGTCAAGCCTCTGCTTAAAGACCTCCAAAGAAGGAGACTCCACCACACTCCTTGGCAGCAAATTCCACTGTCGATCAGCTCTTACTTTCAGGAAGTTCTTCCTAATGTTTAGGTGGACTCTTCTTTCTTGTAGTTTGGATCCATTGCTCCGTGTCCGCTTCTCTGGAGCAGCAGAAAACAACCTTTCTCCCTCCTCTATATGACATCCTTTTATATATTTGAACATGGCTATCATATCACCCCTTAACCTACTCTTCTCCAGGCTAAACATGCCCAGCTCCCTTAGCCATTCCTCATAAGGCATCGTTTCCAGGCCTTTGGCCATTTTGGTTGCCCTCCTCTGGACACGTTCCAGTTTGTCAGTGTCCTTCTTGAACTGTGGTGCCCAGAACTGGACACAGTACTCCAGGTGAGGTCGGACCAGCGCAGAATACAGTGGCACTATTACTTCCCTTGATCTAGATGCTATACTCCTATTGATGCAGCCCAGAATTGCATTGGCTTTTTTAGCTGCCGCGTCACACTGCTGGCTCATGTCAAGTTTGTGGTCAACCAAGACTCCTAGATCCTTTTCACATGTACTACACTCAAGCCAGGTGTCACCCATCTTGTATTTGTGCCTCTCATTTTTTTTGCCCAAGTGCAATACTTTACATTTCTCCCTGTTAAAGTTCATCTTGTTTGGTTTGGCCCAGTTCTCTAATCTGTCAAGGTTGTTTTGAAGTGTGATCCTGTCCTCTGGGGTGTTAGCCACCCCTCTCAGTTTGGTGTCATCTGCAAATTTGATCAGGATGCCCTTGAGTCCATCATCCAAGTCGTTGATAAAGATGTTGAATAAGACCGGGCCCAAGACAGAACCCTGTGGCACCCCACTAGTCACTCTTCTCCAGGATAAAAAGGAACCATTGATGAGCACCCTTTGGGTTCGGTCAGTCAGCCAGTTACAAATCCACTGAGTGGTAGCATAGTCAAGACCGCATTTCACCAGCTTCTTTACAAGAATATCATGGGGCACCTTGTCGAATGCCTTGCTGAAATCAAGGTAGGCTACATCCACTGCGTTCCCTTCATCTACCAGGCTTGTAATTCTGTCAAAAAACGAGATCAGGTTAGTCTGACATGACTTATTTTTCAGAAATCCATGCTGACTATTGGCATTCCTTTCTAGGTGCTCACAGACTGTTTGCTTAATGATCTGCTCCAGAATCTTCCCTGGTATTGATGTCAGACTGACTGGGCGGTAATTATTTGGGTCCTCTCTTTTCCCCTTTTTGAAAATAGGGACAACATTTGCCCTCCTCCAGTCTGCCGGGACCTTGCCTGTTCTCCAGGAATTCTCAAAGATGACTGCCAGTGGTTCTGAGATCACATCTGCCAGTTCTTTTAATACTCTTGGATGCAGTTCATCTGGCCCTGGAGACTTGAATACATCTAAACTAGCCAAGTATTCTTGTACTATCTCCTTAGTTATTCTGGGCTGTGTTTCCTCTGCTGAATCATTTGCTCCAAATTCTTCAGGTCGGGCATTGTTTTCTTTATCGGAGAAGACTGAGGCAAAGAAGGCATTGAGGAGTTCAGCCCTTTCTGTGTCCCCTGTTTGCATTTCACCATCTTCTCCTCTGAGTGACCCCACTGTTTCTTTGTTCTTCCTTTTGCTACGGACATACCCATAAAAGCCTTTTTTGTTGCTTTTAACCTCTCTAGCAAGCCTGAGTTTATTTTGTGCTTTAGCCTTTCTGACTTTGTGTCTACATGTGCTGGCTATTTGTTTGAATTCCTCTTTGGTGGTTTCCCCCCTTTTCCATTTTTTGTACACATCCTTTTTTAATCTTAACTCAGTTAAAAGTTCTTTAGATAGCCACCCTGGCTTCTTTAGGCACCTTCCATGTTTCCGTCTCATTGGTATTGCCTGAAGTTGTGCTTTTACTATCTCCCTCTTAACAAACTCCCAGCCATCATGAACTCCCTTTCCTTTTAGTATTACTGTCCATGGGATCTCACCCAGCACTTCCCTAAGTTTTATGAAGTCGGCTTTCTTAAAGTCAAGAAATTGAGTCCTAGTATGCTTGGCTGCTCCTTTCCGCTGTATAGTAAACTTCAGAAGAGCATGATCACTCGCGCCTAATGATCCTTCCACTTCTACCCCACTAACCAGGTCATCAACATTGGTTAGGACCAGATCTAAAATGGCTGTTCCTCTTGTTGCTTCTCCCACTTTCTGGACAATGAAGTTGTCTGCAAGGCAAGTGAGGAATCTGTTTGACCTTATGCTCTTGGCTGACTTTGACATCCAACAAATATCCGGGTAATTGATATCATGGCAGTTGAGCAGACCCTGCTCCATCCACCTGGAGGGATTGACAAATCTGTCCATTTCAGTTGCTTTCAGATTTTCCATCTTAAATTCAGTTCTCCACATTTTCACTGCATTTTTTAAAAAAAGTTCTCATGAAAATTCATCAGCATTTTAGAATTAATTTCTCCTAATGCATTCATTTCTATGCAATTTTGCCTAATACACACATCTTTTGAAAAGCAATTTCCCCTGATATAATGCATTTTTGTTATGTTCACCAATATAGTACATGCATTTTTGTGCATGTTACTTGGCTGGAGATTTGGAATTGCAAAATTCAGAGAAGTGTGAATTTCAAAGAAGGACTGTGTTTTCATTCAGAAGTGAAATTAGCTCTTTGAATGTGATCTGAATTGAATCTCTCCCCCAAGGGTCTGACGTAACTCCTGCTCCCTCCTTTCCACACTTTAGCCCAACCATGTTGCTGACAGTGCATTGAATTGAAGTGAATGGAAATAATGCTTTATATGGTTTCAGGCTGATGCTAACATGGCCTGGATACTCTCTGAGGGTGGGGTGGCATATAAATATTTGTAATAATACATGTGGATGCCTGACAGCAGGCTGGGACTACCCATGATGTCTTCCTTGTATGTTTGGCTTATAGCTCCAGAACAGGCCTACACAGAACCCCAAGGGGTGAGCCAGTGTGGTGTAGTGGTTAAGAGTGGTGGACTCGTAATCTGGTGAACCGGGTTCGATTCCCCGCTCCTCCACATGCAGCTGCTGGGTGACCTTGGGCCAGTCACACTTCTTTGAAGTCTCTCAGCCCCACTCACCTCACAGAGTGTTTGTTGTGGGGCAGGAAGGGAAAGGAGGATGTTAGCCGCTTTGAGACTCCTTCGGGTAGTGATAAAGCGGGATATCAAATCCAAACTCTTCTTCTTCTTCTTCTTCTTCTTCTTTTGTCACCAGGGAGAGAAAGATGGT
The DNA here is from genome assembly GCF_964188315.1 of Podarcis muralis. Taxonomy (NCBI): domain Eukaryota; kingdom Metazoa; phylum Chordata; class Lepidosauria; order Squamata; family Lacertidae; genus Podarcis; species Podarcis muralis. Next base: position 90,858,275 of record NC_135662.1, read on the forward strand.
TCCAGGCACGTCAGACAACGTTTCTACATGTATCACGTTCACTTTATACTTCATAAGTGAATACTTGCCATTTATCCCTATAAACAATAGATGACACTGAGGCAATGAGAGCAAAGCTGGGACACATCTGATTTGGGTGGGGTATACAGGCCAAGGGGACTTTATGATACAAACCTCTCACGCATGCCACCCATCGTGATGTTGAGCAGGTAATCATAATGAGAACTGGCCTGCTCTTGTGGTTAAGGGAATATGCTTTGTGCCAGGAGGTCCACACAATATTAGAAATTGTTGGTATCTGTCTGTCTCAAGAGACAAATGAGTGCACCTCTGGGGGTGAAGTCAAACTGCTGACCTGGTCAGGCTGCAAGCCTGGGCAGTGTGTACGGAGGTCCTGGGCTGCCCAGATGACCAGACCCCCTCTCAGCCTTGCTGGTGTGGTCCAAAGGAAAGCAGAGCAATATGCTTGGCACCAGCTTGGCTGCAGAAGGAGGCATATGAAACACCATCTAACTGACTTAGAGATTTCCTTCAGATTTGTGTAGGGTTTGTTCTTTAGCCTTTTCTTCTCCTGAAGATATCCTACTAGGCAGCAGAGGTTTAGGATAAGAGTTTCCTTCTCGTAGATGAGCTCCCTTCCCAGGTGGATGAGCCCCATTTGCCCCTCACTTCCCTCTACAGCACATGCAGAAACCGCCTCCTTGACCATTGGACCCACTCTTGGTCTCGTCCACTCAATCCACAGGAGCCCATCGGTTTTCACATGCAGGGGAAGTCCCTAACTCACTGAGGGTTTGAGACCCATCAGCTACCCTCACCTGTTTAGCTAGTTGAAGCCATTCCCAGGGTGTGACCACTGTCACATACTGACAGCTTCTAGTAGCCAGAGGTGGGAGTGGAGTACAGGGTGGGGACCAAAGGTGGACAAACTACCCCAGAAGAAGCACAACATGCCCCCCACCAAAGCTACTACCCCTCCTCTAACACCCCATACACCCCAACATTAGGAATAAAAATAATAAATCTCACCTTAACCATGAAGCCATTATTTGACCTTAGGCCACTGCTGTTCTCTCAGCTGCCTCCTGTGTTATGGAGATAAATATCACTGACCTATTTTCCACAAAAGCTGGGAAAATTAATTAGATAATGGGTGTGAAGTGTTTTTGGAAACTCAGAAATATATGAATCAGCATTATTGTCATCTGTTTTAATGGATGAATCCTGGATAGATGCAGAGTCGTTCTTTCAGGAAAAGCACGCTGGGATTTTAGCCATTTAAGTTGTTGAATAATATGATTCCATTCTGCATTATTCCTCTGTAGCATGAAATTGCTTTTTGCACCCTCTCTATAAATACTTTTACACTCTTTTGTCTAGGGGATAAGAGGAAGCTGATTATTTCAGTGTCTGGAAAGGAGTGCTTAAGTATTGTGCTGCTTTGGTTGTCCAAGCAAATTAGAACGGCTGCCTGCAGAGAGAAATTTCTCATTGACCAAACTGAACCCAAACATCTAAGTTCAAAATCTATGTGACGACTGCTGCTTATGCCCTCCCCTCTCTCTGGGCCAGATTAATCTCTGGTGCCATTTAAACTGGCATCCATGAAGGGAGAATGTCCCTGATGTGGGATGGGATGGGGGTAGACCACAATTTGAGTTTTGCAGCTGGTTGGAAAGGAGAAGCTATATGCAGACTGTGGGGCCTCATATGCCCTGATTTAAAGCAGTGTGAGGACCAGGACAAAGGCTAAAGCTACCTTCTGAGTGTCAAATAAATGAAGCAACACTATATTGAAGAAATCAAATCCTTGTCTTTACCAATGAATCCGAAGGAATATCACACTTTGTGTTGAACAGATATATATATACATACATACGTACAGTGAACAAAGCAGAATCAAGACAGCAGAGGCAGAACTGGAGTTCACTGACAACTTTGATTAAAAAGAAAGGAAAAATGAACAAGAAATGGAAGAGTCACCTTTTTCTGAAGTGGGTGCAAGTTTTAGCTTGCAGGCTTAGGCAGCAAAAGTTCCAGGAAATGCAATCACAAATTCTAGTTAATTTAATTTAAAGGTAACATCATGCCAAGGAAAGACAATTGAATAGAAGAGTACCAGTGAAGATTACCATTAATGCTGCAGATCTGTCACTGTGGCAGCAGTAGCACATGGGCCAGTTTATGCTAGTAGCAGGGAAAGTACCTAAAACTGTAACATGGTGGCTTACAGGGCGCATTATCAGCAGGTGCACCCCATGCCTCTGTTGGACTGTAGCATTTCAGATTGGTAGGGTAGAAATGAATAGCCAAAAACCTCCCGGAAAATACAAAGCTGTCATGTCAATGAGAAGGGTTCCTCTTTCATGTAGCATAGCTCAAATCTGTTTGCAGGGAAAGTGAATGCTATCATTGCTAAACTTGTCACTTTCACTGTTTGGCCCAGGACTCAAAAGTAGGGCATGGCAGCGCTCTCTTGCTTGAGACTAAAATGGGCACAATTATGAGTGAATGGGCAGGTAAGCTGCCCATAGCAGAGTTTAACAACTCATCCTGAACCAGGCCTGCAAAATCTGTGACCCACAAAACTGAATGCACATCCTATTAGTGGCCCATTGGATGCCTGTCAGCTGCTTTGTCTTCACAGTCCCCTCAAAGCAAACATTTATCAAGCTTCTGCTATGCTTCGTGCTCTGCACACAGATTAGTAGGTTACAGGTTATACAGGTGTGGCTGGTGAGTTTCAGCCCAGAGATTTGCTCTGCATACTTCAATTCCCAATGAGGTAGAGGATTCAGCAGCTGAGGCTTCTCCTCCCTGTTCTGTTCCGCTCATGTTCTCCTTGTGGTGTTCTCAAAGGCATCTGGTTGGGGCAGTCTGAGCTATATAGGTCTTCAGGTGGCATAACCAGCACTCTGAACTGTGCACAGAAATGGCTCAGTAGGTGGTGAAGTTGTTTTAACAAGGGGCTCACATGCTCCCTGAAAGCAGCCCCCATCAGCAGTCTGGCTGCAGCAGTCTGGACCAGAAGAAGCTTCCAAATGCTTGTCAAAGGCAGCCCCACATAGAGCGTGTTACAGTAGTTTAGCCAGGATACAAGTAAGGCATGTGTCACCGTGGCCAGATCCATCATCTCAAGGAATGGGTGCAGTTGGAGCCTAAGCCATAATTGTGCAAATGCTGTCCTGGCCACTGGTGAAACTTCTCTTCCAGGTTCAGGACATAATCCAGAAGGACCCTCAAACTGTGAGCCTAAGTCTTCAAGGAGAGTAGAACCTTATCCAGTGCCAGCTGGATCCCTCTTCCCTTTTGACTGACCAGGAGAACCACAGACATTCCAAACATTCTGGATTACCCTAGAAGAGCAGTGGGCAGAAATGATAATATTTTTGGTGTCTGTCTTTAAAATGCTGCCTGCGCTGTACAAAGACTTTGGATTGGACAGAACAAATTATGGGCTATTACCTCCCAATAGATCCTATTAAATTACTTCAAAGAAGAGAGGATGACACCTAAAATGCGAAGGAAACTAATTACCTCTTTTCTATTAGTGGCTAAGTTCCAGTAGCATATGAATGGAAATTGAATTAAATCCCATACTCAGTGATTTGGTAAAATGTGGGACTTAATGGCGGCAGAATATGGAGCCAGTTGAAAGCAGCACAGAACTAATCTGATCCAGATGAGCTCCTGGGCACTTTGTGGCCTTTGGGCGAATGGTGGGTTGTTTGACCAATGAAGGTTAAAGTCATATTCTTCTTTCAGCATACTCCGAAAGCTGGGGAATACATAACTATACAGCACAGAAACTAACAAGACAAATTGCAGATCACAAGATTTTCTCTTTAGTGCTACAGACTTTTTTTTCCTCGTTAAGTTTTGCTGTAACATGGATAAAATCCCCAGCTGCTTTTTGTGAGGCTGTGTGATGAATGGCTTAGTGCATGGAGATAGCTTCCATTTCATGTGGCCTCTACCTGCCTCTCTGTCCCATCTTGAAATGTTTCTGGGCATTATTGTTGTATGGTTGATTTTATTATACTGTTATTCTCTTCCGTTAAGAATTTTCTGGGGCAGCAGCACTAGATTTAGCTTCCATTAGATGAAACAATACAAGAGACTTATGGTGTTCACATCATCTTTGCTTTATTTTCAAATATACAAGCAGAGCAGAATAGGCATTCCTACAGCATGCAGCAAATTCACTAACCCTGCATTTGATTTCCCAGAGAGACAGCCTGCAACCTAAGTTGCTTCGCCTTCAGCCATTTCACATACTATTGCATTCCCTCCAGATTCAAATTGCAAAACTGGCTCCTACTATTGCCTGTTCCTTTCCCTCAGTCAGCATGGTATTGCCTTCCCCAAGCTCTGATGGTAATCTCAATCCAAAAACTAAAGAGAGATTCCCTAGCATCAGGAGAATATCTCTTGCCACTAGCTCTCATTCACCAATCAATCAATCAATCAATCAATCAATCAATCAATCGCTAAAGCCAGACATCAGTCGTTTTCTCAGTAAACATCTGCAATTATATCTCTTCTCCCTTGGAAGGCTCAGAGTTACAGTATATGGGGATTCCATCTGTTTCCTATTCACATCTTCCTCCCGCCCCTGTTAAGTTGTGGGTGAACATATCAGACGACACAGCGATTCTTCAAACAGCTCTTGTTTATTCACAGGCCAGGGCAGAACTGAACTGAAGAGCTCAGTCAGCCTGCTTATATAGAGCTCCAGTACCATGTTACTGTAACAACTTTCTAAAACTATCCAATCACTGAACGTCACTTTCGATCCTTCATTTGCATAACTATCTACAGTATCCCCCTGCTGGCCCAGGGTGAGAACTTCAGTACATAACACCCCTCCCCACCGAGATAAGGCGTTAGTTACAATAGTAATGGTTTCCTTATATACAGCACTACACGTAATGGTTCAATTAGGCACAAAAGCATATCGGTTACATTTCACATACTTCCACATACTTAGACCAACAGTGTTACATGTCCAACAACATAGTCCTTTAAATAAGTTGGGCGCTTGGAAACTCTGCCAGACTGCCGGGGAGAGGTACCCAGGTCCGGTGGGCTGCCTGATTCTTGCTGAGGCTGTGGCGCGACCCTAGGTGGCGTTGAAACCAAGTCCCCTGGATCCGCTGCTGTGGGTGGAAACTCCACGAGTGGAGTTGGCGGAATGTCAGGCACGGCAGTGGTCTGAGTCTGTGGTAAGTCTGGCAGACCCTCTGAAGTGGCTTGGTTCAGCTCCATGCCCGCAGTTTGCGAGAGAGGTGTAGGTGGAGCCTCGCCATCTGTAAGTGTCTGTTCTGGAGCCACGAGCACAGTTGGGGGCATCACGGTAGTGTCCAAGTCCCCAACCCTTTTGCCGAGCGCACCATTCTCTCCGCTTGCCCGTTGCTGGATGGATGAAATGGTGCCGTTAGGGCATGCCGGATGCCCAGTCCCAAAAGGTACCACTCAAAAGTGCCTGACGTGAACTGCTGTCCATTGTCGGAGACAAGGACATCAGGACACCCATGGGTCGCAAAGAGGCCTCGCAGCACCTGGATGACGGCCTCGGTAGGGGTGGAGGGCATCAGGGCCACCTCCAGCCATTTGGAATGGGTGTGCACCACTACCATAACGGTCCGGCCATGAAAGGGGCTGGCCAGATCGATGTGCACCCTCGACCAGGGTGTCTTGAGCGTCTCCCAGGTGTGTCCCTTAGCTGCCGGTGCCGCAGGCCTCGATTCTTGGCACGCTTGACAGGCGGAAACCCAGGCAGTGATGGTTTCGTCCATGTTAGGCCACCAGACGTAACACCGAGCCAACGCCTTCATTTTGATGATTCCTGGGTGGCCAATGTGCAGAGCCTCCAGGACACGTTGACGGAGTCTTTGGGGAATCACGACGCGGTCTCCCCACAGCAGACAGCCGTGATGAGCCGAGAGTTCGTGTTGTCTGGTTGCGAAGGGCTGGAACTCTGATGCAAAAGGCCCTTGTGGCCGCCCCCTCCACACCCAGTTGAGCACACAGCTGATCCTGGGCAGATGCGGAGGCCACAGGCGCTACCGGAAGATCCTCAATCAGGAGGAGCGATGAAGCAGGAGCCGGGTCTTCCACAAACGCTGGAAGAGGGCAACGGCTAAGGGCGTCGGCATGGCCCATCGATTTCCCCAGGCGATGGACAAGCCGGTAGTGGTAGGCAGCCAGGAAAACAGTCCATCGCAGCATGCGCACGAGAGGAGTTGGTCGATCACCGGCGAGGAGGCCCAGGAGCGGCTTGTGGTCAGTGATGAGGTCGAAAGTCCTGCCGTAGAGGTATTCATGGAACCTCTTCACTCCAGCCACGAGTGCCAGTGCCTCCTTGTCGAGCTGGCTGTAATTCCGTTCAGTCAGAGATAGCGTCCTGGAAAAGTAGGCGAGCGGTGCTTCTCTTCCGTCTGGAAAACGGTGACTAAGGACAGCGCCGATGCCAAAAGGTGAGGCGTCGCAGGCAAGGACCAGTGGCCTGGCTTCACTGTACTGTACCAGCACACTGTCCGATGAAAGGAGAGCCTTGACAGCGTTGAAGGCGGCCGTCTCCCGATGACCCCAGGACCAAGGTGTCTTCGTGCTGAGAAGTCGGTGAAGAGGCTCAGCCACCGTGGCTTTGTGGGGCAGGAACATGTTATAAAAGTTCAGCAGTCCGTCTTGTTCTTCGGGATGGGGGCCTGCTGGATAGCGCGGATCTTGGATGTGGTCGGGTGAAGGCCGGAGGCATCAATAAATAGCCCAGGAACTCCACCTGTGGAATGGCGATCTGGCACTTCTCCCTCTTTACCTTGAGCCCGGCCTCCTGGAACCTGGTCAGCACGGCGCGGAGGCACTCGAACAGCTGCTGGTGTGAGTCTGCGGACACCAAGACGTCATCAAAATACGGTACCACACCCGGAAGCCCTTGCAGGAGACGCTCCATAAGGCTTTGGAAGATACTAGGAGCCACACTCACCCCGAACTGCAAACGGTGGCAATGGAATGCCCCTCGGTGGGTGACAATCATCTGGGCTTCAGCAGTGGCATCATCGATGGGCAGTTGTTGATAGGCTTGGGCAAGGTCCAGCTTAGCAAAGACCTTACCCTCACCCAAGGAATGCAGCAGGTGTTGGACAACAGGAACCGGATAAGCGTGCTGCTGAAGTGCCTTGTTGATCGTGCACTTGTAGTCAGCGCAGATTCTCACCGACCCGTCCGGCTTGACAGGCATGACGATGGGGGTTTCCCACTTGGCGTGGTCAACCGGCTCCAAAATTCCTTGGGCGATCAGCTTGTCCAGTTGTTCGTCCACCTTAGCCTTGAGAGCAAAGGGAACCCGGCGTGGCTTTAGCTTGATGGGGGCGACTTGTAGATCAAGACTAAAGGAGATGAGCGTACCTGTATATTGCCCCAAAGTGCCGTCAAAAACCTCGGCAAAGTCTTTGACCAGACCCTCAGTCTCTGCATTAGAGATGCAGTTGATGCTGGTGACTTCCAGGCCGAGGGCATCAAACCAGTCTAGCCCTAGGAGGCTTGGCCGCTGACCTTCGACCACCACCAGCTGGAGCAGGCCCGAAAACTCCTTGAAGGCGATCCAGAACCGGCCAACGCCTACCATGGGAATGTCGTTTCCCTGGTAGTCTCTCAGGTGTACGTGGTGAGAGTTGAGTTGCCTTTTGGACACTCTGGGTACCAGTCTTTTGATGGTGCTCCAAGACACGATGGACAGGGCAGACCCGGTGTCAATCTCCATGTCACATGGAGCTCCTTCAATGAGCACCGTGACGTTCAGCTTGCGTCGCGTAAGCGAGTCAGTTTGGCCAATCGTGGTTCCAGATGGGCAGCGGCAGTTGGTGAGAGCGAAACAGCTTTCCTTGGCAGACTGGAGTGAAGACTTGGCTTGCAAGTTGGTGAAGGGGGGGTGTCATACGGAGCTGATTGGCAGACCTTAGCGATGTGGCCCCTTCTGGAACACGTCCGACAGATGGCGTCTCTGAATCAACACTTGGCACGGGAATGGTTGCCTCTGCAGCTGGCACATTCCGGTTGGCCCTAGGACTTCTGTTGGAACTTCCTGCACTCCTGCTTTGTCTGGTGCACATCATCATCTTCACTGGAGGATCCCTCATCACTGCTGGCCTCTTCGTGATGCACTGGAACTGGCTTCCTAGCAAGACACGGGCTGCTGGCCTTGCGGATCTCCTGGGCAGCTTCTGAGGCCACAGCCTCCTCAATGGCTTTCTGCAGCGTGAGGTCTGGCTTGGCGAGGAGACGCCGTTGCAGATGGATGTCCCGGACCCCGCAGACAATTCGATCCATCAGGGCATCGTCTAAGTCTCGGAACTCGCAGTGCATTGCAGCCTGTCAGAGGGCGGTGGTGTAGTTGTTGATTGACTCCCCCTCTGCCTGGTTCCGGTGGTAAAACGCATGGCGGGCAGCAATCTTGGATGACTTTGGCGCATAGTGGTTGCGGAGCTTCTCTTGGATCGTGTCCCATGGTGTTGCCTGGACTGCTAAAGGCGCAACCAATGCTCGGGCCGTCTCAAACACCTCAGGCCCACAGAGGCTGAGGAATAGGCCCCGCTTCCGTTCCTTTGATACTGCTGTCAGCTCGTTGGCTTGGAGGTAGCAGTCGAACCGAGCGAGGTAGGAGTCCCATGGTTCAGAGGCTGGTGCAAATGGCGGTAGAGGCACAAGTGAAGCCATGATTCCAATGCTGGCGTGAAGGGCGATGGATGGAACACTGTGCTCTAGCCAGAACAGTCAGCTCTGAATTGGTTCTGTTCAGTGATTTCGCACAGTGATTCAGCTCCGTTCAGAGGAAGGCCGCATGTGGCTGTGCTCTGATGTCCATCAATCCCACCTTCGTCGCCAGTGTTAAGTTGTGGGCGAACATATCAGATGACACAGCGATTCTTCCAAAGCAGCTCTTTATTTGTCAGCTGGAACAGAACTGACTGAGGAGCTCAGTCAGCCTGCTTATATAGAGCTCCAGAACAATGTAACTGTTGCCATTTTCTAAAACTATCCAATCACTGAACGTCACTTCCGATCCTTCATTTGCATACAAACTATCCAATCACTGAACGTCACTTTCGATCCTTCATTTGCATAACTATCTACAGTATCCCCCTGCTGGCCCAGGGTGAGAACTTCAGTACATAACAGTGGTGGTGATGATGGAAAATGGCATGGAAAGAGAGGATCCATAGAGAGAGAAAATTTCCCTAGAGCCATGGTTCCAGACAAAGAGAGAAAGAGAGAAAGCCTGGGTAGAGTCATGCAGGAAGCTTCATAGATGTCTGGGGATTTGAACCTGGATTTCTCTGCTCTGAGACTTCCCACTGGGAGGTTTAAGTCTTCCCTCTCCAGCTATGTGAAAACATGCCCCACCCCTTGCTAGTGTAGCAGTTTGTATGAGGAACAACACCAATCTGCTAAGAGCTTCCCAGTTAAACTGTGAAGGGGTTAGGTAAGCCTCAAACTAAGTAAAAGGCGCGGGAAAAAAGAAATGGCCTGTGTCTCTCACTGGCTGCTAGAGAGGCAACCCTTTCACACCCAGCAGGTGTGTCAATCAGGATCAGGCCTAGGCAAACGTGGCCCTTCAGATGTTTTGGGACTACAACTCTCATGATCCCTAGCTAACAGGACCAGTGGTCAGGGCTGATGGGAGTCATAGTCCCAAAACATCTGGATGGCCGAGTTTGCCTAGGCCTGATCAGGATAAAAGGAACAAGGTCCAGGCCTCACATCTCTCTCATGGGTATGCTGCCTTTACTAACAACCAGGCCCTAAAACATTAGAGAGCACTCAAGTAAAGGCAATCCATTAAAATGTATTTTCTTTGCATAAACCAGTAGCTGCTGACTCATGCCCTGAGGGAGGAGAAATTGTATTATTAATTTGTATTGTACCCCTTCTTCTCTAAATATGAATGACTAGCAATTCATGTTAAACCATGATCGCAGAAGAGACCTTTTGCCCTGTGTGTCACCTGGGCCTCAGAATGCGTGCATGGCAAAGCTGAGCTTTGTTTTTAAAATTATGAAGAAAGCAAGAAAGACATAACTGTGAAACTTGGGGGCCTACATGGTCTATGAAATAATAACTGCTATCATTTGTAAGCTATGTAGCACCCTAAGCTTGCTTACCAAGGCTCCAGTGATACACAGCGGTCTGGGTTGCAACCTCATTTGTACAAGATGTTAGAAACACAGAAAGTTTTCTACAATGATTGAAGAATTAATTTTGCATTCAGATCCTAAACTCAGCAACCTGGTTTCTTGGCAATTTTCTCCCCTGAAGTTTTCATCTTCAGGAGTCCTCTATCCTGCATTCTGGTGAGCAGCCAGCTTTTCTTTGGGGCTCTTTGGAGAATTCTCTCACTTTCTGAGCAAGGTTAAGAAGAACAGGTTGAGAGCAAATAATAAAATGATTGAAGGAAACCGCAATATGTATTAGCAGGTCTATTAATCCTTTAGTAAGAGGTGAAGCTCCAACTGCCCTTACATTTCCATGAGCCCCAAAATGGATGGAAATCTTCAGGATATCCATATTCATGCAAGAAACTAAGTAGCTTGGGAATCGCCTTTTATTCATACAGGCTGCAATGAAATATAAGCAGGAGCTCATTAATACAAATAGCCCAAGGAAACGTTCGAACCATTTAGAGAAACACTTTCTGTTTACACAGAAAGTTAGTTTACACTGCAGTTAGTTACTTAGAACTAACTGTAGAACACAGCAACAAATATGGAAAGTTAGAGACTGCTTTTCTACTGGGAATAGGTTTATGGAGGACATAAAGACTACAATAACATTAATGCAACCAGTGGCGCCGCAACGGGGGTGTGGGGGGTGTGCTGCGCCCTGGGTGCCATGCCTGGGGGGGTGACAAGAAGGCACCCCGCAGGGGCTCGCCCCACCACAATGGCGTGAGCAGCCATCGCGCTGCTGCAGCTGCATGTGAAGGATCCTCCGTTTGTGCCTGCAGGCTCAAGCAGAGGACCCCGCACCATCCGTATGCCACTGGAGCAGCACCGCCAGCAAACTGCTATGTACGGCACATGTGTAGCGTCACTACGTACGGCGCATGCATCGTACGTATCGACGCTGCACATGCGCCCTACATAGCGACACCCTACCCCAGGTATCACGATGCCTTTGTTCACCCCTGAATGCAACACGACAATTAAATCTGATCTACCAACCAAATCATGGTTAGCACATAAACTAATAAAAAGGGTATATCAAAATTAATTTGGGTATGTTTGTGGAGGACCCCTCACTGCTAGTGCTGGACTTATTTGGGTTCAGATTTATCTCACCAAGTTAGATGGTTCACAGTTGAATCCTTCATAGAATCACAGAATTGCAGAGTTGGAAGGGATCCTGAGGATCATCTAGTCCAACCCTCTCCAATGCAGGAATATGCAGTTGTCCCATAGAAGGATTAAACCTGCAACCTTGGCATTATCTGCACCAAGCTCTAACCAACTGAGCTATTCATCTCTTTCCAAGGAGACCCCGGCAGAAGATAAAGGAAGATGCTCGGGGTGAGGATGATGCTGTGCCCCCCAGGCTCCAGCTCTAGTGCTGTTCTTGCTCCCAGATTGGCTGTCTTCTTTGAGGATGGGCAACTTGTTGCTGAGGAAAGCCACCTTGGCACCTAGCACATCTACTAGCCAGAGAGCAGGTAACAATGAGCTCCCATAGTAGGCAGAAGAACACTCCTGATTCTACACCATCCTAACTAGGCACAAACAGACCCTCCTAGTCGTCTTGAGGAGGATCCCAAGCCCCAGTTGCCTCTAACATTGCCTCCGCTGTGCTGCAGGTTGACTATTCAATTAAATGAACCCAGTCTTTAACAATAAAGAAAAATAAAGAACAGCAGCAGCAAAAGAAATGGTATTCATCTCAGGTAAACTGAAATATTCCTGTAAGAAGTCTTTTCATTTCCTCTTAAGGTTTTTATTATTGAAAACTCAACCAATTTCTAGGGATGGTAGTCAAAACTCATAAATCAGTTGATTTAGAACTTGACAAGGCAATGGGTAAGTGTTGTTCTGTGACAGCCTGCATTCTATCAGCTCCAGACCTTTTCACTTTCCTTTATGGTGACAATGACAGCACTGGCGGAGGAAGAGGAGGGCGGTTGGAGCACACCACCCCCACAGCGCAATCCCGGTGGGGTGCCATCGCGGCTGCCCCCCTGCCCGCGCTGGGTGCCACAGCCCCGCAGGTGGTGTGCCACACCCCCAGGACACACACCAGCCATACGCCCGCCTGCTCTCTGCCCCCCCTGCTGCTGGAGCATGAAGCTCTGCCACTGAATGACAGCTGTGCAGGGGGAGCTGGGGGTGGAACCTTATTCACAGTGATTCAGGAGCCTATGAAGTAATTACTCAAGTGATATGATTTACTGGACACAGTAAATTAATAAAAGTGCACTCTGGAGCAAACTCAGATTCTTTTCCTATGGCATCAACACTGAAAAACAGTGATGCTCTGAAAATGAGGCTCATCATAAATTCTCTGGGGGAATTTAAACAATCGTTATGTCAAAGGGGATTCAAAACGTCTGCTCAGAAAACCTCACAAAGTATTGGAAACCTCATGAGGTGGCCAAAGTATTGGAGCCTCAGCTTCAGGATCTGTCCTTCCAGTGAGCACTCAGGGCTGATTTCCTTCAGAATGGATAGGTTTGATCTTCTTGCAGTCCATGGGACTCTCAAGAGTCTCCTCCAGCACCATAATTCTAAAGCATCAATTCTTCAGCGATCAGCCTTCTTTATGGTCCAGCACTCACTTCCATACATCACTACTGGGAAAACCATAGTATTAACTATACGGACCTTTGTTGGCAAAGTGATGTCTCTGCTTTTTAAGATGCTGTCTAGGTTTGTCATTGCGTTTCTCCCAAGAAGCAGGCTTCTTTTAATTTTGTGTCACCATCTGCAGTGATCATGGAGCCCAATTTTGTTAACAAAATCTGCCCTTTTTCCCTTAAGGGGTATCCAAGAGCCTGTATAGAGTCCTTAAGTGGGTTCCCTATCAGTAGGAGAAAATAACAGAGGCCAACCAGAGAATATTGAGAAGCAAAGCAGCTAGTAAGCCTGATCTTTATTAAAACTGTTGCAACAGGGTGCTCCCCCCACATGCAGGAGAGAGGAGAAAGACCCAGAACAAAGGTGTGCCAGCCCTTATATAGACTTTTGAAATTGCCCACCCTCAAACTCAGGACCACCCCCAGAAACATCACAGAAGGGGTATAGCCCAGGACCACCCCCACCCCCCAAATACATCATACATACATCACAGAAAGAGGTGGCCTCCAGCAAAATCCTATCTGGTAGAAAACTTGTCAATGGTCACTGATTGGATCACCAGGGCAGCCTGGCCATTCTTTTGTAATGGTAAATACTTAATTCCTTAATTCCTCACCCTATTCACACCTTAAATGTGCCCTTAAGACAGGATTTGTGAGCACAGAGACAATGGGGAGGCTTTTACATTTCCTCCCTCCTTGCAGAGAAACATTTGGTCAGTTTGGGAGAGTCAAAATGGTTTCAGGACTGTCTTCCTGTACTGTTTCAGACATGTGGTTTATATATTTATGTACGTGTTTGCCTTGTACATTTAATTTATATATTTGAGACCTTAAATTCTTATAACACCAAGAAAGTAAAATCTCTCATTGCCTCCATTTCTTCACCTATTTGCCAGGAGGTGATGGGCCCAGTGGCCATGATCTTATTTTTTTTTGATGTTGAGCTTCAGACCATATTTTGCACTCTCCTCTTTCACCCTCATTAAGAGGTTCTTTAATTCCTCCTCACTTTCTGCCATCAAGGTTGTGTCATCTGCATATCTGAGGTTGTTGATATTTCTTCCGGCAATCTTAATTCCGGCTTGGGATTCATCCAGTCCAGCCTTTCGCATGATGAATTCTGCATATAATTTAAATCAATATGTCAAGACTACACTGGCATAAACTTGCTCATCCCAACTCAGCTGGGGCTCAACCAATATTGGTCTCCCCAAAAGGGTGTTATGGGGACATGGCAGAAGTGGAGCCAGAAGTTGGAGGCTTGGTCAGGATCCTAAGTCTATTTAGGTCAGTTATCTGACCTGGCAACCCAGCACAGAACGCCTTGGATTCCCACTGCGAGACTTAGGTACAGCAGAAGCAGTAGCCCTACTGCTGAACAGAGTTTGGATCTGGTGTGAGTCTGCACCAGTCATGATCTAGCTGGCTCCCAGGCTTAATAAGCAGCAAGTAGACACTGTCAGTTTACAAGCAGATTTGTTAAACACAGTAATTGCACTCAGAGCAGCTCCCACTGGCTACTGTCTCTTTCAAGACGTTGAGGCATCCGGGCTCCGACCAGCACCAACAGGAAGCACGCCAGAACCCCGCCTCCCGCTTCCTTGATTGACGCCTTCCCCTGACCCTCGTTAACCTATGGGCATGGGGAGATTCTGGCTGGCCTCCTACCTAGAATTTGTCTCCTCTTCTCTGGCTGAGGAGAAGAGGGGTTGCAGGCGACTGTCTTCAAACAGCTGAGAAGGAAGCAAACTACTCCTTGCCCCTCTGACTCCCTGTCCCCCTCATCACCCTCATCGTCGCTCTGGGGAGCCCTGTCCCTGACAGCACCAGTTTAACTTACACAGGCTTGCTTGTTTTATACCAGTTTCTTGGGCATAAGATTGCCACTTTAGTCTACAGAAATTGACAGTCCATCCTTCATTCAACAATTGGTGGAAATCCTGTCAGAGGACAGAATCCTGTCAGAGGACAGGATCACACTTCAAAACGACCTTGACAGATTAGAGAACTGGGCCAAAACAAACAAGATGAACTTTAACAGGGAGAAATGTAAAGTATTGCACTTGGGCAAAAAAAAATGAGAGGCACAAATACAAGATGGGGGACACCTGGCTTGAGAGCAGTACATGTGAAAAGGATCTAGGAGTCTTGGTTGACCACAAACTTGACATGAGCCAGCAGTGTGACGCGGCAGCTAAAAAAGCCAATGCAATTCTGGGCTGCATCAATAGGAGTATAGCATCTAGATCAAGGGAAGTAATAGTGCCACTGTATTCTGCTCTGGTCAGACCTCACCTGGAGTACTGTGTCCAGTTCTGGGCACCACAGTTCAAGAAGGACACTGACAAACTGGAACGTGTCCAAAGGAGGGCAACCAAAATGGCCAAAGGCCTGGAAACGATGCCTTATGAGGAACGGCTAAGGGAGCTGGGCATGTTTAGCCTGGAGATGAGTAGGTTAAGGGGCGATATGATAGCCATGTTCAAATATATAAAAGGATGTCATATAGAGGAGGGAGAAAGGTTGTTTTCTGCTGCTCCAGAGAAGCGGACACGGAGCAATGGATCCAAACTGCAAGAAAGAAGATTCCACCTAAACATTAGGAAGAACTTCCTGACAGTAAGAGCTGTTCGACAGTGGAATTTGCTGCCAAGGAGTGTGGTGGAGTCTCCTTCTTTGGAGGTCTTTAAGCAGAGGCTTGACAACCATATGTCAGGAGTGCTCTGATGGTGTTTCCTGCTTGGCAGGGGGTTGGACTCAATGGCCCTTGTGGTCTATTCCAACTCTATGATTTTATGATCCCATGCAGAATGGTTGTTACCTGTACAATGCAAAAGTCGCACTAAGAAGTGCTACATCCCTTAGCAACTGAGAAGGTTCAAAAACAATTGGTTCCAAGGGACAGATCACACTCTGCCCACATGTACTCTGCATGCAGTGGGGCAAAGGATGGGCTCACAGACTCCTCCCACTGCACTGTCATGGAGCAAGCAGGTCAGTGAATCACACAGTTCAAAGGTGGAGTCAACTCTTTATTAGAGAAACACGATCTGCACTGTAGGTCCTATTCCATGAAATAAGTTGCTGAGACTTAAAGCCCCCACCTCCCCACTGCCGTCTATGTCTCCTCCTCTCCAGAGCTTCTTTCAAGCCATCAGAAACTGCACATGCATGAAGCCGCCTGCTGCTCTGCCCATTTCATCCCTTCTTCTGGTTCTGAGAGTCAGCTTGTAGCAGCAGGAGGGGGAGACACCCATGACTTTCCACTAACTTGGTTCATCTCTGCCTCTTGACCTCCCTCCTTCCACCATCCTGCTTCAGCTTCTGCCTCTGATTCCTGACTTCTCTCTGCCACAGACTCTCCCAACTCTCTGAGCCCTGTTACCCCTTCAGCTTCCATTACCTCCTCTTCCCAGTCTTCTCCCTCTGACCACTCATCGTTGTCCCATCACCACTTCCCATGCTCTGAACCTTCTTCCCTTGGTGGCTCCACCCGGTTCCTCCTACCACTCACTCCTTTATGCCCAACCAGTCCATGCATGCATAACATTTCAGGTGGACTGATGTGCACTTGACCATGAGTATGACCCCCAACCACATGGTCCGTCTGCTGCAAAAAGGGATAGATTGCATGTGTGAATGTGTATAGCTGCCAGCTCTATATGCATTGTGGGCCACAGGAAGCCTCCCATATCACCAACACATGCTCCCCAGTAAAGGACATGTATTCTTATATGTTCAGATCTTCAGGGTGGGAGGTGCTGCTCTATATCCCACTACCATCAGAGGTGTGTGTGGCTGGGCAGCCTCTGTGGCAGCAATCACATTTATGGAACTTTGATTCCTGGGAAATGCACCTGGCCTCCTTCACAATATTCCCATTCCAAGTAAAAACATTTCTGCTCACATTTCTGCCACTGTCCTGTGCATTTTTGAGCTGTTATTTTTGAGCTTATTAATATTCTGTTTGTGCAAATAGATGATTTCTCCTGCTGTTCTTGTTTCTGTTATATATAATCTAGTATTATATGTTTTATATTTTGTCAGTGTTAGGTGCCTTGGGCATCTTGGAAACAAAACGAAAAGGTGGAATATAAATATTTTAACAAACATGTGAGGGGCTCTTGTTGGAACAAAATAAATAGGGTAGGAATGAAAATATAAACCAACCAGCCAATATAGAACACCCATTTCTAATTCCCAACATCCACAAATTCTCTGAAATATGATTTATCCCTTACAAAGTTAGAAGGATTGTTTTTGTAATGAAGTTTTTCACATACACACACCAAAATACACACACACACTTAAAAAAACAAAACAACAACAACCAACAACCAAATATTGTCTGGAAACTTACCAAGTTAATATGTTCCCATAGCTTCAAAGCTATCTCTGGGCAAAGAGTTCTACCTGTATCCTTCTAAGAGTAGACATCCAGAACAGATACACTGTGAAATACGGTATTTCCCATTTTACAAATGAGGCTGTACAATTTGGCATGAATGTCACACACCACAATGATATGTAGGCATGATTGGTTTAAATGACAACTATATGGCAAAGCAATTGCTAGCCTTGTCAAGATAAAAACATGAAATTCTCTGCTCGTCTTCATGAAATAAAAGGAAAACAACTGCTGTGTCTCTGGCAGGATAACAGAGGCAGTGCCTATGGTTGCACTGTGTATAAGCAGAGAAGGATGACAGCAAAGAGGTGTCCTTAGAGGTGGACCAGGAGTGGACCCCAGGAAATTGTGACTGTATTTGCTGGTGCCTGTGAAAGTTTTGCTCCTGGAACACAATTTGTTTGAATTTTCTCCACTTAAATGGGCTTGCAAAATACTACACTTATTACTCTGAGGATTTCACTTCTTGAAGTATGCTGCAGCAGAATGAAATCAATAAGGATATAACTTCTATACTCTAACCCTCTAGAACAGATTTTCAGATGGGGCACTGGGGCATGCAAGGAGGATTGGCAAAGATAATTTCTCTTCCTCCACTAATGGTGAATTCTTCCCACTGGAGCAGCACTGCTAAGAGACCCATCTGGATTCTGCCTTGTTAAACAACTTATGTGCAGTTACAAATTCACCTTAGATTTCATCCAGAAGTTTCATTATGATAGTGACTGATTTTGCATCAAATGAGAGGGTTACTTCCATTTCTAGGAAAAACAAAAAGTAAAACTCTAGCTAACAGGCAGCTCACCCAATGTGCTTCAACCTTGGGTCCCCAGACGTTGTGGGACTACAACTACAATCTTCCATGACACTTGGCCAAGCTGGCCAGGGATAATGGGTGCTGTAGTCCCACAAGATCTAGGGACCCGAAATTGAAATTCACTGAGCTAACCTCTCTTTTCTTCCAAATTGCTTTTCAAAACCCACCTGTGGATTAAAAGCAATTTTATGCCATTTTAACAGCCATGGCTCCCTCCAAGATCAAGAGAAGCAATCAGAACACATTATGCAGCACATCACAGGGTTAATTTTGAAACATTTTTTGCTTCAGCAGAAATGTGAAGAGTTAATCGGATTCCATATCTGATTAGCCAAACCTTGACTCAGAAGCAAAACACAAATAACTTTTTGATGAGTGTTTACACAGTGTAACCCAAATCAGGCCAGTTTGTTGTTGTTGTTGTTTTGTTGTTGTTGTTGTTGTGTGAGCATTCACACAAAAATTAAATGGTGCCTAGGATTTAAGAGATGATAATTTTTGCAGCCTGCATAGACTAGAAAGGACTAGAGAACGGACTTCCCAGAAGTCCGCTGAACGTTTCAGCTGAGCGTTTTGACAACATTCATAGTCATTACTTCTGGTAAATTTGAGTTCTACACTTGGATAGCTTATTTCCTGGAATTTCCTGTTGCGAAACAGAATGTGAAGCACTGAAATATCGCAGGAGTAACTAAGCTCAAAAGCCTGGCCTTAGATGTATATGCTTCTAAAGGCATATGCATTCATACAGCTTCCTACCAGGCAGTTGCTGCCACTGCTGCTCTCCCAAGAGTAGTCTGCAGCTGTGCTGGATCCTCAAGTCTTCAGAAAGCTAGGTCACAATTATGGCAGGCTCCATAAACAGGATTCTGGAGTGACTCGCTTCTGGGCTCATGGCTGAACAGTTACCATGTGGAAACAGTTACCATGTGCCTCTGTGCCAGTTACATATAAAGTGAAGCTGCTGGGGTTGTGAGTCTTATTTTAAGATTTTGCCGAAGAGTGCTAAGCATACTCCCCTGCCTTTCTTTCCCAAGCGTTCTGCTTCTGACTATTCTAGGGGGCTCAGGACCTGTGACATCTTGGCTACAGAATGGTGTGAACGCATTGGATGCCTACCATGACATGACTGCTAAGTGTTTCAAGGATAAAGTTGCTGTCACCCCCTTGACTTGGGTGTGATAGGGGCATGTCTGGAGCACGGGTTCAAATGGCTTCATGGAATGCCTTTCCGTTGCTGTGGACAAGGCGCTCGGAGGGGGACAGCCTACCAAATAGCTGCCTGGCCCTTTTCTAGCTTACAGCTTCCAAAGGAGGGAGGATGTAAGGTCCTGAAGGTCATCTATAAGGCCATACCTTAAAAAGGCCACTGACCAAAAATCTTACCCATCTGCATTTTGTTTTCCCCTCATTATTCCCCCACCCAGCAAACCATTAGTAAGAGCAGCATTTATAATTAGAGAGTTACACCCTGGGGATTCAGCTGGATGCAGCTCCACACTTTGCTTACATCTCTGTCTCTCAAAAATAGCATCTCCTCCCAGATGGGGGGAAATCACGTCCCAACGCCTGGTGTGTTTGTATCAAGGACTTATTGAGGGATTAACTGTTGGAGTAAGAAATATTATTCTGAAATGTTGGCACCAAGACCTCATTTAAAAATCATTACTCCCACACACCCCACACTCAAAAACAGAAAAGTGGCCCTGCCTATTGAACTGTTATCTGAGCTCATGATGAGTCTTGCATCTCTGGCGGGTTATGCAGATTCTCTCAGTGACACTGCTTCCAGCAATTTCAGTTTCATTACAACATTGAATAAAATGGCTTTTATTTGCAAACATCAAGATCCAAAAGGAACACAACAACACAACATTTTGTGCAACTTCTTAAAAATTGTGGGATGCAGCCCAGCTGCTGTGCATGTTTACTTAGAAGTAAGTTCTAGTAATTTACTGGGAATTACTCCAAGTCTGCTCACCTCTCTTGGTGGGGTGACATTGCTGGACAAAAGAGGCTTCACTGGGGGCCCCGACAGTGGAATTCAAATGGCAGTGCCCTTCCTGATAGGCGGAGGGGGCATATGAGCCGGATCTTAGCCATGCCATGGGGCAGAGCCAATGGAGAAAATGGTGGGCTTCCCTCGGATCCGCCCCTTGCCTATTTAAGCAGCCCACACTTGGGGTGCAGCCTCTTTGTACTCCAAGGTAATTGTGTGTAAGATTGTCACCTTAGGTGTTGCTGGTTTTAAAGTCAATAAGGTAAAAACTAAAATGCTGGTGAAAAATATGAATGTACAATTAAAAGAAAAATTACAACAGATCAGAAGCAATATCTGAGTCAATTTAACTTGTACAGTGCTTTTTAATACACTTTTTACTTGCCCATGAGAACATGTAAAACCCCCCACAATAGTCAAGGTTATTATCTGGTCTCATATAAGGCAGCTTCTTAAGTTTGTCATTTAAAAAATAATCATGGATATGGATAACCTGCTCTAATATTGTGATCCCATTGGTCTCCCCTCCAGACAGTTGGCCAGATTCATGCCTCCTCCTTAGCACCTGAGGTTCTCACACTATTCATTTGATTTAATTTACAAACTCACAAATCATACATTTGCACAACTTATAATTCAATGTCTCTAAAACAGAACCATTTTAATAAAGGATTCCATTCCACAAATTTCTCACAGCAGCAACCTGGTAAGATAGAAATGGCAAAGACTAGTGGAAATCTTAGACCAGGGGTTGACTCAATGTCCATGGTATCAAGCCACCCATTAAAGCTTTCACTGGTACCCCCAACCAGCTGCCCCAAACTCTGAGCTTCCAGGGTTTTGTTTTAGTCTATAGCCCTCCTAGAAAGAAAGTTATGGGGTGAAATATGCAGGAGCCTTCTAAGTGATTTCTATGAAATGAGAAAAGTGTTGCTGTGGTCTATATAACCAACATGCTTAACTCTAATTAATCCATGGAGGGGTTAAGACCATAGAGTTAGCTGTCCTGCCAGGCTTAACTACGGTAAGTCACTTAGAAGGTGGAAAAAAGTGGGCTGGATGAGATAACTGTTAGGTAGATTTGTAGCTGGTTGACTACTGAACCCAAAGAGTGCTCAGTAAGGCTCCTTGTCACCTTGGGCAAAAGTGAGAAGTGGGGTGCTGCAGGGTTCTGTCCTGGGTCCGTTGTTGGTCAATGTCTTTATAAATGACTTGAATGAAGGAATTGAGGGGATGCTCATCAAATCTGCAGATGACAGCAAGCTGGGAGCGGTAGCCAGTGCCGGTGAAAACAGAATCAGGATACAAGATTGGAGAACTGGGCCCAAGTTAGCAAAATGAATTTAAATAGGGAGGATATCTTAAACTGCGGTCTGACTTCTCCAAGTGGGGACTATCCCAACCATCTTACTGCTACCATCTTTAACTTTTTGGGTTACACCATCTCCCAGATATGTAGCTGACAGGAACCCAAAGTTTTCTGCAAATGAGTTATGGAATCTGTATGTGCCTGACACTGGTCAACAACAAATTTGTTGTCTGCATTTTTTTCAGTTGATTTAGGACGAATCAGATGCGCTGAATCCAAAAATCACATTGGTTTTGCTCAATCAGGTCAAGTTTTTAAGCTATGGCCACATGTCTTTTTTTACGTTTTTGTTCACATGTACACTTGTGTGGAGCACTTTAGAAGAAGTTGGTGGGGGTAAAATGCCATGTCGAATAATTGTTTTGATTGGAAATGATTATTTTAATGACAAGAAGTATTCAGGTCCGATAGTTCTGGGTGATATGCTTACCATGCTTATTTTGGTATTAAACTTGGTGACCAGGATAAAGCTTGGGTGCCACAAGGCATGCACTGAGACTCTACATGGGTGGACCAATGGCAAGAGGAGTCTGAACTTTGGAATTCCCATGGTTTGGAGGGAGCCGACAAACCATGTCACTGACTGCTACTTCTGCACTGTTGATGTGACTGGGATCAACAGAAAGAACTGGAGCAGCCTCAAGTATCCTGATCTTCAATCAGCACGTCGTCCTGTAGCTCATTGTGATGAAATTCCAGTGCCTATCTTTGGAGAACTTCCTGACATTAGTGACGAAGATGCCTCCAGTGTTGAAGGACATGAAGAAGAAGAAGTGGTTCTTGAAGATGATGCTCCACATCCATTTTCCCAAAAGGAGTTGAATGATCTAGTTCGCGACCTCAGCTTGTCAAAGGACTCTGCTGAACTGTTGGCATCCAGATTGAAGGGAAAAAACCTCCTCTCTGACAGTGCTCGCATCAGCTTAGAATCATAGAATCATAGAATCATAGAATCATAGAATCATAGAATCATAGAATCATAGAATCATAGAGTTGGAAGAGACCACAAGGGCCATCGAGTCCAACCCCCTGCCAAGCAGGAAACACCATCAGAGCACTCCTGACATATGGTTGTCAAGCCTCTGCTTAAAGACCTCCAAAGAAGGAGACTCCACCACACTCCTTGGCAGCAAATTCCACTGTCGAACAGCTCTTACTGTCAGGAAGTTCTTCCTAATGTTTAGGTGGAATCTTCTTTCTTGTAGTTTGGATCCATTGCTCCGTGTCCGCTTCTCTGGAGCAGCAGAAAACAGCCTTTCTCCCTCCTCTATGTGACATCCTTTTATATATTTGTACATGGCTATCATATCACCCCGTAACCTCCTCTTCTCCAGGCTAAACATGCCCAGCTCCCTTAGCCGTTCCTCATAAGGCATCGTTTCCAGGCCTTTGACCATTTTGGTTGCCCTCCTCTGGACACGTTCGAGTTTGTCAGTGTCCTTCTTGAACTGTGGTGCCCAGAACTGGACACAGTACTCCAGGTGAGGTCTGACCAGAGCAGAATACAGTGGCACTATTACTTCCCTTGATCTAGATGCTATACTCCTATTGATGAGGCCCAGAATTGCATTGGCTTTTTTAGCTGCCGCGTCACATTGTTGGCTCATGTCAAGTTTGTGGTCAACCAAGACTCCTAGATCCTTTTCACATGTACTGCTCTCAAGCCAGGTGTCCCCCATCTTGTATTTGTGCCTCTCATTTTTTTTGCCCAAGTGCAATACTTTACATTTCTCCCTGTTAAAATTCATCTTGTTTGTTTTGGCCCAGTTCTCTAATGTGTCAAGGTCGTTTTGAAGTGTGATCCTGTCCTCTGGGGTGTTAGTCACCCCTCCCAGTTTGGTGTCATCTGCAAATTTGATCAGGATGCCCTTGAGTCCATCATCCAAGTCGTTGATAAAGATGTTGAATAAGACCGGGCCCAAGACAGAACCCTGTGGCACCCCACTAGTCACTCTTCTCCAGGATGAAGAGGAACCATTGATGAACACCCTTTGGGTTCGGTCAGTCAGCCAGTTACAAATCCACTGAGTGGTAGCATAGTCAAGACCGCATTTTACCAGCTTCTTTACAAGAATATCATGGGGCACCTTGTCAAATGCCTTGCTGAAATCAAGGTAGACTACATCCACTGCGTTCCCTTCATCTACCAGGCTTGTAATTCTGTCAAAAAACGAGATCAGGTTAGTCTGACATGACTTATTTTTCAGAAATCCATGCTGACTATTGGTGATCACAGCATTCCTTTCTAGGTGCTCACAGACTGTTTGCTTAATGATCTGCTCCAGAATCTTCCCTGGTATTGATGTCAGACTGACTGGGCGGTAATTATTTGGGTCCTCTCTTTTCCCCTTTTTGAAAATAGGGACAACATTTGCCCTCCTCCAGTCTGTGGGGACTTCGCCTGTTCTCCAGGAATTCTCAAAGATGACTGCCAGTGGTTCTGAAATCACATCTGCCAGTTCTTTTAATACTCTTGGATGCAGTTCATCTGGCCCTGGAGACTTGAATACATCTAGACTAGCCAAGTATTCTTGTACTATCTCCTTAGTTATTCTGGGTTGTGTTTCCTCTGCTGAATCATTTGCTCCAAATTCTTCAGGTCGGGCATTGTTTGCTTTATCGGAGAAGACTGAGGCAAAGAAAGCATTGAGGAGTTCAGCCCTTTCTGTGTCCCCTGTTTGCATTTCACCATCTTCCCCTCTGAGTGACCCCACGGTTTCTTTGTTCTTCCTTTTGCTACGAACATACCCATAAAAGCCTTTTTTGTTGCTTTTAACCTCTCTAGCAAGCCTGAGTTCATTTTGTGCTTTAGCTTTTCTGACTTTGTGTCTACACGTGCTGGCTATTTGTTTGAATTCCTCTTTGGTGGTTTCCCCCCTTTTCCATTTTTTGTACACATCCTTTTTTAATCTTAACTCAGTTAAAAGTTCTTTAGATAGCCACCCTGGCTTCTTTAGGCACCTTCCATGTTTCCGTCTCATTGGTATTGCCTGAAGTTGTGCTTTTACTATCTCCCTCTTAACAAACTCCCAGCCATCTTGAACTCCCTTTCCTTTTAGTATTACTGTCCATGGGATCTCACCCAGCACTTCCCTAAGCTTTATGAAGTCGGCTTTCTTAAAGTCGAGAAATTGAGTCCTAGTATGCTTGGCTGCTCCTTTCCGCTGTATAGTAAACTTCAGAAGAGCATGATCACTCGCGCCTAATGATCCTTCCACTTCTACCCCACTAACCAGGTCATCAACATTGGTTAGGACCAGATCTAAAATGGCTGTTCCTCTTGTTGCTTCTCCCACTTTCTGGACAATGAAGTTGTCTGCAAGGCCAGTGAGGAATCTGTTTGACCTTATGCTCTTGGCTGAGTTTGACATCCAACAAATATCCGGGTAATTGAAGTCCCCCATTACTACTATCTCCCTTCCTTTTGCATGCTTGGCCATCTGTTCCAGGAAGGCATCATCTATGTCCTCCGTTTGGCTTGGGGATCTATAGTAAACTCCCACAATGAGGTCACTGTTATTCTTCTCTCCCTTAATTTTCACCCAAATGCTCTCACTTTGGCTTTGAGGTTCTAAATCTTGGATCTCTTCACAGGTATACACATCCCTGACATATAACGCCACTCCTCCTCCTTTCTTGTCTGGTCTGTTTCTTTGAAATAGATTGTATCCCTCCATTATTACATTCCAATTGTGGGATTTATCCCACCAGGTTTCAGTGATTCCTATTATGTCATATTTAGTTTGCTGTACCAGGAGCTCAAGCTCATCTTGTTTATTTCCCATGCTTTGCGCATTAGTGTACAGACATTGAAGTCCATTAATCATTCCCCCGTGTCTCTTATTTAAGGATTTTTTCCTCCCACCACTAGGTCTGCATGCTCTTTGCTCCATTCGGTCTATGACATTTGGATGATCATCTTCATCAATTGATAGACTCCTACCTTCAGGAGCACTGTCTCCCTCCCCCACATTAGTCAGTTTAAAGCCCTCCTGATGAGGTTTCTGAGATTTTTTGCAAAAACATTCCTCCCAACCATTGTGA
The DNA here is from genome assembly GCF_964188315.1 of Podarcis muralis. Taxonomy (NCBI): domain Eukaryota; kingdom Metazoa; phylum Chordata; class Lepidosauria; order Squamata; family Lacertidae; genus Podarcis; species Podarcis muralis. The sequence continues at coordinate 90,883,756 of NC_135662.1, forward strand.
GGTGCAGCCCATCGCTTGCCAGAAGTCCATCTTCAAGAAACTGCAGTCCGTGATCTAAGAATCCAAACCGTTCCTGTTTACACCATTTGCGAAGCCAGTTGTTCACTTCCACTATTTTTCCCTCTCTCCCTGGGCCACGTCGTTCAACTGGGAGGACAGATGAGATGACAATTTGTGCATTTAATTGCTTCAATTTCCTGCCCAGAGCCTCGTAATCTCTTTTGATCTTCTGGAGGCTATTGCTTGCAGTGTCATTGGTTCCCACATGAACCAAGAGGAAGGGGTATTTGTCAGTGGGTTTTATGATTCCTTGCAGTCGTTCAGTTACATCTTGGATCTTAGCCCCGGGGAGACAGCACACTTCCCGAGACATCTTGTCAGGCCCACAGATCACTGCTTCTGTTCCCCTCAGTAGGGAATCCCCTATCACCACCACACGCCTCCTCTTAGGTCTGGTCGGGGTTCTTCTGTGAGCTGTCCGTTCCAAGGTCGCCTGGACATTCCCTGAGGACTGCCTTTGCTGCTCGTCTTCATATACCTGATCGACTGTAATGAGGGAGAGATCCTCAAATGGAGTCTGCTCTTCGTCTTCCATGGTAGGGGAAAGGACCTCAAAGCGATTGCGTATTTCTAAACAATCAGAGTGAACCCTGGGCCTCCTACTTCTTTGAGTCACGTTTCTCCATATATCTGGCTCCTGTGTTGGTGAACTAGCCACCTTCTCAGGGGAGTCCCCTGTCTCTTCCTTGGTGGAGACGGTGTGCTCTGTTGCTTCCAAGAAGAGTTCCAGGTCTCTAATTCTTTGGAGCGTAGCTACACGTTCCTCCAGTTGCTGGACTTTGTCTTTTAAGAGGGCAATCAACATGCAGTTGCTGCAGGTAAAGCTGCCTGCAACCTTTGGCAAGATGGCAAACATTGCGCAGGAACCACAGGCGACTGCAGCTGTTCCCTCACCCTCCATCTTGAGAACGTGTCGTTGGGGGTGACTACAGTGGTCCTCTATCATAAAAAGTGTGGAGACAGGACAAATAAATCCCCCCCAAAAAACCTAGGTCTCCCCCCAACAAATGTTTGAGACTAGCTCCCCTAAATCTAAAATATGGATCAAACTGCGCGCCCTGCCCCCTCTGACCTTTGCACAGAGAGAGCAGCTAAACAGCCACAAGAAACTCACACAAGAAAACCCTTTTTGTTCCTTCTTCAGCTGCTGCCCTAAAACTCTGATAATGTTTTCTGCAACAGGCATCAAGAGTACCTCCGTTTTTTCTCGGAAGAGAAGGACTTGGTGTACTGTGCAGATATTGCACAGCTTCTGCTCAAGCTTGGAGTGCCACAGTACGAACCCAAAGATTGGAGACTCTTCATTGACAGCAGCAAGAGATCACTGAAATGTGTTCTGCTACACAACGGCAACCAGTTTGCCTCTATACCCCTGGCTCACTCGACTACACTGGAGAACTATGAAGCGGTGAAGTATGTGCTGTAGAAAATTGGTTATGATCAGCATAAGTGGTTTATTTGTGTTGACCTCAAGATGGTGAACTTTTTGTTGGGACAACAGTCTGGCTTCACCAAGTACCCATGTTTTCTGTGCATGTGGGATAGTAGGGACCGTGCTCAGCATTACACGAAGAAGGACTGGCCTGTGCGGGAGGAATTGGTGCCTTGCAGAGAAAGGAACGTCATCAACGACCCTCTGGTGGACAGAGACAGAATACTCTTCCCACCGCTGCACATCAAGCTTGGCTTAATCAAGCAGTTCACCAAAGCTCTGGACAAGGATGGTGACTGCTTCACTTACTTGTGCCAGGCTTTTCCAGGATTGACCATGGAGAAGTTGAAAGCTGGCATCTTTGACGGTCCTCAGATCCATCAGCTCATCAGAGATACAGAGTTCGGAAACTCAATGAACGAAGTGGAACTGGAAGCGTGGAAGGCATTTGTTCTGGTAGTGAAGAACTTTCTGGGCAACAATAAGGCCACAAACTACGCAGAACTTGTCAACAACATGCTGACTGCTTTCAGAAACCTGGGCTGCAACATGAGCGTCAAGATGCACTACCTATTTTCACATATGGACCGGTTTCCTGAGAACGTGGGTTCAATGAGTGACAAGCAGGGGGAGAGATTCCATCAGGACATGAAAGAGATGGAGACCAGGTATCAGGGTCACTGGGACGCAGTCATGATGGCTGACTACTGTTGGACTCTGAAGAGAGACCTCCCTGCCGCTGAGCATTCCAGGAGTTCCAAGAAACGGAAGTTCAAGCCCTCAAGTTTGAAAAATGGTGAAGCAACATGCAATTTACGTGTACTTACCTTTATCAATAGGGACGCAGGTGGCGCTGTGGGTAAAACCTCAGCGCCTAGGGCTTGCCGATCGCATGGTCGGCGGTTCGAATCCCCGCGGCAGGGTGAGCTCCCATCTTTCGGTCCCAGCTCCTGCCCACCTAGCAGTTCAAAAGCACCCCTAAGTGCAAGTAGATAAATAGGTACCGCTTTATAGCGGGAAGGTAAACGGCGTTTCCGTGTGCTGCGCTGGTGCTGGCTCACCAGAGCAGCTTCGTCACGCTGGCCACGTGACCCGGAAGTGTCTCCGGACAGCGCTGGCCCCGGCCTCTTAAGTGAGATGGGTGCACAACCCTAGAGTCGGACACGACTGGCCCGTATGGGCAGGGGTACCTTTACCTTACCTTTATCAATGCCCACCATTCAGTTTACAGTAATCGATGTTTCTATCAGGTAATCAATATACCGTATGTTGTTGGAAAAACATTTTTTTTTCTCTTAAAAACATATTTAGGATGATATGTGTTGACAAAAATCAGCTGATAATGCCACAAAAATGTAATCGATTTTGTCACAAGATCTGATTTTTTTCAAATCAACATAGCACAAAAACCTGACCTGATGGAGAGAAACGGATGCCATTTCCAGATTCAGCAGTGCAAAAATACTCTAAATCATTTGTAGAAATCTAGACAACATTCAAAAAGTAAAAAATTGTTGCCCAGTGATCATACTTCCACTCTGAAATCCTTATTTGAAAAAATCTCATCCATATAATAAAGTCTATAGATATCATTCTCCTACTGTTGGGCATACTTTCTCATCACAACAGCTGAAACTTGAAAATCATATCCTCCCCAATTCTTTCTCTTTTCTTAAGAACACACAACAGGGAAGCCAGTGTGGTAAGTGTTTGATCTGGGTCAAGTAGATCTGGCCTCAAATCCTTACTCAGCTGTAAACCTTGTTGGTGACTGTGGTGAATCATTTTCTCTTGAAGCTAAACTACACGTTGTTTGTAATTCTGTGGTACTATTTCCTTGATTTTTCTCTTTTTTAAAAAATGGAAAGTATCCATAGGAGACAAACAATAAATAATAGCAGTGGGGTCTGAACATACAAAAGGGCTGGCAGAGATGAATGTGGGGAACCTCTGTCCCTTTGATGCTGCAGGGCACAATTCAGCCAATGCGTTCCCAGCCTCACACTGAAAATCCGACATGCAAATGAGGCTGCCCTAGTCAGAAAACTAGGCCTGGCATGCAGAGCCTCCTCAGTGGAGAGGAACTGGCCCCACCTGTTCCCACTTGCCCCTTGGTGCATGAAAACAGAAAAGGATTAAACTCAGGCCTGAAAAGAAAAGGTAACACAGTAGAAATATGGTGGGGGTGGGGGTGGGAGGGAAGTGTTGTACAATAATGTGCTTTGTTTGTTTTTAAGTTGTCAGTCCCTCACGATAACCAGCAGGTCTGACATCCCTTGCTTCGAGTGTTCAAGAGCAAGATTCAGTCACTTCAGCTGATGGGATGTTCAGGCTGTGAAGATAATAAATCCTGGCTGGCTGCTAGCTGCAATGGCTTGGATGCAAACAGACCCATGCATGAGTGTTGGGAACATCTTCCTGGGGTGTGTGGAGAGCCATGGCAAGAAGTGGGAAGGATGCAAAAGGTCAATTGTATGTCCATTTATACACATGCAGAGAGCAGTGGGGGTTTGCAGATGTGGTTACCATGTACTACTCAAAAGTCCTGGAGCAGAGAAGAGCAGAGATGCATTTCACATTAGATTGAAATAACCAGCCAAATCTTCAATTGAAGGTTAGTGGTTGAAATACATTTCCATTTCCATCAGCCTCAGAAAGAACAGAGCCTCTTCTGGTTAGAGAAATGTCCTGTCAGAGGCACACTGTTTTATTCACAAGGGTGTCTCATAAAAAGAGAATAATCATCCCTGCATGCTGACATAATTAGGATCCTAAGCACCCAAATTGCATTTACGTAGTTAAGGGACTCAGAGACCTACAAGGAAGAAGAAATGTTTTCTGGCCTGAAAATCTGAAATGTTATCTTTAGGAGCACTTTCAAAACCAGCACCAGGCTTTTATTGGAACATTAACTTTAATCACAAAGGTGGCTATTTTAAATAAAAGTATCAGACCCAGTGAAGTGCTCAGAGAAAGAATACAACCTGGAAGCAAAACTCCACCCATGATAAGTTGTTTTGGAGACAGGGAGTACTCCATTTCCCTCCTACGTTGGGGACGGGGAGAGGAAACTGTCAGTTTGCATTTCTTAGTGCAGAAAGTATTGATCTGATGTGTAGAGATCTTTCCTATTCTGATTAATTCAAGAAGGTTCTGGAAGCTACTGGAAGCTTCTCTGTATGAAAGAAGCTTCATGATTGTTTGGGTTATACCTTCTGGGAAGCTGGTTTGAACTGGTTCTCTTATCTCTTCTAATTAAGGTCATGCTGACTATAAATATAGACCACAAGGAGCCTGGGTTTTACTTTCTCTCTTCCTTTTGGTGTGGCATTCTGTACATAGTATGCCTAGTGTTAAGGTTTAGTCTTGCTATAGGTTTATAAGTTTTTGTAAGTGCTGCAACTGGATTTTTATCGAATGTGCCAAGCCTGAATGTACTGGATTAGTGCTCATCTGCCTTCAGTAGCAAGTAAAGCTCTGCTGCATGAAGTACAATTGCCTCTGGTCTATTTTTTGGGAATCTCTGCTACATGTTTAAGTTTTTCTTCCACACGTATTACAGAAACTACATTTGCCCTGAGGACAAGCACATTAGGGCTCAGAGAGTCCAGTTCCTCCCTAGTATCACCTCACAGTGGGCCTTCTGAAAGGAAAGAGCTTCAGCTCCCATGGACTTGAAAGCAAGCTCTCTTTCCTCAGTTCTCCGTCCCCCACACCTGGCCAACTGCTCCTCCCTCAACCCCTCACCCACCTCACCTGTCCCAACACAGCTTGCCCCACCCTCCCCAAACAATGCACTCCAAGCCCACTTTTAATGGAGGGAGGAAGCTCTTCACGGAATGCTTTGCTCAACTGCTTTGTGAAGTGTCTTCCCACACTGTTCAACTGCTCACCTGTGCCACCTGCCACCTTGTTGTCACACTGGTGTTGGCGTGGCCACCTTGTGAACTGCAGCATGACAACAGCCTGCCATTTTTATGTATATAGGAAGATATCCCACCTTTGCTCCAAGGAACTCAAGGTAGTATACATGGTTCATCCGCTCTCTCACTCTATCCTCACAATACCTGTCCAGACCTCGCATCTGTGTGCCACCTCCTGCCTCTATAGGCCCCCATAGCTGGAGCAGGCTTTGGGAGAAACAAAGTGCCATTTGTCCCCTTCCCGCCAGTATTTTTCTGGAAGGCTCTCTAAGCATGTTTGCCCCATTCACTCAACTCAATTGGACTCAAAGCCAACTTTAGGTGTGGATGACTATATGTGTCTGTACATTTTTGAACATCTTTGTATTTCGAATTTTTGTTTTCACTCAAAAAAGCAGTTTTTGAAACCAAGGCAAAACACTTTGCAAAGCAACAGCCCAAGAGATCAGAGTATTTTGTACTGTATTTTATACAGTATTTTTAGTCAGAAAGGAAAACTAATGCAAGAGTGCCCCCTTCCTGTAAAAAAAGAAAATATTCCAGTATAATTCAGAATCTCATAATCAAACCAGAAGAGAAGGGGTGAGTTTTTTTGTTTTTTAAAAACCATTTCTTCTTCTTCTTCTTCTTCTTCTTCTTCTTCTTCTTCTTCTTCTTCTTCTTCTTCTATTATCATCATCATCATCATCATCATCATCTCCCTTGGTAGCTCATTAGTTCAATGAATGTAAGCACCACAAGGAAGATCTCTATCTATAGCACAATCACATATAAGTTTTGGGGTTGTATCCAAAGTAACAGTCAATCAGTGCAAGGATTGTGCAGTGACGGGCTGTCCTTCTCCCACCTCATAGAAAAGCCCGCAAGAGCCGTGCTCCCTTTCACAAGGGAGAAGGCGGTGAAGGTCCTGTGTGAGTGCCTGGAGGCGGTTGGAGGATGGATGGCGGCTAATGGATTGAAGTTGAATCCTGACAAGACAGAAGTACTGTTTTGGGGGGACAGGGAGCGGGCAGGTGTGGAGGATTCCCTGGTCCTGAATGGGGTAACTGTGCCCCTGAAGGACCAGGTGCACAGCCTGGGAGTCATTTTGGACTCACAGCTGTCCATGGAGGCACAGGTCATTTCTGTATCCAGGGCAGCTGTCTACCAACTCCACCTCGTACGCAGGCTGAGACCCTACCTGCCCGCGGACTGTCTCGCCAGAGTGGTGCATGCTCTAATTATCTCCCGCTTGGACTACTGCAATGCGCTCTATGTGGGGCTACCTTTGAAGGTGACTCGGAAACTACAGCTAATCCAGAATGCGGCAGCTAGACTGGTGACTGGGGGCGGCCGCCGAGACCACATTGAAAGACCTACATTGGCTCCCAGTACGTTTCCGAGCACAATTCAAAGTGCTGGTGTTGACCTTTAAAGCCCTAAATGGCCTCGGCCCAGTATACCTGAAGGAGCGTCTCCACCCCCATCATTCTGCCCGGACGCTGAGGTCCAGCGCCGAGGGCCTTCTGGCGGTTCCCTCATTGCGAGAAGCAAAGCTACAGGGATCCAGGCAGAGGGCCTTCTCGGTAGTGGCGCCCGCCCTGTGGAACACCCTCCCATCAGATGTCAAAATGATAAACAACTACCTGACATTCAGAAGACATCTTAAGGCCCTTCAGGGAAGTTTTTAATGTATGATATTTTAGTGTTTTTTGGTTTCTATGGAAGCCGCCCAGAGTGGCTGGGGAAACCCAGCCAGATGGGCGGGGTACAAATAATAAATTATTATTATTATCATTATTATTTCACAAGCCTCACGGAGCGTGTGTGTGGCTCTTGGGGGCTTTTCTCCCTCCTCGGGGAAAAGCCTGCAAGTGCCGCACACACGCTCCACGCGGCTCATGAAAGGGAACGCTGAGCAGAGCCTTTGATGCATACAGGCTCTGCTCAGCGCTCCCTTTAAAGAATTTTTTTTTCTTGCATTCCCCCTCTAAAAACTAGGTGCGTCTTATGGTCAGGTGCGAAAAATACGGTATATGATAACAGCCTTTTTCAACCTTGGGTTCCTAGATATTGTTGGACAACTCCCATCATTCCTAGCCAGCATGCTCAGTGCTTGGGGATGGGAGTTGTAGTTCAAAAACATCTGGGGCCCCACACTTGCATTAGAAGAGGCTGTGGCAGGAGTTGATAAAAAGATGGAGGAACACAGGATTGGGGCAAGTGGTACAGACATCATCCTGAATTAACCTCTGCCATCAAGAGAAATGAGGGAAGTCCTACATTTAGGAGCAGACCCACCTAGAATTGCACTAATAGGCCAGCTCCATCTTAAATGAACTGTTTATAATTTGCAAGTCTGCGACTGCAATAATACTTTTTATAATGGGATTGCACGCTGTGGCTTAAGCTTTGGAAACAGTTTTAAGTTTAAGTGAAATCAAGCTCAGAGGAAGTATGCACTCTGAAACTGGTTCCCAGTGAGGAGATCCTATGCCATCATGGTGCCGGAAAAAAATTAAGTATACCTAATTTTTTGTTTATACAGTGGTACCTCGGGTTACATACGCTTCAGGTTACATACACTTCAGGTTACAGACTCCGCTAACACAGAAATAGTACCTCGGGTTAAGAACTTTGCTTCAGGATGAGAACAGAAATCGTGCTCCGGCGGCCCGGCGGCAGCAGGAGGCCCCATTAGCTAAAGTGGTGCTTCAGGTTAACAACAGTTTCAGGTTAAGAACAGACCTCCAGAACAAATTAAGTTCTTAACCCGAGGTGCCACTGTACTTTATCTAAGGAAAGTAATATAAAAGGTAAAGGTACCCCTGCCCATACAGGCCAGTCGTGTCCGACTCTAGGGTTGTGCGCCCATCTCACTTAAGAGGCCAGGGGCCAGCGCTGTCTGGAGACACTTCCGGGTCACGTGGCCAGCGTGACGAAGCTGCTCTGGCGAGCCTGCACCAGCGCAGCACACGGAAACGCCGTTTACCTTCCCGCTATAAAGCGGTACCTATTTATCTACTTGCACCCGGGGGTGCTTTTGAACTGCTAGGTGGGCAGGAGCTGGGACCGAAAGAAGGGAGCTCACCCCGCCGCGGGGATTCGAACCGCTGACCATGCGATCGGCAAGCTCTAGGCACTGAGGTTTTACCCACAGTGCCACCCGCATCCCAAGGAAAGTAATATATGGATCCCTAAAAACTACTCCAATTATGAAGAGAACTATACATGCAACTTTGATTGAGCTCCTTGGAGGAAAGGTAGGATAAAAATGAAATAAATAAATGACAAACAAGAGAGCTTTATAAGATTAGCCAGCAGTTAAAAAAACCACTGTTTCCACTAATCATTCCAAAATGGTAGGTTTTCAAAACAAAAATCGTAACTCTTCTTTATTTTATATTTATAAAAATATTTCTATACTGCTGTATTGTAAAAATGTACCACAGCATCACAGAAAAATTAAAGTTAAAAGCAGTAAGAAATTAAAAACAAACATCAATAGACCATCCTGGGGGGTGGGGTGTTCTCTTGCTTGACTGCATAGGCCTGGCAGAATAGAAAAACTTTCAGCAAGTGTTTAAAAGCTGGCACAGAAGGCTCCCAGTAAAACTCTATATTAAGAAAGGAAGAAAGTGTCTTCTTTTTGTCCTTCAAGTTCTTTTCTCCTTTAGACAAATGATACAGCTGTTGGTCCTGTTGCATTGCTTAGAAGCATTTCCCACATTCCCCATATTAGAGTTGTGGGTTTCCTATTGACATTAAGCACTGAAAAATACAAATGTATTCACAAAACATGCAGCCACTCACTTAGAGGACTTTAAAGAAAAAGTACACCAATTATTAGAGGACAGGATTAGCAACAGCTATGAGCCATGCTAGCAAGATAAAAGCTCCAGTTTCAGAGGCAGCATATTTCCTGTTTATTCCCAGCATCTGGGAATGAAGTATCTGCTACCCTCATGTCCTGCATGGGCATTTGTGAAACAGAATGCAGGATCGGGCAGGTTTTTGGCTTGATCACAGTATTGTGATAACACAATGAACAGAAAAGGTCACAGTGGCAAATGAAGAAAGTTGCACCACAGACACATCTGGCTTTGAAAATTTATTAAAAATCAAAGAATACAAAACTTCACATAAAAATATGTATTTTAGCTTCCCACATTGTTATACACACAAAAAGAAACTGAACATGATATTTTAATTAGCTATCCACAGCAGCATATAATATAACCAGAGTGGTAGCCAGTGCAATTTATTGGTTCACCATGACTGAAATGGAACATGATATCTGCTTCTCTTAAGCCTATTCTGCTTTTAAATGGACTCTGTTTAGGACACAGAGGTTTCCATAACATAGGTACATATTCAATATTGCTAGCATGTAAAAGTGAGTACAGGTCTATAATCAGCCCTTGAATACTGGTTTATTCAAGTTTAGATCCCTTATTGTACCAGCATCTATTAAAAACCTTTCACAAGGTTTAAAAAACAGTCAAAGCAAAGATACACATCCAATATCAAAGCAGGACTGAGATTTTTGGCAATTCAAAATCCAATTGCTGTTTACATAGTTATCAGTTGTAAAATTATCATTCATCTGGAGCAGTATATACACCAGGACTGGGATCCTACAATTCTGCATGAGAAAAGGGGCACACAAACAACTTTCCCTTCTTTCTGCAACCCCTTGCACTGCATTAGATGCTGCTCTGAGGAGCTCCTCAAGTTCCAAGAGAAGCTTTTCATGAGGTCTGAGAGGCATTGTGAGACAGAAAAACCTTTTGTGTATGTGGAGATCTTGGCAACAATGTTCAAGAATTATTCTGAGAAAACTTAGTATCTTACAACCTATGGCCGACTAGGAGAGACACTGATTGTTTACTTCTGGCTGCAGGCTGCCCAACTGCCAGTGTGCATTTGCAAAGCCTCTGCCTTAATCAAATTTGCCTGATGAAGAGGTTTTATACTCATAAACATGACATACCTTTCCCGAGAGATGCTGGTACAGTAAGTCATATACATTTTATGCCCATGAGAGTATCAAAACAGCAGCTACAACCAATACCAATATGAATATTCATTAATAATAGGTAAATAATATTTAAAGTTTTATTTCTTGTTAAACTCTGAACTGCAGACAAAATGTGCTACTCTACTTTGGAATGTTGCGCTCTCTTCTCTCACTACCCAAAGGCCTTGCATTAATTCGGACAATGTTTTCTTTAATATGTGCTGCACCACCTTTCAAGGCAAGCCTACAGATACTAAAGCTCACTATTAGAAAAATCATTCTGTGTCAAACATTCAAATATCAGTTAAGAACATTCACTTCTGTATATCCTTCAGATGTCAAGATAGCAGAATTCTTTCTAAGCTCCTCCTCTAAGCAGAGCTACTTATACAGTGCTGTTGAGATTTAAGACTTCTTATCTTTAAAACAAAGAAAAGATGCAGCCAGTGACAATGAGAATATAGTGCTTTTTAAAAAACCCAGGGCTACACAAGATGTGTTTTCTTGCTTTAAAAAAGGTTAACAGAGGTTGCCATGGCAATGCACACTTGCATAGAATCCCTGTATGCATCTTTAAATCAAGTGACTGCCACAGACGATCGTGTCGCACGGGACTGTGCTCTTTTACAAGTTAACAGACTGATACTTTAAAAGCATAGAGAAGCCCAAAGGTACATTGCAGGTAGTTGCTTTTAACAGAACTAATGCACGCTGCTAATCAGATTCCTTAATGGAATCAATATATGTTCCTTTCTCCACATTCTTTAAGTTGGATATTTCATTCAGCAACAATGCTTGGAGCCAACCAGAGGGTAAATAAAACTAATTAAAAGCATTTGTAGATGAACATCTGGGACTTATTCACCTTTACCCTAAAAGACTGGAATTCTTTATGCTGATCTCTGTCCAGTTTTAAGGAATCAATTGAAGGTCCAAATTATCTTGCGTGATCCACATTGAAACAAGTATGACCTGTGCAAGAGCACTAGATTGTGCCCTCCCCATTAGCTAGAGTTAACGTAGTGAACCCCAACTTAAAAAATGCAGTCTGGGAAAGGATCTGTAAAGCAAGCAAATAATAAAATTACATTCTGTACACCCTTCATTCCTTAAATATAACTTAAATGAAAAACATTCAGAGTTATTGCACAAAAGTTATGTTTGATTTGAGTATGGTAACAAAAAGTTTAAACAAGAAATGGGAAGGCAACAAGCAAAGTCACAAAAAGTCCTTTCCTTTGCTACAAAGGAAAGGAAAGTCCAAACCATCTATACTTTTCTGACAAAACAAAAAAGCTATAATGAACAAATGCAGCTACAGCAGAAGGTGACACCGCATTTATGGTCCTCACAGTACTTCTGCTACAGCTGCTTCGGCACTGTAGTAATCATGGATAGGCAGAAGACAAACTTCCACATTTAATAAGGCTTCACAGATAAGCACAATTATTTCTTTTAAGATGGACTCCACCACCACACAAAGAAACATGCAAGGTTGGATGCAGATATTTGGCAACATCCACAAACTGAAATGCCCAGTGCTGTTCTCAAGTCCAGACTAGTGTCACACATACTGCGTAAGTCTTAAGTGGACACTCTGAGGTTGGCCATTATCTGCTAAGGCTAATAGGCAAACTGTCTCTGTATTTCTTTCTTCTCCAGATATTACGGTTATGTTGGTGGTGCCCTCGGTTGCTAACAGGCTGCCTCATGGCTCCATTACCAGAAGAACTGTATCCGCTGCCTTGAGTATGATTGTGAGCTGCTTTGACCGTCAGCTTCATTCCATTGTGCTGCTGGAAACAAGAGGAAGTGGTCACAATTAGTGCCAGCTAAATTGCAACTTTACCAATTTCTTTTACTAAGTTTTGTCTCCTAGCAATTCACCAAGGCCAGACTCATACAGCTGTTTCCACATGTGTGACCGAAAGAGATGCAAACTGCATTCAGACAGTAAAATATAAGCAAAATCCTTCAAGAAAATCCATTTTAGAATAGTATTGCAAGCCAACTGATTTTCTGCTCCACCATCACCACTATCCAATGGGACAACTTCCATCATATAGTCCATACCTGATTATTAGTAGTCATAATCAATGTTCTTGCAGGCACAGACTGAGTTTTACCACTTGGCACAGGCAATGCTGGTGGTAAACCAACTGTAAGCTGAGATGGTGCTTGGAGATTGAAGTGGTACACATTAGGAGTTGTGCAAGGTGGAGTATCTGAATCCTTGTGACAAAGAAAAGGGGGGAATAGGTTTGTTGTTCTTTTAATATGAAAGGAGCACATGCTTACTACTCATTTAAGCACCCACACAAGCAAATACCAATAGCACTGTAAGCACCAGAAGATGATAAATATGTCAGGAAGCTGATACTTAGTCCTCTTAAGATGTGGTTTTCACCAAGAATGTTGTAGAAATGTCCTGTACTAATTTGTAATGCCACTGGAGATCAAGGAAGCCTTTGTAAGAAAGGCAATCATGTTTGGGGAAAGATCCAAAGGGGATTCAGGAACTGTGGACTTTCCCCCAGGACATGACACCATACGTATATCTACATATACTATACACCCTGTATGTTCTGGGACTTAAATAAGCAATTCCTGAGATTGCCTGATCACTATTTTTTATTATTTATTGCATTTCTGTCCCACCTCTTTCTCTAAGGAGCTCAAGGTGGCCTACATGGTTCTCCCCCTCCTCCTTTAATCCCCACAACAACCCAGAGAGGTAGGTGAGGCTGAGAGACTGCGACTGGCCGAGGGTCACCTAGTGATCTTCATGGCCGAGTAGGGTTTTGAACCCTGGTTTCCCAAGTTCTAGCATGACATTCTAACTGCTACACCACAGGTTTTACATGGCAAGTGTAAAACCTGCCATGCTCTGCCCATACTAATGAGGATGATATAGTTGTATAGGCAAGAAAGGTGCAATTCACATGAGCAACAACTTTTCTTTGTCTTATAACCTTTTTTAAATCTGTTATTTCATGTGCTTTAATACATCTACCTATTAAAATTCAATGGTGTTGTTCAGGACTTGGGAAACATTTTAAAGTTAAGAAGCATTTTAAGACACCAAATACATAAAATACAGAGCTAAAATGGCTGCAACAGAAAGGAAGCAAGGTTTTTAAGAACTAATTACTTTAATTGGTGCTATAATGCTCTTTCATTTAAGTGCTTCTGTGTGGTTTTCTTTTTAAAAAACTTTACAAATTATTTTCTCTCTTATTAAAAGATTGATTTAACATTAAATGTCATTATGACAGTTAAGGTGACATAGGCATTTTATCTTTCTGAAAATACAGCATGATAAATCATCAAGTTTTAGAGAACAGCAATGTACCGGTAACTGGAAAAGTTTCAAGCTCAGTTAGTTTCAACAAAAGTTACGGAAGTCCTATTGCAATCTTACACAGATATACCAAATTATAGTCAGAAAAAAGGAATAAACAAATAGAAAACAGCTTCAAGGGGGGGAGGAATGGGACTTACAATATCACTGCCAGAAAGAGAAGAAACGGAAGAGGCAGATGAGCCTGATGACAGCTGCTGAGTACCAGTAAATGACAAAGCCAAAGGCTGGCTGTATGCCGATTCAGCATCACCATTCTGGACTACATTACATGCAGATATTGGTTCTCTCCCTTTCATTGGAATACCTGTAAGCATACACATTTATCAGTTTTGTTTGCAAATAAATCACCTTTCACAGTCCCTTGCTGTAAACAAGTGATATTATGCAATTATCAGATATACTGCAGGCTTTAGCCATGACCCACATGCTCACTTCAGATATCACATCAAACCAAGATGTGGTTGAAATTAATTGAAATTTTGGTGTGAGTTTTTACTTCAAATCCTTTACTCACCAAGATCAGGTGACAAATTAGCTTTGCTTCCCCATTTCTTCTTAATCCAAGCTCTGTAGTCAATCACTTCCTGTGTCACTTTGATGATTCTTCCTAAGGTACTGGAAGAGATAGTGACCTACATAAGAAATCTACACTGATTTACGGATAGAAGTTTGCAATCAAGAACCCTTGTAGATAAAGGCTTGCATACACACAATCTTGCTTCATTTTGACAAAGAAAGTTTTAAACAGCTTGTCATGCAGAATGGAGGAAAGACAGCGAGAGGAGGAAGGGGGAAGGGAGAAAGAAACAAGTTTCACAGTTACATTAAGCTAGTCATGCATTTCAGGATACAGTACTGTATGCTGACATCTCCAGTTATGAAGCCATTTAAGAAGACCAATAGTGCAAAGTTGGATTTTCAGAAGCCATGCAATTAACACACTCAAATTGGTTACCTTTCCGAATCTCTGTTGGGATACGATCTCGCAAGTGGTGATACTGCATGGCTTAGAACAATGTAGGCATAATCAAAAACTTGCTTTACTTGCATGGCACCATAACAACTTCTTCCAACATCGTTGCCTATAACGGTTAAATTAAAAATTTAAATAATGTTGACCTACAAGACCTGTTCATCATTTTTAAAGCTGAATAGTAATGGACACTTCTGATTCCATGTTGTCCTTGGAATACCCATACATTTACCCCTTAAAATCTTGAAACAAGCAGTGATTGCTTGGAGAGGTTCTTAGTCCTTATACACAAACCACTTTCTGCACATATTGTGATCCATACTTCACCTAGGTACCCGATCTGCTATCGGACAGACTGTTCTGGTGACCAATGCACACACTGTTATAAATTATTGCATTTTCCATATATTTTAAAACAGTCCATTTTCCAGCCTCAATAAGAAATTCCATTCACATCGCTTTTCAGTTGGAAGCTCAGGGTTACAAAGTGATAGGGCGGATCTACATTCATGGTTTGTAACGTTAAGGAAGGGTTACGGAACGGTTGTCGTAACATATTTAGACATACAGCAGTACCTCGGGTCAAGAACTTAATTCGTTCCGGAGGTCTGTTCTTAACCTGAAACTGTTCTTAACCTGAAGCACCACTTTAGCTAAGCGCTGCATAATTTCTGTTTTCATCCTGAAGCAAAGTTCTTAACCCGAGGTAATATTTCTGGGTTAGCGGAGTCTGTAACCTGAAGCATATGTAACCCGAGGTACCACTGTACAGACCCTTCAGGTTACAGACTCTGCTAACCTGGAAATAGTATCTCGGGTTAAGAACTTTGCTTCAGACTGAGAACAGAAAACGTGCAGCGGTGGCGCAGCAGCAGCTGGAGGCTCTATTAGCTCCATGGTACCTCAGGTTAAGAACAGTTTCAGGTTAGGAATGGACCTCCAGAATGAATTAAGTTCTTAATCCAAGGTACCACTGTATTACGTTTTGATTGTAATGTTAATAATGTGCTATTAAAATGTGACACCAGAGTGCGGTGCAGAGCAACAAGGAACCAGCAGTAAGGGAAATTGCATTGTTACGCAAGAACGTTAAGGTAGGAAACTTCCAGTCATAGTCTACACTGCAGATCAAACCTGTGTGTCATTTACAAGGCTCATGCTACATTCATGCCTAGCAGCAACTGAAGGTGAAAGTGGTCAAATTAGGAGAACACTCAATTTGCTCAGCAGAGGATTATTGCATTTTCAAATCTTGAGGACCCTAACTCCTTCCCTATTATTGTGGGATGCTTCACAAAACTTAGTATGCAGTGTTTAGTCCATAATTTTGCCCCAGAAAAGTCAAATGCAACAGGATGAAAAGGAAAGGATATAAAAACTGATTTACTAAGCCCTTATATGGAAATTCTTGCAGCCATGGATACAGAAAATAAGGAAATTCTGGTCTCAGGCGTCTTTAAAAAAAAGCAGCACCATTTAAAACATTAAAAATATACTACATTCTACTACTAATCTCTATGTATTATATGATAGTAAAAACAGTGGGGTAAGAAAACACACACAAAATTGATGGTGGAAAGAAATCACAAGATCAAGGCAAGATTAAGGGCTTATTTCTGAATGATTATTTAAAACAAGTAACAGGAGCACCCATTTGAAGGATTTCCTCAGATAACCTTTAAACTCTGTGTTAAATCTGCATTCTTAATGGAAAAATATGAAGCAGCTTGCTATCTCACCAGGCAGAAGAGGATCTTCAATACATAACATGGAAGGTCGATATCCATTGGTCATGGCTTTCATGATTTCTTCTTTGGCAATATAGGCGCCTCCATTTTTTATTCTAATACCAGTTTTCAAGTAATTAAAATTCCTTCCATAGAGTTCAAAAAATTCTATTAGAAGCATTCCAAGATTTTCCTCCAGTCTTCTAGCATCAATTCTTGGGTGCAACTGCAAGAAGAAAAATAGCAGTTTTATTATGCTGGTGTATGTGATCATTTATACTTCTGTCATCTTTATGGTGAACCATTTAAAGTTGGAAATGAGCATTAACTATCAACAACCAAAAATAACCTCAACTTCTTTAATATCAGATAGTCTTCTCACTTTAAGATTTTAGGAGATAGACTTTCAAAGAATTGTATGCTACAAGAAGGTATCATAACTAGTCCAGTTCAAATTAATTACATCCATTTATTCATAAGAAGGGATGCAGGTGACGCTGTGGTCTAAACCACAGAGCCTAGGGCTTGCCGATCAGAAGGTTGGCAGTTTGAATCCCCGCAACGGGGTGAGCTCCCGTTGCTCGGTCCCTGCTCCTGCCAACCTAGCAGTTCGAAAACACATAAAAGTGCAAGTATATAAATAGGTACCGCTTCAGCGGGAAGGTAGACGGCGTTTCTGTACGCTGCTCTGGTTCGCCAGAAGCAGCTTAGTCATGCTGGCCACATGAGCCGGAAGCTGTACCTGGCTCCCTCAGCCAGTTAAGTGAGATGAGCACTGCAACCCTAGAGTCATTTGCGACTGGACCTAACGGTCAGGGGTCCCTTTATCTTTTATTCATAAGTAATTTCGTTGTCCCCGAGAGGGGGCAATGACAATAAAGATATTATTATTATTATTATTATTAAACATGCCATGTGAAATACAAACCATTCAATTACCGCTATCTGAAAAGTTATGCAGTATGAGGCAGCACTGAAAAATGATTACACAACTACATGAACTCTATCCTTAACCCCAGGATAGCCCAAACAGTGTCCTCCAGCTATTGTTGGATTCCTGCTCCCATCATCCCTGACCACTAGCCATGCTGGCCCCATGGGGCTAACGTGAGTCAACATTTGCACCATACACACAAAATCTGTGGATTAGTGAAAGTTTACAGCGGAACAGCATCATGTTTCTCAGCCCACTTTACACAAAGATTCTACTGTCTTTATCCCATAGCCTTTTGTTGCTTTTTGGACAGAACTCTTGCAGGAATTACACACTAATAAAGTAAAATCTACAGCCAATACAAAAGGTTTTGAAGCAAAAGAATCATATAAAGGTAAATAAACATTAATTGCTAACCAAAAATTTGTAAAGAATTCTTCAAAACTGACAGTACCAAATCACATACCTGTAAGAAGCTAACTGCCATTAAAATTAGGCTGTAAGAGCTAATTCCACCAGTAAAAACTTCATTCAAATCCCTTTGAAGGAGGAACTGTTTTAATACTAAAATCAAGTAAGGCAGCAATGAGTATTTCTGCAAATGAAAAGAACAGTTAATTTTCTGTAAGACAAGTTCCAGGTGATATGTTTATCATTATTTACTATAAAATACAAAAGATTTCTACAAACAACAACAACAAAAAACCAAAAGAATAATGGGAGTAAAAAGCCTTTATACATTCTTGTGAATGAGCTAACGTATTTTCCTTAAATTCATATTTATTACCTACAAAAATATAAGTGTCACAAAATAAGGCATCAAGAACTGCTGTTAACACCAAAAATAGAAACTTTGACACAGTTAGCAAGAAAGTTGCACTTGTTAAGGGATGTGAAAGGATGTATAAAAAAATTGAACTATGTATTTGTACTAAGCACATCCACCAAACCTTAAAAAGTATTCAGAGATTAGTGTTTTTTTAAATTAATATTCCATCTTACAGGGAATCAGAAAAATCAAGGCAGACCTTTGTGATAGTACATGCAGTGAACAAGTGATTCAGCTGATTGTATCCATACAAAATCATTCAAGGGCAACAAACTTCTGTAAATATGTACTAGTTTATTCAGCCAATATTCCCGAGCCGGGTGGGTAATCTGAAGGCACCTGAGCCAGAGTAGGTGAAACCCAAGGGTCCACTGGGAGCCCCATAGAACAGCAGGATATAGATAGAACTTTTTTTTTTTTTACATTAAAAAACCAGATTACTAATTTGTTTCATCCCCCCAAAAAATGTTGTATGAACTTGCCATTTTTTCAGAACAGCAATAGAAAGTTCACAGAGTACTTACACTGTATAGTTCATTCATTGTTCTCAGTATCAGGGGCTCAAGGTTTGAGTGAATATGTAGTGCCAACTCTTGATATGCTTACCTCCAACTTATGAACTGGCACTGATAAAACTGTTCACTTGAAGATAACCCATTAGAACATAGTTAAGAAATATGCCTCCGGCAGTAAATGCAAGATGCAGGTTCAAAATTTATTCTGTCCTGAAGTGCACAGAAAGCCTTTGTTAAATGACTGCAGTTTAGCCTATCTACTTCACAGGGCAGTAGAGAATAAAACTGAATGCCTCTATGTATAAGCCCAGAGCTTCTTGGAGGGGGAAAAAACAGAAATGAATGGGATGGCACTATACAGATATTGCCCAGTTGTGGAAGGAAGCCTCAAGAAGAACTAGTGGGCTAAGAGGATCGGGATGTGTAATTAGGCCTGAATGAGGTCAACTGCTCTCAAGAAATCACCTGGGTGAGGGACTTGGCTATTTTTTCAGTCCAAAATTATCCATTTTATTAACCAGAGATTTTCAGGAAGTCCATTCACCTTTTTCCCGGTGGGCGGCATTGCAGTTGTAGCCTTCGCCAACCCCTCCTTAGTAAAGGTATGCTAAAGGGATCCAGGGTGTGAATCCTGTCCAAAGCAGGACGGGGGCTCGGGCCATGTCACAGCCCCTACGGGGACCCCTCGAGGTGCCCCTCTTTGATGTAAGTCATAGCGAACCTCCTATCAGTGGTTTACCCTTAAGGGGACTCCCTGCAGATGGGCAGGAGTCAAGGTAGTCTGTAACCAATAAAGTTGTGACCTATTTGAACCCATAAACCAAAATACTTTTTGTCAGTGTGTTTTATTGTTCTCCTGGGAACTTTGTGGCTCAGGTGCCTCGGCACGCAACTTGAGGTCCAGAAGTAGTTGCAAAAAAGTTATTTTATTTTTGCACCATGAAACAAGAGAAAATACCAAACAATATTTTGGACAACTAATCTGGTTCTATGATTGATGGGTATGGCAGGTGCTTGATGTTGACCAAGATTCAGTATGTCTGGATTTCAGACAAGGGAGAGAAGAGGAACCTGCCCCTAGTAATGGCACTCAGTTTGAAAGAGAAGGTGATAAATTGTTTCCAGCATCCACCAATCCAGTTATAGAATCTCAGAGGGCCTGGAATGTCCGCAGTCACCTTACTCCTAGCCCAATAGGCGTGGCATCGTGAACAAAGTCTGATGAAGAGCTGTCACCCTCTCCCTAAAAAGACATGGTGGAAAGCTCAGTCTTTATGTCCCAATGCTTGAATGAAAGGCTCCTGCAGACAACAACCTGAGGCTATAGCCCCATATAGAAGCCTGCCATAAACTTTGTCATTTTTCTCCATGTGTTAGATGTTCCCTAGGATGCTTGGAACTTCAGAGGACTGCCCATGCCTACAATGTACAGTGGTGCCCCGCAAGACGAATGCCTCGCAAGACGGAAAACCTGCTAGACGAAAGGGTTTTCCGTTTGCGATGCGCTTCGCAAGACGAATTTCCCTATGGGCTTGCTTCGCAAGACGAAAACGTCCTGTGAGTCTCGCAATTTTTTCCCGCTCCCCCCCCCCCTTTTCAAAGGCGCTAAGCCACTAATAGCCTTTTAGCAGCTTAGCCGCTAATCCTTTAATAGCCGCTAAATCCCTAATAGCGCTAATCCTCTTAGCCGCTAATGGGCTTGCTTCGCAAGACGAAAAAACCGCTAGACGAAGAGAATCGCGGAACGGATTCTTTTCGTCTTGCGAGGCACCACTGTAAAAGCTTTTGTCAGGATGGAGTTGGCAGCAACTGCTTTGAGGGAAAGCAATGAAGTATTGTGCACAATGCTGCTTCATTATTTCTAGGGAGCACATGCCCATAATGGGAGTCACAGAGTTGAGGAAAAGTGCAACCAAGAGGTGAACTTTAATGAGCCCATGGTGCGTGGAGGCAGGGTGTAAAATGGTTTAATTATGTACTCTGAGCCTGGCTGGATTGTTCTGCTTTGAATGACATAGTTAAAAAATGCTGGTAACCATATGAATTGTTGCATTTCGAAAAGCAATAGAAATATCAGGGAATATCAAAATTTGTTTATCTTCTATTGACTGTACCTTCATGTAGTCTTGGATAAGTTGAGCTGCCTTCACACCAGTTTCCATATTAAAACTAATGTCAACTTTCACTTCTGTTTCCTGGTCAGTAAGCTTTATTATTGGTACCTGTAAAGATATTCAAACCAGTCATTCAACCAACTCCAACAAGTAGACCAACAGTTTTTATTTTAAATTAAAATATCCAAGCATGACTTACAAGGACAATTTAACTTTGCATCAATGCAGATGATGTGCAGTGAATAAAATTAATTTCACAATGATCTAGATAAGTCTTGCAAAGAGCCGCTTTGCGGTAGCTACCCAATATCTGTTCAACCCATAAGCACTGCTTCTTTTACCATGCCAATGTTGCTACTGTCAACATAAAGGTAAAGGGACCCCTGACCATTAGGTCCAGTCGTGACCGACTCTGGGGTTGCGGCGCTCATCTCACTTTACTGGCCGAGGGAGCCGGCTTACAGCTTCCGGGTCATGTGGCCAGCATGACTAAGCCGCTTCTGGCGAACCAGAGCAGCGCACGGAAACGCCATTTACCTTCCCGCCGGAGCGGTACCTATTTATCTACTTGCACTTTGACGTGCTTTCAAACTGCTAGGTTAGCAGGAGCAGGGACCGAGCAACGGGAGCTCACCCCGTAGCAGGGATTCGAACCACCGACCTTCTGATCGGCAAGTCCTAGGCTCTGTGGTCTAACCCACAGCACCACCCGCGTCCCTACTGTCAACACATGCTCCTGCTAACTCAAGTTCTTCTTTTGACACTGAACTGGCACCAACGTATGCAGCCTTTATGGCACTTTAAAGGAGCTTCAGCATCCTTTGCAAAGTGTTACCATCAGAACAGTACACTTGTGCAGATTCAGGTGCTCACCTTGGGATGGAGATTTAAATTGTATTTATTTAATAGTTGTGAGGAAGCAGTTTTGACCAGTGTTTCTGCTCTGTTTAGGCTGGTGAGCCCATTCTTTGAGAAGGGAGACCTAGTCATGATCACATATTAAGATCATGATTAAGAGGCGCAACATGGGGCTGCCTTAAAAAAAGTAACTGGAAATTTCAGCTGGCCAAAGAAATGCAGCAGCTAGATCTCTAATCAATAATCAATCAGAGTTCCATAATTTTCTTTTGTCCTTCTCTCTCTCAAACTTTTTCCCCTTTTGTGTTAAGTCTTTTTAATTAGATCATAAGCCTGAGAGCAGGGACTGCCTTAGTACTGACATTTGTATGCTGTTCTCATAGCCTTTTTTTGCTGAAGAAAGGGATAAAAATACTTTCAATAAATCAGTCTCAGTTTTGTAAACCATGCAACACCAGCACAATTCCATTTGTATTGGCTTCCAGTTCATTTCCGAGCCCAATTCAAAGTGCTGGTTATGGTTTTTAAAGCTCTAAGCTTTAAGAACCATCACTTAGTGTATGAATATGTCTATTTAACTCAAAGTTTTGGGGAGGCATTGTTTTGTGTCCCACCACCAGATACAGTTGGTAGGTATTTGGTAGAGCTCTCTCTGCTGGGTCACCCTGACCTGAGTGATCAGACTGGTCGTTTCCCACATCGTCTTCAAATGTCAGACCAAAAAGTTTTTATTCTAGCAGGAAAATGGGTTGGCTTGCCCCTGAAACTTGCTGCTAAATATTATGCTTCAGCCTTGTATTTTTATTTAGGTTATTTATTTTTGTATATTTTTTCTTGCAAGTCACTTTGCTACTTTTTTTAAAGTGATGAACAACTTTAACAAATAATAAATATGATGCTGATTCCCTACTGTGTTATTTGGCCCAGTTTGCATGTAATGCTAAGTCAAAATATGGCTTAGCACAGTGAGCATGTTGCCAGGAAGGAGACTGCATTTGCTGCATTCCTGCTTTGGTCCAAGGCTAAGTCATGGCTTGGCACTGTGTTGTGTCCCGCAAACAAACTATAAGAAGTAATCAAAGTTGGTTTCAGTTTATGGTCTCTCTAGAGGAGTCCTCAAACTTTTTAAACAGGGGGCCGAATCAGTGTCCCTCAGATACTGTCGGGGGCCAGATTATAGTTTGAAAAAAATATGAGCAAATTCCTATGCACACTGCACCTATTTTATTAGTAGTGCACAAAAAAACAAGAAAAACAATACAATCTGGGGTGGGGTTGTTGTTTTTTACAGAGGCAAGAAAGAACACGAAAGAATTGCAACCAGCACCACACAGGCCCGCCTCCTACCGCCGTTTCCAAAAGTCCTGCTATCCACCCTATGGAGTTATGGAAAGGTTGGAGGGGAAAGAGGCCACTTGCGCCTGAGAGGAAAGTTTGCTGTGGCAAGATTGGGGGGGGGGGGGGGGAGACGACCAGAAAGAACAAAAATGAGATGCGGGTGTGGGAGAGAAAGGCAAGAACGGAAGACCTGTGGTTATTTTAAAAAAAAACAAAAACAGAAAGCATGAAGGGGGGGTCAGGCAGCAAAAGGAAAGAGATGGTATGCTGCCCCTTTCCTTGCCATCTCCTCTCCTCTTCATCATCCTCCTCCCTCTCTGGGGGATCCGTGACCAGCTGGCAGCCGGCACCACCAGCACCAGAACCTGGTAGAGCAGCCTCCGACCCTCCCCGCCAGCTCAGGCCATCATCACCTGTCAGGGACCAGAGCAAGCTAGGAAGCAAGCACGGGAGGCATCCGACCATTCCCCCCACCCCCCGCTCCTTGGACGAGGAAGGAAGGGAGGGAGGGAGGAGAAAAGGCAGCTCTGGTCTTCCCAGTTCTCTCACCCACTCAGCAGTTCCTGCTGCTGCTGCTGCTGCTGCTGCTGCTGCTGGCGGTGGCCCCAGCCCTCCTCGGAACTGGCAGCTGATGGGGCTGTGTGTAGTTGTGTGTGGGGAGTGGGGTGGGAGCTGGAAAGGAGGAGCGGTTCTTTCCTCCGTACCTCAGTCTCTGATTCTCCCAAAGGCACCATTCCGGGGACTCCCCTCAGCTCTAGCAGCTCATTGTCACCTCTTGGCAGCCTGGCCCCATCCCTCCTCCTCCTCCTCCCTCCCTGGTGATCTTGGCTTAGTAATGGTGGCGCAGAGAAGCCAGAAGGAGGGAGGAAGGAGGAAAGAAAGCCGCTGGCACCAATGAGAGGGAAACAATGCTGCTGGCACCAATCAAAGTCCAGCCCCTTTCCTCCACAAGGCGGGGAGAAGTCAGGAGGAGGGAGGAGGAGATGCCACCGCCACCGTGTGAGGGAGAGGGAAAGAATGCGCACGCTGGCGTAGCCAAACAAGCAGATCCACGCCGTAGGCCGGGTTTAGAAGACTATTGGGCCGGATCCGGCCCACGGGCCTTACTTTGCAGACGCACGCTCTAGAGCAAGGCAAAGCACACGTGCTGGTTCAGACATAACATTAAGTCAAACACAGCTTAGCCCTGGATAGAATGACACCAAACGGGGGAAGAGTGCTGCAGCTGCAATCTTCACTCTGAGAACTCATACTTTTGCTCACTCATGTTAAGCCATTAGTTCAACACAGCATGCAAGCTGGGTCTATGTTGTTAGCAACTACACTGTGCGTCTCACTGTAAGTTTAAAGAGTTTGAAGATTCACCATGCTGTCTTTGAAAAAAGAAATCCCCTGGGTAAGATAATGTTCCACCACTTTTTAAAGTCACTCTCTCCAAATAAAACAGGATCAGAGTTGAATCACCTGCTGAGAGTTTCATGTACAACCAAGTTTATTACACCAAAACTCAAGATTTGGTGTCTTAGACATAGAAATCTTTAAAAAAACAGGGTACATGTCCATTCACACCACAGGCTCTATCTAACTCCCAAGCACATTTACTATTATGGCATCAAACACCAGCTCATTTACAGTGATGCTCTAGTCTAAATACAGAATCTGTATCTGTTTACTGAGAGTTCAAGTGATGGATTGAACCTTTGAACCCTTGGACCTACCAATATTACCAGCATTTCAAAACAAATTTGGAGATGTATAATTTGACCACTTAACTTCAGAAAAAATGACACAGTAAGACAATAAGGACTAAAGCCCCAAGGCACCATCAAAACAAAGGCAGCCTACAAACTAGATGTGTCTGGGAAGTGTGCTAACTATTGCAAATCCTCTGAAGCTATGACTCACAGGCTAAAGGCAGCCTAGCATGTGCCAGGAGGAATCTTCCAGTGTCAGCATCAGCAAAGCTGGGGGCAGTATAGACACTGAACACCATTTGTCAGCGAAGTTGTCAGGACCTTAACTCATGGACGAAAAATCAAACAAGACAAAGGCAAACAAATGGCTAAGTTTATGGTTGGTAGACTGAAGATTTTATATCAGGACCCAGAAATGGTTCTCAAGTTGGCATGTAGAGTATATCTGTATCACATGAACAAATGATTATAACAAACTTAACTACTGAGCGATCAGTCTGAATAATAACAGAAATGTAACACTTATGTTTTGGGTTATTTGGACCACATATAATGAGGTGAGCTAATTTGGAAGAATTAATCAAGATAATGAAAACTGCAAGCAACTTTTATTTTTATTTATTATTATTATTATTATTATTGTTGTTGTTGTTATTTATTAAATTTGTGGAGAACATATTCGTGAACAGTGACAGTCATAAACAGTGATAACCATGAATCAATTGCAATACTGGGAATTTGATAGGAAGTCCAATAAAAGAGAAAACTACAAGGAAGTTTCCAAAAGGGAAGCATTTTTAAGGAAATATGCAATATATTTGCAAGTTATTTTGAACTAAGAAAGGAAAAGAAAAATGTTTTGGGGTTTTTTTGAAGTGCTGCTAATCAATGAGAACTATATTTGAACAATGAATGTGAAGTAGTAGTTTTGCTGAAGAAATTTACAAGAGGTTTCAGGTCATTGATGGGTAAATGGAAGGAAGTCTACTTGATGCAATGTTCAAAGAAAAGATGCAGGATAACCAAAACAAGCTTAACTCTACATCTGGTATTTTCTGCACATCAATAATTGCAAAATGGATTATAAAATAAGTAACCAAATTACTATAAAATAATCCTAAGATTTAAAAAATAATTCTAATAATACGTTAAATACAGTTTTTATGTGCTCCTCAGGCATGTCTAGTTACAAAAGATAAAAAATGCTGATTTGAATGTTTCAATTAGCTGTTTTAACCATCGGCTGTGGTGAGGACTGCAGGGCCTGCTCCTTTCCAGGGCCTTCTCCAACTGGCCCAGGGGGTGTGGCCCAGGCCCTTATTTGGAACAAACTTTTGGGGAAGTGTGGGAAGTGTTCTGCCATTGCTTCCCTGTTCCAAGTGGTTAATGTGTTTTATAATGTCCTCAAGCAGTTGGTGGCAATTTAAATTTTTATTTCTTTTTTTCCTTTTTTCCTTTGTTGGCGGTGGGTGGGTGGGATGGATATTTGGTTGGGGATTAATTTTAGAATAATTGTTCTGTTTTTGTTTTTTGTTGTTTTATTGGTTCTGTATAGTTTGTGTTTTGTTTTTAAGGGGCGGGATCAGGGCTGCCTGGGAGTGGGGCACCAGCCAACACAATGGCTGGGACAAGTTCCACAGGGGGGGAGGCACTGGGACATCCGATCTCGGTGATCATGGGCAGGAGGAGGAGTTACGCTAAGACCAGACCATGTCATTACCGAGGAGGCAGGTTTAGTCGTTGTTTGAGGACTATCCCTGCCTCCGGGTCTGGCCTTGACCGGATGGATACTGGAATCAACAGGGGAAACCCACATGACCTGAAGGTGTTGCTGTGTAATGCCAGGTCAATGATGAATAAAACCACTGCCATCCACGACCTGATTGTGGATGGAGGATTTGACTTGGCATGTGTGACAGAGACGTGGTTGGAGGAAGCAGATGGGCCTGTCCTTGCCGCTGCTTGCCCTCCAGGTTTCTCTTACGCACAGCAACCCAGGTCATGTGGGCGGGGAGGGGGGCGTTGCAGTGATTTTTAGGAAGTCATTAGCTTGCATCAGGCGTCCTACTGGGAAGACCCAGTTTTCTGAGTGCATATTCTGGAAGTTGGGCAATAGGGGCAGTACAGGAATCCTTTTGGTGTACCGACCTCCCCACTGCACCAAGGATTCCCTGTCCGAGCTGCTTCAGGTCATGGCGGATGTTCTCCTGGAGAAACCTAGTTTGGTTGTCCTAGGGGATTTTAACATCCATGCTGACACGACCTTACAAGGGGCCACTCGGGACTTCGTGGAAAGCATGGCCTCCATGGGGCTGTCCCTGAATAAGTTTGGCCCAACTCATAGTCATAGACATGCCTTGGACCTGGTATTCACCTCTAGTGACGTGGGTGATCTGACACTAAGTAAAAGTGAAACAAAAGAAGTGCCATGGTCAGATCACTTCCTGGTGCAACTGGACTTCTCCGTGACCCTTCCCCTCTGCAGGGAGGTGGGACCAATTCGGATGGTCCGCCCCCACCACTTAATGGATCCAAGTGGTTTCCAGAGAGTGGTAGGGGATGCTTTATCCCATGTTGATGGCCTTTCAGCTGATTCCCTGGTGGCCCGCTGGAATGCAGAGTTAACCAGGGCTATCGACTGTCTGGCTCCGAAGCGCCCTCTCCGATTGCATGGAGCCCGGACAGCCCCGTGGTTTTCTTCGGAGCTGAGGGCGATGAAACAATCACTGAGACGGCTAGAGCGTCGGTGGCAGAAAACTCATTCCGAATCTGACCGGACACAGGTTAGAGCTCAACGTCGAGCCTACCAAGTGGCGATAGCGACGGCGAAGAAGACTTTCTTCACCACCTCTATTGCATCTGCAGAAAATAGTAGCAGGAGACTCTTTCAGGTGATCTGCAATTTAAGGGAACTACCTTTACCACCGGGGCCTTGTAAAGACCCCAAGATCTCCTGCAACAATTTTGCAAAGTTTTTTTGCAGATAAAATCACTCATATTCGGAAGGAGCTAGACACCACCATGGGAGCAGGGCTGGGTCGGGAGAGTGCTAGAGCCCTGCTCCCTGGTCAAGTTGCATGGAATCAATTTTAATCCGTTACCCCCGAGGATGTGGACAGGCTGCTTGGACGCGAGAAACCAACCACCTGGATCCTTGATCCTTACCCATCCTGGCTAATAAAAGCAAGCCGGGAAGGGCTGGGTGATGGGCTCTGTGGGGTGGTGAATGCTTTCCTCTGTGAGGGAACATTCCCAGATCCGCTGAAAGAGGCGGTCTTTAAACCGCTTCTTAAAAAACCATCTTTAGACCTGGCCAGTATGGCCAACTATCGCCCAGTCTCAAATCTTCCATTCTTGGGCAAGGTGATTGAGCAAGTGGTTGCTAAACAACTCCAGGCCTGGAGGATGCGGACCATTTGGATCCCTTCCAATCGGGATTCAGGCCTCATCATGGGACTGAAACTGCCTTGGTTGTGCTGGTTGATGATCTCCGGCGAGCTAGGGACAAAGGTAAGAGTTGTTTCCTAGTTCTGCTGGATCTCTCAGTGGCCTTTGATACAATCGACCATAACATCCTCCTGGACCGTCTAGAGGGGCTGGGAGCTGGGGGCACTGTTATACAGTGGTTTCGCTCCTTCCTCCTGGGCAGTGTTCAGAAAGTGGTGTTGGGGGATGAGTGTTCAGACCCCTGGGCTCTCACTTGTGGGGTGCCTCAGGGTTTCGACCTCTCCCCCATGCTTTTTAACATCTATATGAAGCCGCTGGGAGAGATCATCAGGGGGTTTGGACTGGGTGTCCATCAATATGCAGATTATACCCAGCTCTACCTCTCTTTCAAATCAGAACCAGTGAAGGCGGTGAAGGTCCTGTGTGAGTGCCTGGAGGCGGTTGGAGGATGGATGGCGGCTAATGGATTAAAGTTGAATTCTGACAAGACAGAAGTACTGTTTTGGGGGGACAGGGGGCGGGCTGGTGTGGAGGACTCCCTGGTCCTGAATGGGGTAACTGTGCCCTGAAGGACCAGGTGCGTAGCCTGGGAGTCATTTTGGACTCACAGCTATCCATGGACGCGCAGGTCAATTCTGTATCCAGGGCAGCTGTCTACCAACTCCACCTGGTACGCAGGCTGAGACCCTACCTGCCCGCGGACTGTCTCGCCTAAGTGGTGCATGCTCTAGTTATCTCCCGCTTGGACTACTGCAATGCGCTCTATGTGGGACTACCTTTGAAGGTGACCCGCAAACTACAACTAATCCAGAATGCGGCGGCTAGACTGGTGACTGGGGGCGGCTGCCGAGACCACATAACACCGGTCTTGAAAGACCTACATTGGCTCCTAGTACGTTTCCGAGCAGAATTCAAAGTGCTGGTGTTGACCTTTAAAGCCCTAAACGGCCTCAGCCCAGTATACCTGAAGGAGCATCTCCACCCCCATCGTTCTCCCGGGATGCTGAGGTCCAGCGCCGAGGGCCTTCTGGCGGTTCCCTCATTGCGAGAAGCAAAGCTACAGGGAACCAGGCAGAAGGCCTTCTCGGTAGTGGCGCCCGCCCTGTGGAACGCCCTCCTATCAGATGTCAAAGCGATAAACAACTACCTGACATTCAGAAGAAATCTTAAGGAAGCCCTGTTCAGGGAAGTTTTTAATGTGTGATATTTTAGTGTATTTTTGGTTTCTGTGGAAGCCGCCCAGATGGGCGGGGTACAAATAATAAATTATTCTTCTTGTTGTTGTTGTTGTTGTTGTTGTTGTTGTTGTTTAGATAATCTTATTATCCTACTTACTCCTTT
Organism: Podarcis muralis; assembly: GCF_964188315.1. Taxonomy (NCBI): domain Eukaryota; kingdom Metazoa; phylum Chordata; class Lepidosauria; order Squamata; family Lacertidae; genus Podarcis; species Podarcis muralis. Next base: position 90,913,304 of record NC_135662.1, read on the forward strand.
TATAAACAGTTTTGAGGTTTTTATGATCAAGCAGAATATACATTTTGTGAAATAAAAAATAAGTTTAGGATTCAAATACTACTATTACAAACTCAGATAAAGCCGTTGAGCCAGAAACCTGCATCTTCAGAAGCAGAAGTATTGAGATTCAACACAGCATAAAAACAGCTGCATTTTTTTAAAAAAATCATACTAAATAGCTTGAGTTTCTAAAATGGAATATAGCTTGTTCCTGTTACTTACCGTAGCTTTGTCAAGTACTTTAATTGAATATGGCTCAGCCACATTGTGTTTCCTTAGTGCTTGTTCCAGAAGCTGTAGAGGGGGGCTCTCCCATTTCCCAAAAACGACTAAATCGATATCACTATAGATAATACAATATACATAAAGTTCATTAGAGGATTACACATTAATATTCCTTTGAAGATTGTTAAATTCAGTCTTCAGTAGACTAACCTTACTACTAATCCCCTCAAACAGAATAGGAGGGCTTCTAAAAGTAGGAAAATGAATACAGGATAACAGACTGTGGAGTTATTACATTGCAGCCTCAACCAAGAGCACCACACACAGGTATAAGTGTTTGTGTGTTTTGTGTATTTTGTCACATAATGTTGGCAATCTGGTTAAATTTTAAAAAGGCCCAGATTACTGCCTACATGTGTACATACTTTCCTTTCTGCATTTATAGAAATATTTAAACTCTGGAAAACAATTGCTAAGGTCAGTTATTATTCATAATCATTACTCTATATCTGCCAGAATATTACAGAGTAGAAGTCTAAAATGCTAGCATACATAGTGATGTGATATGTTGAATGCTATGAAACACCTCAGTGAAAAGTCAGTATCACACAAACAATTCTGCTAAATAAGACTTAGCTTAAAAAGTTATGCCAAATTCAAGGACGGATATAATGAAGATATATTAACATATTCCCATTACATACCATACTATGTAAACCTACGTTTTACATAGCACATACTAAACCTAAGTTCATGTTAACGGAAATCATTGCATGTTTATCCCCGATTCAATTTCCTTCCCCTTCCTTTTGGTGTCTTCCCTGTATTGATTTTAAGACTGGAAAGAACAAAAAATCCCTTTTGTATGATAGCATTATTAACAAAATACACTGAGAGCTGGAAATGTTAGTCAAGGCTTACCTAGTTGGCAGATAGAGCCCTGTACTAAAACTTCCAAATATCTGAACCTGCAAAAGAAAATGCAGACATTAACATTAGGAAGAACTTCCTGACAGTAAGAGCTGTTCAACAGTGGAATTTGCTGCCAAGGAGTGTGGTGGAGTCTCCTTCTTTGGAGGTCTTTAAGCAGAGGCTTGACAACCATATGTCAGGAGTGCTCTGATGGTGTTTCCTGCTTGGCAGGGGGTTGGACTCGATGGCCCTTGTGGTCTATTCCAACTCTATGATTCTATGATTCAGATCTCACAATTCTGAACGCTGAACTGAAAAATCCCTCACGGAAATCCACATGCCTTTATCTTCAGAAACAGTTCCTTTTACTGTTATTTGCTTCTTCCACTCAAAAACTAACTGGCTTGTTTAAAAGGTCATGCTACTCGATTGCTAATCAAATGATTTGGTAATCAGAAGTGAATTATTTCTTTACTGGTTTACTCTAACCAGAGTTTGTTTGATTCAGTTGTCATGGAAAACTGTAGGTTACAGAAAACCAGGAGGTCAGAAACCCTACATGGGGATGAGGGAGCCCTCAACACATTCCTATTACTTGAATGAAACCAATTTATAAAACTGAATTAACAAGGAAAGACAAATATTTATGCTTTGTAATATTTATTACCAAGATTGTGATTTTTCTGGCAGGCGTCTCATCAGTAACGAAGATCAAAAACAAAACAGATTCTGAAAAGGAGGCATACCACAATAAAGGTTTCAATGTTTCCTAATAAGAATGTGCCCAGATTGGGAAGGGACAGTGCAAAGCAGCATTTTCATAGATGGCAAATCACAGTGGAACACTCTGACTACTGTCTCTCTGCACCTATCCCCATATCCAGCTTTAAGGCTAAGAGACATGAATGTAGTCACAATATCTGAAGCAGTGCACAGCTGTCCCTCCAGTGTCATAAATATAAATAGTTTTATTGGGATGGCTTTTATGACAAAAAGCCTACTGATGTGTTTTCATGGGGGGGGGGGGATAAATTTAGTATAATAAGGGAAGTTTCCACAACACTTTGGATCTACTGAATGCTAGCCATTGTATACAGTGGTGCCCCGCAAGACGAATGCCTCGCAAGGCGGAAAACCCGCTAGACGAAAGGGTCTTCCGTTTTGGAGGTGCTTCGCAAAACGAATTTCCTATGGGCTTGCTTCGCAAGACGAAAATGTCTTGCGAGTTCCTGCAGGGTTTTTTTTCCCTCCCCCCCCCCTTTTTCCCAAGCCGCTAAGCCGCTTATCAGCTGATCCGCTAAGCCGCTTAACAACTGATCGCTAAGCTGCTTATCAGCTGATCCGCTAAGCCGCTTAACAGCTGATCCGCTAAGCCGCTTATCAGCTGATCCGCTAAGCCCGCTAAGCCGCTAATAGCGCTAATCCGCTAATGGGCTTGCTTCGCAAGACGAAAAAACCGCAAGACGAAGAGACTCGTGGAACGGATTCTTTTCGTCTTGCGAGGCACCACTGTACATCATTTTAAATAAACAGAGACAAAAGGATCCTATGGAAGCCATCAACGTGGCACAGCACTTAGAAAGAAACCTTGTTTACCCCAAGGCTTTTGATTTGGGTCAGAAGACATAAGGAAGTCAACCCTATGTTGTGCCCAGTCCACCCACATTATGGTGAGAATGGAGTTGAGAAGAGCTTGGGGACCTAAAATACCAGTCTGAGATGTACTCACATCTGCTGTAGGCCAAAGATCTTTGATGACCATTTTTATTCTTTTCACTACTTCTCTTCTCATGACTTCTTCTTCAGGACGAGGGGACATGAAGGCATAAAAGTCAATTATTTCTTCATGAAGCCTATGGGGAAGAATAAAAAAATATTTTTTAATTATTTATACCTAAGATCCAAGTCTGGGTTTCTAAAGCAAAACTTCCATCCATTAGTATGAAAAAGTACATTAAATTACAGTGGTATCTCGGGTTAAGAACTTAATTCGTTCTGGAGGTCTGTTCTTAACCTGAAACTGTTCTTAACCTGAAGCACCACTTTAGCTAATGGGGCCTCCTGCTGTCGCTGCGTCTCCGGAGCACAATTTCTGTTCCCATCCTGAAGCAAAGTTCTTAACCTGAGGTACTATTTCTGGGTTAGTGGAGTCTGTAACCTGAAGTGTCTGTAACCCGAGGTACCACTGTAGTCTGAAAATTCATCCATTGGTATGAAAAAGTACACAAATTTGAATTTAGAACAGTGTGAACTAGAATATTCTATAAATAGCAAAATTTCCAATGATTATTATGTAATTTGGAGGAAATTCCATTCCTAGAAAGCAGTTTGTGTGCAGGAAGCAAAATATGCAACCTGAAAAGACAAAATAGTTTTGGTGAGCTGCAGTACAGCTGTACCTTGGTTGTTGAATGCCTTGGTACTTGGATGTTTTGGCTCCCGAACGCCACAAACCCGAAAGTGAATGTTCCAGTTTGTGAACATTTTTGGGAGGCCGAATGTCCGACGCAGCTTCCAAATGGGTGCAGGAAGTTTCTGCAGCCAATCGGAAGCTGTGCCTTGGTTTTCGAACTGTTTCGGGAGTGAAACGGATTAAGTTTGACAACCAAGGTACGACTGTAATTATAATGAGTAAAGAATAATTTAACAAATATTAACGCCTTGGCACTAAATACATTTAGAAAGTTTTTTCAACTAGGGTTGTCTGTATACTCTAAGGGTATGTTTCTGGTGTTTACAGAGACAGCAAACATATGAATATGTTTTATTCATAAACCAGAGTACTGTTCTGAATCCTAACAGTATACCTGAAGGAACGTCTCCACCCCCATCGTTAGGCCTCGTTCAGCCAAGGGCCTTCTGGCAGTTCCCTCACTGCAAGAAGTGAGGTTACAGGGAAGCAGGCAGAGGGCCTTCTCAGTAGTGGTGCCCGCCTTGTGGAACACTCTCCCATCAGATGTCAAGAAAATAAACACTACCTGACTTTTATAAGACATCTGAACGCAGCTCTGTTTAAGGAAGTTTTTAATGTTTGATGTTTTATCGTGTTTTAATAATTTGTTGGGAGCAAACCAGAGTGGCTGGGGAAACCCAGTCAGATGGGTGGGGTATAACTAAATTATTATTATTATTATTATTATTATTATTATTATTATTATTATTAACACTCAGAACTGATTTGCAGTAGAAATCATTAATTCAACTAGGCCTCAGAGGATCAGATATTTAAGGATGATAGGCACAACAGCTACTACAGGAAACAAATTATAGATTCTGGGTATTGAGATTAGAGTTAAGGAACTGATCACAGGTCACAGTAAACTGTCAATGGATTTTTATTTCATGGCATAACCTTGGCCATACATTATGTCTTTCTCATGTGACATGTAGGACAGTGTTCAAACCACATGGAATAATCCAATATAAACTCTCTCACACATACAACTGAATGACAATGGCTTCCCAATACATGTACACACACATTAAAACATGTGGGACAACCACAATTTTAATATTACACAAGTCCCATCAAAGTATCAAAAGTATGCTTAATAATAGAGCACATGAGAGAGACTGGGACAACTAGCTTTAAGGGAAGTTGTAGCTTTCTAAGCTCCATCTTAGGGTCATTCCACATTATGAGATGGAAGAGCAATCCCAGTTCTGCCATTGTGTATATCTGACAGCTGCAGCTAATTATGGCTCCTTGATTAGTGCTTTAGGTGTGATACAAGTTTTCCTAATATACACATTTGGGTGTGCAACATCACTTCACATAATTAGTTTGACAGCAAATCAAGGCCATTGCAAAATAGGATCAAAAATCTACATTCTTAGGCATCTTCTAGATAAGCAGGTTGTATTGTATGTACACATAACGTTTGTAAATCTTTTCAAAAATAAAAAAGAAATTTAAAAAACATCCTGTAAGATTTCAGGGCTTACAAAATGTTTAGCACAGTTCAGGAGAGAAGGTCTGCTCAAGACACTAACATGTTACAGTATCCTGGAATATTGAGGATTAGAACCAGGCCACGGGGTGTGTGTGTGTGAATGAATGTGTGTCATGAGGTTAAAAGACTGATCTTTGCAATACAGGGGATGCTTCAGGAAAAAGAATATAAAAAGGACATATTTCCCTTTCCCACTCTTCAGACCCTCCTCATTACATAAAGTGGTAACATGTTCAGGCCCTGTGCCCTCAATCACTGTATAGCATAAAGCAGTTGCCAACGTTTTTGGACTAGTGAGCACATTTCAAATTTTGAGAGTGTGCTGAGGGCACCAGTTGCAACATAGCAGCCATGGAGAAGGCATGGCATAACACAAAATGGCTGCCATGTGAGTGTGGCATAAGATAAAAATAGAGAGACAACCACTTCTGACAACCTTTTGCTTACAATGGGTTACAAACTATTTCCTGCTGGTCCAGATTATGGAGATCACATGTATACAGATGCTGTTGCTGTCTAATAAAAGAGAGCATTCCTCAGTACTAGAAAAAATATACAAGGGTGCAACCCCTTTCACATAAAACTCCCCTCCACAAACTCCTAAGGCTTCTGCTGATAGATGGCTACGCTTTGAACACATGCACACCTCAAAGTTTATAGATACAATGCAAAAATTTGTTAAGAGGTTCCACTCTGGCATGTGTGACAAACCCGCCTTCATCCCAACCTAGCAGCTGGAGAAAGCCTGCTAGACCAGGCCAACTGCCCATCTAGACCAGCATCCTCTTCTGACAGTGGCCAACCAAATGCCTGTAGGAAACCAGCAAGCAGATTTAAAGCACAAGAGCACTCTCCCTGTGATTTCTAGCAACTGGTATTATTCAGAATTTTACTGCCTCCAATTGTTTTCCCCTCTTCAGCTGCAAGGCAGAGAGAAAGGTGAGGGGGAGATTTGTTGCTTGTGTATTATTGTACTTGGAGAACCTCAAGAGCGCAGTAGCAGAACAAACCCCTTCACCTTTTTAGCTTTAAGTGGTGGGGGATAGGTCTCTGATTTCTTTACTATGGACAACATCTTACATCTACAGGAGTAGTCCTGGCAACTATTTTATCTCACTACCAAGGCCAGCCAAAATTCGTGCAACTTTGCCTGCAATCTATATAACAGTCCTTTTGGGGATGCCAAGATTGTCAGAGGAGCTGCTATTGGTTTGTTCCACTGTCCTCAGAAGCTCACAGTGGTGTGGGAGAAGGCATTCTCTGTGGCAGCCCCTAAGATATGGAACTCCTTCCCCACAGGGGTCTGTTTAGCATTTTCATTGTTCAACTTTCAGGGAATGTTGAAGACAAACCTCTTATAACCTGGGCTTTGACAGTCGATGTTTATATTTTTAAGACTCCCCTCATTTCTGGAATTGTAAGCCGTTTCTAACATTGTTTTAATTGTTGTAACCCACCTTGGGACCTTAGGATGAAGGGCAGGTGATAAACAATCACAACCGCAATGTAAGTCAGCGCTATTCTAATATTGCAGATATACTGGGGCAGGGATGAGAGCGGTTCTCCAAAGGTTACCTAGGGAGTTCATTGTTACTGTACTAGGGAATTCCTCCTTTGAAGCTCAGTATCATAGCTATAATACTAAACCAGGTGAAAAATGATTTTGAACTGTTACACCTAAAACACATGGGCAGAACAGCCATTCCTAACTACAGGCTTCACGGAAAGTGGACACCTTTCAGCCACAACCTCATTTTACTCTGAAGTATGACCACTGATCACAAAGTGACTTAGACCCCAATTTAAGTGTATATAGAAAGGAAAGTTTCACATGTGTTCTGCAAAGACGACCCTGCATTAAGACACAGGTCACCTTGAAAAATCACACAATCATCCTCTCTGTCTCATTCCGTTAATAGCTCAGCCAATAGAACATAAGACTCTTAATCCTGGGTTTGAGCCCCATGTTGGGCAAGATTCCTGCACTGCAAGGGGTTGGACTAGATGACCCTTGTGGACCCTCCCAACTCTACAATTCTATTATTCTAAATGGAGGTCCTAAGCCAATTTACTGGATTTCTCAGTCAGTCCAATCGAGAATGCCTTACTGTTAGGATTCATTTCTTGTCTTAAAAGCATCCAAGCACTTTCAGCCTACAAAAATCAGCCACCAGGCAGCCTTAGTAGAAACCCCCTCTTAGGGGGCCAGATTTAGCACGGCTACAACGTATCTATGAATAGGACCCCCCCCCCCCAGTCTAAAAGCAATCACTGGGGAGGGGAATTTCAGGCGAGGGGTCTTGGCCCCGCACAGCTGAGGAGCCCGTCGCCAGCAAGGGCCCAGAACGGCTCACCCTTGGATGCCGGGGCTGTAGCGCTGCCTGCTTTTCCACGGGGTGCCCGGAGCGGGGCCGAGCGCGGGCTGGGCTTGGGGACAAGGCCCGCCGCCGCCGCCGCCTCCTCCGGAGAGCAGGTAGTTCATCCCATACGTGCTGGCCTTGTTCTCCCGTTTCCTTCGGCTCGGATGGTACTGGTGCTGGTGGAGGTGGCGGGCGGGCAGGGGCGGGGGCGAGGCGTCCGCCGGCCTCGGGCTCTGCGCCGCCGCTTCCCCGCTCCGCTTCGCCGGTTTCCCCCCGGGCGAGGCCTGGCGAGACCCCGAGGGCGGCGGCGGCGAGGGGAACGAAGGCGGCCCGCCGGGGCTGTCAGCGCCGGACTCCGCGGAGGAGCAGGAGGAGGGCGGAGGCCCCGGAGGAGGCTTGTGCAGCAGCGGCGGCGGCGGCGGCGGCCTCTCGGTCAGGAGCGGCGGCGGCGGCGGCGGCTTGGCGGCGGGCGTCGTCGTCAAGCGGCACAGGGAGTGGCGGGCCTGGGCTGCCTGAGGGAAGGGCGAGGGCGGCGGCGAGGAGGGCGTACGCGGCGAGGAGGAGGAGCCGGAGCCGCCTCCGCCGCGGCCCTGCGAGGTTTCCCAGATCTGCATCCAGAGCGCATTGGCGGGGCCTTTCTGCTCGGGCTGGATCCAGGCCACGCGGGGATCCATCCATCCATCCGCCCCGGCGCCTCCCTCCCCCCGCCCGTTCGCTCGCTCGCTCCCTCGCCGGCTCCGGCGGCCTGTCAGGCGCGCGCGCGCAAGGCCCCGACTTGTGAGGCGGCGCGAGGGGGCGGGGAGGGGCGGGGCCAACCGCCTCAGGCCCCCGAGGCCGCGCGCCTGCGCCCTGCGCCGCCCCGCCCCGAGCGCCTAGAGCTAGGAGAGGCGAGAGTGCTCGCTGGCTCCTGCGCGGGTCGCTTCGGCTTCAGGCAGCCAAGGCAGCAGCTGGGCTCGGCACGCGGAAGAGGCCCGCCCAAAGGCGGAAGGCAGCCGCGTCAGGAGCCTCAAAGCTGCGGGAGCCCGTGTGCTGAGAAGCCGGCCTTCTCGGGGACCCCGGGAGCGTGGGCTGCCAGCATCTCGGGGCGCACAGAGGATGCATGCGCATTCAACTGCCGAATAGCATCCGGCGAGATTCAGTGGTCCACAGACTTGGAGGAAGCCACCTGATAAAGGAAGGCATTTTTTTCCACCTGCTGGCTCTCTAACTCCTTCCCCGCTTGCCATAAAGTGGTCGTTTATGCATAGAAAAAAAGAGAGGACAAACGCATCAAAACAGAGGATGAAAGATGACAGGAATTTGCATAAGAAATGCCCCTGCAAAATTATACATATAGATGGAGATTTAGAAAAAAAATACTGTTACTTAAATACAAATACGGTACATCTGAATAATAATAATTATACCCCACCCATCCCCAGCCACTCTTGAACCATGGCAAGGAAGACTTTAAGAGCTATGTGCCTGCTTAATCTATGTCAAGGTGCTAACTATTGATGGGCAACTTCAAGACCCCTCCTGCTGTCCCTTCTTGTGGAAGGGGGCATTGGGTGTTGCTCACCAGAGGCATTTCATCTGCCAAGCTCGGCACGCTCCCTCAGTTGTTCATCCGTTGGGAAACGCATTTGGCTGGGAGCTTGCCCTGAGAAGAAAAGGATTAAAACTACAATTTTTGCCAAAAATGATAGATGCCTACCAATAGCTCTTGATGAACCTGTCGTGTTCTATTGTACAGCAAGTGGCCATCAGAACACCTTGTGGCAGTAAACTCCATAAGGTTATTAAATGTGTAAAATATTCACTTCCAACCATATGTCCTGTACCTGCTGCTAATCACCTTCAACAAAGGCCAAACTTTGTTCTTAACCGCCACTTTTAAAAAGGAAAAGAAAGCAATAGCAACCACAGGGGGCACTAAGGATTTTTAGGATTATGTGTAGCAGGTAGGAATGGGGGAGTTAGCCCTTTCCTTCCTTGACACCATCCTGACAAACATAACTCCTCTGAAGCCGCTGTGTGCATTGGGAGGTAAGCTCCCATTGGCACCCAAGAAAATCAACCATTTTGGAGGAATGTGCCTTTTGTTGTTGTTAGAACCACAGCAGGGGAGGAAAGGATTATATTGCTCCTCTTTGCCAGGTTTGATCCTTAGTCCTACCCAACCAGTGGCTGCTGTTTGCATGATTTTTCTAAAAAACAGTGACAGCTCTGCTGGTTTGTTGCAGCAGAAACAGAGACTCGTGTGACTGATTTACTATAGTATGCTTTACAGGACAATCCTAGGCACAGGGAGGTGGTACAGAGCAAGCTGGTGCAAATGAGGTGTGCATAAACCTATCCTGAGCCCATTCAAAAGTCCCAGGGAGGGGGGACATGCTGGCCAGTGTTGTTATCAGGGGTGGCTCAGAGTTTTCCTGCCCCCCAGAGGGATCTGCATGTTGGGACCTGGCAGCAAGCAATGTTCTGGGAGTGTGGAGGCCTGGGGCACCCATGTGGGGGTGCAAGGGATATTTGTGCCAACCACCAGCCCTCCACATTAGGAAGAGGGTGTAGCTGAGGCTCCCCTCTCCTTCCAGAGTGACCAATTTCTGGGAATCAGGCTCTCCCCAATGACTTCCATGATGCAATTTGAGTTAGAGAACCCTTTATGCTGATTCACCTCCCACTGAGTTCCTGGCTGAGCTGAATAGGCTTAGGGTGCAGCATATATCCCTGACCCATACCTGCCACACTCTATTTTCAGGGTTTTCACTGGCTTGCAATCTACTGGGCTTGGCTGCCCCAGTTGGGTCCCTACTGTGCTGGGATGGAGGAAAGGGCATGGGCACCTTTTTGGCTGAGCTCGGTTGGGGGACTCAGCCCAGCTGCACCAGGAGCCTTCCAGTTCAGCTGGAGATCCACTGCATCCTAACATGCTCAGCCTGGCAAATCTTGCTATAGGACTGTCCCCTCCGTATTTAAGGTGCAACAAGATGGTTGTGCTGTTGTTTGTAAAGTATGTGCTAAATACAAATCTGTGCTTGGTCCTGAATGCCTCAATTTCCACTGTGATGAGAGAGAGGAGTTTTTTGTCCGTGGTGGCCAACTGTCGCAGAGAGTAGAGTGGGCTGGGATGCATCAGTGACCCAAGTGACCAGGGGTCAGATGAGCACCTCTGGCCCACGACACCATCTAGTGGTCAGAAAGCTACTTTTGGGGGCTTAATACGGTCCGCCGGTCAGTTTAATCCGGCTCCTGTGGCAGTTTATTTCCTGGGGTAAAATCATAAAAAGCTCAACAACTTTGGTTGGCCCTCATGGCCCTTCACTTCATCAAATCTGGCCCTTTTTGAAAAAAGTTTGGACACCACTAGCTTTCCCTAAACTATGAAAACCCCAACTTCTTTTAGCCATCCCACCCAGGGAAGGTGCTCCAGTCTCAGGTTAATTTCCGGTGTCGCTCAGCTGAAATTGGTTACTTGCTAAACTGAGAAAAGGCTCCTGATTCTCAACTCTCCGGCTTGTCACATATTTGCCTCTCATAAGTTTCTATATGTTCCAGAGATTCTTGAAACAGATCTGCCTCTCTCATAACTTGATTCTGGTACAATATTAATTCACTGTCTATTTTATTAGGATGAATCTGGAAAATAACAGAATAGTTAACATTTAATCTGCTCTGGAAGATTAACTTCACAAAAGTTCTTTTTGGGTTAATAAAGGGACACTGGATAGTTGAATTAGAACTTGGATAATAAAATGACTGTTATTTAAAAGAGTTCTTGCCTTGAAAAACGACAAAGCAGTAAGTTGATCTCAATTATCCTCTCTACTATTGACATTCACAGCGATTTCTTGGGAGATTTTTTTACTCTGGTATCAAAGTACATCTGTACTGTACTATTCATACTGTGTGCACACATGCTTAAAACAAGGCTTTCCAATTTTAAAAACACTGATGCAGTAAGAGGGAAAACAAGTCCCCTGCTGCCACGCATTATAAAGGGGGACACACTGTATTTTGAACCCAGGTATATAAACCCCCCCAAACAAAGTATTTTGATAGTGTTATCCCTCACTGAAGTACCAAAAATGCCACAATGTTCCAGGTTCATATTATACCAGAGGTAGAAAAAAAATGCTTTTATTCGATTTATGAAGTAAATAATTCCATCCAACAGCATAAATTATAAGAGCTTTGCACTGAATTTGCGTGCTACCTGACAACACATTTCTCAATTCTTCATGATACTGTGGCTTAATGGTTTCTATTTAAATTTAGCTTTTTCACAGAACAGACTTATTTCAAATTGACAACAAAATTATTAGAGACCTATAGAGATCAAATTTGATCCACCCACCAAGAATGACAGCTTTACAGACAACTCACAATGCTTTTTCTGGTATTTCACAAAGGACAAAGTAAAAAGACATAACTGTGGCTATAAGGAATTTGATATTGTCTGTACAGTACAATAAATAGAAACTGGGATAGCTCAGTAGTAAAGGATGAGGCTTTTAATCTCAGGTTTGTGGTTCGAGCCCCACATTGGGCCAAAGATTTCTGCATTGCAAGGTTGGATCAGATGCCCCTTGCAGCTCCTTCCAACTCTACAATTCTATGATTCTATGAAATATCCCACAAACTTAATATGGCACTAACTTAAGACCTTTATGACACCATGTTAAAACCTTCCTATTTTCCCAGGCATTTCACTGCTTGTGACAAGCTATACTGACCCCTATACTGTTGATGTTTCACTGTTGCAGATGCAGTTATTGCAGTTGTTTATTAGTGATGACTGGCATGTTTTTACTGGTGTTTTTATTTTGTTTGTAAGTCGTGTGCAGACTATTTTTGTATTAGGCAACTTATAAATCATAGAATTGTAGAATAGCACTTCAACAAAAAATTGTGGAGAAGATACTTTGGCTAAATAATTCCAAAGTGCTCTGTTGTCTGTGAACTGAGACATCCTGGCACCTAGAAAACTGAAGTATTTCCCAACCCTGGTAAGAGCTTATTCCTCATGAAGAATCTCCCATAATACAGTGGCGATCTAACTCTTCTTGATACTGCTAGACACAGGCCCAGAGTTCAAAGGTTATGCTCCCATGCCAAGTTTGTATATGACTAAGCCATCGGATATGACTAAACTGCGGGAGGCAGTGGAAGACAGAAGTGCCTGGCGTGCTCTGGTCCATGGGGTGACAAAGAGTCGGACACGACTAAACAACAACAAGCCATCGGATTAGCCAAGGGAGGTGATCATGTGATATTAGGTGTCAGGGTTGCTTCAAGATCCTAGCTCACAGAGGATCACGCTAGCCAACGGTCATTAAGTAAAAGTCTTTATTGAGTTACAGTTTTCATTCTCAAGCTGCTGCGTGCAACCCTACGTCTAGTAGCTAGATCGGCGAAGCTCCGTCTGAATCTCCGCCCCTCGTACACCAACTTAATATCCTAGCCCTGCTCCACCTTTTCCGCCTGACTGTTCTTCTCTGGGTCCCTCTGCCCCCCTGGGTCTCTTCCTTCCGGGATTCTTCGGACGCTGACCCCCCGGACTCTCCTGTCTCCTTGCGCCGGGCTTTAGGACCCGGCTCTCTTTCCGGGCTGCCTACTGCGCCTCCTTCCTGTGCATTTGAACTTGGCGCGCGCGCCCAACCTTCCACCTTCCGTCTAACCGTTTCTTCGCTCCCAGATGGAGGTGTGGCCACCCCTGACTCGTGCCCTCCCTCCTGCTGTGAGCTGCCAGCGCTTGCCCCCTGGCTCCTTTCCTCTTCCCTGCTCTCTGGCGGTGACGCTGGACCCGATCTCCAACTGCTCTCCTCTGATTCCCCTCTGGCTCTATCTCCCTGGGGTGCCCCCCTAAACTCCCCCCTTGCTTTGGCCACTGGTGCTCCTTTCTGTGAATCCTCCGACTCACTGGAGAGACTCGGAGATCTCGGGTCGTCGTCATCGCTCATCCTTTCTTCTGCCTCCTCCCCTTCGCTCTCTGTTTCCTCCCTTGCCCTTGCCTCTGCTCCTGAACCCCTGACATCCATCCCCCCCTCGAAGCCCCCCACTCCCCCTTCCCCTCCTTCCGGTGCTGGAGCTGGGTGCTGCTGCGTCAAGGAGACGAATGTCGGGTACCGTTCGGTTCCCGTAGCGGGCCTCCCTCCGAAGTCTTCCGGTTCTTCCTCCCTTCTCTCGTCGACGACGGTCACCTCTGCTTCCATCTCTGTGCCGCCGTGCTCGAAACCTGGATCGTCCCCGAAAATGTCCATGTCCGTCTCTCCCTCGCTTCCTCCAGGCGGCGTTGCTCGGCCTGGACCTTCTTGCCACTTCCTGCGCCACTGTTCCTCTGGTTTGTCGTCCCACCAATACGAGGGTTCTGAGGCAGATCCCGAGGGCGACCCCTCCGGGGAACGGACGTCTCGTATCGGGTCCTCGTCAGAGTCGAACCCCCGGAACGTGCTGCCCGAAAGCGTGGGTGTGAAAAGCCAGTCGTCGAAAAAGTCTGCTGGCATCGGTCTATGTGGGAAGAGGGCATGAAACTCGTCTTTGAGCAGAGGTTCGTCCAAGGCGTAGTCCGGCACCCAACTGTTCGCACTGGCCGGGGTGCCCTCCCTGGCGAGAAAGTATTCTACCCCTTCTTCCCCCCATCTGGAATCCAAAATCTCTGTGACTTCGTTGATGCGCTCCTTCCGTGCCACTCTTGCGTGCCCTGTTCTGTCTCTGGCCGGACTCTGCGCCGTTCCGGGTTCCTGAAACCTGTGCGGTGCCTTGTAGGGAGTGAGCACCGATCTGTGGAATACCGGATGCATTCTGGAACCCTCCGGAAGCGCCAGCCTGAAGGCCACCGGGTTGACCTGCTCTTCGACTTGATAGGGCCCCAGTTGCTTATGCCCTAGTTTCTTCTTGGCCAACGACCTGGCCGGCACTGCGTGGGCTGCTAACCAGACCCAGTCCCCCACGTGTAGCTCTTCGCCAACCCTTCTGCGTTTGTCCGCTTGTACCTTGTATGCGTGCTTGGCCAGCTCCAGGTGGCGCCTCAGCTGATCGTGGACTTCCTGCAGTTCCGACGCGAACGCATCTGCCGTCTGCGGCTCCCCTTCCCCCAGCCTTTCCAGTCCCGGGAAGGTTCTGGGGTGCCTCCCGTTGTTGGCGAAGAACGGTGTGACCCCCGTGGACACGTGCTTCGTGTTGTTGTAAGCGAACTCGGCGAGCGGCAGGTAATCCACCCACGTCGCAGGCTGTTGATTTGCATAGCACCTCAAGTACTGCTGCATGATGGCATTGACCCGTTCTGCTTGCCCGTTGGTTTGCGGGTGTCTCGCCGACGCCAGGTTGATCTTGACGTTCAGGAAGCCCATCAGCCGCTGCCAGAAATTTGAGATGAACTGCCGCCCCCGGTCGGACAGAATAGACCGTGGCAGACCGTGAACCTTGAACACGTGGTCTATGAACAGTTTGGCGGTTTGTTCCGCCGTGGCCACCTTCGCACACGGAATGAAATGTGCCATCTTGGAGAACAAGTCCACCACCACCAGCACTGCCGTCTTGCCCCTCGAGCTGGGCAGATCCGTGACAAAGTCCAGGGCCACCCTCTCCCAAGGTTCGGCCGGAGTTTGCAGCGGTTCCAACAGTCCGGCCGGCGGTCTAAGCACTGGCTTCGCCCTCTGGCAGGTGTCACACCTCGCCACGTAGTCCGCGACCTCCCTTCTCATTCCAGGCCACCAGAAATCCCTGGCTACTAGTTCCACCGTCTTCTCCTTGCCGAAGTGCCCTGCAGTGGGCGCGTCGTGCAGTTGCTGCAGCACCTTGGCGCGAAGTTCGTCTCCCGGCACGTAGATGGCCCCTTTACGGATGAGCAATCCATCTCTTAGCTGGAAACCGTCGGCCGCTGCTTTGCCCCTTTGCACCTCTGAGATCTTTGCTTGCGCGAAGGAGTCCCCTTGCAACGCTCGTCGCACCGCCTCCAGATCCACGGTTGCCGCGGCGCACGCCCACACTGTTGGTGCGAAGATGTGCATGGCGGCCGCTGGCGTTGCTTCCTCCAGATACTGTGGCTTGCGGGAGAGAGCGTCCGCCATGATGTTGGTGTCCCCCGGGACATACTCTATTCGGAAGTCGAAGTTCGCAAAGAACTCAGCCCAACGTATCTGCCTCTGGTTCAGGAACTGTGCCGTGCGCCAGTGCTCTAGGTTCTTGTGGTCCGTGCAAACCTGCACCGTGTGCTTGGCGCCGATCAGAAAGTGCCTCCACGCCTTGAACGCTGCATGAATGGCCAGCAACTCCCTGTCCCATATGGTGTAGTTCTGCTCGGACTTGCTGAGCTTCCTGGAGTAAAACGCTCCCGGTCGCCACACCCCCTGCGGGTCTTTCTGCAGCAGGACCGCCCCCACGGCTCTGTCCGAGGCGTCAGTCTCCACCCTCATCGGCTTGCTGGGGTTGACATGAAGCAGCTGCTCTTCCGACGCGAAGAGACGCTTGAGTGCCTGAAAGGACTGTTCCGCCTGCTCTGTCCAAATGAACTTCTTTTTCTTGGAGCTAAGCGTGTCAGTGATGGCCGCTGTCTGCATAGCGAAGCCCTTGATAAACTTGCGATAGAAGTTCGCAAAGCCGACAAACCGTTGGACCTCCTTCCGGTTGCGCGGGCTCTTCCAATCCAACACCGCTCGAACCTTGGCGCTGTCCATGGCGAGCCCCTTGTCAGACAGCTTGTAGCCCAGAAAATCCACCTCCGTCACGTCAAATTGGCACTTCTCCAGCTTGGCGTAGAGCCTATGGTGCTTCAGCCTGTTCAGTACTTCCTTGACGTGTTTGTCATGCTCCTGTTGCGACTCCGAAAAGATCAGGATGTCATCTAAGAAACAGACGCACGTCTTGTAGAGGAGTCCCGCCAACACGTGATGCATGAATGCTTGAAAAACGTGGGAGCCATTTTGCAATCCAAAAGGCATAACTCTATATTCGTAGGTCCCCAGTGGCGTGAACATGGCTGTTTTCCACTCGTCTCCCTCCCGCATGCGAATGAGGTTGTACGCACCTCGCAGATCCAATTTGGTGAACACTCTGCCCTTCCGCACCTTTGCGAGGAGGTCGTCAATTCGGGGCATGGGGAAGTCCGACGGCTTAGTCACACTGTTCAAGATCCTGTAATCCACTACGAGCCTCTTTTGGGGCGTATCCCGCTTCTTAACGAAGAACACCGGGCTGCCTCCCACCGCCTTGGACTCTCGGATGAAACCGCGCTCCAAATTATGATCTATGAACTCCTTGAGTTCTTGCAGCTCGTCCTCTGACATGGAATACAGTCTCCCCTTAGGCAGCGCCGCCCCTGGCAGTAGGTCAATCTTGCAGTCATATGGCCTGTGAGGGGGTAGCCTGTCTGCCTCCTTCTCGCAGAAAACTTCCAAAAATTCTGCGTACTTGTGGGGAATCGCTTGCAGCGTGCCTAGCAGTAGCTGTGACTCCTCTTCCTCTCCTTCCTGCCTGGGCACGATGCAGTGTTCAGCACAAAAGGAAGAGCCGAAGGTCAGCTGCCTCTGGTACCAAGCCAGCGTTGGTGTGCTGGTCCCAGGGGGGATAAGGTACTATTACCGTAGGCCAAGATCAACAGGGAGCCGGGCGGGGTAGCAGGAACGATGGTAGGGCAGAAGCAGGAAGCCAGGCGAGGAACAGGAACACTGGTAGGGCAGAAGCAGGAGTCCAGGCGAGGAACAGGAACACTGGTAAGGCAGAAGCAGGAATCCAGGCGAGGAACAGGAACACCGGAGAGTCAGAAACAGGAAGCCGGGCGAGGAACAGGCACACTGGGAGTGCCGAACAAGGACTGGGTAAAGCAGATACTTCACAACGACGTTGCTCCCGCAACCTGGGACCGGGCTGCCTGACCTTTATCTTCTTCTAAGGCCGGGGGCGGTCCCGGCCCCCAGAAGCCCCGCCTCTCTTGGCCTTAAGGCGAGCACTCCTCCTGGGAGACACCAGTTCCCTTCGCCTCTCTGCCCTAAGCCTCTGCAGATCAGGAGAGGCCGAAGGGTTACTGGGCCCCGGGGGAGGCTCACCTGTAGCCACTGAGTCTTCCAGCACCTCTGGGGCCTGAATGATTTCACCTGGTGCCTGCTCTTGAGTTTCCTCAGCATCTAGGCCTTGCCCCAGTTCAGCCGGCCCTGGAGGCGGGGACTCCTGTGCCGGCTGGGATTCCTCCGGATCGCTCTCAGACTCGGAATCCCAGGCCATCACACCATCCCCCCTCCCAGCCCCCCCCCTCACTTGAGGGTCCGGACCCGGCTTGCTGGGGTACGCTGCATGAAACTCCCGGATGCAGGCAGGTGCGTGGACGTTGACCGCTGGTTCCCAGGAACGGTCCTCTGGCCCATACCCCTTCCAGTCAATGAGATACTGCAGCCTTCCCCTGCGGTATCGGGAGTCCAGAATGCGTTCCACCTCGTACTCAGGCTCTCCCTGCACCAAAACTGGCTGCGGTCGGGGACGGTCCGGGTGGAACTCGTCGGGTGGGGCCACCGGACACAGAAGGGACCTGTGGAGTACCGGGTGAACCTTCAGGTTTGCTGGCAACCGGAGACGGAATGCCACAGGCGAGACCTGGTCCACGATAGGGAACGGGCCGGTGAACCGGGCGTCCAGCTTCCGCGAAGGTCGAGAAGGGTGGAGGTGGCGAGCGGACAGCCATACCAAGTCACCGACGTGAAGTTCCGGCCCCACCTGGCGGTGGCGGTCGGCCTGGACCTTGTACGCCTCCTTGGCCTGGCGCAGCTGCTCCATCAACAGCTGTTGCTGGGACTGGAGCTCCTGAAGCCACTCTGTCACCGCAGGGACCGCAGATGCCGGCAGCACATCCGGAAACAACCGTGGATGAAGGCCATAACTGGCTTGGAACGGGGTCTGCTGGGTGGACGCATTCACCGCGTTGTTATAAGCGAACTCCGCCAATGCTAGGTGGTCGACCCAGTCGTCCTGCTGGTAGCTGCAGTAACACCGGAGGTACTGTTCCAGCACCGCGTTCGCCCGTTCCGTCTGGCCATCAGTCTGTGGGTGGTAAGCAGATGAGAGACAGACCTCTGTTCCGAGGGCCTGGTGCAAAGCATGCCAAAACCGGGACGTGAACTGAACGCCGCGGTCGGACACTACACGCTCAGGTAGGCCATGCAGGCGGAAGACATGCTGAAGGTACAGCTGCGCGGTTTCCTTAGCTGAGGGTATGGATGGGCAGGGGGCACAGTGCACCATCTTCGTGAAGTGGTCGGAGAAAACTAGAAGGCAGGTGCAGCCACGAGACGGGGGTAACTCCACTACAAAGTCTAGAGAAACTGTGTGCCAAGGACGTGGTGGAACCGGCAACGGCTGAAGAAGGCCGGGGGGTCGCCCGGTAGGCCCCTTGGCCCGCCTGCAGACGTCACAACCAGCGACGTAGCGAGCCACGTCAGCCTTCAAACGGGGCCACCAAAACTCACGGCTTACCAGATGGGTGGTCCGATACCGCCCAAAGTGCCCCGCCGCTGGAGCGTCATGGGTCATCCGGAGAACCTCAGCCCGCAGCGGCCCTGGTGGGATGTACAGGCGCCCGTGGTGCAGCAGAAGACCCTGATGCGAGACCAGCCCTGGATACTGAGGGCATGATCCTTCGGCCAGTTCCCGGAGTCGTTCCTGGGCCCAAGCGTCGACCCGCTGCTGTTCCTGCACCCGAGCCTGCAGTGGCTCAACCTCCTGGGTGGCCAGGAATGCAGCTGGTGGTAGGATCGTGGTGGGTGCTGCTTGCTGAACCGTGTCTGCGTTGTCTTCAGGTTTCCGGGACAGGGCATCTGCCTTCTGGTTTTGGGAGCTAGGGATGTAGCGGATCCGGAACTGGAACCGGGAAAAGAACAACGCCCACCGGATCTGCCTTTGGTTCAGCTTGCGGGTGGTCTGGAGGTATTCCAGGTTCCGGTGGTCGGTTCTCACCTCCACCGGGTGTCTTGCTCCTTCAAGATGGTGGCGCCAAACCTCAAAGGCCACCTTGATGGCCAGTAGTTCCCGCTCCCACACGGTATAGTTACGCTCCGCTGGAAGGAGCTGGCGGGAATAGAAGGCGCAGGGTAAGAGTGGCGCTTCCGGTTCGTGCTGCTGAGACAAGACGGCACCGAGAGCCGTACTGGAGGCGTCAGTCTCTACCACAAAGGGTCGAGAAGGATCCGGATGTTGCAAGATTGGCGCTCTCTGGAAACAGGCCTTCAACCCTTGAAATGCCTCCTCCGCCTCCTTGTCCCAGGAAAACGGCGTCTTGGGGCGCAGAAGCCGGGTCAACGGGGTGGTGCGGTGAGCATAATCCGCAATGAAGGTCCGGTAATAGTTGGCGAACCCCAGGAAACGCTGTAGGTCCTTGCGGTTCCGAGGTGCCGCCCATTCTCGAACCGCTGCCACCTTCCCAGGATCCATCTGCACCCCACCTGGTGAGAGTCGATGACCCAGGAAGTCCACTGACTGCTGATGGAACTCGCACTTGCTGAGCTTTGCATACAGACGATGCTCGCGCAAGCGCTGCAGCACGGTCCGGACATGGCCCTCGTGGCACGCCGGGTCACGGGAGTAAACCAGAATGTCATCCAAGTACACCACCACGTACTTGTCTAGCAAGTCCTGGAACACGTGGTTGATGTACCGTTGGAACACAGCAGGCGCGTTGCACAAACCAAAGGGCATAACCAGGTATTCGAACTGTCCGTACCGGGTCCCGAATGCGGTCTTCCACTCATCCCCGGCGCGGATCCGAATCAAATTGTAGGCTCCCCGGAGGTCTAGCTTGGTGAACACCTGCGCCCCTTGCACCCGCTCCAGTAACTCCGAAATAAGGGGCAAGGGGTACCGGTCCGGGATGGTAATTTTGTTCAGGGCCCGGTAATCATGGCAAAGGCGGAGCTCCCCACATTTCTTTTTAACAAAGAGCACTGGCGCAGCAGTGGGCGAGGTAGAAGGTCTAATGAACCCACGCTCCAGGTTCTTGCGCAAGAAGTCCTGCAAAGCCTCGCGCTCTGGCTCTGTTAACGAGTATAAGCGACTCACCGGTAGAGGCGCTCCGGGCTGGAGGTCTATGCCGCAGTCAAAGGACCGATGCGGCGGCAGCTGGTCTGCCCCCCGTTCCTCGAACACGTCGTGATAGTCCCGGTACTCAGCGGGGAGCGTTGCAGCAGCCTCCTCAGTGGGCGCAGCTGCTAGCATCTCAGTCTCAGCAGGAGAACTGGGGTCTGGGAAGTGTACAGTCCGTTTGACCCAGTCAATCTGCACATTGTGAGCCTCTAGCCAGTCCATCCCAAGCACCAGGGGGAACCGGGGCATGGAGGCAATATCCAGAGTTCGCATCTCACGGTGCTGCTGGAGGCACAGGACCAGGGGCTGGGTCTCTTGAGTGACGGCGCCCGAACGCAGTGGCCGTCCGTCGATTGCCTCCACCTGTACCGGTTCTGGCTTGTTCCGAAGTGGCACCCGATGCTGGGCAGCAAAAGCAGCGTCCATATAAGAGCGGGTTGCCCCTGAATCCACCAGAGCATGGGTAAGAATCCATGGCCCTCCTGGAGGGTATAGATGTACCGGAACCATAAGGTGTTGTAATTCAATTGGTGCGGCCCCATTCTGTGCTGTTTGGGACCCCAGGTAGCCAGGGCCATCAGCTACTGGGGTTGGCGGTTTCTCAGGACAGGACCGTGCATAGTGTCCGCTTTCGCCACAATAGAGACATAGATTCCCCTCCCGACGCCGCGACTTCTCTGCGGGGGAGAGGCGTGGCCGCACTGCCCCAAGCTGCATGGGTTCCTCCAATGACTCAGCTGGGCCTGTGGGGCTGCTGGTAGACACTGGGGCCGAGAACTGGAGGTGCCGGCGGCCCCGAGCCTGACGCCGGTCCTCTAGCCGATCGTCTATCTGTAGACTCCGCTGAATAAGGGCGTCTAGCGTGGTGGGGCGTTCCATTGTGGCCAGCTGGTCCAGTATCTCATCTGAAAGCCCCTCGAGATACTGGTCCCGAAGAGCAGAGTCGTTCCAGGTCAAGTCCTGTGCCAGCAGCCGGAATTCTGTGGTGTATGCGGCCACCGTGGACTTGCCCTGTCTCAACCGCCGAATCGCCCGGTTGGCTTGACTCCCCTTCTGAGGGTTGCCGAACGCGGCCTCCAACAGATTGCAAAACCCCCCGTAGTCTGCCAGCAAGGGGGAGTCTTGCCTGAGCAGCGGCAACGCCCACTTGGCCGCCTGGTCCTTTAACAAACTAATCAAAAAATGCACCTTGGTGCGGTCGTCAGGGAAGTTCCGGGCGCGCCCCTGAATATACAGCTTGGCCTGGGCAAGGAACATGGGAAAGCTGGCCGGAGCCCCATCAAATTTCTCAGGCAAGGCCACTGGGTACTTGCCAGAAGCCGGGGCGTCGGCCCCAGGAGCCGGTAGGGCGTCCAAACGCTGCTGTAGTGCCGTAACCACGTTACTGAGCTGCTGCACGGTGTGCCTCAAGGCCTGGTTCTCCTGGGCTATTGCCAACAATGTAGCCGCTTGGTCAGCCATGGCCTCTGACTCTTCCCGAACGCACCCCAACAAAGAGGGAGTGCGGGTGTGGCGGGAGCAAACTGTGCTGGTCCCAGGGGGGATAAGGTACTATTACCGTAGGCCAAGATCAACAGGGAGCCGGGCGGGGTAGCAGGAACGATGGTAGGGCAGAAGCAGGAAGCCAGGCGAGGAACAGGAACACTGGTAGGGCAGAAGCAGGAGTCCAGGCGAGGAACAGGAACACTGGTAAGGCAGAAGCAGGAATCCAGGCGAGGAACAGGAACACCGGAGAGTCAGAAACAGGAAGCCGGGCGAGGAACAGGCACACTGGGAGTGCCGAACAAGGACTGGGTAAAGCAGATACTTCACAACGACGTTGCTCCCGCAACCTGGGACCGGGCTGCCTGACCTTTATCTTCTTCTAAGGCCGGGGGCGGTCCCGGCCCCCAGAAGCCCCGCCTCTCTTGGCCTTAAGGCGAGCACTCCTCCTGGGAGACACCAGTTCCCTTCGCCTCTCTGCCCTAAGCCTCTGCAGATCAGGAGAGGCCGAAGGGTTACTGGGCCCCGGGGGAGGCTCACCTGTAGCCACTGAGTCTTCCAGCACCTCTGGGGCCTGAATGATTTCACCTGGTGCCTGCTCTTGAGTTTCCTCAGCATCTAGGCCTTGCCCCAGTTCAGCCGGCCCTGGAGGCGGGGACTCCTGTGCCGGCTGGGATTCCTCCGGATCGCTCTCAGACTCGGAATCCCAGGCCATCACAGTTGGGCTGTGTTTGTCCAGCCAACTCATGCCCAACACAATGGGCGTGTCCGACAATTGAGTGACGTTAAAGCTGATGACTTCTTGGTGATTCCCAAGTCGCATCACCATCGGTGGCGTCTGCTGCACCACTTGCCCTCCTAGCAGCTCCCTGCCATCCACCGTGACCACCTGCAGGGGCAGTGTGGCCGGCAGCAACTGTATAGCATGCTGGTTGACGAAGTCCTGCCCCATAAAGTCCGCATTGCTGCCTGAGTCAATGGTGATTGGCACGTCCATGGTGATGCCATTGGGCAGCTGGAGCGACGCGGTGAGCCTCACCACTGGTTTGGGCGGGAGGGGGTTCACGGGCTGTAAAATCTCTGGGGACTGCATCATTAATACGTCTGGCTGGGCCCCAGTGCCTCTTCCTCCAGCCAGACAGCGTCGTTTCCCTGCTGTGGTTCTCCTTGCTGCGTTGCTGCAGTCGCCATTGCTGAGGCTGCAGTGAGCTTGTGGAGCCTCTGGGGACACTCTTTCGCCATATGCCCTGGCTCCTCACAGACGTAACACTTCCTGTTCCCTCTAGGAGGCTTCGCTTTCACTGCTGCTGGTGCTAGGGCTCTGGTTGCTGACTGAGCCCTGGCACCTCCAACCTCCATCGGTTCAGCTCCTCCCCCTGGCGGAGGCGTGGATTGCGTACGTGCTGCTTCTCTGGGAAAGAAGGAGGAGCCCCTGGCTGGTTCGCGCCCTCCACGCCCTTCGTCCCTGCTCCACGGACGTCCTTCCAGCCGTACCCCCACTGCCAGCGCCCTCTGCACGACCTCCTGGGTGGTCCGGGGTCTCTCCCCCCTCGCGATCTCATCTTTTACAGAGCTGTTTAGTCCCTCCCAGAAAAGGTCTCTTACAGGGGTCGCATCTCTGTCCCATTCTAGGGCACTGGCCAAGGCGAAAAAGCGGGCATGGTACTGCCGTACGCTGGCCCTTCCCTGCTTCAGTCCATGAATCTGTTGCCGAGCAAGATCCACGTCAATGCTTGATAAAAAACACGCATCCATCGCTTTAATAAAGGCATTCGCATTTTGGAGCGCCGGATCGTTATCCCTCCATAAATTGCGCAGCCATGCTCTGGCATCCCCATGCAAATAAGACATGATGAACCCCACTTTCTCTTGCTCATCTCTAAAATCTTTACTCAGCAGTTGCAGTGCACACAGTACGTCTGCTTTAAAATTGGGATACTGTTGCAGGTTCCCATCGAAGTGAGAGACCAGACCGCCTGTGCGTCTCCCCAACCCAATCCCCTCTGGTTTGGGTGTCTGTTGCCCTTGCTTCGTAAGCACTTCCAACCTGACCTGGAGATCCCTGTAGGCGGCAGCTGCGTCCTCCTCTCTCTTCCTGGATGCGAGAGCCTCGGCATTCAGCTGTGACACTGCTTCTCTGAGTTCCGCTATCTGCTGTTCAGCCGTCATGTCGGCTGCCGTTCGTGAGCTCACTAGTAGGCACCTGCTTCTCTCCTCTCCTCGAGGCTGTAGATGCCCACAATACACGAGACGGAGCTTACTGTCAGGGTTGCTTCAAGATCCTAGCTCACAGAGGATCACGCTAGCCAACGGTCATTAAGTAAAAGTCTTTATTGAGTTACAGTTTTCATTCTCAAGCTGCTGCGTGCAACCCTACGTCTAGTAGCTAGATCGGCGAAGCTCCGTCTGAATCTCCGCCCCTCGTACACCAACTTAATATCCTAGCCCTGCTCCACCTTTTCCGCCTGACTGTTCTTCTCTGGGTCCCTCTGCCCCCCTGGGTCTCTTCCTTCCGGGATTCTTCGGACGCTGACCCCCCGGACTCTCCTGTCTCCTTGCGCCGGGCTTTAGGACCCGGCTCTCTTTCCGGGCTGCCTACTGCGCCTCCTTCCTGTGCATTTGAACTTGGCGCGCGCGCCCAACCTTCCACCTTCCGTCTAACCGTTTCTTCGCTCCCAGATGGAGGTGTGGCCACCCCTGACTCGTGCCCTCCCTCCTGCTGTGAGCTGCCAGCGCTTGCCCCCTGGCTCCTTTCCTCTTCCCTGCTCTCTGGCGGTGACGCTGGACCCGATCTCCAACTGCTCTCCTCTGATTCCCCTCTGGCTCTATCTCCCTGGGGTGCCCCCCTAAACTCCCCCCTTGCTTTGGCCACTGGTGCTCCTTTCTGTGAATCCTCCGACTCACTGGAGAGACTCGGAGATCTCGGGTCGTCGTCATCGCTCATCCTTTCTTCTGCCTCCTCCCCTTCGCTCTCTGTTTCCTCCCTTGCCCTTGCCTCTGCTCCTGAACCCCTGACATTAGGTATGCTTCGTTTTCACAAAATAGCCTATAACTTATTTAGAGGTGATGTATGCCATACAGGTAGTGTGGTTGCTGACCTTGAGCCACACATCCTGGAGAGTGAAGTCAAATGGGCCTTAGAAAGCATTGCAAATAACAAGGCCAGTGGAAGTGATGGTATTCCAGCTGAACTATTTAAAATTGTAAAAGATTATGCTGTTAAGGTGCTACACTCAATATGCCAGCAAGTTTGGAAAACTCAGCAGTGGCCAGAGGATTGGAGAAGATCAGTCTACATCCCAATCCCAAAGAAAGGCAGTGCCAAAGAATGCTCCAACTACCACACAACTGCACTAATTTCACACGCTAGCAAGGTTATGCTTAAAATTCTACAAGGAAGGCTCAAGCAGTATGTGGACCGAGAACTCCCAGAAGTGCAAGCTGGATTAAGAAGAGGCAGAGGAACCAGAGACCAAATTGCAAACATGCGCTGGATTATGGAGAAAGCTAGAGAGTTCCAGAAAGACATCTACTTCTGCTTCATTGACTATGCAAAAGCCTTTGACTGTGTCGACCACAGCAAACTATGGCAAGTTCTTAAAGAAATGGGAGTGCCTGATCACCTCATCTGTCTCCTGAGAAATCTCTATGCGGGACAAGAAGCTACAGTTAGAACTGGATATGGAACAACTGATTGGTTCAAAATTGGGAAAGGAGTACGACAAGGCTGTATATTGTCTCCCTGCTTATTTAACTTATATGCAGAATTCATCATGCGAAAGGCTGGGCTGGATGAATCCCAAGCCAGAATTAAGACCGCCGGAAGAAATATCAACAACCTCAGATATGCAGATGACACAACCTTGATGGCAGAAAGTGAGGAGGAATTAAAGAACTTTTTATTGAGGGTGAAAGAGGAGAGCGCAAAATATGGTCTGAAGCTCAACATCAAAAAAACGAAGATCATGGCCACTGGTCCCATCACCTCCTGGCAAATAGAAGGGGAAGAAATGGAGGCAGTAAGAGATTTTACTTTCTTGGGCTCCATGATCACTGCAGATGGTGACAGCAGTCACGAAATTAAGAGACGCCTGCTTCTTGGGAGAAAAGCAATGACAAACCTAGACAGCATCTTAAAAAGTAGAGACATCACCTTGCCAACAAAGGTCTGTATAGTAAAAGCTATGGTTTTCCCAGTAGTGATGTATGGAAGTGAGAGCTGGACCATAAGGAAGGTTGATCGCTGAAGAATTGATGCTTTTGCATTCTGGTGCTGGAGGGGACTCTTGAGAGTCCCATGGACTGCAAGAAGATCAAACGTATCCATTCTTAAGGAAATCAGCCCTGAGTGCTCACTGGAAGGACAGATCGTGAAGCTGAGGCTCCAATACTTTGGCCACCTCATGAGAAGAGAAGACTCACTGGAAAAGAGCCTGATGTTGGGAAAGATGGAGGGCACAAGGAGAAGGGGACGACAGAGGATGACATGTTTGGATGGTGTTCTTGAAGCTACCAGCATGAGTTTGATCAAACTGCGGGAGGCAGTGGAAGACAGAAGTGCCTGGCGTGCTCTGGTCCATGGGGTCACGAAGTGTCGGACACGACTAAACGACTAAACAACAACAACATGCCGTACAGGACAAAACATATTATTTTCCTTAAAATTATTTTGTTTTTGCTACCTGCCTTTCTGCAGAATGACTCAAATTCAATGAGGCGTCACGCTGGCCACGTGACCCGGAAGTGTCCTCGGACAGCGCTGGCTCCCGGCCTCTTAAGTGAGATGAGCGCACAACCCTAGAGTTGGACACGACTGGCCCGTACGGGCAGGGGTATCTTTACCTTTAAGCAGCTGAGAAGATGAAGTAGTTGCATGTCAGATTACAATAAGTTGCATGATATGCAGGAAGTTTTTGACAACTGCTCTGTGAACCAGGAGAGCAGGCCAAGCAGGCCAGGAGACACCAGGAGCATGGCTTCTGCTGCTCCAGCTGGAAGGTCTTCTCTGCTGCAGGGCTATTGACTGCCAAGGGCCCTGTGGGGAAGGACCCCCCCCCCCCCGGTTTATTAATCTGGATATGTTATAATGTGCATTGATGTTGTTCGTGAGTCCCTTTGAGTTTTGTACCCTGAAAAGTCGGCTGTAGGTCAGGGGTGGGAAGTCCCTATGGGCAGATCCAGAACTGGTCCAGGCTCCGCAGTCCACGTGAGCAGGTGGGTGGCCTCAACCGCCTTTCCATCCCCTGACATCACAGAATATCAAGTAACTCAAAGTTCAAGAAGCACCTGCAAAGGAAGAATCAGAAGCATGCTTTCTGGGTGCTCAGAATTCTTCCTTTATCTGAGGCTTGGACTTTCCTGTGCTCAGCGCCATGTATTTTTCGCTCTATAAGACGCACCCGGCCATAAGACGCACCTAGTTTTAGAGGAGAACAAGAAAAAAATATTTTCTCCCTCTCTGCTCAGCGCCCCTTCAGTGAAGCGGCAGGAGAAACGGAGCCCCTTCCATTTCTCCTGCCGCTTTGCTGAAGGGGCGCTGCGCAGAGAGGGAAAGCTGCGCAGCACCTCCCCAGCGAAAGCAACGCGAAGCCTCCTGAGCACAGTGGGAGGAGTGCTCCCGCTGCGCTTAGGAGGTTTGTGCGGCTATCCCTGAAGCCAGGAAAGCAAGAGGGATCGGTGCCCACCGATCCCTCTTGCTCTCCTGGCTTCAACGATAGCTGTGCAGCCTGCATTCGCTCCATAAGACGCACACACATTTCCCCTTACTTTTTAGGAGGGGAAAAGTGTGTCTTATAGAGCGAAAAATGCGGTACATCAGGCCCAGGAAAGACAAAACCCAGGGAGCAAACCTCTGAGGCTTGGAGGGCTAACTAGGCTCACAGGCTGGAGATTTCTACCCCTGCTTAAAAAAAACAAACCTCTAAAGAAATAAATTCTGCACAGACTGAAGATTCATTGGCTATAGGAGCAAATTACTATCAGTAACTGAAGGATTGAAATACACCTCTTTAGTTTTAGAGTTGACAAGGTAATGTAGTGGCTTGTGTATCTGAGTATCACTGGGAAAACCTGGGTTCAAATTCCCACTCCACCATGAAACTCACTGAGTAACCTTAGGCAGTGGCTCTTTCAGCCTAACCTATAAGGTTGATGTCCAAGTGGCCTGTCAAGGGCAGGAGTCCACAGGATCCAGCCTGCCAGAATAAAAGGATTCCCCACCCCTGCAGAAACAGAATGGCATAGTAAACATATGTTTTGTGCTGACCTACAGTAAGTACCCAGAAATCTAGCGTTGTGACTAATACCTGCACTTTAGAATTTTGTAAATTTAATATATTACATATCTATGACCCACCAGATGTTGTGGGACTAGAATTCCCATTATCTCTGACAGTTGGCAGGGAGCTGGGAGTCCCAACAATCTCTAGATGGCCACAGGTATGTTAGACAGTATCTAATGGCCCAATCTATAAACTTAAATATAAAACACTCAAATCAGTTACATAGCAAAGCATCCACTGGAGAATAATTAGGAGGGGGAGAGGAGAAAGAAGATTTCAGAACTATTAGGAAAAAGCTGAAAAGCTGAAAGGTGAACTTTTTGAAAGGATACACACATGACTTTTTACATCGTTATGAAGCCATTACAAAAAAACACATAAACAATTCATCAAGCCCCGCTGAATAAAATGCATCTTACTGGGGTTGCAGCCGTACAGCAGAACCCTATGCCTACTTCTAGAAAATGAACCCCCGTGGTGTTCGTGGGGTTGCGGAGTTGGCCGTAACTCGGGTGGCTTTCGAAGAGGGCTGGACCCATCGAGGGCGGAGAGGGAGGCAGCCGTGCTCGGATCCCCTGGGGGCTCAGCTGGGGGGCTGGAGCAGAAGGGCCGCCCCCAGCTTCGCCCTTGTCGCTGGGGCCCGACGGGGATCTCTGGCGAGGGGCGAAAGGGGAGCGAGCAGGATGAGGCCTCGGCAGGAAGGGCAGCAGGCGAGCTCAGGACAAGAGCGAAAGGCCCCAATGATCGGCGCGGGGGGGAGGCCGAGCGGGGACGGAGAGAGGAAGGCGGCGAGGGGGCTGCCCCCCAGGCGCCCCCCTTGCAGAGGCTGCTCTCCGCGGGCGGGGCGGCCCTCAGCTCCCTCGCCGGCCCGCTCCTCCCGCCCCCAGGCCGACCCCGCCCTTGCGGCCAGCGAGCGGCGGAGGAGCAGCGGCCGAGACTGAGGAGACTGAGGAGGCCGCGGAAGCGGAAAGGCGCGCGCGCGGGGGGGGGGTGTCCGTCCCTCTCTCAGCGCCTCACCCTGCACTCGCCCCCCCCCAAGAGCCCGAGAAGAAGAAGAGGCGCGCGCGTTGGGCCCGCGAGGCGAAGGAAGGGCCGCCCCGGCAGGAGGCGAGGGGCCTCGGGACGGGCGAGGGGGGTCCGCGCTGCCCCCTCCGACCACCTCAGAGCCAGGGAAGCGGAGGCAAGTAAGAGGTGCACCGGAAGCGGCGCCCTGGCCTTCTGGGAGGCGCCCTTCTGCCCCCTTCCTTGTTCCCCTGACAAATGGCTGCCTAATTTCCCCAGCCGGGATGTGGGAGCCCCAGGCTGAAGCTGCAGCTCTGCCTTAGAATTCCTGCTCAGATTTACAGAGCGTCCTGTGCACAAGATGATGCTCTGGGTAGGGCGGACCTGCATTCCTATTCCCTGGCTACTCTACTACTACTACTATATAATAGTAGGAGCAGTATTTGTATAGTACTACTACTACTACTACTACTCGGGACGCGGGTGGCGCGTCTGAGCCTAGCACAGAGCCTAGGACTTGCCAATTGGAAGGTCGGTGGTTCGAATCCCCACAATGACGGGGTGAGCTCCCGTTGCTCGGTCCCAGCTCCTGCCCACCTAGCAGTTCAAAAGCATGTCAAAAGTGCAAGTACTGCTCTGGCAGGAAGGTAAACGGCATTTCCATGCGCTGCTCTGGTTTGCCAGAAGCGGCTTAGTCCTGCTGGCCACATGACCCGGAAGCTGTATGCCGGCCCCCTCGGCCAGTAAAGCGAGATGAGCGCCGCAACCCCAGAGTCGGTCACAACTGGACCTAATGGTCAGGGGTCCCTTTACCACTACTACTACTAAGCACTTGTGACCTGCCAACTTGGCCAGTTTGGGCCAGAGCCAGACGCTTTGCTAAAAGACTTACAGGATATTGGAGACTAGAATTTGTGTCCGTACCAGTGGTCAGCTGTCTTCTTATAATTAAACTTAGAAGAGACTGTCTTACGGTTTGCAGAAGCAACTACCATGCTGGAAGTAGTTAGTGAAATTACTGACTGGGAAACTTGGGTATTCCCTGAAATTATAGGATCATTCAGAACTGTAGGGAGCAGTATTGCTCAGCCTTTGAACGGTGTTTAAATCTTAAACGTTTTGCTCAACAGCATGAGATATGTAAATTGTTTCTTATTTGCTAACCATGCCTGTCAGAGCAGTTTCCTACGAGCTTATGTATGTCATGTTCCCAGCTCCTGCCAACCTAGCAGTTCAAAAGCACACCAGTGCAAGTAGATAAATAGGTACTGCTGCGACAGGAAGGTAAATGGCATTTCCGTGCGCTTTGGTTTCCGTCACGGTGTCCCGTTGCACCAGAAGCAGTTTAGTCCTGCTGGCCACGTGACCCGGAAAGCTGCCTGTGGACAAACGGGGGCTCCCTCGGATTGAAGCGAGATGAGCGCCACACCCCATTGTCGCCTTTGACTGGACTTAACCACCCAGGGGTCCTTTACTTTTTTTACCTTTTAATGTTAAGACAACCTGTTGGCTCATGCTCAGAACAGGATATGATACCAGAAACATGGAAAACTAATCATTTTTTCCTTAACAATAATTTATTTTGATTAAAGTGGCTACACTTTCACTGAACCACCATCTTTTCTCAGGCTGTGTTTTGGCAACATGCCACATTTATGTAATGGAAATATTAGTAACCTATCTCATGGGGTTGCTATAGTGGTCAATGATATTCAGCATTATAGTATGAGTTATAGGCTTGAATTCAGTGGCAAGGAAAGCACTACTGCACACATGACGGCCCTGGTGCGGGGCTTCTGTGGACGGCATTTGTTAGGTGGATCCTGCCCACTGTGTTGTTCAGACACTTAGTTAAACTGATATAAGTGAAGCAGTGGAAAGCAATACTAGTCTCTTTCTTTCTTTCTTTCTTTCTTTCTTTCTTTCTTTCTTTTTTTCATTCCAGAAAGATTAGAACCCTGAGATGAAACCTCACCAAACAATTCCTTTTTTTAGAACACTGCGTGTTCAGTGTTACTGCTCTCTCCAGCAGCGTCATCTTCCTTTACTTGTTAAGAGAGCTACTTGTTGGACAAAACTGAATACTTTTCAGCACAGCTGGGATTTGTGGAATACAGTTGCCCCTATTGTAGCATTTAATAACTGGCCAAGGAGATATCACCAGACCTCAGGAACATTCTGGAACCTTGAAGCACTGCAAACGTATTTACAGACTTTAAGCCAAGAATACCAAAGAATGGAGAAATTGCTCAGTGATAGCTCAGTAAAAGAACACAGAAGAAGAGCTCTGAGCAAGAGACATGCTGAACTGTTCCCGCTTGCTGTGACATTTAAAGAAATTCAAGAGGCAGAAAAAGAACTTCAAGATTTGGAGATACTTTGTTCAAGTAAGTTATGCAGCTGTTTTGCTTAGCTCACCTCCCCCTACCATCTTCAAGACCTTTTGCTTAAATTTCATCTAATAGAGCAATTGTACCCTGACATCCACCAACTCTCTGTAGCTTTCTCCTCACCTGTTGGCTTTACAAGCCATTCCAAGTCTCTCCCACTTTCTTCTCAAATTCATGGGTTCATTAAAAGCAGTGTGCTTGGGCCAGCAGCTATTTGCAGGATTCACTGAGGAAGTACTGTAGGAAGTACTTCTTTGAGTGTGTTTACAGAGATCTCTCAGTAAGGATCCCCTAGAGCAGGCATGTCCAACACATCGATTGCGCTCGACCAGTCAATCGCTGGATTGAGAGAGAGAAGCCCAGCGTGCTCTGACTGGCTCCTCAGAGAGAGAAAGGGCTGGTTTAGGGAGAGAGAGAGAAGCAGGGAAGAAGAATCACGGAGCAAGGAAGGAAGCAACTCGGAAGGGAAAGAGTTACCGACTGGCTCATCAGATCTGTGTAAACTAATAAAAAATATAGTTTGACTTTTCTCACTTGTTTAGTTACTTGTCCATCTAGTAACTTTTTGGAT
The DNA here is from genome assembly GCF_964188315.1 of Podarcis muralis. Taxonomy (NCBI): domain Eukaryota; kingdom Metazoa; phylum Chordata; class Lepidosauria; order Squamata; family Lacertidae; genus Podarcis; species Podarcis muralis. The sequence goes on from NC_135662.1 coordinate 90,945,548, forward strand.
CTGTCATGATGATATCCAAACATAACTATGGTACAGTGGTACCTCGGTTTTCAAACAGCTTAGTTCCCGAACAACTTGGAACCCGAATGCTGCAAACCCAGAAGTAGGTTGTAGAGCAGTGGTGGTGGCTGGAGGTTTGTTCATCTCCTTCCTGCTGCCACTACCTGCCCTGCTCATTGAGACCAAAAAGTCTGGATGCTACCCTAAAGTTCGAAGAGCCACATGAAGATACGTAGTTTGCCCAGAAAAGCTGCTGTCCCTTTCCCCAGCAAACAGTGATAAAATATTTGACTAGGGCAATAATATTGTCTGCTTTCACCACCCTCTTTTATGGGGAAGGAAAGAGCCTATTGTTTTCATTTAGTTCCTCCTCTCTCCTGTTGACCTACACACCCCTTCAATTTCATTTTCAGCAGAAGCCAAAACCCCTGCTTTCTTACGATTCTGATATTACCGTATTTTTCACTCCATAGGGCGCACCTAATTTTCAGAGGGGGAAATCAAGGAAAAATATATGATCCCCCCCCCCTTAGCTCTGGGAGCAGCGGACAGGCTGCAGGCAGCCTGTGCGCTTCCCCCAGATCTTCTTCCTGCTTTTGCGGGAGGTGGGGGAATTCCCCCACCTCCCGCAAAAGCCCACAGTTTGGGGAAAAGGGGACAGAAGCGTGCAGCCTGTGCACTTCTCCCAGACCTTCTCCCTGCTTTTCCCGCAGAAGCTGTGCGCTCTTTAAAGGGGCTGTGCGGCTTCTCCTGGCTTTTCTGGGAGGTGGGGGGATTCCCTCACCTCTCGCAAAAGCCTGCAGAAGCCGCACACTCTTTAAAGGGTGTGTGGCTCCTGTGGGCTTTTCTACGAGGTGGGAGAAGGGACTGATGCAGCCAGTCAGTCCCTTCTCCCTCCTGGGGAAAAGCCCACAAGAGCGCACGGAGCTTGTGTGCAGCTCTTGGGGGCTTTTCCCGCCTGCCTCCCCCCCTGCATTCGCTGCATAGGACGCACACACATTTTCCCTTGCTTTTTAGGAGGGAAAAAGTGTGTCCTATAGAGTGAAAAATATGGTACATAATTCCATTTCAAGGTTTTCCCCATGTCCTTCATGGCACACTGCCTCAAATGTCTTTAGATGAGCATGGATGCAAATTTGCCATCTAAGTCCAGGCTGGACCTTGATGGAAGAATGTAGCACATGTCTACAGGAACTATGTCAAGATGGTTCGCAGAACAACAAAGGACAAAAGTGAAATAAAATTAAATGAGGCAGATGCACCCAAACTGTTTGTTTTAACAAGATTACTGAATGTTTACTTCTTCAACCACTTATCCCTAGAGCTAAACAGCCCAGAAGAGAAACCACTACTAGAACTTGCTCTAGAGGAAAAGGAGATTATTGACCAGAAGATCAGTGCTCTGTGTCGAAAGGTGAGCAGGGGACCATGGATAGATTTCCTGATCCAGCAATCAGTTTGAATGGTGATACGTATGGAGAATAGTGTGCACTAGACTCTTGTGTATGAAAAACAAGGTTGTATCTTCCCATTTATCTCTCAATGTGGCCAGCAGCCTGGAGTTTTTCTCTAGGGAAAAACGGTGCTGAAACTGTCCCCGCCCCCCGCAAGCCCTTCCATAGCAGGCTGCTGCTGCTGCTGTGCTCACAAGGATCAATTTCCAATTGTGCAGGTGCTGGGCTTAACTATGGGAGGGAGAGGTGGGGAGGGGGAGGGGCAGCGCTGGGCTGGAGCTGGAGCCATCCAGCCTCTGAGGGGGGCAGAAAAAGAAGGGGAGCCAGGTTCTCTGTAGGATACAGAGCGGTGTTGGCCTCTCACACTGGATACTCTTCAGAATCAGAAGCAAAAACTATTTAAATCTGCTGTGTAGTACTGTGGTAGCCTGTGTTCTGAATATTTTCACAAAGCTTCCTAGTTTGTGAGAAACTATACCTACACATAAACTTCTGATTCACATTATGATACTGTGAATGAAAAAGTTGGTTATGTGTTCCTGTACATAAAACATGAGCGTGAACTTGCTCCTGAATATCACCCCCCCACTTTGCTTTCTGACTATTATCAGCATTGATAATATTTTCCACGTTGTACTTGTGAATTAAAAACCTATTTTATTTTTCAGATTTTCCAGATCTTGATACCAAGAGAAAAATATGATGACAGTGGTGTATTGTTAGAAGTAACATCTGGCAGGACAACTGGAGGTCAGCAAAGTCGCCACATAAAAACCACCCTCCTCCTAGTTATGGGGCTTTCCATTTTTGTCAGTTGTTTTGTGTTAGATATTAGATATTGATTTAACGAAGCTAAATTATTAGTGTTAGTAGTGGTGATCCACAGTCAGAGGCAGTGCTTCAGAATACCTGTTGCTGGAAATGACAGGAGGGGAGAGAGCTGCTCTTGGGCTCCAGTCCTGCTTGCAGCTTTCCCACAAGTTGGCCCCTGTGAGACCAGGATGCTGGGCTAGGTGGCCCTCAGCCTGCTCATCTCCTTATGGTGACAGCATTCTGCACAGCACTGCTCATATTGACATTTCAGTAGCATTCAGAGAAAACTCTTGCATTTCAGGTGACATTTGTCAGCAATTTACCAAAGAGGTATTTGACATGTACCGGAATTACGCTGATTACAAATGCTGGACCTTTGAGACTGTGAACTACACTCCAGCGGATTACGGTATGGCTGTAGCCTGTTATACTAGTCGCATAGATAACTTAAAAGATTGCCTTCACCCCTTTCCCCAACCTGTAATGTGTATTTAAAGGTGGGCTACACCATGCTGCTGCTCGTATTTTGGGAGACGACGTCTACAGGCATTTGAAATATGAAGGAGGGACTCACAGAGTGCAGCGAATCCCTGAAACAGGATTATCTTCCAGAATGCAGCGGATCCATACTGGCACCATGTCCGTGATTGTCCTCCCTCAGCCAGATGAGGTATTCATTTCAGTCGGTGTCTCTTGCTGTGTAACTCCATAAATGCTAGTTTCTAAGTAGAATGTTTGTTAACTTAACCACAACACCACCTTGCGTGATGTTCCGGGGAAAATAGCCGTGCCCATAACTGCCTCATGAGATGGGCCTGTTGTGCATGTGTCTGTCTTTTTAGTAGGTTTCTGGTGCTACTTCAGCTCTGCACAGGGAAGAAAAGCTGAGCTCCGGGCAAGCTGCGCAATCCCACCAAGAACTTCCTGACAGTGAGAGCTGTTCGACAGTGGAATTTGCTGCCAAGGAGTGTGGTGGTGTCTCCTTCTTTGGAGGAGGCTTGACAACCATATGTCAGGAGTGCTCTGATGGTGTTCCCTGCTTGGCAGGGGGTTGGACTCGATGGCCCTTGTGGTCTATTCCAACTCTATGATTCTATTCTATTCTATTCTATTCTATTCTGTTCTCCAGTCTCCATGGGCCAGGCTAGCTTGCTTTACTCCCATTTCTGTTAGGCACAAGGGATAACCAGAGGGGTGTGGGGTACTGCAGCTCCCATTGTCCCTGGCCATTGGCCACACTGGTTGAACTGGAGTTAGGAGCGAGCAGTGAGGTGACCAAGTTTGCTGATGATACAAAATTGTTCAGGGCAGTTAATTCAAAAAGAGATTGAAAAGATCTCCCAAAGGCCCACCTGTCAATCAAGTGGCATCCCGAAGCCAGGACTTCAAAGCACCATGCAGGCAGGACCATGCGGTTAAAAATGGTTCTTATCTCCATTTTAGCCGTGCATTTGGGAATCCAGCCCAACTGAACAAGTTCAGTTCCTGCAGGAAATTCCCCTTAGCTGATGTGGGAGGAGGTCTGTGCTGCCTAGGGCTGAGCACTGTGGGGCTGCTTCAAAGAGCAGCACAGAGTGCGCTACGACTCCTATCTCCAGGTGCTACTTTGAAAGCACTCTCAGCCAAGGCTAGCATCCCCTTTCCCAAACATTAGGGAGGGTGACCCAGAAGTCAAAGCTTTGCCATGGACCTCCATGCTTGTGGGGTGGAGGAGAGGTGCTGCTTGCTTTGACAGTGTGTCCTGTCCCCAGAAAGGAACAGGGATGTGCGGCTAAGCTGAGTTCTGCAACTGCTCTGTGTGGCTTCTCCCAACTTCCCATTTTGGAGGCTGATAGGGTCGGGGGGCGGCTGCATTAAAGAGCAGCACTGGTGAGTGGGGGGCAGTCTCCTATCTTCTCCAGCAAAGGAAAATGGTGCACTCAAGCCTTGCTCCATTGAAGGAACAAAATTGGCCAATCCCTTTAAGCTCCTTAAAGGGTGGGTGGGCATGGCTTCCTCCAGACTGCCTGGCAGGCAAAATGGAGAGGTCTGGCCAGCCAGGTTTAACTCGCAAGCCACAGCTTCCCCTCCCTGATGAAGAAGATACTTTTCCTCAACCAAACATAACCATACCAAACAAAAACAAAAAAGGGATTTTTAAAAAAATGCATGCAGCCCCAACATGGCTTCTTTGGCAGTTCTTCTGATTCTCTGAATAGGGTGAAGGGGGAAAAACACACACACAAACACCTTTGGGGGATGGACGCAGGCTTTCCCCATAAAATTCCGTGTAAGATAGTAAAATGTTCTCTCTCTCTCTCTCTCTCTCTCTCTCTCTCAAGGTGACAGTTAAAATAGATCCAAGAGATTTGCGTATAGATACATTTCGAGCCAAAGGGGCAGGAGGACAGCATGTCAATACAACAGACAGTGCTGTTAGAATTGTACACATTCCCACAGGTAACCCTTGTATAGTTTGTTTTATCTTTGCTCCCCTTTTCACAGAAACATGCACATCAAATATATAGGAACCAGTATTCAATTTGTGATACGCAGGCTGTCTTCTGTGGCTATGCTAAAAAAGAGAACTGATGCAGATTCCTGGGGGACAGTGCTCCTTAGAGGAGTGGATGGGGCAACTAGCCAGATGGGCAGGGTACAAATAAAATCATCATCACCACCATCTATTTATAATCTATTTGTATTCTCTGCTTTCTGTTCTTTAACTAGTTACAGATCCATAAGAGGGCCTGTTCCTTTATCCTGTGACTGCCAAGTTTTTTTGCTGAGGGAGGGACTGTATCAAAAGCTTTTTTGAAAATCTCCTTATTATACAATGTCTGAAGGATCATCCCTATCCTTGTTGCCGCTGCCCAAGCCTCTCTTGCCCAGGTGCAGTTGGGGGGGGTGCACTTTAAGGCGGTGCACCACCAGCCCCCTTGCATGATGTCACATACGACATCTGGTGTGTTGTGGTTTGGGGGGAACAACCTCATAGCCAAAGTGGAACCCCTCCAGGGCCCAGAACAAGCTGCCAGCTGGAGATTCTTCAACACTATTTCCCTCCTTTCCTCAGACTCTCTTCCTGAGAAAATTGACCAAGGCATAAGGATCTGTCTAGATGTATTGTTTGTTATAATGTAAATATATAGTAAATTACAAGAAAGGAGATTCTGACTCAACATCAGGAAGAACTTTCTGACAGTAAGAGCTGTTTGACACCTCGGGAGGTGGTGGACTCTCCTTCCTCGGAGGTTTTTAAGTGGAGGTCAGATGGCCATCTGTCATGGATGCTTTAGCTGGGATTGCTGCATTGCAGGGGGGGGGACTAGAAGGGATTGGGCCCCGCCCAACTCTACAATTCTGTCATTCTTTGATTCTGTTTTTCTGGAAATAATTTTTCATGGATAATATTTTTTGTGATTATGCCAGAAAAATAGTTTTAAAATACATAAAATAAGAAGTTTATAGATGGGAACTTAAACTTCATAGCGTCTGTGTACATTTTTGTTTCTTGGAGCACAGGATTTTCCATTTTACCAAATGGGAGGAGTAGCCCTGCCTGGTCAGCTTAGCATGAATAATTTGCAAGACATGGTCACTTATTTCCAAAACTTATGCAGGCAGGGATTATCTGATGAAAGCTTTTTAAAAATTCTGAAGGGTTAACCACTGAGTGCCAAGAAGAGCGATCTCAGCAAGTGAATAGAGAAACTGCTCTGCGGACCTTGAGAGACAAGCTGTACCAGCAGACCGTAGAGAGAGAGCTGAGGCAGAGCCAGAGCGCCAGGAAACTGCAGGTGAGAAGATGGGCCACTGCTTCCCTTAGGTGCTCCCTGCGTGGAAAGGGGGGGGGGGGAGCTCTGCAATTGGCCTCACTCCGTAAGCAGGGGGTTTGTAGGCAGGAGGTTTTGGATTCAGCCTCTGACATCACCACAAAGCAGGTCTGGAGCTCGTCAGTGTTTAGTAATGGGTGACAATCACATTTAAATAAAAATCCAGGATACCTGAATTGATTTCTGTGGGACAGCATTCACTTCACCAGGAAAGGTTGGCATGCAATATGTGAGCAAACCAGTAATCTAGGCAATGGGTGCCCCCCCCCCCCCGGCAGCCTTCTTTTTTGGGGTCTAATTAGCTGGATTTCTCTCCCTGAGTTTCAGTCATTGCTATGAAGGCAGGACCAAATTAGTTTCTCACAAAACACATGAGATACCTGCATATTTTGCCTTATAGCTTTGGTTCTACAAGCGCTAGAAAGTTTTATTTAAAATAATGAAAACCAAGGATTGGGGGAGGGTGGCTGCCTCTTGCTGCAGATGCCCAAGGATCAAGGCCTTTGAGCGACTTTGAATGCATTTTGCACTTGTGTAATTGCAATAATTACAAGTCATCTCATAAGGCAGTTATTATAATAAATTATCTATTATAAAGCACCTAGATTGAAAACAGTAAAGCTACAATGCAAAAGTAAATTAGATTTTAAGACCTGCATTCTGAATTGTCACTTTGCATACAAAATAAGTACTATATTTTAATAGGCTTTATAGGTTATTTTATGGCTTTTATTGTAATGTATTGTTCTTTTTCTGATTTTATGTTGTGCTTGGAGTCTCCTTTTGTAGCAAGTGACTAATAAATTGACTTAAACATAATAAATTCTCAAGTGTTGAAAAATGTGTAGACATTGACCAATAATAATAAATGCTGAGCTACTGAGACTATAGCAAAAATGTTTTAATTATTACATTTTTTAAATTGTGAAACAAAACAAAATGTTATTTTGCAGTTGGGGACAAGAGCCCAGTCAGAGAGAATTCGCACATATAACTTCCACCAAGACCGAGTCACTGACCACAGGGTTACCTATGAAATCCGTGACATCAAGGTATTTGTCTCTTAAAGGGTTCTCCTATGTTGGCCTGGAGCCTCCATCTTCTCCAGTAATGCAAGACCCTGCAGCAGTGCATGGAAACCCTGTTGCCCAATACTCTTTTCACTGGGACTTTTGCATGTTGCACCATTCAGCTTCAGCTCTTCCCCTTTACAGTGGCACTCAGAAGAGGCTGTGCAACAGTCCGTTGCGGGGGGGGGGGGGGCACTTCTGTTCGTGGCTCCAGCCATTGCATTCCTTCATGGGGAGGTGGTGAATGCCCCTTCCTTGGAGGTTTTTAATCCCCCCCCCAAATAATATTTATTATTTTCAGTAGATAAACATAGTAAAAAAAGAAAAGATTAACAATAATAAAAACAAACAAAAAATAGGAGAAAAAGAGAAAAGAGAAAAAGATACATACAACATATTACCACTTAATTAATTAAAATTAAGTACCATCCATCTTCATAAACATAGTATTTGACTTCCTCGAATCTCTTCCATCTGAATTTCTTAGTAATTATATGTAGCAGTTTCCAATATCAGAATTTCAGAAAACCATATCACAGTCCTAATCATATTACATAGCTTTCCTTATCATACATTTTCTTATTTATAAATTTAATTCCATTTTAATCCTAGGCCTAATTGTTTCTTTCAAGTGGTTACATATCTTTAATATTACAATACTTATTCAAATAGTCTTTAAATTTCTTCCAGTCTTCTTGGTGTTCCTCTTCTTTCTGGTCATGGATTCTCCCGGTGAGGTCAGCCAGCTCCATAAACTCCATCATCTTCATCTGCCATTCTTGTACCGTTGGTATTTCTTGTGTTTTCCATTTTTTGGCTAATAAAATCTGTGCAGCAGTTGTGGCATACAAAAATAATTTTACATCTTTTTTGGGCAGTTCAGAACCTGTTATTCCAAGGAGAAAGGCTTCTGGTTTCTTCATAAATGTATATTTCATCATTTTTAAAAATTCATTATAATTTTTTTCCCAGAAGTCTTTTACCTTGGAGCAAGTCCACCACATATGATAGAAAGTACCTTCCTTTTCTTTACATTTCCAGCATAAATTATCACAATTGTGGTAGATCTTCACCAGTTTAACAGGGGTTAAGTACCATCTATACATCATTTTCATAATATTTTCCTTTAACATTGTACATGCAGTAAACTTAACCCCTTTCTTCCAAAATCTCTCCCAGTCCTCCATCATTATATTATGTCCCACATCTTGTGCCCAATCAATCATAACCGATTTTACTTGCTCATCTTTTGTATTCTACTCCAATAACAAACTATACATTTTAGACAAATTTTTAACATTAGTCTCTAACAACTCCGTTTCCAGTTTGGTTTTTTCAAATGCAAAACCTTTTTTCTTATCAATCTTAAATAATTCATTAATTTGGTCATATTGAAGCCAATTTACTTTGTCTTTGATTTGTTCAAATGATTTTAACTTAAATCCCTCCCCGTCTTCAACCAATAAATCTGAGTATCTCAACCATTTATTTTCCATATTAAGCTTTTTTTGTGCCTGCACTTCCATTGGTGAAATCCATTTGGGTGTTTTTCTTACCAAAAGATCCTGATATCTAGACCAAACATTAAAAAGTGCTTTCCTAATTATATGATTCTTAAAGCCATTATGGGCCTTTATTTTGTCATACCAAAGATATGCATGCCAGCCAAACCTATTATCCAATCCTTCTAGGTCCAAAATGTCCTCATTTTCTAAATTGATCCAATCTTTAATCCAGCAGAAGGCCGCAGCCTCAAAATAGGGAAAAGCCTCCTCTATCTTTCGAATCTGTAAGTAATTTATACTTAATTCTCGGTTTTTCCCTTGCCAGATAAATTTGGACAGGGCCTTCTGCCATTCTTTAAAGCATTTGACATTATCAATAATAGGTAAAGTTTGAAATAGAAGCAGCATTTTCGGCAATACATTCATCTTAACCACCGATATTCGTCCCATAAGTGAAAATTTTAAGTATGACCAAATCTCTAAATCTCTTTTTATTTCATTCCATACTTTCTCATAATTATCTTTATACAAATTCAAATTCTTAGCTGTTAAATTCACACCCAGGTATTTCTTCATAAATGCTAGGCCTGTTTTTTCTATAAGGGTTTTTCTTTCATCTAAGTTTTTATCAATTACTTTGGTTTTGTTCTTGTTTAATTTAAAACCAGCCAGCTGCCCATACTCCTGTACCATCTCCAGTGCTTTTACTGCACTGGTCTCTGGATCCTGTAAAGTTAGAACCAAATCATCAGCAAAGGCTTTTAGTTTATATTGTTTTGAACCCACTACAATGCCCTTGACTTTCTCTTCTTTTCTCAAACTGTTCAGCAAGACCTCCAGGACCACAATAAATAATAGAGGGGAAAGTGGGCACCCTTGCCTGATTCCTTTCTCAATTTTAATTTCTTCCGATACCATTCCTTGGAGGTTTTTAAGCAGAGCTGGGATGGCCCCCTGTCAGGGGGCTGGACTAGAGGACCCTGGGACCCCTTCAAACTCTACTCTTCTATGATTCTGCAATTCCATGCCTGCTGAGCATGCTTTGTCTTCAGGGGCCTGTGGCTTTGGCTTTTCTTCATTTGGGGATCTTTGGAGTATGTGTCTTATGCCTAAAATCTTTTTGTTTATTCTATTGATGTATGTGGACAGCGGTCTCTTCTGTCCCTGGGTACATTTTAAAACAGCTTTAAAATAGTGAGCCAGGAAATGAACTATACAGACAATGAGATGCTTATTTCTATCTTATTATATCTGTGTTCTTCTTCCTTCCTCCTCTTCCACTTGCTCCATCCCATTCTCCCTCACACTCAGTTGCCAGCTTTTTCTCTTCTCTTTCAGCCAGTGTCCCATGCCACCAAGTCCTTACAGAGCGGTTTTTGTGGTTTCCTCTCAGGGATTTTTTCACAAGAATTTTTCAGAATCTGCAGATTTCAGGTTCTCATAAATCTGTTGGTAACTTCTCTCATGTATGTTAGTGGTGCCATTTTTGGCTACAGCTTTGCAGGCAAAGGAGAACTTGAATCTGACATAGAAGGGGTGTTATAATTAATGTGGCCGAAAGCAACTTCACAAGTAGACCATGAACATTATACATGTCCATATGCTGCTTACTGACGTAATCCAAACTCATGTTGATCCTTTCAGTCCACAGTAACGTGTTTTATTTCCCTCCATCTTTTAATAGGAATTCTTAAGTGGGAAGAAGCTCCTGGATGAACTCATCATCAAACTCTTAGAGGCTGCAGAGATGGAATCTCTGATGGAACATTTGGAAAACAATTTAAAATCTCTGCAAGCAGACTCCTGACTTGAAAAGTGTAATGGATGCAAATGCTTTTAATTGGCTTGCAAAATTTAACAAACCTCACAGAAGTATGAGTGCTGTTCTGCATTTTAATATTTCATTATCACTGTCGCTGACTTTATGGCTGTGACCTAAACAAATGGCATATAAAAGCATGTAGAACTTCATGCAGAGACAAAGGTTTGTCTGGTGCTTTATTTCAGGCTCCATAGTTGCTCTGACAAATCATACAAATAAAAATTTTAAAGGGATGGGTGCAGCTTGACTAATCAGACTGGCAAACACACACACTTACCCATGGAAGACGCAACTCAGTTTTCACGCTGTTGAGACACAGCTTCCAGGGAAGAGCTAGCGTGTTAGCCCATATAATCTGCAACATGTAGTGTGCAGAAAATGGGAAATCAGTCAAGTAGGCATCATACTGATGACTTCCAGGAAACATGGTGGACTGAAGAGAGCTCTCCTGGAGACTCCTGCACCACCTGAGAAAACCCAGGCCCTCCATGTGCAGGATAGCGCAGAGCAGCAGCCGCTTGGAATGAAAAAGAGGGAGAGAAAACCACACCGTCCCCAGGCAAGCAGCAGGGAGATCACCACGCAAGGGAACCTCTCCGGGTCCCGGCACAAGCTTCTTCTCCAGCTTCCCTGTGGAGGCAGGTAGACTCTCCCTGACATGCCCCCCCCCCAGCACAAGACACAGCAACCCGACCCCGCTCATGAAGAAATTACATCCCAGAGAGAGAGGACTTTAAGAAACTATGTGACTGAGAGTCCGCTGGTGGCACTGCAGCTGCAAGCAATCAACAGCAGCCAAGCATTCCCTCTGATATCTTGCTTTGCAAACAAAACTAAGGCTCCCATCCACGTGACGCTGACGGAAAAGCACCGCTCATATACCTCATAAGGAATGAAAGTTTACTGCCCCCCTTCTCTTTCTCTGTTATCTTCCCACTTCTCTTTCCCACTCAGCCCCACATTGCTTACAACAAATAGGTCTCTAATGGACCCATATGAAGGACTCTGTGACTTGAAAACAGAGACACTAAATGTACTTTTGTAAGTCATGGAAAATCTTTTAATGAAAACATTTTTTAAAAAAGGTCTGCATCATACCACACGTGTCTGTGTGACAAGAGTCTTTTAAACAAGTCAAATCCAGGTGATCAAAAACTCATTTCCAAAGTAGTTAACATCTATTCCATCTTGTAACTTTTAGGCCTTTTCTGGTTTATTTATATTGTCTTAAGATTCAGAATCACAAAATGATTATGATTATTTTACATTTCAAAAGTGGGAAAAAGTGATAGTCTCACAAATACACTATCAACAATAGTATATAATTAGGAGAACTAATCTCAGTCATGAAGCAGCATGAAATCATTACAGATATTCTAGATTCATACGTTAAAGTCAAAAGGAAAGTAAATACAGTAACTGATTTATTTTTTTAAGATTTTCTAAGCTGCTTAAAACCTAATCTGTACTAAATTCTTTATTTTGTGAAAGCCTAGAGATGTTGTGCTGTTGACTTCAGCAGGAGTCACAGTTCAGCCTAGCTCTGCCGTCGTGGAGCTGAACACTCCTAGGTGTATTTGCGACTAAGCTCGTTAATTTTCATAAACCCTTCTTTGTTGTTAATAGTCTTGTACACAGTAACGAGAAAGGGAAAAGCAGACGGTAACTCCACCCGCCTGCTCAGTTTCTGGTGTCCCCAGTGAAGACACCGAAGCTTGTCTGCCAGGTCTTTCCTTCCTGACCTTTCTAGAGCATCCTGAAGCAGTTTGGTCTTGTTAAGTTTGTGCCATGATTGTTCGTACCTGCGTGTGAAGGGGGGAGAGGAGGGTGCATAGTGGTTACCAAAGGCTCCAAAGCCATTTGGATAGTCTTCAAAAGTGCTGAACCCAAGTAGCAATTGCTCTGGCATTTCATCTGTACTTTGACATAACATTTCCTAAGGCTAATGGCAGATAGACTGGTGCACAAGTGCATTTCTTGTATGGTCAGCTCTGGCCAGAGGCATACGTGCATTAGCTGCATCTTGATAGGACTACTGTAATGCTCTCCTTGTGGGTCTGTCCTTGAAAACTACTTTGGTTGGTACAAAATGCAGCTGCTAAGATCTTGACGTTGGGATGAAAGGCGTTGGGACTTTCATTAGTTGCCAGTTCATTTCCAGGTTCAAGTCATGGCACTGCAATTACTGAAGGACCAGCCCTTGCGGTGGCGTGGCAAGACACCAACCGGGCATTGGCCTCAGCTAATTAAAAAGACTTGACCGAGTCCTTGAGGCAAAACTGGATGAGTAACTCAAGGTGGAATCAACATCATCTCATTGCCTTGGGCTGATCTTAGACCAGTGCTTGTTCTAAGCAGCAGGGTTTGATCATTTTTAAAGAGAGAGTACTTGCAAAAGAGAATAATTGACTGTGGAATATTTTGTGTGTATCACATTAATTACAATCCATGCTTGCCTCTTCCTCTACCCAGGTGGCAGAGAGGCTACATCGGTGACCAGCATTTATTTAACGCAGTCAGATGGCAGCATACATGTTGCTGTTGTGAATTCTATCTTTTTAGCCATTATCTCTGAGGAGCCATTGTTTCTGTGAAGGAAATGCAAAAATCATGCTCGAGCCTAAAATAAAGGATATGTACCCTCTGCTCTGACCTACTTACCAATGCTCCAGCATTTTCTGGGCTTGAGCTGTCTTTTTTGTGGTAGCTGCACGAAAGTGGTTTATCTCCACACGACTGAATCCCAGCTCAGAGGCTACCATGGTCCATTCAAAACCCAGTTGCTTGCCCAGTTCTTGCACTGATTTGAGGTTAATGACAGCATCCTATTGAATTTATATTTGTGTTATTAATTCAGAGGGCGTTCTTTTCTGGACATATTGAGGGACCTGTTAAACCAGTTTTGTACAGTGCAATCTACATAGATTTTGCTACAGAAACAAATGACTATATTATTAATCATCACCATCTTAGAGCGATTACACCAGATTCTACTTATATTGCTACTTTCCTTCTTTCTCGCCTATACTGTATACCAGGCATAGGCAAACTCGGCCCTCCAGATGTTTTGGGACTACAACTCTCATCATGCCTAGCTAACAGGACCAGTGGTCAGGGATGATGGGAATTGTAGTCTCAAAACATCTGGAAGGCCAAGTTTGCCTATGCCTGGTGTATACTGTAATTACTTTCTCTTTTACATGGGTTCCCCCCCCCCCAGGATATTGTTCTGCGTAGGTACAAGGAAACTAGGTATGCAAATAAATTAGTTTTTGATGGCACAACACCATAGCCATATTTCACTCAACACCAAATGGTAATTGGAAACGGCTGCCTTAGTTTCCATTTCTTTAATGCAGAAAAAGTCTTGCTGCCAGCAGCCATATCACATTAACCCCCAAGGTTGCAAAAGGGTTGCAATTAGGCAACTGTGTTTCAAAACGTGAAGAAAGCATGCAAATTTGTGTCCTTACTCGTGATGCAGGTCAAGTGGTATGTTCACAGAAAAAATAGGCATGCCTTTAACAAAAAAGAGGACTGTTGAGCAACACACATTTAAGATGTCCTGTGGCATCTTAAATTATTACTTATGTATTACCAAAACTTACCATCAAATGAGCAGTTTAATTCTTTTGGTTCCTAGACAAATACACTTGTGGGGCCTCTTGTTTCAGTGGGTACAGGTGGGTATATCTGCTCATAGCTGGGCAATCATTTGACCATTCTTTGAATATTTGTTTGACCTCTCACTGTACCATCAGTGTTTAGGTTTGAAGCTGGTGGGAAATGCCAATCAAGGGAATCTTTGTATGCCTAATAGAAAGTGACTGGTATGTTGCCTTCCTGACAGCACAAGGAAAGCAGGGCTGCAGCTTCCCTTTTGGTTGTACTTGAAGCAAGTTGCTTGTGTGAGGGGAAAAAGGCACCAGAAACACAGATAATAGCATTATCTTTTTCTCATCTGTTATCATTCAACATTCTGTCCGTGTTAAGACTTTCGTTGACTCATTCACAAAATATAAGACAGGATTGCATGACAAACCAGGTTACGAAGTCCCACCTCACACTTTGAAATCTGATTTTTAAAGACAAGCCTCCTATGATTGCTGGAAAAGATGTACAAGTGAACAACCATGTGATCAGGAACTGTGCATGCAAAGTATTGAACTCACTTTCTGAAGCTAGAAGTGCTTGTGTATGATTCAGAATAAGCAGTCTGAAGAAGAAAAGTCAAAAGTTCAGCTTACCTCCTGGGCTTTATTTGGCATTCTGTTTCACACTTGTTAACTCCTTTATTTTTAGTAAATCTGTTGGGATGGTAGAAAATGTTTCCCCCCACTAAATAATAGTAGTACTTCTTTCAATAATTATTTTGCACTATTTTCATTATCATTTGAGTAATTAATCTTGTGACCCAAGCCTGTATAATTTATTCTATAATTTAGTCTACTGATAATTTGATAATATTTCTATGAAAAATATAATTGGATCAACTCTTTAGTGATTGGTGGAGCATTTATTCACTCTTTACAATTGGAGTCAGTATGAGGGAACAGATTATAATTTTTGTTTTGGCTGTTGGTACTTTAATTCAGATTCCCAGCTACTCTTGGCAGCCCAAAGCATGTTTTCCCTGAACTCAGCCTCATTATTTGCAAGCTGCTAGTTAGTGTGCAAAGGATTACAACCTGGGAACCTAAGTAAAAATATATCCAGTATATATTACCTGACAGAATTGCTGTGAGAATTATAACACTATAAATATTGTATTTTTTTTGTCTGAGTATATGCAAGGCAGCATACAAAGTTAAAAAGATATAACAACAGAATATGCTAAAACACGTTTTTAAATAACAGTAGCAAACAGACCCCATAATAAATTATTGTTAACAATTATTCATAATCTCCCAATAGCCATTAAAACTCTACTTGCTTATGAAAGTACATTTCAGAGTCAACAAAGCTGCTTTCTGACATACCTTGTTTCTGTGTTTTATTCAATAATTGCTCTTCTTCCTATTATACAACTTCTTGTTAAATACATATATTTTAAAATACTATTTTCTGTGCTATTTTGAGCAGTTGGTATGCTAAAATATTACTTAAAATATTACGTTTCTGAGGTACCTTTGCAAAAGAAGTATCTAATAAAAACTGATTTAAGTTAAGAGAACTCTTTGAATATACTCTTGCATGTTGCTAGGCAGCGACTGCAACATGCACTCCTGTTAAAATAGTTAATTTTTAAAATGCTTAACTGAGAACTGTTTGTTACTGTTTGTACATCCAAAGAAGTTATTTCCTCAAAACTCTTCTTGAATAGCCTTTTTTGCTCCACCACAGAATAATTTGAGTCGTGCAGCTCCAAAGAACACATCGTTTTATTAGAGACTGAGGGTCACCATTGCTTTCCCCATTTAAAACACAGCTGCCGCCGGTGGCCATTACAGCTGTTGGGGTGGGAAGTGGGAAGCCCAAGGGTTCAGTTGGAGCCAGAGTCAAAGGCAGGCAGAGCCAAGCAAGGTGAGTTTTCTCCCCATTCTCCCTGGGGAAGTTCTACAAGGGCAACAGGAGAAGGAAGCTCTCAGGCAAACAAAAGGATGACTTGGTATGGGGGAAAGGGGTGAGGGGTGGGTGCTGAGCTAGAAGGGCAAAGCCAGAGAGGGGAAACCCACAGCTGCATCAGACCCAAGGTGACTTGTTCCGGAAGCTCTGCTAACGCCATCTTGGTAGCCAAGATAACCCCACAATTCATTGGTAGAGGTTGTAGCAATGAGCTCATGCGTGTTTAAGTTCACTTGCTTTAAAAAAATAAAAATCTTTTTATTAATTTTCAATCACCAAACAGAAAAAAAACAAATAAACAAAACAAAGAAAAAAGAAAACAACGACCAAAACAGAAAAACATAAACAGACCAAAAAACAGACATTACTTAACAACAAATAATAGTTGACTTCCCTCCATCTCGGTTTTGGATTATGTACAATAATAATTCCATTCTGCAGTTTTCATTTTATAACATCTACGCATCGCAAGGATTATGTTAAACCTACTGTGATTTTTAGATCTCTAGAATCACACAGGATCACACTTCAAAACGACCTTGACAGATTAGAGAACTGGGCCAAAACAAACAAGATTAACTTTAACAAGGAGAAATGTAAAGTATTGCACTTGGGCAAAAAAAATGAGAGGCACAAATAAAAGATGGGGGACACCTGGCTTGAGAGCAGTACATGTGAAAAGGATCTAGGAGTCTTGGTTGACCACAAACTTGACATGAGCCAACAGTGTGACGCGGCAGCTAAATAAGCCAATGCAATTCTGGGCTGCATCAATAGGAGTATAGCATCTAGATCAAGGGAAGTAATAGTGCCACTGTATTCTGCTCTGGTCAGACCTCACCTGGAGTATTGTGTCCAGTTCTGGGCACCACAGTTCAAGAAGGAGACTGACAAACTGGAACGTGTCCAGAGGAGGGCAACCAAAATGGTCAAAGGCCTGGAAACGATGCCTTATGAGGAATGGCTAAGGGAGCTGGGCATGTTTAGCCTGGAGAAGAGGAGGTTAAGGGGTGATATGATAGCCATGTTCAAATATATAAAAGGATGTCATATAGAGGAGGGAGAAAGGTTGTTTTCTGCTGCTCCAGAGAAGCGGACATGGAGCAATGGATCCAAACTACAAGAAAGAAGATTCCACCTAAACATTAGGAAGAACTTCCTGACAGTAAGAGCTGTTCGACAGTGGAATTTGCTGCCAAGGAGTGTGGTGGAGTCTCCTTCTTTGGAGGTCTTTAAGCAGAGGCTTGACAACCTTCTATCCCTGCTGTCTCCATGCACTTTAATAAGAACTGCCAGGATACATTATCGAATGCTTTTTCTGCATCTATGAAAATTAATACCGCAGGGATTTAATTCTTCTTTTCCAGATATTTGATAATGTTTATTATGTGCCTTACATTATCTTTTAATTGTCTATTAGGAAGAAATCCAGCTTGATCTGTATGTATTGAATTTTTTAGGTATTTATTGAGTCTGTTCGCCATTATTTCAGCAAATATTTTGCAATCATTGTTAAGAAGCGATATCAGTCTGTAGTTTTTTATATTCAATTTGTCTGAGTCTGCTTTAGGTATCAACGTGATGTGTGCTTCTTTCCAGGAATCCGGTATCTTTCCTCCTTGTAGTATATTTTTCATTACATCACATAGCACCGGGGCTAGGTATTCCTCCAGAACTTTATAGTATTTGGCCGATAATCCATCTGGGGCCGGTGCTTTCCCTTGTTTCATTCTCTTTATTGCCTCCTGGACTTCATCTATTTTTATGGACTTGTTCACTTGGGTTTTCTCTTCCTCCGTTATGAATGTTATTCTGTTGTTTTCTAAATATTTTCCTATTTCTATTATATCTTCTTCTCTTTTGTATAATTTTTCTTTTCTTTTTTTAAAGATATTTATTCAAAATTTTTGACATTTAACACCCAACACATATAAACCCTTCCCCAACAATACCATAAACAAACAAAAAAGAAAAAACATAATACAGCATACAAAAAAAGGAGAAAAAAAAGAATACAACATTAAAATCAGATTCTTAATATTCAAACTTTCTTCACTTTTTTGGACTTCCTCACGCCTTTCGTTCCTGTTTCCAAATTTATAAAATTCTGAACAGCAAATTATCACCTTGTTTCAATTACTTATTTGCATTTTTTTCACTATTATGTCTCTAAATCTAGGTTTATTTACCAAAGGTTTGAGTATTCAATTTAGGCATAATATTAACTAAAGAATTAACTTTTTATCAAATTTCACCCATTCTCAGATTCTTTTCAACTAGCTTGCTGATGCCATATTTATTTTTATTCTTGCATCCTTCTTAACATTCATACAATTTACAATGTTTTTGTAAATAGACCTTAAATTTCTTCCAATCCTCTTCCACTGCTTCTTCTCCCAGATCGCGGATTCTGCCAGTCATTTCTGCTATTTGCATATAGTCTATCAGTTGCATTTGCCATTCTTCCAGCGTGGTTAGATCTTGAGTTTTCCAATGTTTAGCTATAAGTATCCTTGCTGCTGTTGTTGCATACTTAAAAAAGGTACAATCTTTCTTTAACACCTTCTGACCGACAATGCCCAAAAGCAAGGCCTCTGGTTTCTTAGGAAAGGTATACTTAAATACCTTTTTCAGCTCATTATATATCATTTCCCAGAAAGCCTTAACCTTAGGGCAAGTCCACCACAGGTGAAAGAACGTTCCTTCGTTTTCTTTACATTTCCAACATTTATTATCAGGCAAATGATATATTTTTGCAAGCTTGACTGGGGTCATGTACCACCTGTAGATCATTTTCATAATATTTTCTTTTAAGGCACTACATGCCGTAAACTTCATCCCGGTGGTCCATAACTTTTCCCAGTCAGCAAACATAATATTATACCCAATGTCCTGTGCCCATTTTATCATGGCTGATTTAACCGTTTCATCTTGTGTGTTCCATTTTAACAGCAAGTTATACATTTTTGAAAGAACCTTGGTCTTAGGTTCTAACAGTTCTGTTTCTAACTTCGATTTTTCCACCTGGAATCCTATCTTTTTATCCAACTTAAATACCTCTTTAATCTGAGCATAATGCAGCCAGTCCTGCACTTTATCCTTTAGTTTCTCCATACTCTGCAATCTCCAAGACTCTCCATCCCTTTCTAGTATTTCCCAATATTTCGGCCATTTGGCC
Organism: Podarcis muralis; assembly: GCF_964188315.1. Taxonomy (NCBI): domain Eukaryota; kingdom Metazoa; phylum Chordata; class Lepidosauria; order Squamata; family Lacertidae; genus Podarcis; species Podarcis muralis. The sequence continues at coordinate 90,964,770 of NC_135662.1, forward strand.
TCCATATTGAGTCTTTTCTGGGCCTTAGCTTCCATTGGCGACAGCCACCTTGGAGTCTTGTTTTCTAATAAATCTTTGTATTTTGTCCAAACATTAAACAATGCTTTCCTGACAATATGGTTCTTGAAAGCCTTATGACTTTTTACCTTGTCGTACCACAAATATGCATGCCATCCAAAGACATTATTGAAACCTTTCAGATCTAAAACATCAGTATTTTCAAGAAGTAGCCAGTCTTTCAGCCAGCAAAACGCTGCTGCTTCATAGTACAACTTTAAATCTGGCAGGGCAACCCCCCCTCTTTCTTTAGCATCAGTTAATATTTTAAACTTAATTCTGGGCTTTTTGCCCTGCCAGACAAATTTAGAAATGTCTCTCTGCCACTTCCCGAAACACTCCATTTTATCCATAATCTGTAAAGTCTGGAACAAAAACAGCATTTTCGGCAAAACATTCATCTTTATAGCAGCAATTCGACCCAACAAGGAAAGTTTCAATCTAGACCAACTTTCTAAGTCCCTCTTAATTTCTGACCAGCATTTTTCATAATTATCCTTAAATAGACTCAGATTTTTAGCTGTTATATTTACCCCTAGGTATCTCACTTTCTTAACCACATTTAAGTCTGTCTCTTTCTGAAACCTTTCAGATTCTGAAGGTGTCAAGTTTTTTTCCAAAACTTTAGTTTTCTGCTTGTTTAATTTGAATCCTGCCACCCGACCAAAGTCATGAATCAGTTGTAATACCCTTTTCGTACTAGATTCTGGCTCCTGTAATGTCAAAACCAGGTCATCTGCAAAAGCTTTAAGTTTATATTGTTTGGCTCCGACCTGAATTCCTTCCACCAACCGGTCCCCTCGAATCATGTTCAAGAGCACTTCCAGGACCGAAATAAACAGCAGAGGGGAAATAGGGCAACCTTGTCGTGTTCCTTTTTCAATCTTAAACTATTCTGTCACCACATTGTTGACTATCAATTTAGCCTTTTGCTCTGAATAAATTGCCTCTATCCCATTTTCAAACCCCCGCCCCACTCCCATCCCTTCCAAATTTTTCTTCATAAACCTCCATGAGATGTTGTCAAAGGCCTTCTCCGCATCTATGAATATTAACACTGCTTTTGTATTAATGTTTGTTTGCAAAAGTTCCAAAATGTCAATAATGTTCCTGGTATTGGTAAACAACTGTCTACCTGGGAGAAAGCCTGCCTGATCCTTATGAATCACTTCGTTTAGCACTTTTTTAAATCTACTTGCTAAAATGTCTGCGAAGATTTTGTAATCCACATTTAGGAGGGAGATGGGACGGTAGTTCTTTAGCTGTGTCTTTTCAGTCTCTGATTTAGGTATCAATGTGATGAAAGCTTCTTTCCACGTATCCGGTGCTCTCTTCCCCTCCATAATCTCATTGCAAACCTCCAATAAAGGATGCAGCAAAAAGTCTTTCAGTATCTTGTAATATTTGGAGGTAAGTCCATCTGGCCCTGGAGATTTGCCCAATTGCATATTCTGAATGGCACCTTCAATCTCTTGTTGTGTTATTTTATGATTCAGGATTATCTTTTTTTTTTTGAGACAATTTTGGTAGTCCATTACTCCTCAAAAATTGGTTTATTTCAGTCTCGTTCTGCGGCCCTTGCGTGTATAGTTGTTTAAAGTATCTCTGGAAGCACTTTCTAATCTCCACCGGATTCTGGATATTTCTCCCCTCGATCTCAAGATTAGTGACCGTATTTAGTTTTTGTCTCTTTTTCAACTGCCATGATAGCAGTTTTCCACATTTATTCGCCGATTCAAATGATCTTTGTTTCATTAGCCTAATTTTCCATTCCACTTCTTGATTTATCAATTTAGAATATTGTCCTTGATAAAGTTTAATTTCTTTCAAAATTTCCTGTGACTTTGGTTTCGATCTTAGCTTCTTTTCAGATTCTTTAATTTTCTCCAGAATCCTATCTTTCTTCTCATTCTCTGCTCTTTTCTTTATGGTATTTTGCTGTATCAAAAATCCCCTCATGACTGCTTTACTTGACAATTGGGAAACACTGCCCTGTGAATGCTCCAATTGGAGAACAGTCTTTACCAAAGGTGTCTTGGGTTTTGAAGACACTCAAACTCCGGATGAAAGGGAGAAAGGTGCTAAGAGGAAGGCACGCTTGGCAAATCCACACCGTGATCAACTCCTGCCCATAAACCAAATCCTCACCGTGATCAACTCCCACCCAGAAACGAATGTCCCCACTGTGGAAGGATATGTGGATCCAGAATTGGCCTCCAGTCACTTATGGACTAACTGTTAAGACCGTGTTTATGGAAGACAACCCTACATGGCTACGAGTGATCGCCAAAGAAGCCCAGAAAGCAAGGGGGCCAAGCTGAAATGACCGGTCTCAAATAGAATGATAAATAGTACCTCAGCTTCAGTGTATAATAGAAGATTTTGAGCATAAAAACTGGCCCTGTCCATTTGCAACAAATTATTTGGGAGGCAGACAATGTGGACCAGCTAATGGCTATTTTTATCAACACTAAGCAAAGGATCCTGCATGTGTATTCTTTAGAGATTTCTCTCAAAGACCCTGTCCAACCCCAACTTTGCAGGTGTTTGCCCTGAGTGATGTTACCATGTTGATAAAAGCTGGCCTAGACATTTCTTAACATAATTGGTGAGCACATGCTAAGAATACCACAAGTATGCTGTTGGAAAACAAATTGTGTGAATGATATATTTTGATTATTTCTTTATATTCCAAAAGCCAAAGAGGATAAAAATTGTTTTCACGATGGTGGCATTTTCATATTTATAGTTATTACCACAGGGAAATAAAAAACTATTTCCAAGTGTCTAATTTTGTTTTTTGTCATGTTGTGTAAATCTTTTAAGTGGCAATTATAGCTGGTAGGCTTTGGTTCAAAGGACATTTTTATTTACAATACGATCACAAACTAATCCAAAATATTTTGCAAATGGAAAATTTTAAGAAAAATAAAAGGAAATTTTGAGTCTCATACAACACATGGTAGTTGAAGATTTGAGATACATATATGTTTTATATAGTTTGCTTGCAGTGTGGAGGCTTTAATATGTCATGTGCTGTCATAGTGGAAGAAACAAGGCAGAAGGAAAGGGTGTGTCTTGATGAACAAGTCACGTTCACTTTTCACAGACTGGCGGGGCTCATTCATTGTTGTTATGAGACCCTTTGATGTCCATCAACCAGTCATTTCAGCCATGATGAGAGATGGTGGCTTGGGCATAGAGCCAGTTACCAACTGAAACCCACGAGCCACACATATCAGAATGGCCTGCATATGCAAGTGTAAATATCAAAGATTATGATTTAGAAAATGCTATTGTTCAACATTGTGATTCAGTAACCCATGTCACTTCACTGTGAATTATCCAGCAAGCTAACAGTAGGCCTTGATCTCTCTTCTACCCATCTTGGAGCTGGAAGGAGGTGGTGAAGCTAGGTTCAAATGGCAGCACAGCTCAGATATACATGTGCTTGGATACCCCTGGGAAAGACTCTCACTCTAGATTAAATTTCCCCTTTACATCTATCATAGAACTGGAGGGTTGGGACCATGAGTGTCATCTAGTCCAGCCCCCTGCAATGCAGGAATCTATTTGCCCAATGCGGGGCTTAAACCCACAACCCTGAGATTAAGATGATTAGTGTGGAAATAAATGAGGATTATGATTTCACATTAAGGCTGTATAAAACAATAAGATGAATTGTCAAGAAACAGAATGTTCTTGACTTGTGTAACAAAGGCAATGAGACAGATTAACAACGTGTTAGCGCTTGCAATATACATAACTGCAGGAAGAGAAGGTGCTGGACAGAAAATATTTTCTGAGCAGAAGAGCACAAAAATAGTAGGAGACAGTGGAAGCATTCATTCAGAAAACATTTTTGATCCCCCAGTCAGAACCCAGGAAAATTCAAATTGGAGCATTTTAATTTTTTTCCTGGTTCTAAGAAATCTTTGCTCAAGTCACTCAAAGTCAGCCATGGAAATTTTCTCCTATGGAGATGGAACACTTTGATCCTAGTTATTTGTTGCCATGGTGTAGGTGAGTGAGAAAATAGGGAAAGTAATCAAAGATTGCAGAGAGCAGGGGGCGGAAGAAAGAAATCAAGGAGTGGCATAAGCAGATCTGTCCCCATTCCCTTAGAAAGACTTTTCAGCTTTGGGAATCTAACACAGCTAAATTATCCAATTCCTTGTGAAACTGTGAGTTTGCTAGGAAGACTTCAACTAGTTTTAAGTTTAGATTAGCATAGGAATTTTAGATGGAATAATTGCAAATAACATTGCCTCACTAGTTCAAAGTTAAAGGTTTAAATTTCTTTGCAAATCAGAACAGAACAAATCTCTCCCCAGTTTTGGGGAAGGTAAGGTTTTGAAACATAGTGCTGTAACCAAAGATGTTGCTCAGTTGTTGCTAAGGTTTCCTTCATCAAGATGGGGAGGGAAGCAATTTATAGGAACTTCCCTCCCACTGCAGCCCCCCGTATCTGCTGTACTGTCCCTAAACTTCCAAGCAGCTTTTTTTTTTTGGGGGGGGGGGAGGCCTGCAAGGTGAGGGAGAGGCATCGCTTATAATTGTTTCCCTCCCATCCCACTGACACAAAGTTACTGCCAGCTGAGTGCTACCGCTGGATACAACCTGTAAGCACCTGCAAGACCTGCTTTGTGGCACCCATCTGAAAGCAACCATCATTTAAGCAGCATGTCTGACACAGACTCTTCTTTGCTTCTCTTTATTGGTAATTCACACCGCTTGCAAATGCACCAACAACATACTGCCATTTTAGAAGAGTAATTCACACACAAAAATATTTACACAACAGAATAATGCACAGGAAGTGCATTATTTTCCATCCTAGACTTTTGCATGATTACTCATTATTAGTAAACTGAAGAGCCCTAATAATCCAAGAGCTTTTTCCTTTCTTCTGCTTCATATTAATCCTTGGTTCTTGTAAACACAAGCGCGCGCACACACACACACACACACACACACACACACACACAGCAGGAAATGAATAGCTGACTTTGTAAGCAGCCTCTGAGAAGAGAAAACAGAAAAAGGCAGATAAGTGGCACAAAGAAAAGTCAGAAGAGTGCAATTATTTACTTTGTGACCCTTTACCAGCAACAGTGTGGAACACAAAACTCCTTTCTTCTGCCCCAATTACTTCACCCCACTGCTTCTTTCTGTACCACAGTAATTAGAGCTAGAGGGTTGCATAGTCAATACCGAGAGAGCAAGTAATTCAAGTTATACAGAGCTCTAAAATATGCATGGCCTCCCTCGTGTTTCCTATTTAGGGCTAACCATAGCTTGCTATGACATTAGCTGTGACCTTCAAAGCAGAATCAGTTACCCATAGTATCTGATTACAACCACAGTTTGCAGATTTCAAATGTCACAGTAAACTGAGGTTAGCATTAAAAAGGAAATGGAGAGAAAAGCCTCTCAAGAGAGGAAGTCGACAGATGGTTTGAACCTGAGCCTCTGATCACAGCAGGATAGTTCAAACAGTTCATATATAAAATTACATAAAATTACGTAAGTTACAAGGCAAATTTTAAAAATAGCTTGCTTTCCAACATGTAAACACATCTGAATTTAAGATGTGAAGTTTACCTGGGCTAATCAGAAAAAAGGCAGTTAATGGAACCATTAGAACAAATGGAGTAACACATACAGAACAAATTAACTTGGCATGTCGAAAAATAAATGCTGGTAGATTAGATTTAGTTAGCCTTTTGTCACTTAAAGCAGACAAACATGTTACCATAAGTTTCTATGCTTCATGCCATGGTACAGTGTACTTTAAAAAAATACCATTATTTTGCAGTATTTAGCATATATATCATGCATTTTAAAACTTGTCTGAAATAAAGCTATTTAGTACCTAAGAAACTAAGGCAGTCCTATGTATAGTTCCTTTGGAATAGCCCTGACTGAATTCAATGGAAGTTCTGCCAAAACATCACCATCATTATATTTATTTCTATCTGCCCTTTTTCCTGACAAGACTCAAGATCAGTTACAACTAAAACAGAAACAGCTAAAAACTTTTTTTTTAACGCAAATTTAATTTTTTTAAAAATCAGGCATAGGATTGCACTGTAACTCATTATTTTAGACATGGGAGGAAAAAATAAGTTTAAAAGAAGTGCATATATTCCCTTCTTTGGTGAAAACCAGCTTCTACAGGTAACATAGCAAGTAGAAGAGGGGCCCAAAAAGCAAATGTGACTCTTAATTTGGCACCGTAACATGGATTACACCCAATGCTTTTCTGTTCCCTCTTTTGAAGTTTCTCGCAGATTTGGTCCCCTTCAGCCTTCATTAGTAACTGTATCTATAGTGAAGAAAGAAAACAAAAACCAGCATGGCAGTGAAGATCGCCTGCAGAGTAGACAATGTCCAGGGAAGTCCCAGGAATAGAATCTGCAAAGCTGTTTGTGCCTCCCCTGATGACAAGCTGTAGAATAATAACCATGCAAAACAAATATATGTTTACTTAATTTGCAAAACTAGAGAATTCAGGTTACCTTCGTGTCCCAGGCTCAGGTTTTTGGGCCACAAGTACACGCAGCCCAGGCTACCATTCTGCCACTGCACAGACCAGAAAGGGAGAGACCAAGGTCCCACGGACTCCGCCGCAGCGCAGCAAGAGACCTGCCCTTGTCTATTTATCCTATCTATAAAACATTCCTTTCCCTCATCCAAAGCCTGCCAAAGAAAAACAATGAAATCTAAGGAATATACAAGCAAGCAAGAATTACCAACAAAAGAAGAATGACAGACAAAATTGATGGACTATGCAGAATCACATAAATTAACAGGAAGGATTCGAAACCTGCGGGACCAGAGTTTCTTAGAAGACTGGAGTAAACATATGAACTATTTGAAAAGTAATGGTAATGAGGGACGCGGGTGGCGCTGTGGGTTAAAGCCTCAGTGCCTAGGACTTGCCGATCGAAAGGTCGGCGGTTCGAACCCCCGCGGCGGGGTGCGCTCCTGTCGCTCGGTCCCAGCGCCTGCCAACCTAGCAGTTCGAAAGCACCCCCGGGTGCAAGTAGATAAATAGGGACCGCTTACTGGCGGGAAGGTAAACGGCGTTCCGTGTGCTGTGCTGGCTCGCCAGATGCAGCTTGTCATGCTGGCCACGTGACCCGGAAGTGTCTGCGGACAGCGCTGGCCCCCGGCCTATAGAGTGAGATGGGCGCACAACCCTAGAGTCTGTCAAGACTGGCCCGTATGGGCAGGGGTACCTTTACCTTTACCTTTAATGGTAATGAACAGATCATGCTAGTAGGATTGTAAGAAGTTTTGTAAGGAGGACTATTTGAAATATTGCAAGAAAGACTATGAGAAGAATTGTTAGTTAATGATAATTAAGAGTAATAGAGAAATTAAGAAATGCAGAATAAGTGATAAAGAACGAAAAATCATCAGAGGCGTTGACAGAAGTCTAAAATATTGTATAAGATAAGAAGTTATGTTATATGATTGTTGGAAATGGTATGTTAAAAAAACCAATAAAAATGTAAAAAAAGATGGAGGAATATACAAGCTACCATCACAAAAGCACAAAAAAGTAGCAAGAAGAAAAGCAGAAATATTGGGGGGGGGGGGGGGGAGGTAAGATTGTTATCCATAACATGGGGCTGAAATATCACATTGAGATCTTACCTAGGCTTTGAATGGTAAATTGTGTATTCTACTACTTTCTGTTAAGGTAAATGAGAGAAAGGTTTGATGCTAATTGCTGCATCACATTTCAAAACTCTCCAGAAATTTAAAAGGTGTAGTTAGATATTCACTGTTTAACTTTAAAAACAAAAGGGGAGGTGCTCTTCTGTCACCGTTCGTCAATACTTAATATTATGACAAGCTACCATATAAATTACAATACTATTTTGGAAAGCAACCACCATGAAATTGGATCCCCTCTGCTATTCACTGATGATAACCCACCAAAGGAATAGAACATAAGCAATGGAGCAGCTAAACTCCCATTTCCCTTAGAAAATGACTCATTATTACCACATACTGATGGTAAGACAAGAAACACAAATTCAGATGATGAGGTATGTAAAAAAATATATTTAGATGACTGCATAAAGGAAAAAAACCTTTGTTTAGCAAACAAAATTAGTATCACTTTAAAAACAAGTAGTATAATACAATTTACACCCAATAAACTTGGAAGAATTAAAAGCTTCTAATTTCCAACCATTTCCGTCAAAGAAATAGTTTAAAATATTTTGTTTTCTTCCCCCTCTTCTCTTCCGCGAAAACACACACCCCACTGCAGTACAGTTAGTCTGTTAGTGATCATTCAGTCTCTGTCGTATGTTTCTAGATTTTCCATTTTCAAATTTTCGCTTTTTGAAAACTGGTATTCCCTCTGTTGTGTCTCCAAGAGAAGTGACAGTTTTTTCTTTAAATATCACTTTGGCATCTTCTGGGGCTTCCAGAACTGGGGCTGGCAGAGAGTCACTTTCCATGTTGGGAAGCTCCAAGTCTACTTTTTCACTAAGATAAAACAAAACAAAACAAAACATAAAGAAGCATTAAACAAATGCAAGTTCCACTAATATATCAAACCAAAATCACGTGACATCGGTAAGGGAATTCAAACACAAAAGCTGACAACAAAAACTCATCAAGCAAAAATACTGCTCAACCTTGAATCAAATAGGCAACATAAAAGAACAATATAATCAGACTAGTGTTAAGTTAATTAAAGGTAAAGGTAAAGGTACCCCTGCCCATACGGGCCAGTCTTGCCAGACTCTAGGGTTGTGCACTCATCTCACTCTATAGGCCGGGAGCCAGCGCTGTCTGCAGACATTTCCGGGTCAGGTGGCCAGCGTGACAAGCTGCATCTGGCGAGCCAGCGCAGCACACGGAACGCCGTTTACCTTCCCGCTAGTAAGCGGTCCCTATTTATCTACTTGCACCCGAGGGTGCTTTCGAACTGCTAGGTTGGCAGGCGCTGGGACCGAGCGACAGGAGCGCACCCCGCCGCGGGGATTCGAACCGCCGACCTTTCGATCGGCAAGTCCTAGGCGCTGAGGCTTTAACCCACAGCGCCACCCGCGTCCCTGATGTTAATTGCATACGTAAAATTGACAACGTACCGCATTTTTCACCCTATAGGACGCATTTCCCCCCCTCCAAAAATGAAGGGGAAATGTGTGTGCGCCCTATGGGGCGAATGCAGGCTTTCGCTGAAGCCTGGAGAGCGAGAGGGGTCGGTGCGCACCAACCCCTCTCGCTCTCCAGGCTTCGCGCAGCTCTCCGCAAAGCGCAGGAGCCTGGCGCTGGGCTCCCACAGCTTGCGGAGAGTTGCCTGCATGCTGAAGCCTGGGCGTGCTGAGCTCAGCGCTCCCAGACTTCGTGCAACTCTCCGGCTTGCGGAGAGTTGCCTGCATGTGCCGGGGGGGGGGGAATAAATTCCCCCCCCTTTATCCCCCCCCCAAAAAAACTAGGTGCGCCTTATGGGACGGTGCATCCTAAAGGGCAAAATACGGTAAGTTTATGGGAGCAAGCAAGGTTGGGGACAGGTTTCAAGGGACACTCCCCAGGTGTGCCCTTGGGCAGGCAGGCAGCATGGGAGGGCTGGGTGGATTATTATTATTATTATTTATACCCCACCCATCTGGCTGGTTTTCCCCAGTGACTCTGGGCGGCTCTCAACAGAATATTAAAAACACGATAAAACATCAAACATTAAAAACTTCCCTAAACAACAGACTGGTTGCAATATCACCAATTAAACGATGTGTTTCAAATGGATAAGAAAAATGGATTTAGTAAGGAAATTTCAAGGTCTGAAAAGGATTTATTGGAAAACATTATGAAGTTACCTTCCAAAATGTGTAAGTTGTTAGAGTAGCATACTATGGATGAAGAAGTTAAATCAGTAATGATACAAGGGGCATGTCAGGGACCTGCCATCAGTGCCAGAGGGATTCCAGAGAGCGTCCCGGGAGTGGGAGAGGCAGCCCATCTTCTGGGGAAGAGAACCAGCGTAGCACCAGTGGAGAAGGGGGGCAGATGGGGGAAGCGGTGAGACAGTCCCATGACTCCTTGCCGGGGACCAGCGGGGAGAGGAAGGGTCCTCCGCTGCCTACGCCCTCCTTGTGCAGAAGGCTTTCGCACAGAGAGAGTAGGAGGAGACTAGGCGTAAAAGAGCTTCTTTGCTGGAAGAAGTTTAAGAAACGCCCACTGACAGATTCTGCCAGCGACTGAGACAGCCATGGGAGAGTGGCTGTCCGGACAGAAAAGGTTCACTCAGGCAACCCAGCCAGGTGTTATGCACGAGCAACCCCTAGAACCATTACAGGGCACAATATCCAATTTTCATTTTGGGAAAAGTTAAAATTTACAGCATGCTGTGCGCTGAAGGAGAACTATATGAAAATGATGTGTCAGTGGTATTTAACACCTATAAAATTAGCAAAGATGTATAGAATTGCTTCAAATGTATGTTGCAAATGTTAGGAGAAGGAAGGCATGGTCTACCACATGTGGTGCACGTGCAAGATAACAAACGCATTCTAGGAAATGATCTATAGTGAGTTGAAAAAAATGTTTAAAAGAATGTTTGTGGAAAAAATCAGAGGCTTTTTTTATTAGGAATTTTAGGTGCAGAGATACCAAAGTAGCAGAAACGATTATTCATGTATGTGATGACAGCAGCAAGGATACTACTGGCCCAGAGATGGAAAGAAGATAAAGTCCTGACCAGAGACGAATGGCTGATGAAGATGATGCCAAAAATGGCAAAAATGACTGGGAAGATCAGAAACCAGGAAGAGAAGAACTTTAAGAAGGAATAGGAAAATTTTACACTGTACTTAAAAGAACACTGTAAACAACTAAAAACTTTGGCAGGATTTGAGTGATGCTTGTAATGTACTAAAAATAAACGTAAAAATGGATTATTTAAGAAAAACAGAAAATAAGTAAAGCAGTTGAAAAAGATTGAAATTGGTAACCATGGAAGGGAGATGGGCAGTCAAAGGATTCAGGGGGATCCTAATGATCCTAAATGATGATGATGATGTTGATGTTTAATGTTTGAATTTAAATCTGCAATGTAAAACTCAATCAAAAAGATTTATATATATTAAAAAACTTCCCTAAAGAGAGCTGCCTTCAGATATCTTCTAAAAGAATTGTGCTTGGAAACGTACTGGGAGCCAATGTAGATCTTTCAAGACTGGTTTGGTTTTTTTTTATGTATTTTTATTAAATGTAAATTTATTTTTAAATGTATTTTTATTAAAGATTTTCTTGGTTTACAAAAGTATGTGCAATGTCTCTCTCTCTTTTCTCCCCAAGTAACATTTTTTTACAGATCAGTTTCATTTGTTGAGACATTAGGAAGAAAAGGGGGAAAGAGGTGGAGGGGGGAAAGGTGAGTGGGAGTGGGGTTTGGTGGGGTGCCAATGTTTCTATTTTACTTAATATATGTGGGGTTTTGTGCCAGCATCGCTTGTGCAGGTTCTCTGCTATTCACTTCTGTTCCTTTGGTGGTGAGAGAGGTTGGGGTTGATGTAGGGTGTGGTTGTTTGTTTGTGATTGGCTGTGGTGATCTTTGTTTTCATGTGTGAGTGGGGTGGGTGGGTGTTTTGGATCAAGTTAGCCATATTGATTTGTACGCTGTTGGTGGATTTTTGTCGTCATCTTGTTGGGCTGTGTATGTGATAAAGGGGAGCCATACCGGGGTGAAGGCATCTTCTTCTATTTGTCCCTGTGTCAGTTTCAGTTTATTGGTAATTTTTTCTAGTAAGGCTGTTTCCCATACTATTTGGTGCCATTGGTCCATGCTTACTCCTGACAGGTCTCTCCAGTATCTGGTTATGATGTTTCTGGTTGCTGAAAGTAGGTGGGTTATGAGTTCTTTGTGGTGTAAATGGGCATTATTGTCTTCGAAGATGTTTAGTAGGGCCAGTTCTGGGGTGATTTCTAATACTTGCTTAGTTATTTTACATATTTCTCGTACGGCTGTTGTCCAGAATAGTTGGGTTTTGGGACACTCCCACCACATGTGGAGGTATGTGCCTTTGGAGGTGCACCCTCTCCAGCATTTTGGTGAGGTTCCTGGGCATATTAGCGCTAGTTTTCTTGGTGTTAGGTACCACCTGTAGGTGAGTTTCAGAGTGAGTTCTTTTCTTTTCATTGATATGGATTTAAAGGGGGGTTTAGACCACATTCTGGTCCATTGAGGGGTTAATCTCATAGCCTATGTCATTCTCCCATTGTTTTTTTATTGTGTCCAGGGGGTTCGTGGGTTTTTGGAGTAGCATTTTGCATATTGCGGATACCATCACTTTACCGTGTCCCTTTGTTGTTAGGAGGAGGTTTTCGAAGGTTGTCAGGGGCCTAGTTGCTACTGATTTTACTGCTGGATTGTTTAAGAGAGCATGTAATTGGTGTTGTGCTAACCAGGGTCTAAGGCATGTCTGTGACTATGGGTTGGGCCAAACTTATTCAGGGACAGCCCCATGGAGGCCATGCTTTCTTGTAAGGTTGTTTTGGCATGGACATTAAAATCCCCCAGGACAATCAAAGTAGGTGTCTCCAGGAGAACATCCGCCATGACCTGAAGCAGCTCAGGCAGCGAATCCTTGGTGCAGCGGGGAGGTCGGTACACCAAAAGGAATCCTGTACTGCCCCTATTGCCCAACTTCCAGAACATGCAATCAGAAAACTGGGTCTTCCCAATAGGATGCCTGGTGCAGGCTAATGACTGCACCCCACCCATATGTCCTGGGTTGTTGTGTGTTAAGAGAAATCTGGTAGGCAAGCAGCGGCAAGAACAGGCCCATCTGCTTCATCCAACCAAGTCTCTGTTAAAGGGTACCCCTGCCCGTACGGGCCAGTCTTGACAGACTCTAGGGTTGTGCGCTCATCTCACTCAAGAGGCCGGGGGCCAGCGCTGTCCGGAGACACTTCTGGGTCACGTGGCCAGCGTGACATCGCTGCTCTGGCGAGCCAGAGCCGCACACGGAAACGCAGTTTACCTTCCCGCTAGTAAGCGGTCCCTATTTATCTACTTGCACCCGGAGGTGCTTTCGAACTGCTAGGTTGGCAGGCGCTGGGACCGAGCAACGGGAGCGCACCCCGCCGCGGGGATTCGAACCGCCGACCTTTCGATCGGCAAGCCCTAGGCGCTGAGGCTTTTACCCACAGCGCCACCCGCGTCCCAAGTCTCTGTTACACGTTATCAAAACATTGTCAGAAACTGGTTTGAAGTTCAGATCGCAATAACAGGAATTCAGAGGAATTTAACGCTCTCCCAAGAAATGGTATACAATCAATGGTCTCCACGCTGCATCTGGGACTTACTATGGATCTTTATCTTCTGTGATTTCTTCCCATTCCCCGTAAGGTTTGACTCTTTGAGATGCTGCCTGAGAGGTTTCCTGCCGAACGGCTGGTACATCCTCTATATCACTGCTTTCCTGCTTCACTTCTTGCCATTCCCCATAAGGGCTGATCTTTTTGCGTCTGTGAGGCTTTTCCTCTACTTCGTCATCACTTTCTGTTTTCCTCTAAAAGCAAAAAAAGCCAACAGCAAACTACTGAGCAATACAACACCAACAACTTCCTTTAACCAAGAGAGAGTCCACACACACCAAACACTGGTTATACAGAAATTCACTTATCCAAACATGAGGAATTAACACCCAAACTGTGCGTTACACACCACAGATTCATATATCCAAACAGCCGGACCTGCATGTAGTGCTGTAACTGAACAAGCAGCCTTCAACAAGGCTTACTTTTTGTGTTTTGCTGGTCTGTGACAGCCATTTTGCCAGAAACCATGTGGGTGGGGGCGGGGATATCTGACAAACTAGAGAGCATGTTTTCCTTCCCTGTTTTCCTTTTGCAAGGTTTCAGAGGATTTTCCTGGTTTTTTCCATCACTTTGGGGTCAAAATTTGGTGGTCAGGAATGCATTCGAAATTTCCTCATATGACTCAACAGAAAAGACTGACTCGTTACACAAACACTCACCTATTTCCTGACAACGCATGGTGTTTTGATAGTGAGACCAACGTATACAACATCAACCTCAACACAATTTATATAAAAGCAGCCTAAACAAGTTCTATAATAAATAAATCAGCAATCCAAGTGCAACATAGTGAGCAAGATGTCTTTATGGGTCCTTCATCCCTGGTATCTCCTCCTTATTTCCTAAATACCCCGCTTCCTCCAGCCCTACTCCCACTCAAAACCCTCTAAGCATCCCCCATTGTCATAAGGCTGTGACCCAGAGACAGGGGGTCCTATCCCTTCTTTTCAACCAGTCTCTCACCCTTGGGGAAGATTGCCTTTGGCTTCCTCTCTAACCACAATCCACATCCCAAAACCACCTGAAAGAAGAGCCCTGTCCCCATAACTGCCTCATCCAAAGGGCTTTTATCTCCCTTGTCCATATAGTGACGTTTGGCAACTGGCATGCCAGAAACTGCTGCCATGGGCAGGGAGACTGTTCATTACCTTCCCCACCCCGGCTCTGTGGCCTGGTCTCCTCAGTGGCAAGCATTTCTGCTGGATGGCAATGAACTTTTTATTCGAACTTCAATAATTAATATGACTTGATAAAAGATGTGGGTTTATTCTGAAAATGATTTACCCGGAGATTTATTTTTGGCTTTTGCAGTTCGCTTTTCCTGCCTGCTTTCCCTGCATCTGATTTAGCTTTCTTTGACTCCATTTCTCGGCTGTCTTCAGGATGGTTTTCTTTTTGACTCTCTTTTGAAGGAGACACAAAATTATCAGGTTTCTCCCAGGTTGATACTGGAAAACACAGACAGCAATGTATTTTAAACAATAGTTTGTATTAAAAGAATCTATATCCAGCCTATTTTCAAAATAAACTCAAGGTGGCTAACAAATCAAAACATCACACAATGTTAAATTCCCATTCTTAACCCCACTCAAACAAACAACTGTTACTTGCGTTTCACAATGTTAATGCAACACATCAGTTGTACACTCAACATACAGAAACAAATATGGGTCTGAGGTAGATGATGCAATTTGGTGTCATCAGGAAACTAGATATAAATCTGAAAATTACTGATTTTGAATTCTGGCAGCTACTCCCAGCCTAGTGCCAAAATGACAACAAAGTAGGCAACCTGGCAAACCTCACTGGGGAGAGCTTTCCACAATTGGTGTGCCAGTACTGAGAAGAACTACAGTGGTACCTCTAGTTACGAACTTAATTTGTTCCAGAGGTCCGTTCTTAGCCTGAAACTGTTCTTAACTAGAGGCATGCTTTTGCTAATGGGGCATCTTGCTGCCGCCGCGCCGCCAGCACACAATTTCCGTTCTCATCCTGGGGCAAAGTTCTCAACTCGAGGTAACTCTTCCAGGTTAGTGGAGTTTTTAACCTGAAGCGTTTGTAACCTGAGGCGTTTGTAACTCAAGGTACCACTGTACCTAGTTCATCATCCACTGCACTTCAGACATGATTGGCTCAAATAGTCATGACATTAAGAGGGCAGACTCAGTCCGTTTCACCTTATGAACGGTGCTGCAGCTTCTCTATGGCCCACAAGTTCCTACAGAAAGGACCTGAGGGCCTTATCAGGGTAACAACTCCACCCCACTCCCCACCCTCTGGGATTTAGTTCTCCATTTGTGCTACTGACTTCACAGAAGTGTAGGGCTGTCTCACACTGGCAAAACTCTGCATGGGCAGAAACCCAAGTTCAATCCCAGCATTTCCAAGGAATTTTGGGAAAGACTTATATCAAAAATCTGGGAAAGCTGCTGCCGGTCTGTGTAGGCAACACTGAGCTAGGTGGACCAATGGTCTAACTCTGGATAAGGCACCTTCCTATGTTTTATCTCTTTTTTATCTTCCTTACCTCCTGTTTCTGTGTTGTAGTAATAGGTGCGACCATCTTCACTTGTTCCTTCCATCCACTGTGCTGTCTAACAGAGAAAAATAAACCACCTAGTAAAAGATTAATCCAAGTCTCACTGATGTACCATATGGATATAGGCAAGGAAGGTCAGGCTCCACTTATGAAAATATTGCAATTATATCATTAAAATTATATCATTAAAATCATCTGGGGGACATTCCATACACTCTAACAAAATTTGGACAGAGACAGAATGGCTCTTAGATAGCCAAGTTACCTGAAATACATCTTTGCACCTTTTCTTTGAAGCCTTTGACTTAATAAACTTTTTTGTTTCCATTCACAAGTGAAACAAGTCCTCTGTTACCTTGGAAACCCCATTTCCCCACACCCTCATCTCCCCAAACTGTCAGCTTTTAGAAAGCAATATTCTTAGGACAGGGATCTGTTCTTTTTCTTTATAATTCTTGATTGTACTGTATAAATAATAAGGGTCACCTGAGAACTAAGCAAAATGAATGATGTTGTATAACACCTTGGAAACTGCATTAAAAAAAGAAATTGAACAATGGTAGGTATAAGGAGTATCACTTAGAAAATCTGATTTTCCTCCCCACCAATTATATATGGCGGGAGTTGAGTCCTGGGAAAAGATACCAGAGAAACATGTCAAAGACTTGCTCCTGGATCCTGTCCTCACACACCCTAAGCCACATTACAAACTTGTTCCTAAATACCCATGCAACATGATAATTGTAGCTAAACAAATTTTTGCTCTACACTTGAGTGCAGTCAATTCTCCAATTAAATAGCAATTAAAAATCTGAGACATTACAGGAGTGGGGAAGTAGACTACCCATAAGCACAGGTGAGATGGAAAATTAAACTTGATGATATGACAAATTGCTGGTTATAGACTACTATGAAAGAAAATGGATTAATTCATGTGAATAGTTCTATTGATTTGCACTTAATAGCTGGAACTTGATTGAAGGCACAGGATGACATGTAATGCGGACTACAAGGGAATAAGAGAAAAGGGACTCTTCTCGTCCACTCGTATAATGCTAGATGCTACCCAAAACGTGTCTACATATTTTGTATGTATAATATCAATCTTTCCTGTTGATTTAAAATGCAACTAACTTGTGCCAGGACCCCAAGCCCATATAGTTTCTTGTGTAAGTATAACCTCGCTTGCTTGGTTAATTTTAAGATATTGCCACATCTTTCCTCTACAAATGGTATTTTGACCTCTAGTAAAAAATGAGAACAGGACCATAAAGAAGGCTGATCGCCGAAAAATTGATGCTTTTGAATTCTGGTGCTGGAGGAGATTCTTGAGAGCCCCATGGACTGCAAGAAGATCAAACCTATCCATTCTTAAGGAAATCAGCCTGGGTGCTCACTGGAAGGACAGATCCTGAAGCTGAGGCTCCAGTACTTTGGCCACCTCATGAGAAGAGAAGACTCCCTGGAAAAGACCCTGATGTGGGAAAGATTGAGGGCACAAGGAGAAGGGGATGACTGAGGATGAGATGGTTGGACAGTGTTCTCGAAGCTACCAGCATGAGTTTGACCAAACTGCGGGAGGCAGTGGAAGACAGGAGTGCCTGATGAGAAGGTTAAAGCACATAAAGCGTTTAAAAACCATATTGTCAGGAAAGCACTGTTTAATGTCTGGATAAGATACAAAGATTTGTTAGAAAATAAAACCCCGAGATGGCTGTCACCAATGGAAGCAAAGGCTCAGAAAAAGCTCAATATGGAGGCCAAATGGCCGAAGTATTGGGAAATTCTGGAGCAAGAGGGAGATAGACTAAAACTGCAGAGTTTTGAAAAATTAAAAAATAGAGTGCGAGATTGGCTCCATTACTATCAAATAATGGAGGCATATAACTTGAACAAAAAATTAGGCTTCCAGGTGGAAAAATTTAAATTGGAAACAGAATTGTTAGATTCTAAAGTTAAGAATTTGTCAAAAATGTATTCAATGCTGTTGAAATGGAATACTCAAGATGAAACGGTGAAATCTGCTATGATTAAATGGGCACAAGATGTTGGACATAATATTATGATGGCAGACTGGGAACAGTTATGGACCACTGGTATCAAGTTTACGGCATGTAATGCCTTAAAAGAGAATTTAATGAAAATGATTTATAGGTGGTACATAACATCAGTCAAGCTTGCAAAAATCTATCATTTGCCTGATAATAAATGTTGGAAATGTAATGAAACTGAAGGTACATTCTTTCACTTTTGGTGGACATGCCCAAAGATTAAGGCATTCTGGGAGATGATCTATAATGAAATGAAAAATGTATTTAAATATACCTTTCTGAAGAAACCAGAGGCCTTTCTGTTGGGCATGGTCGGCCAATTGGTGCCAAAGAAGGATAGAACTTTTTTTATGTATGCTACAACAGCAGCAAGAATACTTACTGCAAAGCATTGGAAGACACAAGATCTACCCACCAGGGAAGAATGGCAGATGAAGCTGATGGACTACATGGAACTGGCGGAAATGACTGGCAGAATCCGAGACCAGGGAGAAGAGTTGGTGGAAAAAGTTTGGAAAAAATTTAAAGTATATTTACAAAAATATAGCAAAATTAATGAATGTTAGAAGGATGCTGGAATGAAGTTACATGGTTTTAGCAGAAATGTTATAAAGAATTAAGTAAAAGTGGATTGTAATGGGTTAAAGTGTAAAATTTAAGGTCAGATTGGGTTAAGGCAAATTATAGAACAAAAACGGAGAAAGATGGAAAGGATTTGCTGAAATAGCTAATTTTGAATTAGAATACAAAAAAGGGAGGTGCGAGGAGGTCGATGAAACAAGTAAATGAAAGACAAAGATATGGAAATACTGGATGTGTTTTTAAATGTTTTTGTTTTTAAATGTTTTTTCTTCTTATTGTTGTGCTGTATTGTTTTTTCTATTTTGCTTTTTATTTTTTTGATGTATTGTAATTTCTTATTGTTTTTCTTTTTCTTTTTTTGTAATTGTTAAACTTTTAATAAATATATATTATTATTTTTTTTAAAAAGGAAGACAGGAGTGCCTGGCGTGCTCTGGTCCATGGGGTCATGAAGAGTCGGACACGACTAAACAACAAAAGTAAAAAATAAAAATAAAATCTAACTTTGCATACTTAAAACTTAACTTTAGCAGGAAGCGTTCTGAAAATGTGAGTCATGCCAAGACTCAGTCTATGGTGTGCAGCATTTGCCAAAGGAGTAGATCCAATAAGGGACACATCGCTTCAGCTGGTGTTTCCCCTTTGGTGTGGGACTTAGCTACTGGTAATTCTAATGACCAGTTCAAGCTCAGAGAACCTGCATAACAATAAAACAAAAGCAGGATTTGCTTTTACAACTTTCATTTACCTTTTGGAGTTCTTGAAGGTTGTCCTGAAATTCTTCAGGTTTCTCCCACTGCGATTCTTAAGGGTGGGGATGATAATAATAAAAGAAGAGATATTAGGTTTCAGTTGTCTGTACATTGAAAAAACGATGGTGACACATAAAGTAAATCTGTATGGGAAGTAATGATAGCTTGGGTAATGGCCACAGTGATGGGAGCACCATGGGGAGCACTGAGCTGGCTCTGCCAATGTGTCCACGCAGCCTCCACCTTGCTGGGCCTCCTCCCCATCCCAGTAAGCGGCAGTGATGCCAATCTCAGGAGGGTGGCTCCACGTGGTCACACTGATAGCTCCTGAAGGACTGAAGACGGCAGACTGGAGAAAAGCTTCAGAAAGGAAGAAGTCTGCAGCAAATGTGTTTTTTTTAGCCAAGGAACTTCCATGCGTGGTGAGAGCAGGTTATTTTGTTCTGATGTCATAGGTACAAGCGGGTGGTGAGGTAATTGGAAAGGAGCCATTGCAAGATATGTGGATGCTTAAATCCACATTCCTTGTTACAGGTTTACCTCCTGATATAGTGTTGTAGTAATACATATAGCCTTCTGGAGAAAATCCTCGCACCCATTCCTTTGTTTCATCTGATGATGTTTCTGTGGTCTCTCTCTCTCTCTTTCTCTTTTCCTCGTGCTTTTTTGGTGCTGAGCTCTGACCTAAAGATTCTGAAACATCAAGTTCCAGTTTTAAAAAACAAACATCAAAACTTTCAGGGACTTCTGGGTTGCTGTGGATGCTCCCTTCATGAGCAAAGACCAAGGATATATTTTGGGGGTTTGGGAGAGCTACACCCGCTATCATCCCCCTGGATTAAAGAGACTGGATATAGATCACTCACACACTTGTTAAGCCAGCTCCCCTTCCCTGCTGAGCCAAAAGGTTCAGTGAAGGAGAGGGGCTTGAGTGACAGGGAGTGGGAATCCATCTTGCTGACTCCTCTATCAGATAATTCACTGAACAGAAGCTGGCTGAGCGTAACCTTCTCTGATTTGGATTATAACAAGAGAAGCTCACCTGGACATGATGTAGAAATGAATTGCTGGGATTTATATCTGCTGTTTTTTTAAGGAGGGAAAGAGGAAGCAACTACAGTTATGGGAAAAGTGAGTGACAGAACATATTAAGCAGGAGCTTGTTCATCTCTTTGGCAGCGTCAGACCCTACCTGTCGTAGCACCAATTCTTTTCAAATCCTCCTGATAAGCCTTCATTGCAGCTTCCTCCATGGCTGCAAATTCCTTTGACATTTTTTCTTCTTCTTTTGCCTTTTCCAAACTTTTCTTTTTAATCTGCAATTGAAAAAATAATGAGTTCCATTAAATAATGGAATTTAATATAATGTGATTAGTTTAAACAAGGTTTAATATATTGTATTACCTCACTAATCTTTTTAGCCACATTTTCCTTATGGTTTTTTCCTCGTTCATGAAAGTCAATACTCTTTAAAAGGAAATGAGAGAGAATTAAAATACACAGAAATGTGAACTGGCAGGAGCACAAATGAGACTGAACACAGGTGACATATTAAAACAAAAGGAAGCAAACCTACCAGTAACCTAGAGTTCCAACCAGAAGTTTAATGACATGGGGCTGGGGTACCTTAGTGACACTGTGCTCTATATGAACCTGTTCAAGAGTTCATCAAAGGCACAGCTCTATGTGTTGCCTGCTTGCCCTAATAGGGCAGATAGGAACTGGGGGGAAGGCCGCTGCAGTGGCAGCATGCCGCTCACAGAATGTACCTGCCAGGAAGCCTTGCTTGGTACCTTTGCTTTTAAGTTCCAGACACCTTTTCTTTTCCCTCTCAGGCATTTTAGCTGGATTTTGTGGCAGTGCTCAGGATGTTTTATGCTACTATGTCTTGTTTTTTATTCTGCTTCTGTTTCAATCTGCTGTTTTTATCATTTTCTTGTTTAAATTATTTGTTAACAGAAGCTGGCTAAAATATCTTAAATAAATAAGATCACTACAGTCAATTAAAATCTCAAAATAATAATACTGCATACTAATACAGCCTTGTCTCAGTGAAATGCTCAGAAGTTCAGGCTACAAAGATAAATATAAAAGAAACACACAATAGGAAGGATGAAAACAAGTTTCCTTTTCTTTCAATCACAAGGATTCCTGAAATGTTAATTTATTTTAAATATATATCAGGCTTATAATACTTAGTAACAGCAGCAATGAAGAATACCAGCCTGAAGCACTGTTGCGACCCCACATAATCTCTAAGGGAACATATGGAGCACACAGGACAGTAGTGCTTGTGAAATACAATATAGTCACATTGGTCAGTACATATTTTACCAACTGGCAATTTAGTGCACAAAACTACTGACTTCCCCAATGTTGATGACCTGCAAGGGGCACTATTGGAATGGTGTGCAGGCTTCTCTCTGCCCGCCTCTACCAATAGAAAGGGGCTTCATGGGGGGAGGGGCTCTCACTGCCAGCAGAAAGTCTCAGAACAGGGTGTTTCTGGCACTGTAGGCACACATCTTCCAAGGGGCCCAATTCTGGAGCACAGCAAAGGGAATGAATAAAAAATCTCTGCACCCTCTCCTTCCTTCTCCTCCTAGGATTGCTTTGCTACTTATTTTATTTCCAACCAGCTGAAGTGTGGTAAAGTTCTCACCACTTGCCAGAATGATGCAGCTGAACATCTTACCAAGTTAAAATGTTTTTCTTTGTTCACACAGTTCTTTGTAAGCTTTGGAATGGGATGTGGGGTTTAGCCACAGGAAAAGCAGGGGTAGCAGAAGAAGAAACTGAAGCTTCTAATTTAGGTAACAGGGTTACAGATTGTGAAGTAGGAATAGGTTTGGAGAAAGTCATGCTAAGGGAGAGAAAGAGGCTGGTCTTCCTTTGTTGAGACAGAAATGCAAGAAGCTGCTTAAGAACAACTTTAGAGAGGATTACAATGATGTTTTGAAGGGGTGGGACAGAAGGCCATACAGGAACGCAGCTGACACTTTTTGCTTACAAGATTTTGTTATTGCCGTAAGTTTATACTTTGTGCCACAAAGAACTGCCAAAGTAATCCAGATTTTGTACAAAGTCAGTCAAAACATACCATGAAAATTAAGTTTGTATGCATTGGTTTATTTGCATAATTTATTCTGATTGTGTCAGCCATGGAAATAGGTAAGCAGACTGTTCAAAATTTTGCAGTTATATTCTTGTTTGTAAGATTTCACCAGCCATTGTCCACATTTTTTCAAGTTTATCTTTAAAGCCGCGAAAGCTAGGGATTTGCTTTGTTAAAATAAGGGTGTAGGGACTTATAAGAAGAATGATCAAAGAGAATTCATCAATATTGTTGTAACAAACAGAAATATTGCAAGGAGTGCCCTCCTCTAACCTGAGATCTTGAGACTTCACAGCTCACATGACATGCAACTACCATCAATATTAATCCTGCTCGGGCACACAGGTAGGAAGCATGGGGACAAAATTGTCCCCTGCATACCCAGCTGACCCAATCAGTCGCCAACCTTTCTGTAATGAGCAGGGGATGTCTGAGGAGTTTTTACCTGTGCTCACTTAAATGTGAGTGGAAGGCTCTGCATGATCCAGCCCCCTGATAAAGCAGGTTCCCCCATCATGTAGAGGCTTCTAGCTCCTTTCATACCTTCCACATTTAACCTGGGAAGGTCAGGGACTGAGTGAACAGAACAGGGGGTGGGGGTGGTCCCATGCCTCCTACGCATGTGGGTTGTTCTCATTCAGGAACAATGCCTGAATAGAAATACTGTTGCAGCTATTGGAGTACTCATGACAGCTGGTCCCAATAAAGATCAGGACAGTATCAGTAGCTGTTGCACAACCTCTAAGGAAGCAGTATATCTGGATCTCAGATATACCTGGGGTTCGCTCAGACTCAGCACTCAGGTGACCACTCCTCATAATACAAACTTCCAAGTCTAGATTGACCTGTTGAAAATTAATATATAATTCATTTTTTGTACTTCAGTTTCACTTAAGAGTACAGAAGGTAGATCATCATACAGGCTTGTTGTCCGCTATCCAGCACTTGCAATAATCACAGAATTTCTTGGGCTGAGATTTCCAGTAATCGGCCCTAGAAAAGAAAAATGTGGAAATTAAAAGCCATTTTGCAAGAGTAAGCAACTCAAACTGAATCCCAACCTTCTCACTGAGTTATTTGTTCCAATGCCAAAAATCTACTTTTCCTAATGTGCGATACCAACCATTTCTTTGTTTTCTGAAACACAGGAGTGCTTCAGAGAATCTCAGTGAAGAACAATGAAGGCTCTTAGAACATACTATGTGCCATATTTTTGCGCCATAAGACGCACCTAGTTTTTAGAGCAGGAAAACAAGAAGAAAAAAAATCTGACTCAAACGTTGTACTAAACTATTGAAAACAGCAAGGCGGGCGGCTCCTGTCCGCTTTGCTGCTTTAAAGCGAGCCACGGTACATAATGAAGTTAATGGAAAAAGGATAGACATTCCATTACAATGTAGCTGCTTTCATTATCACTGGGAAGTCAGTATTGGCAGCGGTCACATAAACTAAAATTTGAGCATTTTACTGTTATTAATCAAGAATGGTAATAGTCAGGGAGAGAAACCAGGGCTGTGCAAATGAGAAGGGCTTGGAGTATGGAGAAACAGCAAAGACATCAAATGATTGCGCTCCAGTTCCTAAATCTGTGAAGTTTTCTCAAAACAGGCACAGTTGTTTTGAAAGGAAGATTCAAAGAGTGGGAAATGGAGTGATTGAGCAAAGAACAGAGGAGGAAAAGAGGGCAGATAAATAGCTTCCATTCAATACCAAGATAACACAATGTTTTTGGTTTGGTATAGGTGAACTGTGCTTGTAAGAATTTTTTTAATGAATTATAGATTTGGGGTGGAATATCAGTGCTTCTTTTCAGCAATAAAGATTAGCTGCTAGGAACATGGTCCACACACAAACACACAGGATGTCCGGTTATAGTTGTGCAGTTTAAACTGTTCCTGAGCCAGATGCCTGCTTAGTTTTAGCTGAGCTCACTATTACTGGTTTATGGAGATGCTTTGCATGTATTGATGACTATTTCCGCAAAACTGCTACTTGAAGAAATCCCCAAACTTAATATTTTAAAACTTCAAATGGAGCTCAGAATCCAGTTAGGCAATCAAGCCTTTGCAGTTCAATTAGGAGGCACTGAGAGACGGCAATTTGCTGCCCCCCCCCCCAAAGAGCAACCCAGGAGCGCGGGGCAACGGTGCACAGCCTGCCCGCTGCTCCCAAACCTTTCCTGGGCTTTAGGGGCAGAAAAGCTCACTCCCAAAGAGCAGCCCAGGAGCATGCCGCACTCCGGCAATTTGGCTCCAGGGACCACATATTCGCTCCATAAGATGCACAGGCATTTCCCCTTACTTTTTAGTGCGTTTTATGGAGTGAAAAATACGGTATGTGTATTACTGTAGTACTTTTATACATGTAAATAACATATAAAAAGATGCAATTTATTCCCACAATAACTATGAGACTGAAAAACAGTGATGGGCCCAAGTCCACACAGGAAACTTAAGAATTGGGCAGGATAGGACTTCTGGTTCGCTGTGGAGGTAATGGCAGCGTGCTCCGTGTCGTCCGCTTAAGGGACGGCACAGTTCTGGCAGATAGAGCTTTGGGGGTGAGTGCCAGGGCTAGGTGCCCCCAACCTCACCCCATGGAGGAGTGGGGGTCCTAGGGGTCCAGCAGAGTGTGGGAACTCACCCTCCTGAGCCTCCAGGCTGCCATTTTTGCGCGGGGGAAAGAGGCTTGAGTTCGCTCATGGCTCTACCGCACTCTACTGCTGAAGCCACACACCGCCAACACAAGCAGCGGATCTTCCAATTAGAGGTAGAAGCCAAATAAAGTTTTTTAAAAAGGAATTAGGCGTAAATTAACTGATTTGGTGAAACGGAAGCAAAAAAGGAAGTCAACTTCTGATTTTTGTGGACAGGCTCTGCAAGGGGATTTTTTGTGAATGGGAAGTAATAATAATAATAATAATATTTTTTTATTTATACCCCGCCCTCCCCAGCCAAGGCCGGGCTCAGAGCGGCTTACAACCAATAATAAAAACAAGAAGAATGATTACAACTTAAAAACAAAAATAAAATACAACATTAAAATAATGGAACATTAAAATATTAAAATGTAGCCTCATTGCAGGAGAAGGAAAAGAAAAAAGAAAGAGAGGGAGGGAGGGAATCAAATTGGCTCCAAGCCAAAGGCCAGGCGGCCTGCAGAAAGAAATCAGATCCTGCAGGGCCCTGGTCTCATGAGGCAGAGCGTTCCACCAGGCCGGAGCCAGAGTTGAAAAGGCCCTGGATGAATGACACTTTATTTAGAGATGAAGAAGTGTATAAAAAGGCCCAAAAAACCTTGAGAGATTATTTTGAAATTAACATGAGCACCAATGTTGAAAAAAGAGTAATCTGGGACGCAAGCAAAGCCGTTATGCGAGGGTTCTTGATACAACAAAATGCAATAAAAAAGAGAAGCCAAAATGAAAAAAAAGATAAGATCTTGGAGAAGATAAAAGAAGGGGAAAGGAAATTAAGATCAAAACCAAAGTCCCAAGAGATCTTGAGAGAAATTAAGTTATATCAAACACAATATATGGAACTGACGAACCAAGAAATAGAATGGAAAATTAAACAAATGAGACAAAAGACATTTGAATCAGCAGATAAATGTGGCAAACTACTGGCTTGGCAAATGAGGAAAAGACAAAAATTAAATACGGTTACAAATTTAGAAGTGGAAGGAAGGAACATCTATAACCCAATTGAAATCTGGAATTGCTTCCAGAGATATTTTAAACAACTATACTCACAAGGGCTGCAGAAAGAAAAGGACATAGACCAATTTCTTGAAACACATGGACTACAAAAAATTTCCAAGGAAAGTAAAATAGTGTTGAATCAGAAAATAACTGAACAGGAAATAGAAGGTGCCATTCAAAACATGCAATTGGGGACTTCCGGGTTGGCGCCATCGCCGAATGGCGGATTCCCTCCGAGCTCCGGAGGGAATCTGCTCGACAGGGGTTGGGTTCTGCCGCGCCGGCGACGCGGGGACCCTCAAAAACCACGGGCGCGGATGCCTGTGGACCTGGTGACTTGGCGGGCACCGTTTGTGCCCTCCCGACCCGCGAAGGAGCCTTTTTAAAGGCTACGGAGCGGGGGACGGGGAGCGGCGCGGTGCTGTGAGTCTACTGCTTCCCCTGCCGAGCGAAGCCGCATGCCATTCGTCGGAGAGCGCTGACTTCTTCTGAAAATTTGGACGTAAAACTAACAACAACAACCCGTGAGTAATTTGGAAATTGGACTATAAACTTTTTTCTTTCTGGATTCGGTACGAGCGGGGGGAGGTGCAAAGAGGAAGTCCGTCTCCCCCCCCATTGTAAACATTTTAAAGCAAGGATTTGACAAGTAAGGTCGAGAGAAGAGTCTTTTTCTTTTTGGATAAAAGTTATTAATTCCACGGATTGAAAGTATAAGTAATTGTGCTGGAGGATAAGAGCTAACTTTCTGATTAAAGTGCCACCCCTCCCGGGACCGGGAGCGATCCGCGAGAGGAGCCTGCTGAGGAGACACAGAAGATTTTGACAGCTGTCAAATTAGCTGTCAAAGTCGGAAAAAATAGAAAACTTTACTTTTGATGTTTTTGCCGGTTATATTAGATACAATATAGCTACAAGTTGCTGAAAATAAAGAAGGACTGAAACAAATTAACTTGATTTTTGGATTGGAAGTGAAAGGAATACTAAATAACCAGAATCCCTCTAGAGGGGGATCAGGGACATTACAAGAATGGAAATAGGCCGGAAAATACTGGCTGACCTGGATGAGGTTGCTTTTCTCATGGGAAAGTTGCGAAGGATGTATGAGCAAGGTCATGTTTTGTCTACAAGTGCCATAAATTTGAAGTCAACAACAAATGTATCTACTGAGTTGGAAGAGGACTTGATGTACAAAACCCAGGCAGCTGAACAAGAAAAGAAACTAGAGGAAATTGAGGAAGAAGAGGAAGAGATATATGCTGAACAGGAGGAGCAGAAAGGAGGGGCTGCAATGCTGCAGAAGGCAAATGAGAGCCGGAGGCCTGTCAAGATGGATACAAAAGAAAATAAGGACTGGAAGAGGGAAACTTGGTTTGAACTTAGAAATGAGGAATGGAAAGATCTCCTTCTGTGGGGATCTGAAGATCTTTGGATTTTAAGTTTGATCAAGGTGGAAGCTGGAGCTCTTGGGACATCTGGACTTAAAAGGATTAAGAAACAAGATTTGAGCCCCACTTTTGAACATGGAGGTCTGGCTGGAAGGAACATGGACATTATAGAGAGAGTGCCCCTCCGAGACTTGGTGTTAATTATAAGGGACTTTCAAAGGAACCGGCAGAGAGGGACTGAGAGAGACTTAAGGGCCTCGGACGTGAGGTTGCCAGGCTGATAGTAGATGGACTAATGGACAATGGTTCTGGGATCGAAACCGGGGAAGGGAGGGTGGGGTTTGGAAATCCAAAGGGTGTTTGATTCTTTTTACTCTGTTTTTAATTTTGTGTTGTTATTAGTATAAGAATGGGGAATTCGTGGAAGGGAAACTGGGTTGACCTTAGAAAAAGCTCTCAAGTGTAAAGGATTGAGGTATATAAGTTAAAAGTTGATATATAAATTGAATTAAATATAATAACAAATCAAGGTTAAAAATATAATATAATAAATATAATAACAAATTAAGGTTAAGAATTTAGGGATAAGAACTTGTTGGATAAATATTTGGACATGGAATACAAGAAGGGGAGGTGAGGGGAAGTCGCGGAAAAAAAAGTGACTGAAAATGGGATTGTAAAGGATGAATTCTTTTTTATTTTTTTATTCTTTTTCTTTTTTGTATTATTTGAAACTCTAATAAAATATTATTTAAAAAAACAACAACAAAAAAACAAAACATGCAATTGGGCAAGTCTCCGGGACCGGATGGGCTGACTTCCAGATACTATAAAGCGTTGAAGGAGTGGTTACTACAACCTTTGAAGGAAGTCTGCAATGAAATTTTGGAGGGGGAAAAGGCACCAGAATCGTGGAAAGAGGCTTTTATTACACTTATACCGAAGACAGAGACTGAAAAGACTCAACTTAAGAACTACCGGCCCATCTCGTTACTAAATGTGGATTACAAAATTTTTGCTGATATTTTGGCTAAGAGACTGAAAATAGTTTTGATGAAGGAGATCCATAAAGACCAAACGGGCTTTCTTCCGGGAAGACATTTATCAGATAACGCAAGGAATATAATTGACATTTTGGAAAAGCTAGATGTGAACATAAACACTAAAGTAGCTTTGATATTTGTGGACGCGGAGAAAGCCTTTGACAATATTTCTTGGAGATTTATGAAAAAGAATCTCCAGGGGATGGGGGTAGGCCAAGGTTTTGAAAATGGTATAGGTGCAATATACTCAGAGCAAAAAGCAAAGCTAATTGTAAATAATGTGGTTACGGAAGAATTCAAGATAGAAAAAGGGACACGTCAGAGGTGCCCAATCTCCCATTATTTTTTATATCAGTCCTGGAGGTTTTGCTGAACATGATTAGAAAGGATCAGCTGGTTAAAAGGGTACAGGTCGGAGCTAAACAGTACAAACTGAGAGCATTTGCAGATGATTTGGTACTTACATTACAAGAGCCAGAATCTAGTACTAAAAGGGTCTTAGAATTAATTCAAGAGTTTGGTCAAGTAGCAGGATTTAAACTGAACAAATTGAAAACCAAGGTATTAGAGAAAAACTTAGCACCTATCGAAAGGGAGAGGTTTCAGAATGAGACAGGTTTAACAGTAGTTAAGAAAGTGAAGTATTTGGGGATTAATATGACAGCTAAAAATGCGAATTTGTTTAAAGATAACTATGAGAAATGTTGGACAGAAGTGAAAAAAGATTTAGAAATTTGGTCAAACTTGAAGCTTTCCTTGTCTGGTTGAATTGCAGCTATTAAGATGAATGTATTGCCTAGAATGTTGTTTTTATTCCAAACACTGCAGATTGTGGACAAGATGGACTGTTTCAAGAAGTGGCAGAAAGACATTTCTAAATTTGTCTGGCAGGGCAAGAAACCCAGAATTAAATTTAAGATTTTAACTGATGGAAAGGAAAGGGGGGGATTTGCCTTGCCAGACTTCAGACTATATTATGAATCAGCAGCATTCTGCTGGTTGAAAGATTGGCTGCTTCTTGAGAATACAGATATTCTGGATTTAGAAGGTTTTAACAATATTTTTGGGTGGCATGCTTATTTGTGGTATGACAAGGTTAAAGCTCATAAAGCTTTTAAAAACCATATTGTCAAGAAAGCACTGTACAATGTCTGGATTAAGTATAAAGACTTGTTGGAAAATAAAACTCCAAGGTGGTTGTCGCCAATGGAGGCAAAGGCTGGGAAAAGACTTAATATGGAGTCCAAATGGCCAAAATACTGGGAAATTTTAGAACAAGAAGGGGAGAAACTGAAATTGCAGAGTTTTGAGAAATTAAAAGATAAAGTGTTAGACTGGTTGCATTATTATCAAATAATGGAGGCTTATAAGATGGACAGGAAAATTGGCTTCCAGGTGGACAAATCAAAACTGGAAACAGAACTGTTAGATTCCAATACTAAGAATTTGTCAAAAATGTATAACTTGCTGTTGAAATGGAATACGCAGGATGAAACGGTTAAATCAGCTATGATCAAGTGGGCACAAGATATTGGTCATAACATTATGTTTGCTGATTGGGAGCAGTTGTGGACCACCGGTATGAAATTTACGGCATGTAATGCCCTAAAAGAAAATATTATGAAAATGATCTATAGGTGGTACATGACCCCAGTCAAGCTTGCAAAAATTTACCACTTGTCTGATAATAAATGCTTGAAATGTAAAGAGACTGAATGGACATTCTTTCACCTGGACATGCCCAAGGATAAAGGCTTTCTGGGAAACCATATATAATGAAATGAAAAAGGCATTTAAATATACCTTCTTGAAGAAACCAGAGGCTTTTCTCCTAGGTATGGTCGGCCAATTGGTGCCAAAGAAGGATAGAACTTTCTTTATGTATGCCACAACAGCAGCAAGAATACTCATTGCAAAGTACTGGAAGACACAAGAACTGCCCACCGTGGAAGAATGGCAGATGAAGGTGATAGACTATATGGGACTGGCAGAAATGACCGGCAGAATCCGTGACCAGG
Organism: Podarcis muralis; assembly: GCF_964188315.1. Classification (NCBI taxonomy): domain Eukaryota; kingdom Metazoa; phylum Chordata; class Lepidosauria; order Squamata; family Lacertidae; genus Podarcis; species Podarcis muralis. The sequence goes on from NC_135662.1 coordinate 90,995,368, forward strand.
GAAGAGAGACGGCGGAAGAAGATTGGAAGAAATTTAAAGACTATCTCAGGAAACATTGCAAAATTAATGAATGTTAGAACAATGTGGATTTTAGAAATTAATGGTTTTCAGCTGTAATGATTAAGTAAAAAGAAAAGAAAGGTTAAAAACTGGAATACAGAAAGGGGAGGTATGAGGAGGTCGGGGAAGTAAGTTATAAGAAAATAAGGGAATGAAATTATATTTGTTTTGTTTGTGTTTTTGTTTGTAATACTGGTTTTTTTTGTATAATTTTTGAAAATTTAATAAATATCTTAAAAAAAAAAAGACCCTGGCTCTGGTTGAAGCCAATCTAACTTCCTTAGGGCCTGGGACCACTAGGGTGTTGTTATTTATGGACCTTGAGGCTCTCCGGGGGCATACCAGGAGAGGCGGTCCCATAGGTACGAGGGTCCTAGGCCGTGAAGGGCTTTAAAGGTCAAAAGCAGCACCTTAAATCTGACCCTGTACTCCACCGGGAGCCAGTGCAGCTTGAAAAGCACTGGGTGAATATGCTCCCAAGGCAGAGACCCCGTGAGGAGCCTCGCTGCAGCATTCTGCACCCGCTGGAGTTACTGGGACAGCTTCAAGGGCAGCCCCGCATAGAGCGAATTACAGTAGTCAAGCCTGGAGATGACCGTCGCATGGATCACTGTGGCCAGGTCGGGGCAGGAAAGGTAAGGGACCAACTGCTTGATGCGACGAAGGTGGAAAAATGTCGCCTTGACTGTTGCTGTAACTTGCGCCTCCATGGAAAGGGAGGCGTCAAGGATTACACCCAAACTCTTAACGGAAGGCACTGGCACTAATTGGGCCCCCGCAAGAGAAGGGAGTTGGTCCCTCATCCCCATGCCATCCCGACCTAGGCATAGGACCTCTGTCTTCGAAGGATTTCGAAGAAGTAGAGTGGCATTCGCAGCTATGCAGATTTAGTAACAGTTTAACTTTGGACTTTTGAGACTTTCTTTTGTCAGCATTTAAAGTTTCTGACAGATATATTTTTTTAGGGTGATTTCACGATATAGCCAATTTTCATACCCCAAAAAAGAAAAACATGTCTGCACTTTTGAAAACAACAACCCTGTAATAACCAATATTATTTTAGATTTTAAGATGAACAACTTTGTTTCTTTTTTTTTTAATTTTACAGCTAGTGATTGTAGGAAAGTTGTACCCAGTAGTCATTCCCCTCCCCCACGATGTCCCAAAAACGTAAAATTTTGTCATAAGACATAAGAGACCCATAAATTTTAGTCTTTGTTGAGAAAGAACATGTCTTTGCAATAATTTTTACCATCAAAAACTATTGATTGCATTGTGCCCTAATGCTGAAAATTCAGCTTTTCTAAACCTAGTTTTTCTACCCAAAATCTACATTTATACATTTTTTTAGGCATTTATAAAATCTTTTGAGTGCTGGTGTATTTTTTCCTAAAATCCTCATCATGTTATTGATCGCTATGTAAAATTTCAAAGAGATCTGATCATTGGTTACGGAGGGGGAAAAAATAAAATGCACACAAGGCCAGGATCTTGAGGGACTGAAACACAGATTTCACGAAACTTTGAAGTGCTATAAAATTAAAACTGTTTGAGATAGAGGGAAAACATTTAAGGGGGTTTCTTTCAACCATAAGGGAAGGGTGTACAGCAAGTTTCATCAAAATCTGAGAGGGCGGTGAAACCCTTGTTTTTTGCGTTGATTTGATGCGGAATGACTCATCTCTCCTCCATTTCATCTCTGGTCTTACAAACTATGAACATATTTTTTTTTCTCCTCTCCTTCTTAAATGAGGTCAAAAACTTGTGCATCACTTTGTAATTTCTGATTGGTTTGAATATAGACGACCTATTAATTATTATTAATAATTCTCCTCCTTCTCCCTGTATGGGAGTTTTCTGACCCGTTTCCCCGCCCCTTTGGCCAGATAATGACACACGGGCGTGCGATACTGGGGGCTCCCGGGACGCGTGTAGGCCCGCGCGTGATCCCCCCCCCCGCGCGCGAGACGGGCTCCTGAGGAGCAACCGGGAGCGGGGCTGAGAGACGCCGCGTCCCTTTCACGTGTGAAAGGCTCCCTCGCGGGGCGGCCTGAGGGAGGGAGGGAAGGAGCCAGGCCCACCCACCTTCGGCGGCGCCCCCTCCCGCTTTCCTCCCTTCCCGGGAGCGCTTACATCTCTCTCGCCGAGGCGCCGCCGCCGCCGCCGGGTCTGTTTCCTGAGGAGCGGAGGGAGCCGAGCAGCAGCGCCTTTCTCTCCCCCCAAGAGGCGACGCGACGGACGGCAGCCGCACAGGCTCAATCCGCGCCGCGCGTTCGCCCGCTCGCTTCCTCGGAGAGGCGGAGGAGGAGCCTCCCGTCGGGCGGGCGGGGGAGGGGCGCGCCAGAGCCGCGGCGAGTTGCGCGCGTCGCCCCCCCCACGAGACCCCCCCCCCGCGCGGGCTCTGAGCGGCCGCGGGTTCGAGTCCCGCGCGGGCGGGCCCCGCCACTTCAGAGCGGGCGGGGAAAGAGGCGCTTTCGGGTGGCGCGGAAACCCGACGGGGCGCCGTCCGCGAGAAGGAGACGCCGTGGCGGGCCGGTCAGTTGGCTTCCTCGAGTCCGAGCTCCCCCTCCTGCCCTGCCCCCTCCCGCGCTCCCCGTCGGGGGTGAGACCCCCCTGGAGCCCCGCCCGGGCCGCCCCTTCGGGTCGGAAGGGGCTTCCCCTTCCTCTCCCCCGCGGAGGGGATCCAGGCGGCCCTTCGGGGCGATGCCGGGGATGCTCAGGGTCCCCGCCCCGACGGGCCCGGCTCGCTCGCTCTCCCGCGGAGGCTTTGGGCCAGACGGGGGGGGGGGGGGTCTGGTTTTCAGCAAGACGGGGAGAGGTGCTGCCCCCCCCCTTTCCTCCGCTCTTACGTTCTTGCCGCTTGTTTTCTTTCTTCAGCGCTGGAAGTGAGCTGGGAGGCGAGAGCGATGGCTGAGCGAGCGACTCGGGAGAGGTAAGTCTCGGAGCAGCGCGAGTTTCTCTCGGCCTCTGCATTGGGGTAGCTGCTTAAGGAAGTCTCCCCCCCCCCCACTTCCACGGGGGAAGAGGAACCTCCGGCTCCGTGGGCCCCGCAGAAGCCCACACAGCACACACAGAGTTTCAGGTCACACCCGCCACTTTAAAGCACTGCTGTAGCAGCGCTTGAATCCTGGACTGTACTTTGCGAAAGGTGCTGGGAAGAGTGGTTCTGGGAGGCCTCATGAGTGCTTTGCATAATTTTAAGTTTTAGGAAACCTCAGTAAAGACTAACTGCCGTTTGTCTGAGTTTGGGCAGAACACTAAGCTGCAGTTAGTATCTTCTTTTCATGGCCACACTGGAGGAAAGGGTGGCGATCCTAGGAACCCAGTGCTCACAAAGACTTGTTATTGCAATACTAAACCATGGTACAACTGCAGCCCCATAAGGTAACTTTCAGCTAGGAAGTGAGGATTTGTGGGCAATACTATTAACATGAAAAGGTTGGTCCTTAGGGTATAAATATTGATTTGGTGATTGAAGGAGCGCCACCCAGTGGATATAAAGGTGTATTATACCTCACATATTTATTGTTGTTGTTGTTTAGTCGTTTAGTCGTGTCCGACTCTTCGTGACCCCATGGACCAGAGCACGCCAGGCACCTCTGTCCTCCACTACCTCCCGCAGTTTGGTCAAACTCATGCTGGTAACCTCGAAAACACTATCCAACCATCTCGTCCTCTGTCGCCCCCTTCTCCTTGTGCCCTCCATCTTTCCCAGCATCAGTGGCTTCTCCAGGGAGTCTTCTCTTCTCATGAGGTGGCCAAAGTACTGGAGCCTCAGCTTCACGATCTGTCCTTCCAGTGAGCAATTTGCAGTTACTTTTGATATTATGAGCAAGTGTGGTTTGTATTAATGTTCTGACAATTCATAATGATTAGTTCACTTATGAGTTAAAGGTAAAGGTAAAGGTACCCCTGCCCGTACGGGCCAGTCTTCACAGACTCTGGGGTTGTGCGCCCATCTCACTCAAGAGGCCGGGGGGCAGCGCTGTCCGCAGACACTTCCGGGTCACGTGGCCAGCGTGACAAGCTGCATCTGGCGAGCCAGCGCAGCACACAGAACGCCGTTTACCTTCCCGCTGGTAAGCGGTCCCTATTTATCTACTTGCACCCGGGGGTGCTTTCAAACTGCTAGGTTAGCAGGCGCTGGGACCGAGCAGCGGGAGCGCACCCCGCCGCGGGGATTCGAACCGCCGACCTTTCGATCGGCAAGCCCTAGGCGCTGAGGCTTTTACCCACAGCGCCACCCGCGTCCCTTCCACTTATGAGTTAGTGAAGTACTAAAATGGATGATGGAAAGTTTGTAAAGAAATGTGTACCATTAATTAAAATTATTTGTTACTCCTGCATACCTCTTTATTAGCAATTACCTGCTTATTTACTTGCCAGTGTTGTGAACTCTAGCAAGTTCTCCTTTCCATGAATGGAAGTTACCTAAACTTTGTTGCTATAGTATTGCTTTATGTGGTTTCTGATAGGTTTAGCTGTTATTGTGATTCCTCTTTAGTTTCAGAACCGTCAATAATATGAGGAACAGCAAATACAGTACTAGCAGAAAGACACAAATACTGATAAAGCTGTACTATTTTATAATTTCACCTAAAATTAGAGAAGGCATGTCATGTCATACATTTTATTTGCTGAGGCCAATATATATTTTTAAGAAGATACAACACTGGGGGATTAGGTTTTTATGAGTAAAGTGGTACCTTGGTTGGCTCCTGAACAAATCAGCTCCTGAATGCCTCAAACCTAGAAGTGAATGTTCCGGTTTGCGAATGTTTTTCGGAAGCCGTACGTCCGACTTGGCGTCTGCGGCTTCCAGTTGAGTGCAGGAAGCTCCTGCAGCCAATCGGAAGCTGTGCCTTGGTTTTGTCTTTTTTTCAAAATGTGTTATTGCTTTTCCAGTTTTATAACAAAAAATAATAACAATACATAATAAAAAAAAGAAAAATACACAATACTACAAAGAAAAACATAGAAACAATTATTACTTTCAATACCTAATTTAATTACTAGCTTCTCTTTTATTGATTCTAGTCCTTAGTATTTTACGACCCATTATTATTATAATCCTCAGCCAATTTCTAAGTGATTTCCAATTATCTTATATTACAATATTTAGCTAGATATTCTTTAAATTTCTCCCAATCTTCTTGAGTCTCCTTTCTGATTGTAGTCCTTTCTGATTGTTCTTCCAGTCAGGTCAGCCAGCTCCAAAAACTCCAACATCTTCATCTTCCATTCTTCTATTGTTGGTATTTTTTGAGATTTCCAATTTTTGGCTAGTAATAGTCTTGCCGCTGTGGTGGCATACAAAAACAATCTAACATCCTTTTTGGGCAATTCCAATCCTATTAGTCCAAGTAGAAAGGCTTCTGGTTTCTTAATAAATGTATTTTTCAACATTTTTTCCAACTCATTATAAATCTTTCCCCAGAAGTCCTTGGGACACATCCACCACACATGATAAAAGGTACCTTCTTTTTCTTTACATTTCCAACATAAAGTATCATTTGTGTGGTAAATCTTTGCTAATTTTGCTACCAGATGCTGAGACCATCTGCAGGAAGTGAAAATTTTCTTGTAGCAGAGTACATTGCTGTTGGCAGTGAACATGCAGTAGAAGCATAGATGCTTATAAAATTGCTTAATTCAATTTAAAGAAAATAGATCCTTTTTTTGCATTTGAAAATGGGTCCCAAGTTGAAGATTTTTGAAATAATAATAATAATTTATTATTTATACCCCGCCCATCTGGCTGGGCCTCCCCAGCCACTCTGGGCGGCTTCCATAGAACCCAAAAATACAGTAAAATATCACACGTTAAAAACTTCCCTGAACAGGGCTGCCTTAAGATGTCTTCTGAATGTCAGGTAGTTGTTTATCGCTTTAACATCTGCTGGAAGGGCGTTCCACAGGGCGGGCGCCACTACCGAGAAGGCCCTCTGCCTGGTTCCCTGTAGCTTTGCTTCTCGCAATGAGGGAACCGCCAGAAGGCCCTCGGCGCTGGACCTCAGCGTCCGGGCAGAATGATGGGGGTGGAGACGCTCCTTCAGGTATACTGGACCGAGGCCGTTTAGGGCTTTAAAGGTCAGCACCAACACTTTGAATTGTGCTCGGAAACATACTGGGAGCCAATGTAGGTCTTTCAAGGCCGGTGTTATATGGTCTCGGCGGCCGCCCCCAGTCACCAGTCTAGCTGCCGCATTCTGGATTAGTTGTAGTTTCCGAGTCACCTTCAAAGGTAGCCCCACGTAGAGTGCATTGCAGTAGTCCAAGCGGGAGATAACCAGAGCATGCACCACTCTGGCGAGACAGTCCGCAGGCAGATAAAGTCTCAGCCTACGTACCAGATGGAGCTGGTAAACAGCTGCCCTGGACACAGATTTGACCTGTGCCTCCATGGACAGCTGTGAGTCCAAAATGACTCCCATGCTGCGCACCTGGTCCTTCAGGGGCACAGTTACCCCATTCAGGACCAGGGAATCCTCCACACCTGCCCGCCTCCTGTCCCCCCAAAACAGTACTTCTGTCTTGTCAGGATTCAACCTCAATCTGTTAGCCGCCATCCATCCTCCAACCACCTCCAGACACTCACACAGGACCTTCACCACCCTCACTGGTTCTGATTTAAAAGAGAGGTAGAGCTGGGTATCATCCGCATACTGATAAACACCCAGCCCAAACCTCCTGATGATCTCTCCCAGCGGCTGCATGTAAATTTTGAAAAGCATGGGGGAGAGGACAGAACCCTGAGGCACCCCACAAGTGAGAGCCCAGGGGTCTGAACACTCATCCCCCCCCACCACTTTCTGAACACGGCCCAGGAGGAAGGAGCGGAACCACTGTATGACAGTGCCTCCAGCTCCCAGCCCCTGAAGACGGTCCAGAAGGATGTTATGGTCGATGGTATCAAACGCCGCTGAGAGATCCAGCAGAACTAGGAAACAGCTCTCACCTTTGTCCCTAGCCCGCCGGAGATCATCAACCAGTGCGACCAAGGCAGTTTCAGTCCCATGATGAGGCCTGAATCCCGACTGGAAGGGATCCAAATGGTCCGCTTCTTCCAGGCGTGCCTGGAGTTGTTCGGCAACCGCTCGCTCAATCACCTTGCCCAAGAATGGAAGATTTGAGACTGGGCGATAGTTGGCCATCGTGGCCGCATCTAAAGATGTTTTTTTAAGAAGCGGTTTAATAACCGCCTCTTTCAGCGGGTCTGGGAAGGCTCCCTCACGGAGGGAAGCATTCACTACCCCACGAAGCCCATCGCCCAGTCCTTCCCGGCTAGCTTTTATAAGCCAGGATGGGCAAGGATCCAGGAGACAGGTGGTTGGTTTCACTTGTCCAAGCAGCCTGTCCACATCCTCGGAGGTAACAGATTGGAATTGATCCCACTCAACTTGACTAGACAGAACTCTAGCACTCTCCCGCCCTGGCCCTGCTCCCACGGTGGAGTCTACTTCTTCCCGAATCTGAGCGATTTTATCTGCAAAAAACTTTGCAAAATCATTGCAGGAGAACATGTGGCCCGTACTGGGCCCCGATGTTGCAGGTGGTTCTGCTATATTGTGAACCACCTGAAAAAGTCTCCTGCTGCTGTTTTCTGCAGATGCAATAGAGGCGGTGAAGAAATTCTTCTTCGCCGTCGCTATCGCCACTTGGTAGGCTCGACGTTGAGCTCTAACCTGTGTCCGGTCAGATTCGGAATGAGTTATCCGCCACCTGCGCTCTAGCCGTCTCAACGATTGTTTCATTGCCCTCAGATCCATGGAAAACCACGGGGCTGTCCGGGCTCCATGCAATCGGAGAGGGTGCTTCGGAGCCAGTCAATAGCCCTGGTTAACTCCACATTCCAGCGGGCCACCAGGGAATCAGCTGAAAGGCCATCAACATGGGATAAAGCATCCCCTACCACTCTCTGGAAACCATTTGGATCCATTAAGTGGCGGGGGCGGACCATCCGAATTGGTCCCACCTCCCTGCAGAGGGGATGGGTCGCAGAGAAGTCCAGTTGCACCAGGAAGTGATCTGACCATGGCACTTCTTTCGTTTCGCTTTTACTTAGTGTCAGATCACCAACATCCATAGAGGTAAACACCAGGTCCAAGGCATGTCCGTGGCTATGGGTTGGGCCAGACTTATTCAGGGACAGCCCCATGGAGGCCATGCTTTCCACGAAGTCCCGAGCGGCCCCTTGTAAGGTCGTGTCGGTATGGATGTTAAAATCCCCTAGGACGACCAAGCTAGGTGTCTCCAGGAGAACATCCGCCACGACCTGAAGCAGCTCGGGCAGGGAATCCTTGGTGCAGCGGGGAGGTCGGTACACCAAAAGGAATCCTGTACTGCCCCTATTGCCCAACTTCCAGAACATGCACTCGGAAAACTAATGACTTCCTAAAAATCACTGCAACTCCCCCTCCCCGCCCACATGACCTGAGTTGCTGTGCGTAAGAGAAACCTGGTGGACAAGCAGCGGCAAGGACAGGCCCATCTGCTTCATCCAACCAAGTCTCTGTTACACATGCCAGGTCAAGTCCTCCATCCATGATCAAGTCATGGATGGCAGTGGTCTTACGAATCATTGACCTGGCATTGCACAGCAGCACCTTCAGGTCATGTGGGTATCCCTTGCTGATTCTAGTATCCATCCGGTCAGGACCAGACCCGGAGGCAGGAATAGTCCTCAGACAACGACTAAACCTGCCCCCTTTGTAGTGACATGGTCTAATCTTAGCGTGAAATGAACGAACTTGAGGTATATGTCTGTTATAAGTCTTTGACAGCACCTGGATGCAACACATGCTTCTGTTGTGAGGCTCAAATTCAATAAAAAGTTAGTTTGGATGTTCTTTTTACATTTTTTTTATAGTTAAGTTGAGAGGGAAAGATTTTGCTTTGCTAGAGATAGAGAGGTAAACTATTCAAAACTTGGAATTTTGAATTTTTATAAACAATATTAGCAGATAAAATTATGACCTGTAATCAAAACTGTATATGGAGAATGTTACATGAATATATATAAAAATTTTAAAAATTGTTGTATCCCCTTGAAGGATCAGTAAGTTACTGTGGCATGAGCTTTGATAGACAACTACATTAGTAGTGCCCTCAAAAAAAAATCCTTAGATTATTAAAATACTGTCAATCAACATATGCTGGTTTGCACTCTCAAGGTTTAAGACCAGTTAACACATGGAGTTGGGTATAATATGTTGAGGCATGGGGCACTTGTTGTGTTCCTACACAACCTTGTCAATTCTCTGCTTTTCATTTGAAAAAAATCTGTCAAGGCTTCAGTTACATGCATTTGTCCCTAAGTCTGAAAGCTGTTTCAGACAACTTGAGCTCTGAACTTCACCCTGTCTCATCTCTGAATATCATGAGCATGTAAATGATAAGGTAGTGTAAACATGTCTAAGCACATCTTCAGGTGTGGTCTGCCACTGTGACCAAAGTTGAGCCTGAGTCAATATTCAACTTTTGTTTGTAGATTCATCTGCCCCAACTTCTTTCTCTTATGTAAGACTAGGGAAATATTCTTTTAAACCTGGTTTTGTCTGTGCTATAGGACAAAGAAACTGGAAGACTTTGTATAAACAATGTACTGGAGACACTATCTGAGCTTTAAGATAAAGGTAAAGGGGACGTGGATGGCGCTGTGGGTAAGAGCCTCAGCACCTAGGGCTTGCCGATCGAAAGGTCGGCAGTTCGAATCCCCGCGGCGGGGTGCGCTCCCATTGCTCGGTCCCAGCGCCTGCCAACCTAGCAGTTCGAAAGCCCCCCCGGGTGCAAGTAGATAAATAGGGACCGCTTACTAGCGGGAAGGTAAACGGCGTTTCCGTGTGCTGCGCTGGCTCGCCAGAGCAGCGATGTCACGCTGGCCACATGACCCGGAAGTGTCTCCGGACAGCGCTGACCCCCGGCCTCTAGAGTGAGATGGGCGCACAACCCTAGAGTCTGTCAAGATTGGCCCGTACGGGCAGGGGTACCTTTACCTTTACCTTAAAGGTAAAGGGACCCCTGACCATTAGGTCCAGTTGTGGCCGACTCGGGTTGCGGCGCTCATCTCGCTTTATTGGTCATGTGGCCAGCTTTAAGATAAAACCCTTTAAAAATGCATGTGGGACAGTAAAGATGGCAAAAGCAGCACCCCGATCCTTCCCCAGTTCTACAGAAATATTCAACACTGATCCGTAAAGCAAGACTGTTCAACGGTATCGCTCTCTGAAGTTTATTTTCTGCTCTACAGTAGACTAACTCTGATTGCATTTGTCAGGGCAAAGGGTTTGTTTTCATCTGCTGTTCATTTCATAGGGCTGCCCAGCCATATATCTGGATGGGCTGGGGTCATTCAGGCCCCACAGTTCTGTTTGCTGTACAGTGGAACCTCGTGTTACGTACCATGCCCCTTGCAAACGCTGCGGGTTACGAGCTCCGCTAACCTGGAAGGAGGTCCCCTTGTTGCAAACTTTGCCCCAGGATGCGAGCGGAAGTCATGTGCCAGAAGCACGGCAGCAGTGGGAGGTGCCATTAGTGAAAGCGTGCGGTTTCGGGTTACAAACGGACATCCAGAACAGATTAAGTTTGTAACCGGAGGTACCACTGTATGTAGATTTTTGTTTCTGTTGTGCCATAGCTCCCCCCTGAGTCTGCTTATGTACAAGAGATCTTTCTTCATATCTGGGGCTTTTGTTTACTTTGCTCCAAAATCCCTACAGACAACACACAGAAAATAACTTCTGTGCTAGAGATAATTTTTTGTAGACACCTGAAGGCAGCCCCGTTTGGGAAGCTCTTAATGCTTGCTTTTTGACAAGCTATATGCACATGTTCTGCTTTCTTATTGCCATATTGCTCATGGCCCATGCTTCTGCCCTCAGTAGACAGTAATTGTAGCCATCAGAAGCAGTATTGGTGCACTAGAAGCTAGTAACCTTGGACCTCCTGCTCAGATTTCCGTCCTGTTACGGCAGCTGTGTGGGAAGACGGTCAAATATAAACTCTTCATGTGCCTTGTGCCCAATGATGTCCCTCTCTGGAAGGATACCCAGGACTGTTGTTGCAGCACATCCTTCTTGTTTGATGTTTTGTTGTATTTTTAATATTTTGTTGGAAGCCGCCCAGAGTGGCTGGGGAAACCCAGCCAGATGGGCAGGGTATAAATAATAAATTATTATTATTATTTATTTTTATCTCCGCTTGCTGGGCAGGGTAGAGTAAGTGGCTCTGCTATTGTGTGGATTCCAGCAGATCACTAGTGGCAGCCTGTTTGTGGCTCTGTGACAATCATAATATCTAATGATTCCTTTTAAAATTTATATTCCCTCTTTCTCCTCTTTGCTTCAAATAATTTGAATAGAAGTGCTCCCCTTCCCCTGACAGTATGGCCCATTGAGTTCCTTTTTATCTACTGCTTGGCAAAACCATCACTTAACGTGCATTATCATCTAACATTTACTGCTTATTAACTGAGCAGTAGAAATATTTGATTACTTTATTCCTAAACTCTTCACTGTATGATAGATTTCTTTTAGTCAAATATAAATAGTTGTAAGATTTGCTTCTTTTGTGCTTGTGCTCTGAGTAGATAAATGGACAGCAGCATGCTCGAGTAGGAAGAATGCATGTGATGGGGAAATCTGGGCAGAATCCAGTTGCTAGCTGTAGACATCCTCCAAACCAGCTTTTGGACTCTTGCTGTAGGAGAACTGCATGTGCAAACAGCATTACTGTTTCTGGATCAGAATAATTTCTTAGGCTATGCAGAGTGTCTGTCCCGCCCCCCCCCATCTTATTAAGCTTGGCCTTACAGAATAAATCTAGTCTTAGCAGCGGGCAGTGAGACCTTTGGAAACAGAGGAACAGCTCCTGACTTTGGGGAACATATGGCCTCTGTACATAATGCTTTAAACTGAAACACTTCTTTGATGTGTCTAGATCCAGCCTATAAGTAACTCAGCATCTGCTGGTGTTACAATGTTTCTATTTTAACGCCATAATTTACAGGAAAAATAATGCAAACCCCCCCCCCCCCAAACCTTCCAACCTTTAGCCAGAACCCTTTGACTGAAGCATTGTTGCTGTTCCACTATTTGGTTGAGTGGGGGGGGGGGGGAATAGAGAAGCACATTTTAATTTTGAAAGAAGAAAAAAAGTGAAACCAACTCAGTTGATGTGTACATCTGCTTGCATGTTTTAGCTCATGCTTTGCCTCAGTCTTCTCCGATAAAGAAAACAATTTGGAGCAAATAATTCAGCAGAGGAAACACAGCCCAGAATAACTAAGGAGATAGTACAAGAATACTTGGCTAGTTTAGATGTATTCAAGTCTCCAGGGCCAGATGAACTGCATCCAAGAGTATTAAAAGAACTGGCAGATGTGATCTCAGAACCACTGGCAGTCATCTTTGAGAATTCCTGGAGAACAGGCAAAGTCCCGGCAGACTGGAGGAGGGCAAATGTTGTACCTATTTTCAAAAAGGGGAAAAGAGAAGACCCAAATAATTACTGCCCAGTCAGTCTGACATCAATACCAGGGAAGATTCTGGAGCAGATCATTAAGCAAACAGTCTGTGAGCACCTAGAAAGGAATGCTGTGATCACCAATAGTCAGCATGGATTTCTGAAAAATAAGTCATGTCAGACTAACCTGATCTCGTTTTTTGACAGAATTACAACCCTGGTAGATGAAGGGAACGCAGTGGATGTAGCCTACCTTGATTTCAGCAAGGCATTTGACAAGGTGCCCCATGATATTCTTGTAAAGAAGCTGGTAAAATGCGGTCTTGACTATGCTACCACTCAGTGGATTTGTAACTGGCTGACTGACCGAACCCAAAGGGTGCTCATCAATGGTTCCTATTCATCCTGGAGAAGAGTGACTAGTGGGGTGCCACAGGTTTCTGTCTTGGGCCCAGTCTTATTCAACATCTTTATCAACGACTTGGATGATGGACTCAAGGGCATCCTGATCAAATTTGCAGATGACACCAAACTGGGAGGGGTGGCTAACACCCCAGAGGACAGGATCACACTTCAAAATGACCTTGACAGATTAGAGAACTGGGCCAAAACAAACAAGATGAACTTTAACAGGGAGAAATGTAAAGTATTGCACTTGGGCAAAAAATAATAATGAGAGGCACAAATACAAGATGGGGGACACCTGGCTTGAGAGCAGTACATGTGAAAAGGATCTAGGAGTCTTGGTTGACCACAAACTTGACATGAGCCAACAGTGTGACGCGGCAGCTAAAAAAGCCAATGCAATTCTGGGCTGCATCAATAGGAGTATAGCATCTAGATCAAGGGAAGTAATAGTGCCACTGTATTCTGCTCTGGTCAGACCTCACCTGGAGTACTGTGTCCAGTTCTGGGCACCACAGTTCAAGAAGGACACTGACAAACTGGAACGTGTCCAGAGGAGGGCAACCAAAATGGTCAAAGGCCTGGAAACGATGCTTTATGAGGAACGGCTAAGGGAGCTGGGCATGTTTAGCCTGGAGAAGAGGAGGTTAAGGGGTGATATGATAGCCATGTTCAAATATATAAAATGATGTCACATAGAGGAGGGAGAAAGGTTGTTTTCTGCTGCTCCAGAGAAGCGGACACGGAGCAATGGATCCAAACTACAAGAAAGAAGATTCCACCTAAACATTAGGAAGAACTTCCTGACAGTAAGAGCTGTTCGACAGTGGAATTTGCTGCCAAGGAGTGTGGTGGAGTCTCCTTCTTTGGAGGTCTTTAAGCAGAGGCTTGACAACCATATGTCAGGAGTGCTCTGATGGTGTTTCCTGCTTGGCAGGGGGTTGGACTTGATGGCCCTTGTGGTCTCTTCCAACTCTATGATTCTATGATTCTATGCTAAATACTGCAGCTATGAAAAATAGCATTCCTTGAGTCTAAGTATCCTTGTATTTAATGGTTGATTTTGAACTGATCAAAAGCTGTCAGATTTACTGTGTTCTGAAGACTTTTCAAGCCACTATTCAGAGTTAACAAGGGCTATTGAGTGTCTGGCTCCGAAGCGCCCTCTCCAGTTGCATGGAGCCCAGACAGCCCTGTGGTTTTCCCCGGAGCTGAGGGCGATGAAACATTCATTGAGATGGCTAGAGCGCCAGTGGTGGAAAACTCACCGTTAGAGCTCAATGTCGATGCAGATGCAATAGAGGCGATGAAGAAGGTCCTCTTCGCCATTGCTATTGCCACTCCCGCTTTTCAGAAGGGGCGCTGCGCAGCTCTCCATCTCTGCGCAGCGCCGCTCCAGTGAAGCGGGAGAAGGAACGGAGCCCCTTCTATTTCTCCTCCTGCTTTGCTGGAGAGGCGCTGCGCTGCACCTCTCCAGTGAAGTGAAGTCAGAACAGCAAGAGGGATTGCTGCGCAGCGAAAGCAGCGATCCGTCTTGCTGTTCTGCTTCAGCGAAAGCAACGCAAAGCCTCTTCAGGGCAGGGGGACTGTTCCTCCCGTTGCCCTCAAGAAACTTCACACGGCTATCCCAGAAGTCAGAACAGCAAGAGGGATCGCTGCTTTTGCTGCGCAGCGATCCCTCTTGCTGTTCTGGCTTCTGGGATAGCTGCGCAGCCTGCATTCGCTCCATAAGATTCACACACATTTCCCCTTACTTTTTAGGAGGGAAAAAGTGTGTCTTATAGAGCGAAAAATATGGTAGCCTTGGTTGCACTGGTGGATGATCTCTGGCGGCCTTGGGACAAAGGTGAAAGCTGTTTCCTAGTTCTGCTGGATCTCTCTGCGGCCTTTGATACTATCGACCATGACATCCTTCTGGACTGTCTAGAGGGGCTGGGAGCTGGAGGCAGTGTTATACAGTGGTTCCTCTCCTCCTTCCTGGGCCTTGTCCAGAAAGTTGTGTTGGAGGATGAGTGTTCAGACCCCTGGCCTCTCACTTGTGAGGTGCCTCAGGGTTACGTCCTCCCCCATGGTTTTTAACATCTATATGAAGCCACTAGGAGAGATCATCAGAGGGTTTGTGCTGGGTGTTCATCAATATGCATATGACACCCAGATCTCTCCATTTGTATTGCTTGAGGTGCAACCGCAACCTCGTCCATTATCTTCTGCACTTGTACTTGCCCAGTTAAGACAGGTTCCTGAGTTAGTTCTTGCCCTACAGCCGTCATCAAATCCATTTTTTTGTTCATCAAATCTACCTTCTCATGCAACTGCTCCAGCAGAGCATTTGTCTTACAGAGAGCAAGCACCAAAGCTTCCTCCCAACACATTATTATCCAAGGTCAAAAGACTGATCCCTCGATCTTAATCTTACAGCTGTAGAGTCCCCAAGCAGACTGCAGCAACAATTTAACAAGCTCCCTCTAGAGGAGACAATTTTTATTTGTATGCATCTTTTTAAAGCGAGTCCAACAAAGAAGGATTACTTTCGTTTTTCAAATACTTTGTTTCTTTAAAATGCAAAAGGCAACATTGGAATCAGATTGTTTCTCTCTTTTTTTTTTTTTAGCTATCTGTCAAAATGCTCCATTCACAGTCAATGAACGTCTCCGACAGTTTCTGTCTCTGACACCCCGTTCCCAGGTTTGAGACGATGGAAACTTATCTTTCTTTACTCCCTCCTGCAGGCTTGAACAGTCAAAATTCCCCCCCCCCTTTTCTCCTGCTTCCAAGGGGGTTTTAGTGATTGTAAATGAAGGAAATTTCGACCTTTATAAGCGACTTTCCAGGCTATTAGCTTACAAGGTTTTGCTTCAGTCTATTTACAAAAAGCGGAAGGCGGACTTCCTGTTTTGAACCTTCCCGCTTCAGTGCCAAATTAACATGTTTCTTGATCCAATTTTTCCGTTTCTACTCAGGGGTACTTGTTTTAGAGTCCAATTGTCCACAGGAAAAGTCAGCGCTCTCCAGCAACGGCTATGTGGCTTCACTCTCAAAAGTAGCAGTCGATTCAAAACACCGCACTGCTCACCCCACGTCGTTTCGGAACCTCGAAAAAGGGGTTCCCTGCGAGTAGGGGAGGCGCTCCTGGTGTCAGCCGAATCCCACGTTCCCAGGCATCATCCGCCTGGGATTTTTTAAGGGTCTCCGCCTTCGCCGTGGCGGCAAGACCCGATTTTTGCGAAGCGGGTTCCTCCCGGTCAGAGGAACTCCGCCATTGCCGATGGCGCTAACCCGGAAGCCCCAGAATGCAGCATTTGCATACATTTATATAAATATGCACACCCTTAGTCACCTGCCTGCGCATATATATAACTGTGTTGATCACTTGCCAAGAGGACTTGCTGTGGAAGCCAAAGTGAGAATATTTCCCAGGGAGTGGATATGCTGGTGATTTCCCTGTGCAAATTCCACTGCATTCCTATTCTTTGATGGCTGGGAGAGACTCGCTTGGGAAAAGGAAAACAAGCATTGTGGAAGACTATGAGTCGTAGCTCAGTGGCAGAGCATCTGCTTTGCATGCAGAAGGTCCCAGGTTCAACCCCTGGCATCTCCTGGTGGAGGTAGGAGATATTCCTGCCTGAAATGGACCAATAGCCTGACTCTGTAGGAGGTGCTGCAAGCCATGCCCACTGTACTCAGGTTCTATTTGTGCAGGCCATCAGTGGTACCAGGAAGGGGTTGCATCCCCATTGTCTTTGTACAGCTGGCCCCTGGTGGTACAAATGCATATTGTGTATCTGACCTGGCGAACGGATAAATGAGATACAGCGAGAATGGTGATTGGGACCTGCTGCACAGGTCTCTTTGTTGAGGCTTCTGGAAATAATGTGTGGGGTGAGCCGCTGAACCTTGGCATCTGCAACCTGAGATGGGGCCTGGTAGTCCACGTGTGTTGGAAAGACTGGAAGGGCAGCTATTTGCTCAGGGGCGTTTCCACTGCCTTTGATTATCTATACGAGGTGGGGCACTTGGGTTGTTCAGCAGTTACCTACACATGTCTCCCTTTTCCCCAACTGACCTGCCAGGTCTTGTTGTCTCAGAAGCATCTCTGTTCTCAGACTTGCTTCCCAAAATGTTAGCAAAGTTCTGCTTTCCCCACCAGCTGTGAGGGCAGGATGCCCCTTCACTATGGTGGCCCTTCATCTGAGCCATCCCTTGTGACATCAGAATCCATGTAGGCAGGGCATGTGAGGCGTAGCCCTGTGGCACGTGAATTGTCATCTGAGTTGAGCTTGATACATGTAGGTTATATATTCTGCTGATACTGTGAGGCAGTTGACTGTGGAGATGTTCCGCATCCTGAGCATTCCCATGTCACTACGGGCCTGGGAAAGGTGGGGGAGCCTGGAAAATTCAGTTTCTGTATCCTCTGTGTTTCTGCCAGATTGCACTAGATGGTACAGTGGTACCTCGGGTTAAGTACTTAATTTGTTCTGGAGGTCTGTACTTAACCTGAAACTGTTCTTAACCTGAAGCACCACTTTAGCTAATGGGACCTCCTGTTGCCGCGCCGCCGGAGCACAATTTCTGTTCTCATCCTGAAGCAAAGTTCTTAACCTGAAGCACTATTTCTGGGTTATCAGAGTCTGTAACCTGAAGCATATGTAACCTGAAGCATATGTAACCCGAGGTACCACTGTATTGTGGATGTGACTGATGGGGAATTGGATGTGGTAGAATTATGTCTGCTCCTAGCTGTGCTTATGCCTGGCCTGTGGCCTGGCCTGCTTTATGTTAATTGCATGTGGATGTATCTTTGCCTGCCAGGTTCTGTCTGCGTGGTCCGTCTCCCCCGCTCCACTGGGGGGTGGATAGGGGCTAATTATGCCTCATCCAGACTCCTCTTGAGCGTCTCATTCCCTGGATGCAGTTCTTACTACAGATGGCTAGGCAAGAGGCCGTTTACATGTTTGACTATGTCCTTGAAGGCTGGAAATCAATACATCTGCAACAGTTGTACCACCGGAACATAAATGCAACTATTTCAGCAGAGTTGACACACACTTCAGGGCCTGTTTTGGGTTTTCCAGAGTATAACTTAGAAAACCTGAAAAACTGGTTCCATGGAGATGGAGGGAGAGGGGTGAGTGGAAGAGTCTTATGCATCCATGGGCAGTAGCTGCTCTGCAAGCCTACTTCTCTTTCTTTGTAAAGCACTGTACATTCACCCTTAGTCATATGTCCTAGCCAAGAAGGAGGCCTTTAGGAGAAAGCTTTTTCCTTCTTAAAATTGTTTGCTCTCCCCCCCCTTTTTTTTTTTGCTGAAGGAACGTATTGCTTTTGCTATCAACTCTGGTATTATATGTTTGATAATGCTAAGGGTATCTCTACATCTTCAAGTCGGACATGTATCCCCAGAACAGAAAGAATGGGTGGGCACCACAGTAGATAGACTGGTAACTTGATCATAGGCTTGTTTACTCAAAAGTAATTCTCATTGTGTTCAGTACTACTTAACTCCTCAGTAAGCATATAACATTGCAACCAGATTAACCTAGTTTTTATGAAAGCATTTATTGAGACATATTGGGGAACTCAGTGGAGTAAATGTAATCCAGATGGTATAGCAACCTCATCAGCTTTTTTGTGGTTACTTTTTGGAATGGCCACTTGGAGGTGGAAATGGAGAGTGGTTGAGAAGCTCCGACCCTTAGCCACTACTCATTTTTCCTATGGGATGGTAATGGAAGGATGACCAGTTAGAATTTAGTTTGATCTTTCATTCACCATTTTATGGAGCTCTTTCAGTTGGTCATCCAATAATTGCCACATGGTACCAACAGCCAGTGGTGTTCAACAGTATTTTTACCATACTGGTTTCTGTTAGTCTCTACCTAACAGTTTCTGCCTTGCATCTGAAAACTTGCATCTGTCTCTTTAACAAAGAAGTGCATTCCTTTCCGATGGTTGAAAAATTTAGTTTCCCTTTTGCAGCCAGCACTCCACATAAGGGACGAAGAAATAAAAGCAATATAAAATGAAAATTCTTAACAATCAGAGCTTCCTTATTTGTTAATAATCTTTCCTAGTCACAAACAATTAAAATTTGTTTTTTTGTTTTATTTTCAGTCTGTTAATGCCTCTTCTTACGCCAGCAGTCAGTTTACATTCCAGGTGATAGTTGAACTGATAGACAGATCACCTCAGTTGTAATTAATCACAAAGATAATTAAAGAAGGGAGATCTAGCTGACCTAATGCCTCGAGGGCTAACCTTCAGGGCTATTCTGTGGTGTCTGGGCACAGTAGTGGTTGGTTTCTCTCTCCCAGTCACTCACTGTATCAGAAACGCCCCCGTCTTCAGCGTGAAGAGTAGCTTTCTTCAGAGCATTAGAGGTTGATCCCTTGGATCCCCCTATATTCAAAGAGAGGATGTGACAACCAAGATTTATGTCTTGGCTGTCATTAATCACTGCATAATTATCTCTGTTGACGGAATACCAACAGTAAACAACTACAGATAGGTAGCCGTGTTGGTCTGCCATAGTCAAAACAAAAAAAATTCCTTCCAGTAGCACCTTAAAGACCAACTAAGTTAGTTCTTGGTATGAGCTTTCGTGTGCATGCACACTTCTTCAGATACACTGAATAATACACTTCAGAGTGTATCTGAAGAAGTGTGCATGCACACGAAAGCTCATACCAAGAACTAACTTAGTTGGTCTTTAAGGTGCTACTGGAAGTAAACAACTAGTCAGCCATCTTTTTATCCCAGAAGTCTGTATTTAGGCATTATCACATGAATGTTTGTTTTATGGTGGTCACAGACGAATAAATAAATTGTTTATTGGTTTTAATTCTGTATATTCTTTGCCATGTAAGAGGTCTTGTGAGGGTTTTGTCTTAAAAGATAGCCTAATCGAGTTGACATAAGCAAAACTGCCAGAGTAGAACCTGAGACCAAACTACAAACTGGTTCAATTGCTGATTCTTTTGTGAACTCACAAAGTGGTCTAAGGCAAGCCCCATCCACCCCTCTGCAATATGGGGTAACAATTCTGGTTTTTTAATATATTATTAGAATCGTGATTAAAATTGTCAGGGTGGCTTTCAATAAAATAATTCCTGCATTTCAGGGGGTTGGACTAGATGACCCTTGGGGTAGATTGCTGTTTTTGAGCTATTTGTATGGAAAACTGGCAAAAAGGGCACTGCTGCCATGGGCAGCCATACGTCTGCATTTTCCCGGACAGTTTCCCGATTTCTGCCTGGACACTGCTGCCGACTGCAGTACCTTGGTTCTCAAATGCCGAAAACCTGGAAGTGTCCCGGTTTTCAAACACTTTTTGGTCAGCCAAACGTCCAATGCAGTTGTTGGCTATTGATTCCGGGGAACCTGCACCAATCAGAAGCTGCACCTTGGTTTTCTGATATTTTGAAAGTCAAACAGACATCTGGAATGGATTAAGATTGGCGCTTTTGTTTTTGCTATTTATTTTGCGTTTTTGTGGCTTTTTTGGTTAATTTGTTTTTGTGACTGTGTGGAACCCAGTTCAGCTACTGATTGATGGATTGTGTGACTGCGGAAATGGATAAAAGCCCCCATCCAAACTGACTATCATCAGTGCAGGTAAGAATTTGTTTTTATTTTTATTATCTACAATACAGTGGTACCTCGGATTACATACGCTTCAGGTTACATATGCTTCAGGTTACAGACTCCACCAACCCAGAAATAGTACCTTGGGTTAAGAACTTTGCTTCAGGGTGAGAACAGAAATTGTACTCCGGCGGCACGGCAGCAGCAGGAGGCTCCATTTGCTAAAGTGGTGCTTCAGGTTAAGAACGGACCTCCGGAACGAATTAAGTAATTAACCTGAGGTACCACTGTACTGTTTTATTTATTTTATAGTACAGTACATTGATATTGCTTTCATTTTATGGATCAATGGTCTCGTTAGATAGTAAAATTCATGTTAAATTGCTGTTTTAGGGGTTGTTTTTAAAAGACTGGAATGGATTAATCTGTTTTGCATTATTTTCTATGGGAAAGCACGCCTTGGTTTTGGAACGGACTTCACGAACGGATTAAGTTTGAGAACCAAGGTACCAGTGTATTCTGACTGTGTATGGGAAAATCCGGACATATGTCAACCCTACCTTGGGGTCCCTTCCAAATCTACACTTGGTAATCTTTACAATAAGGAACGCTTTTCCCATGTAATGACGTTATCTGATAGGAAAGGTCAGTTAGGGCCCACAGGCAGAAGTGGGGGAGTTCGCAGCATTGCATAGCTCTTTCTCCGAGACACCTCAACTCTTAGAATCACAGCACTGTAGAGTTGGAAGAGACCCAACCCCATGCAATGCAGGAATCCTCTGTCCCTTTCTTACTTAAAAAGTATGGAAAAGGTAACATCCCCAACATTTTTCTATTATATTATTTTTTTAACAATTATAACTGGTACTGGATTTTTATCACACTATATGCATTAATTAGCTCTCACCAATATGTACCTGAAACTCAGGATTACATTTTATATATCTGAAAGCTTATGCCATTATAAATGTATTTACCATTAAGATGCCACAAGACTTGCTGCTGTATTTACCACATACTTATTTTTTGTTAGGTAATAATTCACTTTTGTTGAACACAGGTTATTAATACTGGCAGTTGTTTCTGCTTCTGCTCTCCTTCTGTCTGCAGTCTGTAAAGTGAAGAAGCGCAGGGGGGGGGGGGGAAAGGAAGAAAAGGAAGCAGCCCCTCTGACCGTGGGGAGGTGCTGCGTTGCTGTCTGCAATCTGCGGTGGGCTTCCTGATATGTGGTACCAGTTGGATTGCTATAGCATGTTATATGTGGGGCTGCCTCTAAAGACGGTTCAGAAACTTTAGTAGGTGCAAAATTTGGCAGCTATGTTGCTCACCAGGGCAAGACGGTTTGAACAAATCCTGGCCCAACTGCACTGGCTACCAATAAGTTTCCGGGCCCAATTCAAAGTGCTGGTTTTGACCTACCAAGCCTTTAATGGCTCAGGAACGCAATACCTCAAGGACTGCCTCTCTCCATGTGAAGCAACCCAGACCCTGAGATCATCTTCGGAAGCCCTTCTTTGGGTGCCTCCTCCATGAGAGGTCTGGAGAGTGGCAACACGAAAACGGGCCTTCTCTGCAGTGGCTCCCCATCAGTGGAATGCTCTCCCCAGGGCAGTTCGCCTGGCGCCTTCATTATACATCTTAAGGTGCCAGGCAAAAGCTTTCCACTTTAACCAGGCCTTTGGCTAATTAACATCTTGTGACCTTTTACATGTCTTTGGGTGGGGTGGGGGTTATGGGATTGTTCTTGTTTGTGTTGTGTATTTTGTGTTTTTATTTTGGATTTCTATGCTGTGAACTGCCCAGAGATCTTTGAATGAAGGGGTTATACAAATTTAATAAGTAATAACAATACCAGCATCCATGGCGCATGTTCTGAACTCAGCTGTTCCTTGTTAGTGTCTTCTTCCTTTGCAACTTCCTGGCCACTGCTAGGACTGTCCTTCCTGATTCCAGTTTCATTTTGCCCTGCCTTTACTGAATGGCTACACCTCGTAAGATTGGTCTTGCTGTATGTAATTGTTTTTCCAAGTTCCCTTTTTATGTTCTTATTTTTTGACTCAAACCAAAAAAGCTATGCTGAAGAGTTATCTTACATGGCAGAAGTATTGCAAACAACCCTGATCCCCGCGCTCCCCCAGTGCAAGGTTAGGGAGTGTTCAGAATAATTACTACTCTGACAAAAACAATGGCTTCTGTTGCAATTTAATTGAAGTAAGTGATATTTGAATTAAGTGGTTTTAACAATACTGCAAAGTTGTGTTTAGCTGATTTACAGTGTAAAGGGTTTGGTGATTGATCATTAACTTCTCTGAACAGTGAAATTCTTCGGTTCTTTAGCAAACAGAGTGCAGGGAGGAATATCTGATAGGGCTGCATGAATTGCTGTGGCCTTTCCTTGTCCTCTTGTTGAGCGTGCCGTCTGTATGCTCCACTTTGCTTCTGCAATTGTTCGGCCTTTGCTCTCCAACTAGTTAAGGTGTGGCTGGCTGATTCAGGTTGTTCTCTCTTTCCCCTCTTACCTGAAGATTTGCATGTTTGACCTGGTGGAGTAATTGGGCCCACAGCAACCTGGGCGTGCCTCTCTGAGAAACATTTAGTTTCATGTATGACTCATAAGCTGAAGCACACACACCACTTCCCCAATCTACAGAAGCCATTTTAACTGCACAAAACTGCTGGATTACTTTTTACTGTCTAGCTTTTGGGACTCTGCAAACATCTTAGATCAAGGTAATTTTGACTGACTTAACTTGGTGAAGTGTCTGTAACTTAAATTTAATATTTCTGGTAGAGGATTAGGTGTACCTGCTGAGTTTTTAAAAACAAACATGGCTGTGTGCTTTTGGCTATGTTAATAATTGAAAGTCACACGCTTAATTTAATTAAAAATAGGGAACAGATGGTGTAATACTGACTGTTTTGTATTTAAATGTTTTGTTTGCCACAATATTAAAAAAATGGGTTTGCAAGATTAAGGCTGGGAAAATGATCTGTTGTAGCACAATAACTTTGATTGCAGGAAAAATGAAAATCACTTTAAGGGGCCTGTCAGCTTTACTGGTTTACCTATACTGTATATAAAGTGTTAATGGATTTTTGAATTAATGCTTTTGAAAAAGGAAACTAATATAATATAAACTGTTGAAATCCAGCACTGTGTGCCACAGAAAAAATACATTTCAGGTGTAGCCTTTACCTTTAAGGTGGATTCTTATTTGTAAAATAGTTACGTGTGTCTAAGCATGGTATAGGCAAGCCTGTGGCAATCCTCCAGACGACACATTAGTAAACTGAGCTGGGTTAAAGAGTTGAATTCTGATTGTTCATATCCAAGAGACTGAACTGAGGAAGACTGAGCCAGTCTTCTGTTGTCTGTGATTTTAGCACTCATCTTTCTGTTATGCTACCCAAAAAATGAAAAATAAGAGTTTGTAGTTGTCATAATCCTAAAGACTGTTGCTGGGAATTTCTGCTGTTCTATACTGCAAAACGTATATATTACATTTTATAGCAGAAGGAGTTTGTGTTGTAACATAAAGGTCTCAGGTTAGGACCAAGGAGTGGAAAGGCTGTTTCTATGAGGGGAGAGGAATACGCTTGAGTTGTAAATTATTTGTCTATTGACTTCAGCATGCAAGGTTACTGTTTTCCACAACATGATTTTAGATGGGGGATTCTGCCTGTCTTGTTTAGGCGTTAGTTGTCAGTTTTAGCTGAAGGCTTATCTGAGTAAGCTGTGTTTTATTTCCGCTTTTCAACTGAAAACAAAACTCGATCAACTTTTAAAACCAGGTCCGATTCCTTAAAACAGAAGATGCAATGCCAGAGGAGAAGCTGCCTGTAATGTCTCCCTGTGTCTATGGAATACAATGGGGCTTTTTGCTGCTACCAACATTACCAAGATAGAAAGCTTGCATGTTGGGGGGGGGGGGGGGCTTGGTCAGATGCTGTTCAATTTCTGGTACTGTTCCTTTGTTTCAGCCTCTCTATTAAGTTCTCCTGCAGTATCCCTGGTGTTTAATGCTTTCAAAGTAGTGGTATTTCCTAGCATATAAGGAGCCTATGTTATCAGATATTTAAAAATAACTTTGAAATCCACATATACTGGTATATCTGTGATCCAAAGAACTTGGTGATTGCTGTCTGTATTCAGTAATGCTTTAGGACAACTTTTTGTGAACCGCAGTCAACCTTTACCAGTGCCACAAAGCAAGCCTCTTTTGAATCTGAGGAGAAGTGAAAGGTTGGTGATAGGGGCAGGAGGTGTATGCTGCTCAAAACAAACAACAATAACAACAGCCTTTAAACCATTCTCACGAGTTGGGCAGAAGCCCTTGAACAGGACAACTTTGGGTTGCTAGCCGCAGAAGGCCAAACTAGATATTTATTTATTCATTAAAGTTTATGTAGTGCTTGATTGTGTGTGTGTGGGTGGGTTTTTTTAAAAAAAACACACATTCAAAGCAGTTTACAAAAATAATAAAACAATAAGATTCTCAATAAAACCAGTTAAAAACAACTATTTAAAACATTTTTTTTAAAAAAATAAAATCAGTGATAAGCAAAAAACCAGATTAAAACACAAGCCAACGTTCTACATATCTAGATAAGGTAAAGGTAAAGGTACCCCTGCCCGTACGGGCCAGTCTTGACAGACTCTAGGGTTGTGTGCCCATCTCACTCTATAGGCCGGGGGCCAGCGCTGTCTGGAGACACTTCCGGGTCACGTGGCCAGCGTGACAAAGCTGCATCAGGCGAGCCAGCGCAGCACACGGAACGCCGTTTACCTTCCCACTAGTAAGCGGTCCCTATTTATCTACTTGCACCCGGGAGTGCTTTCGAACTGCTAGGTTGGCAGGCGCTGGGACCGAGCAACGGGAGCGCACCCCGCCACGGGGATTCGAACCGCCGACCTTTCGATCGGCAAGCCCTAGGCGCTGAGGCTTTTACCCACAGCGCCACCCGCGTCCCTACATATCTGGATAGTCACGCCTAAACAAAACATTTTTAGCAGGCACTAGAAAAAGTGCAGTGGATGTGCTGGCCTGATTTCAAAATGACCAAAATGATTCAAAAATGTGTGCTGTCACACTAAAATATGGATTTCTTTCAAATGTGTTCCAAGTATTATGTGCAGTGCTTTTTTCTGGGGGAACACAGGGATATGAATACTCCTAAACATTTTGGGAATCTTTGTACTTTTGTCCATTTACTGTATTATATTTTTCCTGATCTGAACTATAAAATGGTGATTTTCTTGAGTCAAAATGAGAGTACCCCTAAAAAAAAAATTAAGAAAAAAAGCACTGATTATGTGGCATCTTTAACAGTGCTAGTTCCGCAGATCAAAGTGCTTCAGTGGCCCTATATGGGATAAGGCAATCTCACCGGTATACTGTCACAGTTGTAAAGTTGTCACAGGCTTTCTATACGAACAGGAACAACTTGAACTTGGCCCAGTAGCAAATCAGGAAGCGCTGCAGTTGTCTGAGCAAAGCCATTCTACGCTGACAGGGTCTCATTCCTGTCAGCGATCATGCCACAGCATCCTGCACCATCTGCAGCTTTTGGATCAAGTGCAAGGGAAGCCCTACAAGCATTCCAATAATCCACTCTTGAAGTAACCAATGCATTAACTGCTGTGGTCAAGCTCTCCTGATTCCGGAACATCGTAGGTGTTGCACCACTTGCATCTGTTAAAATGTGTTTCTAGCCACTGAGCCTACCTGGACCTCCAGTGACAAAACTGGATTTGGAAGCAACCCCAGACTGTGAACTTTGCTCCTTCTTGGGGAGCGCAACGCCATTCAGAGCAGGGAGTTGACTAGTTTCTTGGACACGGGAACCAGTCTCACACACAGTGCCTCTACCTTGTCAGGATTCACGTTCAACTTCCTCCCCCTCATCCAGGTAGGACACAGAAGTTCTCACAGCTTGAGTGGTGGTCTAGTCTTTGGTTAACCCACATGAAACTCTGTTTCATTTCTTGGTTAAAAATTCCACCTGCCCCTTTTGGGGGCAGAATTATATGGGTACCTGCAATTTTTCCAAGGGGAAAGATCAACCTTGAAGGAGGAGGCAATTTTTAAGTGGAAGGTGTTGTGAGATCAGTCCCCTCCCCTATAGTTTTCCCAGCTTGATCTCCTCCATGACTGTTACGTAGTGTAGAAAAAGTACAGGAGATTCTCATCACATTGTATCTCGCTTAAGGGGCAGCGTAAAAAGTTAAAGGTGAATGTTCACTTTTTGTAATGATTATTAATGTTCTCATAGTTCCTAGTGGTCTCCTGACATATTCTGTCAAAACCAAGTCTGCCAGCTTCTTTTTAAAACATTGGTATTGAAATGACCATTATAAAATATTTTCTGCTTGCAGTAGGAGCATTTCTTCATTACTGGGGTTTTTGGGGTTGTTGTTTTTTAAAGCAACCCTTCCTTTCCAAATTGTTGGACGTATTTAACAAAAAGTGGTGGATTGCAGTGCCAAGTTGCTTGTTCCATGTGTCACAGCAACCCAGGTGGCGACTGCTGTTGGATATGAAGTCCCTATTAATTTGTCCTTTGCGTGAACAGTGAATGTGATATCTAGCCTATTGGAAAGAAAAGGAACAGAACAGAATAGAATGGCTGACCTAGCTGAACAGAACAGGACCCACATAGAAACATTTGGGATGTTTTGTGTTGTCGGTTCTGGTGTGTGTGCGCGTGCTGCATTTCACAAAAAGTGGTTTACATCAAAATATTAAAACTGGGAAAGAGGATGGGTGGATAGGGAAAGAGAGAAGTGCATCTCTTCATTAAGAGAGCAAAATTGTTGTTTGGCACCTACTCATGTTGTGTGTTCACTTGGATTTTCTGGGACTCAAGCAAAGTTAAATAGCAACTACGGCAGTTCAAGTCAAGTTGTTTTATTATGGTCAATGGCCAGCATTAGGATGAAATCACCAATTAAAAAATTTAAAATCTTAGAACAAACTAAAATAAATAAAATTACATATACATAAAAAAGCAGTTCCAGCTTGTCATTTATCCGTCAGAGGGAGCCCTTCATGATCATTTGTCAATATACTACTCCTGGGTGCTAGTCATTATGTGTCACATTTTAATTGCTGCTCTGCAGAATTTGGCCACATTGTATGTTACACCGGAATTATTATCCAGGAGCAGCAGAGTAGCAAGAAACTGTTCAGAACTCCTAGTATATTTCTGGAGTATTTTTCAGGAGGTCTCTTTCAAGGGATTGTCACCAACTTGCTTGGGAGTAAAAGTAACCCTTTCAGTAATGTTCCCCTGATGAAAAGCAGTGAAGGCTAAAAATGTGTTGGAATATATTTTTTGATGTTTACCACATCTGTTCTTATCTCTGTGGTTTCAAAGTTTGCGGAGTTGCCAATTTATTGTAT
Source organism: Podarcis muralis (assembly GCF_964188315.1). Lineage (NCBI taxonomy): Eukaryota > Metazoa > Chordata > Lepidosauria > Squamata > Lacertidae > Podarcis > Podarcis muralis. The sequence continues at coordinate 91,023,282 of NC_135662.1, forward strand.
TCTGCTGGCCTCTTCTGCTGTACTTTAACAGCTACTTGATCAAAAGACATGAGCTGATGCTTATATTTGCCTCTGCGTCTTGAAAAACCTCACTTGTTGATTTTTGCAGATTACACAATAGTTGTATCCTGATTTTTATAACAAAATCTTTACATGTTTTTGGTTATCTGACCAATCTGTTCTTGCTCCTCAGTTTATGCTCCCCCCTCCATTAAAACTGGAAGCTAAAGGTAAAGGGACCCCTGACCATTAGGTCCAGTCGTGGCCGACTCTGGGGTTGCAGCGCTCATCACACTTTATTGGCCGAGGGAGCCGGCGTACATGTGGCCAGCATGACTAAGCCGCTTCTGGCGAACCAGAGCAGCGCACGGAAACGCCGTTTACCTTCCCACCGGAGTGGTACCTATTTATCTACTTGCACTTTGACCTGCTTTCGAACTGCTAGGTTGGCAGGAGCAGGAACCGAGCAACGGGAGCTCACCCTGTCACGGGGATTCGAACTGCTGACTTTCTGATCGGCAAGTCGTAGGCTCTGTGGTAAAACTGGAAGCTACTTGATGACAAAAATGACTAATGTAGTTGTTCCCTGGGCATCATATGCAGGATTTCATTCATATTGCAGGGGACAGTAGAATTCTGGCAACCTCTTAACCAGAGCAAAGGATGCTCATGAGAGAGGATTAGCAACACCTCCATTGCTGTTGATTTTGCAAAGGGGGAAGGGTCAGAGTACAAAAGATACTTGCTAAATTTAGAATATTGTGCTGCATACCCAGAGGGAAGGCATTATAACTTTCCTCAGATACAGCTCTCAAAGCTGAAATTAAGGTGAAGCAGGAACCCTCCTTTGTCCTGAAACTGACACCATGACTAACTCTACCTTAAAAAAGGTAAAGGGACCCCTGACCATTAGGTCCAGTCATGACCAACTCTGGTGTTGCGGTGCTCATCTCGCTTTATTGGCCGAGGGAGCCGGCGTACAGCTTCCGGGTCATGTGGCCAGCATGACTAAGCCGCTTCTGGCGAACCAGAGCAGTGCACGGAAACACCGTTTACCTTCCCGCCAGAGCAGTACCTGTTTATCTATTTGCACTTTGACATGCTTTCAAATGGTTTACAAAAACTGACACGCTCAAACCATAATCTGTTTTTAAATCATACATTTCAAAACAGGGCAATGAATTACAGTCATACCTCGGGTTAAAGATGCTTCAGGTTGAGCATTTTCAGGTTGCGTCCCGCGGCGACCCGGAAGTAACGGAACAGGTTACGCCACTCGTGCATGCGCAAACACTCAGAATGACATCATGCGCAGACGTGGCGACCTGCGCAGATGCGGGTTGCGTTCTGCTCATGGTGCGAATGGGACTCCAGAACGGATCCCGTTCGCATCCAGAGGTACCACTGTACTAAAATGAGCTAATGTGACTTTACTAAAAATGCAGCCACAAACCAACCACTGAAGCCAGCGGTAAAAGCATAGTAAAAAGAAGGCTACCCCCTTTCCGTGGGGAGGGCAACCTAGTCTGGGAGCATTTGCAAACTTCCATTCAGAGTATTTGGAGTTGGTTTTCCCACCCCACAGCACAGTCTTCTTACCTGGATTAAGCTTCACCTTGTTTCCTCTCATCCACCCAAAAACTGCTTCAGGGCCTCCCTGGGGTTAGCAGATAGAAATGAGAAGTAGAATTGGGTGTCATACTGATGGCACTTCAACCCAAACCTCCAGGTGACTTCCCTCACAGTGATTTTATATACACACCTTAAAGGTATACTGTATAGCACCCTGAAACTGCTCTCTTTTCATCACTTTCTCCAGGAAGGACCAGAGGAAGTAGATGTGATTTGCATCAGTAATACTTTATTCTGAAATAGTTCCACCTAATATAACTTGAGTGACAGAACATTAATAAATGCAAGATCATTAAAAGTGCAGTCTTGTAGGAGATATGTGTTGTCTTTCTGATTGCACATGCAAAGACCTCACTTGTGAATCCACACCCCCCCATCGCATTCTGCACTCTGTTGAGCATAATTTGTAGATCTGATTCTGAACCAACCTTTTGTCTGTGCTCAGAATGGCTTCTGAACGTCCAACCAAGTCAGGAATTGCAGGGCATAGCAGTCACTTATTGTAGAAGTGAATACTCTGCATTTGTGTACTGCTCACTTGCTGAACCATAGGAAATAGTTAAGCTAGGCCAAGGGTCACCAACCCTTATGGTTGCGTTTGCATCAGACTTGGAGAAACTGTTGTGGGCACTGCACACACGTGCTACAACTAAACGCACATGGCAACTATCGGCTACAGCCGGATGCTTCTTTCAAGCCTAATTTCAGAAGTGGGGAGGAGACCCAGTGGGCACCAGGGAGGGTGTATGTGGGGGCATCTATGCCCACAGGAACTATGTTGGCAACCCCAGACCTAGGCAATATTTTATTGGGTAATTGTTTTATGGATAGTTCTGCTAATAATATGCCAAGGATATTTTTATACACGAGGCTTAAAGCAATTCTGCTTCAATAAGACTTTGGGAAAAGAAGTTTATTTGCAGTGCTTCTTTCTGATGCGTTAGCAGTGATTAGACCCACAGGGGTCTAATCAATGCAATTTAAGGCTGTGTAAAATTATTCCTAGTAAAGGGGGAAAGCATCTAAGCCTTAAAGTGTAACCACTGTTAAAAAGAAGGCTTTGTTAATTGAGTTCATTTTGTGCTGAAAGAAATAGTAGGAAGATCAAAGTAGTACAGTAGATGCAATGCATCGCTTCCACTCTCCTCAAGATCCATAAGATGTGGGCAAACAACTGGAAGAAACCAAATTTACGAGCAACAGAAAAATGGTCTTGAGGTGCTTGGCAGACTTTGATCATGATAAAAATGACTCACTTGAAGAAGATGATGATGATGATGATGATGATATAACCCCCTCAATCCGGCTGGGTTTCCCCAGCTACTCTGGGTGGCTCCCAACAGATTAAAAACCGAATAAAACATCAAATATTAAAAACTTCACTAAACAGGGTTGCCTTCAGATGTCAAGAGGCTCCCTGGGGAAATAGAATTGCCTCCCCATGGACAACTGGCAGACTTAGATGATACATCGGAAGAGACCCTGTAATGTACAAAGGAATATGGCAATAAATATTTAATATTGCAAAAGGGACGCGGGTGGCGCTGTGGGTAAAAGCCTCAGCGCCTAGGGCTTGCCGATCGAAAGGTCGGCGGTTCGAATCCCTGCGGCGGGGTGCGCTCCCGTTGCTCGGTCCCAGCGCCTGCCAACCTAGCAGTTCGAAAGCACCCCCGGGTGCAAGTAGATAAATAGGGACCGCTTACTGGCGGGAAGGTAAACGGCATTTCCGTGTGCTGTGCTGGCTCGCCAGATGCAGCTTCGTCACGCTGGTCACGTGACCCGGAAGTGTCTCCGGACAGCGCTGGCCCCCGGCCTCTTGAGTGAGATGGGCGCACAACCCTAGAGTCTGTCAAGACTGGCCCGTACGGGCAGGGGTACCTTTACCTTTACTTTTTTATTTAATATTGCATAATTCTGTTAGTCTCCATAAATTGTAACATCTTTTCAGATTCAAGTCTCAAACACATTCCCCACTCCCAAAAAGGATTGAGAAACTTTGGCTTTGTTCAACTGTTCAAGAATAAGCTTCAGTCAGCTTTGGTCTCATGTGCTTCCTCCTCCATCCCTGGCACAGTTGGAAGAAAGATTTGGGGAGTTTTCAATATTAGATTAGCCATAGCTTGTTGTAATGTTTGACCAACAGGGGTTTGTATTAATGATGGTTTATTGAAATAAATCAATTTTAAAGCATATTTTACGAGTCTGGCTGACTGGCTTGTTTCAACAGACATAATTAATATTATCCACAGTTCAGGTTTTGGAGAACACACTTAACAATTGTTAAATGGAAGCAGAAGCTTCAGATCTCCTTGAGAGAGTTGGGAGGCAGAGAAACTTGCATGTGTTGGTTTTCATAGCATTAAACCATGGTTTGGCATTCTGTTTGGATGCAACCTTCCTCCAACTATGGAATGTATACTCAGTTGTTACTTTAAGTGTCACTCATACTTCATTTCTCCCTTCCTCACTTACAAAGTCCTTTTTGTAATATTCCAGAATTTGAAACAGTCTGCAATCTGAATAATTTTAGGAAAGTTGCGTATATGCGTGTAAATTGTTTTTGTTTTTATAATTTTAGTTGTATATGGAAGTTTAGGTTACAAAATGTAGCAAGAAACTGGCGCATAAGGAGGAGCCCTTTATGGTGGGAATTTGAATTTTATTTCTAAATACAAATGGAGATGTGTATTGTTCAAATGGGGACGCGGGTGGCGCTGTGGGTTAAAGCCTCAGCGCCTAGGACTTGCCGATCGAAAGGTCGGCGGTTCGAATCCCCGCGGCGGGGTGCGCTCCCGTTGCTCGGTCCCAGCGCCTGCCAACCTAGCAGTTGGAAAGCACCTTCGGGTGCAAGTAGATAAATAGGGACCGCTTTATAGCGGGAAGGTAAACGGCGTTCCGTGTGCTGCACTGGCTCGCCAGATGCAGCTTGTCACGCTGGCCACGTGACCCGGAAGTGTCTGCGGACAGCGCTGGCTCCCGGCCTCTTGAGTGAGATGAGCGCACAACCCTAGAGTCTGGCAAGACTGGCCCGTATGGGCAGGGGTACCTTTACCTTTACCTTTATTGTTCAAATGATGCGCGCTGTGTTGAGAAGTAAGATCCATCCGGCTTCTCAAGAGTTTCAGGTCCGTTATCAGCAGACACTCATTTCTTCCTCCACAATTTAAAGAAGTGGCTTTTAAAAGTTGGAGGCTCTGTGGCTGCTTCTTGCTGTGAATTTGGTGTGTATTTGGGCACAAGTATATATGGTTTCTTTCTTTCCCCCACCTCCTCTATTTCAGTTGCCACTGATTGGTTAGATCTGACACAGAGATCTGGGCTTCTTAGTTCCAAATGTTTGTGAAAATTCCTCTTTAAAATGATGCAATATTTTAATGCTTTAAACAATTACAGGGTTGATTTTTACCTAGGAAAAAGTAGTTGGAGTTACAATATCCATCGTATCTTAATTATTTTCCAAGCAAAATCTAAGATTGCCCAGTTAAAATTGCCAGGCTTGGTTGTAATCCCTCCCAGCTAACTCCCATAATTTTCCCATTCTGGTACTTCCTGTTTTGTGATGGTTCTTTGATGAAGAAAGTAAAATTTTTGTATGACTTTTGTAGCAGAAAGGTGTATACTACAGTTGACAACAGATGTTTGTCAAACTCTGAAATGCTTGCATCATTCAATAGTTTTAATCATGCTGTGTTTCATAAAAATGCAGGATTAGTTGCTTCCATACAGTTTTTGTGATGATGGACATGTGGTACATCATATTGTTGCATGCCACCCCAATCTCCAATTCCAGCGGTTCCAGGCCCTTACGGTTCATGTTTCCTTTTGGAATGAGGCACAGAGGAGATTGTGGTGTCTTTATGATATCTGATCTCTTTATGCATATATACAACCTCCGCCTATGAGGGAGGGGTTCACAGCATCAACACCTAAAAAGGGTCTTGGATTCAAGAAGAAATCTAACATTGCTCTCAAAGGTTGTTCTGCCTCTCTCCGGCTTGCTGCTTTGCTTTGAATTCACCTCGCTGCAACTCAAAACCCAGACTTTGTCCTTCTAACTCTCTGAGTTGAGGGAGGGTGCCTGCCTATTTGCTGTCTCCCACAGATTCCTGTCGCCTTTGTTCTCTTAATGGCCAGGTGATCACCTTAACACAGGAAGCTAACTTGGCTTCTATGTTAACACTTGCTGGATTCAGGGATCCAGGGGTGAAGAGGATCTCGCATACAGCCAACTTCTTCCCCTTCAAACTCACAACAATACTGTATGTTTAGGTCACAATTGCTAGAAGCCTTGCTAGCCATTAGATCTTGTGAAGCTAGGGAACATAATTTCTTATTTCTTAAGATGGTGGTTTGTGATTTTTGGTAATATACATAATTTCAAAGAATGTCTGCCATCTTTCATCTCCCTCAGTTCTATCTTTTCCTTGTGTGAGAATTGGCTCCCCTTGCCCCACAGTGTTTTGAATTTGTGTTTTTATAGCATGTTGCTTTGCAGATGTTAGCAGGTGTTTCTCTGAAAGGCATGACACTTAATGCTTTGTTTAGTATACTGTGGCATTAATGAACTCTCCTACTACAAGTGTGAAAGAAAGATGCAGCAGTGAAGGCAGGAAGCACTTGTCACTCATACTTCATAGCTACACGTCTGCTTCCTGTCAGTTAGACCACTAGAAGTGGAACAGATGAACCAAGATACTGCTCTTCTTTAATTCTTCTCATGAAGGTTATGATGTAACAGTCTAAAATGGAAAAAGTAACTATTCTTTTTTCAGGGAAGACTGGAATTAATGGAAATGGGAATATTTCTGATCATTAGCAACAAATGGAGGAATAAGGCAGAGTAGATAATTAATTAATAGTTAAAGCTATTTTTGGTCATCTGCATACTATCCCTTGCTTTTTCCTGTAGGACTAATTGCAGTCGTTAACAGTTGTCAACAGGTTTACTATACCCATTTAGTCAATCACCCATCTCCTACTACCCTCCTGAGAAAAACCCCACCCACTATATATAAGGGTCTGGTGACTTCTGTTTCTGTGTATCTGAAGAAGTGTGCATGCACACGAAAGCTTATACCCAGAACAAACTTAGTTGGTGTCTAAGGTGCTATTGGACAATTTTTAAAATTTTGTTTTATTTATTTTGACTGCGTCAGACCAACATGGCTACCTACCTGAATATTTAATCATTGTTAGGATTAGTCAGAAACAATCAATTTATTTGTACCAGAACATTGTAGAATTCCATGAAATCTATCTTCCAATTGGGGTAACATGAAATTACATGATGGAGTAAATTGCATGCCTGTGACAAACTAGTATAAATGTGATTATCATTGATGTTATATAATGGATCACATCCATTAGGTTAAGTACAATTATTTTCATATTCATCCGAAAGAATAAGAAAAATGGTTGCTAGTTGGCAGCCCATAAATTCTGTCCGCCACCAAAAGCAGTGGTGATGCCTTGCTCTTCCCCCAGCCTTGTCACCATGACGGCTCCTATCTGCTGGGGGCAAAACTAAAATCTTGCTTGCTGCAAACAGTCCAGTGAAGAAGGATGATCTGCTTACTTTGAAGTTTTAAAGGCTCTCACACATGACAATCCTTGACAAAGCAGGATATTTTTTTCCCTTTCAACCAATTTCATTTGGTGAAAGAATGTGCAGGTTTTTGAGCTGGAAAGATTTCTTAATCAGGCAGAAGCTAGCCAGTTCTGAAATGCAGAGTTGCAATATTTTACTCACTTCCTATAGATAACTGCCTAATTGGAAAGCTCTTTGTAACTGCTTGCTAGTTAATGATATTTTTTTTAAAAAAGAAAGTTTTAAATCTCAACTGTTTTGTGATGTATTATTTGCAGCAATTTATACAATCTGCATTTGTAAGTAGCCTTTATGCTATTTCAAGGCTGGCTATCCAGACATGTGAATTTAAACTGTGAAACACAGTGCCTTGAGCAGGACAGAACCTTTGTTGCTGTTTACTACCCTTGTTGAAGCAGGTGTCTTAATTAAAGACATTGGGATAAGTCCTACAGGAAGCTTGATGTTTCAAAAGACCAATGCCCAGTTTTTCAGGACTGTCTAATCTCCTGTTTTGAGTTCATCTTGCTTTAGAACTCCTAATTTAGATGGTGGAATTCATTTTATTCCCATAGTAAGTTAGGGTATCACTAACTTTGTTGATCCAAGAGAATAAAGGAAATTTAAAGTGGTTATTTGCTTAGTGCCCAAACAAGAAGGTTACCTAAGAAAATCATGGCAGAACCTGTATACAGTCATACCTCAGCTCCCGAACGCCTTGGGAGTTGAATGTTCCGGCTCCCAAACAATCGAAAACAGGAAGTGAGTGTTCTGGTTTTCGAACTTTTTTTGGAAGCTGAACATCCGACGCGGCTTCTGCTATTGTTTCCAGCATGCCTGTGCAATCGGGAACCAATCGGAAGCTGTGCCTTGGTTTCCAAACTTTTTGGAAGTCGAACAGACTTCTGGAATGGATTCCATTTGACTTCCGAGGTACGTCTGTATTATTGAGAGACAGGACTTTGTTCTGAGTAGGGACAGCCGGTCCATGCTGATCTCTAGCTGTTGTTTGCTTGCCATAGTTTATCTGTTCTGTTCCTTGTAAGGATTCTGTGGGGCTGCAAGGTACCCCAGAGGTGGGAAAGTGTTTCATTGTATTTTGTTTGCTTCACGTTTTTCATTCACTGCTTCTGCAATGCACCTGGATTAGGTGTATTTTCTTCACTTTCCTGCTTCTTTGCTGGAAACTAAACACAGCACTGAGGATGGGGCAGGGCTTTCCTCAGCAAGCGCTCCCTGGCAGACGCTGAAGTTCATGATCAAACTAGCCCTTTGCCCACATTCCCAGCCTTGAATTGTGTTCCCAAAACATTTGTTCTATGATCACATGCTTGGCTTCATCGGCTTTTAGATCCTGTTGGTTTCAGCAGAGCTTAAAAACTCCCAGCTCTACGACTACTGCTACTACTACAGACCCTCCAAGGGTCCCTATTTTCCAGGGACATCCCTGATTTGGAGAAACCTTCCTGGTTTCTGATTTGATCCCAGAATGTCCCACTCTTCCTTAGGATGTCCCTATTTTCATTGGAGAAATGTTGCAGGGTATGGAGTTATCCGACCCCCGACCCGTCTGAAGGCAATCCTGTATAGGAAATGTTTTTTAAAAAATGTTTTGTGTTTTATCATGTTTTGATATATGGAAGCTGCCTAGAATGCTGGGGCAACCCAATAGTATGTGTGGGGTATAAATAGTAAAATGATCCTTATGGAATGGGATGTCCCTATTTTCACTGGAGAAATGTTGGAGATTATGCTGCTGCTACTAGTTCCTTCCTTTCACCAGAATGTCCCAGCGCAGGTTGCAGCCAAATAAAATGCAGCACAGAAAACACTTTAAAACAAATTGTAGTTTAAAAGAAATTGGGCTTGTTGCATTAGCAATTTTATAGAACTATTGTCCGCTTTTCATTTTCTCTCTAGGTTTTTGCTGTTTTTAACTTTGATTACTACAACTGTGTTGTCTCTATCCTACAGTTCCATAAAGAGCCCTGAAACAAAGGATTTATGCTAGCGTAATATTTTGGATGTGCCTTTCTAAGAGCAGAGGAGGGATAGGGTTCGTTGATTCCATAGGGTTATGAGCATTTTGCACAGTAAAGGTTTATTAAAAGGAAGATGCCATTTCTGAAAGTGCACCATGTGGCTGGTCTCCAAGACCAAAGTCACTGGTCTCCAGTGACTGACCTCTCTCTCCACTTGCATCAAGCTAGAAAGTCGCCTGTGTTTCTCTCCTGGGCAGGCTGTGTGGTGCTTTCTCTTTTCATCAGCTAAGCCTGCCTTTTCAGTTCAGTTTTTCGTAGCATTTGTAATTAGCATTTGAAAAACCTCTTAGTCCAGGACAAACCTGTCCAGTGGATAATGCATGTAGATGAAAAGGTGCTAACATAATTCATACCTTACAGAGCATGTTTGTGCTTTTCTTCCTTTTGACGGGTGTAGTTAACAGTCAGTAGAAAGCGCATACAAGTTTCAAAGCTTTGTGCAAAATGTATACAGTGTTTCTTAAGTGTTACCAGCAATTGTATTGGATAGAGTTGAGGGAAGAGCTGTGAGAAGTGGCAGAAAGAGAGAGCTCTAAAAATAGCATCAGTAAAGGGAGTTTTCTCAGGGGAGCAATGGTTGACGAATGGCAAGCAAGAAGAGGTGGAAGCGATGTTAAGCGAAACAGTTCTCATCCCTGAGAGCAAGAACTGGTCACTTGTGTCTTCCATTGCTAGGATTGTCGTATGCTTCAAATTTAACTTTGCAGTCAAGTGTGGATTGGGTTATGCGTCTTTTGCTTACTTTGAACAGCTACTTATTGCAGGAAACAAACAGAAAGCAAACAGAAACCTGCCAGCAGGGAGCAATTATTAAAACTACTGCTTACAGTGTTTATATGAAAATGTGAACTTCTATCAGTATCATAAGTGAATGGGTATATTTAAAATACTTCTTGCAATAATAGAAAAGCAAGTCAAGAACCTTTATAAAAGATAATTTCTGGTCCCCCCCCCTTTGTATCTGCTTTCTGAGCAAGTTCGTTCTGACATGACATAATTTTTTTTTTGCTACCTGAAATACTTTAAAGTGAGATATATATATATATATATATATGTGTGTGTGTGTGTGTGTGTGTGTGTGTGTTAAGTTATATTAACATCTAGGCATATAACTGTGTTTATAAGTCTTATTTTAAAAGTATTTTATGGCATTTTGTACATAAAGGGGTCCCGTTGGTACTGAAAGGGGTTAAATATGAAACAACAGGTATAGGCAGATCTCAGTATGTGATATGTTTAGTTGTTTTGCAAGGGCTAAAAGTCCTGGCTCTCTGTAATCTGACACAACGATAGTGCAGGCACAGTCCTGAAGGAAGAGAGACAGCAATGTGTACAAACTGGAATTTCTGGTCTAGCTGAATCATACCAGCTGCCAGCCCTACTAGGGATGTGACTGTTCATGTTGGTCACACTTGACAGCAACTGGGAGGGAGGAAGACCATATTAATATATTAGCATCTTCCAATAAGATAGGTTTAAACTGTAAGAGGCTTGCAAATATATGTAATATATACAGCCTTCAGGCACCTGTGGGCTCCAGATCTACAGTGGTACCTTGGTTCTCAAACTTAATCCTTTCTGGAAGTCCGTTCCAAAACCAAAGTTTTGCAAAACCAAGGCGCGCTTTCCCATAGAAAGGAATGCAAAATGGTTTAATCCATTCCAGACTTTAAAAAAATAACCCCTAAACAGCAATTTAACATGAATTTTACTATCTAACGAGACCATTGATCCATAAAATGAAAGCAATAAACAATGTACTGCAGTCAATCAATCAATCAATCAATCAGTAGCTGAACGGGTTCCACACAGTCACACACAAGAAAGAGCCACAAAAAAATACAAAACCAATAGCAAAAAACAGACAGACCTCAGTGTAACACTCAAATCAGAAGGCGTAACACTCAAATCAGAAGTGTGGCACTCAAAATGGAGCACGTTCGGCTTCCAAAAAAGGTTTGCAAACCCGAACACTTACTTCCGGGTTTGCAGTGTTTGGGTTCCAAGTTGTTTGAGTACCAAGGCATTTGAGAACCAACTGTACTCAGTTTGTTGATATTTCTACCCATCTCTTTATATAAGTCCTCAAGGCAGCTTAAACTTTAAAAATTGTAGCACACGCTCCTCAAAAGTCCATCCTTCTGTGTGCCGCAGTTCCTGCCCTCTTCCTGGTGACATTGCAGTCGTAGCAACAAACTACAAACCTTTGGTTGTCATGTCTGAATCTGGCCCCCTAGTTTGTTTGGAGAGAAACAAGCCACGAGCTCATAATTGGAAAACAAGAAACTGCAATTTAACACAGTGTGTGAACTCAGCCTTTATAGTTTCACATGTTCCAGTTCTGAGCTACTTGTTATCATAGGACTGTAGAGTTGGAAGGGACCTAGAGAGTTATCTAGTCCAACCTGCTGAAATGCATTAATCACAACAAAATCTATACAAAACAAAGCAATATATACCAAAAGCAAATCTGTCAATACTATGTGGATGAGGCTTCTGAATAAATGCTCTGTATTCTTGCTGGAATATCAACATTATCGCCTTTTCTGGATTAATATGAGGCACCTCTCTGTCATGGTGTAACTTAGCCCTTTGCCATTTTCTACATGTCTTGATTGGATGTTCACAGACTGTATTCAGATGTAATATGGACTGCCTCCTGAATGTTCATATGATGGTTGATACTTTTGTATAGTACTTTCAGGTGTTTCATTACTTTCAGGTGTACAGTACTTTCAGGGTAGATATACTTAGAAATTAAAAGTGCCCATAATTTTTTTTACCCAAGTTGGTTGAGAAGCTGCTTGGTTTCTACTGGTGATAACAATAAATGATACAAGGAGAGAACTATAGCCTAAGATAGGAAAATAAGTGCTAAGTGAACTCCTAACTGCTTTAAATGAATTCAGATCTCCAGGGCATGGTGAGCTGCACCCAAGGGTACTGAAGGAGCTTGTAGATATAATCTCAGAGCCTTTGTCTATTATCTTTGAGAATTCTTGGAGAAGAGGTGAGGTCCCTGAAGACTGCAGGTGGGCAAATGTCCCCATCTTCAAAGGGGGGGAGAAGACCCAGGTAACTACTGACCAGTGAGTTAGAGGTTCATACTAGGAACCGCCCTAGAACAGATAATTAAACAGTTAGACTATGGACATTAAAAAGAGGAAGTTATGATTACTAAGGCTATTTCTAGATTTGTTTGGCAGGGCAAGAAGCCTCGAATAAAATTTAAGATATTAACGGATGCTAAAGAAAGAGGTGGATTTGCCCTGCCAGACCTTAAACTTTATTATGAATCAGCTGCTTTTTGTTGGCTGAGAGAATGGCTGCTTCTTGAAAATACTGATGTGTTGGATTTAGAAGATTTTAACAATGTATTCGGATGGCATGCATATTTGTGGTATGATAAGGTAAAAGCACATAAAGCATTTAAAAATCATATTGTTAGAAAAGCATTGTTTAATGTTTGGATAAGATATAAGGATTTGTTAGAAAAAAACACCCCAAGATGGTTGTCACCAATGGAAGCAAAGGCACAGAAAAAACTCAATATGGAGGCCAAATGGCCGAAATATTGGGAAATTCTGGAACAAGATGGAGAGAGAATAAGATTGCAGAGCTTTGAAAAATTGAAAAACAAAGTGCGAGATTGGCTCCATTACTATCAAATAATGGAGGCATATAAATTGGACAAAAAAGTTGGTTTCCAGGTGGAAAAATCAAAATTGGAAACAGAATTGTTAGATCCAAAAACTAAGAATTTGTCAAGAATGTATAACTTGCTGTTGAAATGGAACACTCAGGATGAAATGGTGAAATCAGCTATGATTAAATGGGCACAAGATGTTGGACATAACATAATGATGGCTGACAGGGAACGGTTATGGACCACAGGTATGAAATTTACGGCATGTAATGCCTTAAGAGAAAATTTAATGAAAATGATTTATAGGTGGTACATGACACCAGTTAAGCTTCAAAAAATCTACCATTTGCCCGATAATAAATGATGGCAATGTAATGAGACTGAAGGTACATTCTTTCACCTTTGGTGGACATGCCCAAGGATTAAGGCATTCTGGGAGATAATTTATAATGAAATGAAGAAGGTATTTAAATATACCTTCCTGAAGAAACCAGAGGCCTTTCTCCTGGGCATGGTCGGCCAATTGGTGTTAAAGAAGGATAGAACTTTTTTTATGTATGCAACAACAACAGCAAGAATACTCATCGCAAAATATTGGAAGACACAAGATTTACCCACCAGGGAAAAATGGCAGATTAAGTTGATGGACTACATGGAATTGGCGGAAATGACTGGCAGAATCCGAGACCAGGGAGAAGAGTCGGTGGAAGAAGACTGGAAAAAGTTTAAAGACTATTTACAGAAATACTGTAAAATTAATGAATGTTAGAAAAATGTTGGAATGAAGTTATATGGCTTTAGTAGAAATGTTATAAGGAATTAAGTATAAATAGATTATTAGAGCATTAAAGGGAAAAATAAGGTTAGAATGTGTTAAGACAATTATAGGATAGAAAATAGAGGAAGATGGAAAGGAATTGCTGAAACAATCAATAGAAGTGGAATACAAAAAGGGAGGTGTGAGGAGGTCGTGGAAATTAGTGAAAGAAGGATAAAATATTGAAATTGGACTGTGTTTTAAATGTTTTTGTTTTGTTTTGTTAGTTGTATGTTAGTGTTTTGCAGTTATTATTATTATTATTATTATTATTATTATTATTATTATTGTATTGTATTATTGTATGTTTATTGTATGTTTTTTCTCTTTTGGTTTTTTGTAGTGTTGTGTTCAATTTGTTGGAAAATTAAGAAATATTATTATAAAAAAAAAAAGCCGAGCATGGGTTTCTCAAAAACAAGTACCGGTAATGCCAGACGAATCTCCTTTCTTTTTTTGATAGGGTTACAAGCTTGGTGAATCAGAGGAATGCTGTGGACATAGTGTATCTCAATTTCAGTAAGACTTCTGACAAATGCATCCCCCATGATAGTCTTGCAGAGAAGCTGGTAAAATGTGGGCTGGATGAGGTAACTGTGAAATTTGTAGCTGGTTGACTGATCAGACCCAAAGAGTGCTCACTAACGGTTCCTCATTATCCTGGAGAAAAGTGACAAGTGGGGTACCACACAGTTCTGTTCTGGGCCAGTTGATGTTCAGCATATGTATAAACTACTTGGATGAAGGTATTCACTTGCAGGTGACACCAATTTGGGAGGGGTAGCTAATGCCTCCGAAGACAGAATCAGAATTCAAAATGACCATAACAGTTTGGAGAACTGGGCCCAGACTAACAAAATGAATTTCGGTAGGGACAAATGTAAGGTTCAGCACTTAGGCAGGAAGAACTAGATGCACAAATATAGGATGGAGGACAACTGACTTATTAGCAGTACATGTGAAAGGGATCTAGGGGTCTTGGTGGACCACAAGCTTAACGTGAGTGAACAGTGTGATGCAGCAGCAAAAAAAAGCTAATGCTATTCTTGGCTGCATCAACAGAAGTCTAGTGTCCAGATCAAGGGAAGTAATAGTACCACTCTATTCTGCCCTGATCAGACCACACTTGGAATACTGTGTCCAATTTTGGGCACCACAATTTAAGAAGGATGTTGACAAGCTGGAAGGTGTGTGGAGGAGGGCAACCAAGATGATCAAGGGTCTGGAAACCAAGCCTTATGAGGAGTGCTTGAAGGAAGCTGGGTATGTTTAGTCTGGAAAAGATATGACCAAGAGGAGATATGATAGCCATCTTCAAATATCTCAAAGGCCGTCACGTGGAGGATGGAACAAACTTGTTTTTCCCCTTGCTAGGACCTGAGCGAATGGCTTCAAGTTGCAAGAAAGGAGATTTCAACTAAAGATTTCAGGAAGAACTTTCTGACAGTAAGAGCTGTTTGAAAGTGGAACAGACTTCCTCCTTAATTGGAGGTTTTAAAGCAGAAGTTGGATGTCATCTATCAGGGATGGTTTAGTTGAGATTGCTGAATTGCAGGGGGTTAGACTAGATGGCCCCTAGTGTCACTTCCAACTCTACATTTTATTATTTTAAGTATGCAAAGCTAAGAACCCAGGCACCAAGAACTGTGTTACTACTTAGCACTAATCAGAAGAACTTTAGTTTCTAATGCACACTGAATATGAGGATTCATTGTAAGGAAAGGGGGAGGGGCACTGCAATGTTGGCAGGGATTATTAGGGAAGTTCTGACCTAACAGTGGAGTTTGATGCAGCGCATCTATAGGAAATAAATATGAAGTATGATAAGCTGTGTTTGTGACCTCCTGAAAGCTTCCACTCCAATATGGGTTTGGTACAAAAACTCTCTGAGTACAAATATCAAGAGGACTGCCAAAATTAAAGAACATCACACATCATATCTTGATCTCATTTATGTTTTGCTTTTAATAGCGCTGCTTTGACTATTTTTATCTCAGGTTAGAATTTTGATATGGCTTATCACTTCCTGCTAAACTTATTTAGTCCAACTTTATACATGGTTTGTTAGAATGAAAGAATTACGGTATAAGTCTATCTCTTCACATGTTGCAATATTCCTAGTGCAGTTTTGTTTATCGAGTTTTGTAGCATACAGTTCTTTGCATGTCTCATTTGCCATGACGTGGTCAGTGTTTCCTTCCTGCTGTTTACAAGCCGGTGTTAGAGATAAGAATACACTCACGTTGCATTTACACAGGGTTGAAAAAAATGCCCAAAGAAGACTTTTTTGCATCTTTAGATCAAAAACAAGCAATGAGTCTTAGGAGTGTGGTAAAGAGAGACATTTTCTTAAACCAGTAATAAATATATATTGCAAAGTTGGATCGGCTTGAAAGGCAGAAATGTGTTACGTGGACTGGTGGCGTTTGATCCCTCCAGTCACCTTAGATGGTGGGTTTTCTGATTACTCCATTGTATTTCTGTTTGCTGGCTTCTAGAAAAGTGTGCTTCCCAATTATAATAATAAAGCATTTGTCTGTTTTAAGTAATATTAGTAAGGTGTTAAAAAATAAAGAGATGGACTTTATAGCATCTTCTTTGATTTTATTTTACATTTTTTATGACTGTGATCTTGATTTTGTTTTTCAGTGGCCTTTGGATTACAAGAGTATTCAGGAAGGCATTTTCTAATTGACCTGTCTGTGAATAGTAGAATCCAGGAAGATTGTATAAGAATCTGGGTACCTGAGTACCTTCAAGATCGTCTACCCCACACAACTCATTCCTGATGATAAACTCTGTTTCTTTACATTGAAGGAGCATTTTCCCCACATGCAGAACTGAAATCTTGGAATGCTTTATTATGGCAGCAGCTGTACAGCAGAATGACCTAATGTTTGAATTTGCCAGTAATGTTATGGAGGATGAGCAACAGGTAAGAGAGAAATAAAATAAACCATGTTGGATAACTACTAGTGTATTCTACGCAAATATTAAAAGCGTTATTTTACTTTTTTCCCTTTTGAACCTTTGATTCTAATCACAAGGGAAATCCTGTGCACATCTATGAATTGCTTTCTAGTGTATGTGTGTTTATGAGCAATTTAGTTGATAGGCTTCATGCCTTAAGACTTTATAACACCTATAATTCTCCAGATGGATGAGAAAAAGCAAATTGAACTTGAATCCTAGCAAGACTCAGGCACTGTGGGTGAGTGGTTCCTACATCTGAGAAACTGGTGAATTGTTTACTCTGGATAGGATTGCACTCTCCCTGAAAGAGGAGGTTGATTGTCTCAGAGTATCTCTGGATCCAGTCTGTCACTGTAGGTCCAGGTCCAGGTAGCCTCAGTGGCTAGGAGTGCCTTCTAGCAATTGCAACTGGTATGACATACACAAGTTTCCCTTCCTGGACCAGGAAGGCTTGGCATGGATTACTCCAGGGTTGGATTTACTACAAGGTGCTCTATGTAGGGCCTCCCTGGCACTTGATCTGAAAGTTGCAGTTAGTGCCGAGTGGGGTGGCATGTTTGCTGAGGGAGGCCTTGTCAGCATATAAGATCTGTGCTCGGAGAACTGCAGTGGTTGCCCATTTGCTCCTGGGTGAAGCTCAAGGTACTACTGGTAGTAAGTGAATCAATCTTTTAGTGTGACAAGCGCACACACTTTGGAACTCCTTGCTTATTGACACTAGGCAGGTGCCTTCACTATGCTCTTTTTGGTGCCTGCTAAAAACACCTTAGGCAAGCCTATCCACACGTGTAGAATGTTGACCATGTGTTTTAATCTAGGTTTTAGCTTATTGTTGATTTTAACTATTTTTTAATGTTTTAAATAGTTGTTTTTAATTACTTTTGCTGCTAATGTCATCATTTTCTTCTTTTTGTAACTGCTTTGAGGGTTTTTTTAAAACAATTGAGCAGTATCTAGGTGACAACCATTTCGCTCAGGGGTTCCGTTCCTGGCCTCCCGTGTGTGTTGGTGTGCATATAAGCATGCCATACCCCCATTAGACCCCCTTCTGCTGCCTTCTGGGTCCAAAGGCACCTCTGAGCAGCCAAAAATGATTATGTTGGTGTCAACTATTGGACGGCAGCTCCCGCTATACCTTACCATTAACAGTGTTGGTTGGAGCCAAAGAGCCACAGTTTAGCCAACTTTGTAGCAAAGGACTGAGCAGCTTTTATTGGCACTTTGCCTCTTGAAATGTTTGGCACTTGTGTATCCTCCAAGAAGAGTGTCCTGTCTTCTGGCCACGGCTGAAAAGTTGTGGCTTTCTCCCTCCCCCTTTCTGTGCACAAGCAGAGGGGCAAGAGGGCAATCAAGGCAGCTCAGAATTTGGGTGTGCTTTTTCCAGAGGGCCTTGCAAACTGAGGTGCTGATGGCCCTTGAAGAATCCTGGGGAGCTGGGCTGAATCAGAGGGTACCACAGGCCCACTGTCGGTGCTTGAGTGGGATCATCAGCTTTGGCAGGGCTGGGAGGAGCCCTCTTGCATCTGCAAACCCTGCTCAGAGAAAGAGGGAAGGGGACATTTGATTATTATTTTATTTTGCAAGTTGGGGGCTCACAGAATCATATCAGGGAGTGAACAGTAAAGGGAGTGATCAGTAAAAGCAAGGTTTTGTGGGTTTTTAGAAAATGACTAGTTGGGGGGTAGGACTTGGGAGCTATAGAAAATCTTTTGGCATCATAGTACCATAGTGAGGGACCCATGGGAGCAGTCAGCAAAAACATTATTAAAAAACACCCTGTAAGTTAAAAAAAGGGGGGTAAAATTTGGAGACGCCTTGGGAGGGGCAAAAAAACCTTATGGCATCATATTGAGAGAACCATAGAAGCAATCAATTTAAAAAAATTGATTATTATTTTAAGAAATGACAAATTTCAGGGTAGGGTGGAGTTTGGAGACTGTGTATGGTGACTTCAGGCTATCCACCCTAGTTTAAATAATGAAGTACTTGGGCTAACACGTTAGTTAAAAGCAGATCCATAAGGCCCATTCAAAAGCTAATAAAGTTGGACCCAAGTGTACACCCTTGGGAGGGATCTGGGGCCAGCACTGTGAAGGCCCTGCACCTGCTGTCTGTCAGTCAAGTAGGCCTTAATGGTAGAGCCTCTGAGGCCAGTCATAAGGCTGGGAAGGGGGCAAGAGCCGTTCAGAGAAATTGGTCCTAATCTGTTTAGGCCTTTAAAGGTCAACAGCAGGACTTTTAATTGGATCCACAAACAAATAGTTTGCTATTGCAACTGGTATAATGACCCCAAAACCTGGTCCCAACCACTCTGCAGGCAGCTGCGTTCTGATTTCTGAACTGTCTTCAAAGGCAGCGCATGCCAGACATTGCAATAGTCCAGGCTGCTTTTCTCTGCATAAAGTTAATAACCGATGAACCAGCTTATGCTGGTAAAAGGTGTCCTAAGCCATGAATCCCGCCTTGTGCCTCCACAGATAGTGCAGAGTTCAATAGAGCGCCAATCTCCATACTTGTCTTTCAGGGGATGTGCCCCCCCCCCATGCCAAACCAATTGCAAATCTCCAGATATACAGTAGATGGCATTTCACTTCAAACCAACCGATGATTTTCCTCTGCAGCATCATATACACATTAAACAAATGTTAATACAGCCGGTTAATACAAGTACCCTCTGAGTAGGTCCCAAAAGGGAGAAGGGGAACCACTCAAGCCAATGCCTCAAATTCCCAAGACTACATGAGGGCCTCCAGTGTCAACCACTATCAGGCACACACTAGGCTGCTGGCAGCAAGAAAGCAGGTAAAATGTTTGAGGGGGGTGCACATGACAATGGTCTCACCCCTTCACTTGCTGATACCCATTTTCATCAGTTGTCAGTTTTGGGGGGTAGAGACAAGCTTGTAGCATGCCAGACAGATCAGTTTGCTATGAGGAGAGTTACAGAATTTTACTTTGCTATGAAATTCTTCTTCGTTGTGTCTAATTTATACATTTAAGCTTATTTAGATCAGAGCCTAAAACTAGAAGCATTTTTGTACAAGGACCTGAACACTGTGTAAATTGATGGACTGGATGAGGGTCAGTAAATGGAGCTTGATGAAGGCAAGTGATTCTTGTGTCTGGAAGATTGGCCAGTTGCCTATTCTGGTTGTGATTGCATTCCCTTTGGAAAAGCAGGCTCGTAGTTTGTGCTCCTGGATCCAGCCTTGTCAATGGTAACCTTAGGTAACCTCAGTTCTAGGAGTGCCTTTCACAAGCTGTGGTTAACACACCAATGACAGTTATACCTCGGGTTACAGACACTTCAGGTTGTGTGTTTTTGGGTTGCACACTGCGCTGAACCTGGAAGTACCGGAACGGGTTACTTCTGGGTTTTGGCGCATGAGCAGAAGCGCCGAATTGCGACCCGCGCGTGCGCAGACGCAGCACTGCAGGTTGCGAACGTGCCTCACGTTCGCAACCCGAGCAGCCACTGTCCTGCCATTCTTCAACTGTGATTTATGCATTGGTGACCTCAGGACTTGATTACTGCAATGCATTCTCTGTGGGGCTACCTTTGGGTCTGGTCTGGAGGCTCCAGCTGGGACAGAATGATGTGGCTAGATTGATGGCAAGGGCAGACTACCCTGTTGCTTGAACATTGGCTTCATGAATTTTCAAGTCCCTTAACAACTGGGGGTCCAGGATACCTTAAGGACAGCCGATTCCAATCACTGAGATTTCTAGGGGAGTCTCTTTTTTTGTGGCACCCCATGGCTCAAATGCATGGCTCATATCTAGCAGAAGCCACACATTCAGTATTGTGGGCCCAGGTCTATGGAACTAATTTCCAGCTGAGCTGATACAAGCCACCACTCTGTTGAACTTTGGGCACTTGGCAAAGACTTTCCTATTCCCAGAGGCGTTTCTCCTTAACATTTAAACCTAGACAGCATCTTAAAAAGTAGAGACATCACCTTGCCAACAAAGGTCCGTATAGTAAAAGCTATGGTTTTCCCAGTAGTGATGTATGGAAGTGAGAGCTGGACCGTAAAGAAGGCTGATCGCTGAAGAATTGATGCTTTTGAATTCTGGTGCTGGAGGAGACTCTTGAGAGTCCCATGGACTGCAAGAAGATCCAACCTCTCCATTCTGAAGGAAATCAGCCCTGAGTGCTCACTGGAAGGACAGATCGTGAAGCTGAGGCTCCAATAGAATCATAGAATCATAGAGTTGGAATAGACCACAAGGGCCATCGAGTCCAACCCCCTGCCAAGCAGGAAACAATACTTTGGCCACCTCCTGAGAAGAGAAGACTCCCTGGAAAAGACCCTGATGTTGGGAAAGATGGAGGGCACAAGGAGAAGGGGACGACAGAGGACGAGATGGTTGGACAGTGTTCTCGAAGCTACCAGCATGAGTTTGACCAAACTGCGGGAGGCAGTGGAAGACAGGCGTGCCTGGCGTGCTCTGGTCCATGGGGTCACGAAGAGTCGGACACGACTAAACGACAAAACAACAACAAATATATATTAAGTCTACCCATTGAATTTTGTTGTTGTTTTTTGTACAGCACATAGAAATTTGAGTGGTATAAAATACCTAATGGTATAGAACAGCTCATCATCATCCTACTTTGGGGGGGAGGGCGCAGGAGAACAAGATGCTGTCTAGGAAGCAGCCTTATACCAAATAAATTTTTATTAGTTTCCCCATATTTTCCCAATAATAGCCCAACTATAGCAATATCAAGGATGCAGCCTTATACCATACCAGACTATTGGTCCATCTCACCTAGTTTTATCTCTTCCGACTAGCAGTGACTCTCCAGGGCTTCAGGCAGAGATCTTTCTCAGTGTCTTCTATCTAATAGCAGGCAATAGCAGGAGTTGAACCTGCGACCTTCTGCAAGCAAAGCATTTGCTCCACCACTGAGATCAGATCCTTCCACAACTTCTTCTCTTTATATATTTTTCTCTGAAAAGAGGTGATTTGCATTGCGTTTTTAAGCTTATTGTTATTTTAGAGATTATGAGTTCTGTGGTGGAATTATTGCAGGCAGAGAGATTGTTGAAGGTGTTCTCTTGTCCTCATCAGATAATATCTTCTCAAGGCACAGTTACAATCCTGTTCTATCCCTTCATGACAATGGACCACTCCTGGAGAGTCATGAAACCAGAACTTATTGTGGGGAATATACTTGCTACTTTGAGCAGTAACTCCATTGTCTGACCAACTTGCAATAGAATATTATTTACTTTGGTTGTATCCTGTTCTTCCTCCAGGTTGATCAGGGCAACATACTGATTCTGCCATTGTTACCCTCCAATTTATCCTCTCAACAATCCTCTGAAGTAGGTTTGATGGAGAAATAGTGACTGGCCCAAGTTCACGCAGGGACTTACACCTAGGCGGACACTCCCTGGAAGGACAAGAGGCACTAGCTTGGAAGATAGCTGAATGTAGCAGAGAGCATTGCAAAAGAACTATGCTCTGATACATGTAAAAAAATCTCTCTCTTTGGCTACCATTACACCTGGTGAATTGCATCCAGCATTGTTGTCATTCTGAGGGGTAAACAAATGCACCCAAACAACTCCAGCCAAATTTATATTGTTCTCTGATCATTGTGGTGAATTTGTAACTTAGCAGATAGAATTGCTTGGCCTGGTTAGCAAAATTATAATTCATCTTGCTAAGCTGAGATGAAGACAGGAGTGCCTGGCGTGCTGTGGTCCATGGGGTCACGAAGAGTTGGACATGACTAAATGACTAAACAACAACAAGCTGAGATATTCATGAGCCTTTTGCTTGCATGTAGAACCTTTTTGTGATTCAACCAGGAACAATCTAATTACCTACAGTTTCCCATTTCAGCCAAATCAGGAAACTATGTGTGATGGGATGATGAGCTGCTTGTGCGTAAAATCCTAGTCCCTCAGAGTTTGGTTAAGTCCGCAAACCTCTGTCCATAACGGAGCCCCTTAAGCATGGCTCCGTCAGTCGCTAGCAGAATCCGACAGTGGGCGCTTACGGAATCTCTTCCAGCATAAAAGCTCCTTAACAGAAACGTGTCTTCTGGACTCTCGGCGCGACAGTTTCCGGCGAGGAGTGGGTGTCCCTATAGGAGGTCCTGACACCTCCCCACTGTTTTCGCTGGAAGTGTCTCTGAGCCATCCCTCCGACTCACTTTCCCTCAGAGCTCCTTCTCTCCCCCTGCTGGTTCCCTCTTCAGCTGCTAAGTCTCTCCCAACCTCTGTGAGCCCTTCCACCTCCTGTCCTTCCGATGGCAGTTCCCTGACATCCACCTCCCCTCCAGGGCCCCCTTCACCCCCTCCCGTCCCCTCCTCTATGGGTGGTGAGGAAGCAAAACCCCTGAAAGAACCTCCCTCATCTTCCGAAGTCTCGAACATTTCCCTCCACCGGTTGCTGTTCCTGGTCTCTAAGTACTCCTCATCGGAGTCTATTCCTTCTTCCAACTCCGATTCCGTGAATCCTTCCAGTTCCTCCTCCTCGTCGGTGGTGCCAAAGTACTCCCTCCGGAACCTCGCTACAGACTGAGGTTTCCTCGGGAACCTTTGATGGAACGTTTCTATTAAGACCTCGTCATTGACATCCTCTGCCGTTACCCAGGTGTTTTCCGACTCCGGTTCCCCTTCCCACGCTACCAAATACTCCACCTGATTACCCTTCCACCTGGAGTCAAGGATTTCCGCCACATGGCTGCTGCGTTCCCTTTCTTCTAAGACTGGTCCACGTGTGGACACCCCTTCACGTCCCCCCCTATACGGTGACAGTAATGACCTATGGAATACTGGGTGCAGTTTCATGTGGTTCGGTAACCGGAGTTTGAAAGCCACTGGGTTGACCTGTTGAATGACCTCAAATGGTCCCAATCTTTTGGGTCTCAATTTCTTACAACCCCCTTTGAACGGCAACCCTTGGGTTGACAGCCACACCTGATTCCCCACCCTTATGGTTTCACCTTCCCTTCTGTTCTTGTCTGCCTGCCTCTTATATTCTTCTTTGGCCCTTTCTAAGTTGAGTTGGAGCTGACGATGGATCGCTTCCATTTCTTCTACAAAATGTTCGGCTGCCGGGACGCTCCATCTCTCCCCTCCTCCCCCTGGAAATGCCCTGGGGTGACACCCATAATTAGCCAAAAAGGGGCTCATCCCGGTGGACACATTCTCCGCATTATTGTAGGCAAATTCTGCCAGCGCCAACTTTTCGACCCAATCGTTCTCTCTGTCATTGATATAACACCTCAGGTATTGTTGGAGGATACCGTTTGCTCTTTCCGCCTGCCCGTTGGTTTCAGGGTACCGGGCAGTCGAAAAATTGACCTCTACGTGCAGTAAGCTCATGAGCTTCCTCCAGAACCTGGACGTAAATTGTTTGCCTCTGTCTGAGACCACCCTCAAGGGGGCGCCGTGCAACCTAAAAATGTGTTCTACAAACAATTTCGCTGTCTCTTCCGCCGTGACTGCATGTGAGCATGCTACAAAGTGGCACATATTTGTTAACAGGTCTACTACGACCATGATGGCTGTTTTCCCCTTGGACTTCGGTAGATCAGTCATAAAATCTATCGATACCGCCTCCCATCTCGTTCTGGTGTGGGTAACGGTTCTAATAACCCCGCCGACGCCCGCCTCTTCCCTTTGGCTCGCTGGCATTGGTCACACCCTCTTACATACTCCCGTACATCTTCCCTCACCTTGGGCCACCAAAATTCCCTGGTAACCAACCACATGGTCTTGTGTTGCCCAAAATGCCCCGCTGTGGGGCTGTCGTGCAACTGCTTGAGTACTCTCCCCCTCAATTCTCCTTCGGGTATATACAGTGCCCCTTTGTAATACAATGCCCCGTTTCTTTCCTCAAAACCTCCGGGGTTCTCTCCCTCCCTCCTAAGACCTCTGAGCTTATCCTGGGCGTATTCATCATTCTCCGTTCCCTCTACCAGTTCTCTTTGCCCCACCAATGCCGCCCCACACACCCAGCGGTCCTCTGGGATGATATGTTTCTCTTCGGGTGCTCCCTCCCCCTCCAAATATTCAGGTTTACGTGAGAGAGAGTCCGCCCTGACGTTTTCTGGGCCCGGCACGTAACAAATTTCAAAGTGGAATTTGGAGGACTCCTGGGCCCATCTCACTTGTCGTTGGTTGAGTACTCGTGCCGTTCTCCAATACTCTAAATTCTTGTGGTCGGTGCACACTTGCACCTTGTGTTGTGCACCAATTAGTAAGTGCCTCCATCTCCGGAACGCTTCGTGAATGGCGAGTAGTTCTCTGTCATACACCGTGTAGTTCCTCTCGGATTTATTCAGCTTTCGCGAGAAGAAGGCACACGGTCTCCACTCCGACTTACTCTTTCCCGGCTGGAGAAGGACCGCCCCTACCGCCCGGTCTGATGCATCAGTTTCTACTCTCATCGGTTTTTGTAAATCCACATGCAGGAGTTGTTCTTCCGAAGCGAACGCCTTTTTCAGTTCTTCAAATGCTCGCTCCGCCTCCGCCATCCAAACAAATTTCTTCTTGCTGCTGAGACAGTCAGTAATGGGAGCCGTCAAGTGGGCAAAGTTCTTGATGAACTTCCGATAAAAGTTTCCAAACCCTAGGAATCTTTGCACATCCTTCTTCGTTTTTGGTGTCTTCCATTCCAGCACCGCCTGGACCTTGCCTGGATCCATGGCCAATCCCTTGTCTGACAAGCGGTACCCCAGGAATTCCACCTCCTTGGTATGAAACTGACACTTCTCCAGTTTCACCCACAGCTGGTTTGCTTGCAGTTTGCTCAACACTTCCCGGACGTCCCTTACATGCTGCTCCTCATTCTCTGAATATACCAACACATCATCTAAGAAGGCCACGCAATTCTTGTAGAGCAAAGGTCCCAGGACGTGGTTCATAAACGATTGGAAACACGCTGAGCCTGCTTGTAGACTGAAGGGCATAACGAGATATTCAAAAGCCCCCAAAGGGGTGAACATGGTGGTTTTCCATTCATCCCCCTTCCGTATTCGTATCAGGTTGTACGCCCCCCTCAGGTCCAGTTTAGTAAAAATCTTTCCCTTCCTCACCCTGGTCAAAATGTCATCAATTCTGGGCATGGGGAAAGCCACTGGTTCCGACACTGCATTTAGGGCCCGGTAGTCCACTACAAGCCTTGGTTTATCCGTTGTTTTTTTTGTCCACAAAAAACACTGGGCTGCCCCCCACCGCTCTGGACTCTCTGATGAAACCTCGCTTCAGGTTTTTGTCAATGAACTCCCTTAACTCCTGCATTTCCCTATCTGACATGGCATACAGCTTGCCCACTGGGAGCTGGGCCCCAGGGAGTAGATTGATTTGACAGTCAAAGGGTCTATGCGGCGGTAGTTTGTCTGCTTCCCTTTCGCTGAAGACGTTGCCCAGGTCACCGTATTGTCGGGGCACCTTCCCTTTGTCCGTTACTTCCGTCCCTGCTAGAGTGGCTCTGGCCCCTTCCGGAGCCTTCCCCTCTTTGCAGTGTTCTAGGCAATGTGCTGACCCAAAGGAGACCACTCTCTGATGCCAGCCCACTAGCGGATCATGTAGCGCTAGCCAGCTCATCCCCAAAATAATGGGAGCTCCTCCCAAGGTAGCGACATTAAACGCTATCCGTTCGGTGTGCCTTGCCACCCTCATTATCATTGGGACGGTCTGTTGGCTAACTTCTCCTCCCAACAGCTCCCTCCCATCTATCGTGGTCACCTGCAAGGGGTTACTTAAAGGGATAGTCTGTATCTGGTGTTCAGCTGCAAACTCCTTACTCATGAAATTACAGGAGCTGCCTGAGTCCAATAGCGCCTTTATCTTTAGTGGGTGTCCGTTTGGCAGCTCTAGCAACACCTCTATCACTAGGGCTGGTCTTGGAGGTTCTGGCGTGGGCACTTTCACTGCTCTTTGGCCTGGCTGCTGTGCCCCGACGGTGGCAGCCAGGCGTTGGCTTTTACTTGCTCCTTGCCTTCCTCCTCCTTTCCCCCAACAGCTCCCGCCATCCCTTGCCATTCCTTTCTTTGTGGGCAGACTCTGGCAAAGTGACCTGGCTGTTGGCAGAGATAACATTTCTTGGCACTCTTCCCCTCCTTCTTCCGCCCTTCACTGGGATTTGAAACTGCGCGCGCGCTGTTCCAATTTCCATCGGCTCTCCTGGCGGGAAAGGTGGCTCTGGAATCTCTGGAATGCGGAAATCCCTCCAACGTTCCCCTTTCCCTTCCCGCCTCTCCAAAGCTCTCGCCTCCTGGCGTGCTCCTATGGTCAGCGCGGATTTGGTCAGCTGGTCCATAGACTCCGCCCTGGGCGCCCGGGAAAGTTCGTCTTTCACAGCCGAAGAAAGCCCTTCTTCGAAAAGCATTTGTATGGGTTCCGCTGATAGATCCCACCCCAATTTATGGATCAACATGGTAAACTCAGTCCAGTACTCACGGACAGATCGGCTCCCCTGTTTACAAGCCATTAACTGTCTGCGCACCACTCCCTGCTCAATGTCGCTGGAAAACATCAGGTCCATGGCGCGAAAAAACTTCCTCGTGTCCTTTAGGACGTCATTATTCACTGCCATCAGGGGCCTAACCCAGTCTTTCGCCCCCCCTTCGAGATGGCCAATCACAAACGCCACTCGCGATTCCTCGTCGGGAAAGTCATCAAACTGCAGATTGAGGGCATATTACATCTCTGTTCTAAAGGCTTGATAGTTCCTGGGATCCCCCCCAAACTTCTGCACCAATCCTGGCACCTTTCTTGCGAGCGGGGTGGTTTTTCCCTTTTCTGCATCCTGAGCCCTCCTCTCCTCGAGCCTCGCCGTCTGCAGCGCTAGCTGGACTTCCAACACCCTGTACCTTTCTTCCAGGCTTGGACCCGCTCCAGCTCCTCCTGCTTCTCCGGTTTCGGCTGGGTTGCTCATGATGCCTCTCCCTGCACAAGCTGCTTTCAGGGACTGTCGGATTGCTGTGATGGGATGATGAGCTGCTTGTGCGTAAAATCCTAGTCCCTCAGAGTTTGGTTAAGTCCGCAAACCTCTGTCCATAACGGAGCCCCTTAAGCATGGCTCCGTCAGTCGCTAGCAGAATCCGACAGTGGGCGCTTACGGAATCTCTTCCAGCATAAAAGCTCCTTAACAGAAACGCGTCTTCTGGACTCTCGGCGCGACAGTTTCCGGCGAGGAGTGGGTGTCCCTATAGGAGGTCCTGACACCTCCCCACTGTTTTCGCTGGAAGTGTCTCTGAGCCATCCCTCCGACTCACTTTCCCTCGGAGCTCCTTCTCTCCCCCTGCTGGTTCCCTCTTCAGCTGCTAAGTCTCTCCCAACCTGTGAGCCCTTCCACCTCCTGTCCTTCCGATGGCAGTTCCCTGACACTATGGTTCCAGCTTTGGAACAAATTATTGTGTGGAACTCAATTTAAAATGCAGTTTAATATCCTGGTGTCTTCTGAAGCTAGTGCCTGGTTTGAATGAAATGGGAAATTGTGTTAATGAGAGAGTTCCAGGTTTATCATGGTGAAATAAGGAGCAAAATGTTTGTGTGCACGTGTACAAAAGACTTATATGTATCTCCACTTTAAATGCAGAGATACTTTTTACTGAATGTGGCCACTGGGTTTGATTTGGGAATAGCTTCTTTATTTGAGCTTGTGTTAGAGATCTCATTCTTAGCCTGCTTAGTTAGATTGGTTTCAGTCCCCCTGAGCTATGCAGAATACATGCTTGGGGCAAGGAGGTATGAAGGCTACCACTGTGGTACTTATCCTGGCTGCTTTGAAGAAGTGTAGGCTGCTGGACAGATTTTTAATCTGTTTAAATTTACATCTCTGCTAAACTTTGTGCAGTTTGCTGTTCATGGCAAATACTAAAACTGAGCTTTTCAGCTCCTGGTGCAGCCAATTTCCTATTCTGGAATCAGTAAGGACGGATGGAAATTAAATAGTTTTGCCTTCTTATTTTCACCCTTAGTATGGCATTGATTCTGTATGTGTTGCCTTCATCCATTATGTTTACCTAAAAAAAACTAATAAGAAAAAATACACCTAATTGTCACAGTTAGATGTTTCCTTGTCATTTCATATTGGTGAGCAAAAGGAGTTGGTGACATGACTGAAAGATGTTCAGGGAAATATTTTGCAAGATTCTCCTTATACCTGTCCGTCTTAAAGCAGCTGGTTGCTTAGTGTGCTCCTCTTAGTAAAATATTTCCCTTGTGGATGCTCCTGAGTCCACATTTGCAACTTGCAAAGTAGCTTTTTGTGACTGAGAGGCTTTTGTTTTCTAGCACATGGTGATGCTGGTGAGTAAAGCTGATCTTACTCTGTACTTAAAATTAGATGTATATATTGTTCATTTGGTATCTGCTGCTCAGTTCTTATAATAATAGTAAAATGCATGCTCCTCGTAGATCCTCTGGTCTTCCAGACCTAAACCATAGCTCCCTCTGCTCCCTCCTGTGCTCTAACCTTTGTTCACTCTGCCATGCGCCTCAGGCATTTGCCTACTTGTGTCCCACCCCGTCCGGTCAGCTTGAGTCTTGTCCCTCTTCCAATATGACTTTTCTGTCCAACACTCTTGCCTGCCACACAGAGGGTCTTTTCCCCCTGGGTGTCTTTATCTTCTAGTATGTATGTTTTTACTCTTGCATGCCAACAGCTTAATGCGTCAATAATAATAATAATAAATTTTATTTATATCCCGCCCTCCCCAGCCGAAGCCGGGCTCAGGGCGGCTAACAACAATAAAACAGTACAATGGTTTGTGAATATAAACATTTCGGATTTTAGGATGCAGTGTTTTAGAGTTTTTGTTGGTACTGCATTACATTAAAGCAGGGTTTGAGCCAGTCGTAGTTTATAACCCAATCCATGGTTTGTGTTTCCAAATGTACAAGCAAAACAGTTTCATAAATTTACTCCCATCTACCTCCATGGTAAAGCAACCCCTGAAAGAGATGCAGTTGCTGTAACTATGGCTTGTTAATTCAAATGTCATGTCAAACTATAGTTAGCACAAATGTTAGCTTTGAAAAGCTAAGTTCTGATTCTAGCTTCTGATTATGGCTTTCCAGCTGATTGTAAGCCATGGTTTGACAATTCAGCCATCACACAAGCTTTAGTTGGGCTTCCTTAGTCATATTTTGAAGTGATGTCTGAATTGAACAAAATTGAACAAAAGATGCCTGGCAGCTGATAGTTTGCCACCTTTGGTACATGCCCTCCATTTAACTCTGGAGAAGTTCCTTTCTCAGTTCTAATCTTGTAAACCAGTTGCCACCATTTTGTATTAATTGATTTCAAACCATGGTTGGTATTAACAGTGCTTTGCATCACTACCAATGAACAATACTAAATGTATTATAACAGAAGGTGACGTTTACTTTACAGCTATTGTGGTTTCTGTGTCTGGGCTGAGATGTTCTCTCCTGATTTCTTCCTACCTTTGCTGACAGTCTGATACTGAAACTGATTACAGACACCCGCTCTGCAAAAGGGATGATAAGGATAGCACAAAACGTTCATACAAATGTGCAGAGATTTATTCCACCAAGAATTTGGTACACTTCAGTCCCAAATTAGCCTTTCATCAGTGGCATCTATAACCCAATGAATAAAAGCATCCCATTTGAGCAGCTTTCCCCAACCTGATACCTACCAAATGCTTTGGGCTGCAGCTCATCAGCCCCCGCCAGCATGGATGATGGGAGTTGTACTGCCACATCTGGAGGGCTGCAGGTTGAAGAAGGCTGCATTGGAGCAATGCATATTCTGTCTAGTACAACATAATTGGTTACATGTAAAAAATAATAAGTGCAGCACACCTGTTAAATGTCAATTAAAATGAAAAAAATATATAGTCTCTCTGGAAAATTGATGGTGCTGGAAGAGTTAATTATTATCTTCCTTTGTTCAGTCTTTGTGTAGCTGTGGCTTTGTTATTGTATCTGTCACCAAGGAAAAGAAGGGGGAGGCTTTTGATTTATGCTCAATAAGGAATTTAACAAGGTTTTATTATGCCCTCCCCCCTCGATTGAGGCTGAATGGACTTCATTTAAAATTACTTTTGGACCAAGACTTCCGGGTTGGTGCCTCCGGCAATGGCGGAGTTCCTCTGATTGGGAGACCCGTAAAAATCACAGGCGGGGGAAGCCTGTGAACGTGGGATTCGGCGGGCACCTTTTGTGCCTCCCCTACTCGCAGGGGAACCCGGTTTCGGGGATCCGGAGCGACGTGGGGTGAGCGGCGCGGTACTTCGAATCGTCTGCTTTTTCCACGGAGCGAAGCCGCATAGCTGTTGCCGGGGAGCACTGACTTTTTCCTGTGGACAATTGGACTCTAAAGTAATTACCCGTGAGTAGAGCTGAAGTGGGAGAATTGGATTTTTAAACGTTTAATTTGGCATCGAAACGGGGAGGTTCAACACAGGAAGTCTGCCTCCCCTTTTGTAAATAAATTAAAGCAATGAGTCGGCAAGCTGAAGTCTTGGAAACCCTTTTGTAAAAAGACTAAAATCTCCATCGGCAAAGAACTAACCCCCCCCCCTTTGGAGGCAGGAGAAGGGGGGGGGGGAGTGGTGGACTGAATATGCCTGTAGGAGAGAGTTAAAAGTTAAAATACTGCCGCTCTGACCCTGGAAACGGGCTGCCAGTAGGATCAATGTCTTTTGGAATGTTCATTGACAGCGTTTAGAACGTTCATTGACAGGTAGCGAAATAAGAGAATACATTGTTTCTACTGTTTCCGGCTGCTTTTAAAGAGGAGTAAAAGTAACTGAAAATTCAAACTAACTTTGAATCATAGAATCATAGAATCATAGAGTTGGAAGAGACCACAAGGGCCATCGAGTCCAACCCCCTGCCAAGCAGGAAACACCATCAGAGCACTCCTGACATATGGTTGTCAAGCCTCTGCTTAAAGACCTCCAAAGAAGGAGACTCCACCACACTCCTTGGCAGCAAATTCCACTGTCGAACAGCTCTTACTGTCAGGAAGTTCTTCCTAATGTTTAGGTGGAATCTTCTTTCTTGTAGTTTGGATCCATTGCTCCGTGTCCGCTTCTCTGGAGCAGCAGAAAACAGCCTTTCTCCCTCCTCTATGTGACATCCTTTTATATATTTGTACATGGCTATCATATCACCCCTTAACCTCCTCTTCTCCAGGCTAAACATGCCCAGCTCCCTTAGCCGTTCCTCATAAGGCATCGTTTCCAGGCCTTTGACCATTTTGGTTGCCCTCCTCTGGACACGTTCGAGTTTGTTAGTGTCCTTCTTGAACTGTGGTGCCCAGAACTGGACACAGTACTCCAGGTGAGGTCTGACCAGAGCAGAATACAGTGGCACTATTACTTCCCTTGATCTAGATGCTATACTCCTATTGATGAGGCCCAGAATTGCATTGGCTTTTTTAGCTGCTGCGTCACATTGTTGGCTCATGTCAAGTTTGTGGTCAACCAAGACTCCTAGATCCTTTTCACATGTACTGCTCTCAAGCCAGGTGTCCCCCATCTTGTATTTGTGCCTCTCATTTTTTTTGCCCAAGTGCAATACTTTACATTTCTCCCTGTTAAAATTCATCTTGTTTGTTTTGGCCCAGTTCTCTAATCTGTCAAGGTCGTTTTGAAGTGTGATCCTGTCCTCTGGGGTGTTAGCCACCCCTCCCAGTTTGGTGTCATCTGCAAATTTGATCAGGATGCCCTTGAGTCCATCATCCAAGTCGTTGATAAAGATGTTGAATAAGACCGGGCCCAAGACAGAACCCTGTGGCACCCCACTAGTCACTCTTCTCCAGGATGAAGAGGAACCATTGATGAGCACCCTTTGGGTTCGGTCAGTCAGCCAGTTACAAATCCACTGAGTGGTAGCATAGTCAAGACCGCATTTTACCAGCTTCTTTACAAGAATATCATGGGGCACCTTGTCAAATGCCTTGCTGAAATCAAGGTAGACTACATCCACTGCGTTCCCTTCATCTACCAGGCTTGTAATTCTGTCAAAAAACGAGATCAGGTTAGTCTGACATGACTTATTTTTCAGAAATCCATGCTGACTATTGGTGATCACAGCATTCCTTTCTAGGTGCTCACAGACTGTTTGCTTAATGATCTGCTCCAGAATCTTCCCTGGTATTGATGTCAGACTGACTGGGCGGTAATTATTTGGGTCCTCTCTTTTCCCCTTTTTGAAAATAGGGACAACATTTGCCCTCCTCCAGTCTGCCGGGACTTCGCCTGTTCTCCAGGAATTCTCAAAGATGACTGCCAGTGGTTCTGAAATCACATCTGCCAGTTCTTTTAATACTCTTGGATGCAGTTCATCTGGCCCTGGAGACTTGAATACATCTAGACTAGCCAAATATTCTTGTACTATCTCCTTAGTTATTCTGGGTTGTGTTTCCTCTGCTGAATCATTTGCTCCAAATTCTTCAGGTCGGGCATTGTTTTCTTTATCGGAGAAGACTGAGGCAAAGAAAGCATTGAGGAGTTCAGCCCTTTCTGTGTCCCCTGTTTGCATTTCACCATCTTCTCCTCTGAGTGACCCCACGGTTTCTTTGTTCTTCCTTTTGCTACGAACATACCCATAAAAGCCTTTTTCTCTCTAGCAAGCCTGAGTTCATTTTGTGCTTTAGCTTTTCTGACTTTGTGTCTACACGTGCTGGCTATTTGTTTGAATTCCTCTTTGGTGGTTTCCCCCCTTTTCCATTTTTTGTACACATCCTTTTTTAATCTTAACTCAGTTAGAAGTTCTTTAGATAGCCACCCTGGCTTCTTTAGGCACCTTCCATGTTTCCGTCTCATTGGTATTGCCTGAAGTTGTGCTTTTACTATCTCCCTCTTAACAAACTCCCAGCCATCTTGAACTCCCTTTCCTTTTAGTATTACTGTCCATGGGATCTCACCAGCACTTCCCTAAGCTTTATGAAGTCGGCTTTCTTAAAGTCGAGAAATTGAGTCCTAGTATGCTTGGCTGCTCCTTTCCGCTGTATAGTAAACTTCAGAAGAGCATGATCACTCGTGCCTAATGATCCTTTCACTTCTACCCCACTAACCAGGTCATCAACATTGGTTAGGACCAGATCTAAAATGGCTGTTCCTCTTGTTGCTTCTCCCACTTTCTGGACAATGAAGTTGTCTGCAAGGGCAGTGAGGAATCTGTTTGACCTTATGCTCTTGGCTGAGTTTGACATCCAACAAATATCAGGGTAATTGAAGTCCCCCATTACTACTATCTCCCTTCCTTTTGCATGCTTGGCCATCTGTTCCAGGAAGGCATCATCTATGTCCTCCGTTTGGCTTGGGGATCTATAGTAAACTCCCACAATGAGGTCACTGTTATTCTTCTCTCCCTTAATTTTCACCCAAATGCTCTCACTTTGGCTTTGAGGTTCTAAATCTTGGATCTCTTCACAGGTATACACATCCCTGACATATAACGCCACTCCTCCTCCTTTCTTGTCTGGTCTGTTTCTTTGAAATAGATTGTATCCCTCCATTATTACATTCCAATCATGGGATTTATCCCACCAGGTTTCAGTGATTCCTATTATGTCATATTTAGTTTGCTGTACCAGGAGCTCAAGCTCATCTTGTTTATTTCCCATGCTTTGTGCATTAGTGTACAGACATTGAAGTCCATTAATCATTCCCCCGTGTCTCTTATTTAAGGATTTTTTCCTCCCACCACTAGGTCTGCATGCTCTTTGCTCCATTCGGTCTATGACATTTGGATGATCATCTTCATCAATTGATAGACTCCTACCTTCAGGAGCACTGTCTCCCTCCCCCACATTAGTCAGTTTAAAGCCCTCCTGATGAGGTTTCTGAGATTTTTTGCAAAAACATTCCTCCCAACCGTTGTGAGGTGCAGCCCATCGCTTGCCAGAAGTCCATCTTCAAGAAACTGCATTCCGTGATCTAAGAATCCAAACCGTTCCTGTTTACACCATTTGCGAAGCCAGTTGTTCACTTCCACTATTTTTCCCTCTCTCCCTGGGCCACGTCGTTCAACTGGATTATTGGAACATTGTTTAAAAGAGGACAGTACTGACTAATACAAATAGAAACTGTTTCCCCTAGTGGAAGTTCATGAAATTGGCTGTTCCATAGGAGCTGGGCTAGGGGAACTTCCAGCTGCAAGATAAAGAAGTGTGAGACTCTGGGATTGACCTTGAGTCTCTTTAAGTGTTATGGCAAATGGAAAGGAAAAAATAGACGAAATGTCGACAGAAGAGGCCTTAGTGGTCGCATTATTGAAAATAAACGATTTGGAAGAAAGTTTAAATAATCTGGGACAAAAGGTGAATACCAATACAGAAACCATCCAGAAATTGATACAGGAATCTACTCTGATACGGCAAACTGCGGATGAAGTTAAGGAGAAAACCCTTGCTGCTGAATTTAAAGCAATTCAACTGGAGAGAGAGTTCCATTCATACAAGGACAACTTGATGAACATAAGCTGACATTTGTTATGATTGAACTTAAAGAAAAACGGATGAATTTGAGGATCAGAGCCCTACTTGAGGAAAAGGAAAGTTGGACAGAGCTCCAGGAGGAGACAGGACTAACATTGGTGGAGAAAGAGAGGTTTTGGGGGGTTAGTATGACCGCCAGAAATGTGAATTTATTCAAGGACAACTGTGAAGGACGTTGGATTGAAGAGAAGGGGGATTTGGAAATATGGCCAAATCTGAAGTTGTTATTGTTGGGCCGAGTTGCTGTGGTGGGAATGAGGGTTGCTGTGTTCTCGGGGATGTTGCTTTTGTTTCAAACATTGCAAGCTTTGGATGGGATTGATTGTTCCAGGAGGTGGCAGAGGGATGTCTCTAGATTTGTTTGGCAGGGCAGGAAGCCACGAGTAAAATTTAAGATATTGACGGATGCCAAAGAAGGAGGTGGACCTGCCCTGCCAGACCCCTAAACTTTGTTGTGAACCATCTGCTTTTTGCTGGCTGAGAGAATGGTTGCTTCTTGAAAGCACTGAAGTGTTGGATAATGGCAGATGAAGTTGATGGACTATATGGAATTGGCGGAAATGACTGGCAAGATCCGAGACCAGGGAGAAGAGTCGGGGGAAGAAGACTGGAAAAAGTTTAAAGACTATTTATAGAAATATGGTAAAATTAATGAATGTTAGAAGAATTTTGGAATGAAGTTATATGGCTTTAGTAGAAATGTTATAAGGAATCAAGTATAAATAGATTAATAGAAAATTATAGGGAAAATAAGGCAAGAATGTGTTAAGATAATTATAGGATAGAAAACAGGAAGATGGAAAGGAATTGCTGAAATAATAAATAGAAGTGGAATACAAAAAGGGAGGTGTGAGGAGGTCGTTGGAAATAATCGAATGAAAGATAGGATATTGAAAATGGTTGAGGTGTTTTAAAATTGTTTTTGTTTGTTTTTGTTCTGTTTTGGATGTAGTGTTTTTGTATTGTATTTGTATTGTTCTTTCCCCCCTTTTTTTTCTTGTAGTGTTGTGTTGAAATTGTTTGAAAAGTAATAAATATCATTTAAAAAATAAAAAAAATAAAATTACTTTTGGACCAGACCAGGAGTGTGAGTGCCTCATGATTAATGCCAGTATTCCAAATTAATGAGGAACCAGTCACGAATCATGCCCTTCCTCTTGGTTCATGTGGGAACCAATGACACTGCAAGCAATAGCCTCCAGAAGATCAAAAGAGACTACGAGGCTCTGGGCAGGAAATTGAAGCAATTAAATGCACAAATTGTCATCTCATCTGTCCTCCCAGTTGAACGACGTGGCCCAGGGAGAGAGGGAAAAATATTGGAAGTGAACAGCTGGCTTCGCAAATGGTGTAAACAGGAACGGTTTGGATTCTTAGATCACGGACTGCAGTTTCTTGAAGATGGACTTCTGGCAAGCGATGGGCTGCACCTCACAGCGGTTGGGAGGAATGTTTTTGCCAAAAATCTCAGAAACCTCATCAGGAGGGCTTTAAACTGACTAATGTGGGGGAGGGAGACAGTGCACCTGAAGGTAGGAGTCTATCAATTGATGAAGATGATCATCCAAATGTCATAGACTGAATGGAGCAAACAGCATGCAGACCTAGTGGTGGGAGGAAAAAATCCTTAAATAAGAGACACGGGGGAATGATTAATGGACTTCAATGTCTGTACACTAATGCGCAAAGCATGGGAAATAAACAAGATGAGCTTGAGCTCTTGGTACAGCAAACTAAATATGACATAATAGGCATCACTGAAACCTGGTGGGATAAGTCCCACGATTGGAATGTAATAATGGAGGGATACAATCTATTTCAGAGAAACAGACCAGACAAGAAAGGAGGAGGAGTGGCGTTATATGTCAGGGATGTGTATACCTGTGAAGAGATCCAAGATTTAGAACCTCAAAGCCAAAGTGAGAGCATTTGGGTCAAAATTAAGGGAGAGAAGAATAACAGTGACCTCATTGTGGGAGTTTACTATAGATCCCCAAGCCAAACGGAGGACATAGATGATGCCTTCCTGGAACAGATGGCCAAGCATGCAAAAGGAAGGGAGATAGTAGTAATGGGGGACTTCAATTACCCAGATATTTGTTGGATGTCAAACTCAGCCAAGAGCATAAGGTCAAACAGATTCCTCACTGGCCTTGCAGACAACTTAATTGTCGAGAAAGTGGGAGAAGCAACAAGAGGAACAGTCATTTTAGATCTGGTCCTAACCAATGTTGAGGACCTGGTTAGCGGGGTAGAAGTGGAAGGATCATTAGGCGGGAGTGATCATGCTCTTCTGAAGTTTACTATACAGCGGAAAGGAGCAGCCAAGCATACTAGGACTCAATTTCTTGACTTTAAGAAAGCCAACTTCATAAAACTTAGGGAAGTGCTGGGTGATCCCATGGACAGTAATACTAAAAGGAAAGGGAGTTCATGATGGCTGGGAGTTTGTTAAGAGGGAGATAGTAAAAGCACAACTTCAGGCAATACCAATGAGACGGAAACATGGAAGGTGCCTAAGGAAGCCAGGGTGGCTATCTAAAGAACTTTTAACTGAGTTAAGATTAAAAAAGGATGTGTACAAAAAATGGAAAAGGGGGGAAACCACCAAAGAGGAATTCAAACAAATAGCCAGCACGTGTAGACACAAAGTCAGAAAAGCTAAAGCACAGAATGAACTCAGGCTTGCTGGAGAGGTTAAAAGCAACAAAAAAGGCTTTTATGGGTATGTCCGTAGCAAAAGGAAGAACAAAGAAACAGTGGGGTCACTCAGAGGAGAAGATGGTGAAATGCAAACAGGGGACACAAAAAGGGCTGAACTCCTCAATGCCTTCTTTGCCTCAGTCTTCTCCGATAAAGAAAACAATGCCCGACCTGAAGAATTTGGAGCAAATGATTCAGCAGAGGAAACACAGCCCAGAATAACTAAGGAGATAGTACAAGAATACTTGGCTAGTCTAGATGTATTCAAGTCTCCAGGGCCAGATGAACTGCATCCAAGAGTATTAAAAGAACTGGCAGATGTGATCTCAGAACCACTGGCAGTCATCTTTGAGAATTCCTGGAGAACAGGCGAAGTCCCGGCAGACTGGAGGAGGGCAAATGTTGTCCCTATTTTCAAAAAGGGGAAAAGAGAGGACCCAAATAATTACCGCCCAGTCAGTCTGACATCAATACCAGGGAAGATTCTGGAGCAGATCATTAAGCAAACAGTCTGTGAGCACCTAGAAAGGAATGCTGTGATCACCAATAGTCAGCATGGATTTCTGAAAAATAAGTCATGTCAGACTAACCTGATCTCGTTTTTTGACAGAATTACAAGCCTGGTAGATGAAGGGAACGCAGTGGATGTAGCCTACCTTGATTTCAGCAAGGCATTTGACAAGGTGCCCCATGATATTCTTGTAAAGAAGCTGGTAAAATGCGGTCTTGACTATGCTACCACTCAGTGGATTTGTAACTGGCTGACTGACCGAACCCAAAGGGTGCTCATCAATGGTTCCTCTTCATCCTGGAGAAGAGTGACTAGTGGGGTGCCACAGGTTTCTGTCTTGGGCCCAGTCTTATTCAACATCTTTATCAACGACTTGGATGATGGACTCAAGGGCATCCTGATCAAATTTGCAGATGACACCAAACTGGGAGGGGTGGCTAACACCCCAGAGGACAGGATCACACTTCAAAATGACCTTGACAGATTAGAGAACTGGGCCAAAACAAACAAGATGAACTTTAACAGGGAGAAATGTAAAGTATTGCACTTGGGCAAAAAATAATAATGAGAGGCACAAATACAAGATGGGGGACACCTGGCTTGAGAGCAGTACATGTGAAAAGGATCTAGGAGTCGTGGTTGACCACAAACTTGACATGAGCCAACAGTGTGACGCGGCAGCTAAAAAAGCCAATGCAATTCTGGGCCTCATCAATAGGAGTATAGCATCTAGATCAAGGGAAGTAATAGTGCCACTGTATTCTGCTCTGGTCAGACCTCACCTGGAGTACTGTGTCCAGTTCTGGGCACCACAGTTCAAGAAGGACACTGACAAACTGGAACGTGTCCAGAGGAGGGCAACCAAAATGGCCAAAGGCCTGGAAACGATGCCTTATGAGGAACGGCTAAGGGAGCTGGGCATGTTTAGCCTGGAGAAGAGGAGGTTAAGGGGTGATATGATAGCCATGTTCAAAT
The DNA here is from genome assembly GCF_964188315.1 of Podarcis muralis. Lineage (NCBI taxonomy): Eukaryota > Metazoa > Chordata > Lepidosauria > Squamata > Lacertidae > Podarcis > Podarcis muralis. Next base: position 91,062,621 of record NC_135662.1, read on the forward strand.
ATATAAAAGGATGTCACATAGAGGAGGGAGAAAGGTTGTTTTCTGCTGCTCCAGAGAAGCGGACACGGAGCAATGGATCCAAACTACAAGAAAGAAGATTCCACCTAAACATTAGGAAGAACTTCCTGACAGTAAGAGCTGTTTGACAGTGGAATTTGCTGCCAAGGAGTGTGGTGGAGTCTCCGTCTTTGGAGGTCTTTAAGCAGAGGCTTGACAACCATGTGTCAGGAGTGCTCTGATGGTGTTTCCTGCTTGGCAGGGGGTTGGACTCGATGGCCCTTGTGGTCTCTTCCAACTCTATGATTCTATGATTCTAGGTAATACCCACTTTGCCTTTCAATTCGGCAGACACGGGCTTAAGCGGCATAGCGGGCTGCAGTGAACTCCCCAGAACCCACTGGGGAACATTGACAGGAATTTTACCTCATAAATTTTGGCTTTCCCCTGCCTGAACTTCCTTACTGCCCCGGAGGGCAGTGGAGAGCTACTGCCATTAATCCTGACGTCAGCCGGAAACCGAAAATTAATGTAAGCTGTAATCCTTGCACACTTACCTTTGAGTAACTCTCATTGAACTGAATGGTGCTTACATTTGAGTAGATGTATAGGCTTGCACTGTCAATAACAGATAATTCTTGACTTCTGTAAGAACGGATTTTTACAACAGTAGGGATTGCCTAAGCTGGAAAAAAACATGCAAAGTGCAAATACATAGTTGTATTCTAAAGGTTTCTTCATATAGTAAATATGTCTCATTTGTAACTTCTCCTTTAAAAAAGGAAAAGTTTGCAACAGCAGAAGAGGAAGTTGCCTAAGATAAAGAAGAGTCAAAATACAGAACTGTATTCTAAAAGCCTCTTCATATGCTAAGTATTACAAATGCAATAAATGGTTTGCATATTTTTTGGCACGCTTTGGTCACCAGCCCCAAGTACCTCAGAAGCCCAGCACACCTGCAAGAGAATCACCCACTCTCCTCTTGGCTCCACAAGGTGAATGGGGGTTGTTCCAGTTGCACTGAGCTGAGCTAATATAATAGAATTTAAGGAAGAATAGAGACACCTGTGGGACACTCATAGAAGAGGAACTAATGCCTATATGTGAACTTGTTAGCTAATGCATGGTCACAACTCTATGAAAGTTGCCAAATTACTCCTATCACAATTTTATACTGCCTCTTTTTATAAAACTGTTGAAATGGTGTCTCTGCTAAATGATTGAATTCCAAAAGCATTTAAATCATACACATTGGCAGATATCTAGCTGTGTTATACTTGGAGTAAACCTTAGGGAGGAGTTAGCAGCCAGCAGCAAACTTAGCACATTGCAGCTTCTGGGAGCTCACAGCCAAGAACTTGTGATCAGAACTTGCAGGTGGGCATTTGCGAGGGCAGTTTGACGGGGAGGCCTGGAGTCCTGTCTCATGGTGTGCATAGGACCAAGAGTCATAGAGGGCAAAGGAGCTACTGCCATGACCTGCAGTACCTGTGCCATGTTGGTCTTTCTGCCAGAGGACGTGTGAAAGTACATTTGTAGCAAGTGTAAGCTGGTTGCTTTGCTGGGAGAGAAGGTCCAGCAACTTGAAGCTCACCTAGACACACTTCGAGTGACAGGACAAGATGCAGTGTTTCTCAGTAGAGCTGAGTTGGACTGTGATGGCACAGCAACAGAGGTGAGATGGCTCTAGGGAGGAGGAAGATCTCCCACTGCAAGAGACTAACTCCTGGGGGAATGTGATGCACAGAAGTAGGACTGTCACAAACCATACTGTGTTGTTGGAGCTGCAAAATCACTTCCATGCTCTCACCTTGGACACCAGTTCTGGGCCAGAGGAGCATGGGAAGCATTTGCCAGCCTCAGAATACACCAAGGTGGCTGTGAAAGGTACAGTGCACAAAACGATCCTGCCACCCTCCAGAGGAGAGGAGGAAGAGACAGGAGGAGATGGATTTGGAGGAGTCCTTTTCCATTATTGACCTAACCCCTTTGGATCATGGATGAGTATGCCAATAACCCACTTGCTACCTTCCATGGAGATGATCTCTGAGAAAGGGAATTGCAGTGTGGAGAAGGCAAGCTGAGAGGAAGGAGTGGGAAGTACTTGAGCCATAAGGTTCCTGCCTTTGTAACCTATCCTAATAATATCCAGATAAGCGCCAATAGTCAAGAGGAAAAGACTCAAGAACAGCAGATGCAGACCTTAGAACACTCTGAGGAGGCTGTGGAAGACATCATGATTCCTGCCACTCCCCAGAGGAGGGAGAGACAAGTGGCAGGGGTAGGTGACTCCCTACTGATGGGGACAGAGGCACCAGTGTGCGGAGGAAATAAGATGTCCCGGGAGGTGTGCTGTCTTCCAGGTGTCTCCTGAGACAAGACAGATGTGAACAACTGCAATAGCATCTATTAAAAGTCTGGAAGAAAAAAGAACTTCAAGTGGTCTGGAGGAACCGAAAAGGTGTGAAATAATTCCTTCTAACTTTCTGCCATCTCCCAACATTTTAAGTCCACATCCTGTTGGACTTCAGTTCCAATCAGCCTGAGCAGGCACAGCCTGCGGTCAGGGAAGATGGGAATTGTAGTCCCAACATCTGGAGGGCTACAGGTTCCCCTTCCCTGTTATAAGTCATTCAGTTTAGCTAAGTATTTTATTTGTGCAGAGCTTCTTACTTTGCTACCATGCAAGTGTAAACTGTTAGTGTCCTGTTGCACCCCATGTTGCGTCACTGGGTCCCACTAGTGGGTCCCAACTCATCAGATGATCTAGACGGGGATAGCCTACACAGTGCCCATCAGAAGGTGATGGATTTCAACTTCCATCATGCCCAGCTAGTGATGATGAGAATTCTTGCCTAAAATTCTCTGTAAAGGTAAAGGGACCCCTGACTGTCAGGTCCAGTCGTGGACGAATCTGGGATTGCAGCGCTCATCTCACTTTATTGGCCGAGGGAACCGGCGTACAGCTTCTGGGTCATGTGGCCAACAGGACTAAGCTGCTTCTGGCGAACCAGAGCAGCACACGGAAACGCCGCTTACCTCCCCACCAGAGTGGTACCTATTTATCTACTTGAACTTCGTGCTTTCGAACTGCTACATTGGCAGGAGCAGGGACCGAGCAGCGGGAGCTCACCCCGTCGGGGGGATTCGAACCGCCGACCTACTGATTGGCAAGCCCTAGGCTCCTCCCAGTACCCACAGTGCCACCCACGTCCTACAGCACCACCCACACTCTGTAGGACACCAAATTGGCTACCCCAGATATGCACAATGCCTGTGCCAAAAAGCAGGATTCTAGTATGCCTCAAGCTACAGCAGACACATTGCAAAATATGCTTACAAGGCAATTTATTGCTCCAGGTGACTCATGAAGTTGAGACAGATAACACGTTTGCCAATTTGTGTTATGACATTATGTCTAATTATTCCCATTGTTTGCTGATAAAGTAATGTTTTGTTTTTGTCTTGCCCCTTCTTCTTACAGCTGGGTGATCCATCAATCTTTCCTGCTGTCATTGTGGAACATGTACCCAGTGCAGATCTCCTGAACAATTACTCTGGTTTGTCCTGTGTTGCTGAACCCAGCGACATGATAACAGAGAACTCGCTGGATGTTGCAGAAGAAGAAATTATAGAAGATGATGATATCACCCTTACAGGTTTGTGAGCATTTTTTTTTTTTGCATTGTCACTTAAGGACACAGTGGCTAAGATATGTCCATGCCTTTTGACCTGTTAAACCAGGAAGCTTCCAATTACCGTATTTTTCGCACGATTGGACGCACCGGACAATAGGACGCACCTAGTTTTTTGGGGGGGAAATAAAGGAAAAAAATTTTCCCTTTATTTCCCCCCCAAAAGCAGGTCAGGGAAACCGAACCAGGTCGAGGAACAGCGGGATAGTGGCGCTGCGCCTCCCTGCTGTCCCCCGAGCTTGTGGGGCTGGCTGATGTCTGCTTGGCGCACGGGGCGCTCTGCTTCAGGGCACCCCACCCGCCGGGCGGCAGGCTGCTATCCGCAGCTTGGGGAGCCTTGCGGGGAACTCCTGCAGGGCTCCGCACGCTGCGGATGTATGCCTGGCGTGAGGGGCGCTCTGCTTCAGGGCGCCCCACCCGCCGGGCGGCAGGCTGCTATCTGCAGCGTGGGGAGCCCTGCGGGGAACTCCTGCAAGGCTACCCACGCTGCGGATGTGTTCCCGAAGCGCCGAGCGCTCTGCTTTCAGGGCGCCCGACGCTCCGGGAAGCAGGCTGCTATCCGCAGCGTGGGGAGCCCTGTGGGGAATTCCTTGCCGGCACCCAGAAGCTTGGGGCGCGCTGACCTCCGCACGCCCCAAGCTTCGGGATTAATGCAGCGCTCCGCTAGCCGTGGGAGAGCTGGGTCTCCCAAAGCTAGCGGATAGCTTCCTGAAGCCAGGAGAGCGAGAGGGGTCGGTGCGCACCGACCCCTCTCACTCTCCAGGCTTCAGCGAAAGCCTGCATTCGCTCCATAGGACGCACACACATTTTCCCTTGCTTTTTAGGAGGGAAAAAGTGCATCCTATGGTGCGAAAAATACGGTAACCATGGTTTCATGATTGGTCCAAGTTGGAAAACCATGGTTACTAGCTGAAATGAAATGGGAAACTATGGTTACTTGGAGGCTTTCTGATTTCATTTCAGCTCACATGAAGTGGCTCTGTGCTCTGACAAAAGCTTGTGCATATCTTGCCTCAATAAGCCAAGTTATGATTGCCTGAACCAGCTCAATTGAGTTATCACGCTGAACCATAGTTTGAGCTTCCTAATGAAGGGGCAAACCCATGGTTTATAACTGCTTATCTGCTTTTGTTTTCATCCTTTCTGTACTCACCTTCAAAAGTTCATCTCATTACTGAATCTTGAGGCAGATCAACAGCTGTAACTATGATTTATCAATTCAGATATCACACCAAACCATCATTTTCCAGCATACTTCAAACTACGGATTGTGGTTTGCTGACTGATAATAAAGTTAGACAGAACCATAAGGCCTTTTGAGGTACAGATGTAGTAAAAAATATGTTGGAACCAACACATTGTTTTTCCATCCATCTTGTTTTTCCTTGAGACATTATTGTGGGAGCCTTGCTTCTGCTGCATTATTAGCTGAAATCTCCAGACACAGCACCTCACTTGTCAATCTTTTTGGTGCTGTTTCTTGACATAGCTAATAATTCAAGAGCTCCGTGTGTCAGGCTTCAGGGACTCTGCTTCCTCCCCCCACTTTGGCAGTAGATAAGCAGAAGCTCACAATTAAGGATTCCACCCACTTCCCCCCTTGTCACTCACATCACTTTTGCGTCTTACAACCTGATCTTGCAACCACTTTGCTTTTTGTGCTGCCCCTTATCTTGCTCTCCTTGACCTTGGGCTGAGCAGATGGGCGCTTTCCAGCGAAAGTGAGTCTGTTAACTCTCTGTCTCCCAGTTCTTCCCAACTTCTGTATTCTGAACTATGTCCCTCTGTAAACCACGGTTCCAAATCTATACTGTTCCACTGCTCCTGGGAGGATTCAGGATGCTGATCAGGAGCAGGGGGAGGGGGAGACTCCCACCATTCCTCCTCAACACAATCACTGACATCATGGGGAGACATTGAATTTATGCATAACAAAGTGGAAAATGTGCAAGGCTTGAGAAAGCTTATTACAGGAGTGGCTGAAAGCAGGAAATGCAGCTACAGATTCACTATCATGAATTTTTTCTCCTCTTGGGATTTGTAGTTATGTCCCAAGATCCCATATATGGCATGAAACCCAAATCAAAGAATGTTTTCATTTCATTTCATATGCTAGTCTTTTGCTGAATTATCTCTCTTATCTGCAGTTGAAGCGTCTTGTCAGAATGGAGATGAAACAATGCAAACCATCGAAGCTGCTGAAGCTCTTCTTAATATGGATTCTCCTGGTCCAATGCTGGATGAGAAGAGATCAAGTGAGTCTGACAGGAATACATCCGTGCAAAGTGTCTTCTGTCCAAAAACTATGCGGCTGTGTTAGATTTTGCAGGAGAGAAGGCTTGAGCTCTCTAGTAGGTTTACTTGGTAGTTTTGCCATTGCACCATAGGGCAGGCTAGGGAAGAAAACAAGGCTATTTTAAAAATATCATTAACAACCCTTTCAATTAGTCCTAATCTCCCAATTTTTTGAAATGGAAGGGTTAATGAAAAGCTTTTACTTTAAAGTTGTAGTGTTAGTAGATCTTCTTCCCTTTATTTAAAGACGGAGCATGATTTCACAGAAGTTGCTTTTGAGTCTAATTGGTCTTGGAAAGATTTAAGCCTGTACCTAACTTTCCATTGACATTAATGAAACCTGTAAAAATGTTGCCTGGATCAGGCACAAATATTTAATGTCCACACAAGTGTCATTTTCTTTCCACATTCTCTTTACAACTTAAATGTTAAATTTATCACTGATTTTTTTAAAACATTGGTTTGATGTTCACATTAATCCGTTTCAGTAGCTTCAGATTTGGAGCTACTATAAGACCTCTCTCTTTTGGTTCACTTTTGGTTAAGTCACTTCCGGGACGAGCTGATGTATTCATTTTTTCATTCAGTATGTATCTTGCTCTTCCTTCAGAGAGGGTAAGGCAGCACACATGGAGTTATCCAGTATCACCTTCTTAACAGCCCTGTAAGGTTGTAATTAAGTAGGTCCCTTGATTAGTCAAGAGAAATAGGTAACCTACATTAAGTATATTCAAATTAACATGTGTCAAGATACATTAGCATTTTATTAGTTATTCTGTTAAAGTGATTGAAATTCAAAAGTCAGCTTTTGTTCTTACAGAGCCTTGACTTTTTTGTAACCTCATTGCTATAAACCTTTCCAAAAGCATTGAAGTGTTCATTGACTTCTTTATTGTTTTTCTGCAGCCCATGGGTTTGGGATGGAGGAGGATGTTGACCTTGGTCCTATAACTCATGTGTCAGTCACACTAGATGGGATTCCAGAGGTGATGGAAGTTCACCAAATCCAAGATGCATTTGCTGAATCCCCAAGCACTCTAGCACTTGAGCAACCAAAAAAGAGAAAAGGTAAGAAATGTGATTATGTGCTAAACATTCTCCTACAAATGGAATAAGTGTGTGCATGTTTATAATATCCATTGAACAATTGGGAAAATAATCCAAATTAGCATAGTGGCTCATCAGTAAAGCAGAATGATCACATCTCTTAGCTAAGTAGATGTGTTTGATGCTGTTTTATATTTCAATTAAGGTATGTACAAGAAGAAACATTTGATTATTTTAAGATGATGATGATGATGATGATGATGATGATAATGATAATAATAATAATATATTTTTATTTGTACCCTGCCCTCCCCAGCCAAGACCAGGCTCAGGGCGGCTAACAACCAATAATAAAAACAAGTTGGTTAAAATACAATTTAAAAGATTAAGATACAACATTAAAACAATTAGGGAGCAATCTCATCATAGGAGGAGAAAGGAAAAAGAAAAACTGGGAGGGAATCAAACTGATTCTGAGCCAAAGGCCAGGTGGAACAACTCTGTCTTACAGGCCCTGCGGAAAGAGATCAGATCCTGCAGGGCCCTGGTCTCAAGAGACAGAGCATTCCACCAGGCCGGAGCCAGTGTTGAGAAGGCCCTGGCTCTGGTTGAGGCTAATCTAACTTCCTTAGGGCCCGGGACCTCTAGGGTGTTGCTATATATGGACCTTAAGGTCCTCCGTAGGGCATACCAGGAGAGGCAATCCCATAGGTACGAGGGTCCTAGGCCGTGAAGGGCTTTAAAAGTCAAAACCAGCACCTTAATTCTGACCCTGTACTCCACCGGGAGCCAGTGCAGCTGGAAAAGCACTGGGTGAATATACTCCCATGGCAGAGACCCCGTGAGGAGCCTCGCTGCAGCATTCTGTATTATTATTATTATTATTATTATTATTATTATTATTATTATTATTATTCTAAGATAGAGACACCATGAACTGAACTGTTTAAATTCAGTACCTACCTACTCTGATTCTTGGGTATTTTCAGAGTAGAAGCTATAGGTTAGCAGCATGTTCAGCCTACTTCAATTCTGCAAAGCTAAAACTGATTTAAAATGCAGATGGATTGGCAAACAAAATTATTTGAATATGCAGAATTCGTAAGAATGACAAACAAAATTAGACATCAAAAAGAAACAAAGTTTATTGAAGAATGGAGTAAATTTGTGAAGTACATTGAAAGTAACTGTAACAAATTAAAAACTACAGTAGGCCTAACATAAACCTTGTTATGCGTAAATCACAGATTTAGAAACTGCAGGAGAAGAAAATATGTAAGAAAACTGTAACAGGATAGGAGGGAGGTCAAGACGTGTGTTAACGTTGTGTAAATAAGTGGATGATACTTAAAATTGATTAATAAGAGTGTTGTTGTTTTTTGTCTGTTTATTTTTCCTTTGTTGTATGCTTTTTGTTTTTTTGTGGAAATTTCAATAAAAAGCAAATTTAAAAAAAATGCAGAGACCTCTGGAAACTCCTTCCTGGTGATTGAACTCCACACAGGTGGCACAAATATTAAAAGTACATCATTTAATTGGGGAGGCCATGACTCCATGGTAGAGCAGTTGCTTTCCATGCAAAAGTTCTGAGTTTTAATCCACAGCATCTCCAGGTAGGACAGTGAAAGCATGGAAAGCCATTGGCATTCAGTGTAGACAGTGCTGAGCCAGTTGGACCAGAGGTCAGATTCAGCTTATGGCTCCTTTCTGTGTTATTTGTGCTGGTGTGAAGCCTATGTGTTTAGGCACCTCTCAGCTGATGCATATGCCTAAACAGCATGCCATCTGTGTGAAAGCCCATCACAGGGAGGTGCTTCTTCCTTTTTTAAAGTACATTCCAGTTACAAGGCAAGCAAAGTGGAAGGAAAGCAGTGTGGCTGCATAAGGAGCTTACAGACGAGCTGAGAGTTAAGAAGGGCATGTATAAGAAATGGAAGAAAGGGGAAATCACAAAAAAGGAGTATACACGAGTAGCCTACAGTTGCAGGGGGAAAGTCAGGCTGACTAAAGCTCAGAATGAGCTCAGGCTTGCAAGAGAGGTTAAAAATAATAAAAAAAGTTTATTTGGCTATGTCTGAAGTAAGAGGAAGAACAAGCAAGTGGCAGGTCCTCTGCTTGGGGAACACAGAGAAATGCTATAGGGTGACAGAGAAAAGGCGGAACTCCTCAACACCTACTTTACCTCTGTCTTCACCCAAAAGGAAAGCGATGCCCAACCTGGTGATAGCAGAATAAATAATGTAAGGAGGGAGCTGTAGCCCAAGATAGGAAAAGAGGAAGTAAGGGAACACCTAGCTACTTGAAATGAATTCAGATCACCAGGGTCTGATGAGCTGCATCCAAGGGAGCTTATGGATGTAATTTCAGAGCCTTTGTCTATTATCTTTGAGAATTCTTAGAAAACAGGTGAGGTCCCTACAGACTGGAGGTGGGCAAATGCTGTCCCCAGGTAACTACCAACCAGTGAGCTTGACATCAGTACCAGGAAAGGTCCTAGAACAGATAATTCAGCAGTCGCTCTGTGAGCATTTAGAAAAGGATGCTGTGATTACAAAGACCCAGCATGGGTTTCTCAAAAATAAGTCATGACACACCAATCTGATTTTTTTTATTTATGGAATTACAAACTTGGTGGATCAGGGAAATGCTGTGGACATAGTATATCTTGATTTCAGTCAGGCATTTGACAAAGAAAAAATAAAGACTTTCTTGAGGTTATTGTTAGGTGGATTTGTAGCTGGTTGACTGACCGAACTCAAAGAACCATTAATGGTTCCTTGTCATCCTGGAAAAAAGTGACAAGTGGGGTGCCGCAGGGTTCTGTCCCAATTTGGGAGGGGTAGCTAATGTCTCAGAAGAAAGAATTAGAATTCAAAACGACTGTAACAGATTGGAGAACTGGGCGCAAGCTAACAAAATGAATTTCAGTGGAGACAAATGTAAGGTTCTGCACTTAGGCAGGAAGAACCAGATGCACATATATAGGATGGGGGACAATTGGCTTACTAGCAGTACATGTGAAAAGGATCTAGGGGTCTTGGTGGACCACAAGCTTAACATGAGTCAACAGTGTGATGCAGCAGCAAAAAAGCTAACACTATTCTTGGCTGCATCAACAGAAGTCTAGCGTCCAGATCAAGGGAAATAATAGTACCACTCTATTCTAACTTGGTCAGACCGCACTTGGAATACTGTGTCCAATTTTGGGCACCACAATTTAAGAAGGATGTTGACAAGCTGGAAGGTGAGCAGAGGAGGGCAACCAAGATGATCAAGGGTCTGGAAACCAAGCCTTATGAGGAGTGCTTGAAGGAAGCTGGGTATGTTTAGTCTGGAAAAGATATGACCAAGAGGAGATATGATAGCCATCTTCAAATATCTCAAAGGCCGTCACGTGGAGGGTGGAACAAACTTGTTTTCTCCTGCTCTGGAGGGTAGGACTCAAACCAATGGCTTCAAGTTGCAAGAAAGGAGATTCCAACTAAACATTCGAAAAAACTTTCTGACAGTAAGAGCTGTTCAGCAGTGGAACAGACTCCCACGAGAGGTGATGGATTCTCCTTCCTTGGAGGTTTTTAAGCAGAGTGGCCATCTCTCATGGATGCTTTAGCTGAAATTCCTGCATTGCAGGGGGTGGGACTAGATGACCCTTGGGGTACCTTCCAGCTCTAAGATTCTATGATTCTTAGTCTCCAACATGGCATGAGCCATAATGATGGGTAGATTCAACTAACGAGTTGCATCAGTGGAAGCCCTGCATAAGTCCTTTCTGTTGTTACCCAATGGAGTTTCTCCCCTTGCTCTGCACAGAACTGTGTGCAAGCCGAAATGCTTGTGCTGACAGAATTACCACCTTAGTGTGACGTTGAATTCCTCCCATGTATATGTTTAGATATACATGTAATATAAATTGATAAAGACGATTATACAATAATCACATGGTCAAGTTGTTTAATAAACCACATGACATGTGCTCGTTTTGTACAGTCACATGAACCTCTTTGCTTCCATTTCACTTCTCCTTTCAGGCAAGTGAGGAAATCAGATCAGGAAGTCACAGTTGACATAGCTTCCTGTTACATGTGTACCGGGAACCATGATTAATGACTTCCAGACCAGCCAAGATTGTGTTGTGCAAATGTGGCCAATGTGTAATAATGCTTAGCATTCATATCAGAAATGGGGCGGGGGGCCAAGTACCTCCTTGTTTACATGAGATGGGAACTGGGGACATATTGGCACATTACCATGCTGACCATGCGGGGAATTGGTCAATCGCCCTTGGTGGGGTTGCGCTACCACTGAAGGCAGCCTGAGGATGCTTCCAGATCCATCTTCATCATTGGAGGCCCAGGCAGCCTCAGTGTCTAGAAGCATCTTTTTGAACTGTGACTGGAACGGTAGCTTGAACCATTCTGGACCACGAGAGCTTGACCACAGTAGTTCAGGCACTGGTGACTTCAAGATTGGATTGCTTCAACGGACTCTCTGTGGAGCTGCACTTACGCTCTGACCCAGAAACCGCACTTAGTGCAGAATGCTGCTGCATGGTTGCTAACAGGAGTGAGGCCTTGTCAGCATAGAGCATCTCTGTTCCAGGATCTGCCCTGGTTACTGATTTTGTTTCCAGGCCAAGCTTAATGGCTTAGAACGTCTTTACTTTTTTTACTTTACTTTACTTTATGCTTACCTCATATGCCCCCACTCATCTGCTTCAACCAGCAGAACTGGAGCTGTTACAGAGCCACATATTACTTGCTTCACGTTTGTAAGAAAATGATCTTTTAGTGCGGCAGTACCTGCACTTTGGAACTCCCTGCCTCTTGACATCAGGCCCCTTCACTGCACTTTTCTTGGTGCCAGCTAGAAGCTTTTTTTAATGCAAGCCTATCTAGATATGTGGAGTGTTTACATGTGTTTTAATCTGGTTTTAGGCTTATCATTGATTTTAATTATTTTAAATAATGTTCTTAATAGTTGTTTTTAACTGCTTTTACTGATTTGATTGTTTTATTCTTTTTGTAAACTGCTGTAGATATTGATGTTTTACTCTTTTACTGTTAATTTTAATTGTTTTAATCACTTGTTTTTAACTTTTTATTTGTAATTTTAATATTTTTGTAAGCCATTTACAGTTTTTATTTAAAATCAGTTGATGCGATAAATTAAAAATAAATAAAATATTGATTCTTAGATGCCTATTTAGCTCATTGCTAAATGGGATAAATATAAATTATCAGAATTTAACTAGCAAAGGCTTATTGCTAAGTTTTGGATAAATTATTTGGAGATCCATAATTGGGAAGCTATTTGTCCCACAAAATAAGTACTGTAAAATCATTGACTTGGACTCCAGTGGGGTGCTGGGTCCTTGAACTGATGTGGTCTTATCTAGCAGTTTGGTTGTTTTAAATCTGATGTGCCGTGGGTTCGATATTAAGTGAAAGCATTGGTTGCCCTATGTCTGTTTTATAGTTTCAGTGTGAAAGTTCATACAACAGTCATTTTATTTCAGGGAAGAAACCCAAAGCTCCGCGACCAGAATCTCCTACTCTGACTCCAAACATATCAGTGAAAAAGAAAAGCAAAGATGGGAAGGGTAAGCATCGGCAACATGATCCGACGCCTGTCGATAGAGCTGAGTATATAACATTCTGGATAATTGGGAGTCAAGCACAACTACTACTTCAGCAGGGCTGCTTCATTCTGATCATAGGGTTTAAGAGGCAATGAGAGGTGTTTCTTGTTTCATCTGAAGTGAATTTGCCATCTACAGTGATAACAGTAAAGAAGATAATTGGGAAATTGCCCTTGTCTCATTCCATGGCAAGTGCTGCTTTTTTGTACTGCAGGAGTACACAGGTACCCACTGCTGGTACTTTCTGATACTAAGCCACACTGTAGTTTTAAGTTGTTGTTGTTGTTGTAGTTGTTGTTGTTGTTGTTGTTGTTGTTGTTAATTAAGCTTACATACTGCCCTCCATCCGAGAATCACAGGGAGGTTTACAGTATAAAGGTGGCTTTTCCAGGGTGTGTGTGTGTGTGTGTGTGTGTGTGTGTGTGTGTCTGACAATGGACTCTGCTCTGTGCCTGTCAGATAATACTAGTCTAAGTGAAGAATAGCAACACTATGAACTATGAACAAGTCCTGTAATGCTTGTGAGCTCCTTATGATATAGACTGATTTGATCCCATGTAAAATTCTCTCCATAGTGCTACTTGTGTGGAGACTGGGCATTATTGAACTTGATGATAGAGAATCTGCAAATGTTATAGCCTTGACATGCTCACTCAGAACCAAAGTATAATAGTTGGATTCAAATACTTTTGCTTTTTGACAATATGTTGAAAATGATCAACATAAAGTTGGAACAAAATTGGACAGCTTTGTAGTCCAAGAGCCCGTTGAAATAGGTTTCTGCAAAGATAAGGGAATCCTCATTCTGCATAGGTGGCCCTGTGCCCTCTTGGTAAAAAGTAAAGTTACCCCTGCCCGTACGGGCCAGTCTTGACAGACTCTAGGGTTGTGCGCCCATCTCACTCAAGAGGCCGGGGGCCAGCACTGTCCGCAGACACTTCCGGGTCACATGGCCAGCCTGACAAAGCTACTCTGGTGAGCCAGAGCCGCACACAGAAACGCCGTTTACCTTCCCGCTAGTAAGCGGTCCCTATTTATCTACTTGCACCCGGGAGTGCTTTCGAACTGCTAGGTTGGCAGGCGCTGGGACCGAGCAGCGGGAGCGCACCCTGCAGCGGGGATTCGAACCGCCGACCATGCGATTGGCAAGTCCTAGGTGCTGAGGTTTTACCCGCGTCCCATTGCCCTCTTGAGGCAACCCCAAATATCTAAGGAAGTCAATCCTAAATGTTGGGGGGGGGGGTGCAGTCAAAGGGACTTATTTCTCTATTGGTGGTTTTGCGGCATCATCAAACCTTTTTTGGAGTGCTGACTTCAAAGAAATGAGCACTACTTGGACTTAGGACCCCACCCACTCAAGATTACCCGAATGATGACCTCTTAGCCTTTCTAATGGCAGCTGCCCGTATGGAGATAGCCAGATGCTGGGAAACTGACGATGGGCTTCACATCGACTCTTGGTGTCCCAGAGTAAATGGCATTGGGTGTCAAAGCAGCAAGGGACAAATACAATCCCTGTTCCTTTTATAACTTTTGGCAAGTGTTTACTGAATAGAGAATTCATACAGATTGTGGCAGGAATCTACCCAGCACTCATGGGAAAATGTGGCATGATATTTAGAGTAATCAGATGAAACTTTGTTACTTAGCATGACAAAAGTCTGTCATTCTATTGGGTAAACAAACAAACCATTGTGTTGCAAAATGTGACTCAGCAATATTGAAAGCAACACAATGGCCAGAAACACTTACAGTATAGAAAACTTTATGGAATAATGCAAAACATGAAAACTATCAAACTGAAGTCTCTGAAAGTCCTTGAATAATTTCACGGTGCCAGACTTTACCCAGCGGAAATCAAGTTTGTATAATCAGCAAATGTCCAATTCTGATGTCCAACTCTGAACTCTGCTGAACAGTGTTTCCGGATAGTAACTACTGTTTCGTTCAGTTCTTCATCAGCCAATTAGTTCAACAAACTCTCGTAAGTACAAAGATGTGTAATTTCTTCATTATCTGAAAATAAAATATACAGACGATGACCTGCACATACATAACAATAACTTCAAATAGTGTGGAAATTATAAAGGTAAAAGGTAAAGGTACCCCTGCCCGTACGGGCCAGTCTTGCCAGACTCTAGGGTTGTGCGCTCATCTCACTCTATAGGCCGGGAGCCAGCGCTGTCCGCAGACACTTCCGGGTCACGTGGCCAGCGTGACATTGCTGCTCTGGCGAGCCAGAGCCGCACACGGAACGCCGTTTACCTGCTAGGTTGGCAGGCGCTGGGACAGAGCAACGGGAGCGCACCCCGCCGTGGGGATTCGAACCGCCGACCTTTCGATCGGCAAGTCCTAGGCGCTGAGGCTTTAACCCACAGCGCCACCCGCGTCCTGTGGAAATTATAAACTGTAACATAAAAAGGTTACATACCCAATCTTTTTTTTAATTGATATAATATACATGAGAATGAAAAATACTCTGGAACAGTGCTCATACGATTATGTAGTCACTGTTACTAACATCATTTTTTGAAAAATATATATAGCCAGCCCCAGGTGATACTGATAACAAGGAGACTGAGCTTAAAGCCACAGTACAAAGAAACAGCAAGGATACAGATAATCAAATAAAACATTTGAGGTCTAATTCCGAGTTAAGTCCCCCTGGATGAATGGATTTAAACATAGAAATAAAACGGGTTTCTTGCTGCCGTAACTGACATTCATAATCTTTTCTGATACCCTTTGTCCCCTGATTCACCCATAAAACTGTAAATAATAAATCCGTATCTGAATGGTTGTGGGAAACAAAATGTTCTACCAGAGGTGCCTCCATATTGGCGTTACGTATGCGTGAACGATGTTCCCCAATCCGAACCCCAACTGCTCAAAGTGGTGGAGCCTATATACAATAGATTACAAGGACATCGAATAAGGTAGACAACGGCTCTGGTCTGACATGTACTAAATTGACAAATAGCAAAGCTGAAATTAGTTTTCTCATCATAAATTTCTTTAATCTGTAAAGAAAAAGGGCAGGATAAACATCTGCTACATTTGTGGTGACCAGTGGGCCCAGAAGTGCTGATGGTACGAGTTATAATTCTTTCGGAATTTCTATCCGTGTGTACTAACATTTCCTTAATTGATTTGGTCCATCTCAGGCCAATCAAAGGAAATTCATTACAACCTGGTACATTCCAGAGTACATGCCAATGTTTGCATAGAATTCTAATGATCTAATGAGTGGTATATTATAATGAATCCATAATGCGATTTTGAGACAGAGAGGTGGCTGTGGGACTATGGAAGAAAAGAAGGGTCCCAAAATCCAGGATAATTTATTTGAAGTTATTGCTATGTATGTGCAGGTCATCGTTTGTATATTTTATTTTCAGTTAATTAATAAATTACACATCTTTGTACTTACAAGTGTCATTTTATTGGGACAAGTTATTTGTTGTTTACTGCGGTAACAATTGTTTTCTCAAAATGTGTCTTTCTGAAATTCTTTTTATTCATTTATTTTAGGAAACACAATTTACCTTTGGGAGTTCTTGCTAGCTCTGCTTCAGGACAAAGCCACTTGTCCGAAGTACATAAAATGGACTCAGAGGGAAAAGGGCATTTTTAAGCTTGTGGATTCCAAGGCCGTGTCGAGGTTGTGGGGAAAGCACAAAAACAAACCCGATATGAATTATGAAACAATGGGCAGGGCTCTCAGGTAGGTAAACTTAAGATCATGACAGAATATACTCAGCACAGAATGTATATCATAAGGGGGAGAGCATCCTAAGCTAAAACAATGTTAAGCACTAATACTAGTAAATATTATATTCAGATATACAAAAATACTTTGTGCGGCGCTCACCCCGCTCTCCAAAACCACACTCCCAACCTAATGAGGATAGCGTCTGATCAGTGAGCCTGCAATGCTGACTTGGGAGGGAAAAGATTGAAAATAATATTAACATTCTAGGAATGTTAATACTGTGGTTGAATCAAGACTAGCTAGCGCTGGACTAGTAAGACATGGCTCACAATCTTCCTCTCTTAGCATGGATACCGGCTGTTAAATGAATCATGACCATCTCAGGCCCACAACTGCATTTTTGTTGGCAGTGTGGCTTCATAAGCCCAGGTGGATCCTGTTCTGAACTTTGAGCGGAATGTCCTTGTTTGCATGAAGACCTTTCATAATATGGAGAGTGATCTGTTGGGGGAAAGTACTTGAGTATTCAAAGCTCAGCAAGAACAGAAACAGCAGTAAATGAATTGTGTTCATTCTTTTAAAAGTGCATATTGCTGCATTAATCTGTTGTTGGTGTTAAAACAGTATTTTAGGTAGAGTTTCTCCAACTTTAAATACAGTCGTACCTTGGTCGATGAACACCTTGTGACTCAAACGTTTTGGCTCCTGAACGCCGCGAACCTGGAAGTGAGTGTTCCGGTTCGTGTACGTTCTTTGGAACCCGAATGTCCAACACAGCTTCTGCGGCTTCTGATTCAGTGCAGGAAGCTCCTGTAGCCAATCAGAAGCCATGCCTTGGGTTTTCGAACATTTTCGAAAGTCGAATGGACTTCTGGAACAGATTCTGTTCAACAACCAAGGTACAACTCTATTCCTTTGTGTAATCTTTGGTGTGTTTTCCTACTTCAAATAGATATTATTACCAAAGAGGCATTCTGGCCAAAGTAGAAGGACAACGTTTGGTGTATCAGTTTAAAGAAATGCCAAAAGACCTTGTTTACATAGATGATGAAGATCCAAGTTTGAGTACAGATTCCCCTGATTCATCTTTACAATCAGCACCTGTTGGTAATAGAAACCAAATGGGCAGGTCTAAAACATCTTCAAACATGGCACAAAAAGGAACATCTGCTGCTGTTTTAAAGACTCCAGTCAACTCCAAGTCTGCCAGGCTTAAGCAGCCCATTGAAAATTTTCAACAGCAGCTGCCCACCGTGACATCAGAAGTGTTGAGGACGGTGCAGCCTAGTCAGCCAGTCCATCCAACTCAGCTTTATCGGACAGTTCATTTAATGCACCCCGTGCAACCCATTCCAGAAGGACACACAGCTGTGAGCAGTAACATGCTGGAGGAGAACATAAGGTAAGAATGTCAGAACAGGGCACCTGGGGCTGCTGGGGGCAGCTAGCTTTAACAACAACAACAATCATAATACCCCGCTTTTCCCCCCAGACAGGACTCAAGGCAGCTTACAGATAAGAACAAGAATCACTAAACACATGGGAAAAACAATTAAAAAACAATTAAGAGAACTAAAAATATATACATATATAACATCTGTTTGAAACATACAAATAAATACAGTACCTAAACTGTTAACCAGAAACCATTTTGAGTTTGGTCAACAAGTCACTTAAGCAAAACCTTGGGTTACCTTGACTTTGTAAAGATGTCAGCTCCCAGAGAGAAGCTCCCAGTCTCTTTGCTCCCTGCTGCCACCAAGCAGCTCCTGCTAAACAGGTCCACAACAGCACAAGGCTTTGAACTTTGAAAGTCTGTTCCAAGCCCTAAAACAGACAAACGTGTACCTTCATTCCTCCACACTGTGCAATGACATATACCTTCTGGGTGGCTCACAAAAAATTAAAGGAATAAAATACATTACTAAATATGATGATACAAATGATAAAAGTTATTATTGAAGGATGAATAAGTACAGCAATTAAGAACATGCATATAAAATAAATCACAAACCCTGATTTGAGAAGCCTATAATTTTAAAAAGATGGGAGGGTGCTACATTGAGAGGAGGACCACCACAAAGGCCTTCTTCCTAGGAGCCACCCATCTCACTTCATTTGCCAAGGGCACTTGAAGCACGGGCTCCTCTGATGAGGATGTTAAGGATCAGAGAAAATATATTTTTTAAAAAAGGAACTTGGCCTTTAAAGTTGTTAAGAGCTTTAAAAGTATGCAAGCATCACTTTAAATTGAGCCCAGAAACTTAACTGGGATCCAGTGCAGCTGGCAGAGCTGGGATGTAATGTGGCCAAAATAATCTTGGGAGCATATTCTGGACCAACGGCAATTTTCAGTGCTTTTTAAAAGTTGGCTCCATGTCTAACCCATTGCAAGTCTAAATGGGTGGTTAGCAGGCCAGATAGGACTGCATCTGGCTTGTCATGCATAGACCAGGACACTAGGAAGATGTGAAAATAAGATACCTAAAAGTGGAGGACAAATTTGCACTTCTCTCTCAAATGGTTAATGTACATCCAAGGCACCCGGAAATTTAGAATTTGGCACATATGTAGTCCAGAACCCAGTGGCTACAAGAAAAAGTTTGAAAATTAGTCATTGTTCCCTCAAAACTATAATATTGGGGTTATGGTGCTCACCTCACAACAAAAAACAAGTTGCACTGAATAACTGAAACATTGGCTTGGAAATTCTGTTCCTCCTCCAAACTTGGATTGGGGGTGGGGACAATTCCAATCAAAGCCCAAAACACAGGCTGTTGCTTTCAGATGCAAACTTTTATTTACTTATTTTCACACAGACTTCACTGCTGGTCAGTGGGCATTAGAGATAAAAATCTGTGAATATGGTCAGTGCACAACAGCCTTGAGGGGCCTCACAATGCCTAGAAGTGCCATGCTTGGTCTTGTGGTTCTGCTGGGCTGGGCTGGGCTTGCCTCCAGAGTGCTTCACAGCCGACACAAGCAGGGAGGACTGAAGTACAAGGCAATGGGATGAGAGGGGAGCAGTATTGGAGGGTGGCATGGAACAAAATGGAATACAGTCGTACCTTGGTTTTTGAACAGAATGCATTCCGGAAGTCCATTCGACATCTGAAACATTCAGAAACCAAGGCGTGGCTTCTGATTGGCTGCAGAGGCATCCTGCAGCCAATCGGAAGCTGCGCTGGACGTTCAGCTTCTGAAAGAACGTTTGTAAACCGGAACATTCACTTCCGGGTTTCAATCGTCCGGGAGCCAAAATGTATGAGTACCAAGGGGTAGAAGGAGGGAGAGAAATACAGAAGACACTCCCTATTTTGAGGGTTATTTTTAAATTCCTCCTTACAGAACACAAACACATCCAGGCACACAGACTTTGCTATTTCTTGAGTCCTTTGTGCAAAACAAAGGAACTGTAAGTTATTGAAGCTGGGGAGGATTTTTGATGGGGGGAGTATTTTAAGAAGATAAACAGTCATGCCGAAGTGTTTCCCTACTTTTTTGCTGCTGTTTTATTTAAGGTGTCTTTTGTAGCCTTTGAAAAATGGAATCAATTAGCCATTCCAAAAAGAAAGCATCAAAAATATGCCTCTCTGCAATTTTTTTACATTTGCCTTTTTTGCCAGGGGGATATTTTAAACATCCACCCTCACTTGTATTTGCAGAAAGTAACTTCTAGGGTAAGAAGTGTGAATAGAGGATTCTGGGTCTTTTTCAGCTTTGTGATGCCATGGGAAAAGTCTTACAATGCAGCCATTTTTCAGCCAGAAGAGCAATAATGAACCCTACTCTCTAAATTTGCTCTCTGTTTGAATATCAGCTGACACCAGCCACTCCCTGCTTCTCAGCTATCTTAAGGCTTATGCCGTGCAGAAATGAAAAAGGCCTTCATTGGAATTCACCAGTGTCTGATGCCCATTGGGAGCAGCAGGGTGGAGACAGCGAGGCCAAGAATTGGCAGGCAGAGTCCTCTGCTCCTGGCTTTGTCCCTGTCCTTCTCCCTGCTAAGTTCTGCAAGGGCAAAACTGAGATGGAGGAGGAGGAAGCACAGGCAGAACTCTCTGGGCTCATTTTGATACTGAACAGATTTGGGGAAAGTTACGGTGGTCAACTGAGTTACTTCTATTTTGGATGAACAAGTAGATTTTATTTCTAAATTGTGTTCACAAAGTTTCAAGATATTTTGTATGTTAATACTTTAGTTTTGTGTCAGACTTTAGTTTTGATGTGTGAAGAGCCTCGTCCTCTTCATTTGTCATATTCCTCACAACTATTCTAGTTTTCTCCTCATCCTCAACATCGTTTGCTTTAGGCTGAGAGTTTGGTGCTTTCCAGTGAGTCCTCATTAGGGATTTAGCATTGGCTTTCCAGGCTGAAGGCAAGTTCATTGTCATGTGGCTTTCAAACAGAACAATATTACAAATGCATTAGAAGTAGGGGGGGGAAATGTAATTATTTTTGCCTCTCTTAACAGGACTATCCAAGCCCCAAGCCAAGTTCCGGTTGTTGTGTCTCCAGGGAATCACCAGCAGCTGCATACAGTAACACTCCAGACAGTGCCTCTAACCACAGTGATAGCCAGCGCAGATCCAACATCCACCACAACACCCCAAAAGTTTATTCTACAAGCCATCCCAACTTCACAGCCCATGACTGTGCTTAAAGAGAACATTATGCTGCAGTCTCCCAAGCCAGTCTCTCCTCCTTCATCCATTGTCTTCAGTCCTGCTCAGGTTCACCAAGTTCTCACCAGCAACGTGCAGACCATTTGCAATGGAACAGTCAACATGGCTTCTTCTCCATCCTTCAGCACTGCTACCCCGGTGGTAACTTTTACGCCCAGCAATTCACACGTTGTTGCTCAGCCGTCCAACACTGTGATCACTTCCGTCATTAAAGCTCCAGAAATGAAACCAACTGTTATACAAGGAGTGATAAAATCAGAGGCAGAGGATAACACAGTGGAAGAATGCAAACACTCAGAGCAAGGCTTCCAACAGCAGCCTTTGATGGTGGTGGTATCCAACTCCAATGGATTTCCCTCTTCTGTGCAAATTAAGCAAGAAAGTGAACAGTTGGAGCAAAGTTCATACAAGTAAAGGGTTTTTTGTGTGTGATGGGACTTCATCAGCTGTTTATGTATAATTTGATTCCAAAGCAGGCATTACAAAGCTACTTTAATTTCTGAAATTAATTTAGAAGTAATACAATACACTTAATTTCAGTGTTTTGTTTGCTAAATGATATAAAATATTAATGTTTAAAAATGCAAGCTTGAAGGAATATGGCATTTATGTTTTTTAGATCACTGTCCAAAAAATCTTAATTTCATACACTTCACGCGTTATTTGTCTATCTTGCTATCTTGCATAATAATATAACCATTGCTGTAATCAGTGCTTGAAAATAATAAATTTCTACAAAGATGTTTTCACCCATCTATGTGATTCTTTTAGCAAATTCCAAAGATTTGTTTAATGCCAGTGAACTAAAATATTTTTGTTTTTATATGGACAGAAAACAAGCGGACAGTTGGAAATATCCTTGTTTCTATTGTGTTTTGCACCAACTACTTCGTTGTGCAAAATGAAATACACCTCCCCTCCCAAGAAGATACTAATTTACAATATGCTTTTGTTTTCATAATGCGGATATATTGGGTATTCCCTGTTCACCAAAACTAAAGTTATCATTACAGGTGCAATTATTTTCAGACCACTTCAACAGTCAAGCTTTAAAAAATGCGTTTCCCATTATTTTGTAGGAAGGTGAAAAAAGAATTATATGATTTATGAAAGTATTTTGAGATTAAAATGTTTCTATAGAACTACAGTTTTCTATTGTAAATATGTAATTTAATTTCTCAAAGACTTTTTCAAAATTTTGTTTCCATAGAGCAATATTTTATAGATACAAATAAGATCATTATGTTTAGAGCTCTAAAGTTATATGTATTCAGATATTACAGAGTGGATTTGTATTTAAAAAAATTTTAAATTGTGGAACCCTTCTGAACCTTTTTTGTCTTTTGTATTTTAATTGGTTTATTATGAAAATAAATCAAGTACAACATGTTTATATGTTTTTGTTTGTGAATCTAGGAGTCTGGAAGAGATAAATTTGGCATACATTACCATGTAGAACAGTTCAGGATAAAACAGTCTTGGTAAATAAATTCAAATACAGTACAGCAAATAATGAAGTGTCTTCACCAATATGGCCATCAAATAAACTCAGCATAAATTTTTTTTAATCCCCCAATATTGGTAGGTTGCATCCAACGCTTCACAGGTGACCTTCTCATGCAACAGGACTTCTCACTCCTCTCCAAAATATTCCAGTATTGTGTGCACACTGTTGACTGACGACTCTTCTGCACTGTCATCCACTCCTACTTATCCCCACATTGCAGTGATTTATGACAATCCTGCATTGTTATGTACTAAGCAGGCTTCTATCTAGCAGCTTCCAGAAGCACAACTTTTTGTGGCAGAAGCAACAAAGTATACAATTGTATACATTTAAGCTGGTACCCCTTGCACCTCCTGGCAATTTGGCTCCATATAGCTGCCAATGGATGATAACTCTTCATCTGTCTAATGGGCTCTAGTTTGCAAAAGCTTATGCCATGATGAGTTGGGTAAGTGTTTTAAGATAGCACAAGAACATGTAATACATCAAAACAAGTGATTATTGTATAAAGGGCTGATGTGAAATAGAGCTTAACTATACTCCTCTCCCTAGTCATTTTCTATCAGTGGCAGTTTTCCATTCCAGGGGTGGGGGAACCTCATGGGCACTGTGAAGCTTTGATTATCCTTGGAGCGTGGTCACTGAGTGTGGACATCCTAAACCACAGGGTACCTGGCGGCAAGTCGCTCTGGAGTGCACGATCCCACATCAGATGTTAGTGTGCAGTCCAGCAGGTCTAAATTCCAGTCAGACCAGGTTCCTGTCTTTGCAGCTGATAAAGGGGTCAGGGCACTGGGAGGTCAGTCCCACACAAGCACAGTCCCCAAGAACTCCCTGGAACATCCAAGTGAGGGTCCATGATTGTAGAGACGGGCCTCTCTGGTGATGGGTCCTGCTGCTCTGGTTCCTGTGCACTGACCCCCACCATCCTCCATCTCCCCACGAGTACTTCCTACACCAACCTCCTTTCCCCATCCTCAGCTTCCCCAGGTGTGTCCCAGTCACAGCTAAACCCCTTGACAGGATCCTCTTCCTCCTTTTCCTCCTCCCTGTTGTCCTGCCAGTTCATGACAGTGAAAACCCCTGCAACAGTGGCCTTGTAATCTTACAGTCCCATAAGATCTTTTTCCGTATCTCAATTCTTTTCTTTTCTGTTTTTTTTTTTTTTTTTTTTTTTGCTTTCCTCACCATTATTTTTCCTTTGGGATGTGGGTAAAAGGAAGAAAAAAAGAAACAAGACTCAAAATACAGCATTTAAAGCAAATATGGAAACATGCACAGCTGAATCTATAGGGAAGTTTGTAGCGGAAAAGATAATTTGCCCACAGCATTTGCTTGTGCGCCTGTCATTTATCTCCACTGAAAAGATAATAAACACAGAAGGAATTCCTCAATTTTGGCTTTCTATAGCTAGCTCTTGTTTTGAAATACTTTAAAGTTTTGGGCAGAAGAGAGCGGTCGACAGAAATCAATAGCTATATCTAATCTTTTACTAATTATATGACAGGCTGGCAGGTGCATGCCCTCCAACATTTTCGTCCCCCAAAATGGGACGTTAGGAGGGGCACACCTTCCTCTCCTGCTGTCTGGTGCTCATCGGCTCTGTTGACTCGCTCCATTCCAGGATCCAAACACAAGCCAGGATTGGCTTCTGTGATCTGGAATGTCCCACTTAAAATGGGACACTTGCAGGATATGCAAGTGCACCCCACCACCCTTACAACAACAACAACAACAAATAATAATAAAAAATGAAACGAAAGGAAGCAGAAGTAGGGCTCTTTCTAGCTCCCCACCCTCAAGGATATATTTTTTTAATGTATATATTTAAAAGTACAGCCAATCTGCATGCAACTCACTGGAGGCTTCTGCAAAAACAATCATTTTAAAAGGGAAAGAAGCAGAAAGAATCTGTTATTGGCAGATATAATGGAGCTAAAACAAAAACATGGGAGAACGGATGTTTTATGAGACAGGAAAAAATGCCAGAACTTCCAGCTCCAGAGGTGTGATTTCTTCGGAATTTCTAGTTTCCCCATTGAGCTCAACATCAGCGAATTGCGCCAGGTGGGCACGTGCCTCGTGGGCGGGAGAGGGGGGCGGGGTCTCGCGCCCTCCTTCCAATTTCCCGGTACGGAAAATTTTGTGTAGCTAGGCAAGATTTCAGCCAAATCTATATGATGCTTTTGCATGAGAAAGCCTCGAAAGGATTAGCTTATAAAGTGAAGCCACGTAAATTTAGAACCAGAACCAGATGAGGGTCGGGAGCTTCAGGAGAGAAGAATTTAATCTTTTCAGCCAAGTTTACACGACGGGGAAGATCTCGCTGTCCTTCTCGCCCCGAGACGCGTCCGCGCCCAGGCGGCTCACGGACGCGCCTCCTCTTCCGCCCCGGCGCGCCCGTCTCGCGCCCTCTGACGCTCCAGCCTAAGCGCGCGCGCGAGGGCGCTCGCTGATGGCGTCACCGTGACGCCCCGCCCCTTCCCTCGCCGTAAAGAAAACCGAACCAAACTCTTGGCGCTCTCGAAGTTTCCGTGGCGTCGCCAAGATGGCGGAGTCGGCGGGGCTGGGCGTGTTGCGGTGAGCGGCCTGTTCCCCCCCCCGGCTCCCCTCGGGGTCCCCTGTCTGTCTGTCTGTCTGTCTGTCCGCCTCTGACTCTGAGCCTCTTTCCCCTCAGGCTGCCGGACGGAGACGTCGAAGGAGACCCCGCCGGAGCCGCGCAGGTGAGCGCCGCCAGCCGGGCGGGGGGGGGGGGGGAGGCCGGGCGAGAGCAGGGAGGCTGCCGCGCGTCTCCCATCTCGGCTCACCCGCCAGCTCCTTAGGCGGCCCCGCCGGTCCCTTGGCCGCCTCCCGCTTTTCTGACTGGAAGGGCCTTTCAGGACCTCCCCTCCCTCTGGGACCCGCGTCTCTCGGGGGCTTCTGAGCCCAGGAGCATCTTCAGCTTTTCGAAATTGCCCTCCTTCAAGTCCAGAGTCTGTGTCCGACTGGGCTCAGCTTTCCCTTGCCTCTGTACGGTCACTTCCTCGCGCGTTTCCACTGCATCAATCAGTTCCTTCCTGTTGGTGAGGACCAGGTCCAAGATAGATGATCCCCTTGCTGGTTCTTCCACCTTCTGGGAAATGAAATTGACAATGAGGCAATGGAGGAATTTGTTGGAAGTCTCCCATGACTACTGATCTTTCTCCTTTTTGAATGTTTGGTCATCTGCCCTAGGAAGGAGTCATCAATGTCTTCAGTTTGGCTTGGAGGTCTTTAGCAGACCCCCACAGTAAGGTCACTGTTGCAATTTGTACCATAAACTCTCAATTTGCTTTTCATGCTTCAGGTCATGGATTTCTTCAAGAGCGTAGACTATCTTTACATATGACGCTGCTACTCCTCCCTTTTTGGTCTATTCCAAATTGATTGATTTATTCCAAATTGATTGATGTATTAAGCCCATATGTTTATAGTGGAACTTATCCAAAACCCTGGATGACAGCCCCCAATGCTTTTATGTTGTTGTTGTTTAGTCGTTGAGTCGTGTTCGACTCTTCGTGACCCCATGGACCAGAGCACGCCAGGCACTCCTGTCTTCCACTGCCTCCCGCAGTTTGGTCAAACTCATGCTGGTAGCTTCGAGAATATGATTTTCAAGAACATGAATACTTTTATAGACATTAAATAACATAGGAGAAAGAATGGACCCTTGTGGGACCCCACAGTCAAAGGTCATGGGGCTGGCACTCCACAACATCCAACAAAATCCTAATATTACTTGCTGGTAGTGACCTCATAGGAGGTAGTGACCTAGGAGTGCAACTACTGTAATACAGTACAGTGGTACCTCAGGTTAAGAACTTAATTTGTTCTGGAGGTCCGTTCTTAACCTGAAACTGTTCTTAACCTGAGGCACCACTTTAGCTAATGGGGTGCCGCGCTGCCACCACGCAATTTCTGTTCTCATCCTGAGGCAAAGTTCTTAACCCAAGGTACTATTTCTGGGTTAGCAGAGTCTGTAACCTGAAGCGTGGTGCCACTTTACTTCCAATTCCCACCCCCTTGAGCAGCTTCAGAAGAACATTAGATTAAATGACACAGTTATTCTAATAACTCATTAAACTAATAATCTTATTTTAGTATAGGCAACTCCTGTTTTAGGCACGTCCAAACGACATATGATTGCACACATGTGCAAGGCACTAAACCTGGTAGTAGCCCCAAAATATACTAAAGATACCATGAAAACTACTCCCACTGTTACAGTAAGTTTTTGGAAGTAACCTCTCCCCCCAAGAGCATTTTAAAGAATGAGATCATAAATATCAAGGGAGGAACTCAACAGTGCTTGCCAGATGAAACAACCTGCTTTCTTCTCCCCCTGTGTGTAGTTCTGGGGGTTCTCCCAATACTCTAGAGTGGATTTGGGGGATGGAGAGAGGCAGGGAAAGCCCTCTTGCAGGAACAGGAGCCCTTGCTCTGACTTCTGCTGTTGTGCTGAGTTAGTGCAATCAGGCCCCAAGACTCTGCCAAATTCCATGTTACAATTCTCTGAGGGGTAATAATTTATTATTATTTTTCAGTGTCACTAAAATCCAGGCAAAACCCAACATATTAGAATCATGTTGCTCCATTTATCATCTACTACATTTATTATCAGGTGGCGCTGTGGGTTAAACCACTGAGCCTACGACTTGCCGATCAGAAGGTCGGCGGTTCGAATCCCAGCGACGGGGTGAGCTCCTGTTGCTCGGTCCCTGCTCCTGACTGCCTAGCAGTTCGAAAGCACGTCAAAGTGCAAGTAGATAAATAGGTACCGCTCCGGCGGGAAGGTAAACGGCGTTTCCGTGCGCTGCTCTGGTTTGCCAGAAGCGGCTTAGTCATGCTGGTCACATGACCTGGAAGCTGTACGCCGGCTTCCTTGGCCAGTAAAGTGAGATGAGTGCTGCAACCCCAGAGTCGGCCACGACTGGACCTATTGGTCAGGGGTCCCTTTACCTTTTACATTTATTATCCACCATCCAACTTGCCTAATAAGATGACAGTTGGGAAGTTAATACCTCACTATTCCCTAAATAGCGACAGTTATAACCCAAACTTTTCTTATAGCCATACATAGCCACAAAAATATGTATGAAGACTATATCGCCCACATGTCCAACATAAAGCACTTGATAACTTACATCTTTTCACAAGCACCTAGTATATCTGAAGACTGCAAAGTTCCACCCACATTTCTGGCATCAAGCACTCAGTTATATTTTTTGAAACCTCAAATTTGTTTGAGGATTTTAATTGTGCTTTTGCTGCTATTTTATTTGTACTCGACTTGGAGAGCTTTTTGATTATGTCCTTTATAACTGCAAAAGATGTACGATACAAAAGATCAGGCACGTCCAACTTCAAATAGGCTGTGATCTACTACCCAGGATCATAAACTGGCAGTGATCTACCCATTGTCATTGAAGGGACGAGGAGTGTGCGCAGGGTGCGTGTGTTGAAAGAGGTGGCTAAGGAGGGGGGAGTTTAAGTTGGGGGGGGGGGAGGAAAGGGAGGCAAAAGTTCTCTTTCTGAGGAGCCAGTCGGCTTCTCTCCCCACCCCCACCCCAAGCCAGCCCTTTCTTAATTTCTCTCTACCCCCTTAAGCAGCTCTCTCTCTCCATCCCCCCCCCCCCGTCAAAGGGAGCCATGCAGCTGTTGCATCCCAATCCTGCCTGATCCCCCACCCAGGGGAACCGAGCAGCTGATGCTGTTGCTGGTCCTGATCCCGCCTTCTGTCAGAGACAGCACAGACCACTCCCCAGCTCCCTTGCCCGCCTGCTTCTCATTGCTGCCTCCACCATTTCCCGAGCTCCAGCCTCACACAAATCTAAGTCCCCCCTGCCCCTTATACCGCATTGCGGCCCCCTCGCAACATGAATGATACAGTCAACTAAGTTGCCTGCAATAGATGAATCAGCTTATAAGAGTTTTCTTTTGCCCCCACATTCTTCCTCCATCTGTCTCTTATCTTTGAATATTTTTTCCACCTTTTGCTCCGGTCTCTTATTCTTGACACTCAAAGGATTGCATTATACTCTAGATAGAAATCCTTTCTGAGAATTGTAGTTTCCCAGCATTATATCAAGTTTAGTTTGTGACCTATGTGATACCGTTAGTCCTTGCAGATTTATTTAAGCTTTTTATTAGCCAAAACTCATATATAAGTTTCTAGATCCTTTGCTGCCACTGCAACTAATTCTCACATCTTTCAGTCCCCTCACAAATTTTGTATGTTCCTCTAGTTTTCTAGAAACTGATGTCACAATATATTATCACTTTGAAAATGTTTCAGTGGAAAAATGACATTGCCAGAGAAATTCTATGGGCCATTACTAACCTAAACTTAATCCATTTTCTCACTAGCACTCATTGAATGGCATTAGAATGCACCATCCTACTATCTCCTAAACATTATTTTAATGATGTTTAAATTCCTGATTGTTCCAGAGTCCATTGTGTTGGTTGTACCCTTGTATCATAGCAGTTTATAGAGCTGCTCACAGCCTCCCAACATCTGGGAGGCTTTAAATGTTACCCTAGGACTTTTCTAATTGAAACAAACTTGTCTGCCGTTATGTACTTAAGAATTCTAGGCAAAAATTGTGTTCCTAAACTTTTTTAATGCCAACTTTAAATGCTCCTTTTGCCATTTCTACTTGAACAAAATTCCTTGGCTTCACTGCAGTGCTAAAAAATCAGTTTCCCAATCATTTTTAGCTGTTCCATAGATGCATTTTTTTGTGAGAAACAATGTTTCCATGTTCTCTGGCACTTGTCATGGCCCTCCATGCACCAGAAGTGGTTTAGTCATGCTGGTCACATGACCCTGTTTGTGGACAAACGTCGGCTCCCTTAGCCTGAAAAGTAAGATGAGCACCGCAACCCCACAGTCACCTTTGTGGGGTCCAGGCATCCTTTACCATTTACTTGTGAGAGATGAAACAAAATTGAGCTTGAGAATAAAAATTGATTTGATTCTCAGCAAATTCTTGTTACTAAACCTGCACTATCCAAGATGATGGGAAAACAGGGAACACTTAGGAAGATTATTATTTTATTTATTAATTAAATTTGTATATCACCCTTCATCTGAAATACTGCTGTGGAATTAATAAACAACAACATATCTTATCTTACCATGTTGTTTAAACAATATTTCTACCAAACCTTCTTACAGAGCTTCTTGAAAACTTACAAACGTTGTATCATTATCACAAATATTTTTAATATATTCTGTAAATTTACTTCAGTCCTCAGTGAATCTTTGATCTCTTCCGTTGCGAATCCTCCCTGTCACAATCTGTCCAGTTCCGCGTAATCCATTAATTTCGATCTCCATTCTTCAATCGTAGGCATTTCTTCTTGTTTCCATTTCTGGGCCAAAAGAGTTCTGGCTGCAGTTACTGCATACAGAAATACTTTCTGATCGTTCCTTTTTATTTCACCACCTAATATTCCTAATAGAAATGCTTCTGGTTTTTTAACAAATGTGTATTTCAGTATTTTCTTTATCTCATTATATATCATTTCCCAGAAGCACTTCATTTTTTTACATTCCCACCACATATGATAAAATGTCCCTTCTTTCTCCTTACATTTCCAACATTCATTACTCACCTTATACAACTTACTTAATTTAACTGGTGTTATATACCATCGATATATCATTTTCATAACATTTTCTTTAATTGTGGGACATGCCGTAAATCTCATCCCTTCCTTCCACAATTTTATCCAATCATCAAATTGAATGTTATATCCAAAGTCTTTGGCCCATTAAATCATAACTGATTTAACCTCTTCATCCTTCATATCCCATTCTAATAATAATTTATACATCATAGATAAATTTTTAACTTCGTTATTCAATACTTCTCGTTGAAACCTAGATTCTTTTTCAAAATAGCCTCTTTCTCTTTCATTAATCTGAAAGTAATGCAGCCAATCGTTTACATATTCTTTCACTTCTTCATATGGTTTCATTTTCCACTTACTTCCCTCTTTCTCAATTAAACTCCCATATGTTATCCACCTCCCAGTCATATTGATCTTTTTAACACTCATCACCTCTAATGGTGATAACCAGTGTGGTATTTTTGGTTCAAGTAGGTTTTTGTACCTACTCCATACCTCAATCAGAGATCCTCTAATAATATGATTTTCGAAACCTTTATGCACTCGTTTTTTTTATACCATAAATATGCGTGCCAACCGAATCTATTATTATATCCTTCCAGATCCAACAAATCTGTATTTTCTAATTTCATCCATTCTTTCAACCAACATATGCACGATGCTTCATAATATAACCTCATATCTGGCAGGGCAAAGCCTCCCCTCTCTTTTAAATCTGTTAACAACTTAAATTTTATTCTCGGCTTTTTGCCCTGCCAGATATATCTTGAAATCACTTTTTGCCACTCTTTAAATATTGCAACTCCTTTAATTATTGGAATTACTTGGAACAAAAACACCATTTTCGGTAACACACTCATCTTTATCGTTGCAATTCTTCCCCAAAATGATAATTCCATTCTACCCCACACCTCTAAGTCTCGTTTAACTTTATTCCATACTGGTACATAATTTGAAACAAGTCAATATTTCTGGGAGTCAATACAATCCCTAAATATTTCACTTTCTTTACCACCTCAATCTCAGTCTCTTGCTGTATTCTTTCACTAATTTCTTGGTCTATGTTTCTCACCATTATTTTGGATTTTTTCTTATTCAATTTAAAACCTGCCACCTGTCCAAATTCTTCTATTTCTTTTAATACCTCTTTAATACTCTTTATGGGATCTTCTATCGTTATAACCAAGTCATCAGCAAATGCCTTTACTTTATATTGATTACGGCCAACTGACACACCTTTTATCCGTTCATTGTTTCTTATTGAGTTTAGTAAGACTTCCAGGACTGATATGAATAACAACGGTGATAAAGGACACCCTTGTCTTGTACCCTTAGTTATTGCAATATTTTCCGTTATTACATTATTAACAATTAATTTTGCTCTTTGCGGAATGAATTAAGTTCTTAACCCGAGGTACCACTGTAAATGTACCAGGAAACAAGAAACAATTCTTTTTTTATTTTTTTCATTTTTATTGTTGTTATGTTTTTATGTTGTGTCAAGTGTAATGTTTTACTTTTGTGTTAATGTCTATGCATTATATGAGAAAAACCAATAATTTTTTTTTGGGGGGGGGGAATGAAATACTGCTGCAGCACCCTGTTTTGCACTAAGTAACTGACTCGGGTGGGGAACAGAAAGTGGCTGGAGTAGATTTGCCTGTGGGGAAGTGTTGGTGGATGAGCCATTAAGCATGTCCCTCCTATCCATGAAGCTTCTTAAGTGAATTTTGACCACCAAGGAGTTGCTTGTGCCTGTGCAACTTCATTCAGAGCAGTGCTGTTACATTGGATGTGAAACTGATCTTCTGTCGCATTGGGTATGAAATTGGTTGCCTACCCTGTTAGCTTTGAATAGTAAAGAGAAATTTGTGTGTATACTGAGAAATCAGAACAGTTGCACAGTAATAAATAGATGTCACAACATTATACATTCAGGAAATAATTTTTACTGTTCCCCGCCCCCCCTTTCATTCTAGATACAGTTTCTTGACTAAAATGCTGTTTACTCCTTGGCGTATACTGTGATGCTTTTATCTCACTTATAGGCACCTATCCTCTGAATTTGAGAATTTTGCTTCTGGTGTAATTCTTCTCAAAGCAAAATTGTACTAATTGATGCTCTTTGATTTGACAGGCAAGACATTTCACTGTGGGCTACACAAGGATTTGTAGAAAATGTCATGTTAAATTTCTGCATTTACACTTGCAGAAGCTGACAGCGGCTTTAGAACAGAAGCCAGATGATGCAGAGAATTACTGTCAACGAGCTTTTGCTCACATTCTTCTACAAAATTACCATGGTAACATCTCTTTATTTGGTGCTGTTATATCCCAAAATGCTAAAATGTTTTTAGAGTTAATGATGGTCTAAAATTTGATTTCATACAGTCAAAGAATTGCCGTATTGCAGAGTTGGAAGGGTCCCTGAGGGTCATTTAGCTAACCCCTTGCAATGCAGGGCTTTCGTTTCTTTTTTGCTCCCCTCCCCCGCCAGCACATTAGTAGGCTTTGCTTGTGTATTTCACAAAATAACTGCTTGGAATGCACACAGTTTGTGTCTTTGCCTGATATTTTCACCTCATCACACCTCTGTGCTAGATATAGTTACTTCAAAATCAATTCCGTTGGTTGGTTCCAAACTGGGTAATAAGCAAGCAAAAGGCATTTCTACCCTCACAATATCAATGGTGTTTCTCCCGTTTTTGGCACCTTTCCAGTCCCCTATGGCTTACATGCCATTCTGGTCCTCTAACTTCTGGAGCAGATTTGGGCTTGTCATCAAGAAGCTCAGTTCAGCTGTAACTCTTCATGTGTCCTGAACAATGAGAATTTCATTGTGGTGGATAGGGTAAGCCCCTGTTGTGTAAACCAGTGATGATCTCAGCACAGGGGGGAAACCAGTTGTGTGTCGAGGGTTGGATGCAGGCCACAGCCACCTGACCCACTCATGGTGAGAGCCTCTAGCGGGTGTGATAAAGAATCACTGGGCAAAAGTGGGGGAGGAAATGGTTGGATCTGCCCATTGTATTGTCTGTGTTCTTTTACTGTTAATTAGGCATGGCATAGGGGAATTACGTGGGTGGCAGCCATCTGCGCTTTTTATTTTTTATTAATATTAAAATTTGCATACTGCCCTACACCCACAGGTAGCAGGGCGGTTCACAACATAAAATCACAATATAGAAACATGAAAGACATAATAAAAATAAAAACAAGAACAACCCAATAATCCCCCTTCTCCAACACATTTTAAAAGCAGATTGTATGTCAATCAACCAAAGGCCTGGTTAAAGAGTTTTCACCTGGCACCTAAAGGTGTATAATGAGGGCACCAGACGAACCTCCCTGAGGACAGCATTCCACAAATGGGGAGCCACTGCAGAAAAGGCCCATTCTTGTGTTCACCAGTATGCAGACTATACCAAGCTCGACCTCTTGTTTAAATCGGAACCAGTGAACTTCTTGTGTGGATGTGAACTTCTTGTGTGGATATCTGGAGGTGGTTACGGGGTGGATGGCAGCCAGTGGATGGAATTAGTGGTTCTGGGAGACAGAGCAAGCAGGTGTGGGGAATTCCCTGGTCCTGAAGGACCAGGTGCATAG
Source organism: Podarcis muralis (assembly GCF_964188315.1). Classification (NCBI taxonomy): domain Eukaryota; kingdom Metazoa; phylum Chordata; class Lepidosauria; order Squamata; family Lacertidae; genus Podarcis; species Podarcis muralis. Next base: position 91,096,459 of record NC_135662.1, read on the forward strand.
CCTGGGAGTCATTTTGGACTCACAGCTGTCCATGGAGGCATGGGTCAATTCTGTGTCCAGGGCGGCTGTCTACCAGCTCTGTCTGGTACACTGGCTGAGACTCTTCCTGCCCGCAGGCTGTCTCGCCAGAGTGGTAATGCTCTGGGTATCTCCCGCTTGAACTACAGTGCTCTACATGGGGCTACCTTTGAAGGTGACATGGAAACTACAACTAATCCAGAATGTAGTTACCACGCTGGTGACTGGAAGCAGCCGCTGGGACCATAACACTGGCCCTAAAGGATCAATACTGGCTCCCAGTACGTTTCTGAGCACAATTCACAATGTTGGTGCTGACCTTAAAGCCCTAAATGGCCTCAGCCCTGTATGCCTGAAGTATCTCCACCCACATCATCCAGCCCAGATAATGAGGTCCAGCTCTGAGGGTCTTCTGGTTGTTCCCTCACTGCAGAAGTGAGGTTACAGGGAACTAGGAAGAGGGCCTTCTCAGTAGTCAAGCCCACCCTGTGGAATGCCCTCCCGTCAAATGTCAAGGAAATAAACAGTTACTTGGCTTTTAGAAGACATCTGATGGCAACCCTGTATAGGGAAGTTTTTAATTTTTGAAGTTTTATTGTGCTTTTATAATTTTTGGAAGCCGTCCAGAGTGTCTGGGGCAACCCAGCCAGATGGGTGGAGTATAAATACTACGACTACTACTACTACTACTACTACTACTACTACTACTGTTGTATATCTATCTTTTCTAGCTGATTTATTATGTACTGTACTTGTTTGTCATAACAGCTCCATATTTGAAACTGATACTACTAATCTAAATAAGGTTCAGAAAACTTTAGATGCAGGTTTTGCCTTCTTCCTAGAATAGCTTGTTTATATTTTATTTCTAATATATGTAGTTGCCACCCATTAACTGACTATTCTAGTATGAGGAAACCTGTGTGAAGTATTGAGGAAAGACAGAATTAGTGTGGTTTAATAGTGAGTGAAATAATGCAATACTTAAAAATTTAATAACCTTTTTTTGTAGATGCCATTGCAGATGCAAAGAAGTCACTATCACTTGATGCCAGTAATGCTGTAGCCTTTCTCAGACAAGGGTGAGTGTTTATTTTATGAATCATATGCAGGTGTTTTTAGTTTCCCAATTTTGTGAAGATCTTGTTGACTTTCTTGCAAAGGTGCTTTTGTATGGGGAGAATCACTGGCATTCACACAAGTTGCCCTCCCCCCAACTTTTGCCACACACTCCCCCCACCATTGTGGCTTCCTGAGAAGTTGTTCCTTGGGAATGGTGTGGAATGTGGGTGCAATGGGTAGGGGGGTTGGAGAGAACTGGGGCCTTGCTTTACAAAATTGGAAGTGTATTCTTTTCTCAAAATAGTACTTTTGGATAAATATTTAGAATATTTACCTGGACCTATTTATGATTTCTGTAGCAATTTAATACAAGTTCATTCAAGATTCTTGATTGCAAGTCACAGACCAAGTAAAACTAAGGATTCTTTTAATTATTAAATAATTGAAATGTTTATAAGGTTTGACTGTTCCTCTGCATTAATAGGAGTGAATTGTCAATCAATTACTGAATTTTATAATGTTGGTAGATCCTGCTTAACAAATATTGGCATTTTCTACCCTTACGTGTACATCAGGGTAGGTGAATACCATATGAAAGACTATGATTCTGCACTGAAGTCTTTCAGGGAAGGACAACAACTGGACAGTAAGTATGAACGTTCAAACTGATATGCCACCTCATAGTTTAAACCATGCTCAAAGTGGCTGACAACATTTTAAAAATCACATAATTACAAACATAAAGTAGTTATCACAAATAATGCTTTGAAAAGCTCTAAATTAAAGATGCAAAAAAATAATATTGGTAACAGCAACCCCCCCCCCCCCCCAATGATACAACAGCCCAAGAGTCTGATCAGCAGCTTCAGTTTTTGTAGGTTGGGTCAGTCAGGGTCTCACCCTCCCAGGCCAGGTGAAAAACACCCGCCAGACAGAGCAGGTCTTCCAGGACTAACAGCCAAGATCACAACACCATCATTACAGTGAATCATATTGTAGTTAGGCAGCCCAATAACAAACCTAGGTGATCCTTCATGCGATTCTCTCCCCTCCCCTGTAACTGTGAAGAGGAGATCAGAAGCTTAATCTTAACTAACGTTAAGGAAAACAAGCCACCTTTATAAACTATGGTTTAAAGTTGGCTTGTTTTCACTAACCATAATTAAAGTTAACCAACCATAGTTTCCTAGAGTGTAGATGACATCCAGTTTGCATACCCTCCATGATAGATGTCATCTTTTTGGACTTAAATGAAATCTGATCACCAAACTATTTAAGTAGCATTGAAAGCTGGAACAACATTGAGTGCCTTTGTCAATTGGTTCAATATTGAATGCTTTTTAAATAAATAGTTGGTACAGGTACACATATGTTACTATGCTATCCTTCTATAATGGCATTTTGTAATCAAAAAAGTTTTTCTGTAATCCAGAGTTGAATACAATATCTCAAAGTTAACTGCTGATAGGTTGATATTGTCACGGGTAGGTTACTTGTGTGTGACTGAGAGCCACACTTTTTGCCACTTAAGGAGCAACACAGGAAGCCAGTGTGAAGCAGCCGTGGCATATGTTAAACCAGCATAAGGTGCATCAGATCCAGATTCTGTTCAAGAAATTACTGCCTAAGCATGGCAGAGAGAAAAAAAGCCTTTTGAGTTACATCACCCTTCTTGCCAGCTGAACTTATGGCAGTTTGCCAGGCCACTTGACTGAGCTCAATGGTCTTAGGATCCAGCTCAAGCCTGCCCCATTCCTGGAACACCCTTTTTTCAGGACTTAAGATCCCCTGGGCCCAGCTGCCCTGGGAACCTCCCAGCACAACTAGATTTCCGCTTCTGCTCCTCCTGGCAGATACAGTGGTGCCCCGCAAGACGAATGCCTCGCAAGACGGAAAACCCGCTAGACGAAAGGGTTTTCCGTTTCTGAGTTGCTTCGCAAGACGATTTTCCCTATGGGCTTGCTTCGCAAGACGAAACGTCTTGCTAGTCTTGCGATTTCCCCCCCCCCCCGCTTTCCCCCCCTTTTTCTAAGCCGCTAAGCCGCTAATAGCCTTTTAGCAGCTTAGCCGCTAATCCTTTAATAGCCGCTAAACCGCTAACAGCGCTAATCCGCTTAGCCGCTGTCAGAGCTGCCTCCAGGTCCCAGCTCACAGAGGACCAACGCTAGCCGGTAGTAATGTACAAAGGTCTTTATTGAAGTACAGTTTCCATTTTCAAGCCGCAGCGCGCAGCTCCACATCTTAGAAGCTAGACCGGCGAAGCTCCATCTGAGTCTCCACCCCCTGTACACCAGTATAAGACTCTAACCTTACTCCACCTCTTCCGTCTCTCCTTTCTCCTCTGGGTCCTTCTGCCCCCCGGCGTCCCCTCCTTTCTGGACTCTTCTGACGCTGACGCTGACCCCCCTGACTCCTCTCCCTCCTTTCGGCGGGCTTTAGGACCTGGCTCCCTATCCGGGCTACCAACTGCGCCGCCCTCCTGTACATTTGAACTTGGCGCGTGCGCCCAGCCTCCAACCTTCCTCTTGACCGTTTCCTCGCTCTCCGATGGAGGCATGGCCAATCCTGACTCATCTCCCGCTGGCGGTGAGCCGCCTGATCCCGATACCTGGGACTCCTCCCCCCTACTGCGCTCTGGTGGGGAAGCTGGTCCTGATTTCCAACTGCTGCTCTCTGAGTCCCCTCTGGCCCCTTCTTCCTGGGGTGTCCCCCTAGGCACCCCCCTTGCTCTGACCATGGGAGCCCCTTTCTGTGAATCTTCCGATTTGCTGGAAAGACTCAGAGACCTCGGGCCGCTGTCATCGCTAACATTTCCTTCGGATTCCTCCCCCTCGCTCTCTATTTCCTCCCTTTCCTGTGCCTCTGCTCCTGAGCCCCTGACAGCCGCTAATAGGGTTGCTTCGCAAGACGAAAAAACCGCTAGACGAAGAGAATCGCGGAACGGATTCTTTTCGTCTTGCGAGGCACCACTGTATTGCTATAAGTTTGCTCCCTTTGTCTTCAGTAAAAGCTAGAAAGGCTGGGAATCTCAGATTCTAGCAAGAGCCTGTGTTTGCTATGTAGACAGTTGTCACCACAGCATAAAAGCTTATCAAATCTTATAATAGATGTCATACTGCAGTAGACTATTGTGTGTTTCATCTGCTAGGTGCTGACACAGCTTTTACTATTTGGATTCAAAGATGTGAGGAAGCCATCAATGGTAAGCAGTGCTTTACTTATATGCATTCTTATGGGATGGGAAACCTCAGATGTGCCATCCTAATGGACCTTTTTCGTGTTTTCATCTATACCCTGGTAAATACTCTTCACTGAATTTTTAATGCTTTTGACCCTGCCTGCCTCAAAATCTGTGTGATATATTCCAAGTAGAATCAGGATTTACACTGCACAAGTTTCCCTGTGAAGAGGATTTATTGGGGAACAACCATCAGCAAACCTAGTTGTGAGTCGAGGACCCGCCACCTGCATAGGATTGTTGTTGTTGTTGTTTAGTCGTTTAGTCGTGTCCGACTCTTCGTGACCCCATGGACCAGAGCACGCCAGGCACTCCTGTCTTCCACCGCCTCCCGCAGTTTGGTCAAACTCATGTTGGTAGCTTCAAGAACACTATCCAGCCATCTTGTACTCTGTCGTCCCTTTCTCCTTGTGCCCTCCATCTTTCCCAACATCAGGGTCTTTTCCAGGGAGTCTTCTCTTCTCATGAGGTGGCCAAAGTACTGGAGCCTCAACTTCACGATCTGTCCTTCCAGTGACCACTCAGGTCTGATTTCCTTAAGAATGGATGCGTTTGATCTTCTTGCAGTCCATGGGACTCTCAAGAGTCTCCTCCAGCACCATAATTCAAAAGCATCAATTCTTCGGCGATCAGCCTTCTTTATGGTCCAGCTCTCACTTCCATACATCACTACTGGGAAAACCATGGCTTTAACTATACGGACCTTTGTTGGTAAGGTGATGTCTCTACTTTTTAAGATGTTGTCTAGATTTGCCATCGCCTTTCTCCCAAGGAGCAGGCGTCTTTTAATTTTGTGACTGCTGTCACCATCTGCAGTGATCATGGAGCCCAAGAACATAAAATCTCTCACTGCCTCCATTTCTTCCCCTTCTATTTGCCAGGAGGTGATGGGACCAGTGGCCATGATCTTCGTTTTTTTGATGTTGAGCTTCAGACCATATTTTGCGCTCTCCTCTTTCACCCTCATTAAAAGGTTCTTTAATTCCTCCTCACTTTCTGCCATCAAGGTTGTGTCATCTGCATATCTGAGGTTGTTGATATTTCTTCCGGCGATCTTAATTCCGGCTAGGGATTCATCCAGCCCAGCCTTTCGCATGATGAATTCTGCATATAAGTTAAATAAGTAGGGGGACAATATACAGCCTTGTCGTACTCCTTTCCCAATTTTGAACCAATCAGTTGTTCCATATCCAGTTCTAACTGTAGCTTCTTGTCCCACATAGAGATTTCTCAGGAGACAGATGAGGTGATCAGGCACTCCCATTTCTTTAAGAACTTGGTCCATGTAGTCCAACAAAGTCTCATGCTTTCATAGTTTGCTGTGGTCGACACAGTCAAAGGCTTTTGCATAGTCAATGAAGCAGAAGTAGATGTCTTTCTGGAACTCTCTAGCTTTCTCCATAATCCAGCACATGTTTGCAATTTGGTCTCTGGTTCCTCTGCCTCTTCTAAATCCAGCTTGCACTTCTGGGAGTTCTCGGTCCACATACTGCTTAAGCCTGCCTTGTAGAATTTTAAGCATAACCTTGCTAGCGTGTGAAATGAGTGCAATTGTGCGGTAGTTGGAGCATTCTTTGGCACTTCCGTTCTTTGGGATTGGGATGTAGACTGATCTTCTCCAATCCTCTGGCCACTGCTGAGTTTTCCAAATTTGCTGGCATATTGAGTGTAGCACCTTAACAGCATCATCTTTTAAAATTTTAAATAATTCAGCTGGAATATCATCACTTCCACTGGCCTTGTTATTAGCGATGCTTTCTAAGGCCCATTTGACTTCACTTTCCAGGATGTCTGGCTCAAGGTCAGCAACCACACTACCTGGGGTATACGAGACATCAATTTCTTTCTGGTATAGTTCCTCTGTGTATTCTTGCCACCTCTTCTTGATGTCTTCTGCTTCTGTTAGGTCCTTTCCACTTTTGTCTTTTATTATGGAAATCTTTGTACAAAATGTTCCTTTCATATCTCCAATTTTCTTGAACAGATCTCTGGTTTTTCCCATTCTATTGTTTTCCTCTATTTCTTTGCATTGCTCGTTTAAGAAGGCCTTCTTGTCTCTCCTTGCTATTTTTTGGAAATCTGCATTCAATTTCCTGTATCTTTCACTATCTCCCTCGCATTTTGCTTGCCTTCTCTCCCCCGCTATTTGTAAGGCCTCGTTGGACAGCCACTTTGCTTTCTTGCATTTCCTTTTCATTGGGATGGTTTTAGTTGCTGCCTCTTGTATAATGTTACGAGCCTCCATCCATAGTTCTTCAGGCACTCTGTCCACCAAATCTAAATCCTTAAACCTGTTCCTCACTTCCACTGTGTATTCATAAGGGATTTGACTTAGATTGTATCTTACCGGCCCAGTGGTTTTTCCTACTTTCTTCAGTTTAAGCTTGAATTTTGCTATAAGAAGCTGATGATCTGAGCCACAGTCAGCTCCAGGTCTTGTTTTTGCTGACTGTATAGAGCTTCTCCATCTTTGGCTACAGAGAATATAATGAATCTGATTTCGATGCTGCCCATCTGGTGATGTCCATGTGTAGAGTCGTCTCTTGTGTTGTTGGAAAAGAGTGTTTGTGATGACCAGCTTGTTCTCTTGACAGAACTCTATTAGCCTTTGCCCTGCTTCGTTTTGAACTCCAAGGCCAAACTTGCCAGTTGTTCCTTTTATCTCTTGACTCCCTACTTTAGCATTCCAATCCCCTATTATGAGCAGAACATCCTTCTTTGGTGTCACTTCTATAAGGTCTTGTAAGTCTTCATAGAATTGGTCAATTTCAGTTTCTTCAGCACCAGTAGTTGGTGCATAAACTTGGATTACTGTGATGTTAAAAGGTCTGCCTTGGATTCGTATCGAGATCATTCTATCATTTTTGAGATTGCATCCCAGTACAGCTTTCACCACTCTTTTGTTGACTATGAGGGCCACTCCATTTCTTTTACGGGTTTCTTGTCCACTGTAGTAGATATGATAGTCATCCGAACTGAATTCGCCCATTCCCGTCCATTTTAGTTCACTGATGCCCAAGATGTCAATATTTATTCTTGCCATCTCATTTTTGACCACATCCAACTTACCCAGGTTCATGGTTCTTACATTCCAGGTTCCTATGCAATATTTTTCTTTACAGCATTGGACTTTCCTTTCGCTTCCATGCATATCCGCAACTGAGCGTCCTTTCGGCTTTGGCCCAGCCGCTTCATCAGCTCTGGATCTACTTGTCCTTGTCCTCCGCTCTTCCCCAGTAGCATGTTGGACACCTTCTGACCTGAGGGGCTCATCTTCCAGCGTCATAACTTTTATATGCCTGTTGTCTTTGTCCATAGAGTTTTCTTGGCAGGGATACTGGAGTGGCTTGCCAGTTCCTGCTCCAGGTGGATCACGTTTGGTCAAAACTCTCCACTATGACCTGTCCATCTTGGGTGGCCCTGCACGGCATAGCTCATAGTTTCTCTGAGTTATTCAAGCCCCTTCGCCACGGCAAGGCAGTGATCCTTGAAGGAGGATTATAGGATTATAATAAGACATAAAAACACATTATTTTAGGTTAATGGGAAAAATTAGGCCACAACTTTATTGGTTACAGCATGTGAGTAATATTGCCTTAGGCATTGGATAAAACAGCAACACATGACTCCACCCCTCTCAGCAGGGAGTCATTTCGGGTTAACAACCCGTGGGAGAAGCTTGTTGATGCAAATACAACTGGAAGCTTCCCCATGATGTCACCGAAGGTCGTGCCATGGCCCTAGCCACCAGTAGGGCATTGGACAGGATCCACGACCGCCGGATTCCTTTAACAGAATACCCCAAAGAGGAGGGGTAGATGATGGCCCATACCCAATCCTCCAACACAGCACACCTATTCCAATGCCTAACCGCCAATACCAGAAAGTTGTGATGAGTTGCTACGAGGTAGACGAGAAAACCAAGAGGCTGGTTCCACATTGCCAAATGGATAAAAAAAGTCCTACCAGTCCAACCGAAGTCCATAGCAAGGTCAATACGCAAAGGAAGCTGACCAAAGAGGGAGGGAGGGAGATCCGATGCAAGCAGGAACTGACTGGGGTCAGAGAGCTGCCGTGCCTGCTTAAATGCAGCTAACCCCACCCACCAGCCGGCCCTTTTGGCCGACTGAAACGCTTGGCCGCAGCAGCAGAGGCAATCAGAAGCAGGGAGCTGGATACGCCTCCCTGCCGCTGCGGGAAGCTGCTCCCACTCACAACTCCTCCCCTCTGGGAGGAGGAGAGGCCTTGTAGAACCTGCCAAGTGGGTTACGAGATCTAGTGCAACACTTGTTTTTCCAAATAACTTACAAATACATAAATATATTCATATTTACGATTAGGGTGGCAACGTGTATGTGTGTGAGCATGCAAGTGGTTCGTATACAAAAAGGTGTGACTTTCAGAAAATGTGTGGTAGAGAGACATTGCAATTATAGACTGAATTTATTTTCAACCTTTCTATCTTGCTTCTGCCATAGAATGGTCTCAAGGTAGCTTACAATAATATAGCACAACAAAATGCAATACAATGAAATCAAAAAGAAAAGAGAGCAGATCAACTTCTAAACAAGTATAAACCAGTGATGTAAGTCCGTTAAAATATCTTACACACAGCTGAAAGCCTGAAAGAACAGTGTGCACTTTGCCTGATGCCTAAAGAATAACAGAGATGCTGCTGGTCAGAGAAGTCTAAAAAAATTATTTTGTAAAAAATTACAAACTGGAAGTGGTACTCCAGGGTCCAAGAATGTTCCTTACAGTTGCCAGAATTTCTTCTATAAATGTATGGTATTTTATTAATTGGTTTTTGGGTTACTTCTTAAATGTACAGATTTCTGTCATAGACGCTGAAATTACTGAATATTTGCTTTGATTTTATTATTCTTCCCTTGTATTTTGAATGGAGAATAAAGAAACCTATACCTAAATGCAGTAATTAGGGGGTGTTCTGTTTTAAGAAGCTAGGGACAGCACACATAGATCTTGTACGCATTTCAAAGCTTAGTTTAAATCTGATGGGAAATATGAAAGATATATAACTTTGAATTGACTGTTTCTGCACATCCCAGTGAGAATATGGAGATAATATTTTCCTCTTTGAGAAATAAAACCCTTCTCAAACTCTTTAAGGTAGAAAGTGAAGCAAGGTAGCCAAGTAAGAGTCAAAAGAGCAGTCATTTTCTACTTATTTGACAGACAAAATATTCTCTTCAAGCAGTTTTATGATTCCTACAAGGAACTTCAGTTCAAAATTCTACAGGCAAAAATTCAGCCACACACACACACACACACACACAAATTCAGCCACACACATGTTTAAAGAGTGCTAGAAGTGCCTAATGTTGTTCTCCTTTATTTGGCTAATTATTTTAAACCACGTAGTAGCCACAGAAGTGAAATAGTGATTCAAAATGGAGTTTGTGAGTTAACTGCAACCATTTGAACTTCAAGTACTTCATAATATTTGGCATTTCTGTAACACATTTCATATGTTCTGAAACCTCACACCAGCTCATTAATCCTTACTGTAGCCCTTTATGGTAGGCCAATACGATAAAAGAATTGGCAGAACATTCCCTTTAGTGAGCTGGAGGAAGACATAAAGACTAACAACAACAAAGGTAAAGGACCCCTGGACGGTTAAGTCCAGTCAAAAGCGACTGTGGGGTGTGGCACTCATCTCCCTTTCAGGCTGAGGGAGCCGGCATTTGTCCACAGACAAATTTCCAGGTCATGTGGCCAGCAGACTAAACTGCTTCTGGTGCAACGGAACACCATGACGGAAGCCAGAGCACACAGAAACTGTGTTTACCTTCCTGCCACAGTGGTACCTATTTATCTACTTGCACTTTGACGTGCTTTTGAACTGGTAGGTTAGCAGGAGCTGGGACGGAGCAACGGGAGCTCACCCTGTTGCTGGGATTCGAACTGCTGACCTTCCAATCAGCAAGCCCAAAAGGCTCAGTGGTTTAGACCACAGCGCCACCCATGTCCCTAACACTTCAGTTGCTGCATACTTTCTGCTTTTCTGCAGTTTGGGATGCAACATTTTACTGCCTGAGTCAAGCAAAGGATAAATCAGTGTTACATTGTACTACAGTGCCAGTGTTCAGATGAGTATGGTAGTTTTTTTATTGATTTCTTATTTGCATTTTTAATAAATTTATAAACAATAAACAATGTTGCTGATTTCCAGTTTGTGGCCAATGAGAGCAGGTGTCTTAACAGTTTAATACAAAGTGAGTAATTCCATTGTGTTTGACCAAACTGCGGGAAGTAGTGGAGGACAGAGGTGCCTGGTGTGCTCTGGTCCATGGGGTCACGAAGAGTCGGACACGACTAAACGACTAAACAACAACAACAACAAATTCCATTGTGTGGCATGAGTGGTTCATTCCAGGTTTAGCTGTTTTCTTTCAGTTGATTGATTGATTGGACTTTCCACAATGAGCTGTGCCCAAAGTGGCTTATAGCAGACATTCAAAACATCAAAATACAGTAAAATCAAAATAACAAAATCAACAATTTAGCAATCACAGAATAAATTCAATATTACAAAAAACAAACAAACCAATTTAGGCTTAAGTACATAAATACAAAACAAAAATGAAAGTTTACCAACAATAAAGTTTATTTATTGGTCTTTTTCTTTTATTGAAAAAGAAATGAAGTTACAAATTAGAATTCACAGAAAAAAGTCTCTAATAAGAGAAAGTAATAATATGGTTGATCATAAATCATAAAAGATCTCAACTTTTCAAATAACAAGACCAAAGGAAAAGAGGAATTTATTCTCCATACAAAATTTGTTAATTTTACCAATTGCCATTGTTTTAATAAGCCATTTTTTACCATATGGTGCTGAAGTTCATTTCCAGCATCTAGTTATATAAAGTTTTTGAAGGAACCAACAGATTCAAAATAAGGAGTCTTAAGAGTGGAAAGGATTTGCTTATATAGGCTGTTTAACAAAACAGTCCAATGTTCTAAAGTTCTTGCAGATTTTATATATGCCCCCACCCAAGGTGATGTCAGGTAACTGGCAGGTGGCATAGTTTGCTCGAAACAGCCACACATGCCAATTTCAGAGTCAGATGGGCCTAAGTAGGCCTCCAGCTTGGAAGCCCACCATAACTGCCTTAGATCTCTCTGTGTGTGTTGCTGCTGCTTGAATGGTACATTACTGTTGCCAGAAACTTTTCACACTTGGTGTGGAAGCTTGTTCATGTTTCCTTGGAAGTAAGTCCCACTCACTCCCTAGTTAAGGTTTGCAATCTAAATGTGTCTAGTGTTAAACTGACTCATTCTGTAAAATAACCTGGAGCAAAACTACTAAATAGCTTTGATACCAGCATGCTTTCTTTGTGGCTAATTGATACATATTTTAAGAAACATGTTTTCAAAATAAAGATTTATTTATTTTTTGCCTTGCAGCTGGATTGCAGAATGAGGTGGTAAGGTTCTCCCTAATTTGTATACTTGGCTTCTAGAGCATAACACTTCTCCAAGTTGTATGGCAACCTTTGTAAGGAGTTGATGTTGATGTTGATGAGGCATTTTATAATGTGACCCAAACACTTTCCAACAGGATTCCTACTACTCAGTGTCCACTAGTCTTCCCACCCTCTGAATCAAGTGCTAATAGATCAGAAAATCTCAGATAATTTTTAAATGTAATTTATCAGAATTTTAAAAGTAAAGAACAAGAAACACACAGACGAATATACAGTGCATACAGAAATTTACACATGTCTAGGACCAGGCCTTTCTTGCTTCTCTCCTGTTAACTTTTGAGTTAGTTCCTCTCTGCTAGGTCTTTCTCTTCTTCCCGTAGCTTGTATCTCTGTGACCATGGCCTTGGATGGTTTCTATCTCCATTCAGTTCTTTCCAGCTGGCTCCCTTGATCTTTGTCTGCTCCTTGGTCATAACCTCTCACACAGTTCCTTGCTTTGCTGTTCTTGACCACATAAGCTAAAAGCACACTATGTTCCACCCTGAGATTCCTCATTTAAACATTTCCCTATGCTGTCCTTGCCAACACCTTGTGCTCAACAGCTTTCCGTTTAAAAATATTGCACATTCTGTCTGCTGCGATTTTCTTCTGCTTATATTTAAAGTTCTGAAGTGCTTTTAGCCACAATATGCTTTTAATCTTATGGTTCTGTGTCCTTATAGTTTTGAGTCCCCTTGAGTAATCAGAAAATGATTTATTATCTGTAAAATTATATGTAGGTGCATGTTTTTCTAGTCATACACCCACCCACTGGTTTCATGGGTACAGGAGTTGTGGAAATATGACATATATATATATATATATAAAAAAAATGTGCCTAAACTTTCTTTTTGCATGTGTGTATTTTCATGTGGTATTTGGGACGCGGGTGGTGCTGTGGGTAAAACCTCAGCGCCTAGGACTTGCCGATCGCATGTTCGGCGGTTCGAATCCCCGCTGCGGGGTGCGCTCCCGCTGCTCAGTCCCAGCGCCTGCCAACCTAGCAGTTCGAAAGCACCCCCGGGTGCAAGTAGATAAATAGGGACCGCTTACTAGCGGGAAGGTAAACGGCGTTTCCGTGTGCGGCTCTGGTTCACCAGAGTAGCTTCGTCATGCTGGCCACGTGACCCGGAAGTGTCTGCGGACAGCGCTGGCTCCCGGCCTATAGAGTGAGATGAGCGCACAACCCTAGAGTCTGTCAAGACTGGCCCGTACGGGCAGGGGTACCTTTACCTTTTTATTTTCATGTGGTTCTTGTATTGAAGTCCATTTCATGCACAAGAGACCACAGATAGCTACTAAAAAGCACTCTTTTGTAATGTGAAAATATTATGATGCTTGGCTTAAAAACTGCTAGATTATTCTAATTTATCAATATCTTTTCATTGTAAAGGATGACAATCAGATTATGCAACATCAGTCAAAACCACCTAAGATCAAGTAAGATGGAGTTCTTTTTTAACATTCTCTATAACAGTACTTAGTGTTTATAGAATAATTTTCCTAAGAAATGCCTCAAAAGAAAGCCAGAACCAGTGGGACTTTCCTCAGCCAAGCCACTCCAGGTGATCTACTATAACCTGTCGTCCAGTGGAAAGGGTTCCAGGAAAGGGAGCAGGAGCAGGCTCCAGCAGAACTCTTCTACCCTGCCCCCCAGAGTAATATACCATCAGCTGCCCTATGAGTAGCAACCTGGTGGTGTTTTTTTTAATTTTTCACTATTGTGTTTTGTGTTCTTAAAATACATAATTGAATGTTGCTTGTTAGCTGTCTTGGTATTAATTATATCCTGAAATGCAATGTAGACATAATCATAATTTCATTAGAACGTATGGGACACTCTGAATAATTTTGTAATTTGACCTTCGTTTCTCGCTATAATCCTGCCTATGAACACTACACAGCCAACTTTACCGCCTGTGGTCTTGAACTCCCTTAAATTACTGCCCATTTGCACTTGTTTTCCCCATGTTTGGAAGCCCCTCCCTGAACATAAGGTATAAACTCTCAGTTTCCTGAGAACCCATTCATTCCACGTGGGCTCTGTCATATTTATCCCCTTAATCTTCAGTTCCAGCTAGCCAAGCATTTAGCTGGGTTTGCCTGAATTCTGCTTTTCCTCCCTTCCTGTCTTGTTTTTGTCATTTTGTTCATCTCAGATTGTAAGCTACTGCCGGCAGAGATTTTGCCTTTGCAGCTCAGTACATTGCCATATGCACTGGTGACACTGTGCAATAATTAATCATCTTTATAGCTACCATACAGGTAGCACTATGGTCTAAACCACTGAGCCTGGGACTTGCCGATCGGAAGGTTGGCGGTTAAAATCCCCGCGATGGGGTGAGCTCCCTTTGCTCGGTCCCACTTCCTGCCAACCTAGCAGTTCGAAAGCACATCAAAATGCAAGTAGATAAATAGGTACCGCTTCAGCGGGAAGGTAAAAGGCGTTTCCATGAGCTGTTCTGGTTTCGCCTGGCCACATGACCCAGTCATGCTGGCCACATGACCCAGAAAAACTGTCTGCGGACAAACGTCGACTCCCTCGGCCAGTAAAGCGAGATGAGCACTGCAACCCCAGAGTTGTTCGTGACTGGACTTAACTGTCGGGTCCTTTATAGCTACCATGTACAGTAGTTGGCTAGTATTAGCAGATTCCCTAAGTGTCCCTATTTAGAGAAGCTGTCCTGGTTTCTGATTTGATCCTGGAATGTCTCACATTTCCTTAGGGCATCCCTGTTTTCATTGGAGAAAAGTTGGAGGGTATGGAATTATCTGACCCCCAAGCAGTTTGAAGGCAATCTGGTATAGGGAAGTGTTTTTATGTTTAATGTTTTATTACGTTTTAATATATGTTGGAAGCTGCCCAGAGTGGCTGGGGCATCCCAGTAAGATGTGTGGGGTATATATAGTAAAATGATCCTTATCGAAGAGGACATCCCTATTTTCAGTGGAGAAATGTTGGAGGGTATGTATTAGTATTCCCTCTTTATAAATGAGGGGTTGGGGCTAAGAGAATGGCTAAAAGAATCTTTTTGCTTTCTGTGTTGGACTCCTTGAAATTGAATTATTTGATTAATGTAAAGTGAAAAAGTTGAGCTATGATTTCTGGAAAATGATTATTCCAGACAGCCTACTGGACAAACTCAGCTCAACTCTCAGGTGGCACATAAGAATATAGGCATCTAGGACCAGGATTTTAATGTTTTCCTGTTTTTCGAAATTAACTTATTTGCTGCAGAATCCCTTAGTATCTGGCCTGGAGCCCTGTGCATTCTGTTCTTGTTCAGCGTTAGAAAGCAGATAGGTATAATTAACTCTTGTGACTCAACAACATTCCAGAGAGAACTTCCCTCAAAAAATAAAACCAATACTTGACTACTCTGCATCCAGACAGAAGAGAGCAGATTCCAAGGCGTTAAAGCCATTGGCAAACCAGAGGTTCCTGAAACAATATCCATCCATAGCCCCCCCCCAAAAAATAATAATAATCTTGATGGGTTTGGTTTGGCAGATGCACACCCTGACCACACCAGACTCAACAGCTTCTGCATGGTCAGCATCCAGTCCACAAGCTCTGGCAAGCTACACTTTTCCTTCCTTTCTACCACCTTGTTTCCTAATAGGATTGCAAATCCCAGCCAGAGGGGAATCTGTGCACTCAACTTCTTAAAATGTATTAGCTACATAGTGGCCAAAAAATGTAGCTGCGTGGGGGAGGTGGAGAGCTCAGAAGGGCAGGAGGAAGCTCCTCTGGTCATTTTGCATATAACCTTTCCTCCACTGATCTCTCCAGAATCAACCCGGAAATAACAGCCGGTAGGCTTATGGGTCCCACAAACAACATAAACTGACATCCATCCTGACAAAATAATTCGCAAATTTGCACAGCTTGCATTCCCACTCATTACATAATCCTGGCCAGGAGCTAGTGATCTGCTTTACTACCTCTATTTCAATTGCGATTTTTCTGTTATTCCTACAAACTTCCACAACAGCAAGATACTGCATCCATGAGTGGCATGCTAGGCTTTCTACCGCTGGGGTAGATACAGAGCCAGTGCCCCAGTACCCGGAAAGGCAGGTGGCAGACCAGGGTAGTGTTCTGGAGATCTGGGGTGGGGATGTCCTGCTTCCTCACATTTCAAGCATTTCCTCCAGCAAGCATCCTAATAATAATAATAATAATAATAATAATAATAATAATAATAATAATAAATTTATATGCCACCTATCTGACTGGGCTGCTCCAGACATTCTGGACAGCTTCCAAACAAATTATAAAACCACAGTAAAACATCAAACATTAAAAACTTCCATATATAAGACTGCCTTCAAATGTCTTCAAAAAGTCAAATAATTGTTTGTTTCCTTGACATCTAATGAGAGGGGATTCCACATGGGGGGGCTTGACTACTAAGAAGGCCCTCTGCCTGATTCCCTCTCAGGGAGGAAACCGCCAGAAGGCCCTTGGAGTGTCTCAGTGTCTGGCTTGAAGGATGGGGTATTCTGGACCAAGGCCATTCTGCTCCTTTGGGTATTCTGGACCAAGGCCATTTAGGGCTTTAAAGGCCAGCACCAACACTTCCAATTGTACTCTGAGGCGAACTGGGAGCCAATGTAGATATTTTAAGACGGGTATTACATGGTCCCAGGGGCAGCTCCCAGTCACCAGTCTGGCAGCCGCATACTGGATTAGTTGTAATTTCCAAGTCACCTTCAAAGGTAGCCCCACGTAGAGCGCATTGCAGTAGTCCAAGCAGGAAATACCCAGAGCATTACCACTCTGGTGACACAGTGTGCAAGCAGGTAGGGTCTCAGCCAGTGTACCAGCTGGAGCTGGTAGACCGCTGCCGTGGACACAGAATTGACCTGTGCCTTCATGGACAGCTGTGAGTGCAAAATGACTCCCAGGCTGCACACTTGGTTCTTTATGGGCATATTTACCCCACTCAGGACTATGGAATTCCCCACACCTCCCTGCTCCTTGTCTCCCAGAACCAGTACTTATGTCTTGTTGGGATTCCACCTCAATCTCTTGACTGCCATCTACCCCACAACCGCCTCCACACACTCACACAAGACATCCACTGCCTTCACTTGTTTCGATTTAAATGAGAGGTACAGCTGGGTTTCATCTGGTGAACACCCAGCCCAAACCCCCTATTGACCTCTCCTAGCAGTTTCCTATAGATGTTAAAAAGCATGGAAGAGGAGTCAGAGCCCTGAGGCACCCCTCAAGTCCAGGGATCTGAACACTCACCTCACCCAACAGTACTTTATGGACATTGCTGAGGAGGAATGAGTGGGTTCACTGCATAGCAGTGCCCCCAACTCCCAGACGACCTAGAAGATCCAGGAGGATACCATGGTCAGTATCAAAAGCTGCTGAGAGATCCAGCAGAACTAGGAAACTGCTTTCATCTCTGGCCCTGTCCCTGTCCCACTGGAAGTCATCAGCCAGTGCAACCAGGGTGGTTTCAGACCCATGATGTGTTGATTGCAAGTGGTCCAAATGATCCACATCCTCCAAGCGTGCCTGGAGTTCTTCTGCGACCACCCGCTCAATCACCTTGTCCACAAATGGAAGATTTGAGATAGTGCAATGAGAGAAACCTGGTTGACAAGCAGCAGCAAGAACAGAGCCAGCTACCATGTCCAACCAGGTCAATTCCTCCATACACAATCAGTGGCACTGGTCTTATGAATCATTAACCTGGCATTGCACAGCACTACTTTAAGGGCATGTGGGACACCCTTGTTGATACTCTTTTTCCAGCTGTGCATTTTCTTCTGGAATCTGTTCTAAGGCTCTCATCAAATAGTCTTTGAAACTTGCTGAGACCATCTATTGCGGGAGCTTACTTAAAGGTAATGCACTTGGTTGCTTTCATGTCAACTTGAAGAATTAATGAACTTGATGCTCTTTGGTTAGAAAGGAGCTGCATCTTCCACTTAATATACTGATAATTCTGGGGACTGATCAATCCTCCATTCTTGAAAATGAGTATGCAATTCCACTCCAAAAGGCTTGGACCATTGCTTTAGGAGGATCCATGCTCAATTCCTGGATGATCCATTTCCTCCCAAGGATCATCATTGACATTCATGTTTGACATAACAAAATAAAAAATAAAAAATTCCTTCCAGTAGCACCTTAGAGACCAACTAAGTTTGTTATTGGTATGAGCTTTTGTGTGCATGCACACGAATCTGAATAGTATCTGAAGAAGTGTGCATGCACATGAAAGCTCATACCAAAAACAAACTTGGTCTCTAAGGTGCTACTGAAAGGAATTTTTTTCCTCCAACTACGGCAGACCAACACGGCTACCTACCTTTAACTAAATGTTTGACATAGTTCACATGGGCCCTTGTTCAGAGGGAAGGAGTTGGGAAAGTCTTGGGAAGCAATCAGGATACAACAGTGGTATATTCACATAAACTAAAATGCTGGTGTTTTTTTTAAAGGCATGACTGGTACCAAACAGAATCTCATGTAATTGTAACTATTATGATCAAAAATGCAAAGAAGGATGATGTAAACATACAGTTTTCAGAAAAAGAGGTAAGATATGCATAAAATTCAAACTGAAATCAAGGCACCCTTAGGTTATAAATGTAGTTCTTTTCAAAGTCATTTCTTTGAGTTCAGTGTAACTTCCAAGAGAGTGTGTGCTTATTACAGCCCAAGATAAAATCAGCAGCTTTATGCTTGGATGGGAAAAAGTGAGGCTTTGGGAAATGTTGGTGCAGGTATTATCTAATATTTATATTCTCTGTATTGTTCTGTCGTGCTGTTCACTAAATCCTAACTTTAATTATTGGGACCCCCCGGGTTTGGTTAATTATATTGCAAGTATTCTTGTTTTATCATTTACATATTTTAGACAATAGAATCAAAAATTCAGTGAGTTGCTGCTTTATATTCACACATCTTGCTGGGTATGGAAATGTGTGAAGCATAAAGCAAAAGAAGAAGCTGTGTCTCTTTTGTCCATTTAATTATTTATGGCTTTTGGTAACTTTCTACAGTTAATGCAATTCTTTACCTAAAGAATGCACATCAAACTGACATAACAGGCTTTCTGAGTACCTACTTGATGACTAAGAACATTAATCTTCTGTTTATGTTCTAGCACACTTTGAATTATCTGTTGAATAATTCAATATAAATTGCTGTTTGAAATTCCTCTCTTATACTCGACACAGATTAGATGTTCCCAATGAAAGGTCTTTGCCTTCATTTCCTGGGAAATGACAGAAACACTAGGAGGCCTTTTCCTTGTGTTTACTACTGATTATGTTTCGTATTATTAACAGCTAGATGTATTCGTGAGGCTTTCGTCAGAGGAAGACTACAACTTAAAGCTTCATTTTCTTCATTCCATAGTTCCAGAACAAAGTACATTCAAAGTTCTTTCAACCAAGGTAATCTTTTAAAGAACAAATTATTTTGTTAGATACTTGTCGCCAGGGTGGATTTGATGACGATTTAAATCACTAGTCAGTAATACTTGATTTAAATCATATTTTTAACAGAAAGGCTCATTCTTGCTGGTATAATCTTAATATTTACAACCAGATGAAGGTTTCATTTTTGGAATAATAACTTTTTAGAGTAGTTTTTACAGTTATATAAAAAATAGCTGATTCAGTTATACTATTAGAAATACGTAGACCGATAATTATGAAATTATTGTGAGGTTTAATAAGTTAACTGTTTATATTTGGACAACATTTCTGCTGTACTTTATTGGAAGGAGAAAAATAAATAAATAATCATTTCCTTAATAACAATTTAAACAATTTATTTAACTAAAACAATAACGTTATAGCATATGTATCCATGTTTGTTAACTGATGTGGTTAGAGACTCTTGTTTGGATGATGTCAGGCGAGCCCTGGGAACTAGTGTGAACTCTTTATTAGTTGACAGGCAAGCACTTCAAGGTCTCGCCAAGTTACTATTTCCACCACCCCCACCACCCTCTTTGGGATTTGCTTCTACGTTCAGGTGCCTATTCTGTACAGTTAAGTGTTAGTGCAGTTGTTGGAACCCAGTGGGATTGGGAAGAGGTTGCCAGCCCTGAAGTGCCTTCAGCACTTGCCTCAAGTCTGAATTGCACAGATATGCAACTGACTTACACAATTATTACACAAAGATTCCAAGACTTGTGGAGTATTCTGCTCACAAGGTTGCATTTTCATCTTTACTGCTTCACACTTAGCTACTTGTGCAAATCTATTCCACTCCAAACCATCTATTCATTGAAGAGGTAAGGGGTTGATTCTGTGTGTATAAATTTGCAAAGGAACAATGGAATAAGGTTTCTTCCTCAACGCTGTATGTTTATTTTATAACATTTTTCCTCTGAAGACACAAATTCACACTTTTGATAACAGCAAAAACAAGCATCTGTGATAATATCTTCTTGTTAGAAAAACTGCCCCAAATAATCTTACAGAAACCTCTGGAAGAGTATGACATTATGAATAGATTAATGGAATTCATTTACCAAAATAATTAAACATTGCATATAAAGCCTCATGCTACATAATTAAAAACAAACCCTTATTTCCTGATGAATAGCCTTTGGACTATTATGTAATTTAAACAGAAAACAATATTTAGAAAGATTTTTCCTTCAAAAGCATTTTTTTTAAAAAAATCCAATTTAAAATTTAAAAAATCAATGTTTTTAAGAAATCATTTATTTTTATCCTCCCTGCTTGTCACTTACTCATATTTGTAACATGCGTTTTTACCCCCTCCCCCCAAGAAAAATCTTGGGTGGTTAAGAAAAGTAGTTTGTGTGCATGCTTCTGCAAATGACTTAGGCTGCAGTCCTAAGTATGTTTACCTAGCAGTAACCCCACTGAACACAACATAGTTTTGTTGTCATCATTTAGTTGTGTCCGACTCTTCGTGACCCCTGGACCAGAGCACGCCAGGCACTCCTGTCTTCCACTGCCTCCTGCAATTTGGTCAAACTCATGCTGGTAGCTTCAAAAACACTGTCCAGCCATCTCGTCCTCTGTCATCCCCTCCTCCTTGTGCCCTCAATCTTTCCCAACATCAGGGTATTTTCCAGGGAGTCTTCTCATGAGGTGGCCAAAGTCTTGGAGCCTCACCTTCAGGATCTGTCCTTCCAGTGAGCACTCAGCACTGATTTCCTTAAGAATGGAGAGGTTTGATCTTCTTGCAGTCCATGGGACTCTCAAGAGTCTCCTCCAGCACAATAATTCAAAAGCATCAATTCTTCGGCGGTCAGCCTTCTTTATGGTCCAGCTCTCACTTCCATACATCACTACTGGGAAAACCATAGCTTTTACTATACGGACCTTTGTTGGCAAGGTGATGTCTCTGCTTTTTAAGATGCTATCTAGGTTTGAAATTGCTTTTCTCCCAAGAAGCAGGCGTCTTTTAATTCCGTGACTGCTGTCACCATCTGCAGTGATCATGGAATAAAATAAGAAATAAAAGAAATAAAATCTCTCACTGCCTCCATTTCTTCCCCTTCTATTTGCCAGGAGGTGATGGGACCAGTGGCCATGATCTTCGTTTTTTTGATGCTGAGCTTCAGACCATATTTTGCGCTCTCCTCTTTCACCCTCATTAAAAGGTTCTTTAATTCCTCCTCACTTTCTGCCATCAAGGTTGTGTCATCTGCATATCTGAGGTTGTTAATATTTCTTCCGGCAATCTTAATTCCGGCTAGGGATTCATCCAGCCCAGCCTTTCGCATGACGAATTCTGCATATAAGTTAAATAAGCAGGGAGACAGTATACAGCCTTCTCTTGCCCCTTTCCCAATTTTGAACCAATCAATTGTTCCATATCCAGTTCTAACGATAGCTTCTTGTCCCACATAGAGATTTCTCAGGAGAAATAGCTTACTTTTGAGTAAATATGCATAGGATGGTGCAGCTTTAATAAAATCAGTTTGTTTTCAGCTAAAACTTGGAAATTCAGAATGGTGGGTCAATTTCTGTACTAAATATGCAGTTATTGTAGAATGCATTCTCCCCTGCTGATATCTGAACTAATCAGTCATGTCAAATGATATAGAGGTTAGCATTAATCTTTTTTTAGGGCTGAACAATGAAATTCAGAGTCCCCAACACAATGAGTTGCTGAATCCTGTTTTATGACAGATTTCTTTAAGATTAGTTGACTACTTAAAAACAAGAAAAAGAAATGATGTTTCATTATTCAGATCTTGCAGGTAGAAATTGGTGGCTGCCTTGTGGATCCTGGATAAAGTTATGAATGCAACCTAGGATTGGAGGAAGGCACAGAGGTTAAGCTATTGGTACCAGTTTTAAAAGAATGGTTTATTTCACTTATTCAAGAGCTCTCAATCATACAACCTATTCACACATGTTCTGCAGGGAAATAGCTACTAAAGATAGTTGCTCTGTCTAATTAGAAAGCCAGCCTAGTAGCTCAAAGGGTGCTGGCCAAAACTTCATGCTGCTCCTTCAGCCCAAAGTTCTTACATTTTTCTTATTAAGCACAATCTTCCTTGCAAATATTCATTGAATTACACAGCCTTAAACTGGCAGGTTATGCTTAAAATTCTACAAGGAAGGCTCAAGCAGTATGTGGACCGAGAACTCCCAGAAGTACAAGCTGGATTTAGAAGAGGCAGAGGAACCAGAGACCAAATTGCAAACATGCGCTGGATTATGGAGAAAGCTAGAGAGTTCCAGAAAGACATCTACTTCTGCTTCATTGACTGTGCAAAAGCCTTTGACTGTGTCGACCACAGCAAACTATGGCAAGTTCTTAGAGAAATGGGAGTGCCTGATCACCTCATCTGTCTCCTGAGAAATCTCTATGTGGGATAAGAAGCTACAGTTAGAACTGGATATGGAACAACTGATTGGTTCAAAATTGGGAAAGGAGTACGACAAGGCTGTATATTGTCTCCCTGCTTATTTAATTTATATGCAGAATTCATCATGCGAAAGGCTGGGCTGGATGAATCCCTAGCCGGAATTAAGATTGCCGGAAGAAATATCAACAACCTCAGATATGCAGGTGACACAACCTTGATGGCAGAAAGTGAGGAGGAATTAAAGAACTTCTTAAAGAGGGTGAAAGAGGAGAGCGCAAAATATGGTCTGAAGCTCAACTTTTAAAAAAACGAAGATCATGGCCACTGGTCCCATCACCTCCTGGCAAATAGAAGGGGAAGAAATGGAGGCAGTGAGAGATTTTACTTTCTTGGGCTCCATGATCACTGCAGATGGTGACAGCAGTCACGAAATTAAAAGACGCCTGCTTCTTGGGAGAAAAGCAATGGCAAACCTAGACAGCATCTTAAAAAGCAGAGACATCACCTTGCCAACAAAGGTCCGTATAGTAAAAGCTATGGTTTTCCCAGTAGTGATGTATGGAAGTGAGTGCTGGACCATAAAGAAGGCTGATCGCCAAAGAATTGATGCTTTTGAATTATGGTGCTGGAGGAGACTCTTGAGAGTCCCATGGACTGCAAGAAGATCAAACCTCTCCATTCTTAAGGAAATCAGTGCTGAGTGCTCACTGGAAGGACAGATCGTGAAGCTGAGGCTCCAAGACTTTGGCCACCTCATGAGAAGAGAAGACTCCTAGGAAAAGACCCTGATGTTGGGAAAGATGGAGGGCACAAGGAGAAGGGGACGACAGAGGACGAAATGGTTGGATAGTGTCTTCGAAGCTACCAGCATGAGTTTGACCAGACTGCGGGAGGCAGTGGAAGACAGAAGTGCCTGGCGTGCTCTGGTCCATGGGGTCACGAAGAGTCGGACACGACTAAACGACTAAACAACAACAAACTGGCAGGTTCACTGCACTCAGATTATAAAGCCTTTCCTTGCCTTTGGACTAACAAGAGTGCCTCTAAGCAAATGGGCACAACTATTCTAAAATGTGACATTATTTTAAAATCTGTTATTTTAAGTCCTGTCTATTTAGGATAGCCCTGAATAACCATTTTTCTTTGGTAATCTTGCTTAGACCTTACATTCATATAAAATACACCATCCATGCTATTTTGAATTATTATGTTACAAATAGCAATATTAAAAATAAACATGAATACATTCACAAACTTTTCAGACTTATTTTGTGAAATAATATCTGACTTAATATGATGCATGACAATACTAGCTTGAGTTTTATGGCTGGGTAATAAGGCAAAAGTGAGAAGTAAGACCGACAACCCCTAGCTCGTAGCAGGAACAATCCTATTCAGGGCTCCATCCCATCAGCTTTCCTGCAGGATACTATGACAGGAAACTCAGCTGTGCAGTTGATCCATCAGTTGAATTGCTGCCCATCGGATTTCTGTGCCACTGAAACAATTGTGCTGTCGGTGACGGAGCTGGATTAAGGAACTCTCACAAACTGCAAACGGGGAATGCAACTCTATCCAGAACTGGTTGAACACCAGCTCTCATACACTAGGAATGATGTTACTTGTGCAACCTGTGTCTTGTTGGAGTTGAGCTTCAGTTTTCTGGTCTTCATGGTACTGCATTACTCCCCCCCCCCCGCTTGCCCCCCATAAGGCAGAGAGCTTTAAACTGTTTTTGAGCCGGGTCTGCTTGGGTTACCTGGTGCAAAAGGAGCTTTTAAGTGCTCTGTTTGTTTGATGGGCAAGGCCTGCTTGGCTCTGGCAGTGATGTCACCCGCTAGATGTTGGGTGGCTCCAAGGGTTTCAGTATACAGTACACAGTTTTCATTTATGCATAAGATGTGGGATTACCATGCGCTCATGTGCATGTGGGAGGGGGAAGAGAAGAATAGGATTCATTTACAATGCAGTAGGAGCTCTGCTGTGCTTTGATAAAGGGTTTGGCGAACACCCTGGTCTGCTTACTGTGGTTGTTGTTTGGGGTAGAAATGTGAAGACTTGGCATAGCACAGGCCATGGAAAAAATATACAAGATATACTTTAAATGCATGGTGCATTACCAATGAATGCAACTACAGTGGTGCCTCGCAAGACGAAAATAATCCGTTCCGCGATTCTCTTCATCTAGCGGATTTTTCGTCTTGCGAAGCAACCCGGTTAGCGGATTAGCGCTATTAGCGGTTTAGCGGCTTAGCGGCTATTAAAGGCTTAGCGGCTTAGCTGCTAAAAGGCTCTTAGCGGCTTAGAAAAAGGGGGGGAGCGGGGGGGAAATCACAAGACTAGCAAGACATTTCGTCTTGCGAAGCAAGCCCATAGGGAAAATCGTCTTGCGAAGCAACTCAAAAACTGAAAACCCTTTCGTCTAGCGGGTTTTCCGTCTTGCGAGGCATTCGTCTTGCGGGGCACCACTGTAATTCAATTTGCACCAAGATGTCTCACAAATAGCATATTTGTGGTGTAGAGAGCCAGTGTGGTGGAGTGGTTAAGAGCGGTAGTCTCGTAATCTGGGGAACCGGGTTCGCGTCTCCGCTCCTCCACATGCAGCTGCTGGGTGACCTTGGGCTAGTCACACTTCTTTGAAGTCTCTCAGCCCCACTCACCTCACAGAGTGTTTGTTGTGGGGGAGGAAGGGAAAGGAGAATGTTAGCCGCTTTGAGACTTCTTCGGGTAGTGATAAAGCGGGATATCAAATCCAAACTCTTCTTCTATTTTGCATACATTCATACACTAATATAGCATAGCTAAATTTGCCAAATGCAGCTGTGTTAGATCATGTTTGTCAATTCACTGAATTTGGTTTTGAAGTTCTGGAAATTTGCTGACAGATCTTTAAAACTCACAGTTATTGGTTTCTTCTGGAACCTTAGTAGTTATGTGAAATTGTCACTTTCACTAGAGGGTGCTAAAATAATTGTTTCAGGCTCATTGGGTTCAGTTTTTAATAGTGGCTTGGGGGGAGGGAAGCAATGAATAAATACCTTGGCTTGGCTTAGTACTTCATTTTAAACCATTAACTTTCCACCATTATTATTGTTCATAGTTTATACTCTAATGCATATTTCAAGAGTATTCTAATCTAGGAATAGGAATTCAATACCTCTTTTACTCCTGAAAGTGTTGCAAACACATTTAAAAAGGGATGAATGCAGCATTAAATAAGCACTGGAAGTTTAGAAAGGTTCAAACTGCTATTTCAGGAGTTTTGACTTAAGACTTAAAAAGCAGTCCTAACCATGGCTACTCAGAAGTAAATCCTTTTGAATTCAGTGTGGCTTACTGCCAGGTAAGTAGAATTAGGCTTGCACCCTAAACAGTTGTGTAACCTTTTTTAGATTTCTCAGCAGCTTTTAGTATTGTTGACCATGGTATCTGGATAGGTTGTCTTGAGTGGGATGTTGGGAGGCCCTTCTTTGTGGTGGTTTTGCTCCTTAGACTGTCAGCTCCAGAAGGTGGTGCTGGGGGCTTATTGCTTTGGCAGCAGTTAATGCCTTTTGGTTCTGCAAGGGGCAGTTTTATCCCGGGGTGTGCTTTCCCTACAATTGATGGATTTCTCTCTCTCTCTCTCTCTCTCTGGTGTCATAAAGATATAAACATTACTCTCTTTGGTCTGCTTAAATTAGTATATTAAACAATGTAAGGTAAGTTAGCACTATTTAGTTGGCGTACCTTAAAATATTGAAAAGTATGAAATATAGATAATTTTCAAGTAAAATTTTACATCTGTTTAACAGTAAGGGCAACTTTTGAGGGTGAAATCCTGTGATGGGGGGGTTGGGGTGTCCCCTGGACTGTGGGGTGTTGCTGATCCGCGTTTCAGCTTACGGTAGATCTGTCCTTAAAATTGTGTTTTCCTGTTGTAGCCGTCGACAGCCCTGCTGTTCTCACCACTCCACCAGTAGCAACAAAAGGGATTATGTATGGATTCACTGAATCCAAAGTTTGATAAGAGTGACTATAAATATTAAATAAATAAATCAGATATCACACTGCAGCCAAGTTAGGTTTCCTTAATCATAGTTTGTTGGAATTGAGCTGGTAGCCGCACACCGTAGGAGTGAGATGCAGACACACATAACCTCACTGCCTTAATTTTCCTCTTAGATGACTTCCACCCCCACCCCACCCCCGTTGGGACTAAAACTGTGGAAAACACTAGCCTTAGTCTTACTTGGAAGCTAGAACAGGTGTGTACTTGATAGTTTGGAATCCCCTGGTTTAGGGTTAGGGTCAAACAGGAACTGTAAAATAAATATGTAACAAGGAGAACTAGATAAAATCTATTTGTATAGTAATATACATGTTTTTGTATTGTGATTTTGTGTTGTGAGACACCCTGAGGTCTGTGGGTATAGGGTGGTATACAATTGTTGTTATTAATGTACATACATATACTTATTTTCCCCCAAGAAATAGCATTTTTGTAAAAGTAGAAGCCTATTTTAATCTATTTCTGTTTAGTTCAATGTTTAAAGTAGGAGTTTTGATTCATGACAGGATATTCAAACAGCTTGCTATAAGATGACTCTAGGGTGAGCATTTACAAAGGTGCCGTTGTTCTTAGGGCTACAGGGATCCCTGGGTTATCCTGGGTTTGAATAGAGCTGAGATTACTCTGCCAAAATTACTCTGCCAAAATGAGTAAGTTTATTCATAAAATTGAACAAGCTGGACTTCAAGTCATATGGCAGACTGCTAACACTGATCTTGGAAGTAAATTATATGTTTGTAATTGTAAAATGAGTGCTGTGATATTTAGTGTGAAACTTAAAATACGCTTGTAACAGGTGTGAGTAGAGATCATGATGATATCTCTTCTTTGGCTGATTATGAAAGTGCATAATATAAAATTATCCCAAAACAGAGGGATGAAACCAATATTCTGTATAACTTTAGAATGTATAGTATGTTTAAAAGTCCATGCCTCTCTGCTGAATCATAAAGGTAAAGGTAAAGGTACCCCTGCCCGTACGGGCCAGTCTTGCCAGACTCTAGGGTTGTGCGCTCATCTCACTCTAGAGGCCGGGAGCCAGCGCTGTCCGGAGACACTTCCGGGTCACGTGGCCAGCGTGACAAGCTGCATCTGGCGAGCCAGCGCAGCACACGGAACGCCGTTTACCTTCCCACTGGTAAGCGGTCCCTATTTATCTACTTGCACCCGAAGGTGCTTTCGAACTGCTAGGTTGGCAGGCGCTGGGACCGAACTACGGGAGCGCACCCCGCCGCGGGGATTCGAACCGCCGACCATGTGATCGGCAAGTCCTAGGTGCTGAGGTTTTACCCACAGCGCCACCCGCGTCCCCTGCTGAATCATAGTCTGTCCCATTTGTTTTAAATGATACACAGGGTTTTGTTTTGTTTTTACATGTGCATAATCATTATTTAATTGTGTTGCTTGATTTGTCAAGCATGCCTTTTTTTAGTCAGTCAAAATATGTTTAATCAGTGGAGATTAGTCCATAATTTCTACAGGTAAAATTTCAAGCACATTTTTATAAAGTTTACCCAAAAATCTCAAAGTCACATTCTTTCATGTCCTCCACATACTCATTTCTTTCCTTCAGCTTAGAGAGACTCCTAGAGATTTTCCTGCCAACCAGCTGCCTGCACCACTCAACCAATTCTAATTCAAAAATATTGTTGTCGCCAGGAGGTCCCTCCCATCTATTACCAGACAGAAAAACCATGTGATAAATTATATTTCACTAGAACGGCAGACTTCTTTACCTTAGTGTTGCAGATTCTCCCTCCATCCTGTTTGTAGGTCTGCTGGTATTGTAGACCTTTCAGAATCCTACCACTGTTCTGAGCATGTTCAGAGTGCTTCCTTGCAAGCCACACTAACCTAGAGCTTGTAGCATGTTCTAAGCAGCTTTGTCCTTTTTTCTTTTGCTTATTATTTATTTTGTGACCTTGCTAGAAAGGGGGTGCATTAGGGGCCACAGTGTGAGTCCCTTTCTAGAATGTTTTTTTTTAAATAAATCATTTTGCATTTGTTTAGGAGGAGAAATTGCCGGTGGCTTGTGTGTGAGTTGCAGCAGCTTTTGTTGCCTGCCTTGCGCAGGTGGGTTGGGTTGGGCCAATAAACATGTGCTATAGATTAAGAGACTTGTTAGTGTCTCCTTGCTCTGGCTTCCCATGGGATTCATAAAGACAGGTGCGCTGGTAGTGAGTGATTGACTTGAGCACAGAGGAGAGAGTTGAGATTGAGGGACAAGGGTCCAGAGCACAAGTAGTCGCCTTGACTGATCCAAGCAGCTTGTTTACATCCTCAAGCCTTATTAACTGAAATTCATCCAATATAATGGGACTAGACTGTGTTCTGGACCCCCCTTGAGATTCATCTGCTATAACAGCCAAGTCAAGATCCTGGTGTATGCAAGCAATTCTATCCTTAAAATGCTTTGCAAACAACTCATAGCTACCGTTCGTTTCAGCACTTCCTTTGTGCCAGACTGCAGGAGGTCCTGCACTCTCTGGAAGAGCTCTGCTGGACGACCTACTGAGGCTGCAATGGAGGCAGCCAAGTAGGCCTTCTTTCCTGCCTTCATTGCCACTAGATGGGCTCTATGGTGAGCCCTCACCAGTATTTGGTTGATAGAACTTAATTTCTAAGTAAGAGGTAAGTAAGCCAGTCTTCTGAAAAGGATACTTGGAAGCTCTTTCCCTGTCCATAAATGTGAAGAAAATGATTTATTTATAGCAAGGAGACAGTGGCACTGGCACATGTGGCATATGATACATTTTTCTAAATGAGTTCTGTACATGTCCTGTTGTGAAGAGAACTGCAAGGTAAAAAACTACAGCCCCACCAAGTCCAAATGTCACCAAGTTGCCACTGTGCTTAACAGACTGAGAAAGTGATTCAGCCATAAGTATAAAAGTAATGCTCAAGCACACTTCCTAGGATTTGTTTTTCAAAACCTTGTTTTCACACATTGTCCTATTACTATGGCTCTTCCCAGGCAACAACTGCTTCTTTTTTTTGTTGCTCATTGTTCTACAGAGCTATAGAAAGGTACAGGCTGAATTTAAAGAGCACAGCTTCAAGTGAACAAACACATACCAGGATTTGTGGCTTATTTTGCCCAAGCAGACCACAATCTGTAGTCTAGGTTTGTTTTTCGGCTTACTGATAATTGTTTAGAGCAAAACAAGCCACAGTTCCTGGTTCAGCTGTAACACACAGCTAGGGCTTGTGGTTGGTTTTTGAATGCGGGGGGCAAAGTGGCTCTCATCAGCACATCCACAATAAACCATTTACTATGATAAGCACACGGGTGGCGCTGTGGGTAAAAGCCTCAGTGCCTAGGACTTGCCGATCGAAAGGTCGGCGGTTTGAATCCCCGTGGCGGGGTGCGCTCCTGTCGCTCGGTCCCAGCGCCTGCCAACCTAGCAGTTCGAAAGCACCCCCGGGTGCAAGTAGATAAATAGGGACCGCTTACCAGCGGGAAGGTAAACGGCGTTTCCGTGTGCTGCGCTGGCTCGCCAGATGCAGCTTGTCACGCTGGCCACGTGACCCGGAAGTGTCTCCGGACAGCGCTGGCTCCCGGCCTCTAGAGTGAGATGGGCGCACAACCCTAGAGTCTGTCAAGACTGGCCCGTACGGGCAGGGGTACCTTTACCTTATGATAAGCAAATTGAGCTAGTTTGTAAATTAGCTTAATTGTACGTTTAACTGGTATGGCAGTTAACATTTTTCTTTTTTTAAAAAAAATACACCAGAAAAAAACTACAGGCCTCATTTAGTGCATTAAAATTTGGGTTTTTGTTGTGTGTTCTGTAGATTGAAATAAAAATGAAGAAACCAGAAGCTGTACGATGGGAGAAATTGGAAGGCCATGGAGGCTCTCCTAAACTAAAACAATTTGCGCCTGGTTAGTATGTTCATGTTCAGTTCTACAAATTGTACTTTTGCTCTTATCTACACACTATTGCACTCTTTTGTTTGAGACAATCACTTATTGGATTACAGGTCTGT
Source organism: Podarcis muralis (assembly GCF_964188315.1). Classification (NCBI taxonomy): domain Eukaryota; kingdom Metazoa; phylum Chordata; class Lepidosauria; order Squamata; family Lacertidae; genus Podarcis; species Podarcis muralis. The sequence goes on from NC_135662.1 coordinate 91,127,149, forward strand.
TCTTGGATGCCATCATTATCCATTATTAAACAACAAATTATAGTCCTGCTACTCAAAGATCACTTGTTGTAATGTAGCAGAGAGAAGAGAATCAGTCTACTTTGGTCAGGATGCAAACTTTTTTTTCCTATTTATTATTTTATTTTAGTTATCAGATTTTTAGTGTTCCTTTCACCATTGTTCCCAAAGTGGTTTCCAGCCATAAAGAGTAAAACTAGATACAATTTTCAGCATGAGCTCCAACCCAACTATGCTAAGACCAAGATCATGGTCTTCTCTGCCCGACCGAGACTCCATCGATGGCCGATGAACGGGATCCCCCTAGAGCAGGTTAACTGCTTTAAATATCTGGGACAAGTAATACGGTCAAATAGGTCTTTTCTGGCCCATAGAGACTATATAACAACTAATGCATCTAAAGCAGCCATCCAGATTAGATCTCTATATGCTAAGAATCAGGCTCAATCAGTGAAGATAGCTTTGAGACTCTTTCAAATGAAAGTCCTCCCCCTTCTTTTGGTGGGCATCTCTTTAGGCTCCCGTAGGGATTTTTTGAAACTGGATTCTATTCAAACGCGATTCCTTAGAGCCATCCTTAGGATTCCTCCCTCGGTAGCGGGTGCGGTTATGAGATTAGAGGTCGGCTGGCAAGCTCTACGGTATGTGGCCTTGAAGACGAAGCTCTGGCTATGGCTCAAGCTTTGTTTTAAACCAGTGGGTATTGCCCCCTTGATATTGAGGGACGATTTCCAATCATCGTGGGAAAAGGAGGTCATTAACGAGGTTCAATCCTGCGGATTGTCTCACCTTTACTTTGAGTCTATGACGTACAATCAAGCTAGAGCTGTGATCTCCCGGAGACTGAGTGACATTGCCAGACAAGAGGACATAGCCCAGGTAAAACCAGGGATGTTCCTAGGGGACCAGATTTATCGGACCATACCAGCCCCCTACCTTGCAGAAATCCGCTATGTGGAATACCGCAGACTTCTTACAGCGGCTAGATTAAATGTCCTTGACTCTGCGATATTGTGGGGAAGGTACAGGGGAGTACCATACGCCCAGAGAACCTGTCATTGTGCCATGGGTGTGGTTGAGTCCACCGAACACATTCTCTTGACTTGCCCTTCTTATGCAGAGCTTAGACAAAATTTTATAGACCCACTCCTATGTCAATTTAGCTTCCTACCCGGAGAAAACCAGGCTTTACACTTGCTGAATAATGTCACTAGAGCTATACCTTCCTTGGTGGCCAAATTTCTTTTTTTAGCTTTTAAGCGTCGCAAGACTATAATTGACTGTATTGATATGGGGCTATCTGTTTAGCCCATTTTAGTGTTGGCTAAGTTCTAAAATCTTCCTGGATGTTTTAACTGTGTATTGACAAATGTACTTTTTTCTGACTGACGGTCGAATAAAAGGTTGATGATGATACAATTTAAGATCCAAACAATGTAACCTTAAATGGACAGGACAGGCAAAACGGGTCCTCCTGGGAGAACTGGCTGGTCTTTGTTCAATATTTTATTAATTTTCAATTACAAAAATCCAATAAATGCCATATTTTATCGATACCAAATAGCAATATCAATTCAAATACAAATCAATTACATAGCCAATTATAAAAATTTGTGTGGCTTCCGACATGCTGTACTTCAAGGTCTACTGATTCTCTTTAATTCTGCCTCCAGACTATTGCTCAAACCATATACAATCCACTCTTGATAAAATCCCTTATACCACAGCTACAATAATTGACGTCAGTTCCTATTAACACATATAGTAATTTGTAAATTCGGAAGTTCTCCTTTCTTTTTCCTGTGTGAGGTTTTAATTTTCATCAATTGTTCCTTTATTTATCAAATATTATGTCCATATTAGTTATTCCTGATCTCCTTTGTGCCTTACGGCTCTGTTGACTCTGGAGGGGTCTCTCTCTTTTGTTCTCAACTCTTCTGATTGTAGCTGTAAAATTCCATACTTCCGATTACAAGCAGGGAGTTGCCTAATGTCCTGCCAGAGCCCCGGCAAGCCTCCAAGTTCTCCCCTCCAAGTTCTCCCCTCCACGTCCAAACGAAGCAATTAATTATAAGTACTTATAAAAGAATGATCTGGTGTCCCACTAGAACCCCAGGAAGTCTTCAAAGTCCAGTCCCTCCTCCCCTCAATCAGGGGGCAAGTAAAAAATTAACTCCCTGGGGGGAGTTTACAAAGATAATTACCCTCTATCATCTTTGTTTATTGCTTCACCAACGATCTCCTGTGGTCGTGGGAGCTGCGCGATTAAGGAAACCAGAAGCTGAGAACTGGCTGGTCTTAACTAGATGATAAAAGGCCAGTAACAAACAGCATTACTACCCACGTCCTTAGGAGGGAAGAATTCCCAAGTCAGGGCACAGTCACTGAGACAATCCTGTCCAGCATTGCAAGCAATACTTGCCAGTAGCCCTGTGACCAACCACCCTCTCCACAAGTGGATCTCAAGGCTTGTACTGGCTGAAACAGGAAGACTCACCACCAAGTGTCCAGGTGGTTGTTGTTGTTTAGTCGTTTAGTCGTGTCCGACTCTTCATGACCCCATGGACAAGAAGTCTTTATATGCCAGCATCAACACATTGAATTGGGCCTGGTATCATATAGGGAGCCAGAACAGATCTGGTGACACGTGGCTTCCCATGGGAGCACCTGCCCAAACTCTAGCAGTAACATTCTGTACTAGTTGCAGTTTCCTGACCATCTTCAAGGGTAGTCCCATGTAGGTGTCTTGAATTGATTCCTGGCTTGTAAGCTTCTTCTCTTTCCTCTTTCCTCTCTTGAGAAGAGAAGAGCTTGAGATAGTCTTTGCTTGATGTGTCATAATTGATGTTTAACTTGTAAAAGCAGTTTTTAAAATTTGATTTTCAAAATTATAAGCATACAACAAAAAACAATTCAAAATCCAAATATCGAGATTACTCTGAATCTCATGACTTTCCCCCATCCCTTCCCTGGGTCCTAATGACAATATTTATAACTGCATATCAATATTATCCAAATTTTTATCCTTCTAAATTATCCATACTTTCTGTTACTTTACAAGTGTGGTTAAAATCCTGCTAATGTTTTAATGTTGCAGTGGTCTCTTAAATAAATTATAAACTTTTCCTATTCTTTTTTAAAGTTCTTATCTTCTTGGTTTCTGAGCTTCCCAGTTAATTTTGCCATTTCGGCATAGTCCATCAACTTGGTTTGCCATTCTTCTCTGGTCAGGGTTGTCTCTTCCTTCCATCTCTGGGCTAATAGTATCTGTGTGGCTGTTGTTGCATACATAAACATTATTTTCTGGTCCTTTGGTATCTCGGTACCTATAATTCCTAATAGGAGAGCTTCTGGTTTTTTAACAAAATTTATTTTAAACATTTTTTCCATTTCATTATATAGCATCTCCCATAAATTTTTTGTTACTTTGCACGTCCACCACATATGATAAAAGGTACCTTCTTTTTCTTTACATTTCCAGCAAGTAATTGTGCTTGTTCTGTACATTTTTGCTAACTTAACAGGAGTCAAATACCATCGGTACATCATTTTTATGTAATTTTCTTTCAGTGAACAACATGCCATGAATTTCAAATCTGTTTTCCATAGCCTCTACCAGGCTATATTATTTTCTAAAACATCTTTTTTGAAATCTTGATAACTCATAACTAAAACCTTTCTTTTTATCTGTCTTTAAAATATCATTTAATTGATGATACTGTAACCAGTCTGTTACCAGTTCTCTTATCTCTTCAGAGTCTTTTAACTTTACCTGTTTTTCTACTTCGGTTAACAGCTCTATATATGTTCAATTTTCTTCAAAGATATTGCTTCTAATGGGGAGAGCCACCACAGTGTTTTTTGTTCTAATGTCTTTATATTTCTCCTGTACCCTAAAAATGGATTTTCTTATTATGTGATGCTTTCATACCATAAGTATGCATGCCATGCAAATCTGTTATCATGTCCTTCTAAATCTAAAATGTCTCCATTTTTCAAAATTATCTATTCCCAGATCCAGCAAATGCAGGATGCCTCATAATATAATTTCGTCATTTCTTATGTGAATGCTTCTTTTAGTTATTGGAAAGGTGGGAAGGTTCCTGTGAAGGAAGACATTTGGGGTTTTTGGTTTAGAGAAAAGGAAAGTAAGAGGAGGCATGCTAAGCATATTTAAAATATGCATGGCATGGAGAAAGTGGGTGGGGGGAGATTTTTCACCCTCATAACACGGCAACCTGTGGGCATCCAATGAAACTGAATGTTGGAAAAACCAGGACAAGCAAAAGAAAAGACTTGTTCACACACCACATAGTTAAACTGTGGAATTTGCTTCCACAAGCAGGTAGTCATGGCCACCAACTTGGAAGGCTTCAAAAGAGAATTAGGCAAATTCACAGCGGCTAAGGCTGTCAATGGCTGTCAGCTGTGATGGCCAAGTTTTACCTCCACTGTTGGTAGGCAGTATGTCTCTGGATACCAGCTTCTGGGAATTAAAGGTGAGGAGAGCGATGTTGCACTCAAGGCCTGTTTTCAGGCTTCCCATGGGCCCCTGGTTAGCCTCTGTGAGAACAGGATGCTGCCCTCGATGGGTCTGATCCACAAGGCTGCTCTTATGTTCATGGGGTGGGGAGAGAAGGAGCACAGGTAGAGAATGAAAAAGTAGAACAGAACTTTTCACTGGCTTTTGTGTGTAGAGTGACATTTGTAAGTGAACTGAGTGCTTGGTAGAGCCCAGCATGAATCTGCTGTGGAACAAAAGCTGTCCTCTTTTGTTCCCTCTTCTGCATTATGTAGCCCATTGTTGGAAGACTGGGAAGTTTTGGATTAGAGGATTGATTGTGTTTGTGGTGTGGGAGAGAGGCCAAACAGATATATATTATTGGGGGGGGGGGTGCGAGAAAGAGAACCCCAATGGATATATGTATGTAGGAGAAAGGTGTGTGGTTTCAGCCCCACTCATCATGGGCATGTAGTTCCTGAGAAGAGAACTCACAAGGACCCATAGCCTTTGAATTAGAAAAGATTGCCTGCCCCTGCTCTGGCTTTTATGGTCCTGTTTGAGTAAGGAATGCGGAGGGAAATACATGCTTCAGTAAACTCAGTTATTTGGAGCTGTTGCCTTCTTTTCAGTCTGTACATGCTAAAGTCCACCACTGTTCATCTGTGATAAGCTGTGATATATTGTTGGGATCAATCTGTTCTCTCCATTTTCAAGTTTCAGATGCAACACACCTTTATCCTTCATCTTCTCATTATACAAGGAATTGGGACAAATTAGTAGTTGAGATCAAAGAAGAAGAGAAGAATGAAAAGTTGGAGGGGGATGCAGCTTTAAATAAACTGTTCCAGCAGATATACTCTGATGGCACAGATGAAGTGAAACGTGCCATGAACAAATCTTTTGTAAGTTAACATGAGATTTTCTGAGTTGTGTTTAATTTATTATGACTGCAAATGTAACATCAATACCCTTTGACAAGGAAGCCTGCCATAGAATTGTAGAGTTGGAAGGAACCCTACCAAGGATCGCATGGTCCAACCTCCTGTGATGCAGATATGGCTGTTTCTGAGAGTTGGAGAACCATGAAATAATAGGAAATTATTTTGCAGGTGGAAGGGTGCATTGAACTGTTTAGTTCAGTGCTTAGTGACTGGGCCACTGTGTCTCCTTCTCGCCTGCAGAACTCAGTCTACTTGATTCTTGGATTATTCCTTTTTTTAAATAATTGACAAATGTGTGTTTTCCTGTTTCAGATGGAGTCTGGTGGGACAGTTTTGAGCACAAACTGGTCTGATGTGGGTAAAAGGAAAGTAGAAGTCAATCCTCCAGATGACATGGAATGGAAAAAATTCTAACTTTTTCATGTGCCGCGTTGTGCTGCCCATATTTGTGTATTTACCATTGTGTGTGGACACAGCATCCTTGAAGCTGAAGCACTGAATGTTCCTTTGAAGATTATTCCTGTCATCTTACCTTGGTATGCTCTAGGAATACCTTTCTTTGCAGGTCTTAGAGGAATTGAAGTCTCTTACGGCTTCTGTCCTTGAAGGGGTTTTGGGGGAGATAATACGAACCTCTCATTCGCACATTTTCTGCTGGATTGCTCAGTTATGTATTTGGAGAGTTAGCAAGACTTTTAATGGGCCACCTAGGATTATTGCCTTATTAATACACAAAAATTCTTTAAATAATTTATTCGCTTTGGTGATTTGGGGGGTAAATACACTTTTCACCTACAGTGTTAAGATTGTTTGCTGTTTAACTCTGCATACAAATAAAACTGTAAATATATAACTTTTCCAAAAATATCTTAGGCTCATTCTTTGTCAAACTAAAACAGTTGCAGAAAGCAAATTTGCATTTTTTGAGTTACGTAGCCTGTGGATAGGCCTCCTCTGTACTAAAATTAGGATCTTAGTACAGTGGTACCTCAGTTTAAGAACAGTCCGGTTTACGAACTGGTGTCCTGGTTTGTGAACTTTACCTTGGTCTAAGAATGGAAGCCAAATGGTGGAAGGGTGGCAGGAGGCCTCATCAGGGAAAGCGTGCCTCGGTTTAAGAATGGGTTCAGTTTAAGAACGGACTTCCGGAACGGATTAAGTTTGTAAACTGAGGTACCACTGTACCTCATTCGAATTACAATAAAAGTAGCAGACATTGCTCTATAGGCATTATACATAGTGTATTTTTATAATATAATAGAAATAAACAGAATAAGCACGTAACAAGAGGCTAACCACCGTATCATAACCACCGTATATGATATCTATCCCGCAAGCCCACACTGCTGTCCTTCTCCCATGCAATCACATGGAACGGCATTGAGTTTCACCTTCCTTCCATCTTGACTTATTACTGTGGGTGAACCAGGGTTCATCTCTTATAATAAAAGTGGGTCAGTTTCACAACAAGCCAAGTTCAGACTATGAGTTAAGTTTGATAGGGGAACGGACTCCCTCGGGAGGTGGTGGACTCCCTTGGAGGTTTGTAAGCAGAGGCTGGATGGCCATCTGTCTTGAATGCTTTAGCTGAAATTCCTGCATTGCAGAGGGTTGGACTAGATGACCCTTGGGGCCCCTCCAAACTTTACAAAGCTTTATGAAGCTGATTTGTTACACTAACCAGAGTTTGTTATATCCCATAGCTCAATAATAAGCCAAGGTTCAATGAAAGCAAAACTAAACACTTTCTTTAACGGTCTGCCTCATGGGAATCCTTTGAAGCAAGAGGATGTTCAGAAGTAGATTGTACAGGGTCCAGGGTGGGGGCAGGATAGAAAAATGCACAGTGAGTGTGTTGAAGCCCTTGGGGACGAATGGCACATTGTGTCTTAGGCTCTGGTATCATTCCCTTTCCCAAGATCAAACTTCAGCCCCAAAGGTGTTCTGTTAATTTCCTAGACTGGGAAAGTGAATTGAGAGTCCTGTCCCCCCACTGCTGCCCTCGGACTATGTACAGTTTTGTTTTGTCCCTCTGTTACCTCTGGTCAAACAGGTTTGGCAGTGTTTTGAAACAGAACACACATCTCCAGAACCTGTTTACCACTGGGGAAAGCAGAATGAGTCTATGCATTGTGAACAGAAAAATCTCTTTCAAATCATCTGCAACTGTCTGAGGGGCAGGGACACACACAGGTGGTTGGGGTTTGGGGGGGGATTGTTGCTGTTGATTTTTTGAATATTTCAGATTTTTTGATTTATGTGGAAATCGTTCAGTTTGATTTTGTATTATGTTTTAGTTACTGCTTACAGCTACTTTTGTTATGTTTTGGGGGTTTTTTTCAAGTTGTAAGCTGCCTTGAGCATGGTTTGAGCATGGAAAGGTGGCCTACAAATAAAATTATGTACATATGTATGTATGGATGTTCTAATTCAGTTGTATCCTTTTTTGAGATCTAGTCAGTTCATTACAAATATAAGTCCAATGAGGCATTAAGCATTTGATTGTCTATAAATAATTGTTGAATAGACATATATGGGGGAGGGGGGGAGGTCATTGAAATGGAACTACCAGTAGATGAGTTTTCTACTTCTATTAAATGTTTTTCAGCTTCAGGTTTTGCACAAAGCATTGCAATGTTTTCTAAGACTTTGCTTTGAATTGTTCATGTAGGATTGAAATGTAGTGATTGAAAGGAGGCGTATTATTGAGTTTTTTAAAAAACTATTTCAGTAAAGATTTGCTGATGTGCACATAGTTTTTGCATATATGGCGGTATCCACATATCAAAGTGAACAATGTATATTAGCAAGTTTTCTATAATGAACAGCTAAAGTTCATTCTTGTATGGAAAAAAGCATCCCTATAGATAAAAACAATGCAAAGCCTCTTAACAGTTTTCAGCTTCATTTAAATATGTTTTCACATATTTGCCTTTACTCACTTAGCTTAAGGCAAAATAATTGCATTTGGCCTTTGAGGGAAATGTAATGCATATATAATGGTTTTGCCTCAAAGTAAAAACTTGTACTACTCAAACTATAAAACATCCCATCCTTCTCAGATGTCTCTCTTAATGCTACAACATATAAAATTCTTTTATACCGTATTACAGGGTAATGTGGTTCAGTGGACTAATTGTGACAGCAGAACTGCTCATACTTTTATTATACTTTAAACATTAACTTAGTATGAGCAGTTCTGACAGCAGAACTGCTCATACTTTTATTATACTTTAAACATTAACTTAGAAACAAGCACATTGACATTTGATCTTTGGGGTGTCTTGCCCTCCAGGGCTAGGAAGCAGTCTCCTAAAGATGTTCCAGAAGGGATGGGACCACCCTTGTGTCGCGGAGGCAGCATCCTCCACAACACAGGAGCTCCAGTGCTGACCAGATTACAGTGGTACCTCTGGTTATGGACTTGACCCGTTCCAGGGTGCCATTTGCATCCCAAAAAGTCCGTAAGTAGAACGCTGCTTCTGTGCACGCGTGCAGTGTGATAGAGTGCTTCTGCGCATGTGCAAAGTGTGCAGAACATTTATGTGCACACACAAGCGGTAAAACCCGCTTGTATACATTTCCGAGTTTGCCGCGTTCACATGGCGAAAAGACGCAACATGAACCTAACGCAACACGAGGTATGACTGTATTCCCAACTCGGGGAGGAATCCAACGGCAATATCCTCTGGTGGCCCAGTTGTGCTTCCTGCCACTTCTTCCCCCTCATCCAGAGCTGCAGGACAGATTGCAGGATGCAGCAGCCTGTGTGTTTCTCCCACCCCCAGGGATGAAGTCTATGAAAACCCAAAGGGCCAATGAAGGAGGAGGAGAGGGTCTGGGTGCCCTCAGCCTGCCACAGGCAGGAATGACCAGCTCAGTGAATGCAATACATGTATTGCCCTCATCCAGTTACTGCATTTTTCGCGGGACCTCGCGCTGCGCTCCAAAGGCTTCAGGGATCTTTGAGGCTGGCGGTGGGGGAAAGCCACCAGCCCCAAAGAGCAGGTCAAAAGGAACCTGAAGCCTCCGGAGCCCAGCGGGAACTCCCCCCGCGCTCCAGAGGCTTTGGGTTGCCTTCACTGAAGCCTAGAGAGCAAGAGGGGTCAGTGCGCACCAACCCCTCTCGCTCTCCAGGCTTCCAAGGTAGCCGCCTGAAGCCTCCAGAGCGCAGCGGGAACTCCAGAGGCTTTGGGTGAATGCACCTTAAGGTGAATGCACCTTAAACGCACCTTGTTTTAGAGGGGGAGCGTCCTATAGTAGGCAAGCTTTGCTTGAAAACTTTATTTTTAAAAAATAAATTTATTTTTCATTAATAACAATGCAATGGAGGCCACATTAATGCAATGCCAAATTATGCCAAATCACAATACAATAAAAAAGCCAATTGAACAGTTCCGAATTAAACATAAACTTCCCATGTTCTGGCTATCATTGATGTCATTCCTTGGTCCTGCACAAATTCTCTTAATTAGTCCCAAATTCCACAATTCTGATCTTAATCCTTTGTTCTAGCAGCCACTGATGTGATAACTTTCGATCGTGTTTAATAAATCCAAATCCAATAACTTGCAGTGGGAATTTATATCCTTTAGCTGTGTGAAATATTTGTTTACCTTCTTTTCCTTCATGTTGTAATCAGTCAGTTTTCTTCCACATTGCCCCTCCTTCCAAAACTCATTTGTAAGCACCCCACAGCTCCATTTTGCCTCTCTGAACTGAAAGCACGCCAGCGTCCGGCCGCGACTTCTGGTTAACTTCCAGTGTTTCTCTCCTTGCTTCTTCTAACGACTGGCGTCTCACCAAAACCATAGTAAATCAGAACTAGAGCTCTCTTTAGTTGGCAATGTTACAAATCATCACAGTATTTCACACAGTCTGTTCTTTCAAGCACTCCGTAAAGAAAATTATAAGTTCTTGTTGAATCCCTCTTGCATTCCATGTATAGTTGTAATCCATTAGTACAGTGGTACCTCGGGTTAAGTAATTAATTCGTTCCGGAGGTCCGTACTTAACCTGAAACTGTTCTTAACCTGAAGCACCACTTTAGCTAATGGGGCCTGCTGCTGCCGCCGCTGCGCCGCCAGAGCCCGATTTCTGTTCTCACCCTGAAGCAAAGTTCTTAATCTGAAGCACTATTTCTGGCTTAGTGGAGTATGTAACCTGAAGCGTATGTAACCTGAGATACCACTGTAATTTCATTCTGTTAATAATTGATTCTTTTTTCAGTGAAGGCTTGCCGATTCATAGCACAGCAAAAATAATGTATAAAGAGAACAAAGGCTCCTTCACTTACGTAGCATTCCAGTTACGATAACAAGAATCCTCTCTGGATCAAAACCTTAGCACTCAGTGGCTGATTCATTTCGCAGGTTATCTTTCTCCTCCTTCCAAAACATGTCTGTTTCTTAAGTCCAAATTCAGATACTTCTTAAAAGAAACAGAGATACCTCTACTCATGACTACTGTATTGGGGAGTTTCCAAGACGTGCAGTGCTATGCCCTCTGCATCCCTGTCCCCACATTCCATCGGAGCGAGAAGCAGTTATCAGATGAGAGAGAAAGCTCTCCCCCCCCCCCCGACCAGAGGGGGGCTTGCAAGGATAATTGCTTCCAAATTATCCTTAATTAACTGCACGGCTGGCATCCGCTACCATGGGATCAGCAGTTAGCCATAGCGGCTGCGCCGGAAGTCCTGCTTGAAAACTTTAAGTCTTTAAGTACTGAACATAAATGCCTTGGTATTTCAGACTTCATACACTTGACTTCCATGCTAGGGTTTTTTTTTTAGCTTTCCTTGAGTTGGTGCAAAATTACTAAAATCTAAAAATCATAAAGTATCATAAGGTTCAGGGAAATGTATTTGTATAATAATAATAATAATAATAATAATAATAATAATAATAAACTTTATTTATACACCGCCCTCCCCAGCCAAGACCGGACTCAGGGCAGCTAACACCAGGTATAAAAACAATTGGTTGAAATACAACTTAAAAACAAGATTAAAATACAACATCAAAATGCAGCCTCATTTCAGTAGAAACTCAAAAACTTTTTTGGGGGATGAAAACGTCATGTCTTCACCAAAGCCAACTATCCAGACTGATTCTACGTGGGCCAGAAAAAAAGCCAGGGAAGTCCCCAAATAGGAGTTCTATCACAGAAGGAGAAAGGAAAAAGGAAAGAGGGGGCGGGGATCAAGTTGATTCCAACTTGGTATAGAGAAACAAGGTATAGGGGAAATGAGCAAATTTCAGGACACAGATAATATTAACTCACATGGGCCAAAGCACAAGATTGTTAACGTGATACATCTCAGGGCTTTGTCCTGTGTGGTGGCCTGTTACCACAAAATCACAAGGACCTTCATGAAGCAATTTCTAACTATTGGATTGGATCTTGTACCCAAGTTGCTGGCTACAAGAGTGGGAGGCGCTCCACTCTAGTTTCCCCCCCTATTGCTCCACTCTGCTCTTCCCCTGCTTTCCCTCCATTGCCCTATGTCTCCTGCCTCTCTTGAACTCCGACTTGCTGAAGTACAGGTCTTTGCGGACATGGAAATTTTAAAACAAATTTCATGGCAGTGTGGTTGATTGTATATGATTGAAGAATATGACAACCGTGAATGTGCACTAAAGGCAAAAATTATGCTCAACAAAGCATCATAATGGAGACCCATAAGTTTCTCTGAAAAATATGGAAGAAAGAAAGCTGTCCAAGATGAATGATTCCACCCCTCCTGTCCCTGATAAAACCAACAGAGCACTTACAAGGCAGAACCCTTCCACATCTGGTTATGTTCCTCCTGGAAAGCCAGTTGCCATTGAGAAAAGGACTGCAGTCATTGAGAAGAAGGTTGAAGGAATGGAAATGGAACCTGCAGGTTGCTCTGATACAACGTCTGCTGTTGAGCCCTTGAATGCCATAGGCTTCACCACAAAATCAACTTCCTCTCTCCCCTCATCAACTCTTTGTGCCACAAAACCTTGTTAAACTTGTTTTTCATTGCTTGTTTCAATTGTTTGTGGTGGTAATGGTTTTTGTGATTTTATTCTTTTATTATTTCAAGGTAATGCAGAGGACTTTTTCCAATTGGGAATGCTCTTAAAAAATTAATACATTGCAGAGCAGCATTATAATAATGTGGTTCAGGGTTTTTTGTTTAATCATTTGGGGTGAACCTGTTCTGGGTTGCGAATGCATTGGAATTTCCCCCGTAAGAAATAATGAAAATGTTCAGATTGCTATATGTATGCTCACTTTATGAACCATTTTTCAGGAACAGGCTAGTTTTGTATAGTTTGTTTTGTATCGTGGGACCTGTGTGCATTGTATTTATTGCTGGTGTCAAATTGCTTTTAAAGTTATCAAATTAATGTTTTCATGTATGTTGTTAGTCTCCGTGGGCTCATTAAGGATAGGTGGGTGGCTATAAATATCTTAAATAAATACTTCCAGACTTAGCAGTCAACCTTATGGGCATGTACCAGTTTTATAGCAGCAGACGGGACTTATTTGTTTATTTAAGCATACTGAATATAGCACAATTCTTTCATACTTCCATATAGGGCTGCCCTTGACTGACTGTTGACTGACTTGTAGAGGTGGGTCACTGAGACCCAAGTCACCTAAAATGTTTGCACTGCCTTCCAGTTACTTCTGGACGACAATGCAACATAATTGGCCATGAAGCTCTTGAAAGCTTTGTCCTTGTGCAACTCAGCATCTACTTTCTCTTTTCTATAATGATGAACAAAAATTATGTTCCTGGCTGTACTTCCTGCACACTCAAACATGAAATCAGGCAATCTTGGCAATCTTAGCAGTTGCCCCACAATTGTGAAAAATTGTGGGAAACCCTTTCCAAAGAATTGGGGTTATATTGTATATATATCCAGTAGCAACACTTTGCCAAAGTTTGAGCCTCTTCTAGAAAATATACAATAATTTAATTGAATGACTTCTTTCCCCCCACATTTGTGCCATATAACACTTCTTTCCAACACATCGATGAAATATTTTTGGGTGGGATGAGTATGGAGGGGAAGGCTTCTGAAATGGAATCAAAGCCAATAGTTTTATACAGTTTTAATCTCTTGAATCTTAGCTCAGTCAGCAGAGCATGAGACACTCGTTTGTGGTTTGAGCACCCCGTTAGGCAAATGATTTCTGCATTGCAGAGTTGGACTAGGTGACCCTTGGTCTCTTCTAACTCTACAGTTCCATAGCAATTGGATCACAATTCTTTCTTACTGTATTTTGTAGGGCCTCTCTCTCCCTTGCCCCATTTCTCATTGTTGCCTAATGTCAGGTATGGAGCAGCTCACTGACAGCAGATGCTGGAAGATTTCAAACATCTCTGTGTAGTATCTCCACACAGTAGAAGTATATGTTCTGCATCTGGAGGCTATTAACTATTACGTAAATCCCTATTTTCCGCTAAAGAAACTTTCAAAGCCGTCACTTGCTGGAAACAACACAGCCTCTGCCTGGGCTACTTTGATGCACAGGTCTCCTGAAGGGACTTTGATTTTATTCTGTGAACCGCCCTGAAACCTCCAGGTATAGGGCGGTATATAAATTCAATAAATTAAAATAATAATAAAATTGATGGGCTTCGTTGAGCCCTTCCATGCAACAGCCCTGTATTTGGATTCTGCCACTGCCCTCACCCCCCTCCAGCTGCTCAGTGAGAAAAGGGTGATGTAATTGGTTTCTAACAGCTTCTTAGTGATCCCCTGGTTCTATATGAATAACAACAAATAACAGCTTCCCTTATTATTTATTTGTCAAGTGTTACATACAGTGGTACCTCAGGTTAAGAACTTAATTCATTCTGGAGGTCCGTTCTTAACCTGAAACTGTTCTTAACCTGAAGCACCACTTTAGCTAATGGGGCCTCCTGCTGCTGCCGCGCCGCTGGAGCACAATTTCTGTTCTCATCCTGAAGCAATGTTCTTAACCCAAGGTACTATTTCTGGGTTAGCGGAGTCTGTAACCTGAAGCGTCTGTAACCCGAGGTTACCCAGGAGGACTCCCCTGAGTGAGTGCTTGAGGGCCCTGCTCTTGCCACTTACCATCTGGCCTGGGGCGGGGCCTGGAGCCTCATAAGGACTGCGTGCTGCTTGCGGCCTGCTGCCCAGGAGGACTCCCCTGAGTGAGTGCTTGAGGGCCCTGCTCTTGCCACTTACCATCTGGCCTGGGGCGGGGCCTGAAGCCTCATAAGGACTGCGTGCTGCTTGCGGCCTGCTGCCCAGGAGGACTCCCCTGAGTGAGTGCTTGAGGGCCCTGCTCTTGCCACTTACCATCTGGCCTGGGGCGGGGCCTGAAGCCTCATAAGGACTGCGTGCTGCTTGCGGCCTGCTGCCCAGGAGGACTCCCCTGAGTGAGTGCTTGAGGGCCCTGCTCTTGCCACTTACCATCTGGCCTGGGGCGGGGCCTGAAGCCTCATAAGGACTGCGTGGTGCTGCTTGCTGCCTGCTGCCCAGGAGGACTCCCCTGAGTGAGTGCTTGAGGGCCCTGCTCTTGCCACTTACCATCTGGCCTGGGGCGGGGCCTGAAGCCTCATAAGGACTGTGTGCTGCTTGCGGCCTGCTGCCCAGGAGGACTCTCCTGAGTGAGTGCTTGAGGGCCCTGCTCTTGCCACTTACCATCTGGCCTGGGGCGGGGCCTGAAGCCTCATAAGGACTGCATGCTGCTTGCGGCCTGCTGCCCAGGAGGACTCCCCTGAGTGAGTGCTTGAGGGCCCTGCTCTTGCCACTTACCATCTGGCCTGGGGTGGGGCCTGGAGCCTCATAAGGACTGTGTGCTGCTTGCGGCCTGCTGCCCAGGAGGACTCTCCTGAGTGAGTGCTTGAGGGCCCTGCTCTTGCCACTTACCATCTGGCCTGGGGCGGGGCCTGAAGCCTCATAAGGACTGCATGCTGCTTGCGGCCTGCTGCCCAGGAGGACTCCCCTGAGTGAGTGCTTGAGGGCCCTGCTCTTGCCACTTACCATCTGGCCTGGGGCGGGGCCTGAAGCCTCATAAGGACTGCGTGCTGCTTGCGGCCTGCTGCCCAGGAAGACTCCCCTGAGTGAGTGCCTCAGGGCCCTGCTCCTTCCTGCCACTTACCACCTGGCCCAGGGCGGGGCCTGACAGGCCTCACTAGGACAGTTGTTATTGCCGGAGGGGCACAGAGTGTTTTTAAAATGTTTTAAAAACTTTTTCTTTGGATTTTTTGTATATGGGGGGTTGGGTTTGGGGAATTATTATTTTTTATTATTTTGATGTTTTTGTAATTTTTACTTTTTTTGTTTGTATTGTTTTATTGGTTTTGTTTGTTTGTTTAAGGTGTTATTTTGTTCTTAGGGGGAGGGGTCAGGGCTGCCGGGGAGTGGGCCCCAGCCCACAAAATGGCTGGGGCATGTTCCACAGGGGGGGGATGCACTGGGACAACTGATCTCAGTGATCACGGGTAGGAGGAGGAGTTACGCTAAGACCAGACCATGTCATTACAGAGGGGGCAGGTTTAGTCGTTGTCTGAGGACTATTCCTGCCTCCGGGTCTGGTCCTGACCGGATGGATACTAGAATCAGCAAGGGATACCCACATGACCTGAAGGTGCTGCTGTGCAATGCCAGGTCAATGATTCATAAGACCACTGCCATCCATGACGTGATCATGGATGGAGGACTTGACCTGGCATGTGTAACAGAGACTTGGTTGGATGAAGCAGATGGGCCTGTACTTGCCGCTGCTTGTCCACCAGGTTTCTCTTACGCACAGCAACCCAGGTCATGTGGGCGGGGAGGGGGGGTTGCAGTGATTTTTAGGAAGTCATTAGTCTGCACCAGGCGTCCTATTGGAAAGACCCAGTTTTCTGAGTGCATGTTCTGGAAGTTGGGCAATAGGGGCAGTACAGGATTCCTTTTGGTGTACCGACCTCCCCGCTGCACCAAGGATTCCCTGCCCGAGCTGCTTCAGGTCGTGGCGGATGTTCTCCTGGAGACACCTAGCTTGGTCGTCCTAGGGGATTTTAACATCCATGCCGACACGACCTTACAAGGGGCCGCTCGGGACTTCGTGGAAAGCATGGCCTCCATGGGGCTGTCCCTGAATAAGTCTGGCCCAACCCATAGCCGTGGACATGCCTTGGACCTGGTGTTTACCTCTATGGATGTTGGTGATCTGACACTGAGTAAAAGCGAAACGAAAGAAGTGCCATGGTCAGATCACTTCCTGGTGCAACTGGACTTCTCTGCGACCCATCCCCTCTGCAGGGAGGTGGGACCAATTCGGATGGTCCGCCCCCGCCACTTAATGGATCCAAATGGTTTCCAGAGAGTGGTAGGGGATGCTTTATCCCATGTTGATGGCCTTTCAGCCGATTCCCTGGTGGCACGCTGGAATGTGGAGTTAACCAGGGCTATTGACTGTTTGGCTCCGAAGCGCCCTCTCCGATTGCATGGAGCCCGGACAGCCCCGTGGTTTTCCACGGATCTGAGGGCAATGAAACAATCGTTGAGACGGCTAGAGCGCCGGTGGCGGATAACTCATTCCGAATCTGACCGGACACAGGTTAGAGCTCAACGTCGAGCCTACCAAGTGGCGATAGCGACGGCGAAGAAGAATTTCTTCACCGCCTCTATTGCATCTGCAGAAAACAGCAGCAGGAGACTTTTTCAGGTGGTTCACAATTTAGCGGAACCACCTGCAACATCGGGGCCCAGTACGGGCCACATGTTCTCCTGCAATGATTTTGCAAAGTTTTTTGCAGATAAAATCGCTCAGATTCGGGAAGAAGTAGACTCCACCCTGGGAGCAGGGCCGGGGCGGGAGAGTGCTAGAGTTCTGTCTAGTCGAGTGGGATCAATTCCAATCTGTTACCTCCGAGGATGTGGACAGGCTGCTTGGACGAGTGAAACCAACCACCTGTCTCCTGGATCCTTGCCCATCCTGGCTTATAAAAGCTAGCCGGGAAGGACTGGGCGATGGGCTTCATGGGGTAGTGAATGCTTCCCTCCGTGAGGGAGCCTTCCCAGACCCGCTGAAAGAGGCGGTTATTAAACCGCTTCTTAAAAAACCATCTTTAGATGCGGCCACGATGGCCAATTATCGCCCAGTCTCAAATCTTCCATTCCTGGGCAAGGTGATTGAGCGAGCGGTTGCCGAACAACTCCAGGCACGCCTGGAAGAAGCGGACCATTTGGATCCCTTCCAGTCGGGATTCAGGCCTCATCATGGGACTGAAACTGCCTTGGTCGCACTGGTTGATGATCTCCGGCGGGCTAGGGACAAAGGTGAGAGCTGTTTCCTAGTTCTGCTGGATCTCTCAGCGGCGTTTGATACCATCGACCATAGCATCCTTCTGGACCGTCTTGGGGGGCTGGGAGCGGGGGGCACTGTCATACAGTGGTTCCGCTCCTTCCTCCTGGGCCGTGTTCAGAAAGTGGTGGTGGGGGATGAGTGTTCAGACCCCTGGGCTCTCACTTGTGGGGTGCCTCAGGGTTCTGTCCTGTCCCCCATGCTTTTCAACATTTACATGCAGCCGCTGGGAGAGATCACCAGGAGGTTTGGGCTGGGTGTCCATCAGTATGCCGATGATACCCAGCTCTACCTCTCTTTTAAATCAGAACCAGTGAAGGCGGTGAAGGTCCTGCGTGAGTGTCTGGAGGCGGTTGGAGGATGGATGGCAGCTAACAGATTGAGGTTGAATCCTGACAAGACAGAAGTACTGTTTTTGGGGGACAGGAGGCGGGCAGGTGTGGAGGATTCCCTGGTCCTGAATGGGGTAACTGTGCCCCTGAAGGACCAGGTGCGCAGCCTGGGAGTCATTTTGGACTCACAGCTGTCCATGGAGGCACAGGTCAAATCTGTGTCCAGGGCAGCTGTTTACCAGCTCCATCTGGTACGTAGGCTGAGACCCTATCTGCCTGCGGACTGTCTCGCCAGAGTGGTGCATGCTCTGGTTATCTCCCGCTTGGACTACTGCAATGGACTCTACGTGGGGCTACCTTTGAAGGTGACTCGGAAACTACAACTAATCCAGAATGCGGCAGCTAGACTGGTGACTGGGGGCGGCCGCCGAGACCATATAACACCGGTCTTGAAAGACCTACATTGGCTCCCAGTACGTTTCCGAGCACAATTCAAAGTGTTGGTGCTGACCTTTAAAGCCCTAAACGGCATCGGTCCAGTATACCTGAAGGAGCGTCTCCACCCCCATCATTCTGCCCGGACGCTGAGGTCCAGCGCCGAGGGCCTTCTGGCAGTTCCCTCATTGCGAGAAGCAAAGCTACAGGGAACCAGGCAGAGGGCCTTTTCGGTAGTGGCGCCCGCCCTGTGGAACGCCCTTCCAGCAGATGTCAAAGCGATAAACAACTACCTGACATTCAGAAGACATCTTAAGGCAGCCCTGTTCAGGGAAGTTTTTAACGTGTGATTTTATTGTATTTTTGGTTTTTATGGAAGCCGCCCAGAGTGGCTGGGGAGGCCCAGCCAGATGGGCGGGGTATAAATAATAAATTATTATTATTATTATTACAGTGGTGCCTCGCAAGACGAAAAGAATCCATTCCGCGATTCTCTTCGTCTAGCGGTTTTTTCGTCTTGCGAAGCAACCCTATTAGCGGATTAGCGCTATTAGCGGCTTAGCGGCTATTAAAGGATTAGCGGCTAAGCTGCTAAAAGGCTATTAGCGGCTTAGAAAAGGGGGGGGAGCGGGGGGGAAAACGCAAGACTAGCAAGACGTTTCGTCTTGCAAAGCAAGCCCATAGGGAAAATCGTCTTGCGAAGCAACTCAGAAACGGAAAACCCTTTCGTCTAGCGGGTTTTCCGTCTTGCGAGGCATTCGTTATGCGGGGCACCACTGTACCACTGTAGTTGAAAGCTACTCCCCAAAGCATTAGGTCTAGTAATCTAATTGGACAAATGTTCACATCTATTTAATAACAGACAGCTTGGGTAGGAGAGGATGAATTTTTAAAGGGGAAGGAGTTGATCTGGCTCAGAATGTATAAGATTCCTTTTTAAATTTTCACTTTCAGCAGGTCTTGGAGGTGATTATTTTCAAGAAGGCGTCTAGGTTTCCAATACTTTATTTGTAAAACTAATAAAATATTAACGTGAGGTTTTAACTTTACTTACATCTACATCAGCCAATGTCATTTTCTGGGATAATTTAACATACATACAAACAGATTCACTTGCAGAGATATTCTTGCTTCTGTTTGGTTGCCCAGGACAGCCTCCTGCACTTCCCTCTTCCTTCACACCACACCCAAGATGCGAGCAACCCACCAGCTGCAGGGCATGATCAGCCGGCAAGCGGAACGGCAGCCTTGGTAGTTATAAGGCCACGGGTAGTATCCCAGGAGAGGTTCACAGATCCGCTGGCAATGTGTGTAGCTCCGTCTGCACTCAATGCAGCAGACTCCTTCATGGTCTAGCCGTGGGTCAAAGGTCATCCCTTCACCCCCTTCCAGCTGCTGAAATTTGAAATATAACAAGCACAGTTTTTTAGTGGTACATTTCATTAAGTATCATAAAAATAGCAAGAATTCACCATGGCCATTAATTCACAGATTCAGTTGCTTTTAAATTGGATTTCAAAGATGTTGTAGCTGACCTCTAGATTCTAGACTGATCTTTAGAAGTTTAATACTGAAACTCATGTGGGGTTGACTTACTTGTTTTCAGGCACTCAGCCTTATTTGGTTGTACACTTAAGTGGGGAATGCAAATGGGAAAGAAGTCCTATTACAGCAGCAGGTGCTGGGAAAGTCAGTGTAACTTCTTAATAGCGAAATGTGAGTGGTGCTTGGGGGAACGGGCCTTGGGCAAGCAGCACGGGCATAGAACAGTGATGGCCAAACTTGGCCCTCCAGCTGTTTTGGGACTACAACTCCCATCATCCCTAGCTAACAGGACCAGTGGTCAGGGATGATGGGAATTGCAGTCCCAAAACAACTGGAGGGCCAAGTTTGGCCATCACTGGCATAGAAGATCTCTTTGATGGTGACTAAAATGTTATGCAACCCACCCCCCAATAATCGAGCTTCCATAAAAGTTTAGTGTAGCAGGTCAGTGCAGTTTCCCATTGACTGAGTTTCTTCAATTTAACACAGCAAATGCTTTCAGCTACTGACTACTGCTTACAGAGAGGTAATTATAGTGGAACTGAGAGAAAATGGATGAGCAGGAGAGAGGAAGTTGGGGATGAAGCACAGAGGGGAAACCAGGACAACATTTACCCTTCTGAAGTTGATCTCAGCTCTCCAGAGTCCTCGGATTAGGAGGGCAGCAGTGATATGGAGAAAAGTCTGGTTAAGCCATCAGAAGAAAAAGGAGTGGTTGGTGAGGATGATAATTATAATCACCAGAACTCATGGGTTCAAGGTGTGGAAGATGGTCTTGCAGAGGATGGTGGGATCTGTTTCTTCCTGGCATGGATTAATAGCTGCTGTCCAGACCTGCTCTCTATTTCTGACAGGGAGGGGGCCTCCAGGACCTTGAGAAGGCACCTGCCTGGCAATGCCTTTCCTAAGGACATTGTTATTCACCTTGCTCATTTACCATAGGATCATAGAATCATAGAGTTGGAAGAGACCACAAGGGCCATCGAGTCCAACCCCCTGCCAAGCAGGAAACACCATCAGAGCACTCCTGACATATGGTTGTCAAGCCTCTGCTTAAAGACCTCCAAAGACGGAGACTCCACCACACTCCTTGGCAGCAAATTCCACTGTCGAACAGCTCTTACTGTCAGGAAGTTCTTCCTAATGTTTAGGTGGAATCTTCTTTCTTGTAGTTTGGATCCATTGCTCCGTGTCCGCTTCTCTGGAGCAGCAGAAAACAACCTTTCTCCCTCCTCTATGTGACATCCTTTTATATATTTGAACATGGCTATCATATCACCCCTTAACCTCCTCTTCTCCAGGCTAAACATGCCCAGCTCCCTTAGCCGTTCCTCATAAGACATCATTTCCAGGCCTTTGACCATTTTGGTTGCCCTCCTCTGGACACGTTCCAGTTTGTCAGTGTCCTTCTTGAACTGTGGTGCCCAGAACTGGACACAGTACTCCAGGTGAGGTCTGACCAGAGCAGAATACAGTGGCACTATTACTTCCCTTGATCTAGATGCTATACTCCTATTGATGCAGCCCGGAATTGCATTGGCTTTTTTAGCTGCCGCGTCACACTGTTGGCTCATGTCAAGTTTGTGGTCAACCAAGACTCCTAGATCCTTTTCACATGTACTGCTCTCAAGCCAGGTGTCCCCCATCTTGTATTTGTGCCTTTCATTTTTTTTGCCCAAGTGCAATACTTTACATTTCTCCCTGTTAAAGTTCATCTTGTTTGTTTTGGCCCAGTTCTCTAATCTGTCAAGGTTGTTTTGAAGTGTGATCCTGTCCTCTGGGGTGTTAGCCACCCCTCCCAGTTTGGTGTCATCTGCAAATTTGATCAGGATGCCCTTGAGTCCATCATCCAAGTCGTTGATAAAGATGTTGAATAAGACCGGGCCCAAGACAGAACCCTGTGGCACCCCACTAGTCACTCTTCTCCAGGATGAAGAGGAACCATTGATGAGCACCCTTTGGGTTTGGTCAGTCAGCCAGTTACAAATCCACTGAGTGGTAGCATAGTCAAGACCGCATTTTACCAGCTTCTTTACAAGAATATCATGGGGCACCTTGTCAAATGCCTTGCTGAAATCAAGGTAGGCTACATCCACTGCGTTCCCTTCATCTACCAGGGTTGTAATTCTGTCAAAAAACGAGATCAGGTTAGTCTGACATGACTTATTTTTCAGAAATCCATGCTGACTATTGGTGATCACAGCATTCCTTTCTAGGTGCTCACAGACTGTTTGCTTAATGATCTGCTCCAGAATCTTCCCTGGTATTGATGTCAGACTGACTGGGCGGTAATTATTTGGGTCCTCTCTTTTCCCCTTTTTGAAAATAGGTACAACATTTGCCCTCCTCCAGTCTGCCGGGACTTCACCTGTTCTCCAGGAATTCTCAAAGATGGCTGCCAGCGGTTCTGAAATCACATCTGCCAGTTCTTTTAATACTCTTGGATGCAGTTCATCTGGCCCTGGAGACTTGAATACATCTAGACTAGCCAAGTATTCTTGTACTATCTCCTTAGTTATTCTGGGCTGTGTTTCCTCTGCTGAATTATTTGCTCCAAATTCTTCAGGTCGGGCATTGTTTTCTTTATCAGAGAAGACTGAGGCAAAGAAGGCATTGAGGAGTTCAGCCCTTTCTGTGTCCCCTGTTTGCATTTCACCATCTTCTCCTCTGAGTGACCCCACGGTTTCTTTGTTCTTCCTTTTGCTACGGACATACCCATAATAGCCTTTTTTGTTGCTTTTAACCTCTCTAGCAAGCCTGAGTTCATTCTGTGCTTTAGCTTTTCTGACTTTGTGTCTACACGTGCTGGCTATTTGTTTGAATTCCTCTTTGGTGGTTTCCCCCCTTTTCCATTTTTTGTACACATCCTTTTTTAGTCTTAACTCATTTAAAAGTTCTTTAGATAGCCACCCTGGCTTCTTTAGGCACCTTCCATGTTTCCGTCTCATTGGTATTGCCTGAAGTTGTGCTTTTACTATCTCCCTCTTAACAAACTCCCAGCCATCATGAACTCCCTTTCCTTTTAGTCTTACTGTCCATGGGATCTCACCCAGCACTTCCCTAAGTTTTATGAAGTCGGCTTTCTTAAAGTCAAGAAATTGAGTCCTAGTATGCTTGGCTGCTCCTTTCCGCTGTATAGTAAACTTCAGAAGAGCATGATCACTCGCGCCTAATGATCCTTCCACTTCTACCCCACTAACCAGGTCATCAACATTGGTTAGGACCAGATCTAAAATGGCTGTTCCTCTTGTTGCTTCTCCCACTTTCTGGACAATGAAGTTGTCTGCAAGTCCAGTGAGGAATCTGTTTGACCTTATGCTCTTGGCTGAGTTTGACATCCAACAAATATCCGGGTAATTGAAGTCCCCCATTACTACCATCTCCCTTCCTTTTGCATGCTTGGCCATCTGTTCCAGGAAGGCATCATCTATGTCCTCCGTTTGGCTTGGGGATCTATAGTAAACTCCCACAATGAGGTCTCTGTTATTCTTCTCTCCCTTAATTTTGACCCAAATGCTCTCACTTTGGCTTTGAGGTTCTAAATCTTGGATCTCTTCACAGGTATACACATCCCTGACATATAACGCCACTCCTCCTCCTTTCTTGTCTGGTCTGTTTCTCTGAAATAGATTGTATCCCTCCATTATTACATTCCAATCGTGGGACTTATCCCACCAGGTTTCAGTGATGCCTATTATGTCATATTTAGTTTGCTGTACCAAGAGCTCAAGCTCGTCTTGTTTATTTCCCATGCTTTGCGCATTAGTGTACAGACATTGAAGTCCATTAATCATTCCCTCGTGTCTCTTATTTAAGGATTTTTTCCTCCCACCACTAGGTCTGTGTGCTGTTTGCTCCATTTGGTCTATGGCATTTGGATTATCATCTTCATCAATTGATAGACTCCTACCTTCAGGAGCACTGTCTCCCTCCCCCACATTAGTCAGTTTAAAGCCCTCCTGAGGAGGTTTCTGAGATTTTTGGCGAAAACATTCCTCCCAACCGTTGTGTGCAAGGCATGAATCGTGTGCAAAATGTAGAGTGCCCTGGGAACAGCGAGCGCATGCCTCTGATAGGAAACTTGATCTCTCGGATATTGATGGCCTTCTGCCTCCCTCAGCCCCAGCAGCTGCATTGAATGTGACCAGGAGTTATGCCAGGCATGGCCAAACTTGGCCCTCCAGCTGTTTTGGGACTACAGTTCCCATCATCCCTGACCCCTGGTCCTGTTAGCTAGGGATGATGGGAGTTGTAGTCCCAAAACAGCTGGAGAGCCAGTTTGGCCATGCCTGGGTTATGCTGTTGGCTGGTATTTGTTTTCTTTTCCTGGCAGGTGTTCATCTTTGTTCTTTGCTGACTTGATTAAACTTATTTTTTAAAAGAAATAGTGAAAGAACTATGAAGAAAATGCATATCATGTTACCACAAGTAGGCTGGCTTTTCACTTGCCATCTGTAATTTTTGTCAGTATCTTCCGTTATCTGACAGAAAATGCAATTTATTACTAATTAATATAATGCACAAATTTTTATCTTATATCCTCCCTTAAACTCAAACCACTGAGATTAACTTTTGAGGACGGTACAGGATGATTGCAATAACTGGCACAGTTGGCTGCTGCATGTGAAAGACTGAAGGAAAGGCATGTCCAATACTGAAATCCCTGGAAGCGTTTCACCTCAGTTCTCTGCTCCAAGACTCCGAGAATGACCTAGTTCTACCGTGGTCCCCTCATCCATCCTGGTCATCTATCAGATGCTGGTTTTTCATATTCCTGCCTCTTGGTTGGTGTTTCAGATTCCAGAGATGCCTTTGTGTGGGGTCAGGTATAGGAGTGAGGGCCCCCTTTCACATGCTATGCCCAGCCATTGAGGGGAAAACATGGAGCGCCTTGGGCAGAACTACTGAGTTTGGCCCTGATCCTTGCTCTTGTGCTGTCTAACGTGGGAGAAAATAACAGGCGACCCAGGCTTCCCTTTTCTCTTGCTGCTTACAAGCACCCAGATGCAGTCCATGTCCTTCCAGGAACAAACTATGGTGTGTTTCATTTTTTTGCCTATTGTAAACAGATGCTCCCTCCTTATTATGCAGAAGGCTCAGCAACGTAGTTTTCATCTGAAACTGCACAGAGTAGAAACCTCAGCTCACCTAAGTCAGTGACTGGCTGACTGCTCTCCTGGCTCACCTGTTTGGTCAGTACCAGAAGATGGAAGAATGAGGCGGTTTCAGGGGCGTTCTGTAGAAGCGCCTGGGGAGATGCACATTGACCAAGACAGTGGATGTATTCCATTGCTAACAAATACTCACATGGTAAGGATTGTCTGGGTTAAAGGCTGGCTGGGTGTCTTGCTCAGAAGTCCGGGTAGCGTTAGACTGTCGTCTACGCTGCTGAGTCCGCTGGGTGGTTCGTGGCCTCGTATTCACCTCTTCAGCAGCAGCGTTGAACTGATCCAGATCCAAGTTTGTCTGAGCTTGGCGTGCTTTCCGTATAGCTCCTCTCTCTCTTCTCTGCCCGACTGCAGACAGACATTGGGGTACATGACTCATTTAAATAGGTTCAGCTAAGTGCTGGTTGAAAGAACCCACTAGGCTAAAAGAGTTGAAATTCAATTACTTCCATTGTCCTGCAATGTATGAGTTCTTTACACGGGGTGCACCACACATAACAGCTGCATCTCTAAACAACAGATCAAGCGCCTCTGCACCACTGGGGAGGCTTGAGGGGCTCCAAATCCCGATGACAGCCGAAAAATAGTTTGTCATTTTTCTACACTAAAAAGCCCCAAATGTTGTAACCTTTCCTCATAGGGCCTATGTCACGAGACCTGTGCCTCTCAGAATAGGTGCCACTGGGCTGCATAGCCGAGGGCTGTGATTCAGTATAAGCCAGTAGACTGCCTTCTAATGAGTCTGGCTCTAGGATCTCCCTAGGCCTCCCCCAGAATGAAATTAATTTGGATGAGCAAAGATGGCCTAAGTCTAGGATTTAAAGGAACTGGGTGCACTGTTAAATAAATGTTACCTTTTGGATAGGATGGCCGAAGCCAGAATATCTGTAGATCTCCACAGAGCTCTAAAATTTTGGGACTCAGAAAATTATTGTTCTTTATGGGTTGACCTGCAGCGACCCAGATTAGCGAATTTTCAGCAAATTTAGCTGGCATAATTTCACCTTCCTGTAAAAGGAGAGTAAGAAAATAAATAAATCTGCTGTTAATTTGACGGACAAAGGGTATGGTATGTGTTGCATGTGAAATTGGGTGCTAATAGTCAAGGATTCAGCAAAAAAAGAACATTTTGGGTTACTTTCATTCTTTCCAATTTCAATTCCATTTGAGATTAGCTATTACCAGAGCCGGTCTTATTAGGTTTAAGGGAAAGAGTGAAATTGGCTTCACTTTTTAAAAATGACACTTTACAACATTTTTAAAGGGTGTTTTATTGGCAGGATTATTAACTGTTTAGGGATCCATGGTGTCCTCAAGTGCTTAAAAGCTATGACAACATTGTGTGTTCTGACTGCAGTAATTATGAAAAAACAAAAAAAATTCCTTCCAGTAGCACCTTAAAGACCAACTAAAGATTCCTTCCTGCTACTGGAAGGAATTTTTTTTTGTTTTGACTATGGCAGACCAACACGGCTACCTATCTGTAACAGTAATTATGAAGTTATTCAGTCATGCAAGATTTTGGGTGCCATCATGATGCTATCACCTCCATAGTATCCTGCAGGTTGAAAAATCAATTTGCACACATCTCCGACCAAGAATCTTGCACACACTACATGGTTGTTATGTGCTTCTCTCACTCCCTGGAACAACTTGAATTACGAATTTTGTTTTTATGTCTAGAATTATGTACACTGTTTCTAGAAGACAAAAACCTCAGGACTCAGTGTTCACAAGGAGCTCAGTTCAGAACTGTGATGGAGATTAGGCTTTGCTTTGTAAATCAGTGGCAGCCCCTGTACTGCAAGCCAGCATGGATCCAGGCATATGGCAGACAGAAGCGTTAGGCTGAGATGATTCCCCCAGCCCCATGCCCAGTGCCAGGAAATCATTTCATCTGGCCATTAATCATCTCATGTGGATGAATGGGAGCTGGCCGGCAAGCGTAACCCACCTTGTGGATTAGGTACTTTTTTTGCATTTCCTAAGAGGTCCAAGCTTGCCTCTCTTTCAGCAAGGGCAAGATCACCTTATCAGAATAAGATTTCAGGTGCCGAGAGATCCTGCTGGCTTGACTTCAATTCTGTGGCAGATGGGGTGGCTCAGATGGGCTGCCTCAAGTCATTTTGTTGGCACCCGCCTTCAAGGACCAGACAGAAGCCAATTGGACTAGTAGGTGGATCTTACCCCAATACTGCTGAAAGGAAAATACCATATTTTTCACCCCATAAGACGCACTTAATCCTGAGAATTCATGTGGATCCGTGCTTTGTAACCACGTTTTTGCGCCATTGCGGCCCCAGGCAACAGTGGGTGTGTGGTTTTTTTGGTGCAGACTGTAGCCATGGACATGCTATGTGATCTGATGGTGAATTTGGGGTGACGCAATGCAAAAATCCTCAGGATCCATGTGGATCCATGCTTTGTAACCACATTATTGCGCCATTGCAGCCCCATGAAACAGTGAGTGCATGGTTTTTTTGGTGCAGGCTGTAGCCATGAACATGCTATGTGATCTGATGGTGAATTTGGGGTGACCCAATGTAAAAATCCTGAGGATCCATGGGCTTTTACCTCCCCCCTCCCAGGCAGCCTCCTTTATCTCCCTCCCGATCCCTTACCGATCAGCTGCTTCCTTTCAACACTCCCTTCCCTCTTGTTTGCCTTAGTGTCCTTTCCTTAGCTGGAGCAGTTTTTTTTACTCCTCCTTTTCTTCTAATTTTTCTCCTCATTGCTTTAGTCTTCCTGTCTCCTCTCCTTGCAAGTTTGCTGTCTTTCCCTCCCCGCTCCCAGGCAGCCTCCTTTATCTCTAGCGTCCCTTATCTCGCTCCTGATTGGCAAACAATCAGCTGCTGTGATGGCCTGGGAATCTGATTCAGAGGCTGAACTTGAAGAATCCCAGCCTGCACAGGAGTCCCCGCCTCCAGGGCCGGCTGAGCCAGGGCAGGGGCTTGAATGTGAAGGGCCCTCACCTGTGCCGGATCCTCAGGAGCAGACACCCGATGAATCCACTCTGGCTCCGGAGGTGATGGAGGACCCATTGCCTGCAGGTGCTCCTCTCCCGGCCCTGTCAGGGAAGGTGAGGTTGCCTCTGGGTCCAGTAACCCTCCAGCCTCTCCTGAGTTGCAGAGGCTCAGGTAGAGAGGCGGAGGGAACTAAGTTCTCTCAGGAGGAGTGCTCTCCTTAAGGCCAGGAGAGGCGAATCACCTGTGGGCCGGGACCACCCTAGGCCCCAGAGGAGCTAAAGGCCAGTCAGCCCAGTCCCAGGTTGCGGGAGCAACATTGCTGGAAACCTGTTCCTGCCAGCACCCTGACCTGCTTTTCCGGAGTTCCTGACCACGCCCGGCTCCTTGCCTTGGACCCCACTTCGCCCTTGACAGACAGCCTCCCGACCCTCGACCCAGGACCGGACTCAGACCACGCCACACGGTAACACCCCCCCCCCGGGACCAGCACAGCTGCTTTGTTTCAACACCCACTTCCCTCTTTTTTTTTTTTTTAAAAAAAAACACATGATCTGCTTTTTGCCCCTGGGCAATTCGGCTCCAGGGACCACGCATTCGCTCCATAAGACGCACAGACATTTCCCCTTACTTTTTGGGAAGAAAAAGTGTGTCTTATGGAGCAAAAAATACGGTACATTGCACAGCCCTTGAAGGCAGCAGGCTAGCACAGCAGATGCAAAGCTGGTGGCATGGCAGTCGTAGCTCTGTCCCCAGCCCTCAGCACCTGCTGCCTAAGGCAATTGCCTCCTTCAGCTGTCCCTGTGACTCAAGCTGTCCCAAGAAACTCTCTATTTTCAAAGAAGAACTCAGGATAAAATTAAAGGCAACCAGGTGCAGGGAAAGTGGCACTTTTGCTAGCCACTCTGGTGGGTGTTCTGGGTCCCACAGTTAAGGGAAGACCTTAATGGGAGCAAACACAGCCTGGTGCTGGATTATAGTAGGCCACAATTTTATTGATTACAGTGCAACAGGCTTGGCATCGCCACTGGACGATCACCCACATGAACAACTGCCACGCTCTGCTGCCTTTGGACAACGGGTGTTGACCATTTGTTGAGGCTGACCATGGCATGAACTACCTCCTCTGGTCACTGGTAGGGGGTGCTGTGGTCCGTCAGCCTCTGTGCTGAGCCTCTGCACAGAAATCACTGGCCTCCAAGATCCTTGAAGGGGCGGGGTGAGAACTCCTGGGGCCACCAGCCGAAACACAGGGGCCAAAGGGGCAGCATACCCTCCAACATTTCTCAGATGAAAGTTGGAGTGTATGCTGGTGTTTGAAAGCACAAATGCACATGATGGGTAATTCAGTTGCCCTAACGCCTTGACTCTGTTACTTTAGTGTTGCATTATGACAATTTTTGCACTTACAGCAAAAGAAAAGCACAATATTATGTCCTAAATGTTTTAGTGCACATTTCATTGTAGTAGATATTGAATATAAAATGGCCAATTAAACTAGCATTTCCAAAAACCAGAAAGTGGTTTATCTCCAGTCTGAGGTAATTTGGTTTTCTGAAGTCCATGCTAGTTATTTTTATTTCTAAAAGGCTTTCACAGATTATTATTATTTTAAAATGGCAAAAGAAGGGGATAAAAACATTTTTTAAAAAATATCACTAGCTAGAGAGCCTAGGAGCCAGTTACAAAATCAATAATGGCATTGTGCAAACAACTTGGCTAAATAAAATTGATCTAGTGTGTGGTACTTAAAGTGATCTCAGAGGGCAATCTGAATTTTATCCTCTGCTTCCATTTTAATGTTTCTGCAGTGCAGCTACAGAATAGCAGCTCTCTTATGTAAAAAATATTTGGATTCCTTAGTTTCTAGTTCAGTCAGTGCCATTTTCCAACACTTCTTCGAATATGAAAATGAAAAGACCTACAGGGTGCACTTCCAAATGAAGGCTTTCTTTAACTTGCACTGCAAGCTTTGGGTCAATATAATTGCTTTCACTGAACAAGACTTTTAATCAGAGCTATCATATTAGCTTAACAGTGGAACTGGAAGCTGTATCCAGTCCAAACCAAATCTTTCACAGTATCATAAAATGGATCTCTGGGGTAATTAAACCTAACCTCATATTCTGAGGAATGATTCACTAAAATTTAAACCATCCCTAAGTGGTGCATCCTAAAGAAACTTCTGACTACCCAGTTCCCTCAGTGTCAGTAAACAATTCCCCCTGCAACACTTCTCTCACATGCCTTCCATGCCAAAAGCTCTCTCATTTGCTCAGTCCTTCCCCCTGCAATTTTCCTAAAATGTGATGCCTCAGACTGGCCCTCCAAGGACATCGTTAATGAAGGAGGCCATCTTCAGCCAGCTGGTTCTTGGCTCAACTAGGCTCATCTGAGGTCAAGTCCCCAACCCTGGCTCAGCCCAAGAAACACTTGCTTGGCTGGGGGCCCAGACGATTGAACAGAGGCCAAAAAGAGATGTTCTGGGGGTGCAATGCAGGTGGGACCAGGGCTTCGGCTTGGGCTCAGGTGGATCCTAAGCCTGTTCAGCTTGGTCATGTAACCTGGCACAGAATTATTTTAAAGACTCTTATCCTTCTGACAGCAACAGAACTGCCAGGACTTCAGGGAGGAGGAAGAGGATCCTGGCAAGGGGTTCAGCTCAGAGTGGGTCACACGGGAGCAAGCTGGGGATGGGGAAGGAGAGGTTGGGATAGACAACACTCATGGGGTGACAGAGGATAATGAGGGGACAGAGGCCAGTGCACAGGAAGCTGAGCAGTGGGACCCAGAGCCAGAGAGGCCCCCGTCCCCACAAACATGGCAGGTCCTAAGATGTAGGGAACAGCGGGCGGGACACTCCAGGAAGCAGAGGCAGGCCAGGGCCTGCAGCCTAGATCACTAGCTGGCCAGGTAGGGAAGGAGGCCTGCAATTTCTCAGCTGGGGCAAGCAGAGAGCAGGTGAGGGTCACTTGCCTCATCAAGCCCAGATGCTGCAATCAGCAGACACAGTGTCAGAAGGCAGCAAAGGGAGCTGCTGTGTCCACTCAACTGCCCATGTTGAGGAACCTCGCCTGGGATTCACCTTGGACCTTCCTGGGTTTCTACTTCGAGATTGACTGCTGAACTTGGCTTACTTGGACTGACTCCATACTGTTTCCTGATCTTTGGGCTTGGCTTGTGTGGATTGGCTTCTGGACTTGGAACTTCATCTTGGCACACTGTCTGCCAGGTAGGCCAGGGGATTAGGACACAGCAGTCCCATTCTGCAGAGCGGGCTTTGGATCTGGTGTAAATTTATATGGGTTTCCCTTATACTGACTTGCTTCACAGCAGCTTCTTTTGCATAGGATCAGAGCCAGCTTGCCCACTGCCATGCGTTTCTTCTTTCGGTGTTCAAGCCATGCCATACAGACACAGTCCTGCTGCTGGCAGGGATCAGCCTGCTTCCAAGGCAAACAAACCAAGGCACAGAGGGGGGGGGGGCTCAGGCTGCCTTGTGTGCCTGCCCAGTCCTGCCTGCTGTCAGGCAGAAGCCGAGAGGAACCAAGAGAACAGCTCAAGCCCCTCCTGCACACCGTTACAGAAGTGGGGGGGGGGCAGAGCTGGCTCACCCATTAGTGAGGGTGAAGCAGCTGCTTCAGGCAGCAGAAGCTCAAGAGAAAGCTCCCCACCTGCCCCACCACTTCTGCCACCTCTGGACTCCATCTTGCCAAGTTTCATCCAGAGGTGGGCGTTCTGCAAGGCCTTGGTGCTTGTCTTCTCCACTGTAGGGGTGGGGAAACAAGCAGCAATACCTCATCCCAGAACACCTCCCTCTCTCTGAAACTTGGCAAGAGGGAGGCGTTCTGGCAGCTGCAGAAGTGATGGTGGCTGGAGGGGGGGCAGGAGGCAGCACATTTCCGTTTTGCCTCAGGTGATGAAATGGGATGGGCCACCTCTAAGCACCAGTCCCAAGGATCCCTTGGCTGCTGCAGACTTTCACTGAGCACCTCTCCTGGAAGATGCTGCTGCTGAAGAAAGCCAGACCTGGCCCAAGTGGGGAGCAGCAGTAGCAGAGCTTAGCCAAAAAGTGAGGAGGTGGCAAGGCTGGGCTGCACCTTAAAGAGCAGCTGAAACCTCCCCAGCTGCTTTATGGGCTCCTTGGTGTTGCTGCTGCTTTCAGGAGGTTCTCTAGGGCCCCCCTCCACCTTCACACTTCCCATCACAAAGCCTTTCTCCTTCCCTTGCACTTGACA
Organism: Podarcis muralis; assembly: GCF_964188315.1. Taxonomy (NCBI): domain Eukaryota; kingdom Metazoa; phylum Chordata; class Lepidosauria; order Squamata; family Lacertidae; genus Podarcis; species Podarcis muralis. The sequence goes on from NC_135662.1 coordinate 91,159,599, forward strand.
ATCCTTCAAACATAGCTTTGCTGTCAGTGTAAGCATATTTTTGGTGACTACCTACCAGGTCCAAAGAGATCCTCTCTTTGGTCATTGCACTGACTTCAGGGATGTGAGATTTAGCTTGGGCTTTAATGTAACATTTTTCTCCTCCAGCAAAACGAATTCCACTTATGCCCTAGAAAAACAGACCTTGGTTATTAACATAAATGTTGAGGTGCTCACCCAACTGCTGCAAGATACAGAAGTGCTTTTAACATAAAATGCTTTGCTTCCCACTAAAAAAGACCCAAAGTTATTCACTACCAAGTAAAAAGTACAGTAATAAAATAATATTTAAAAAGATTTAACAATGCAATTATATCACCGGTACTCTCAAATGACCAGGAAAATGAGGAATTCCCAGGAACCAAAATATTGATAAGGGAGGTCTCCCTAGAGCTAGCATTCCACAAACAGTCGGCTATTTCAGAGAAGGCATTTCCTCTCAACATATGTAGAAGGGCCTCAAGGTCTGGGAAAGTTCACATGGGGAACTTTAGTTACAGGCTTACTGAGTTGTATACAGTTAAAACCAGCAGCTTGAATTGGGCAAATTGACAGTTACTGCAGTCAGACCAAAACCAGTGTTATATGTTCACACATTCTTGTCCCAGTTAACATTCAAGCAGCCACATTTTCCACTAGCTGTAGTTTCCAAACCATCTTAAAAGGCAGTCCCACATACAACACATTGCAGTAGCCTAACCTGGAGGTTATCAGAGCAAAGACAATTAAAGCTGGCTATTCCCATCTAGATAGGGCTGCAGTTGGGCTTCCAGCGCAAGCTGGTAGAAGGCCCTCAGTGCCACTAAGGCCACTGGTGTCTCCAATGACAGGACTGGATCCAGGAGTAGCTCTAAGCTGTGATCCTGCTTCTTCCAAGGGAGTGCAACCCCATCCAGAACTAATCTTGCTCATCTGGGCACAGGAACCACCCCCTCGAAATGTCTTAAGTCTAGGCTGGATTGAGCATCCGTTTGTTGGTTCTCATCCAGTCCATTAGCAAGGTCAGGCACTGTTCCAGCCCAGCAGTGCCCTGTTCTCCCTGCTCACAGTCTTCACAGAAGGATTCCATGGTCAGTGGTATCATAGGCCATTGAGAGGCCAAGGAGAATAATCAGAGATGCTTTTACATCCCCTCGCCTTCAGCGTTTTTGATGAACTGCTCAGAGGTTCTATTCACAATCAAGTGGTATATAATTTTTGTTAAATGATTTTTTAAAATTCTGTACATGGCAGCCAAAGTGGTCTTAGTAAAAAAACTAGGCTTGGACCCCAACTGAAATGAACACTGAGCCTAATAAATAATTTCCATGTTCTCTTCTTCCCCCACCCACTGCTGCCTTGGTGCTTTCACTCCAAATGCATACTGAGGGGAGCATGACTGGCTTGCCAGCCCTGGGAGCCAAGCCGAGAGGGTGCCGCAACAATGACTTAGAACGGAAGGCAAGAGGTGGAGGTGTGTGTGTCAAATTTTGGCATCATACAGGGCACTGCTGAAATTTGAAAGCCCAAAGTTCACCACTGCTTCCTCCATTCCTTCTTGGGATACGCCCCCCCCCCCCCGAAAAAAAACCTTCAGCCAACCATACTTACAATCTGAAAATCATGAACTTCAATAGCCTCTTCCTCACCACTTCCAGTTTTAAAGGTTTCCAGGTTGTTCCCAGCATCTATTTCCATTGACACCTCTTGTGCCTTCCCATTAATACTCATCATGTAATGGACATTGTAGACCTGGGATTGAAAAAGGGGGAAAAGATGATGACTTTGGTAGAAACCTATCTACCTAGATAAGATCTCAGCATCCATGCTGATGCTGGCATACCTACGATGGCTCTCAAAATGTTATCGTCCCAATACTCATGGTGGGTCAAATCCTCACTTGCTATTCTTATCTGCACTGAGAGATGGTGATTTGAATGTGAAGGGGTTTTCTTTGGCTTCATTGTCATGGTCAGATCCTGGTGAGGTTTAGATAGCCAGTTACCATTTCATCTGCGAGAAAAATCACTCTGCCTGCTTTCCGGCCATTAGAATGGTTCACCCCTAGATGCTGATGAAATCCAAGGGCCAAGAAGTTTCCAGGAGGCAAGGCAGACCCTCTTGTTGAAGTCTTAATCATGCTATGGTATATGCAGATTACTACCAACTTCTATGACCTTAAAATGTTTTCCAGAGTTAACAGAAAGGCAATGTTCAGTTACAGTAAAGCTAAAAAAGTTAAATTCAAGGCTGACAGAAACCTTCTATGGTCCTTGATACCCAGTTGCATGTGAGTGATGTCTTGGTGCACCCTCTGGGATCTTTTATGCCTTGGGCACTTGCCCAAGGTTTAGGGCAAAGGCTTAGGGTTGCGGGAAACCATTATGGAATGGATGGAGTCTCTTCCTTGCACGAGGATTGCCTTCTCCAACCTGGTATCCTCCAGGTGTTTTGGACTAAAACTCACAATATTGGGAGTGAAGGCAGTTGTAGTCCTAAATATCTACAAGGCATGATGTTGGGGAAGGCTGTCCATGTGCAAGTAAAAGGCTCCATCCACCCCATAATGGTTTTCTGCAATGTGGCACAAAATTATATTTTGTGACTGATGCCCAGGAAGCAGTCTCAAAACTGCAATTCTCAACATTCCAAATGTGCAAACTGTCCAAGAAGATTGGTACTCCCTGATACTGGGCTGCATCTTCTTAAAAAAACCCCATCTTTGGACCCAGCCAAAATGGCCAACTATCGCCCAGTTTCAAATCTTCCATTCTTGGGCAAGGTGATTGAGTGGGTGGTTGCTGAACAACTATAGGCTCGCCTGGAGGATGCGGACCATTTGGATCCCTTCCAGTTCAGGCCTCACCATGGGACTGAAACTGCCTTGGTCGTGCTGGTTGATGATCTCTGGCGGGCTAGGGACAAAGGTGAAAGCTGTTTCCTAGTTCTGCTGGATCTCTCAGGGGACTTTGATACCACTGACCATGACATCCTTCTGGACCGTCTAGAGGGGCTGGGAGCTGGGGGAACTGTTATACAGTGGTTCCGCTCCTTCCTCCTGGGCCGTGTCCAGAAAGTGGTGGTGGGGGATGAGTATTCAGACCCCTGGGATCTCACTTGTGGGGTGCCTCAGGGTTCTGTCCTCTCCCCCATGCTTTTTAACATCTATATGAAGCTTCTGGGGGAGATCATCAGGGGGGGTTGGGCTGGGTGTTCATCAGTATGTGGATGATACCCAGCTCTAACTCTCCTTTAAATCAAAACCAGTGAAGACAGTGAAGGTCCTGTGTGAGTGTCTGGAGACGATTGGAGGATGGATGGCGGCTAACAGATTGAGGCTGAATCCTGACAAGACAGAAATACTGTTTTTGTGGGACAGGGGATGGGCAGGTGTGGAGGACTCCTTGGTCCTGAATGGGGTAACTGTGCCCCTGAAGGACCAGGTGTGTAGCCTGGGAGTTATTTTGGACTCACAGTTGTCCATGGAGGTGCAGGTCAATTCTGTTTCCAGGGCAGCTGTCTACCAGCTCTATCTGGTATGCAGGCTGAGACCCTGACAGTGGATTGTCTCACCAGAGTGGTGCATGCTCTAGTTATCTCCCGCTTGGACTACTGCAATATGCTCTATGTGAGGCTACTTTTGAAGGTGACCCAGAAACTACAACTAATCCAGACTGGTGACTGGGAGTAGTCACAGAGACCACATAACACCGGTCCTGAAAGACCTGCATTGGCTCCCAGTACATTTCCGAGCACAATTCAAAGTGTTGGTGCTGACCTTTAAAGCCCTAAACGGCCTCGGCCCAGTATACCTGAAGGAGCGTCTCCACCCCCATCGTTCAACCCAGACACTGAAGTCCAGTGCCGAGGGCCTTCTGGCAGTTCCCTCATTGCGAGAAGCAAAGCTACAGGGAACCAGGCAGAGGGCCTTCTCGGTAGTGGTGCCTGCCCTGTGGAACGCCCACCCATCATATGTCAAGGAAATAAACAACTATCTGACTTTTAGAAGACATCTGAAGGCAGCCCTGTTTAGGGAAGTTTTTAATGTTTGATGTTTTATTGTGTTTTTAATATTCTGTTGGAAGCCGCCCAGAGTGGCTGGGGAGGCCCGGCCGAATGGGCGGTGTATAAGTAATAAACTACTACTACTACTACTACTACTACTACTACTACTACCACCACCACCACCACTATTATTATTAATCTAACCTCTACAGCCAGAAGAATAACCCCCCAACCCACGTGCCAAGTTTCAGGGGAAATGTTGTTTAAAAGAACTCCTTCTGGGACTCTGTTTCACTTTTAGTGCTTTTAAAACATTAACTGATAAGAAAGGGTTAAAGCAGCATATCTAAATAGCAAAGTTTGCCATTATGAACATGGCACAAAGTATTTAAATGTCAGGATATATGTGTGGATGGGATTGCTGCCTGGGCTCTTTTGGGAGGAAGGATGGGATATAAATTCAATGAAATAAAAAATTGGCACCTGTGAGTGACAAGCTGCTGGGTGCTAGATTTCAAAAATGTTTCTTTTGCCATTTCATCCAGTTATCCACGTGGGATAAATCAGCCTCATACAACCAACATGCTTAGCTCTATTCTTGCATGAAGGGGTTAAGAGTAAGCTGTCCTTCCAGGCTTAGCTAGGTCATTCCCCCTCACCTTGGGAAGAAGGACTACCAAACACTTTGCTCTCTTTCTCCCATCATGTGAAACCTACCAGTAAGGAGGTCAAAGCTGGATGCTCCAAGCTTAGGCTGTGGGGCTTAAACAAGCCTTCTTTGTGTTTCTATACATATTTAGAAATTCACAACTTTGGAACTTAAGCTAAAGTTCCTGTATTTTCTTGATGCTGTATGGACCTCTGAAGAGCTGTAAGTAAACCATTTTAACTTACCAAATGTATGGTCTCTTCGTTTGCTAAGGGAAGTGGGGAACATGGGAGGTGGGCAACTTAGAAGGGGGCGTTTTAAAGTTTTAACAGCCCATATTTCCACATATGGACCATAAAGAAGGCTGATCGCCGAAGAATTGATGCTTTTGAAATATGGTGCTGGAGGAGACTCTTGAGAGTCCCATGGACTGCAAGAAGATCAAACCTCTCCATTCTTAAGGAAATCAGCCCTGAATGCTCACTGGAAGGACAGATCCTGAAGCTGAGGCTCCAATACTTTGGCCACCTCATGAGAAGAAAAGACTCCTTGGAAAAGACCCTGATGTTAGGAAAGATGGAGGGCACAAGGAGAAGGGGACGACAGAGTACAAGATGGCTGGATAGTGTTCTTGAAGCTACCAACATGAGTTTGACCAAACTGCGGGAGGTAGTAGAAGACAGAAGTGCCTGGCGTGCTCTGGTCCATGGGGTCACGAAGAGTCGGACACGACTAAACGACTAAACAACAACAACAACATTTCCACACTTTACTTGGCTGCATATTTTCTGATTTTAAATCTCTGCTGGGGCTCACTTACCAAAAAGTATTTTTTCCAAACTTGGATCAAGGCATCCAAGAAATTCTATTATACCTAGTATTTTTCTTTTAACCAAAATATACAAAATTAAAGTCAACAATCCAAACATTTCTAGAGATCCTACTTACTTTCATGTAGAAAGCAAGGCCTAGAATGGAGAAAGGGGACCCTGTGAGGAATTGTGAGCAATTGTGCTTGGATTGTATCTGCTGCATGCAGATATATTATTTATTTTATTCCTAGTAGCACCTTCTATCCTGCTATGGCTGTAAAAGAGCAGCAGAGAAGAAATCTCCATGCCAGAATGAGAGGAAATAAAATATCTGAAGACCTTGGCAAACTATCAAGAAGAAATGCTAAGGCAGTTTGTGTTTCTTATTGAAACTTTGCTGGCTGAATTGTAAATGAAACCTGACAGAATAAGGGACGTCTCTGTGTTCAAAACGGAAACATTTGGATCTGGAGTTTTAAAACTGCAGCTTCGTCCACAACACATTGCTGTAGACTAATAATTAAAGCACAAGATCTGCCTTATATGCCACAGAAACTCTTGTTGAATTCTGTTGTGAATTAGAGGCACACTAAATAAGGCTCAAGGGATGTGGGTGGTGCTGTGGTCTAAACTACTGAGCCTCTTGGGCTTGCTGATCAGAAGGTTGGTGGTTCGAATCCCCACGACGGGGTGAGCTACTGCCGCTCCATCCCAGCTTCTGCCAACCTAGAAGTGCGAAAGCACATCTAAGTGCAAGTAGATAAATAGGTACCACTCTGGCGGGAAGGTAAACGGCTTTTTCATGCGCTGCATTGGTTTCGGTGTTTTGTTGTGCCACATGACCCAGAAAACTGTCTGCGGACAAACGCTGGCTCCCTCGGCCTGTAAAGCGAGATGAGCACCGCAACCCCAGAGTCGTCTGCAACTGGACTGAACTGTCAGAAGTCCTTTGCCTTTAAATAAGGCTCCCTAGAAGACACACTAAAGAAGCCACCCAGTGCAACACATTTGCCACAGCTACCAGATGGTGACAATAGACCCAAGTGTTCCATTCGGCCTACCCTCCATAGCAGCCCTGGGGGCTTTGGCCCCCACAATAAAATATTTGAGGGGGCTGAGTCCCCCAAAGTTGATGAGAATTCCATTCAAATGGTGTGCATGCACTGTGTCATGTGACTGATTCTGCAGGGCTTACATGGGCCCCCACAAAAATTTTTCATTCATGTTGGCACCCCTGCTACCCCCTGATTATCAACAAGTTTATTCACTTGAAGAATGAAGGATAACAGACAATTTCCAGTGCAGGGTCTGGTTCCACAACTGCTGCTTGTTTTGCATTTTTCTTCACACATCAAAAGGTACCAGCATCACATTTTGTAGCTCAGCTTTATGGATCCTGGCCCCTGAAATGGATCCTGGAAGCACACAGAGTACAGACCTGGCCTTGTTTAAAATACCAGGGGTCTCCTGCACACAGTCCTTATTTCTGGGAATGGTTTGGGGCACTGTGAGGAGAGCAGCTTAGGGGTCTGCTGGTAGCTTCAGAAACTGTTGGTGAATATGGTTAACTTTCATTCATGGCCCAGTCAGAGGTAGCCCTGAGCCCAATGTATCTGATCCAAACAAAATCCAAACAAATCCCTCACTTCTCACCTCTTTGTCAGTCACCTTCCAATAGTAAAAGGCTCCCATGGCCCCAAAGAGTAGGAGGATGGCTCCGCCAATAAGCACCATGGCCCCAATCCTGAGCAGCCGCCTTGTACTAGAGGGTTTTGCCATCACAGCTGAGTATGCCTGCAGCAGGGTGGGAAGCAAAGTGACTTGAATCAGAGAGGCAGAGGCCATTTGGAGGACGAGTGCTTGATCTGCAGTGAAGCCACGGAGGTTCACACGGGGCACACAAAGTCTTTGCTCAGAAACTGAGTGAGGAACAATTCCATTCAACCCTCTTAAAAATTACAACAAAAGTACCAAGCAGTCAAGGAAGGGGGTATTTTGAATTTGGGGTGTGCACATGCATGTCTACACAAGACTGAGAGAAAAGAAAGAGGGCAGAGGCTCACATCCAGGAGGATAGGGAGAGATCAAAGGCTTGTCCACACTGGAGCAAAATGTGGATTTGTGCCTGCCTGCCTGTCCATTAGTGGGGGAGGGGTTTGGGTTCAATTCTGGCCATTTCAGACTTCCTAAGGTTGAAAAACTCCTCATTTAGAGGGGGAAAGTCCAGGACAACATTGGGATGTGGAGGACATCATGTGGACACCCCTACATTAATGGGGAGACAGGCAGGTGCAAACCTACCTATTGTCCAGATTTCCACCTACCAGCCCTCCTGTAAGGGAAATGCTCCACTTCCAAACATCTTAATATGACATAAGAAATGAGATACTTGTGCACCCCCCCCCCCAGTAAACCCCAAACACTTGCCAGGATGGCAACTTCTCGTGTGCACTGGCCTTTCTGCTTCCAAGTAGAGATGACAAGTCAATACAGTGGTACCTTGGGCTACAGACGCTTCAGGTTACAGACGCTTCAGGTTGCAGACTCCGCTAATCCAGCAACACAGTGGTGCCTCGCAAGACAAAATTAATCCGTTCCGCGAGTCTCTTCGTCTTGCGGTTTTTTTCGTCTTGCGAAGCATGGCTATTAGCGGCTTAGCGGCTATTAACGGCTTAGCGGCTTAGCGGCTTTAAGAAAAAGGAAACAAACTTGCAAGAACTCGCAAGACGTTTCCTCTTGCGAAGCAAGCCCATAGGGAAATTCGTCTTGCAGAACGACTCAAAAAACGGAAAACCCTTTCGTCTAGCGAGTTTTTCGTCTTGCGAGGCATTCGTCTTGCGGGGCACCACTGTAGTACCTCGGGTTAAGAACTTTGCTTCAGGATGAGACAGAAATCGCACGGTGGCGTAGCGGCTGTTACCACTTTACCATTAGCTAAAGTGGTACCTCAGGTTAAGAACAGTTTCAGGTTAAGAACGGACCTCCAGAACAAATTACCCGAGGTACCACTGTATGCCAAGGGAAAAGAGGCACTGGCGTGTTCTGGCGTTTGCCACGATGGGCTGACATTCAAGTACCATGTATTTCATGCTTCAAATATCTGATTCAAATCCCACCTCAGCTGTGAATTTACGACATGGCCTTGGGCCAGACCCTCCATTCTTTCTAGGCAATCTGTTGTGCAGTACAATCTTGAGCATATTAATCTGGAAGTAGCAGCTTCACAAAGGGGCAACTGTGTGCTGGGGGTGGGGTGGGGTGGGGGCGGGGAGAGAGACAAGCAGCACCTTCTGTTACAGTATTTGAAGAAGTACCAAATCCTGTCCCTGGCAGCCATTTTTCCTGGTAGCCTGTTTCCTTCCTAAAGAGCTACTGACTAAAGAGCTATATGTCTATACTCAGGTATGCAGGTGAAATGGGCTCCTTCCCTGGCACAGACCCTTCCTGGCTGTTGAGGTGGTTCTGTGGAATGTTGGCTGCCTGAACGTCACAGGCACCTGGCACAGATTGTTTGTAACATGTCAGCTTGGACTTCTGTGATGCTCTCTTGTGGGAGAGCCACAGAAGATGGCTCTGGCTGCAACACTGGGTGAAGAAGCAGCATGTAAAGCAGGGGGTCATTGGCAGACCATGGAGTGGAGCTTCACCCCACTGCTGTGGGAACATCTATCCCTCCAGAGTTGTACTGGCTGCCTACTCACTATGGGTCTCAGTTCAAGGTTTTGCCAATGCCCTGATGCACTTTGCACAGTGACACTTTGCACAATGAGGCCTCTGGAAGGCAATTAAAGATCCATCTTTTTCATGTGGGCATTTCATGGAGGACTTAGGTTAGATTTGGCTCCTTTTAGTCCTTTGCTGAACTGCTTGATTGCATGGGTTTTCTAAATGTGTTTTTGTGTGCTGCTCTGAGATGCTTCTGGATAAGGGATAGTATAAAAATAATAAATAGAGAAATGATTCACAATGATCAAGAAAACTAAGTTCTGAATCGATCCCTTGCTAGATCAGACCCTGTTCCAGGTTTTCCAGCACCTTGACCCAAGTCAGCTTTTCCAGTGTCTTCTTTTCTTTTCTGCTAGTGGCTGCTGGTTCCCCACACCCCTGTACTTTGATCCTGACGTCCAGCTGGAGGTCCATGGGGCCATGGGGGTAGGGGGAGAGATCTGAATCCCTCAGGGTGGAATGTAGGTGCAACACCATCATTTGGGAGGTGTGTGTGTGTGGGTCCTGGGAACGCTGTGAATTAGTGAATCACCCTTCTGTCTGGATCTTGTATTTTGATGCTGGTGGGCCTCTGGGCACAGACCCAAGTTAACTAGCTTGCTATACTATTTGGAGCACAGGTCCTAGCTGTGTCAGAGAGGTTCCAACTAAAACCAGACTTTCTTCCGCCTGGCCAGTTGCCCAATCAGCCAACTGCAAAGCCATAAAAAGATGTGTGAGTCAGGTACAGTATTTTTTCTGATTGCATTGGTCTTTTTTTTGGGGGGGGGGGAGTGGGAACCTGCCCTCTGCATATGCTCACTTTGAGGCGCTCTGCACATGCTGGGGGTGGGGGGCAGGCCAAAAGTACCTTAGCCGAGGCACTTTGCACAAGAACTGCAGAGCACACACATCACGCGCCTCTCTCCAAGATGTCTCAAGCCACACGCGTGAGGGGGGTGCCTGGAATGGAGTGCCAAAATGGAGTGGGGGGGGGGACGTAGAAAGAGGAGGAAGAAGAAGTGAATAGGGTTCCTAAGTGAGCGATCCTCCTTCCCTTTTTCCCAAGAAGCAGAAGAAGGGACCCCCTGTCTGTTTTTGCCATTGTGTGAGTCTTCTGAGGAAAGATCCCCAGCTCCTTTGCGAGGGGAGGGAGAGAACAGTTGGCTTTCTCTTTCTGGGAAAGAAAGTCTCGTCCCGTCCCCCGTCCCCTGCATTATTTGTGAGTCCGCAGCAAATCCCCCAGATCCCTCCGAAATCGTTAGACAGAGCTCCATCTGTAAGGTAGAAGTAGGACTTTTTTGCAAAACAAAAAAGTTTCCGCCAGCAAAGGGGGGCAGAAAAGTGGCTGGGAAAAGGGGAGCGGGGGGCAGCTCGGGGTGCTGCGTGCCGTACTCACGGGGGGCATCGGGGCGGGCTCCCCGTCCTCCGGCTCGGCCAGTGCGATGGGCACCTTCTCCAGCCTCTCGGCCATCCTTTCCTTGGAACGTCGGCTGCCAGCTCCGTCTCGGGCGGCTCTGCCTCCGGCTCCTGCGGGAGCCTCGACAGCACCGACGCGCAGGGAGGCGGCGCATCGGGCAAGGCGGGCGCGCGGCGGAGGAGCCGGAGGGGGGCGGGCGTTTCCAGAGGGTAGAAAAGGTGCGCTTGGGGTGCTTTTGGTTTCTAAACTCAACTTTAAAAAAAACAAAAACCTCCCCAGCTTGTTGAATCCAGCTGTACCACACGCACATGCCTGGTCTCATAAGCAAGAGCTGTGAAAGTTTCCGAAAAAGAATAACGTGCGGCATTGTTCCAAAACTGTGTCGAGGGAGGTACAGTAGGGGGCTGCGCTGCAATTCCCAGAAGAAAAAAAGCAGGAGGAGGGCGGGGGGTTATCACAACACCCGGAGCATTGCTTTTTAATTGGCCAGGAGAAAGGAACTCTGTCTATGCTCAGAAGCACTCTTCTATATTTGGCAGATTTTTAGATAAGTTGCATAACACTGTGCAGAATGCGAAAAAGCTCTTCTAAATAGGTGCAGTTGAAGATGGAGAGGTGGAAGAAGCCATGATATTCTGGCTTGGGAGACTTTGTCAAAATAGTAAAATGTGGGTTGAACAGGGTAACTGGTAGGTGGAATTGTTACTCGTTGACTGTCAGAACCCAAAGAGTGTTCATTAATGGTTCCTTGTCATCCTGGAAAAAAGTGACAAGTGACAGGGTTCTCTTTGTCCTGGGCCCATTGTTGTTTAACATCTTTATAAATGATTTGGATGAAGGAATTGAGGGGATGTTCATCAAATGTGCAGATGACACCAAACTGTGAGGGGTAGCTATTTCCATAGAAGACAGAATCAGAATTCAAAATGACCTTAACAGTTTGGAGAACTGGGCCCAAACTAACAGAATGAATTTCAGTGGAGACAAATGTAAGGTTCTGCACTTAGGCAGGAAGAACCAGGTGCACAAATATAAGATGGAGGACACCTGGCTTACTAGCAGTACATGTGAAATGATCTAGGGGTCTTGGTGGACCACAAGCTTAAAATGAGTCAACAGTGTGATGCAGCAGCAAAAAACAAAAACCAAAAAACCAAAAACAAAACCCTAATGCTATTCTATTCATTGGGGGATCCACAAAGCCATTGGGGCTTTCCACCAGAGCAAAGCAGGGACCTCTCCCACAACAGTCACCCCCATCACTTCTGCTCTGCTAACAGAGACTGTCAGAAAGGGAACTCCTTGCAACCCTCTCTGCTTCCCCAGCCCTCTCCATCAGGGTTGGGACTGTGCTCTCAGGTGAGGTTGCCTCTGTTGCAAGGCAGGGAATTCTTCTGGAGTCAGGAAAATGGCAGAGTGTGTGTGTGTGTGTGTGTGTGTGCATATTCCAACCCCAGAAGACAAAGAGAGAGGTGATATTTTAATAGGAGTAGAGACAGTTTCAACACTGTACCTCAGGTAAGGAAGTTGCCTCGTGTGGCTTTGAAATGTTACCATCTAGTATGTAATCATCATGTGGTGTGATTTGATGAATTAATTAATGGATTGCCATTTAATATTTTGATGTCTTAGTCTGAATTTTAACTGTTGACATGTTGTAGACTGTATATGGCTTTTTGTATCGTGTAATATTTTTCAACACCTATGAAAAGACACATAAATAAAATTGATGGTAACATTCATAGCTTTTTTGCTGCTCTGTAAGTATGCATTTTTCTCTCCTGGGGTGAGCAAGAGCATTCAAGAGGATCAGTGCAGCTCTGGAATCCCCACCACACCTTCCTTCCAAAGCCCAGAGCATTTTTGCAATCTTTTAAAACTATATATATATATATATATAGAGAGAGAGAGAGAGAGAGAGAGAGAGAGAGAGAGAAATATTGTGAACATACTGGTGCCTTTAGAGAATTCTGGGCCTGTAGAACGTGTGGTGTCAGTGTAGTATAAAAAAAAGGTAAAGGATCCCTGACAGTTAAGTCCAGTCGTGCGACTCTGGGGTTGCGGTGCTCATCTTGCTTTACTGGCTGAGGGAGCCAACATTTATCCGCAGACAGCTTTTCTGGGTCATGTGGCCAGCAAGACTAAGTTAAGGTTAACAGATTTTTTTTCAATGAATCTGGGGACACTTTAATTAAGTATATAAATAAATACTACATGTTCGGGACTTTGATGCTGCAGCAATGGCGGTGGCAGAGGGGCAGCCTCCTCCTTGACCTCAACCGCCACATTTCCCCTTCCTCCGAGGCTTCTATCTCCTTTCTCCATGAGCCTGGGCAGCCACTGAGTTGCTGGTTCTTCAGTGGTGGTGGTGGGGAAGTGGTACGCAGTATGTCAGGCATGGAAGGTGGAGAAGGAGGGCCGAGAGTGGTGGCGGCGAGGCTCAGGCCCCGCAATGCCTCCCTTCCCATCGGAGCAGCTCCAGTCCCATTCCTACTTGCGTGCAAGCAGGAGGGGGCGGGGATCCCTCAGCTGGAAAGGGAGGCTTCACACTGCCTTTCAGAGCAGCCTCATCCCAACTCCTACTTGCGTCCTAGGCTCAGTGGTTTAGACCACAGCGCCACCCGCGTTCCAGCAGTGTAGTATAGCTGCACTCATAACTAGATGAAGGATGTGAATCCTGGATCTCTCCACAGGCATCCACCAAGGAACCCTGCTTTGATCTAACAAAGAGAGTACATTTCTAGAATTTGTAGAATCTGAGAAATGAGGCAATGTGCACTGGCACTATTCTCTCTCTCTCTCTCTCTCTCTCTCTCTCTCTCTCTCTCTCTCTCTCCCCCCACCATAAATTCTTTACTTTACTGCCCCCCTCAGTGGAAAAATAAATTCCTGCAGACACCCATGCCTCTCTCTTCACCTTTAAAGCTTTTAGCACTTCAGAAGTTCGTCTAATAAAATATTTCATCTTATCTATTATGCATCTCTTTGAAAAATTAAATGAAAGATTAATATTGCAAAAGATACCTGGTTCCTTTCTGCCCAGGGCTGCCACAAGTTCTCCTTTCCTTTGCTGTTATTATTAAAGAGACTCCACCTTGAAATACCCTAGGCGTATGATTTCCACTTTTAAAAACATGTATTCTGGATTGGGGTGGGGTGGGGGCATAGTTTTTCAGCCATTAGGGCATGTTGAATTTTTCAACTATCAAATTCCAAAAATGAGATGTCCAAAAAAGTTATAACTTGACTTGGGAATTCAAAGTATTTTTGTTCAATTAATATAATTTCGTTTTGGTTGGTAAATAACTACATAAAAAACCTGACTTTTTATTTTTTAAAAATTTTTTTTATTGCATATTCAATTTTATCATAATCACAGTTTCAATACATAATTCAATAAATCCAAGCATTGCTCTAACAGAGCATCGACCCCCCCACCTCTTTTTCTGACTTCCATACATCATTACTTTATTCTTAGCATTTCTATAACCACTTTTTTTACCTTCTCTCTTATTTTTGTATTTCTCCACATTAAATGTAAATCAGTTCCTTATATTCTCATTACAAAACATTTCAACTCAAACCTACAAATGTTTTCAGATGTTTAGAATGTACTTTCATATATAATATAAATTTACTCCAGTCCTTTTGAAACAGTTCGTTGTGCTGATTCCAGAAGCCTTCACAGTAAAAAAGAAAAATATGGGAAGTGATTGGGCGACCTGTTATCGGAAGTAGATAACAAATTAAAGTTAACGCCATTTGAAGAATTGAGAGGAAAATTAACTTATTGGTTGCAGTACCACCAAAAAAACTGACTTTTAAACATTTTTGTGGAATTTCTAATAATTTTAAACTTGCCATATTATTTTTTTGTGAAAAAAAAATGATGTAAGATTGCATTAAAATCATTAGAAATGATTGCCAAGTACAGTGGTACCTCAGGTTAATAACTTAATTCGTTCCGGAGGTCCTTTCTTAACCTGAAACTGTTCTTAACCTGAAGCACCACTTTAGCTAATGGGGCCTCCTGCTGCTGCCGCAGCACAATTTCTGTTCTCATCCTGAAGCAAAGTTATTAACCCGAGGTACTATTTCTGGGTTAACGGAGTCTGTACCTGAAGCGTCTGTAACCCAAGGTACCACTGTACTTGCAGTTATATTATATACTAATACTATTTTTATATTTATATATTATACGTATTTTATATTAAATTGCAAACACACACACACACACACACACACACACACACACACACACGGAACTTGCTTTCACTGAAGGCCAGAGAGAGAAGACTACTTCTGTTGGACCACATCAGCTTGCCAGACCTGCCTGAGTGTAACAGAAAGGTAAAAAGGCAGAAGCATCAAGAAGACAAGAGAAGGCAGCTTTCTGAATGTAAGCAGAGAAGGAAGTAAGCAGGGTGCTTCAATGCCATCAAATGAAATAATTTTATGTGCTGATGAAAATAAGGAACAAATAGCTGATGCCCAAGATGGAAATGATGGAATTATGAACTGACATTAGGAAACCAAGAACGCATTCCACTTCTAAGAAAAAGACAACCAGATGTGGTATTGGCCTGTGTGCTATAGCTGCTATGTCAGGAATCAGACTGAAGGGTATTGCTCTGAGGAAGAATGGTGGGAGCCCCCCTCTCCCTTCGCACAAGAGCCTGATCCTGAAGCTCCTCTGGAGCAGGAGGATATCATTGACCTAGAGCAATGGTTCGCAGAAGGACAAAGTTCGGGAACTGACAGTTGGACTGAGCTGGGAGAAGAGCAACCAAGGGGAGAGGAATGGGAAGAGAGAGAGCTGGTTGAATCTCCCTCACTAGAAAGTGTGCAGCCCATGAGCCCTAGAGCCAGGCGTCTGGATAGGGCAGCCTCTCAGAAGGCTTAGTGGTGGAGGGATCATGTGGTGAGGAGATGGGAAGACGGAAGTAACTAGAGGGAAGTAGGAGGAGCTCAGTTGGGAGCACCTGCACGATGAGAATGGACGTTGAATGTTTGTGCTGTGTTTAATAAACCTCTCTGTTGCTGCCAAAAGACTGCTTTTGCTTTGTGCTAGTTACAGATAGGTAGCCGTGTTGGTCTGCCATAGTCAAAACAAAAAAATTTCCTTCCAGTAGCACCTTAAAGACCAACTAAGTTAGTTCTTGGTATGAGCTTTCGTGTGCATGCACACTTCTTCAGATACACTGAAACCTGTTTCAGTGTATCTGAAGAAGTGTGCATGCACACGAAAGCTCATACCAAGAACTAACTTAGTTGGTCTTTAAGGTGCTACTGGAAGGATTTTTTTTTGTTTTGCTTTGTGCTGTTATCTACAGAGAGGGGGTAGCCTTGCCTGGCAGCCTGACACATTGCCACAGCTCTCTTTATGGATGCTGGCTTGATCACTGAAGAAGGCAAGAGACTTGTAACTGAAGAAAAGGTTATTAAACCCCTGGATCAGGACTTTAATTATCTTTGCCAGAATGGTGAAGTTGATGGCTTCTTCTTTGACGACCATGCATAATATCAGAACAGCATTATTCTGTGTGCAGTGAGCCAGGTGGACCTCTTAACTCTAGAGAAAGGCTCAAAGAGAGAAAAATCAGCTGACATTATTGCAAATAATCTTGTAGATTTCATGAATAAGGGCATTGATAATTGCCTACAGGCCATTGGAGGTGATTCTACAAATGTTAACTCTGGGTGGAGCCATACGTTCAGTAGAGGTTGGGCTTGGTCATAAGCCGATCTGGTTACTTTGTGCCCTCCCCACCAACAGGTAACATTGGCAAGATGCTAGACACAGCTACAGATATTGAAACTGATAATTCACCAAACTCTTAATTGGAGAGCCTCTTGCTTCACTGAGTGGCAATGCCATAAAGGATCTGTCTACTGATCAAGCATATGGGTATCAGATCACACAGGCCGTAAGGAAAGGAAACTTCCCATGGATTTGAAATTGGCCCAGTGAGGCATTCAAGGTGGTGAATGATAGCAAACAGCTAAACAACTTAAGACTGATAGTGGAATACATTGTTTGCATGTACTACCCCTGCTGGTTCAACATCAAAGCAAAACACTCGGGTGGAAGGCCCACACCATATCTTGTTTCAGCTCCGGCAAGTTAGACTGCAAAAGAAGGCTGTGATGGATGCTGTTTTGCCAACCATTCAGCACTCAGTGCTGCATTCAGTGAAATGATAATCCAGACACTCTTGTGCTCAGACGACAGTGAGGAGAGCTGGCATCCAAAAGGTTGTTGACGAGGGGTGGAGATGATGACAGACTGGGAGATCTTTCTCTACATCTGAGGAAGACACCTTCCATCACCCCCAGTGCTTTGTCCCCGCTGGAGCTGATAGACTGGTCTGATGGGGTATATGAATCTCCTTTGACATGTAAACTTACTGCAGTGGAATTGAAGTAGTTCATTGGTGAGCCCATGCAAGTTCCCCAGTGGCCCTGTCATGCTCAGTCTATGGAGAGGTATGTGAAACAAGTCACAGAAGCAGCAGCCAGTGTGTCTACACATGAGAAACATGAGGGCTACATCAGAGGCCAGGAAGCAGGTTGGAAGCTGATGTCCAAAAACAAATCAAAGCAAGGCTTGATGAAACGTTGTTTAAATTTCTTATTAACTGATGTTGTTACTTTCTAATGTTGTTTTATGAGTACCAGGTAATATTGTATGCAGAGAAACTATTTTTCGTAACATCACCTGATATTTTCAGAAGGGAAAATTAAAATTAAAATTATTTGGTTTTCTGAGAGCAGTTTATGTGCTTTTTAATCAAACATAGATTTACCAAGCTCAATGTTGTTCAGTAAAAAAAAAAAAAAAAGGCAAATTTGAATCCCTCACACCCAAAAACATATTTTGAAGACCCCTCACGGAAGAATTTGCAAAAATTAAGCTTCAGCCCCTAAAGTGATGAATCCTATTCAGCCATGGGCCTTCTGCATTCTCTTTCTCTTAATTGGCTGATCAACCCCTTTCTCCACAAATGTGCAAGTCTTTGTCCTTTCTAATATCTTCAGAAGCCATCACTGCCAGGACCACTACAGATTTTTTATGTTTTAAAAAAGATCAAGTCATCCACAGTTAAACTGAACTCCAGTGTTCTCAGGCATTAAGCCTTCATATTGTTGAAGAAGAAAACACCAAGACTACCTTTTAGTTCCCTCTTTCCCTAAACAGAGGCTGGCTTTTCAGGTGGACTTTCGGGGTGGCGCCATCGGTAATGGCGGATTCCCTCTGATCTGGAGGGACTGGCTCCACGGGAAACAGGTCTGTTCCGCTACGGCGAAGCGGGGACCCTTTAAAAAATCACAGGCGGATGAAGCCTGTGACCATGGGACTCGGCGGGCACCTTTCGCGCCCCCCCAATCCGTAAAGGAACCCAATTACGGGTTCCGGAGCGAAGAGGGGCAAGTGGCGCGGTGCTGAGAGTCAACTGCTTCTTCCGTGGAGCGAAGCCGCATAGCCATTGCCGGAGAGCGCTATCTTTTTCCTGGGACAATTTGGCTACAAAAACAACTATCTGAGTAGATCAAATTTGGACAATTGGACTTTAAACAACGACAAGTGAGTAGAACGGGAATTTGGACTGAGAAATTCTTTTTAAATTGGCACTGAAGCGGGAAGGTCTAAACAGGAAGTCAGCCTTCTGTTTCTTGTAGATAGTTTAAAGCAAAGACATGGTAAACTAGAGTTCAAAAAATCGTTCGTAAAGGATTAACTTTCATCATTTAAAAGTACTGAACCCCCTTCGGAAGCAGGAGAAGAGGGGGGATTTTTTCTGGATTGTTTAAACCTGCAGAAGAGAGTGTAAAGAAAAGTAATTTTCCACTGTCTTGAACCTGGGAGCGGGGTGTCAGGACAGAAGCTTTTGGGAAGTTCATTGACTACAGACAAACGTCTTTGACAGACAGTTAAAAGAAGAGAAACATAGTGATTCCATTGTTCTCCTTCGCATTTTAAAGGAACAAATATTGACAAAATATCTGAAAAAGGAAACTTTGTTATTAGATCTGCCTTTGAAAAAAAGAAGAAGAAAGATGGATACAAATTGAAGTTTTCCCCCTAGAGGGAGCTTGTGAAACTGTTACTGAATTTGAACTGGGGAGCCTTGCAGCTGCAAATAGATTAAGATCGTGGGAACAGACTTCCGACCTTGCATAACAATGTACTCAGAGGCTCTGGTGCGTGCTTTTTGCAAGACAAGTGCTTTACTGGAACAGTTACATGAGAAGACGGATTTGACAAGTGCTTTACTGGAACAGCTACATGAGAAGACGGATTTGATGACTGTTGCAATTAGAAATTCTGGACAGGCAGTGGGTATCTATATAGAACCCACCCAGGAACCAACTTGTGCTCTGACAGATCAGATGAGGGAGGAGGTAGTTGTTGGACCTCAGGTGGCAGAGATGGAGGGAGCTGTGGCCCAGCAGGAACATGAGTTGTTGGATTTGACAAATGAACTTGGAAAAAGCCAGATTTGGAGAGATAGAGTTGTATTTGGCTTGCAGATGGGGGGCTGGATAGACCCCCCTATGCAGGGATGTTTTGACTTTTCAAGTCTGGCAATGGGTCGTGAGGAGTTTGGGGATGTGGGGGTCCTCAACTTTGGAGGGGGTTTGAAACATGTCTTTAAAAATCACATGGAGTTCAGTGTGGACTATGGAAAAGGGGCTGATCTGTCGAGAAGGGATAAAATATTGTTAAGTTGGAGTTTCCATGAGTGAAAGGAGTAGGAGACAAAGTAAAGTACAGGTATAAATATGAAGAAGACCTGCGGACGGGACATGGAAGAGACTTAAGGGCCTCGGACATAAGATTACCAGGTTAATGAACTAGATGGATGGGATAGAAAGGACTGACTAAACCCGGGACCAGGAGGAAGAGACGTTGGATGAAGATTGGAAGAAAGTTTCTAAAATTTTTTTTTTTATTTAGGATTGTTCTGGAAAATTAATGAATATTAGAAAAATGTTGGAATGAAATTATTTGGCTTTAGCAGAAATGTTAAAAAGAGTTTTGCAAGAATATGTTAAGGTTAGGAGAAATTGGTATGAATAAGACTTAAGTTTTAAATCTTAGGGTTTTTTATGTAATATAGGTTAAAATAGATCAAGGTAATTTAATGACAGGATATTATGAAAAATGGAAAGGATTTGCTGTTATAATTAATAACTAGAATACAAAAAAAGGGAGGTGTGAGGAGGTCGATGAAATAAGGTCATGACAGTTAAGGATTTGGGAATATTGGATTTGTTCTTAAATTTTTGTGGTTTATTCTTGTTTTGTGATTTTGATGTGTTTTATGTGTTTTGTTTTTGTTTTTTGATTTTGACCTTTATCGATTTTTATTGTTTGACTGCTGTTTGTCTTTCTATTGTTTTTATTTCCCCCCCTTCTTTTTCTCTCTATCTTTTTTGTAATTTTAAAATTCTTAATAAATATCATTTAAAAAAATAAATAAACAGAGGCTGGCTTTTCTGTTCATTTCTGTTATTAGTAATCAAATACTCAATAACTCTTAATAAGCACAGATGTTGCTGAAAACAAATCACAGTTCATTAGAAGCAAGGCATGCTGTGTGACTCTCTAATTGGCTTGTCCCGAGATGGAGGGTTCCTGTTGTAGCTCATTTCTAATGATAGGTCTTCTGATCTTCTTCATTAGCAAGCTATTTACTATCCCCAGAAGGGGATGTGTGGATGCAGTCAAGGTCTGTTCTAACAAATGCGAGAATTCGAAGCTTTGATCAGGGTGCAATGTGTGTTCCATGACTGTACACAAATGAAGCAAGAAGATGCAAAATGTTATATTTAGTGGAAATATCAGCTTCCTGAGCATCTCAGCCTACATTTTAAAAATCAGCACCAACTTTCAAGTCCTTATGCCTTGACCACAAAGACATACCCTCCTTGTCCCATGAAAATAGGGACATCTCATTCCATAATGGTAATTTTACTATTTATACCCCACACATCTTGCTGGGTTGCTCCAGCAACTCTGGGCAGCTTCCAACAGATATAAAAACATAAAAAATTAAAAAACCATTCCCTATACATGATTGCCTTCAGACAGCTCAGAGGTTGTATAACGCCATACCCTCCAACATTTCTCCCATGAAAATAGGGATGTCCCAAGGAAAAGTGGGACAGTCTGGGATCAAATCAGAAACTGGGACAGCTTCTCTAAATCAGGGACGTCCCTGGAAAATAGGGACACTTGGAGGGTCTGCAAAGATAATACTTTGAAGTGTATGCAGGACAACTGGTGAATCACAAAAGCCAAACAGGATGTGAAATCCAGGAGGACTGGGAGATACCTTCTACTTGATCCAATCATTTGCCCATCTAGCTGTGTATTGCACACACTACTCAGTCTCTTCCGACTTTAATTACTACAGACACCTCTCACTGGAGATATCAGGGACTGACATTGGAACCTTCTTGGTGCAAAGTATACTTTATGTTCTGCTACGGAGCTATGGCTCCTTCTGTGAGTAAGTTTCCAGTGGTCATAAAGTAGGGTTTTGGAGCATTACATACCCTCCTGTACATAATAAAAATATCAAATTATGCATATTGCTCCATTTGTGCAATTTATGTAGGTCACAGAAGCTGGATTTCCTTAGTGGAAAATTGGAGTGCCTGTCACCTTCTCTGTTAATCATTAAATGCAGAGCTCTCCTTTTAATCTCATGGTTCAGGTAGAACACCCCCAATGCGAGAATTAGCCTACTTCCTCTGATCTGGTAACCTCTCTTGGGTAAACTATTGCTAAAGAGGGGACTTTGGGGAGTAGGTGTTTAAGAGGAAGAGGTGTGGCTGGACTGCACAGCAAAGAGGAACATGTTTCCATTTCTCCTGCAAAAATGAATGACTAAATAAATAAATAAAAATCTGCTAAGGCTGTAGTTCGTTACCACCACTATGAGACCATAGATGTGATTTGTCTCTTGTAACAGAATCTTGGATTCACTCTAAAATCTGAATTCCTGGAGGGGGGAGGGAACTGTACTTTATGAGGGTTTTAAAAAAAGGAGTAGGGAGAATTATGGTATAACAACCTCATTTTTATTGTTCATCTTTGTTTGGCTCCCCCCTCCCCCACTCTTCTACCTATACTTTGTAAATGTAATTTTGTGTGTGCATTGAATGGGGATTGATTAAGCAAGGCTTTCCATTGATTTAAAATAAAATAAATGGGTTTCCATTCAGAGACTTGAAATGCAGTCTGTGGAATGCAAAGACCAATATTTGCAGACCTGAGGACAAAAAAAGGTGACTTAGCATCGCCAATGAATGCCTTCTTTGAAACATGGAATGTGGGGGACACTGGTGTCTGTGTGAGCCTCCTATTTCAATAGGGAGTGTGTGCTCAGCTGCAGTGAAATGAATCCCTCAGACCAGAAGCCCGAATGGTATGTCTTTCAAAAGGCAGCCTTTCTGTTTGCAGTGTATAATTCCAGTGTATAAGACAGGGATGTCTCCTGTTACCATTATTGGCCAGAAGACTTAGATCTGATGAAGAAATCAAAGGGATAGCAGTGGGTTATAAAGCATATACAGTGGTACCTTGGGTTAAGAACTTAATTCGTTCTGGAGGTCCGTTCTTAACCTGAAACTGTTTTTAACCTGAAGCACCACTTTAGCTAATGGGGCATCCTGCTGCTGCTGCGCTGTCGCTGCACGATTTCTGTTCTCATCCTGAAGCAACGTTCTTAACCCAAGGTACTATTTCTGGGTTAGAGGAGTCTGTAACTGAAAGCATATGTAACCTGAAGCATCTGTAACCCGAGGTCCACCATAAACTGAAGGCATTCACAGATGATGTGGTGGTAACTGTGGAAGACCCTCTGGTTAGTATACCAAGGGTTCTGGAACAGATTTCTAAATTTGGAGAAGTAGCAGGTTTTAAGTTAAATAAAGGGCAGCAGCTGAAGGAGGAGCAAAAGAGTTTTCTTGTGTGTGTGTTTCTTTGTGGCTGATTAGCTGCTCTCCCTGTGCAAAGGTCAGAGGGGGCAGGGCTTCTGTTGAGTTAGGTCAGGGGTCTGCAACCTTTAAAACAAAAAGAGCCACTTGGACCGAAGAAAAAAAAACTGGGAGCCGCAAAACCATTGCGATATTTAAAACAGTGGGGAGTGTCGGGGCACACAATGCGCCTCCTCCCCTCGCTAGTATCCGCCCGGAGCCGCGGCAAAGGTGTAAAAGAGCCACATGCGGCTCCGGAGCCGCGGGTTGCAGACCCCTGAGTTAGGTGATTAGCTGTGGGAGGAGCTTATCTTTTTTTTTTAATGCATGATTTTTATTCATTTGAAACATAACAAAAAAACACTTAAACGGTCTACATCATATTTCCATCGATTTCATTCTTTAGAACTTCCTTCAGCCTCTCCGCGAATCCTCCGTAGTCTTTCCATTATATTCGCATATACTGCTATCTATTGACATTATTTAAATCCTTTCTACCATTTCTCTTTTGACAATATTCTTGCTGATATCACAGAGCTCTTTTAAAGCCTACTAGCGTTAATCGTCCTTCACTTATATTATCCAGATAATCCACGAATTTCCCCCAATCCTCTATGAACCTTTGGTCTCTTAAATATCTAATTTTCCCCGTCAATCTATTTAACTCCGCATAATCTATTAATTTCTCTCTCCATTCCTCAATTGTCGGTATTTTCTGCTGTTTCCAGTTTTGGGCTAGTAGGACTCTTGCTGCTGTTGTTGCGTATTGGAAAAATTTGCAATCTTTGTTCTTTATCTCTTTACCTGATAAACCTAACAAAAAGGCCTCTGGTTTTTTTCCGAAAGTACACCTTAATTTTTTTTTCATTTCAGTATAAATATTTTCCCAAAAACCTCTGACCTTTTTGCAATCCCACCACATGTGGAAGAAGGTTCCCTCCCTTTCCCTGCATTTCCAACATTTATTACATGTTTTATACATTTTTGCTAATTTAGCAGGGGTTATATACCAACGATAAAACATCTTCATTAGGTTTTCCTTCAACGTTATACATGCAGTAAATTTGATATTTTTTTTCCATAATTTCTCCCACTCTTCATAATATATGTTATAACCGATGTCCCTTGCCCAGTGTATCATCACCGACTTTACTTCCTCATCTATCAGATTCCACTCTAGCAGCAAATTATACATTTTGGATAAGATTTTACGATCATTGTCTATTATCTCAGTCTGGAATTTAGAATTCTTGTCAGCATATCCTCTATCCTTAATATCTTTCCTAAACGTTTCATTTAGTTGGAAATAATGTAACCAATCAAATACCTTCTCTTTCACCTGGTCATACGGTTTCATTTTCCATTTTCCCCCTTCTTTAATTAACAATTGTTCATAGGTAACCCAGTCATCTCTCATATTAATCTTTTTGACACTCATGGCTTCTAATGGGGATAACCAGTGTGGAACTTTAGGTTCTAATAGATATCTGTTTCTTTCCCATACTTCTATCAAAGGACCTCTAAAAATGTGGCTTTCAAATCCCTTATGAACTTTCTTCTTTTCATAACATAGATACGCGTGCCATCCGTATCTATTGTCATGGCCCTCCAGATCTAAAAGTTCTTTATTTTCCAACTTTATCCACTGTTTTATCCAACAAAGGCACGCTGCCTCATAGTATAGTTTCAAATCTGGGAGGGCAAAGCCCCCCCTTTCTTTGGCCTCTGTTAGTAATTTATACTGTATCCTCGGTCTTCTCCCCTGCCATACATACTTTGATATCTCCTTTTGCCAGACTTGAAATATCTTGGTGCCTTTGATTATCGGAATATTCTGAAATAAAAACAGCATTCTTGGGAGCACATTCATCTTAATTATAGCTATCCTGCCCCAGAAAGACAAATTCAGCTTCCCCCACATCTCAAGATCCTTATTTATCTCTTTCCATACCACCTCATAGTTGTTCTTAAATAATTCTATATTTTTCGGGGTTATCCATATTCCTAGATATTTCACCTTTTTGGTCACCTCTATCTCTGTTTGTTGTTTTATTTCTTCAATTACACTTGGGTCTATATTCTTTACCATTAGTTTAGTCTTTCTTTTGTTTAATTTAAAGCCAGCCACTTTGCCAAAATGCTCTAACTCTTCCAATATCTCTTTTATTGAGTTCATTGGGTCTTCTAGTGTTATTAACAAATCATCCGCGAACGCCTTGACTTTATACTCATTTTGTCCAATTGTTATCCCTTTTATCTTCTTATTTTGTCTTATTGAGTTTAGTAGCACTTCTAGCACTGTTATGAACAACAATGGAGACAGCGGACAGCCCTGTCTTGTTCCTTTCGCTATCTTAATTTCTTCTGAGACCACATTGTTTATTATCAATTTCGCCTTCTGCTCCGTATAAATTGCCTTAACTCCATTATAAAACTCTGTACCACCTCCATATATTCTAGCTGTTTTAATAAAAAGTCCCAATTTATGTTGTCGAATGCTTTCTCTGCATCCACGAACATCAATATAGCTTGTTTATCACACCTGGCAGACAGATATTCTATAATATTTATTATGTTTCTAATATTGTCTTTCATCTGCCTGCCTGGCAGAAAACCTGTTTGATCTCCATGGATGTGTTCTAACAATATATTTTTCATCCTACTTGCCATAATTCCTGAGAAAATTTTATAGTCTATATTTAACAATGAGATCGTCCTGTAGTTTTTAACTTGCAATAAATCCGAGTCCTGTTTTGGAATTAGTGTGATGAATGCCTCTTTCCATGTTTCTGGTATTTCTCTTTCTTTTAAGATGTTATTCATCACATCCTTCAATGGCAACAGCACTACACCTTCCATTTCTTTATAATAAAGGTAAAGGTAAAGGTACCCCTGCCCGTACGGGCCAGTCTTGCCAGACTCTAGGGTTGTGCGCTCATCTCACTCTTTATAATAGCTGGCCGTAAACCCATCCGGGCCTGGGGCTTTCCCTCTTTTTAATTCTTTTATTGCTTCTTTTATTTCTTCTATCTCAATTGAGATATTTAATTGTTCTTTTTTCTCTATTGATATCTTCTGCACCTTTTTATCCTTCAAGAATCTTTCTATTTTCCTCATGTTATTTCTCTCTCTATTTTTATATAATCCACTATAGTAGTCTAGAAAGGCTTTCCTGATTTAAAAAAAAAGTGGGAGGAGCTTATCAGAGCTTGCAGGGCAGCAGCTGAAGGAGGAGCAAAAGGGTTTTCTTGTGTGTGTGTTTCTTTGTGGCTGATTAGGTGCTCTCCCTGTGCAAAGGTCAGAGGGGGCAGGGTTTCCGTTGAGTCAGGTGATTAGCTGTGGGAGGAGCTTATCAGAGCTTGCAGGGCAGTTTGATCCATCTTTTAGATTTAGGGGAGCTAGTCTCAAACGTTTGTTGGGGGAGACCTAGGGTTTTTTGGGGGGGTCATTTGTCCTGTCTTCATGCTTTTTAAGATGGAGGACCACTATAGCCACCCCCAATGACACGTTTTCAAGATGGAGGGTGAGGGAACAGCTGTAGTCGCCTGCGGTTCCTGAGCAATGTTTGCCATCTTGCCAAAGGTTGCAGGCAGCTTTACCTGCAGCAATTGTATGTTGATTGCCCTCTTAGAAGACAAAGTCCAGCAACTGGAGGAACGTGTAGCTACGCTCCAAAGAATTAGAGAGCTGGAGCTCTTCTTGGAAGCAACAGAGAACGCCGTCTCCACCAAGGAGGAGACAGGGGACTCCCCTGAGAAGGAGGCTAGTTCACCAACACAGGTGCCAGATATATGGAGAAACGTGACTCAAAGAAGTAGGAGGCCCAGGGTTCGCTCTGATGTTTGTTGTTGTTGTTGTTGTTTAGTCGTTTAGTCGTGTCCGACTCTTCATGACCCCATGGACCAGAGCACGCCAGGCACTCCTGTCTTCCACCACCTCCCGCAGTTTGGTCAGGCTCATGTTTGTAGCTTCGAGAACACTATCCAACCATCTCATCCTCTGTCGTCCCCTTCTCCTTGTGCCCTCCATCTTTCCCAACATCAGGGTCTTTTCCAGGGAGTCTTCTCTTCTCATGAGGTGGCCAAAGTATTGGAGCCTCAACTTCACGATCAGTCAGGGCTGATTTCCTTAAGAATGGATACGTTTGATCTTCTTGCATTCCATGGGACTCTCAAGAGTCTCCTCCAGCACCATAATTCAAAAGCATCAATTTTTCGGCGATCAGCCTTCTTTATGGTCCAGCTCTCACTTCCATACATCACTACTGGGAAAACCATGGCTTTAACTATACGGACCTTTGTTGGTAAGGTGATGTCTCTACTTTTTAAGATGTTGTCTAGATTTGCCATCGCCTTTCTCCCAAGGAGCAGGCGTCTTTTAATTTCGTGACTGCTGTCACCATCTGCAGTGATCATGGAGCCCAAGAAAATAAAATCTCTCACTGCCTCCATTTCTTCCCCTTCTATTTGCCAGGAGGTGATGGGACCAGTGGCCATGATCTTCGTTTTTTTGATGTTGAGCTTCAGACCATATTTTGCGCTCTCCTCTTTCACCCTCATTAAAAGGTTCTTTAATTCCTCCTCACTTTCTGCCATCAAGGTTGTGTCATCTGCATATCTGAGGTTGTTGATATTTCTTCCGGCGATCTTAATTCCGGCTTGGGATTCATCCAGCCCAGCCTTTCGCATGATGAATTCTGCATATAAGTTAAATAAGCAGGGGGACAATATACAGCCTTGTCGTACTCCTTTCCCAATTTTGAACCAATCAGTTGTTTCATATCCAGTTCTAACTGTAGCTTCTTGTCCCACATAGAGATTTCTCAGGAGACAGATGAGGTGATCAGGCACTCCCATTTCTTTAAGAACTTGCCATAGTTTGCTGTGGTCAACACAGTCAAAGGCTTTTGCATAGTCAATGAAGCAGAAGTAGATGTCTTTCTGGAACTCTCTAGCTTTCTCCATAATCCAGCGCATGTTTGCAATTTGGTCTCTGGTTCCTCTGCCTCTTCTAAATCCAGCTTGCACTTCTGGGAGTTCTCGGTCCACATACTGCTTAAGCCTGCCTTGTAGAATTTTAAGCATAACCTTGCTAGCGTGTGAAATAAGTGCAATTGTGCGGTAGTTGGAGCATTCTTTGGCACTTCCCTTCTTTGGGATTGGGATGTAGACTGATCTTCTCCAATCTTCTGGCCACTGCTGAGTTTTCCAAATTTGCTGGCATATTGAGTGTAGCACCTTAACAGCATCATCTTTTAAAATTTTAAATAATTCAGCTGGAATATCATCACTTCCACTGGCCTTGTCAGCGATGCTTTCTAAGGCACATTTGACTTCACTTTCCAGGATGTCTGGCTCAAGGTCAGCAACCACACTACCTGGGTTATACGAGACATCAATTTCTTTCTGGTATAGTTCCTCTATGTATTCTTGCCACCTCTTCTTGATGTCTTCTGCTTCTGTTAGGTCCTTTCCACTTTTGTCTTTTATTATGGAAATCTTTGTACAAAATGTTCCTTTCATATCTCCAATTTTCTTGAACAGATCTCTGGTTCTTCCCATTCTATTGTTTTCCTCTATTTCTTTGCATTGCTCGTTTAAGAAGGCCTTCTTGTCTCTCCTTGCTATTTTTTGGAAATCTGCATTCAATTTCCTGTATCTTTCACTATCTCCCTCGCATTTTGCTTGCCTTATCTCCCCCGCTATTTGTAAGGCCTCGTTGGACAGCCACTTTGCTTTCTTGCATTTCCTTTTCATTGGGATGGTTTTAGTTGCTGCCTCTTGTATAATGTTACGAGCCTCCATCCATAGTTCTTCAGGCACTCTGTCCACCAAATCTAAATCCTTAAACCTGTTCCTCACTTCCACTGTGTATTCATAAGGGATTTGACTTAGATTGTATCTTACCGGCCCAGCGGTTTTTCCTACTTTCTTCAGTTTAAGCTGGAATTTTGCTATAAGAAGCTGATGATCTGAGCCACAGTCAGCTCCAGGTCTTGTTTTTGCTGACTGTATAGAGCTTCTCCACCTTTGGCTGCAGAGAATATAATCAATCTGGTTTCGATGCTGCCCATCTGGTGATGTCCATGTGTAGAGTCGTCTCTTGTGTTGTTGGAAAAGCGTGTTTGTGATGACCAGCTTGTTCTCTTGACAGAACTCTATTAGCCTTTGCCCTGCTTCGTTTTGAACTCCAAGGCCAAACTTGCCAGTTGTTCCTTTTATCTCTTGATTCCCTACTTTAGCATTCCAATCCCCTATTATGAGCAGAACATCCTTCTTTGGTGTCATTTCTATAAGGTCTTGTAAGTCTTCATAGAATTGGTCAATTTCAGTTTCTTCAGCACCAGTAGTTGGTGCATAAACTTGGATTACTGTGATGTTAAAAGGTCTCCCTTGGATTCGTATCGAGATCATTCTATCATTTTTGAGATTGCATCCCAGTACAGCTTTCACCACTCTTTTGTTGACTATGAGGGCCACTCCATTTCTTTTACGGGTTTCTTGTCCACAGTAGTAGATATGATAGTCATCCGAACTGAATTCGCCCATTCCCGTCCATTTTAGTTCACTGATGCCCAAGATGTCAATATTTATTCTTGCCATCTCATTTTTGACCACATCCAACTTACCCAGGTTCATGGTTCTTACATTCCAGGTTCCTATGCAATATTTTTCTTTACAGCATTGGACTTTCCTTTCGCTTCCATGCATATCCGCAACTGAGCATCCTTTCGGCTTTGGCCCAGCCGCTTCATCAGCTCTGGATCTACTTGTACTTGTCCTCCGCTCTTCCCCAGTAGCATGTTGGACACCTTCCGACCTGAGGGGCTCATCTTCCCGCGTCATAACTTTTATATGCCTGTTGTCTTTGTCCATGGAGTTTTCTTGGCAGGGATACTGGAGTGGCTTGCCAGTTCCTGCTCCAGGTGGATCACGTTTGGTCAAAACTCTCCACTATGACCTGTCCATCTTGGGTGGCCCTGCTCATAGCTTCTCTGAGTTATTCAAGCCCCTTCGCCATGGCAAGGCAGTGATCCATGAAGGATCTGATGTTTAGAAATACACAATCGCTTTGAGGTCCTCTCCCCTAGCATGGAAGACGAAGAGCAGACTCCATTTGAGGATCTCTCCCTCATTACAGTCGATCAGGTATATGAAGACGAGCAGCAAAGTCAGTCCTCAGGGAATGTGCAGGCGACCTTGGAATGGACAGCTCATGGAAGAACTCCGACCAAACCTAAGAGGAGGCGTGTAATGGTAATAGGGGATTCCCTACTGAGGGGAACAGAAGCAGTGATCTGTGGGCCTGACAAGATGTCTCGGGAGGTGTGCTGTCTCCCCGGGGCTAAGATCCAAGATGTAACTGAACGACTGCAAGGAATCATAAAACCCACTGACAAATACCCCTTCCTCTTGGTTCATGTGGGAACCAATGACACTGCAAGCAATAGTCTCCAGAAGATCAAAAGAGACTACGAGGCTCTGGGCAGGAAATTGAAGCAATTAAATGCACAAATTGTCATCTCATCTGTCCTCCCAGTTGAACGACGTGGCCCAGGGAAAGAGGGAAAAATAGTGGAAGTGAACAGCTGGCTTCGCCAATGGTGTAAACAGGAACGGTTTGGATTCTTAGATCACGGACTGCAGTTTCTTGAAGATGGACTTCTGGCAAGCGATGGGCTGCACCTCACAACGGTTGGGAGGAATGTTTTTGCCAAAAATCTCAGAAACCTCATCAGGAGGGCTTTAAACTGACTAATGTGGGGGAGGGAGACAGTGCACCTGAAGGTAGGAGTCTATCAATTGATGAAGATGATCATCCAAATGTCATAGACCAAATGGAGCAAACAGCACGCAGACCTAGTGGTGGGAGGAAAAAATCCTTAAATAAGAGACACGGGGGAATGATTAATGGACTTCAATGTCTGTACACTAATGCGCAAAGCATGGGAAATAAAGAAGATGAGCTTGAGCTCTTGGTACAGCAAACTAAATATGACATAATAGGCATCACTGAAACCTGGTGGGATAAGTCCCACGATTGGAATGTAATAATGGAGGGATACAATCTATTTCAGAGAAACAGACCAGACAAGAAAGGAGGAGGAGTGGCGTTATATGTCAGGGATGTGTATACCTGTGAAGAGATCCAAGATTTAGAACCTCAAAGCCAAAGTGAGAGCATTTGGGTCAAAATTAAGGGAGAGAAGAATAACAGAGACCTCATTGTGGGAGTTTACTATAGATCCCCA
Source organism: Podarcis muralis (assembly GCF_964188315.1). Classification (NCBI taxonomy): domain Eukaryota; kingdom Metazoa; phylum Chordata; class Lepidosauria; order Squamata; family Lacertidae; genus Podarcis; species Podarcis muralis. Next base: position 91,190,447 of record NC_135662.1, read on the forward strand.
AGCCAAACGGAGGACATAGATGATGCCTTCCTGGAACAGATGGCCAAGCATGCAAAAGGAAGGGAGATAGTAGTAATGGGGGACTTCAATTACCCGGATATTTGTTGGATGTCAAACTCAGCCAAGAGCATAAGGTCAAACAGATTCCTCACTGCCCTTGCAGACAACTTCATTGTCCAGAAAGTGGGAGAAGCAACAAGAGGAACAGCCATTTTAGATCTGGTCCTAACCAATGTTGATGACCTGGTTAGTGGGGTAGAAGTGGAAGGATCATTAGGCGTGAGTGATCATGCTCTTCTGAAGTTTACTATACAGCGGAAAGGAGCAGCCAAGCATACTAGGACTCAATTTCTTGACTTTAAGAAAGCCGACTTCATAAAACTTAGGGAAGTGCTGGGTGAGATCCCATGGACAGTAATACTAAAAGGAAAGGGAGTTCATGATGGCTGGGAGTTTGTTAAGAGGGAGATAGTAAAAGCACAACTTCAGGCAATACCAATGAGACGGAAACATGGAAGGTGCCTAAAGAAGCCAGGGTGGCTATCTAAAGAACTTTTAACTGAGTTAAGATTAAAAAAGGATGTGTACAAAAAATGGAAAAGGGGGGAAACCACCAAAGAGGAATTCAAACAAATAGCCAGCACATGTAGACACAAAGTCAGAAAAGCTTAAGCACAGAATGAACTCAGGCTTGCTAGAGAGGTTAAAAGCAACAAAAAAGGCTTTTATGGGTATGTCCGTAGCAAAAGGAAGAACAAAGAAACAGTGGGGTCACTCAGAGGAGAAGATGGTGAAATGCAAACAGGGGACACAGAAAGGGCTGAACTCCTCAATGCCTTCTTTGCCTCAGTCTTCTCCGATAAAGAAAACAATGCCCGACCTGAAGAACTTGGAGCAAATGATTCAGCAGAGGAAACACAGCCCAGAATAACTAAGGAGATAGTACAAGAATACTTGGCTAGTTTAGATGTATTCAAGTCTCCAAGGCCAGATGAACTGCATCCAAGAGTATTAAAAGAACTGGCAGATGTGATCTCAGAACCACTGGCAGTCATCTTTGAGAATCCCTGGAGAACAGCTGTCAGAGCTGCCTCCAGGTCCCAGCTCACAGAGGACCAACGCTAGCCGGTAGTAATGTACAAAAGTCTTTATTGAAGTACAGTTTCCATTTTCAAGCCGCAGCGCGCAGCTCTACGTCTTAGAAGCTAGACCGGCGAAGCTCCATCTGAGTCTCCACCCCCTGTACACCAGTTTAAGACTCTAACCTTACTCCACCTCTTCCGTCTCTCCTTTCTCCTCTGGGTCCTTCTGCCCCCCGGGGTCCCCTCCTTTCTGGACTCTTCTGACGCTGACCCCCCTGACTCCTCTCCCTCCTTTCGGCGGGCTTTAGGACCTGGCCCCCTATCCGGGCTACCAACTGCGCCGCCCTCCTGTACATTTGAACTTGGCGCGCGCGCCCAGCCTCCAACCTTCCTCTTGACCGTTTCCTCGCTCTCCGATGGAGGCGTGGCCAATCCTGACTCATCTCCTCCCGCTGGCGGTGAGCCGCCTGATTCCGATACCTGGGACTCCTCCCCCCTACTGCGCTCTGGTGGGGAAGCTGGTCCTGATTTCCAACTGCTGCTCTCTGAGTCCCCTCTGGTCCCTTCTTCCTGGGGTGTCCCCCTAGGCACCCCCCTTGCTCTGACCATGGGAGCCCCTTTCTGTGAATCTTCCGATTCGCTGGAAAGACTCAGAGACCTCGGGCCGCTGTCATCGCTAACATTTCCTTCGGATTCCTCCCCCTCGCTCTCTATTTCCTCCCTTTCCTGTGCCTCTGCTCCTGAGCCCCTGACAACAGGCAAAGTCCCTGCAGACTGGAGGAGGGCAAATGTTGTACCTATTTTCAAAAAGGGGAAAAGAGAGGACCCAAATAATTACCGCCCAGTCAGTCTGACATCAATACCAGGGAAGATTCTGGAGCAGATCATTAAGCAAACAGTCTGTGAGCACCTAGAAAGGAATGCTGTGGTCACCAATAGTCAGCATGGATTTCTGAAAAATAAGTCATGTCAGACTAACCTGATCTCGTTTTTTGACAGAATTACAAGCCTGGTAGATGAAGGGAATGCAGTGGATGTAGCCTACCTTGATTTCAGCAAGGCATTCGACAAGGTGCCCCATGATATTCTTGTAAAGAAGCTGGTAAAATGCGGTCTTGACTATGCTACCACTCAGTGGATTTGTAACTGGCTGACTGACCGAACCCAAAGGGTGCTCATCAATGGTTCCTCTTCATCCTGGAGAAGAGTGACTAGTGGGGTGCCACAGGGTTTTGTCTTGGGCCCGGTCTTATTCAACATCTTTATCAACGACTTGGATGATGGACTCAAGGGCATCCTGATCAAATTTGCAGATGACACCAAACTGGGAGGGGTGGCTAACACCCCAGAGGACAGGATCACACTTCAAAACGACCTTGACAGACTAGAGAACTGGGCCAAAACAAACAAGATGAACTTTAACAGGGAGAAATGTAAAGTATTGCACTTGGGCAAAAAAAATGAGAGGCACAAATACAAGATGGGTGACACCTGGCTTAAGAGCAGTACATGTGAAAAGGATCTAGGAGTCTTGGTTGACCACAAACTTGACATGCGCCAACAGTGTGACGCGGCAGCTAAAAAAGCCAATGCAATTCTGGGCTGCATCAATAGGAGTATAGCATCTAGATCAAGGGAAGTAATAGTGCCACTGTATTCTGCTCTGGTCAGACCTCACCTGGAGTACTGTGTCCAGTTCTGGGCACCACAGTTCAAGAAGGACACTGACAAACTGGAACGTGTCCAGAGGAGGGCAACCAAAATGGTCAAAGGCCTGGAAACGATGCCTTATGAGGAACGGCTAAGGGAGCTGGGCATGTTTAGCCTGGAGAAGAGGAGATTAAGGGGTGATATGATAGCCATGTTCAAATATATAAAAGGATGTCATATAGAGGAGGGAGAAAGGTTGTTTTCTGCTGCTCCAGAGAAGCGGACACGGAGCAATGGATCCAAACTACAAGAAAGAAGATTCCACCTAAACATTAGGAAGAACTTCCTGACAGTAAGAGCTGTTCGACAGTGGAATTTGCTGCCAAGGAGTGTGGTGGAGTCTCCATCTTTGGAGGTCTTTAAGCGGAGGCTTGACAACCATATGTTGGGAGTGCTCTGATGGTGTTTCCTGCTTGTCAGGGGGTTGGACTCGATGGCCCTTGTGGTCTATTCCAACTCTATGATTCTATGAAAAGAAAAACAATTTTTTGGGGGGGAAACATGACTGATCAGTATAAAAAAGAAGTACAGTCATTAACAGGATTAATGATCGAAAAGAAAGTCAAATACCTAGCAGTGTGGCTAACAGCAAAGAATATAAATATTTTTAAAGATAATTATGTAAGAACATGGAGAGAAATAAATAAAAACTTAGAGGTGTGGGGAAGGATGAACTGCTTAAAGGAATGGATATTGCTAAAAAATTCTGATGTTTTAAACCTTGAAGGTCACAATAACAGATTTGGTTGGCACACATATTTGTGGTATGAGAACGTTAAAGTTCATAAAGCTTTTCTGAATCATGCAGTAAGGAAAGCATGGCGACTTTCCCCATGGAGGTGATATCCGTAAAAAATAAATAAATGAGAAATTACTGGGTATCTTATAAAGAATTATTAATGGAAATGGATCATGAGCCGAAATTAATAATATAAGAAGATTATTAACTGTTTGGTTACAGTATTATTATTATTTATTATTTATTTAATTTATATACTGCCCTAAACCCGGAGGTCTCAGGGCAGTTCACATAAAAGGATCACAGTATGTAAAATAAAAACAAAAGCAATAATACCGCTCAAAAAAGAGCCACATTTTAAAAGGGCATAGGCTGTAAATCAGATCAGCCAAAGGCCTGGTTAAAAAGGAACATTTTTGCCTGGTGCCTAAAGGTGTATAATGAAGTCGCCATGTGACAGACAGGGAGCCACTGCAGAGAAGGCCCGTTCTCATGTTGCCACCCTCCAGACCTCTTGAGGAGGCACACGAAGAAGGGCCTCAGAAGATGATCTCAGGGACTGGGTAGGTTCATATGGGAAGAGGCAGTCCTTGAGGTATTGCGGTCCTGAGTCATTTAAGGCTTTATAGGTCAAAACCAGCACTTTGAATTGGGCCCGGAAACTTATTAGTAGCCAGTGCAGTTAGACCAGGATCAGTGTAATATGCTCAAACTGTCTTGTTCCGGTGAGCAACCTGGCAGCTGAATTCTGCACCAGATATAGTTTCCGAACCATCTTCAGAGACAGCCCTATGTATAAGGCATTGCAGTAATCTAACCTTGAGGTTACCAGAGCATTGGCAACAGTAGTTAGGCTATCCCTGTCCAGATAGGGGCATAGCTGAGCCACCAGCCAAAGGTGATGGAAGGCACTTCAGGCCACTGAGGCCACCTGAGCCTCAAGCAACAGCAAAGGATCCAGGAGTATCCCCAAGCCTGCTCCTTCAGGGGAAGTGTAACTCCATCAAGAGCAAGCGACCTCCCACCCATCTGGTCTAGGGAACCACCCACTAACAGTGCCTCAGTCTTATCTGGCTTGAGCTTCAGTCTGTTGGCTGTCATCTAGTCCAGTGTTTCCCAACCTTGTGCCTCCAGCTGTTTTTGAACTACAACTCCCATCATCCCTGACTAGCAAGACCAGTGGCAAGGGATGATGGGAATTGTAGGCCAAAAACAGCTGGAGGCACAAGGTTGGGAAACAATTCTAGTCCATTACTGAGGCAAGACACTGGTCCAGCACTTCCATTACCTCACCTGCAGGTGTAAAGGAGAAACAGAGCTGAGTGTCATCAGCATACTGCTGACAACATACTCCAAACCTCCGGATAACCCCACCCAGCGGTTTCATGTAGATGTTAAACAATGTGGGGGATAGGATTGAGCCCTGCGGAACCCCACATCGAGGGTTCCACAGGGCTGAAAAGCACTCCCCAAGAAACACCCTCTGGGAATGACCATCCAAGAAGGACTGGAAGCACCGCAAAGTGGTGCCACCCAGCCCTAGTTTGGAGAGTTGCTCCAGAAGGATACCATGTTTGATAGTATCGAAAGCCGCTGAGAGGTCAACAGGGACGCGGACTTATAAAAAATATTGGGGGGCCCCGGGAAAGCTCATGAATAATAAATAAGCTCATGAATATGCAAATAAAGTGGCGCCGCCTCCTCGTGAGCGAATAGGGGAGAGCGTGCTGCGCCTATTAATCAGCTCCAAAGGAAATTGGGTGGAGCTTTTGCTCGGGAGGGAGGGCAGGAGGCATGCAGCCCGCCCCCCCTGTGCATTTTGGGCTGGGGGAGGGGCGGCGATGGCGCTCTGCTGGAGGGGCGTCGGAGATTATTGGGGGGGCGGAGCCCCCCCAAACGAATTTTTGAGGGGGCTCGGGCCCCCTCAAGCCCCATGGAGTCGGCGCCTATGGAGGTCAAGAACAATTAACAGGACATATTTCCCTTGTCTCTCTCTCAACAGAGGTCAATCATACAGGGCGACCAAAGCAGTTTCTGTGCCAAAACCAGGCCTAAACCCCAATTGAAATGGATCCAGAAAATCAGTTTCTTCCAAAAGCACCTGGATCTGGTCTGCGACCACTCTCTTCAGAACCAGTTTAGGGAACTGTTATGGGCAGTTTTTAATTTTTGATATTAATTATTCTGTTTAATATTCTGTTGGGAGCCACCCAGAGTGGCTGGGGAAACTCAGTCAGATGGATGGGGTATAAATAATAATATTTTTATTTTTATTTATATTATTTATATTATTTATATTATTTATATTATTTATATTATTTATATTATTTATTTATATTATTTATTTATTTATTTATTTATTATTTTTTATTTTTTTATTTTTTATTTTTTATTATTTTTTATTTTTACCTTGTCCAGGAAAGGGAGATTAGCAACTGGCCAGTAGTTTGTTATGTTTTCTGAATTCAGGGAAGGTTTCTTAAGGAGTGGTTTTACCACTGCCTCCTTGAAACAGGCAGGGACCACCCCTCTCGTAAAGAGGCATTGATCACCTCCCTGGCCCAGCCAGCTGTTCCCTCCCTGCTGGATTTTATCAGCCAAGAGGGGCAGGGGTCTAGAACACAAGTGGTCGCCCTGACTGATCCAAGCACCTTGTCTACATCCTTGAGCCTTACCAACTGCAACTCATCCAACACAAAAGGACTAGACTGTGCTCTGGACACCCCATGAGATTCATCTGCTATAACAGCAGAGTCAAGATCCTGGTGTATGCAAGCAATTCTATCCTTAAAATGCTTTGCAAACAACTCATAGCTACCATTGATTTCACCACCTCCTTGAGTCAGCCTGTAAAAGGCCCTGTACAACCCAGAAAAGTTCTGCCAGATGACATGATGAGGATGCAATGGAGGCAGCAAAGTATGCCTTCTTTGCTGCCTTCACTGCCACTAGGTAGGCTCAATAATGAGCCCTTACCAGTGTTCGGTTGCATTCATTCGGATCTTTCCTCCTCTTGCATTCAAGCCATCTCCCAGCTTGTTTCCTCACCCTAAGCTCTGGAGTATACCAGGGGGCCAATCGGGCTCCACGAAGTGGGAGAGGGTGCTCAGGGGCAATCGTGTCAATAGCCCAAGCCATTCGGGTGTTCCAGAGGTCAGCCAGGGCTTCAACAGGAGCACCAGTCATATCAGCCAGAAAATCCTCCAGAGCTGTTTGGAATCCCATTGGATCCATCAGCTTCCAAGGGTGGACCTTCCTAATAGGTCCCCCACGTCTGCAGAGGGAAAAGGTGCTGGCATCCTTGATCTGACCATGACAAGGGACTGATGTCAATGTCCCCCACCTTCAAATCACCCTCTTCCTGTCCAGTAGAGAAGACAAGGTCCAGAGTGTGGCCTGCCATGTGCATTGGGCCAGTGACATGTTGGGATAGCCCCATGGTTGTCATGGCAGCCATGAAGTCCTGAGCCACCCCAGAGCCAGCTGCCTCGGAATGGATTTTGAAGTCTCCCAGAACCAGCAGTCTGGTCGTCCTCAACACTACCTCCGAGACCAGCTCTGTCAGCTCAAGCAGGGAGACTGCTGGGCAGCAAGGCAGTCAGTAAACCACCAGAATACCTAATCTGTCCCAGTTGCCAACACCGAACACACACCCTAGGCTGTCCCCCCCCCAACTGGACAGGGAGCCTGGAGACAAAGAAAGAATCTCTATAGACCATAACAATTTGCCCTCTCCGACCCTCAAGTCTGGCCTGGGCACAACTGGGTGAGACCAACTCCACACTGTTCACCCACCCAGGTTTCTAAATTTCTAAATTTGAAAAAGAGCTGTTAGAATATAAGGCTAAATTACTTTCGAAAATGTATAAATTGTTATTAGAATGGTATATGAAAGACAAGTAGGTCAAATCAGTGATGATACACTGGGCAAGGGATTTTGGTTATAACATAAAATTGGCAGCGTGGGAGAGGTTATGGAATTGCGACCCAAAGTTCACAGCATGCTATACTTTGAAAGAACCCCCCCCCCCACTTCAATAACTTTTGTGTCCAGATTTTCACTTTTTGAAATATAACAATTCCCCAATCCTTGCCTAAAGAATACAGGGAAGAATACGGCCATATGGTTCATAAACTCTGATTCCTTTTAACCTCAAGACTTAGATGGATTTGTTTGTCTCTAGGGATGAATAAGATAAATCCATGCACAACCTTTCTCATTTCCTTCCCAAACGTGCTTGGTAGCTCTATCTTCTGTTTTTCTTGAGCTCAGAGAAAATCACTGCCTGGCAACCCCACCTTTCATCCCTGCCTTGACAATGTGGGCCCTTGTTTCATAAACAGCTTCTGGTCTCCATTTCATCCTTCACCCGTGAAGTGATGCCTTTTGTGCTCTAGAAGCAGTTATTATCACAAATGCCAGGCTGCTTTTTCTTAGTGACTGCTCTATGCCTAATGACCCTTTCTTGGGCTTACTTTAGTGTACAAAAAGCATCAGTGAAGTCCATCCACTGCCAGGAAACCCCCCTTCCACCAAGAGTCTCACTGGGTGGCTATTATTCTTAATATAGTTATACCCTGCCTTTTCCCCTGATGGGATCAAGGTGGTTTACAGATAAAAGCAACTACTAAAAACATAGCAAAAAACTCATTAAAATGCAATTAAACATTGATAGAATTAAAACTATATACCTATTAATTTTTTTTGTCTTTTTCAAAGTCTCTTTTTTATAATATTTTTATTAAATTTTCAACAAAAATAACAAAAATAAGCAAGAAACAACAAACACAACAACAATCACAAACAAAGAAAAATATACATAAAAGCAATATCAAATCCATAAAATGGGATTATCCGAATCCCGTTGTGACGATCACACAGGGTCCCCGGACGTTTGACGGTCTATTGACCCTGTGCCACCACTGTAATTGCTTTCTTCGCTGCCACCAACCCATTTCTCACGGGTACACACGGAGTCCAGACAGTTGTTAACATTAACAAATAATCAAGTTTATTTTATAGGCATGAACAAGCTTATGGTTTCAATTAATTTTTCTTGGCAGTTTCTTAATATTAGTTACTTAACTGTCCTATTCGTTCCTAACAAGTTCAAACTGATTATCCCAACTATCTATCTATCTGACTCCACCTAACAGTTCCTCTCACTCTCTCACCACACAACTCGACCAACCCACAGACTTATATCCTCCCTCTTCCTTCTCCAACTTCCAACTCTCAACTGACTTTCACATACTCCCACCCTAACTCTAACTCCTCCTATCAGTTTCTCTCTGGCCAATCACATCACACTCATTTAACCCTTTCCTTATGACCCACCTAGGAGGCAAACGCCACATACCTCCCACCTTAAGAAGATTGACTCAGGAGGGATAACTTAACCTAGTTATTCTCCTGATCAATCAGCATTACATGTCTAATGCAAATAAACCATTACTAACCTGTTATTACACCCTTCACATCCCACATAACATTGGTACATCAATTACTTTGTTCTGGTAAATTATACATTTATACAAAAACCTGTTACATCTTAGGTATTCAGTTAACTACAAAAAATTTATAACTGTGCACTGGTTAACTTTCAACCGCAGGTCTTCTCAATAAGGCATCTGCAACGGTGTTCAGGGTCCCTTTCACATTTTCAATTGTGTCCACCTCATCAACTTACTGTTATTCTTCATTGTTCTCAGCCACAGCAAGGGTGAATGGTCAGTACATAAGATAAAAGTTTGGCCCCAGATGTACGGCTTCAGTTTCTGTAATGTCCACACGATGGCAAGGCATTCCTTCTCGATGGTTGAAAAATGTCTTTCGCTTGGAAGTAATTTCTTGCTTATGAAGGTGATGGGATGCAGGTCGTCCTTCTCTCCCTGTTGGCACAGCATAGCCCCGATCCCGGCATTGGATGCATCGGTGAAGACGGTGAACTCACGATCGTAATTAGGAGCAACAAGGACTGGTCCTGACGTGAAGGCACTTTTTAAGGCATCAAAGGCCTGCTGACACGCTGCTGTCCATTTGACCTTATCTGGCTCCTTCTTCCGAGTTAGGTCAGATAAAGGCACTGCTAATTCACTAGATTTTGGAATAAATTTTCGATAATAACCAGCTAGTCCTAGGAAAGCTCTGACTTTCTTCTTGGAGGTAGGGGTAGGCCAGTTTGAAATGGCTTCTACCTTTGTCTCTAAAGGTTTCATCACTCCTCCTCCCAACCTTTTTCCTTGGTATTGAATAGTTAAGCCCCCTATCTGGCATTTGCTAGCTTTGATGGTTAAGCCCGCCTCTAATTCACTGTAGCACTATCCTTAATTGCTCTTTGTGTTTATCCCAAGTTGGACTGTACACAGCAATATCGTCTAAATAAACAACTGTGAACTCTCTTAATCCGTTCAGGATTTTGTCCACCAATCGCTGAAAAGTTGCTGGCACATTCTTTAAGCCAAAGGCCATTACTTTAAACTCAAACAACCCTTCTGAACGCAGTTTTCTCCTGGTCCCTAGGGTCCATTTTTACTTGATAGTAGCCCTTTGTTAAGTCTAGGCAGGTGATGTAATGACACTGGCCTATAGCTTCGATCAGATCATCTAAATGTGGCATTGGATATGCATCTGCTTTAGCGACATGGTTCAGTTTACTATAATCCAGGCAAAATCTGATAGATCCATCAGGTTTGTCTAATAACACTATGGGTGCTGCCCAGGGGCTTTCCGAAGGGATTATGATCCCTGCCTTCAACATCTCCCTTACCTCATTGCTAACTTTCCCCACATATTCTCCAGTTATCCTATAGGGGTTTACACCAATGGGCTTGGCACCCCCGGCGTCGATATGATGTACAACTCCCTTAGCTCTACCTGGAGTATTACTGAAAATTTCCTTATAATCTTGTAGGATCTGTTTAACCTCCACCTGCTGATTAAGGGTTAATGTAGGAGCTATCTTTATTTCTTGTAGATTGCACAATTGCTCCCCCTCCCTTCCCAGCATGTTATATCGGCTTCGTCTGGATCTTCACATATTGCATACAGTGTCCAGCCTTCTGGTCTAAGATAAGGCTTTAACATGTTCACATGAACGACCTTACGCCCTTCTTCCCCTGTTTGGATTACGTAATTTACATCACTCATTTCGGACACAACTTTGTACAGTCCCTCCCATGCAGTCTGTCTTCCTCCCAGTACTCCGGTTTGCGAGATAGTGCATCTGCCCTCACGTTCTGCTCTCCCGGAATGTACTGGATCCTAAAGTTAAAACTGGCAAAAAACTCCGCCCAGCGTATTTGTCTTTGGCAAAGCACGCACACGGTCTGCCAGTACTCCAGGTTCTTGTGATCCGTGCACACCTGTATCTGATGCTTTGCCCCAATCAGGAAGTGCCTCCACTGCTTAAAAGCCGCAAAAATAGCCAGCAATTCTTTGTCATAGATACTGTAGTTTTGCTCCAATTTGTTCAGTTTCCTGAAGAAAAAGACGCACGGCCTCCAATCTCCCCCGGCATCTTGCTGCAACAGGACTGCTCTGATGGCCCGATCTGAGGCATCAGTTTCCGCTCACAACAGCTTGTCAGGGTTCACATGCAATAGCTGCCCCTCTGATGCAAAAACCTTCTTTAGTTTCTCAAATCCCCTTTGCGCCTCCTCAGTCCACAGAAACTTCTTCCCACTGAGGCAATCAGTTATGGGCACTGTCACGTGGGCAAAGTTCTTGATAAACTTTCTGTAGAAATTGCTGGAGCCCAGGAACCGCTGCACATCCTTCTTTGTCTTGGGACTTTTCCAGTCCAACACTGCCTTCACCTTCTCCAGATCCATGGCCAGACCTCTATCCGACAGCCCAGGAACTTGACCTCTCAAGCATGAAACTAGCACTTCTCCAGTTTCACCCACAACCAATGCTCTCTTAGCTTTCTTAGCACTTGGCACACATCTTTCACGTGCTGCCCCTCGTTCTCTGAAAAGATCAAGATATCATCCAAGAAACACATGCAGTTACTGTACAGTAGCTGTCCCAGCACGTGGTGCATGAACTCCTGGAAACATGGCTTTGTAATCCGAAAGGCATAACGAGATATTCAAATGCCGCAAGGGGGGGGGGTTAAACATGGTTGTCTTCCATTCGTCCCCCTCTCGCACTCTGATAAGATTGTATGCCCCCCTGAGGTCCAGCTTGGTGAAAATTTTCCCCCTCCGGACTCTCGCCAAAATGTCGATTCTCGGCATGGGGAAGGTTCCATCAGGCTGTTGACGATCCGATAGTCGACCACCAGACGGTGCTCTCTTGTCCCCTTCTTGTCCACAAAGAACACGGGACTCCCTCCCACCGCCTTGGACTCTCTGATAAAACCCCTTCTCAAGTTTTTGTCAATAAACTCCTTCAAATCCTGTATTTCTTGGTCAGACATTGAGTACAGCTTACTCACCAGTAGCTTGGCCCCCGGGACCAAATTGATTTGGCAGTCATACGGCCGATGAGGCAGTAACGTGTCAGCCTCCCTCTCACTGAACACTACCTCAAAATCCACATATTGCGGAGGGATCTTGCCCTTTTCTCCCAGACATACCGTTGCCACCTGGGCTCTCCTTTCCTGTGGTTCCCCTGCTCCGAGACGGTGCTTTATGCAGTATGCTGACTCGAAGATGAGGGACCACTGTTGCCATGACACCACTGGATCATGAAGAGGCAACCAACTCATCCCCAGAATAATGCCGGGCCCTGCTAAGGTGGCCACGTGAAAGGTGATGGTCTCAGAGTGCATGGAGACCCTCATTCTCATGGGAGGGGTCTGGTGCGTGACTCCCCCCCCAGCAAATCCCTCCCATCAATCGTGGTAACTTGCAGAGGGAAGTCAAGTGGCAGCAGGTGCAGCTGGTGCTGCACAGCGTAGTCCCTGTTGAAAAAGTTGGCACTAGCGCCCGAAACCACCAAGGCTTGTACTTCCACTGCGTGGCCATTGGGGAGCTCCAGCAACACCCTGACCACTATGCCTGCTTTGTGGGGGCCTGGTCAGGGCTTTTCCATGTTGCTCCTGCCTGGCTGCTGCCCCGGTTTTCCATCAGCCAGGCTTTCCCATTTCCCTGTTCCTTTTGGCTCTTCCCCCTCCTCCTGTGTGGTGGCCCCCACCAACCCTTGCCAGCCTCGACGCTGCGGGCAAACCCTGGCAAAGTGCCCTGGCCGTTGGCAGAGGAAACATTTCTTGGCTGTTTTCCAGTCCTTTCCCTCGGCTGCTCAGCCTTTGAATCTTCCCAAACCCTGGCAAAGTGCCCTGGCCGTTGGCAGAGGAAACATTTCTTGGCTGTTTTCCAGTCCTTTCCCTCGGCTGCTCAGCCTTTGAATCTTCCCACGCGTGGGCTGCTTCTATTTCCATAGGCTCTGGTTGAGGCCATCCCTGAGAAACTCCAGCTGGCACCTCAGTAATGCGGTTGCCATGGAAATGCTCGCCTTTGTTCTCCCTTCTCTCCAGCACACGGGCTTCCTGACACACACCAATGGCTAAGGTAGTCTTAGTTAATTCATCCATACTCTTGGCCTTGAAAGCTCATCCTTCACGTCTGAATTTAATCCTGCCCTAAAAAGAGCCTGCATGGGTTCAGAGCTCAATTCCCAGCCCCGTTTGTGCACAAGCACCACAAATTGTGACCAGTAACTGTGGACAGTCAAACCACCTTGTCTCAGGGTCAGTAATTCCTGTTGGGTAACATCTCCCTGGATTTCACTGGTAAACATGGCATCAAGAGCCTCATAAAACTTCACCAAGCCCCGGAGGGCATCATTGTTGGTGGCAATCAGGGGTCTCACCCATTCTCTAGCACCCCCCTCTAAGTGACTGACCACAAAGGCAACCCTCTCCGCATCATTGGCGAATTCTCTTCTCTGCAAATCCAGGGCATACTTAATCTCAGTCTTAAAAGCCAAATATTCCTAGGGGTTCCCATTAAACTTGCTCACCAGGGAAGGCACCTTTCTCCCCACCAGAATGCTTCTGGCTTCCTGGTCCTGTGCTCTGCGTTCCTCCAGCCTGGTGCTGAGCTCCTTCACGTGCCTTTCCAGATCTGCATTCCACTGAGTCAAAGCTGCAAGTTGGCGCCTCGCTTCCTCATCTATCACAGAGCTGTCTTCTCCCTCGCAAGCAACCTCAGAGACCTCCAGAATGCTGTAAGGAATGTGTGTGGTTGCTTACGAAGATAATAGCCAGGACTCCAACCTGTCATTTTTACAGGTTTTATTGAGTGCAAACTATGTACAGTGCAAAAGTCCAAAATCCATGTCTGCCCATCACTAGCAGACTCCGGAAGTGGTTTCTTCCTGTTTGCCCTCCAGCACCAAAGCCCGGGGAAAACCCCTCTCCGCCTCTTTTCCTTACGTTTAATTCCCAGGCGAAAACTCTGTGACGGAAGTGGCATTTCAAACTCCTTGGGAGTGGTGTCGTGGCTCATCTGAGCCTGATTGAGCCTTTGCAACACCCCCCCCTTTCTTCATCCATTTCTCCTGAAGGCTCACATTCACCAGACTCTGACGAGGTGCAGCTGCTCAACAAAGGGGGAGGCTCTCTGTTACGTTCCTGCCTCTCTCCCCTCCCTTGATGGCAGCTCCCTGACAAACAATGTCTAAATTTTGTTTTAATATTACATGTTCAGTTTTATTCCTTTTTTACTTTACTATTTAATCCATTTATATTCCTATTTAATATCTTCAAATCAGCCATTTTGTTTGTCACTTATTAACGCCTTGTTTTCCCTTTTCTTTCTTCTTGATTATCTATACTATCGTCAGGTGTCTCTTCTTCCTCAGCTCCTACTACTCCCTCTGGTTCTGTCAGCTGTTTGGTCTCTCCTAACTCCGCTGTGGGTAAAACCTCAGCGCCTAGGACTTGCCGATCGTATGGTCGGCGGTTCGAATCCCCGCAGTGGGGTGAGCTTCCGTCATTCAGTCCCAGCTCCTGCCCACCTAGCAGTTTGAAAGCACTCTTAAGTGCAAGTAGATAAATAGGGACCGCTTTATAGCGGGAAGGTAAACAGCATTTCTGTGTGCTGTGCTGGTGCAGGCTCGCCAGCTGCAGCTTCGTCATGCTGGCCACGTGACCCGGAAGTGTCTTCAGACAGCGCCAGCTCACGGCCTTTAGAGCGAGATGAGCACGCAACCCCAGAGTCGGACACGACTGGCCCGTACGGGCAGGGGTACCTTTACCTTTACCTTTAACTCCTTTTTATATGTCCTCCAAAATTTCTGGGCCTCCTCTACACTCATGAATCTGTGTTTCTTATTTTTATAGGTGAAGGAAATTCCTTCTGGGAATTCCCATCTATAAGGTATTTTATTGTTTCTCAGAGCATCTTTTCGAAATTTGTAATTAATGCATTTTCTCAGAAGGCATGCAGGAATCTCCTTAATAATAATAATATTCTTTCCTCCAATTTGTAATTTATTTGAATAATTGGTTTGTATTATTCTGTCCTTAATGGATCTTGAATTGAATGTCACCAGGTAATCTCCTGGTAGTTTCCTAGTCTTTGCAAATTTGGATTTCACTTGAAATAGCCTATCAATTGAAGCATCCATAACTTCTTGCTCAGTCTCCAACCATTCAGCAAACACTGTAATTAAATATTCTCTTAAATCCTGCTCACCTTCCTCTGGGATGCCTCTGAGTCTCAAAATCATTTCCCGCTGTTTCATTTCCAGGACCCCAATTGTGTCCCAGGCTGCTTCCTGAGATGCATTGGTTCCATCCATATCTACCCTTAATTGTCATTGATCTCTTTTCAAATCTCGAGTCTCTGATTGCAATTTTTTTGTTTTTTCTTCCGTACCTTTAACCGATAACTCTAGGGCAGTAGTTTTATTTGTCAGTTCTTTGACTTGGCCCATTAAATCTAAAAGCATTTTAGCATTTTTACTAATTTCTGCTGCCAGAGCACTCAAGCTTTCCTTTATTTCGTTACTTAAATCTCTTTTCAATTCTGCACATAATTCCACCATCTCAGATTTAGATTCTACCTCTTGAGAGGAGGACCTTCTGCTCTGAGACGTAGCCCCTGTTGGGGTTCGAGGGGGTTGCTGCCATTTCCACCTTCCCTCACTCCTTTAGATCCTCCACAAATCCATTGAGTCAGTTACAGAGAATATTAATACTCCCCCCTTGCTTCTCTTCTAAATTCCCAAAGCTCTCCTTTGGTATGCCTAAGTTCTCAAAACAAATAGTCTGCCTCTCAAGAAGCAGAACTATTTTTATCTTTATCAGTCACTGTTAAGGCCACCAAGAAGAGCTTTGCAGAAATCTGACCAAGGCTTCTTCCCCAGAGTATTAATACAAAGGAATATACACTCTATATAATTTCAGACTTGCAAAGTCAGAGACAACTGAAAATCCTTAAAACCATAAAATATAAAGAAAATAATAAAAAGGAGGTCAGAGAAACCTTTTGCTGCTTTTTCAGAAAGTTGAAGATAATAGTAGAGATGTTTCAACAGTCCTTTTCCTTCAGTCTCACTGAAAGTCTGCAGGATGCCTCTGCTTTTAAATATTTCCAGGTTTTAAATGTCTATTGCCTCCAATGATCACAGTTGAGGCAGATCTCACTCAATAGCAAGCCTGCCCCCAAGTTCAGGTCAATGTTATCAACCAAAGCTAAGGTCCACTTGATGCTCTTAAATTCCAAACATAAATATTCAAATCCAATTGTTGTTAAATCTGCTGTTAATTCCACCCTCTGTGAACTTGTTGCCTATGGCTAAGTCACCAGACCCAGCCTATGTTCAGACTTCAAGAGCCAATCTATAGTGATATGTCCAATGAGTCTGTATTCTCACTTCCAAGTTCAAATAAAAACTCCAAGTTCACTGCTAATATAAATGTGTTGGACCAAGGTCTCAAGTTCACATCCAATAATAAATTCCAAGTTCATGATCCGAAATCAAATTTCTAGATTCTGGTAGCTAGCCATGTTTCAGAAATAGACTTGAAAGAGAAGTTGCTGAATTACAACTTATTACTAAACAGAAAATTATGGAGAGACCTGGTCTGAATAGACATATTGCATTCTTGTCTCAGTACACATGCTAAAGCTATTTTTGGTCATCTGCTTTTTCCTGTATGACTAATTGCAGTCGTTAACAGTTGTCAACAGGTTTACCATACCCATTGAGTCAATCACCCATCTCCTACTACCCTTCTGAGGAAAAACCCACCCCACCCTCCCACTATATACTGTATAAGGATTTGGTGACTTCTGTTACATGCTCCCCCATTGCTAGAGATTGAGAGATTTCAGGGTTCCCAGCATGTCCCTTAGATTTGGTTTCCTTGGAAAGGAGGTCACTGGAGATGTCTGCTGTTCCAATACAGAAGGTCTATTTACCCTTATGCACAATCCAAGCATAAGATGGATTGTTAACAGTATCCTGCACTCCAACAGATCCTCCCATGAGAAATCTAGGGGGAGGGCACTAAAGCCATAGCTTGAGTTTATTTGAGTCAAGTCTTTGTGAGCCAGCCACACTTCCGTTCATCCTGGGACTTTGTACCAATCAATTATCACGAGTCTGAGAGGGTAGTTTTTTTGTCCTGCTGTTTCCCCCAGGAAAATCTGCTGTTTACTGCTGAATCATCTATCCGCCAAAAAACAAAAACAAAAAACCCTGAATACAAAATTGCCCCTCTTCTCTTGAATGGAATTTTGTGGACTTTCCTGCAGGGGTTGTGGGGGGGGGGGGGGAGTCTACTCCCACCTCATTTCCTAATTTCTCCACCTATCTCTGCAGAACAATATTTCCTGTTTGATATTTGAGCAGCACACTTCCATAATTCTTTTTTTTAAATAATAATAATAATAATAATAATAATAATAATAATAATAATAATAATAAATAAAGTTTTCCATTTTAACAATCCAATCGGATCACATTGCATATTCAAAATTATACAAATACATCTCATATAGTCCAAATATTCTGCCAAATTATAATTTTTTTGTTGGGGCTTCCCATGCTTCAAGTTCAGTGGAGTTCCAAACATCTTATGTTTCTACTGCCTTGAGTTTCCAATAGTTCCTTCTTTAAATCTTCCTGCTGTTATCCTTCCTTCCTTCATGGCCTCTGAGTTGTTTCCACAGGCGAGTTGAAGTGAGCAGTAATAGGCTTCTCTGTGAAATTTGTATGACTCTCCTTTTTTTTTTTTTTTTTGCAGCTGATAAGTCTATTGTTTGCAATATGTCCTCACATGCTGGTGTTTATGCTGAATCAATCCAAAAGTCCTTCTCTGGTGGTAGACGCCATCTTCTCTCAGTTCTGATGAAATAAAATCTAGGCGTTTGCTCATTAATTTTCTCAGACAGGTTGCACCAAACATTAGTCTTTCAGGGGAGATTTGCCAAATCGGACTTGAAGTACAAATATGATAACAAATTAAGGGCTCACCTCCCCCATGACTATTTATCTCTGCAACTCGGTCTGTCCCATAATGGCGGATCCCAATTAAATAGTGCGTCACATCACCCTTCCGGAAAGTCTTTTAACTTCTTCCAAACATTTCAAAAAACAAAGGCTTTAGTTAGTATTGTTATTTCCACACAGTTTATATTTTTCGATCTCACTTGCTGTAAGTAATGTAGACGGTTCTTCTGGGGGGGGGGTGTTGTTAGGTATTATCGTAGTAGAAAAAGAAAAAGTTTTATCCCCCCTCCTTTCCATTGCATTCCAACATACCGGCTTAGATGTTATTCTTTGATATTATCTTTCTTCCTCTCTGTCACTCTTGGCTCCTCAGTGGCTGGCTTAATTGGCAGATTAATTACCCTTTCTTCACCTGAAGCATGTCCAAGATCTTAAATCCATTTTTTAATCTTAAGAAATGGAACTTGGAGCGCTCACAGAGGCAGCGTCCAGGAGATCCGAACTACCTCGAGGGCTTTCCATCCAGTGCCCCCCCTCCTTCTTTACAAACTCGGGGGTGGTTTGCTGGGTATCCGTGGATGAGACTGCATCTTCCCTTCCACCGGGAAGAATTTGGGAGGCTGATTACTCCCATCTCAGCCTCTAAATTACCTCATGGGAGCTGGAGAGATGGTATTGTCAGCCATCTTTCGTGGTGCCCCTAGCGGAGCCCTCACTTCCAGAATTCTTGGCTTGCTTGCTTGCTTATTTATTTATTTATTTATTTTACTTTCCCCTGTTTAGCACTCATATGAAAATTGTGATCATATGATATATGTGCAAAAAGTGTGTGTGTCCTTGCTGACCTGTGTTGATTGCTTGTGATGGTTCCAATCACATGTTTATTTTCTGTCTTTAATAATAATAATTAATTAATATGTGTCAGGGGTTCAGGGACAGAGGCACAGGTGAGGGAGGAGACGGAGAGCGAGGGGGAGGAATCCCGAGACAGCAAGGAAGAGGATGACAATGAGTTGAGGGATTCCATGAGCCTTTCAAGTGATTCGGAGGATTCCCAGAGGGGGGTGCCTGTGGTCAGGTCGAGGGGAGTCACAGGGGAGACCCGTCAGGAGCAGGGGACCAGCAGGGGAACCCAGAGTGGGAGCTGGGAGTCGGGACCGGCTTCCACGCCAGAGCGCAGTGAAGGGGGTGGAGATTCCACAGTGACAGGAGGAGCAAGTCCAAAAGCAGAGAGGGAGGGGAGATCGGAGCAAGACATCCTCCCGGAAGTGGAGGGGAGTAGTGCAGGGAGTAGTGTAACTGTCAAGAGGAAAGTTAGAGGCTGCGAACGCGCGCCAAGTTCAAATGTGGAGGCGCGCGGAAGTACAGGGAGCCCGGGGGAGGAGCCAGGTCCCAAAGCACGCAGGAGGGGGGAAGAGCTGTCTGGGGATTCCGCGTCAGGGGAATCCAGGAGGGGCGAAACCCCAGGGGGCAGGAAGACCCTGCGGAAAAGGAAAGAAAGGAAGAGGTGGAGCAGCACAGCCCTCTTAAACTGGTGCAGAGGAGGGACTGACTCAGAGGGGACTTCAGCGGTCTAAGCGTAACAGACGTGGGGCTGCGCGCCTCGGCTGTGGAGCGAACAATGTACTGCAATAAACATCTTTGTATATAAACTGGACTTGGCATTGGTCTCTTGTGAGCTGGGACCTGAGGCAGCCCTGACAGTAAGTCCCCTCACAAAAGAACGCAATTTTTTTTTTTGCAAAGCTCACGAAGTTTGGCAGCCATGAGTGCGGAGGAACAGCTAGCAACCCTCCGAAACGCAGTCGCCGAGCTTTCCACTGCGGTAGTGGTCTCCCAGAAGAAGAGTGACGAAGCGGAGGCGCGATGCCACGATCTGCAAGCCAGGTGGGAACGTGCGTGCAAAGAGGGGTTCCCGGGGTCCAGACCAGAGGGAATAGGACTCGGAAGAAGGGGGGCAGTTTAGTAGCCCACTTCGATGGGAACCTGAAGCACTATCCCAGTTTCAGAGCAGACGTCGTATATGCGCTGCATTTGCTTCAGAGAGACTTTAAAGATGAGGAGGAAAAAGTGGGTTTTATTGTGTCCCACTTGCAAGGGGAAGCTAGAGCTTGGCTGCGCAATTTGTGGCGCGAAGATGGTCCTGCCCGCAGAGATTCTGATGAATTTATCAAAGCTATGGACGCTTGCTTCCAATCTACCATGGACGTTGATGTGGCGCGACGGGATATGCATGGATTACGACAGGGCAAAGATACAGTGCGTCAGTACCATTCTCGCTTTTTTGCATTGCTGACTGTATTGGGCTGGGAAAAGGACTCCAAAGCAGTGAGAGATTTGTTCTGGGAGGGGCTCCATGGCTCCATAAAGGATGAATTGGCCAGGGGAGACAGACCTCAGACCCTAGCAGACGTCGTGCAGAGGGCACTCTCGATTGGAGTGCGCCACGAAGAACGTCCTTGGCACAGTGAGGAGGGTCGCCAGGTGCGCGCACCAGCTAAAGCGCCTCCTTTTATTCCCAGGGATCTGGGCTGTGCGCATCCCTCGCCTCTGCTGAGGCAGGGGGAGGAACCGATGGAGCTTGGTGGTGCGAAGGCTCAAGCAGCGTCCGGAGCCCCAGCGTCCGGTGCAGTCAAGGCGAAGCCTCCTAGAGGGAGCAGGAAGTGTTACATCTGTGACAGTGTGCAGCACATGGCCAAAGAGTGTCCCCAGAGGCTCCAGAAGCACACTGCAGCTTTAGCAACAGTAACAGAAGAGGTGTTTCCCGGAGAGCAGTTTCAGGGAAACGGCAGTGCCTGGCTGGAAGCAGAAATGCTGGGGCTCAGCCAGGCGAGTCAGTAAAGCAGTCCCCAGCGATTTTGCAGCACACAGACCCCTTACCACCCAAGCCGGTGGTGCAGCTCACTGCAACGCTCCAGCTGCCTAATGGAACCACCCTGGAAGTCCCCATTACAATCGATTCCGGTAGCAACGCGGACTTTGTGGGGGTGCAGTTCATCAAGCAGCATCGCATAGCGCTTCTACCAGCCACACTGCCCCTGAACGTCGTCACGGTCGATGGCAGGAAGTTGCTGGGCGGGCAAGTTGTACAACAGACGCCACCCATGGTGATGCAGATTGGGAATCATCGCGAGGTCATTAGCTTCAACGTCACCCGCCTCTCAGACACGCCTATAGTGTTGGGCATGAGTTGGCTGGATAGACACAGTCCAGCTTTAGTGTGGTACCAGCGGCAGCTCACCTTTGGCTCATCTTACTGTGCACAACATTGCATCCAGACAAGCCGGGAGGAGGAGGGCCAGGAAGAAGGGCGGCAGCTACACCTCGGCATGGTGCAGGCAGTGCCCCACAAGTACAAGGGGTTTTTGGAGGTCTTCTGCGAAAAGGAAGCTGACCAGTTGCCACCACACCGGCCCTACGACTGTGCGATTGACCTTTTACCAGGGGCGACGCTGCCGACTGCAAAGCTGTATTCCATGTCTGAGGATGAGATGCAAGAACTCAGGGAGTTCATAGAGCACAATTTGAAGCGGGGATTCATCTGGGAATCCAAAGCAGTGGGGGGCAGTCCTGTGTTTTTCGTGAAGAAAAAGGACACGCCCCAAAAGAGACTCATTGTGGACTATCGGGCCATAAACTCGATGACAAAGCCCAAGGCTTTTCCCATGCCCAAGATTGACGACCCGTGTCCAGCATCTACCCCCGCAACGACACAGCTCCCAGAACCTGCGCCCGAGGGGCGGGAGGGGGGAAGGGGGGGCTTCGAGGGGGGGATGGATGTCAGGGGTTCAGGGACAGAGGCACAGGTGAGGGAGGAGACGGAGAGCGAGGGGGAGGAATCCCGAGACAGCAAGGAAGAGGATGACAATGAGTTGAGGGATTCCATGAGCCTTTCAAGTGATTCGGAGGATTCCCAGAGGGGGGCGCCTGTGGTCAGGTCGAGGGGAGTCACAGGGGAGACCCGTCAGGAGCAGGGGACCAGCAGGGGAACCCAGAGTGGGAGCTGGGAGTCGGGACCGGCTTCCACGCCAGAGCGCAGTGAAGGGGGTGGAGATTCCACAGTGACAGGAGGAGCAAGTCCGAAAGCAGAGAGGGAGGGGAGATCGGAGCAATACATCCTCCCGGAAGGGGAGGGGAGTAGTGCAGGGAGTAGTGTAACTGTCAAGAGGAAAGTTAGAGGCTGCGAACGCGCGCCAAGTTCAAATGTGGAGGCGCGCGGAAGTACAGGGAGCCCCGGCGGAGGAGCCAGGTCCCAAAGCACGCAGGAGGGGGGAAGAGCTGTCTGGGGATTCCGCGTCAGGGGAATCCAGGAGGGGCGAAACCCCAGGGGGCAGGAAGACCCTGCGGAAAAGGAAAGAAAGGAAGAGGTGGAGCAGCACAGCCCTCTTAAACTGGTGCAGAGGAGGGACTGACTCAGAGGGGACTTCAGCGGTCTAAGCGTAACAGACGTGGGGCTGCGCGCCTCGGCTGTGGAGCGAACAATGTACTGCAATAAACATCTTTGTATATAAACTGGACTTGGCGTTGGTCTCTTGTGAGCTGGGACCTGAGGCAGCCCTGACAATATGTGTTGGAAGGGTCCTTGTATACTTACTGTTTAAATGACAGCACTTTCCTGCCTGAGCACTGAGGTGTCATCATCCCCCCATTTTTCACCACACTATTTCATAAGCCTGGGAATGGTAAAAAAATGTGAGAGAAATTTGCTTCCAAATTAAGGTCAAAGCCTTTTTATCAGGGACTTTTGCATATAAACTTCACTTTGTGGGTTCTTCTCTTTTTTAAAAACTTTTATTAACTCAGTCATATTTAGTGGCAAGCTGGAAAACCGTAAAATCTCAGTAGGAGACAGCAAAAGTAGATGCCATTTCTCCTCAATTTGGAGGCACAAATGCTAGATCCAAGCTGTCATAATGACTGAGAGCCTGCCACACCAATCTGTTTGTATTCCTCAACAAATAAGAAAACATCTTTATCTCCCCAAGCTGTAGCTAATTTGGAGGTTTTGCAAGCTGACATGCAGTTTGATTAAAATGACCTTGAGCTAACAATTCATTTTAGATGGCTCAACGCTCAAATTAGTCCAGACCTTCTGTAACTTATTCTCCTCCCCACATCCCCAACAGAAGAGATATTTTTTTCTGCACTCTGCTTCTGGTGCCTAGAAACAAAACAAAGGACCTTTTCCTCCACTTTCTAAATGTGTACCCAGAACCATCCATTTTGTGCCCACTAGAAAGATACAGAAGAAATAATAGATGACTATACTTGAGGCTTGCAACAATACCCAAGGCACTGCACACATTTTTCAGCTGTGCTTGCTTTTTGTGGCCGAGATAATACTGCTCCTTTTCTGTCCTTGGCAGGCAAGTAAGCTGCTCTGATTTTATTCTCTCTCTCCTGCCCCACCACCAATTCCAGTTTTCAAAATCTTCCTATTTCTGTGCTAATATTCATCTCATTCACTTAGATGGCATTTTGCTCTATAGCTGCTATGATTTAGGGTGTTGGGTCTATAAATGCAGCAGAATGAGGTGGCAGATTGCAGAGGTGAGAGAATAGACAGCTCCACTTTAAATTGGAGAAAATACCAATTTGGAATGCCTTCCCCATGGGCTCTCTCTCAATACAGAAAATAAGGAAGATTCTACCCCAGACTTTCATTGCTGTTTTCCTGTTTTAAATACAGTGGTACCTCAGGTTATGTACTTAATTTGTTCCAGAGGTCTATTCTTAACCTGAAACTGTCCTTAACCTGAAGCACCACTTTAGCTAATGGGGCTTCCAGCTGCCACTGCATCACCGGAGCACGATTTCTGTTTTCAACCTGAAGCAAAGTTCTTAACCCGAGGTAGTATTTCTGGGTTAGCAGAGTCTGTAACCTGAAGCGTATGTAACCCAAGGTACCACTGTACAGAAAAGCAGAAAAAAATAATAACAAGCATAGAGATAGAGGTAATCCAGCTGTCATTGTGAGCTTGGACTTTCAAAAACCTCTTGACAAAGTACCCCACCAAATACATCTGAGTAAATGTAACCATCATGTGATAAGAGGAGAGGTCTGCTTGTGGCTCAGGAACTGGCTAAGAGACAGGAAGCAAATAGGAGGAAAGGATTGACAGTCCTCCCAGTGCTCTTGATGCTCTTGTGACCTGTGCTTTTTAACTCGTTCATGCATCAAGTAGAGTAAGGAGTGGGGAGTGAGCACTGAGAGAGCCACATTTGCAGATGATGCTAAATTGTTCAGGGTAGTTAAAATAAAAAGAGATTGTGAAGAGCTCCAAAAACGATATATTCAAACTGAGAGAAAATTCGGTGAAATGGCAAATGCAATTCAGTGTAAACAAGTGTACAATCGTGCATGTCAGGCTAATAATAATAATAATAATAATAATAATAATAATAATAATAATAATAATTCCTAGGGCCTGAACTCAACACTCCTGGCATTGCCTGAATAAGACCTTGGGGTCATAGTGGAGAGCTGAATGAAGCTGACTCACTGTGCAGCAGCATAGCATGGCACCTGGGGAGGGGCAAGAGTTATGCCCCCTGGTGGACTGGGCCAGGAGGGCATGTGCAGAGCCCACTAAGAGAGTGACCTCCAATAGGCTCCTCGCTGGCGGCCTCCATCCATCTGCCCACAAGAACAAGCTACCCACTGCCGTGGCTCTGCAGCCAGGGCTCTGTGCCTGTCGTGGGGGCACCTACATGGGTGCCCCTCCCCCACTATACTTCTGCCATTGTGCCGCAGCAGTGACAGTGGCAAATTCCATGCTAGGAATCATTAGGAAAGGGGTTGAAAATAAAACTGCTTATACCACAGTACCATTATACAAATCTATGGTGTGACAGCATTTGGAATATTGTGTACATTTTTGGTCATCTCCCCTCAAAAATGATATTGTGGAACTGGAAACAGTTCAGAAAAGGGCAACCAAAATGATCAACGTCTGTATGAAGAAAGGTATCTCAGGCTTTTTAGTGTAGAGAGCAGGTGAGTAAGAGATGGCATGATAGAGGTGTATAAACATCTGCAGGTGGAGAAAAGCTTTTCTCTCTCTCGTTGAACACTACAACTTGTGGACATTCAGTGGAGCTGACTGCTGGAAGATTCATCTCTGACAAAAGGAGGGGTTTCTCCACACAGCACATAGTTAAATGATGGAATTTGCTCTCAGAAGAGGCAGCAATGGCTGCCAACTTAGATATCTTTGGAAGAGATTTAGGCAAATTTGGGGAAGAGGGCTATCAATGCCTACAACCTCCACAGCTGGAGGCAGTATTCTTCTGAATGCCAGTTCCAGCAGGAGTAGGGTGTGTGGTTGTGTTCTGCTTTTGCTTCCTTTGCTGCTTCCCACAGAGGTTGGACACTGAGAACAGGATACTGGACTCTGTTCCTGCAAGCTCTTATTCTATTCTTCTATAAATAGGAGCCAAGGCATTAGTTTGATTCTAATTGGTCAGTTGATGGACAATTAACACATTTTGACCTTCTAAGTGGGTGCTGGTGATAGTGCTTTATGCTCCTCACTTTGAATAATGCAACATCTGGTATAGGAGTTCCATGAATGATTTTAAAAAATGTGACAGACACAGGGGTTCTGAGTTTGATTTGAGCAGCAGACCGAGATGAGTGGACTAAGCATTTCCCTTTCCCTCTGTACCATTTGCCCAATTTAAACACCTCCAAAGCTGCTAATTCACCCCCCCCCCCATGCACCTACTCCATCTATACTTGCATCTCTCCTCCAGTAGGGGAATAATTCAGATTAAGCCTCTGAGCCACTGCCTGACTTAAACTTCAAGAGAATTTTGAGATGGCACCACCACCAACAACAAATCTTTATTACGGTCATAGACCAGCATTTAAAATCTAAAAAGGTATTAAAACACAAGGTGAATATAAAAATCTATAAGAATTTAAAAGAAGCTAAAAGAATCCAAAATAAGGGTCAGGAACATTGGACGGGGGTGGAAGAGCACAAAAGGTTGTTATTTTTTTTTTAATTGCGGCAAAAGCCAGTGACACTAGACACCACAAGATCAAACAAAAAGAGATCAACAGCAACATCAGAAAAGAAAAAAGAAAAAAAGAAAAAAAGAAAAAAGGATTACACAGGGGAACTTCGCAGAGTGCCGTTCAACAGAGGAGATTTACGCTTCCTGATTACTAAAGTGCAAAATTTGGCCACCTCATATGATATTGAGCTTGAGGAATCTTCCAGAAGGTATTTTCGTAGAATTTCGGGGGAGGATTCCAAATAATGTTGTAGGGGTATAAATTTTGATAAAAGCGGCAAAATAAGTTGAGCTCGTTCTTCACTATAAAATTCGCAAAATAGAAGGATGTGTGTAACAGATTCTACCTTATTAGACATACAGGGGCAGAGACGTGCATGCATTGGTACCCGCATGAATTTGCCGTGCAGCACTGCTGAGGGCATTGTCTCAAAGCGGGCTCTAGAGAAAGCCCATCTATAAGCTTCGTTAGTGATGTTAGTTAAGTAAGGGGCAGCTGCAAAATTAGGCCAAGATGGCACCGTAGATCTTGGTGCCTAGCATCAGGTCCCTCAGGCAAAGAGCTGCAGTCAAGAAGCTGCCAATTGAGTAATGTGCCAGCAGGGTGGGAGGAGCAAGGCAGATAGATTCAGATGTCGGCCTCCAGGTATTTCCACGTTGACTCTCCACACCTTTTACCCTTACTGGTTCCGTGGAATAAGCAACATATACTAGGGAAAGGTACACTGTCCTCTTGTTAGTTGCATTTAAGTTCCACTGAATCAATAACAAATCCCTGAACGTTCGTGGGGAAATTTTATTCTCTCTCCTTCATGTGAACCTGGAATATATGCTGTTTGACTCCTGGTTCAATGTCACTTGATTGAACAGATGAAGAACTTGTATTTTGAATTTGAAAGCACTCTTTACAACATAATTAGTTTCCCTAGAGGGCTTTCCTTATTAATTTTAATTGTGTATATTTTAATTATGTACTAAAGGAGAGTGTCTATGCAGGAGCAGTCTGCAGCTTCCATGCATCACAAAAACACATTATACTGCTATCCTTCCTGATGCTGAAGGCTGCTTTTCTACACTTTTATAGCAAGCAAGCAATTACCCTAGCTAAAGTTTCTATTGTTATGATATGAAGGTGGTTGGATGAGAGTTGAGACCCTTTGACCCCCGGCATCCAGCAAGTGTTAAAATATAAGCAAAGCTAGCTTTCTGTGTTGAGGTGATCACCTGGGTGATGGGCCATTAAGAGAACAAAGGGGAATCTGTGTGAGGCAACAAATGGGTGGGGCTCCTTCCTCAACTCAGAGATAGTTAGAAGGACAAAGCCTGGGTTTAGAGTTGAGTTGCAGTGATGTGGGCCAGAAGCAAAGCAGCAAGCTGGGGAGCAAGTGAGACAGAGCAATGATTAATTTCTGTTTGAATCCAAGGCTATGACCATGGGAGAAACAAGACCCTCATGGAGTGTTAATGCTGTGAGCCTCTCCATTGTAGGCTCAGGTTGTATACGTATATGTGTAAATAAACCATATATCATAAAGACACCACAGTCTCCACTGTACTTCATTCCGAAGGAAACATGAACCCTGGGTGAGCTGTCTTGGGCAGGAGGGACATGAGTCCATCCCAGTTTCCATGATCACGGAAGACAAGACCACAAGGTGGTGACATCACTATGGAAGGTTCTGTTGAGGCCTTGTTTCTTGTTCATGGCTGGGATCCTGGCTGCACACCTGTTCTTTAATGCCAGATCTGTGCATAGATAGGTAGCCGTGTTGGTCTGCCATAGTCAAAACAAAAAAATTCCTTCCAGTAGCACCTTAAAGACCAACTAAGTTAGTTCTTGGTATGAGCTTTCGTGTGCATGTGTATCTGAAGAAGTGTGCATGCACACGAAAGCTCATACCAAGAACTAACTTAGTTGGTCTTTAAGGTGCTACTGGAAGGAATTTTTTTTGTTTAGATATGTGCATAGTAAGACCTCACTCAGTCATGATTTGATCCAAGATGATTGCTATTTGAATAAGCAATAATTTAGGTGGTTGGCTACTGTGGTAACAGACTGCTAGAGTAGATGGGTCTGATTGAGCAGGGCTCTCCTTATGTTAAGAGAGAAACACAAAACCCTGGAGCCTCACAGTTTATGCAGTTCAAGTCGCTTTATGAGATTTTGTTGTCATAGATCATCCTGGGACAATTCAGTTACCTAATCCAGAGAAACTATGTACTGATAGGCATCGTGAGGGAGAGCAGTGCCAGCATAGCTACTGTTTTCCCCACACTTGACCAAAATAAGTTCTTCAGCACAACAGAGGTGGGTAACCTCTGGGTCCAGGAGGCTAATTAGAGCCAGCACAGTTCCCAATTTGGACTGCAATGCAATTCCCCCCAAAACATACCCACCTGCCTCACACCGGACTTTGTATGAGGCGTACCCTTGCCATGTAGGGTCCATTTCTTCACATTCTTTTGGTGGGTGCCTCTGCTTATTTGAAACTTGACCTTGCAGATTGCATGTATTTGAGCAAGGATTTTGATGATCCATTATGACTGTACATTTTTCAGTCAGTGGCACCTGGAACTCCTGCAATCTTGCAACACTCTCCTTTAAAAAGAGGAAACAACGCTCTCTAACTGCTTGTTAATACTTAGCTTTCGTGTAAAGCACTTCAAATATATCATTTCATCACAATTCTTTTCCTCCCAATTTTTAAAATTAATTTTCCAAAATTTTAAACAAACAAACATATATCATAACTGAGCTTAATCCAATCTTAATAACATTGTTAAGCGACTTCCTCAAATTCCCTTGACTGAATTTCAATATATATAATTGTAACGGTTTTCCAAAACAATTTTCATAAAATTTACTTATTCCTCTTAACATCTTTGTTTTTTTCATCCTTGCTTTAACTTCCATAACTTCCATAACTTCACATAACTTCCATAACTTCACATATTTAAATCCTTAGCCTATCTATTTTCTTGCAAGTATTTCTAATTAATTTATCTTAGCATATTTAAGTAAATAATCTTTGAAATTCTTCCATTCTTCCTGATGCTCCTCCTCCTTCTGATCATGGACTCTTCCGGTCAGGTTGGCTAGCTCCGAAAAGTCCATCATCTTCATCTGCCATTCTTCCACAGTTGGTACTTCTTGTGTTTTCCAATTCTTGGCCAGTAAAATTTGAGCTGCAATTGTGGCATACAAAAACAATCTAACATCTTTTTTTGGGCAATTCCAGACCTGTTATTCCAAGAAGAAAGGCTTCTGGTTTCTTAAACTTCTCCCAGAAGTCGTCGGAGCTAAACAGTATAAATTGAGAGCATTTGCAGACAATCTAGTACTGACATTACAGGAGCCAGAATCTAGTACTAAAAGAGTTTTGGAACTGATTCAAGATTTTGGCCAGGTTGCAGGATTTAAATTGAATAAACTAAAAACAAAGGTTTTAGAGAAAAATTTAACAGCGATTGAAAGAGAGAGGTTTCAGAATGTGACAGGTTTAACAGTGGTTAAGAAAGTGAAATACCTGGGGATTAATATGACAGCTAAAAATGGGAACTTATTTAAAGACAATTATGAAAAATGCTGGACAGAAGTGAAAAAAGATTTAGAAATTTGGTCAAATTTGAAGCTTTCATTGTTAAGCCGTATTGCTGCGATAAATGTATTGCCAAGAATGTTATTTTTGTTTCAAACATTGCAAATTTTGGATAAAATGGATTGTTTCAAGAAGTGGCAGGGAGATATTTCTAGATTTGTCTGGCAGGGCAAGAAGCCCAGAATAAAATTTAAAATATTAACGGATGCAAAGGAAAGAGGTGGATTTGCCCTGCCAGACCTTAAACTTTATTATGAATCAGCAGCGTTCTGCTGATTGAAAGAATGGCTACTTCTTGAAAACACAGACATTTTGGATTTGGAAGGTTTTAATAATGTATTTGGATGGCATGCATATTTGTGGTGTGACAAGGTCAAAGCACATAAAGCATTTAAAAACCATATTGTCAGGAAAGCATTGTTTAATGTCTGGATAAGATATAAGGACTTGCTTGAAAATAAAACCCCAAGGTGGTTGTCACCGATGGAAGCGAAGGCTCAGAAAAAGCTCAATATGGAGGCCAAATGGCCAAAATATTGGGAAATTTTGGAACAAGTGGGAGACAAACTGAAATTGCAGAGTTATGAAAAACTAAAAAACAAAGTGCGAGATTGGCTTCATTATTATCAAATAATGGAGGCATACAATTTAGACAAAAAAAGTGGATTCCAGGTGGAAAAATCAAAATTGGAAACAGAACTGTTAGATCCCAAAACTAAAACTTTGTCAAGGATGTATAACTTGATGTTGAAATGGAATACTCAGGATGAAACGGTGAAATCTGCTATGATTAAATGGGCACAAGATGTTGGACATAACATTATGATGGCTGACTGGGAACAGTTATGGACCACAGGTATGAAGTTCACGGCATGTAATGCCTTAAGAGAGAATATGATGAAAATGATATACAGGTGGTACATGACACCAGTCAAGCTTGCAAAAATCTATCATTTGCCCGACAATAAATGTTGGAAATGTAAAGAAACTGAAGGTACATTCTTTCTTTCTTGAAGAAACCAGAGGCCTTTCTCCTGGGCATCGTAGGCCAATTGGTGCCAAAGAAGGATAGAACTTTCTTTATGTACGTCATGACAGCAGCAAGAATACTTATTGCAAAGTATTGGAAGACACAAGATCTACCCACCCTGGAAGAATGGCAGATGAAGGTGATGGACTATATGGAACTGGCAGAAATGACCGGCAGAATCCGAGGCCAGGGAGAAGAGTCAGTGGAAGAAGATTGGAAGAAATTTAAAGACTATCTCTTGCCCAGTCTATCATCACAGATTTAATTTGTTCATCCTTTGTATGCCACTCCAACAACAGATTATACATTTTAGACAAATTTTTAACTTTAGAATCTAACAACTCCATTTCCAGTTGGGTTTTCCCCGATGCAAAACCATTTTTCTTATCTAATTTATACAATTCATTGATCTGGTGGTAATGTAACCAATTTATTTTATCTTTAATTTGGTCAAATGGTTTTAATTTAAATCCTTCTTTAACTTCCACTAACAAATCTGAATATCTCAACCACTTGGTTTCCATGTTTGACTTTTCCTGGGTCTTTGCCTCCATTGGCTAGAGCCTCCTGGGTGTTTTCCTCTCTAAAAGATCTTTGTATTTTATCCAAACATTATATAGAGATTTTCTAATTACATGAATTTTAAAACCATTATGGGCCTTTACCTTGTCATACCATAAATATGCATGCCATCCAAACACATTGTCAAATCCGGGACTTCCGGGTTGGCGCCATCACCGAATGGCGGACTCCCTCCGAGCTCCGGAGGGAGTCTGCTCGGCAGGGCTCGGGTTCTACCGCGCCGGCGACGCGGGGACCCTTAAAAACCACGGGCACGGAGACCGTGGACATGGGTGACTCGGCTGGCACCGTTAGCGCCCTCCCGACTCGTGAAGGAGCCTTTTTAAAGGCTATGGATCGGGTGCCGGGGAGTGGCGTGGTGCTTTGAGTCCTCTGCTTCCCCTGCCGAGCGAAGCCGCATGCCATCCGGTGGAGAGCGCCGACTTCTTCCATTGAAAATTCAGACTTTTAACAACAACCCGTGAGTAATCTGGCAACCGGGTTTTAAAGGAGAAAAAAAGGAATTTTTTTTCGGATTCGGCACGAGCGGAGGGGGATCTAAAAAGGAAGTCAGTCCCCCCTCCCTATTGTAAGCATTTCAAAACAAGGACTGAGTAACCAAGGTCCAAAGAGAAGCGTATTTTGGATAAAAACCAAGAATTTCACGATGGGATATTACAAGAATTGTGCTGGAGGAGAAGAGTGGGGTGAGAAGGGAAACGTAAACCCCCCCCCGGGAACCGGGGCGACCCGCGGGAGAGCCTGGGGAAAAGAGAAGCAGACTTTGACAGCTGTCAAAGTGGCTGTCAAAGTCGGAAAGTGTAAAGAGGACTTTGCTATGAGGACTTTGCTAGTTAATTTCGTTACAATTGGTTACGATTTAGATATAATGTTGAAAATATGGAATAACAATTGGACTTTTGGACAAGAGGAAACAAAGTTACTGCAACCCCCCTAGAGGAGTTTCGGGACATTACAAGAACTACAAGCGGAAAAATACTCTGGGAACTGTATAGGACTTGCTATCTCCTGAGAAAGCTGCAAAACTGAAAAAGTATTTTGTCTACAGGGGTGTTTACATTAAAGGAGACAATAGAATTCTCTATTGAAGAAAGGAAGGGACTGGACGTAAGTTTTTGTTCCTGAATAACAAACCCCTGTAGAGGCATCAAATTTTTGAATTAGAACGTTTTAGCAGCAGAACAGGACAAGAAACTTGACAACAACATGGAACAGAACAATGGGGGGAACCCCTTTGGGGTCTTTTTTGGATTGGACGTTTGAAATCAGACATTACAAAAATAATATTTAAATTAAAAAGGGAAAAAAGGAAAAGAAACTGGCAAGGTGGAACTGATTGTTGTATGGATTAAAGATTTCCAGGCAGACAACAGACAGACAGATTGATGGACATGGGGAATGCGAACCGGGGATTTGGGGGGGGGGGGAGAATCAGAATCCAAAGGCTGTGCAACTATTTTTTTTCTGAATCTTTTTTTATATTATGCTGGGGTGTTATTAGTAAATGAAAAAGGGAATTTGTGGAATGAAACCAAGGGGGCCTTGGGGAGAGAATTTTTTGATTTATATTTTTTTTTTGTTAAGGGAAAGATGATGATTGTATAATTTAAATTGGAATTTGGGGCTAAATAATTTAAGGTTTAAATTGGGAGTGAGAGCTTGTAGAACCAACATTATGAAAGGGGAATACAGTAGGGAGGGGGAGGGGGAAGTCCTGGAAAGTGGGCAATGAAAATTAGATTCTAAAAGTATTTCAATTTTGTTTTATTTTTATTTTTACTTTTTATTTTTATTTTTTCTGTATTCTGAAAACTTTAATAAATATGATTATAAAAAAAACCAAACACATTGTCAAATCCCTCCAAGTCTAAAACATCTGCATCTTCTAGTTGTATCCATTCCTTTGCTATCCATTGCCGCAAAGAGTGGCAGCTTCAAAATAAATATTCAAGTCTGGCAGGGAGAATCCCCCTCTTTCTTTTGAATCCATTAATAATTTGTTAATTAATTCTGGTGTTTTTCCCCTGCCAGATGAATCTAAATACGGTAATGCTTTCTGCCATTCTTTAAAACATTTCACATTATTAATAATTGGTAGGGCTTGAAACGAAAACAGCATCTTTGGCAATACATTCATCTTAACCACAGAAATCCGTCACATTAATGACAATTTCAAATTCGATCAAATCTCCAAATCTCTCTTAATTTCATTCCATAATTTCTCATAATTATCTTTATATAAGTTCACATTTTTCACTGACACATTAACTCCCAGTTACAGATAGGTAGCCGTGTTGGTCTGCCATAGTCAAAAAAAAAAAAAAAAAAAAAATTCCTTCCAGTAGCACCTTAAAGACCAACTAAGTTAGTTCTTGGGACGCGGGTGGCGCTGTGGGTAAAAGCCTCAGCGCCTAGGGCTTGCCGATCGAAAGGTCGGCGGTTCGAATCCCCGCGGCGGGGTGCGCTCCTGTTGTTCGGTCCCAGCGCCTGCCAACCTAGCAGTTCGAAAGCACCCCCGGATGCAAGTAGATAAATAGGGACCGCTTACTAGCGGGAAGGTAAACAGCGTTTCCGTGTGCGGCTCTGGCTCGCCAGAGCAGCGATGTCACGCTGGCCACGTGACCCGGAAGTGTCTCCGGACAGCGCTGGCCCCCGGTCTCTTGAGTGAGATGGGCGCACAACCCTAGAGTCTGTCAAGACTGGCCCGTACGGGCAGGGGTACCTTTACCTTTACCTTTAATCATATTTAGCAAAACCTCCAGGACCGATATAGTTCTTGGTATGAGCTTTCGTGTATCTGAAGAAGTGTGCTTGCACACGAAAGCTCATACCAAGAACTAACTTAGTTGGTCTTTAAGGTGCTACTGGAAGGAATTTTTTTTTTGTTTTGACATTAACTCCCAGATATTTAACTTTTTTCACAAAGACAAGGCCTGTCTTTTCTTGTAATAATTTCCTTTCCTCATTATCCAGATTTTTCTCTAATACTTTGGTTTTGCTCTTATTTAACTTAAATCCTGCTACCTGCCCGAACTCCTGTATCATCTCCAGTGCTTTCACTGCACTGGAGTCTGGATCTTGAAGTGTCAACACCAAGTCATCGCCAGACATGGAGCTTCGTGCTGTGAAGGAAGCAGTCGTTTTCGCTGTGCCGCGTCTCCAACCCCACTGGCTCTCGGGACTCTTTACGAGCTTACCGGGGAGTTGGAGGAGTCGCCAAATGGCACCCACCGGATCACCAGGTCCTCAGAAAGCTCGATCTGAGGTTTTTTTCAGGGCACCGCGTTGCTCTTGTGGTCTCCCCCTGCTTCACTGCACTGGGGCTCTTTCAGCCGAAAGAGCTCCTGTCTGCGACCAACTGGAAGTCCTATTTCGTTACAATTCTTATAATAGCCATGCAAGTGATCTTAGTACTATTTTTACTTCAATTTTGCAGATGAGGAACTGAAACAGGGCAAAAGGGAGATTCACACTTGGGGGTGTTTTGATTTGCAGCAGTCTCTTAGCCATCGTGCGCCACCAGCCTTGACTCATCTGCTTGAAAATGTCATTGGAAGCAATGCCAGTATAGTTAACTGATACTAATGATAAACTATCATAATTACGATGCTGTAGGATCACGTCTTACACAGGGGTTCGCTTCCAAGGGTTCCACGTATATGTAAAAACGCATGTGCTCAGATCCTTGGGATCAAACCCACTGGGACTTCTGGAACCAGGGCAAAAGTTGCAGAAGTCCAGGGATGTTCCTGTGAGATCTCTCAGGACTGTCCAATTTGCCACGAAAAGTTATGGGAGCATCCCAGACCCACTCGGAGGAAAAAAGGAATATCTGGTGGGAAAAGAGCAAGAGAGCTTCCCAAGAAGGCTGTCTCCTCATTTAACTT
Source organism: Podarcis muralis (assembly GCF_964188315.1). Classification (NCBI taxonomy): domain Eukaryota; kingdom Metazoa; phylum Chordata; class Lepidosauria; order Squamata; family Lacertidae; genus Podarcis; species Podarcis muralis. The sequence continues at coordinate 91,225,508 of NC_135662.1, forward strand.
GTGGAATTTCAGCCAGCTGGCCTCCAGTCATGCATTATTGAAATTGTACAAGTTAAATGAGCATAAGACATGATCACACTGCACATTCTGTGGCTAAGGGATGGTTATACATCATGGTATATGGAGTTATAAGGAAAATCTACAGACATGAATACCAAAACCTAGGAGATGGAATAGTTTAAGCAAAACAAGGAACCCCCCTCCAGGTGTTTTCTGGCACCCTGGTTTAAAGATGCACATGATACTCCTAGTGTGTTGTATCTGTGTGTGATATTGCTAGTGCTGGGGCTGAAAGAAGAGTGGCTTCTGAGTCCATCGCTGAGACAAGATTTGGACCAGAACCATTTTATCTCATAGCTAAAATTATTGGAAGCTGATGGGTAGAAGGGGAGATGAAAAGGAGATATAAGGGAACATGAAACCCTTTTTTGCTCTGATCTCTGCTCAAAGAGATAAATAATTACCTGACATTCAGAAGACATCTTCAGGGAAGTTTTTAATATGTAACGCTGTACTGTTTTTAACACTGATTGGGAGCTGCCCAGAGTGGCTGGGGAAACTCAGCCAGATGGGCGGGGTATAAATAATAATAATAATAATAATAATAATAATAATAATAATAATAATAATAATTATTATTATTATTATTATTATTGCAATCCACATTCTCATCTGATAATTGGCAGCCCAGAATTTGTTAGTCAAGGAACTGTATGAATTCTCACAACTTGCTCCATTCATTAATCACATTTAAACAAATCTGCTAATTGCTATTAATGCACCTTTTCCAGGTTTCTGAAATTATTTCTGTTCATAAAGTCATAGAATCATAGAGTTGGAAGGTACCCTGAGGGTCCTCTAGTCCAACCCCCTGCAAAGCAGGAATCTCAGCTAAAGCATCTATGACAGATGACCATCCAACCTCTGCTTAAAAACAGAGGTCCACAACTTCCCGAGGGAGACTGTTCCACTGTTGAACAGCTCTTACAGTCAGAAAGTTCTTCCTGATGTTTAGTCAGACTCTCTTGTAACTTGAAGCCAGTGGTTCCAATCCTGTTACTTGTTTTTGGAAGAAAGGTTGTTTGGGATATGGAATAGCCACAGTGCAGAATCTAAAATAGCTTCCAGTAGTGTGGGAAACCCAGGCTGAACAGGTGTGCTTGTGGCAATTTGCTGGTTGATGTCAGCTTCAACTGCCTTTGGCCAGGGGGCCACTGCTAGATACTCAAAGGTTGGCATTCTTCTGTCTTGGGAGACAGTGGAGGAGTGCAGCTTTTGGAGTGAGGTCAGGCTGTTGGCAGGTTGCAGTGCTTGCTGTGGCTGCAGAGATCAATGTGGGAGATGATGATGATGATGATTAATACCCCACCCATGTGGCTGGGTTTCCCCAGCCACTCCGGGCGGCTTCCAATTGAATATTAAAAACACAATACAGTGGTACCTCAGGTTACATACGCTTCAGGTTACAGACGCTTCAGGTTACAGACTCTGCTAACCCAGAAATATTACCTCAGATTAAGAACTTTGCTTCAGGTTGAGAACAGAAATCGTGCTCTGGCGGCATGGTGGCAGTGGGAGTCCCCATTAGCTAAAGTGGTGCTTCAGGTTACGAACAGTTTCAGGTTAAGAACGGACCTCCAGAACGAATTAAGTTCTTAACCCGAGGTACCACTGTACAGCATTAAACATTAAAAACTTCCCCAAACAGGGCTGCCTTCAGATGTCTTTTAAAAGTAGGATAGTTGCTTATTTCCTTGACATCTGATGGGCGTTCCACAGGGCAGGCGCCACCACCAAGAAGGCCCTGTGCCTGGTTTCCTGTAACCTCGCTTCTTGCAGTGAGGGAACTGCCAGAAGGCCCTCGGTGCTGGACCTCAGTGTCCGGGCAGAACAATGGGGGTGGAGATGTTCCTACAGGTATACAGGACCAGGGCTATTTAGGGCTTTAAAGGTCAGCACCAACACTTTGAATTGTGCTCAGAAAGAGACATGTTTTGTTGCAGCTGGACAGATGAAGGCATCCAGTTGTGCTGCTGCAGATGCACCACAGCATTTCCTCTCTTTGTACTCCTCCCAATGGTCATTTCTCCCCGGTCATTGCTATGGATACATGACTTGACTGCCTGTCTCCAGGGATTCCCACAGGTCAGGAATGTTGCCAGCCTCCATGTCACATTTGCAGACATCTTTGTAACATAGAGTTGGTCTGGATGTTAAAGGACCAGGAGATCTTGGTGACAGCTGAAAAATCTTGGGCCTTGAGCATCCGAACAACAACAAAAGGCTACAGTTCTTATTCTTGGGCAGAAAACAATAGTAGCTAATCAGTTCAGGACTACAGCCCTAATACATTGACTTTTTTAAAAGTAGCTTGTAAAATTAACATAAATGTCCATTTTAAAAGTATCACCATATTTTTCCTTTTCTTTGGATATAAATTACAATCTTGCTTTGGAGATGTTCCAGAAGTACTGTAATGTTTCTATATTGCCTTTAAAGTGCTGCATGTGCTTGTGTGTGTTTATTCTCATGCACAGATACTTGCTTCCTGCGTCTTTGAAGACCACTGAGCGATGTCATCCAGGTAAAAAATGGCAGGTCCTGCACCGCCACCTATTGGGCTCTTGGCTTTCCAAAGGCAGTTTCATCTTCTGAGATGCTTCTACTTCCCACAAGGCCTTCATTAATTGCTTGCTGTCTCCAGTTCCACTTCAATGGGGCTGTTGTTCTTTTGTGATTCTTGCCTGGTTTGAAATTGCTTTTATTAAGTTGCTTCTAAATCAGCTTGTTTTGATGGTTGTTCTGGGTCTGGAAAGCAGGAGAACTTAATTTGTGAGAACTCTATCAGCTATTGACCCAAGGGGGAAGCCAAAGTGGGGCAGAGGGGTGAGGAGATCATAGGATTCATACGTGCCTTGCCCTCCCTTCGTCCTTTGATTAATTTCCATATGATCTTTTAATGACAGCACAGCCTGGCAGGGTTTTGCTTCACCACAGAACAAGCACCTGCTGCAGGGGCTCTCAGCCAGGGGGAGGGAGTAGAGGCTCCTTGACGCTCCCATTTATCATAATTGCTTCTGGTCCAATTTCATTCACGCTTCACATTTTTGATTGTCTTGGATTAAACATTACCAGAGGAAATGCTGCTAATAGTCTTTTGCAGTACACCCCCAAACATCTAAGGCATTTATTATGGAAAGGATTATAATAAATTAAATGCTTAAACCAGCACTGTGTAAGCATTTTTGTCTTGGATCAAAAATGTTTGCACTAGCTGTTTAAACATTAAATTTATTATAATAGGGAAATATCATTGAAAAATAAGCATGTTAATTAAACTTGGGTTTAGCAAATGTGAGTTATCCTGAATGGACACACTATAATGAATACAGACAGGTAGAATTTCCCTGCCCCTTTTTTCTCATTATGAAAATGAACATTTACATATTGAAACCCTGCAGCTATTAGTTATTTTTAATGAACAGTGTTGCCATTTCAAAGTTGAAGCCCTCATATGATGCAGCTGAGATATTCCTAGGTCAGGAAAGAACTTTAGCTAATTAAATTGCAGAGAAGTTCTTTGCTACAAATAATTGATTAAAGTCGTTACACGGATAATCAGTTTCACAGCTAAGTAAATAACTTAAAAAGAAGTAGCCTCCAATAAGAAAGGGTCACATGGAGGTGATTAAATGTAGGCAAAGGCTTAAGGAGAAAGGATGGTCAAAGTGGAGAATGGTGTGGAGGGGGAGGAAGAGATGAGCACAAAGGAACAGAAGAAATCTTTAGAATTCAAGCTATTCCAGCTGTTGTGAGAAGGAGCACCTTGCAGCCTACAATGGCCCAAGGAAAGTCTCTTCCTTTTGATCTCTTCCTTTCCCCCCTTGCATAGAGAAGGATCCCATAGTGCCAGCACAGAGGGCATTTCCACTGTAAAGGATCAGGAAGCAAGTGATGGGCAAGAAGATCACCTTGGAGAGTCACTGCTCATCGGATAATAGACCAATAGTCTGACCTAGTAATAAGGCAGCTTCCTAAGGACAATCTCCAGCATTAGTCATACTCAGAGTAGATCCACTGAGAGGAATGTGTCTACACTGAGTATGACTAACCCTATGCTCCTAAACCTTCAGACCATAGAGAATGGAAGCTGTGCAGAAACTGATCCGGAAGCACTTGTAGCTGAGAACTGTAGCATCTGATTTGCATGTTGATGTTTCATGGTTCAATTCCAGTTAAGGGCTGTGTTGTAGAGCTCAGAAACAAGCCTGCGTGAGGCAGTCTTGGAGAGGTGTTGCTAGCCAGGATAGGGGATATTGGGCTACTCTGGTACAATATAAGGCAAATTCATGTCTTCAAAGGAGTCTCAGTGTGTGTTAGTTTGAGGATGGTCAGCATTGTGGAACACAAGGGCTCCCAACTCTCAGACTATGCATTCACTGAAATAATTTATCCCATAGGCGCAGTCCTGAATTCAGGCGTTTTTAGTTTTAACGTGTCTCAATTCTGGGCTGGGCTTTTAAGATTTTTGTGTAGTCTGGCAAGGCCAAAATTGTCAATTTTTTGAAATGTCAAACCCTCATAACTCACAAACGGGATGAGATAAAAAAATTAAAATTTTAGATTTAAACTTAGTTTTGATCATTATTAATAAAATTGGATGACATGAGGTAAAAAAGTTGGATCTCTTTTCATGTACCCTTCTGTAACAGCAGGAGCATCCAACCCAGTGGAGCATGAGAGAGAGGTCACAGAGAAGGAACTGGATCTGACACCACAAGCAACTGCCCCAAGGGATGGCAGCAATCCCTCCCTTCACTGGTATTCTCTGGGAATCAGAAAGACCTTGAGCGTGTGAGAGCCAGAGATGTCAATGGGGATCAAGTAAAACATGTGTTGCCTGCTTACCTGTTCTTGACTTCTATCTTTAGGTACTAAATATCGGTTGATGTTCTTTTAATGTCCCCCTGGTTCCATGACCGTCACTAATTCCAGAAGCTAGTTGTGGCTGCCATCAAGGCCGTGAAGCTAGATAAGAGAACGAGTTTTTGCTTGATATCATGCAATTTTAAGATAGGTACAAACAAATGGAATGGCAACGATTGCTCGAGAAGATGTGAAAGTAAAGGAGATTTGTTGTACATTTTGAAGAGAATTCCTGAGAAAAATAGAACAGCAATAACTGAAGCAATCAAGATCCAAATCTCAATCCAAACATCCATCTTCCTGGGCTATGTGATTCCTTGGCTGTTGTGTGGAGATGGTTTAAAACTTGGTTTTATTGCTCCTTGTAACCTATTTTTATGGCAAGGTCCTTTATAGAAGGCCAAGCATTATGCCCTGTGGTCAGTGTTTAAGAATGGTTTGTGAAAGGGTGACAGTGGTTTGGCAAAGCTTTGGGACAGTACAATCACTTGTGAGATAAAGGGTGGGTTAGAAATGAAATGTTAAAAGAAAAATAAATAACAATTTGCTTTTAAAAGGAATTTTTTATTCAGTGTTATTCAATATCATCAGCCAAGTGTAAAAGCCAATGAAATCCTCGCTATTGTAATCATGGGCACTGATGTCATGTTCCCTGTGCTTGTTTATTTGGGACATTTGACTACTCCTGTGATATTGGACTTGACTGTGGTGTTTGCCCTGTAAGTATTGAATAAATGAAGTGGCCTTCTCTGCTGGTGTCATGGGCCAAGTGTCCAAATGAGAGCCTAGAATGAATTGCTTCTTGCACCAAGACTTGCTAATTCAGGTTTCCTATGGCCAAAGTCGGTCCTTGCCCTCTTGTGTTACGTCTATGGCCATCTGCTCCATTTCCAGTTCAGCTCCCAGGGCAATAAGTCCCCCTAGCAAATATTTCTTCTTTTTCCTGATGGGGGGAAACATTAGCAGTTAAAGCCACTGTTTCATTTTCCTTATGGCAGGAAAAGGTTTCAGACTTTGCTGTAGAAACTGTGCTATTTAACTGTTTCTTAGGGCATAATCTCCACCAGAGACTAGCTGCGTGGCCTGATTTTGCCTAGTCCTCTCCAGCTGTTACCATACAGATTCTTGGTCAGAGTACAAGAGCGGCTCCTCCTTCTGAGCCACTTCTTACTCTTCTACTCTGATTGCCTCAAACAGCATTTCTACTCAGAGCAAAACTGAAGCTGTGGTGAATATTTGAAGGTGGCGGAACTTATTTGAATACCCTCCCATTATCCTTCCCATTACTCAAAGGCTGTAAATGATGCTGGATGCTCAGAGATTATCTAGTCCCCAAGAAATGTAACCAGAGAAATCTGGCCTAGGAAACTTGCTCCTGGCAAAATTTAAATCACCCCAATAGCAGTAGATAGACAAAGCAAAAAATAAAGTTCCTAGCTCAGCTGTAGCTGACAGATGAGCTTCAGTTAGATATGCCTAGGTTGTAACCCATGTGGCAGGTGCAAGCATCAAATAGGTTACTTAGGATGTGTTCACTCTACCACCTGAGAGTGCAGTGAAGTCCCCCCACCCCATCCAATGCACCTAATGGGGTGCAAAGGCAGTTGCAAAATAGGAGGCAGGGAAATGGGGGTTGAAGATGAAAGGGGCAGAATAATAGGAGCGAATGGTGGTGTTCTAGCCGGGCAGAAGATGGAAAGGATGCTTAGTAGCTGCAATGTGTGGGAGGAGGATACAGGATGTCACCATAGGGGTGCTTTGTGTAAAAGGAAAGTGTAGCAAGAGAGGAGAGAGGAGGAGGCATGAATGTGGTGAGTTCCAAAATAGTCCCTTCTTCCCCCAACAAAGGAAAAAACCACACATTTGGTAAGTAAAAAAGTGTTTTCTTACAAACTCTCCAATGGTCAGGTTCATGTGCTTTTCCACACATCAGCCAGAAAGGTTGCACAGGCAATAAAATTTAGTTTAGTTCCAAAGAAGTGAAAATTCCTCCCAAGGTGAGGGGAAGTGACCTAGCTAAGCCTGGCAGGACAGCCTACTCTATGGCATTAACCCCTTCATGCTTTAATTAGAGTTAAGCATTTTGGTTATATGAGCCTGGTTATCTCACAAAAACAATGTGGCGTGAATGGAGCAGAATGTAGAAAGGAGGGCTAACAAGGGCTGTGAAGGTAGAAGCAGGAGATAGAGAAATAACAGGGTGATGTGAGGACTCTTCAGGTGAGGTCAGGACAGAATGTGGGAATGGTGGCAGTGGTAGAAGGATGCTGGGTAATCATGGGAGGTGGGTAATTGGAAAGGAAGGCTAGATGCTGTGGATCAGGAATTGGTTAAGTTGCAGGAAGCAAGCAGTAGGAATTAACTGACAGTTTCTCGAAAGAGAGTGTAGAAAATGGAGTCCCCCAAGGATCTGTGCTTTGTAAGTTGCTCATAAGCAATGTAGAGCTAGCAGTGAGTAGTGAAGTGCCACGTTTGCCAGTGATACCAGTTTAGGGTGGTTAAAACAAAGAGAGACTGAAGAGCTCCAAAAGACCTCTCCAAACTGGGTGAATGGGCAGTAAAACAGCAAATGCATTTCAATATAAACAATTGTAAAATGATACATGTTGGGGCAAAAAAAATTATCCATTTCACATATATGCTCAAATTTCATGCTAGGAATCAATAGGGAAAAAAATGAAAATAAACTACATTATCATGATCCCTTATGAATACACAGTGGAAGTGAGGAACAGGTTTAAGGATTTAGATTTGGTGGACAGAGTGCCTGACGAACTATGGATGGAGGCTCGTAACATTATACAAGAGGCAGCAACTAAAACCATCCCAATGAAAAGGAAATGCAAGAAAGCAAAGTGGCTGTCCAACGAGGCCTTACAAATAGCGGGGGAGAGAAGGCAAGCAAAATGCGAGGGAGATAGTGAAAGATACAGGAAATTGAATGCAGATTTCCAAAAAATAGCAAGGAGAGACAAGAAGGCCTTCTTAAACGAGCGATGCAAAGAAATAGAGGAAAACAATAGAATGGGAAAAACCAGAGATCTGTTCAAGAAAATTGGAGATATGAAAGGAACATTTTGTACAAAGATTTCCATAATAAAAGACAAAAGTGGAAAGGACCTAACAGAAGCACAAGGCATCAAGAAGAGGTGGCAAGAATACACAGAGGAATTATACCAGAAAGAAATGGATGCCTCGTATACCCCAGGTAGTGTGGTTGCAGACCTGGAGCCAGACATCCTGGAGAGTGAAGTCAAATGGGCCTTAGAAAGCATTGCTAATAACAAGGCCAGTGGAAGTGATGTTATTCCAGCTGAACTATTTAAAAATTTAAAAGATGATGCTGTTAAGGTGCTACACTCAATATGCCAGCAAATTTGGAAAACCCAGCAGTGGCCAGAGGATTGGAGAAGATCAGTCTACATCCCAATCCCAAAGAAGGGAAGTGCCAAAGAATGTTCCAACAACCGCACAATTGCACTCATTTCACATGCTAGCAAGGTTATGCTTAAAATTCTACAAGGAAGGCTCAAGCAGTATGTGGACTGAGAACTCCCAGAAGTGCAAGCTGGATTTAGAAGAGGCAGAGGAACCAGAGACCAAATTGCGAACATGTGCTGGATTATGGAGAAAGCTAGAGAGTTCCAGAAAGACATCTACTTCTGCTTCATTGACTATGCAAAAGCCTTTGACTGTGTCGACCACAGCAAACTATGGCAAGTTCTTAAAGAAATGGAAGTGCCTGATCTGTCTCCTGAGAAATCTCTATGTGGGACAAGAAGCTACAGTTAGAACTGGATATGGAACAACTGATTGGTTCAAAATTGGGAAAGGAGTACGGCAAAGCTGCATATTGTCCCCCTGCTTATTTAACTTATATGCAGAATTCATCATGCGAAAGGCTGGGCTGGATGATTCCCAAGCCGGAATTAAGATCGCCGGAAGAAACATCAACAACCTCAGATATGCAGATGACACAACCTTGATGGCAGAAAGTGAGGAGGAATTAAAGAACCTTTTATTGACGGTGAAAGAGGAGAGCGCAAAATATGGTCTGAAGCTCAACATAAAAAAAAAACGAAGATCATGGCCACTGGTCCCATCACCTCCTGGCAAATAAAATGGGAAGAAATGGAGGCAGTGAGAGATTTTACTTCTTTGGGCTCCATGATCACTGCAGATGGTGACAGCAGTCACGAAATTAAAAGACGCCTGCTCCTTGGGAGAAAGGCGATGGCAAACCTAGACAGCATCTTAAAAAGCAGAGACATCACCTTACCAACAAAGGTCCACATAGTTAAAGCCATGGTTTTCCCAGTAGTGATGTATGGAAGTGAGAGCTGGACCATAAAGAAGGCTGATCGCCAAAGAATTGATGCTTTTGAATTATGGTGCTGGAGGAGACTCTTGAGAGTCCCATGGAATGCAAGAAGATCAAACGTATCCATTCTTAAGGAAATCAGTGCTGAGTGCTCACTGGAAGGACAGATCGTGAAGCTGAGGCTCCAATACTTTGGCCACCTCATAAGAAGAGAAGACTCCCTGGAAAAGACCCTGATGCTGGGAAAGATGGAGGGCACAAAGAGAAGGGGACGACAGAGGACGAGATGGTTGGACAGTGTTCTCGAAGCTACAAACATGAGTCTGACCAAACTGCGGGAGGCAGTGGAAGACAGGAGTGCCTGGTGTGCTCTGGTCCATGGGGTCATGAAGAGTCGGACATGACTAAACGACTAAACAACAACAACATCATAATGTCATTACAGTATATAAATCTATAGTGTGACTGCACCTCATCGTGTTCTGGTCACATTGAAGAGTTGGAAAAGGTCCAGAAAAGGGCAACCAAAACAATTGTGGGGATGGAGTGACTCCCCTGTGAAGAAAGGTTTCCGTGTTTGGGGCTTTTCAGTTTAGAGAAAAGGGGAGTAAGAGGAGACGTGATAGAAGTGTAAAAAATTATGTATAGGATGAAGAAACTGGAGAGAGAAGTTTTTATTTGTCTCACATAACACTGGAAGTTGCAGGCATCTGATGATGGCAGTGTTGGACCATTCAGGAGAGATGGAAGAACTTCTTTATGCAGCACATAGTTAAACTGTGGAACTCCCTTCCACGGGAGGCAGCAAAGGCCACCAAGCTAGATGGCTTTCAAAGAGAATTAGAGACATTCATGAAGGCAAGGACTCTCATGGGCTGCTGGTCATGATGCCTTTGCTCTGCCTCCACAGCTGGAGGCAGCAAACGTTTCTGAATATCAGTTGCTGGAAAACACAGGAGGGAAAAGGGCTCTGGCCTTGGTTTCCCACAGGCATTTGGCTGGCCACTGTGAGAACAGAAGGTGGCCCAGATACACCAGGGGCCGGATCCACGAGCTCTTTTAAGGTTCTTAGATGAAACAGCCCTCAGAAAAATCTGAAATTAGGTGGTATGGGAGTAAATTTGGATGCTAGCTATTTTAAGATAGTTCTATGACTCCCTGTTTCTTATGCAAAAAGTCTATTACCTGACTTGGAAAGTCCTGTAAATTTGTAACTGTGATAATCAAATGCAGCATCTGAGCCCCTGAAACTCATAACAAGTCTTTATTAGTGTTTATATAAGTGACACAGAATAATTAAACCACATTTAGTTTGAAACTGACCATGGACTCCAGAAACACAATTCATACTTTGCAAGGCAGTCTTTCCAATACAAGTAGTTGCTTAACTAACTTAGCATTAAACTGTGACAGTTCCTTTATGTGACTCCTAAATAATTCAGGGTTTTTTTTTCTTCTGCACATGTCTTTCAGACAGTTCCTTTGGCAAGAAATTCAGATTCTCCTTCCCCAAGGTTTTATTATATAAAAATAGAGTGAAATTTCCTTATGTACAAACATTACATTACATCATATACAGGTCTTTAAAAAGCCACTATGAAAAGGCAGGCCATGGGTGAAACAAAAGGTCAATATAGGACAAAAAAATTAAATACTGCACATTTCATAAAAATTACATTAACTACAAAGAGTTTTTTTGTTTGCAAATATCAAACAGTACCAATGTAATTGGAAATCTTTCCCAACAACTTCATTTATAACATATATCTTAGTGTTTAAGGCACATTTTGCTTATTCCTACATACTTCACTGAACCGAGTCAATAATTTAAGAACTCTTAGGGGAAATAAAACAGTGTGCATTTATGTAGGTACATGCTTTGGGGATAAGATGCAAGGGAGGACACAGGTAGAGGGGTGTGGTTTTGGTTGTGTGTGTGTGTTTAAAGAGGTGCTAAAATACAAAGACTTCTCATATAAACTTGGAAGCTTGTCGGGGCTGGCTGTGATCACAAAGCAGTGAGAAAGAGACTTTGCACATGCTCGGAGTCATTGTCCTCTTCAGCCAGCCTGCAGATAACACAGAGAGATAAACATCTCCAGCAAATGCGTGGTTCTGGAAATTCAAGATCTGTGGCCTGACACCAGCTTCTTACACGGCTCCTGTGGCCTGACACTCATGAACCTCAGCTCAAGTTAAGCACTCATTAGTAGTTAAGCCTTCTGACTGGTCTCAGGTGGAGGGCCTAAATATCGAGTGGAGGGTGCTTGGTATAAGGGTACTGAGATCTCTTGGAGGTCTGGCAGCCTCCCCTGATGAGGAGGCGACAGCAATGTAATAGCTCTGTCATAATCCCTATGCAAGACTTTCTCATAGACACTCTGCAGCCCCACTGTCTTGGGCAGTTGTGCCTGATAATAATTATCTCGGCGAAGGGAATCCCTGGGCAGTGAGGTGCTTTTGCAGAAGGTGGACAGCTGGGTCTTTGGGTGGGGGGATGAGTGAGGATTGGCTTGGCCACAGGAAGGGCTCCAACATCGATCTGAGTGGCCCAGGATCTTGCATTCAGCAGTACAAGCCCACAACCCTAGAAATGCAAGGGGAAAAACAGACTTGAGAACATGGACACGTAGCAAGCAGAGCACTGTTAGGGCAGCACATAGGAGACCATTGTATCAGTGCCATTCTCAGTGAGAGGAAAGAGGGAAAGGGGAAGAATCATTTCATGCAACTAACATGAAGGACAAAAAGATCCTTATACAGCTACCATCAAAATTGTATCATAGGAAGCTGCCATACACCAAGTCAGATCTTTGTTTTACCTAGCTAAGCAGCCTGTGGAAGTTTCAAACAGGGCTCCTTCCCAGCCCTAGCTGGAGATGCTGGGGGGTGGGACCTGGGGGTGGGACCTGCATGCACCCTCCCCTTAAAATGACAAGCCACAATACAAGCCAGCACAACTCAGAACGTTGTGCCAAGAAGGATCCAAAGGATAAGCATTCTGAGCTGCTTGGAGAAATGGCAGGATAAGAAATAGCCAGACAGAACCTGGTCCTTTGGCTTCGGGTGATGTGGATGCGCCCCAAACTGTCAGCCACCCTGCCTGCTATATTTTCCCTAGTTGTGAGATTGATTGAAATCTATAGCTCTTGCTGTAATTAACAGCCTATTCCCAGACTCATTAAAATTGAGGAGGGTTTCCAAAAACAGTAGAATGGTGACCAGGTCTTTTGGTGCTGGGTTTCTTTCAATGTTTCTGGGGCAACAGTTTCCAAGTTCTGTGGCATTCTGAGGGGAAAGTGCCAAAGTTTAAGGCATCCTTACCATTCTGCATGTGCGTGATGAGGTCCTTTTTAAGAGCGTCCCCACTGATGTCAGAATCACTGTCGTTGAAATCACTATCGCCTTTACCGCTGTCTTTGCCGCTGAACTTCTCTGCTTCTCTGCCTGATATGGTGTTGAAAGAATGACCCTTCCAGATGGCCACAGGTGGGGCTGGCTCTTTGCTGTAACTAGGGGTAGAGGCATAAGACTGGAAGAAGGTGGAAGGGCACATGTGAAGGATTTTGGGGGGGGGGCGAAGGGAAGAAAAGCAGAAAAATGTTATAAGGAACAGCAGTGTTAATAAAAGCAGTCTAACTAGCAGCTTGGACCACATCCCTGTGAATTGGAATCACCTAGACTCAAGCTAGGCTACAAATCAAGAACTTTTGTTTAACTCAGGCATCCCCAACCTGCGGCCCTCCAGATGTTTTGGCCCACAACTCCCATGATCCCTCGCTAACAGGACCAGTGGTCAGGAATGATGGGAATTATAGTCCAAAACATCTGGAGGGCCGAAGGTTGGGGGTGCCTAGTTTAACTGATGTGTAGACTGGCTGTAAATAACTTTAAATGCAAACATCCCTGCTTAATTACTTTAACAATGTGAGACACTACATAACTTTTACATAATGTGGTCCTCCTTTATTACATATGCATCAAAGAAAGAACATGCATTTAAACCACCTAAGACACATGGGAGCATGTGGAATGATATTTTTTAAAGCAGCAACTGTAGAAATAATTTTTATTTGACTATATTACTAATGTAATTATCTGGACGTAGTTGGGGCTTTTTTTGGGGGGGGGTTAGGGGATAACTGTATTTGATTGCTTGTATCTGATTATATGTTGTTCTTATATTCAACTAATAAAATATTTTTTAAAAAAATTACTTTGGGAACTGGATGTAAAAATCACAAAACATACAAGAATAAGCTAAAGGGGGGGGGGATAATAAGCTAAGGTGCAAGAAGCAAGGTGCCTCTCCCAGGGGGGAAAGGGAATCAAGACCATGGGAAATGCTACCTCTGCATTCGTCCCCCGGAGTCTGCTCTGACTGTCATAGAGACTGGCGGTCTCTCTGATGTTTTCTAAAGCCGGGATGTCTTCGCTGGCTGGGGAGGGCTCCGGGCTAGCAAAGGAAGATTTGCTGGGGAAGGAATGAACTTCGAAGCCATTGCCTCGGGTGCCAGGGCTGGAGGAGATCAGGCCACCGCCCTTGCCTTCCTGCTGCCCCTTCTCCAGGTGAGAGCTGTCCAGCGGCTCCTCCAGGACTCCCTTCTCCTTCTTGCGCCTGTTGCAAGTGGTGGCGATAGTGATGATGGCCACCAGCAGCAAAGTGCAGCTCCCAGCAAGGACGATGATGACAATCAAGGGGATGTCCCACTGCACAGCTTTCCCTTCCCCAGTGTTGGGCTTGGCCTTGGAATCCTGGCTGCTAGCGGGGAGCAACGCAGCAGTCACCTGGAAACTGATAGGGACGGTAGTGGAGAGGGGAGGCCGTCCATTGTCGGCCACGGTGAGGAGCAGCTGGTAGACTTGGCCCAGCTGTTCTTCTGAGAAGCTCCCGGTGAGCACAACTTCTCCTGTTTTCTTGTTGATGGCAAAGAGGTCCAGGGCTGGTGGCTGCTGTTGCTGCGGATCTTCTAGGAAGGAAAAGCTCAGCTCAGCGTTGACTCCCTCATCAGCATCTCTGGCTTTGATGTGTGCCACCACCGAGTCGTGGGCAGCTTTTCTGGACACCCCGATCTCAAGGGAGCCGTTGATGAGTGCTGGGTGAGTAATGACAGGCGCATTGTCGTTCTGGTCTACTACCCGCACCTTCACCAAGGCTGCGCTGGAGAGCTGAGGGGAGCCGCCATCCGTGGCTTGGACGGTCAGCTCCAGCTGCTTGAGGATTTCGTAGTTGAAAGTGCGCAGTGCGTAGATGGCCCCCGTCGCCGGATCCACCGAAACATAGGTGGAAATGGAGGCGCCCATTACTTGGCTGTCCATCAGGCGATAGGTGACCTTGCCGTTGGCTCCTTGGTCCGGGTCGGCGGCGAGGACGGCGGCGAGGTAGGCGCCAGGCGGGTTGTTCTCCAGCACCGCCACCTCGTAGCGCGCCTTGGCGAAGCGAGGCGCGTTGTCGTTCTCGTCGGCCAAGCGCACGGTGAGACGGTGCACGGTCTTGGCCGGCGGCGAGCCCAGGTCCTCGGCCACAACCGTGAGGTTGTACTCGGGCACGCGCTCACGGTCCAGGGCGCCCGTGGTGAGCACCACGTAGCTGGCGTCGTAGGCGCGCTGCAGGGCGAAGGGCTCGTGCGGCGCGGCCAGCAGGGCGCAGCGCACCTGGCCATTGGCTCCCGCGTCGCTGTCCGAGGTGCTGACCAGCGCCACCAGGCTCTCGGCCGGCGCCGCCTCGCTCACGTAGGCCACCGTCCAGGCGGCAGCGGCGCCCTCGGGGGACGCCCCCCCCTCGACGAGCGGTCCCGGCTCGGACCCCGCGCCCGCCCCGCCACTGCCGGCGCTGAGGGCGCTGATGGCCACGGCGGGCGCGTTGTCGTTGACGTCAAGGAGGCGCACCACCACCTTGCAGCTGGCCGCCAGCGGGCTGGCACCGCGGTCGCTGGCCTGCACGTCCAGCTCGTAGGCGCGCTGGAGCTCATAGTCGACGGCAGCGCGAAGGCTGAGGCGCCCCGAGAGCGGGTCGAGAGCAAAGAGGTTTCGCGCCTCGGCGGGCACCTGGCTACCCCAAGCGTAGAGCAGCTGCCCGTTGGCGCCCTCGTCTGGGTCCGAGGCGTCCAGGTCGAGGAGCAGCGCTCCGGATGGCGCGTCCTCGGGCAGCTCGACGGTCAGCAGGGCGCCGTGTGGGAAGGCGGGCGCGTTGTCATTGGCGTCCAGCACCCGCACGCTGACCGTGGCCGTGCCCGAGCGCGCCGGGCTGCCGCCGTCCTTGGCCACTAGCTCCAGGCGGTAGGCGGCCTGCGCCTCGCGGTCCAGCTCGGTCAGCAGCACCAGCTCGGCGCACTTGAGCCCATCTGCGCGGCTCTGTGCCTCCAGGCCAAAGTGGCTGTTGGGCGAGACGGCGAAGCTCTGGATGCCGTTGGAGCCCACATCTAAGTCGTGCGCCAGGTCAAGCGGCAGGCGGGTGCCAGGTGCGGCGCTCTCCGACACCTCCAGGGCGATGAGCGGCTGCGGGAAGCGGGGCGCGTGGTCGTTGATGTCCCGCACCTCCAGCTCCACGTGCACCAGGCGGTAAGGCGAAGAAGGCGAGCCCCCGCCGCTGCTGCTGCGCGGCCAGCCCAGACTCACCACGTCGAAGGCCAGCACGCACGGCTCCTCCGACTGCCCGCACAGCGCCTCGCGGTCCAGCCGCTCTGTGCCCAGGCTCAGCTGCCCGTCCCGCTCGCGCACCTGCACCAGCGAGCTGTTGCCCGGCGCCTTCACCAGGCGGAAACTGCGCTCTCCGCCGCCTCCTCCCGGGCCCTTCAGGGGCAGCTCGTCGGCCAAAGTGCCGATCACTGTGCCTGGAGGGTCTTCCTCATAGGTGTGGTATCGGATCGTCTTGCCGAGGGCAGAGGAGAGCAGCCAGCCTAGGCAAAGCAGACCCCCAGGGTGGCAAAGGTTGCCGGGGCAGCGCCCGTTCTTGCGCACATTCATGGCTCTGGCACTGCCTTGTGCGCCGATCAGAGAGAAGGAAGGGGCCACTGGGTGCGAGGGGGCGAGAACGAGGGGCCAACAGGCCAGCGGCTACTCGCGAGTTCTTCCCTAGCTCGGCGTGGGTGCTCTCTAGACTGGCTCCATGCGCGGCCGCTGCTCGGCTACCTGCTCGCTGGGCTCCGCGCTGCAGCTGCCTCGCTCTATCCCGCTTCTAAGCCGGCGCGGCCCCTCCGAAGGGTCTTTAATAGACGCGGGTATGCAAATTTGCGTAGCGGATCAGCCAATGGTGGGCTCCCTTACCTCCCCAGACGCCTCCCCGACCATCTCACATCGCAACATGCACATATATTATATGTGCCGGGACTGGGGAGACGCAGGAGAAAAAAGGCAACCGAGGGAGCCTTGACCTTGTGTCCTTCGGCTCTAGGGCGTATTTTTCTTCCCTGGGGGGCAGTGAGCGGGATCATGGCTTTGGGCTAGAGCCGAACTGAAGGGCTCCCAGCGTCTCCTCCTAAGGCGGGGCAGAAACTGGTGTCTTAAGACTAGTCCGATCCAGTCCATTCCAAATGCGTATCCCTTCGGCCGCCGCGCACAGGCGAAGAAGTCTCGCCCCCGTTTGAAGCCCGGCAGGGCTGGGCTTTCAGCCCAGGATGATCTTTGGGGGGACAGGACTGCCTCTATGGCCAAGGAGCTCCCCTTTGCGCCCCATTCTCCTTCCCACGCAGAAACCCCCAGAACAAAACAGGAGAAATAAGCCTCTTGTAAGAGAGAAACCTGCGTTGCCCTTCCCACGAGCTCGCCCTAGGATGGCGTTTTTGTACAGTAAGCAGACGGCGGGGTGGGGGGCGCGGGGACGGCAGAGAGAGTGATCCAAATCTTAAGCTTTTGGCCTGTAGGGCTGCGAAACTAGGGGCAGGGGAACTGGGGCTGAGCTCCAAATCGGATTTCGACTAAACAGGGGGAGCTTTCGAAAGGTTTCCAAGATGACACTGTATAAATTGCTCGTGAAGCCCTCGTTAGCGGTTCGCCAGAGAATAGCTTGGCGGTCCTGCGCGTCGGAGCCACCAATGTCTGTATTACTTCCCGATGACAAGCGAAAAGGGCAAAAGAAGAGAGGGCGGGAGAGGGAGATTGAACCCCCCTAGCCGCGCCTGGAGTGTCGGCTAAATTGAATATAATGAGCGGGGCGCCACATGGAGCCGTTCTTGTCCGGCTCCATTCATCGCCCATCACTGCCATAGCTCTTTGACCGGGGCGAGGGTGGGCGCTGAAGGCAACACAATGGCCGGCTCGAATCGCGGGGGGGGGGTATACTTTTGACCCCCCCGTCCTTCCCTTCTTCTCTCCCTCTGCAATCGGCCCCCCTGGTGCTCTGCTATGCCTGTTCAAGGGATTTGCTTTTTGTCCTCTCTCTGGGAAGCCAAACTAGTCTCGTTCCAGGAGAACAAAATAACAGCATGAAGCTGAAACCTGGAACGAACCTGAAGGGAACTGGGATGGAGGGACGAGGCCGGCCAGTGTGAGTGAGAGAGAGGCATGCGGGTGGGGGTGGAGGGCTAAGCCATCTGCTCTGGGGAAGCCAGCCACCGCCAGCTCCACGATCTCACCGATGCACTCGATTCGCAAGAGCCACAAACCCCGCCGCAACGGATCCGCGTAGAAAACGGTCCAGGGATTCTCTCTTTCTCTTCTCTGAATCGCATTTGTTCTGGTCACGTTTGTGGGTCGATCGGAAAGGCAGCGGAACGGCAGAGGTCAGATGGCCACCTGTTATGGCTGCCATCCTTGAGATTCCTGCATTTCAGGGGGTTGGACTGCATGACCCTCGGGATCCCTTCGAACTCTACCATTCTAGGAGCCTGTGACTCAGTTAACGAGACCAGCCTGTCGGGGACCTGCAGAGAATGCAGGTCAGAGAACCCAACCCTATTACTTTTACACGGAAGAAACCCACCAAAGTCTGCGCCCTGCTCCCACTTCTCCAGTGGGACTTTCTTCCGAGTAAACATGCCCGTTGAGAAAAGTAGCCCATTCCTCTGGCGAGTCACGTTTGCTGCCAAAGAGTAGGGGGGGAAGAGGGCACTACCGTGTTCTTTGGTGTAGACGGGGCTGGTGGGTTGGCAAGGAAAGAAAAGCGGCGAGGCAATTCTTCTGCGCACACCTCAAGGGAAAACCTTGTGCGTGCGTGTCCCACTCAGCCATTTGGATGCCTCGAGGTTCCGCTGGTTAAATGTGTTTGAGCACGCAGAAGCTGGCTTAAATAGATTGAGGAGGGTTCGAAGGCAAAACTTCCATTCATTTCACCCTAAGTATTCATAGAATCATAAAATCTATGAATCTTAGTAGGAATCTTAGTAAAGCATCCATGACAGATGGCTATCCAACTTCTACTTAAAAACCTCCAAAGAAGGAGAGCCCACCACCTCCTGAAAGAGACTGTTCCACTGTCAAACAGCTCTTACTGCCAGAAAGTTCTTCCTGATGTTTAGTCGCAATCTCCCTTTTGAAACTTGAATTCATTAGTTTGGTTCCTACCCTCTGGAGCAGGAGAAAACAAACTTGCTCCCTCTTCCATATTACAGCCCTTGAAATATTGGAAGATGGCTAAAATATCTCCTCTTGGGATTCTCTTTTCCAGGCGAAACATACCCAGCTCCTTCAACCATTCCTCATAAGGCTTGGTTTCCAGATGCTTGATCATCTTGGTCATCCTCCTCTGCACCTGTTCCAGCTTGTTAATAACCTTCTTAAACTGCGGTGCCCGGAATTGGACACAGTATTCCAAGTGTGGTCTGACTAGGGCAGAATAGAGTGATACTATTACTTCCCTTGACATTATACTTCTGTTGATGCAGCCTAGAATAGCATTAGCTCTTTTTTGCTGCTGCATCACACTGTTGACTCATGTTAAGCAGGTGGTCTACTAAGACCCCTAGATCCTTTTCACATGTACTACTGGTAAGCCAGATATTCCCCATCTTATATTTGTGCAGCTGGTTCTTCCTGCCTAGGTGCAGAACTTTACATTTATCACTCTTGAATTTCATTCTGTTCTCCAGTCTGTTTATGTCATTTTGAATCCTAGTTCTGTCTTCTGTGGCATTAGCTACCCCTCCCAATTTGGTGTCATCTGCAAAGTTGATGAGCAACCCCTCAGTCCCTTTGTTTATAAATACATTGAACAACAATGGGCCCAAGACAGAACCCTGCAGCACCCCACTTGTCTCTTTTCTCCAGGATGACGAGGAACCATTAATGTGTACTCTCTGGGTTTGGTCAGTCAACCAGCTGCAAATCTACCTTACAGTTACATCGTCCAGCCCACATTTAACCAGTTTGTCTGCAAAAGTATAATCGGGAACTTTGCCAAAAGCCTTCCTGAAATCAAGATACACCATGTTCACAGCATTCTCCTGATCCACCAAATCTGTAACTCAATCAAAAATAGAAAGGAGATTCATCTGTCAATACTTGTTTTTGAGAAACCCATGCTCGCCGCCCCACCCCCCCTTTGAAGATGGGGACAAAATCTGCCCATCTCTGTCTGCAGGAACTTCACCTGTTCTCCAAGAATTCTCAAATATTATAGACTGAGGCTCTGAGATTACATCCACAAGCTCCCTTGGCTGCAGCTCATCAGCCTCTGGAGATCTGAATTCATTTAAAGTAGCTCGGTGTTCCCTTACCACCACCTACTTTCCTTTCTTGGGCTGCAGCTATTGTTCTTTTTTGTACATAGCTTTTTCTTTTTCTTTCTCTCTTAGTTTGTTCTTTTTCTGCCATTTTGATTTCTTCTTTCTTTACTCTCCTTCACTTTTGTTGCAATGATTTTGTGTATTTTTGCATATGTTTGTATTTTAAATTAATAAAGTGTGTATATATATATATACACACATATGCTCACATATATATATAATAATAAAAATAAAGTAGCTCGGTGTTCCCTTACCACCTCCTTTCCTTTCTTGGGCTGCAGCTCCCTCATTACATCACCAGGTTGGTTTCTTTCCTTATGGGTGAAGACATGATGGGACTACACTATCTGCTCTGCGAAATGAGTTTTAATAGGTAGGAGAGGATATATTAATTGCAATTTATATCTCCAGGCATCCATCTCCAGGTTAAACATAGTTTCAAGTCCCATCCTTAGCAGCAAATTGAAGCGTAGGAATTAGGCTGCAAAGTCTTCTTTTGAACAAGTCCAGTTGCAAAGCAAGCTGGCTCCTTCTTTTCTTACTCAGCTTAAGAAAGACTGGGAAGTAAATTTAAAAATATAATTTACTTACTCCTAGTTTTGCATTGGTTCTCAGCTACAGCAGCAGTAAAGAACTTTGCAGGCGAATACTTACATACTTATATAAATCAGGGGTCGGCAACCTAAGGCCCATGGGCCACAAGTGGCCCACAGGGGTCGTTTAACTAGCTCACGAGCCACCCCCAAACTGAGCCGCCCGCTCGGCGAGTCCCCGCATGCTGCGCTAAACTGGTGCAACGTGGGGACTCACTTCTTTTTTTTTTTTTTTATAATAAATTTTTATTAGTTTTCCAAAAATAAAGAATAAACAAAACAAAAACATAGACATAAACAAACAAAAACATGACTTCCCCGTACCACCCCTTTTCTGCATTCTTGTTTCAAGATTTTTCAGCAACCCTCTGATCATAACTTAAATATATTTCATGTATTTAACTTCAGTTAGTTATTAATACAACTGTAGTTCTTTATCTCTTATAACTCTGAGCCCCTAATTTTCCAAATTACAACAGTTTTTAAGATAAACTTTAAATTTGTTCCAATCTTCATCCACCACCTCTTTCCCCCGGTCTCGAATTCTGCCAGTCATCTCTGCCAGTCCCATATAGTCGATCACCTTCGTCTGCCATTCTTCCAACGTGGGTAAATCTTGCGTCTTCCAATACTTTGCTAAAAGAATTCTTGCTGCTGTGGTGGCGTACATAAAAAATGTCCTATCCTTCTTTGGCACCATTTGGCCCACCATACCCAAGAGAAAGGCCTCTGGTTTTTTAACAAACGTTCTCTTCAGAACTTTTTTTATTTCATTATAGATCATTTCCCAGAAAGCCTTAATCTTCGGGCAGGTCCACCAAAGGTGATAGAAGGTTCCCTCCGTTTCACTGCACTTCCAACACTTGTTATTGGGCAAATGATAGATCTTTGCTAACTTAGCAGGAGTCATGTACCACCTGTAGATCATTTTCATAATGTTTTCTTTTAAGGCATTGCATGGCGTAAATTTAACACCAGTGGTCCATAACTGCTCCCAGTCTGCAAATTCAATGTCATGCCCAATGTCCTGTGCCCATTTAATCATATTAGGTTTCACCATTTCATCTTGAGTATTCCATTTCAACAGCAAGTTGTACATTCTTGACAAATTTTTAGTATTGGGTTCTAACAGTTCTGTTTCTAATTTTGACTTCTCCACCTGGAAGCCTTTCTTTCTGTCCTGTTTAAATACTTCATTTATCTGTCGATAATGTAACCAATCTCTCACCTTAAATTTCAGTTTCTCAAAACTCTGCAATTTTACATTTTCACCATCTTGTTCTATAATTTCACAATATTTAGGCCAATTAGAACCCATATTCAATTTTTTCACCTCTTTTGCTTCCATTGGTGACAACCACCTGGGGGTTTTACTTTCAAACAGGTCTTTATACTTAATCCAAACATTATACAGAGCTTTCCTCACCATATGGTTCTTAAAACCTTTATGCAATTTTACCTTGTCATACCATATATATGCATGCCAACCAAATCTGTTGTCAAATCCTTCAAGGTCCAAAATGTCTGTATTCTCGAGGAGCAGCCAATCTTTCAACCAGCAAAACGCTGCTGATTCATAGTAGAGTCTTAAGTCCGGCAGGGCAAAACCCCCTCTATCTTTCGCATCTGTTAATGTCTTAAATTTTATTCTTGGCTTTTTGCCCTGCCAAACAAATTTCGATATGTCTTTCTGCCACCTCTTGAAACAGTCCATCTTGTCTATTATTTGTAATGTCTGAAACAGAAATAACATTCTAGGCAATACATTCATTTTGATAACAGCAATTCTGCCTAACAAGGAAAGTTTTAGCCTTGACCATATGTCTAAATCTTTCTTAACTTCTGTCCAACATTTATCATAATTGTCTTTAAAAAGATTCACATTTTTCGATGTCAAATTCACCCCCAGGTACTTCACTTTTTTTGCTATCTCCAAACCTGTTTCATTCTGGAATGTCTCTTTTTCTTCATTTGTTAGGTTTTTTTTCCAATACTTTAGTTTTTTGTTTGTTCAGCTTAAATCCTGCGACTTGACCAAATATCTCGATCAGTTCTAAAACTCTTTTTGTACTAGTGATTGGCTGTTGCAAAGTCAAAACTAGGTCATCTGCAAATGCCCTTAATTTATACTCTTTCACTCCGACCTGAATTCCTTTAACCAACTGGTCCTTTCTAATCATATTTAACAAAACCTCCAGAACTAGTATAAAAAGTAGGGGGGAAATAGGACATCCCTGTCGTGTTCCTTTCTCTATGGCTATCTCTTCCACAAGTGGCCCACAGGGGTCGTTTAACTAGCTCACGAGCCACCCCCAAACTGAGCCGCCCGCTCGGCGAGTCCCCGCATGCTGCGCTAAACTGGTGCAACGTGGGGACTCACTTCTATGGCGCTGGAAATCACGTCTGCGCAGATGCTGGAAATTGCAGGCCCATGTGCTCACACATGCATGCAATCCAGGCCATGGAGGGGTCTCCCCTGGAGTGAACTGGCCCAGGCGAGGTAAACCTTGCCAATCCCTGGTATTAACAGTCTCAGGCAGATGCCTGAGCTGGAGTAGGCAAAATGCTTGTCTGCCCCATCACTGGTTGAAGGAAGAGAAAGAGGGAGAGGAGAAGATGGGAAATGACATCACACAGTGTCCTCTCTACCAATTACATTTTTATGGTAGCAATACAACTCTGTGGTTGTTAATCCCTAAACTAGCAAAAATGTGCCTTGTTGTATGTGACTGCTCAATCTCCCGCATACTGGATTGCAGCACCACCATTGCCCCAGGGTATGATGGGGTGGTCCATTACCAAGCAAAACTGTTTGACTCGTTTTAATTTAGAACAGGGGTGGGAACTTGTGCTCCTCCAGATGTTGCTTTTTTCTGGGGGGATGCAGGGGTACACATACCCTTAAACATTTTGTGAATCTTTGTACCTTTGTCCATTTACTGCCTTTATTTCCCCCGATTTAAACTATAAAATGGTGATTTTCTTGAGTCCTAAACATTTTTTAAGAAAAAAAGCACTGACTCCGAGCATCCTTCACCATTGGCCATGCTGGCTGGCTCTAACTTCAACAATACAACATATACCTAATTTAAAAGAAAAATGACTAAGTGGGAAAGTCACCTCTTTATATAATACTCTGAATAGTATGGAGAAAGTGGAAAAGGACAAATTATTTCTTTCCCTCATAATGCCCAATGAAACTGATTGGCAGTAGCTGTAGGACACAGACAAGAAAATCCTTATTCAAGCAATGCCTGAGTGGAATGTCCCGGCACATAACGTAGCAATGATCACTGACTTAGATGAAGTAGTTGGATAGGTCTGTCAATGTCAATTTGCCATGATGTGATAGACAAATGGGACATCTGTCCTCAGAGGCGTGTACTTCTGGACACCAGCTGCCAGGTGAGAAACAACAGGGGACGGTTGTTACCTTCATACGCTGCTTACTGTCGTAGTTTCGTTGCTGAGCAACAATGTGCAGAGCTCAGTGGCGTGGGAGGCCAGCCAACCAGAAGAGTCTTTTGAGGTGTACTTGCCTAGAGGCAGAGTCATCATCCAAAGTGAGATCCATAGGATCGGGTTGCCGTGCATGGGGTCAAGGGTCAAGACAAGCAGGAAGCAGCAACGTAGGGCCAGGAACTACAAGTGTTGTTACAAGCATCTGGCTGCTGCTGGAAGCCCAGCTTAAGGCAGCTAAAGCCAGCTGGTTTTCATCAGCGCCATCTCCTCTGTGTCTTTGAAGGCTGCATGTGGAGCTACTCTGCCTTCTCCCCCTTCAGGCTGCTGTTCAACAGGTGAAGCCGACTCCTGGCTCATGACACTTGTGGGCTTCAGAGGCATCTCTGGCCACTGTTGGAAATAAGGTGCTCAAATTTCACAAAACTCTTTTTGTGTTCCTAGGACTGTTGCCACTGCTTGGCCCATACTATCCTGTCTCCTTCCAGCCCATCTGTGGGTACTGCAGGGATCTTTCTTAGTTGCAATGCTCCACTATTATACCGCATTTCTACAGCTCTCCATCACCTCAGCTAAAGGTTCATGTGCTCTATCACTCTTTAGCTTTTTAATTGGACAGTTAACTCCTTCTTTTGGTAAATTAAGCAAGAGTTGCAAAAGGTATAGTTTGGTATATGAGGTGTTTGAAACCAGATACAGTATATGTAAAGGCTCATCCCACATATTTCACAGTGAACATTTTCGCTTCTGCCCACAAATGTGCCTCTTAAAAGGATTGAGGAATGTTTCATTGATATTAGTCCCCCAATATGCAAAGTTGATGTTATTGTAAAGCTCTTGCTTCTACAGTTTTGCGGACCAGTTGAGTCGTTCTAGATTTCCACCTCATACTATGTGTCAGGCATGATATCACCACATGGCATCTTCAAGCAGGCCCCAGAGTCCGGACAGGTCCACACCAAACATTTATCAGACCCCCCACCCTTTACATTGTCCCATACAGCTCTGTGCTGGTGCCAGGAAGTCACCATTTAAATTTTCTCCAATGTAGAGCTGCTTTGGGAGCATTGTGGGAAATTAAAATGGTGGCTGCCTGGCTAAGGTTACCAGATTTTTTTCAATGAATCTGGGGACACAATACATACATACATACATACATACATACACGTTCGGGATGTTGATGCTGCAGTGATGGCAGTGGCAGAGGGGCGGCAGCTGCCTTGACCTCAACCGTCACGTTTCCCCTTCCTCTGAGGCTTCTATCTCCTTTCTTCATGAGCCTGGGCAGCCCCTGAGTTGTTGGTTCTTTGGTGGTGGTGGGGAAGTGGTGTGCAGTGGGTCAGGCATGGAAGGAGAAGGAGGGCCAAGAGTGGCCCCAATCCCATTCCTACTTGCGTGCAAGCAGGCGAGGGCAGGGTTTACACTGCCTTTCGGAGCAGTCCCATCCCAACTCCTACTTGTGTGCAAGAGGAGGGGGCAGGGATCTCTCAGGCAGCACGATGCCTCCCTTCCCATCGGAGCAGGCCCAATCCCATTCCTACTTGCATGCAAGCAGGAGGGGGCGGGGATCCCTCAGCTGGGAAGGGAGGCTTCCCGTTGCCTAACTGAAAGATCCCTGCCCACTCCTGCTTGCATGCAAGCTCTGATAGGCAGCGTGAAGCCTCCCTTCACAACTGAGAGACCCCTGCCCGCTCCTGCTTGCACGCAAGTAGGAGTTTTGAGGCTGCTCCGAGAGACAGCATTAAGCCTCCCTTCACAGCTTAGTTGCTGGGGTCAGGGATGGTGGAGGCAGACCGGAAGCTGCATCTGAGAGCCCCTGCACCACCATCATATGGGGACTTCCGAGCAGCTCCTGAAGCCAGCAAGAGCCAACTGCTCTGGGCTGCTGAGACTGCCGCTGCTGCATTTCCCGGGGACATTAGATGAAATCCGGGGACATTTCGGGGATGGAATTTGTCCAGGGACTTATTCGTAAATCCGGGGACTGTCCCCAGGAAACGGGGATGTCTGGTAACCCTATGTCTGGCACCATTTGGAGGAGTGGTGCTGCCAGTCTATCAACTAAGGGTTCCATGGCGGTAGGAGTGGGCGGTCTCACCAGAGAACAGTATGCTAAGGACCCTTAAACTTGGAGTCAGCTTTGCCCAAAGTGGGATCATGCCAAAAGCCTTGGATGGAGTTGGATAGCCTTTTAAAAAACCCTTATCAGACTGATTTTTGGCTACAAAGCAACTCCTAAAAACGGGGGGTGGGGACCTTTGGTCCCCCAGATGTGGCTGGAGAAACAAATCCTATCAACCTTTACTGTGCTGGCTTGGGATGATGGTGCTGTAATGCAGTAAGTGACTCACACTTGCATGCATGAAATGCATTAACTTGAGCCCAAAGCCCAGATTCCCAGTGGGTGTGGTTCAGGGGAGGCAATGTGAACAAAATATGGGTGGGGGCAGGTGAGCCCCACCCCATAGAATCGATCACAAGACACGGCAAATGCCCACCATTTGAATGGCAATGCCCATCAACTGGGGCTGTGTGTGAAGGGGCCTCGGCTCCTAGGAGTTGGCTCTTGTGGGTTAGTAGGCTCCCAGCAGCCTTTGCTCCCCCTTTTCTCTCTCCTGCTTCCTTCAAAGAACAAGGAGCCATATGGAATGGCTCCCAGAAAAAGAGAAACCAAGTGAACTATTGTTGGCATCTATCTGTCTTGAGAGACAATGGTGTGCACCTCCAGGGGTGAAGGCAAAAATAAGATTTTTTTTTTTTTTTTTACAGCCTGCATCTTTGCTAACCCACCATTTTTGCAATGAAACCAAGTTATTTTCTTTATGTCATTTGGAACCCTTTTCTTTTACTGGCAACAGATGGAGACTTCTTCGCTGTAACTCCTGAAACTCTAGTGCTGAGTAAAATCTTTTAGTGTTTGAAAAAAGCAAAGGTCCTGACTTCCTTTGTCTCCTCAGCCTGGTCCTCAGACCCTTGTCGGCATAAAAGAGTCCAGAAGAAGAGTGTCCTTGCAGAGTATTTTCTGCTTTTATTCTTAAAAGTATTTATCTGCAAAATGACCAACTGTACACACATCAACACTGCCAGCTTTCTCCAACCAACCCACACCAAACACTAACATTGACCACTCTATATATACAGGTACAATTAGGTGAAAGGTTGCATGAGTCATTGTAGGCCACTGACTCATGCTGACTTAGTTCTTTTAGCATTAAAGAAACAGGGGCCAATTTTTAGCCGTAACAAAATCTTCACTTATTTGCAAAGCTAAATGTCTCTGATTTATTCTAGCCTAAGTATTTTCATGGGAAATGTTTGTTTAAAAGTGGATGAGGGCAGGTGTAAATCTAACCAAGTTTTAATGTGATTGAAGCCATCACCATTGGGCTAAGTGTTGTGAGAGAGTAAACAATCTCTATTCCAAACCTCTCTCTCCAACAGATGGGAGATGCATTTCAGCAACATCTGGAGGGCCAAAGGTACTTCACCCCTGTCCGAAAGGCACACAGCATATTTTACAAGCCAGAGCATTGCTTTCAGCCCAGATTTAGCTGCTTGTGTGTTGTGCAACTAGTTTAAATAAATAAATAAATAAAAATGTTATGGAGGGAGGTGAGCATTGCATTTGCAGGAACAGCATTCCCCAGACACCTGGATGAGCATCACAATGCAGAACAACTGCATCAACTGTCCACATGCAGATGTCTCTGGCCAGATGGAGAGATTTGCAGCCAGATTCAGTGGATGCTTATTTAGAAGCCAGCCCCTCTGGGTTCACTGGGACTTCCTCTCATACAAGGTGGCATGGGATTGCACCACTAGTCCTGCTCAAGGGCAAAACTGGACTAGATATGGCTTAATAAGCAACAATTTTATATTTTACTTCCCTTGGTAATGTTTTCTTTTGAAATGTTTAAGATAATTGTTTTGTTTTGCTAACTTTGCTGCATTAAATGTGCATACTGTAGTCGACCTCCTTTGTAACGTTTCATTTTGAAATCTTTAAGGTAATATTTTAGTTTCCTGTTAATTATGTTGCTTTGAATGTACACATTATGTTTGACTTTCTTCAGTCATGTTTTATTCTACACTGTTTTATTTGATGCTTCAAGATAGGTTGTAAACCGCTTTGATATTTTTTCTTAAAAATTTAAAGTGGTATAGAAATGATTAAAGTGGTATAGAAATGATTAATAATTTAAATACAATGCTAACTGCAATATGCAAGCAAATTAAGTTATTTGAGACAACTAATTTATAGCAGTAAGATGAACTCCAGAAGGCCAGGTCCACTACTTCTGAAGCCAGAATAGCTGGATCTAAACGGATTGGCTTGCAAGTGCTAGCCTTCTGGTTTCAGTGTTCTGAGGATTAGGCTGGGTGGGTGCGTAGCATAACGTTGACGCCTGATCCTATGCAAGCTTACTCAGAAGCAAGTCTCACGGTATTCAGCGGGCCTTCTTCTCAAATAAGCATGCAGGACCACAGATGCCCATGGGCAAGACAGACAAGCAGAGCAGATGCCAGCAACCACGGTCCCGCTCCGTTCAGTGTGCAGAGGAGGGCTGCAACCTCAGTGTGGCAATCTGTACGGATGGTGATATTATTATTATTATTATCATGCAATAATAAAGTGTGTCACTAGCTCGGCCTTTCCTTTCCTTCTCCCTATGGCTATCCCGCAATGAAGACTTAACCAAGCCAGTTCTGCTTGGCTTGAAAAGGTGCGCCCCAGTTGGAGGGAGATGGCGCCTCCTTTGCCGCCCCGCCGGCCCCTTCTCCCGTCCTCGGCCGCGACGAAGCCGCCTTCCGCCCCCCGCCCGGGGCGCTGTGCGGGCACGCGAGCGAAGCGAGCTCGGCTGCCGGAGCAAGATCAGCAGCGGCCTCCCTCGGCGGGCGCGGGGGGAGCCGCCCGAGGAGCCTCTTCTTTGTTGGCGCCGCTCTGGAGCTCAGCAACCTGCCTGACAGCCGCGCCCTCCGCTCCCCCGGCCGCCCAAGGCGAGAAGCTGCCTTTCCCGGCCGGGCCGGCGCTGAATAGCGGCTTTGTGCCGACTCGCGTGCAGCCCCCCCCCCGGCGGACACGGCCGTCACGTGACGGATTAGCGGGGCCCGGGAAGCTGCTCCGAGGCGCGCACAATGAGCTCGGCCGCAGACGGGAGCCCCCGGCCTTCTCCGGCCCCATAATGGGATTAGCTTCTCCATTTCAAGTTCCATACAGCATGTAATTTCTTTTTAATTAGGATTAGGCGGCGGAGGAAAGGCAGCCCGGGCTTGTGAAAGGGAAGGAGAGCGAGGGGGAGGGGAGTTCATTCCTCCTCTTCCTAATACTCGGGTGCCCCCCACACGCTTTAGAGAAGAAGAAACTCCCCCACCCCCGAGCATTCAAGGCCCGTCAAGAATGAACCGAAATGTCCCCCCTTCTCTGTCCTCCCCCAGCCTCTTGCAGGCCGCCAGACACATGAAAGGCTTTCTGCTCCCTTTTTCTAATTTGCTCCGCCATTTCAAGTCATTTTCTCTGCGATGTAGGCCTGTAGCGAGGACTGGGCCGGGACACGTTGGTCCCCGAGGCAGAAGATCCAAACGGCAGACCCACAGCCTTCCCCTAATTAAAAGGGGGCCCATCCACCAGGAGGGAACACAGAAGCCGCCTCGAGTCTGCATTACGGAGCCCCTGGACATTTTGCAAGCTCAGGCGCTCCACAGCCAGCCACCGACATGCTGCAGCACAGAGGAAGGGGGCCACAAGATTGCATAAATCCAAAGCCTGTGTTTTAACAGATTTGTAATGCTGAGAATCCACCCCCCCATTCATTTAAATGCGAGTTAGTGCAATAAATGACAAATTAAAGGTAAAGATACCCCTGACCGTTAGGTCCAGTCACGGACGACTCTGGGGTTGGACGCTCATCTTGCTGTATAGGCCAAGGGAGCCAGCGTTTGTCTGCAGACAGCTTCCGGGTCATGTGGCCAGCATGACTAAGCCGCTTCTGGCGAACCAGAGCAGCACACGGAAATGCCGTTTACCTTCCCGCCGGAGTGGTACTTGCACTTTTGACGTGCTTTCGAACTGCTAGGTGGGCAGGAGCTGGGACGTGAGCTCACCCCGTTGCAGGGATTCAACCCGCCGACCTTCTGATTGGCAAGCTCTAGGCTCAGTGGTTTAGACCACAGTGCCACCCGCGTCCCCAAAATGACAAATTACTATCCTGCAAATAGAGACATTTATCTTTCTCAGCTAGAAGGAAGAAAAACAGTGTCCTGCATGTGCCTTCCCTTCCAAAGAACACTTTGTGGTCATGACAAAATGTTGTCTTTCACAAAAGGTACATTTGTGACTGAAATCTTGAGTTTCTCCAATAAAATTTCAGCACTGATACCTACGTTCATCTTCTCTAAGGCCACACTCGGCATAAAACTCAAATGAAGCTGTAAATGTTGGTTTTATGATTGAGTTTTTTTAAACAACAAGTGCCTTTGTTGTTGTTGTTTAGTCATGGGCTTGGGCTTCTGAACATGTCTGGACTATACCATGCAAATGAGAATACAATGGTTTTCTTAATTACATAGAGAGAAGGAGCTGAGACTGTATAGCCCCCCCCACCCCCAATCTTTTATCCTGTTGAAATGCTTTTCTTTGAGCTGCACCCTTTTTTCTCCCTTCACACCACGAATGGTTCTGGTGGCTTCAATAATATACAAAAAACAAAAGCACCCCATATGCTTCTTAGGCTAAACAATTGCTCCTGTTTAATCAGTTTTTCCCCCAAGTACCCAAGCAAAGATGTGGGTTTTAACCTGTCAAACGCTACAAGATGAAGCTGATCAAAAGCTCTCTGGAAATAAAAGGCTGGAACTAACTTGAGGGATGTTCTTTGTTGTTCCATTGGTGTTTGCATGTGAGGGCTGCTTACTGTCTCATGCTCATCTTTGCCGGCAGATCCTGTGGAAGGAGGCATTGTAGACTGCCATGCAAATTATAGCTTGCAGGAAAGAACCCTTCATCTGTTTGTGTGAGATATATAAAATAAAGATACTGCTCCATTTGGCTTATTAGGAGTATATTCTTCAGTATCAGGAACATGAATGGATTCCACTTCCTACGTAAATTCCTCTGTGGTTATTTTCCAGCTCAATTAAAACACAGAATGAAACATATGAAAGCAACCCTACCTGAACTACATGCTGCCCTGGGCTCCCGTGGGTGGGATAGAACACAAGTAAATAAATATATAAATTCAGGAAGAAGTAAATAAATTCAATCAATAAATTTGTGAAGTTGCTCATGCCATTGTGATAACGTGGTCTGAGGTATCGTATATGCTTTCATTTGGGGAAACGTTGCTCTGATGTATATATTCAGGACACAGTTCTTGGACACATTATAGCCACTGCAGCATATATGTACAGGGAAGCAAGAAATGTGGAGGGTGCTCAGAAGGTCAAGGCCAAAAGCAGTGTTACTCAATTAAACCAAGTATGTACAGGTAGCAGTACATGTGTAAAAAATGATCAAGGGTCTGGAAACCAAGCCTTATGAGGAGCAGCTGAAGGAGCTGGGTATGTTTAGTCTGGAAAAGAGGAGACGGAGAGGAGATATGATAGCTTTCTACAAATATTTTAAGGGCTGTTACAGGGAAGAGAGATCAAGCTTGTTTGCTCCTGCTCTGGAGGGTAGGACTTGAACCAATGGCTTCAAGTTGCAAGAAAGGAGATTCTAACTAAACGTCAAAGAACTTTATGAGGGTAAGAATGGTGGAATGTGAAACACAAGAGCAGTCAAGTACAACATTCCTAGAGTGAACATGTTTGCACATGGGGAGGAATGTTTGTCCAGCCAGCAGGTAAACTTCCTGTTTCCTTCTGCGCTGGGACAGACTTCCTCTGCATGTGACTAGAGGTGGGTGTGGCCTCACCTGTGCAGGTAATGACAAAAGCACAGGGCAGGGCAGCCATCTCTCTTTCACCACATGCATCGAAGAAACAACATCTACTGAGCCAAAGATGCCCTCTTGGCCAGCCAAGAGAGGACAAAGGGACTGTCTTCTTATGAGATAGATTCCAAGTGTATGTTACTTCATTAAGCTACATCTGCCTTCTGAGATCTGATTGTGAACAGAATGTGAGCAAACTCTTTTTATACTTTTGTAAAAGACTGTGTCGCCTCTTATATTTTATGAGGGAATAAGGGGAAAATACCAGAACAGTTATTATAGAGGCTTTAGTGAGCCTGAGCAAACACATCCGTTGCAAAGTTTAAAATAAGGGGAATGTTACCCTGCTGAAATTGTGGAACTTGTTAACACAAGTTGGATAAGGATATAATCAGACAATATATCCTCTCCTGCATCAATTAACATTCCCACAAGAACTGTTCGACAGTGGAACAGACTCCCTCAGGAAGTTGTGGATTCTCTTTCCTTGGAGGTTTTTAAGCAGAGGTTGGATGGCCATCTGTCATGGATGCTTTAGCTGATATTATTGCATTGCAAAGGGTTGGACTAAATGACCCTTGGGGTTCCTTCCAGCTCTACAATTCTGTGATTCTATTATTCTAGGTATCTGTGCCTTCCTACACCTGGATCTGCCCTCTGGAGCATTACTTGATCTGTGCACCAACTGTTCAGGGTGGTTGCCAGTCTTGGTTATCACATTCCCTTTGGAGTGTAAGGCCTTGGGCCTCTTTAGATAATGACTTTTGTTCCACAATACTTATGTCAGACACATTTTTGAGAGTCCACAGGACTTTAGAAGAATATATACCAGCAGCATTCATGCCATTTTCTTTTTCATACCACATCGTCTGCTGCCTCTGTTCCCTCCCACACCCACCCACAAGCTGTCCTACTTTGTTTTCAAGTCATCCCCTCTTCCTTTCATTCTGAGTCCCTTTCCTCTTAGCACAGAGCACCCTGGGCAATCTGGAAAAGGAGTGGATTTGCCTTTATGCTACACTTCTTTCTCTCCTCCTCCTCTGTACCTGTTTTCATGCCTCTTGCTGTGAGAAGGAGAATGTCCTTGCTGCTTGCAGCCACCCAAGGAGCAAGGCAGGAGAAAAGAAGAGACAAAACAGACTGATATAGCTGAATTCCAGAATGCTGTGAAATGCTCCTCACAGATACCTGCAGCACTTGGTTTCCTGCCAATGAATGTTTAGGATCCATGTTGGTGCCTGGACAAGTGGGTACTTACTTACCCTTAGGCACTTGCTCCTCAGTGGGCAGTCTGCAGAACCTCTCCTTCCCCTCTCCTCCTTATTTCCCAGCACTTCATTTGTTGGTATACCAGTGCACTGCAATATCAATGAAAACACAGACAGGTATGTTTGCTATATGCATGCATCATTCAGATTGTATAAGGCTAGAAAAACAAAAACAAAGACAAAAATTAAATGCCCTGGCTAACACATCACCAATTACATGCCCTCTTAAACAATCCAGTAGTAAAATCAGCAACTAGGCCCTTGACAACCTTTGAAAACCTTCTCCTAACAACAAAGGGACACAGCAAAGGGATGGTATCCACAATATACAAATTACTACTCCAAAATCCCACAAACCCCCTTGACGTAATCAAAAAACAATTTGAGGATGACATAGGCTATGAGATTAACCCCACCCAAAGGACCAGAATGTGGTCTAAATCTCCCTTTACATCCATATCAGTGTAAAGAAAAGAACTCACTCTGATACTCACAGGTGGTACCTAACACCATGGAAACTAACACTAATACGCCCCAGAGCCTCACCAAAATGCTGGAGAGGATGCACCTCCACAGGCACACGTGGTGGAAATGTCCTAAAATCCAACTCTTCTGAACATCAATCATACAAGAAATGTGCAAAATAACTAAGCAAGTATTAGAGGTCACCCCAGAACTGGTCCTACTAAACATCTTCCAAGACAATAATGCCTATTCACAACACAAAGAGCTTATAACCCACCTATTCTCAGCAGCCAGAAACATCATAGCCAGACACTCAAGAGACCTGTCAGGAGTAAGCATAGAACAGTGGTATGGGGGGGGGGGGGCAACTAACCAACAAACTGAAACTGACACGGGGACAAATAGAAGAAACCTTCACCCCAATATGTTTACCCTTTATTACATACACAGCCCAACAAGACAACAACAAGAACCCACCAACAGCATTCAATTCAATCTGACTAACCTGATCCAAACACACCCACACACCCACACCCACACACCCCACTCACAAACGAAAACAAAGTTCACCACAACCAATCACAACCAACAAACCACACCCTACGCCAGGGGCCACCAACCCATGGGCCGGAAGCGGCTTGCAGAGGTCGTTTCACCGGCCCACAAGCCGCCCCTGAACAGAGCTGCCCACTCATGTTCTGCACTAAACCAGCACAGAGCAGAGCGAGGACTTGTTTCTGCGGTGCCGGAAATAGCGTCTGCGCAGATGCAGACACCGAAAATCATGGGCGTGCGTGCTCACGCTGCACATGATCCAGCCCACGGAGGGATCTCCATGTCACTGATCCGGCCCAGGCAAGATAAACCTTGCCAACCCCTGCCCTAGGCCAACCCCAACCTCTCTCACCACCAAAGGAATACAAGCAAATAATAAAGAGAACAAGTGATGCTGACGCAAAACCCCACGCATACAGTAAGTAGAATAGAAGTATTGCTACCCCTCCCCACCCCACCCCACCCCACTCACCATTCCCCCCTCCACCTCTTTCTCCCTGATTTGTAGAAAATGTAACTTGAAAAAAGAGACATTGCACATACTTTTGTAAACCAAGAAATCTTTAATAAAAATACATTTTTTTTAAAAAAAGACAAAAATTCAATCCGATAAAAACAAAGCGTGACCTCCCCAGGAAGTTCCTCCTGCTGTCATAACACTGCAGATAAGGTCTTTCCCTTCAGACTATTTCTCCTCGCATTGACTTCGTCCCCAAGGGCACACTCTTCCATTGCCTCCCAAGACAGAAAGATGCCAACCAACCAGAATTATCTTCCAGTAATCCAAAAACAGCTCCACATGACATTGACATTGTTAAGCTGCTATAACCCGCCACCTCCAATTTAAAGCTGAAATTTTATTTAAAGCTATTTTCATTCACATTATATACCAAGCCTTCTTACTCCATTTTCCCTCTCTGCCTCTGTTTTTGGTGAAACAAAATAAAAAGATTCCTTTCAGTAGCACCTTAGAGACCAACTAAGTTTGTTATTGGTATGAGCTTTTGTGTGCATGCACACTTCTTCAGATACTGTTTTTGGTGGTTTCTCTTTATGCATTTAATTCTTTCCCGCAACCATTCTTACCACAGATCCATATTTGCTGAACATGTTTCTGCTGTAAGCAGCAGCTGATGTGTGACCCTTCCTGGTTTCTATGAATCTGGAGCCTGTATTGACATCAAATAGCAGTCAGCAGGACTTACCAACTGCATGGAGGGGTTGGAAAGGAAATTCAAATGCTGGTGATGTTCAGCCTCAGGCTTGCAGCTGTGGGGGGACTGGGCCTGTTTCAAGCTGCCAGGTAGACCAGGAAGCATTTTTGAAAAAAGTATTGTAATTTTCAATATGCAGCTACAAAACAACCTGAACTAACAAATAGCACAGTGAATATTCTCACCCCTGCTTTTAATTTTAAGTACAAAAAGATGTGAAAGCAACTCATCATCCTTAAGCATATCTTTCCAAAATAATTTGATGGCAGAAGGCACTGAGGGTTGGTTCCCACAGATTTATGTAAGATTGAAGTGGATGCCATCTTCTAAAATATATTTTGGAATGTGGTTTGTGTGTCTGCCTTTCTGCTTGTTGATGGGGGATCCAGTGTCTCATGTAGCGTACTAGCTTAATTTGCACTGTTCCTTAAAGGTTCTAATCTAGCACTCAGAAGAGATTACATTATTTACAGGGCCTTGTTCACTGACCTTAGAACTAAGGGAATGAGGGGTTAATATGGGAGGAGATTATCCCTGAGATAACCAGCACCAATATCATTTACAGCTTTCTGGGTCAAAACCAGCACTTCGACTGAGCCCAGAAACTCATTGCTAGCCAGTGCAGCTGTTTTAGAAGAACACATGCAAGATGATTGTGCTGTCTTGCACCAGTCAAGCACAGTTCTAATTTCTGAACTGTGTCCAAGCACAGTTTTCTGTAAGAGCATAAAACCTGTTGATCCCCAAATCATGTAAGTAAGTAAGTAAGTAAGTAAGTAAGTAAGTAAGTAAGTAATTCTGCCCCAGACATAAATCCTGGCTACATCCATGGTCCCCAAACATGAATGAAAGTATCTATACTTAGGATCCTATGTTCCAGCAGAGGCCACAGCTAGTGTATTAGCCCAAGCTGGTAAAAGCCACTAATTTGCAAATACTGAAGCTAGAAAGGCTAACATTAGGAAGAACTTCCTGACAGTAAGAGCTGTTCGACAGTGGAATTTGCTGCCAAGGAGTGTGGTGGAGTCTCCTTCTTTGGAGGTCTTTAAGCAGAGGCTTGACAACCATATGTCAGGAGTGCTCTGATGGTGTTTCATGCTTGGCAGGGGGTTGGACTCGATGGCCCTTGTGGTCTATTCCAACTCTATGATTCTATGATTCTATGAACTCCAGCTTTGTGTGCTGTCCTAATATTGATGAATAGACGCTAGTGTATTTAATATTGCGATACATTCCCAGACACTAGTGAGTCATTCCAGGGCATTTCCTTCTGTCTGCCTTCTCCTGTGTTCTATATGAGGAGGGACTATATTTCCTTTAGGAACTGCTCAAGTTTAGAATGAGCTTGTTTCTTCTCACACTTTGTTAGAGAAAGCCATGTGTAAATATTCAGGAGAAGAACTGTCTCAGCCCTATCTCTTGCTTTTGCTTCCTGTTTCACTTCAGCTCATTCATTCCTGAGTAAGTTTCTTCTTACAAGAATATAGCCAAGGCTGTAAATTATAAGATGTCTGCACTTAATGAAATTGATGCTCAAGAAATGCTACACTGCAGCTCTTGCAAAGGAGGGAGAGAGGTTTGTAACTACAGGTAACTGTGGTTGCATGGCTAGTTTCCGACCCCCCTCCCCAGTGGAAATAATGACACATGATGCAGTTATTAAGGTTAATGGGCTAAAAAGGTCACAACTTTATTGGTTACAGGTGATGAGCAGTATTGGCTTAGACATTGGTCCTAACCGACTATATCCGACTCCAGCCTGCCTGCTTGAAGTCCGGGAAGGATTAACCACCAATAGGGGGAGTCCTGCTGACACACATCAACTAGGAACCCGCCCTGGGTCACTGATAGGGGGCGTGCCTTAGGCCCTAACCTCCCCAGGCTTCGGACAGGGCCATACCCCCCGGAATCCTTTATCAGACTACCCTTCAATATGCGGGGCAGGTGATGGTACTACCTCCCCTCTTCTATCTACAGAACTATACGAATGCCTAACTGCCAATACCCAGAAAGTTCTGATGATTTACTACGAGGTAGGTGAAAACCAAGTGGCTGGTGCCAATTTGCCAAGTGGAAAAATTCCTACCAGGCCCCTCAACGGCAACCAACCAAGGTCCATAGCAAGGTCAAAAGAATGCAAACCTTATAGGGTGAGAGGGTGGGAAAAACAGGAACAGCTGGCGGGCGGCAAAGAGGGAGATCCCCAGCCGCTTCCTGCCTTTATAGGGCAGGCCACGCCCCCGAACCAGCTGATTGGCTGGCTAGGGGGTGACACGGCCGGGAATCCCCCCAATCGCGCGGGGCTGGCCTCCACCCACCGTGCGCATGGAGGGGCCGTGAAGCCCGCAACCCCACCTCCTCCTTAGGGCGGAAGTGGCTTAATTATGCAAGCCATAAACACCTGCCAATGTCATCTGTTACAACTGAGTAATACCCCCAGAATTTTTCAGTTCTCTGGCTGTATCTTTGTGTTCTTTATGTTCATTAAATAACAAGCCTTGTTGTTGTTGTCGTCGTTAAATAAGCCTATGTGTTCTGTTCTAGGGGGTTTGACTAGATGACCCTTGTGATCCCTTCCAACTTTGCTATTCCATGATTCTATAAACTGAATAAACAACAACAACAAAACTGAAATAAAATGGAAATAAGTGCACCTTTGGATATCCAGGACAAAGGCTATGTAAGGGTTAAATGCCAAATAGTAGTGGGGAGTTGGGATGTGGGATAAGAACATTAGGCTGACTCTTCTGAACCCTGACATTTCAAGGAGGTACTTTGACCTAGAATTCCCTCAGTTAGGTGTGAGAAGCATATGGAGAAATGCTTGGGATGGAGGGACTTGTTCTTAATTTGCCATGATCCAGATGTCTGTGGGATACGTTTGCTTTTTAGATCCTTCAGGGATCCTATCCAGCTATTTAAAGCACTTGAGGGGTGTGTGTGTGTGTGTGTGTGTGTGTGTGTGTGTGTGTGTGTGAGATTGCCTTTGGAGAAGTATGAATTCATGAGATCAGCCTGAGCTGCTGATGTCTTGTTTCTTGAGGTGGGTGGGAAATCACTTTCCTCCTCAATTCCGCTTTGCTGCCTGCCCCATTTGTGCCCATTCACAGTGGGAAGAGCACAGCACCTGTTCTGTTTGCTTGTGGGCACTCACATCTGTCTCACAAGCTGGATGTCTTTAGAAAGCCAGAGACACAGGGAAGATTGAAACTGTTCCACTTAAGTGAGATATAAGAAATTCTTACTAAATTCCCCAAGGACAGGAGAAGCTTGCTGATTCTGAGCCAGAGGGGCACAATCTGGTTTCTCCCACCACAGCATCAAATACCAAAAGTGGATTCTTAGGAGTACTTATAGGGCTTTTTTTCACTTCTGTGTATGAGTTGTTCCCCACACTTGCACAAATGAGCACACCTGTACTGATCAGCCCTAAATCTTTGGAAATACACCATCAGTGGACATTGGGGTCAAAATTACAAATACATAGGGAGACATATGGGTCAGGTCTCATGTGTAATTTCTGTCCCGGTATCAAAACAGGTTTGGGGAAATTCTCCCCAAGGTCTGGTGCTTCTTAGATCATGAGCCACCAAACATACTATGATTGATACCATGCAAAGTACTATACTGCAATATACAAACAATACAACTATCTCTCTATAGTGTCTCCATAGTTGTTAGTCTCTTTTCTCCCTTCCAAACCCTTCCACACCTCTCTCTCTTCCCCCAAAGTGTAGCAGGCAGTAATCCAGCTCTTTGTGACAGTCAGGGGAGAGGAGAGAGCAGATGGGCTCCAGCAGGTTGAAGAGTTGTTTGGCTGGCTCTCCCACCACAAGGTAAAGGTAAAGGAACCCCTGCCCGTACGGGCCAGTCTTGACAGACTCTAGGGTTGTGCGCTCATCTCACTCAAGAGGCCGGGGGCCAGCGCTGTCCGGAGACACTTCTGGGTCACGTGGCCAGCGTGACATCGCTGCTCTGGCGAGCCAGAGGTGCACACGGAAACGTCGTTTACCTTCCCGCTAGTAAGCGGTCCCTATTTATATACTTGCACCCGGGAGTGCTTTCGAACTGCTAGGTTGGCAGGCGCTGGGACCGAACAATGGGAGCGCACCCCGCCGCGGGGATTCGAACCGCCAACCTTTCGACCGGCAAGCCTTAGGCGCTGAGGCTTTTACCCACAGCGCCACCCGTGTCCCGTCTCCCACTACACTGAATCTTAAAAGTGCCACAGACTCATGTTGGGCTTATCTTTATTATTAGGATTATTGGTCATCCTCTCCCATCTTTGGAAGAACTGTACGGTTCCCGTTGTCTTAGGAAAGCAAACAACATCCTGCAGGATTCATCTCACCCGGGACACAGTCTGTTTGCACTACTGCCTTCTGGCAGGAGATATAGAAACATCAAGTCAAGGACAAATAGACTGAAAAACAGTTTCTATCCAAGAGCTGTGGCCTTTTTGAATGCTGTAACTCGATAGTGTGACCTGGGAGTTTGATGGGTGTTGGTGTGGGTGTGGCTGGAATGTGGTTTGTTTGGTTGTTGTTGTTGTTTTGCTTTTGTTGTTTTTAAGGGATGGCATCCAATTTCGTTGCACTTGTGCAATGTTGCACTTGTGTAATGACAATAAAGAATCTATTCTATTCTATTCTATTCTATTCTATTCTATTCTAAAAGTGCCACAGACTCATGTTGGGCTTATCTTTGTCTAATTCCATGTTGGGATGTGAACAGACTCTGGGCCTGGCATGGAAGCTGGAGCCTTAGACTCAGGGTGGAGTCAACCGAAGACCTGCCTGCTCCTTGTGGCCAAGTGGTCACAAGTTTATGGAACAGAAACTTGTACATTTGGAGGATGCTAGGCTAGGAAAGAATCCGCTGTTGCATGTGTGTGAACTATAAGCAGGCACTTGTATTAGATGGAGCAGTAGCAGCTGTATCTGTCGTGGGGTGTGAACACCTTGTGCTATGAATGGGATTGTGGGCATATTATGCTGCCACCTCAGGGAGATATGCCCCTTAATCTGAGGTCATAGAATCATAGAATCATAGAATCATAGAGTTGGAATAGACCACAAGGGCCATCGAGTCCAACCCCCTGCCAAGCAGGAAACACCATCAGAGCACTCCTGACATATGGTTGTCAAGCCTCTGCTTAAAGACCTCCAAAGACGGAGACTCCACCACACTCCTTGGCAGCAAATTCCACTGTCGAACAGCTCTTACTGTCAGGAAGTTCTTCCTAATGTTTAGGCGGAATCTTCTTTCTTGTAGTTTGGATCCATTCCTCCGTGTCCGCTTCTCTGGAGCAGCAGAAAACAACCTTTCTCCCTCCTCTATGTGACATCCTTTTATATATTTGAACATGGCTATCATATCACCCCTTAACCTCCTCTTCTCCAGGCTAAACATGCCCAGCTCCCTTAGCCGTTCCTCATAAGGCATCGTTTCCAGGCCTTTGACCATTTTGGTTGCCCTCCTCTGGACACATTCCAGTTTGTCAGTGTCCTTCTTGAACTGTGGTGCCCAGAACTGGACACAGTACTCCAGGTGAGTTCTGACCAGAGCAGAGTACAGTGGCACTATTACTTCCCTTGATCTAGATGCTATACTCCTATTGATGCAGCCCAGAATTGCATTGGCTTTTTTAGCTGCCGCATCACACTGTTGGCTCATGTCAAGTTTGTGGTCAACCAAGACTCCTAGATCCTTTTCACGTGTACTGCTCTCAAGCCAGGTGTCCCCCATCTTGTATTTGTGCCTTTCATTTTTTTTGCCCAAGTGCAATACTTTACATTTCTCCCTGTTAAAGTTCATCTTGTTTGTTTTGGCCCAGTTCTCTAATCTGTCAAGGTCGTTTTGAAGTGTGATCCTGTCCTCTGGGGTGTTAGCCACCCCTTCCAGTTTGGTGTCATCTGCAAATTTGATCAGGATGCCCTTGAGTCCATCATCCAAGTCGTTGATAAAGACGTTGAATAAGACCGGGCCCAAGACAGAACCCTGTGGCACCCCACTAGTCACTCTTCTCCAGGATGAAGAGGAACCATTGATGAGCACCCTTTGGGTTCGGTCAGTCAGCCAGTTACAAATCCACTGAGTGGTAGCATAGTCAAGTCCGCATTTTACCAACTTCTTTACAAGAATATCATGGGGCACCTTGTCAAATGCCTTGCTGAAATCAAGGTAGGCTACATCCACTGCGTTCCCTTCATCTACCAGGGTTGTAATTCTGTCAAAAAATGAGATCAGGTTAGTCTGACATGACTTATTTTTCAGAAATCCATGCTGACTATTGGTGATCACAGCATTCCTTTCCAGGTGCTCACAGACTGTTTGCTTAATGATCTGCTCCAGAATCTTCCCTGGTATTGATGTCAGACTGACTGGGCGGTAATTATTTGGGTCCTCTCTTTCCCCCTTTTTGAAAATAGGTACAACATTTGCCCTCCTCCAGTCTGCCGGGACTTCACCTGTTCTCCAGGAATTCTCAAAGATGACTGCCAGTGGTTCTGAGATCACATCTGCCAGTTCTTTTAATACTCTTGGATGCAGTTCATCTGGCCCTGGAGACTTGAATACATCTAAACTAGCCAAGTATTCTTGTACTATCTCCTTAGTTATTCTGGGCTGTGTTTCCTCTGCTGAATCATTTGCTCCAAATTCTTCAGGTCGGGCATTGTTTTCTTTATCGGAGAAGACTGAGGCAAAGAAGGCATTGAGGAGTTCAGCCCTTTCTGTTTCCCCTGTTTGCATTTCACCATCTTCTCCTCTGAGTGACCCCACTGTTTCTTTGTTCTTCCTTTTGCTACGGACATACCCATAAAAGCCTTTTTTGTTGCTTTTAACCTCTCTAGCAAGCCTGAGTTCATTCTGTGCTTGAGCTTTTCTGACTTTGTGTCTACACGTGCTGGCTATTTGTTTGAATTCCTCTTTGGTGGTTTCCCCCCTTTTCCATTTTTTGTACACATCCTTTTTTAGTCTTAACTCAGTTAAAAGTTCTTTAGATAGCCACCCTGGCTTCTTTAGGCACCTTCCATGTTTCCGTCTCATTGGTATTGCCTGAAGTTGTGCTTTTACTATCTCCCTCTTAACAAACTCCCAGCCATCATGAACTCCCTTTCCTTTTAGTATTACTGTCCATGGGATCTCACCCAGCACTTCCCTAAGTTTTATGAAGTCGGCTTTCTTAAAGTCAAGAAATTGAATCCTAGTATGCTTGGCTGCTCCTTTCCGCTGTATAGTAAACTTCAGAAGAGCATGATCACTCGCGCCTAATGATCCTTCCACTTCTACCCCACTAACCAGGTCATCAACATTGGTTAGGACCAGATCTAAAATGGCTGTTCCTCTTGTTGCTTCTTCCACTTTCTGGACAATGAAGTTGTCTGCAAGTCCAGTGAGGAATCTGTTTGACCTTATGCTCTTGGCTGAGTTTGACATCCAACAAATATCCGGGTAATTGAAGTCCCCCATTACTACCATCTCCCTTCCTTTTGCATGCTTGGCCATCTGTTCCAGGAAGGCATCATCTATGTCCTCTGTTTGGCTTGGGGATCTATAGTAAACTCCCACAATGAGGTCTCTGTTATTCTTCTCTCCCTTAATTTTGACCCAAATGCTCTCACTTTGGCTTTGAGGTTCTAAATCTTGGATCTCTTCACAGGTATACACATCCCTGACATATAACGCCACTCCTCCTCCTTTCTTGTCTGGTCTGTTTCTCTGAAATAGATTGTATCCCTCCATTATTACATTCCAATCGTGGGACTTATCCCACCAGGTTTCAGTGATGCCTATTATGTCATATTTAGTTTGCTGTACCAAGAGCTCAAGCTCATCTTCTTTATTTCCCATGCTTTGCGCATTAGTGTACAGACATTGAAGTCCATTAATCATTCCCCCGTGTCTCTTATTAAAGGATTTTTTCCTCCCACCACTAGGTCTGTGTGCTGTTTGCTCCATTTGGTCTATGACATTTGGATGATCATCTTCATCAATTGATAGACTCCTACCTTCAGGAGCACTGTCTCCCTCCCCCACATTAGTCAGTTTAAAGCCCTCCTGATGAGGTTTCTGAGATTTTTGGCAAAAACATTCCTCCCAACCGTTGTGAGGTGCAGCCCATCACTTGCCAGAAGTCCATCTTTA
Organism: Podarcis muralis; assembly: GCF_964188315.1. NCBI lineage: Eukaryota > Metazoa > Chordata > Lepidosauria > Squamata > Lacertidae > Podarcis > Podarcis muralis. Next base: position 91,269,049 of record NC_135662.1, read on the forward strand.
AGAAACTGCAGTCCGTGATCTAAGAATCCAAACTGTTCCTGTTTACACCATTTGCGAAGCCAGTTGTTCACTTCCACTATTTTTCCCTCTCTCCCTGGGCCATGTCGTTCAACTGGGAGGACAGATGAGATGACAATTTGTGCATTTAATTGCTTCAATTTCCTGCCCAGAGCCTCGCAGTCTCTTTTGATCCTCTGGAGGCTATTGCTTGCAGTGTCATTGGTTCCCACATGAACCAAGAGGAAGGGGTATTTGTCAGTGGGTTTTATGATTCCTTGCAGTCGTTCAGTTACATCTTGGATCTTAGCCCCAGGGAGACAGCACACTTCCCAAGACATCTTGTCAGGCCCACAGATCACTGCTTCTGTTCCCCTCAGTAGGGAATCCCCTATCACCACTACACGCCTCCTCTTAGGTCTGGTCGGGGTTCTTCCGTGAGCTGTCCGTTCCAAGGTCGCCTGCACATTCCCTGAGGACTGACTTTGCTGCTCGTCTTCATATACCTGATCGACTGTAATGAGGGAGAGATCCTCAAATGGAGTCTGCTCTTCGTCTTCCATGCTAGGGGAGAGGACCTCAAAGCGATTGTGTATTTCTAAACAATCAGAGCGAACCCTGGGCCTCCTACTTCTTTGAGTCACGTTTCTCCATATATCTGGCTCCTGTGTTGGTGAACTAGCCTCCTTCTCAGGGGAGTCCCCTGTCTCCTCCTTGGTGGAGACGGTGTGCTCTGTGGCTTCCAAGAAGAGCTCCAGCTCTCTAATTCTTTGGAGCGTAGCTACACGTTCCTCCAGTTGCTGGACTTTGTCTTGTAAGAGGGCAATCAATATGCAATTGCTGCAAGTAAAGCTGCCTGCAACCTTTGGCAAGATGGCAAACATTGCGCAGGAATCGCAGGCGACTGCAGCTGTTCCCTCACCCTCCATCTTGAGAACATGTCGTTGGGGGTGACTACAGCAGTCCTCCATCATAAAAAGTGTGAAGACAGGACAAATAACTCCCCCCCAAAAAAACCTAGGTCTCCGCCAACAAACGTGTGAGACTAGCTCCCCTAAATCTAAAAGATGGATCAAACTGCGCGCGCCGCTGCCCTGCAAGCTCTGATAAGCTCCTCCCACAGCTAATCACCTACCTCAACAGAAGCCCTGCCCCCTCTGACCTTTGCACAGGGAGAGCAGCTAATCAGCCACAAGTAACACACACAAGAAAACCCTTTTTTGCACCTTCTTCAGCTGCTGCCCTGCAAGCTCTGATAAGCTCCTCCCACAGCTAATCACCTACCTCAACAGGAGCCCTGCCCCCTCTGACCTTTGCACAGGGAGAGCAGCTAATCAGCCACAAGTAACACACACAAGAAAACCCTTTTTTGCACCTTCTTCAGCTGCTGCCCTGCAAGCTCTGATAAGCTCCTCCCACAGCTAATCACCTACCTCAACAGGAGCCCTGCCCCCTCTGACCTTTGCACAGGGAGAGCAGCTAATCAGCCACAAGTAACACACACAAGAAAACCCTTTTTTGCACCTTCTTCAGCTGCTGCCCTGCAAGCTCTGATAAGCTCCTCCCACAGCTAATCACCTACCTCAACAGAAGCCCTGCCTTCTTCAGCTGCCCCCTCTGCATGAAAGGGGCTGAAAAAAATTTGCAGGATGAATTTGGTGAAACTGTATTGTCTGATTTTGGTATTAAATACTGAGGGGTGGTTTCTTTTTCTTTTCTTTTGCACTTTGCGCTTCATTTTACCATTTTACCATTTTTATATTTTGCATTTCAGGGCATTTTCTCTTTCCTGTGTGTTGAGGAACCCTATTGAGAGACCTCCAGGCTAAATGCATGTTATTCTCCTCAGCAGCACAAAGACCTTCTTAGAGGCCTGGGCCACTTCCAGCTTTTGAAGCCCCTAGCCAGGGATGGCCGGTGGCCATTGCACTTGGTAGGGTTGCTAGGAGTTCGGGGTGTGTGTGTGTGCAATGTGGTTACAGGGGCCTAGTCAAGTTGTCCTGGTTTTCTCCGCATCCTCCTCCCTTAACTGTGGACATTTAAGCACAAATGCTTAACACCCACCTAAACTAGAAAGTATCTTACTGGTTCAGAAGGGGTTCTTGCTGTCACAGTTGCTTCTCTGCTGGGGAAAAAATTATGTGTCCTCCAGGCTCTACCTGTTCTGATTCTCTCCCTATCCTCCTCTTCTTCAAAGAAATAATGGACATTGAAATGTTGCATAAATGTATAAATGCTTAGCAAGTACCGTATTTTTCCCTCTATAACACGCAGATTTTTTCTCCTAAAAAGGAAGGGGAAATGTCTGTGCGTGTTATAGAGCGAATGTGTGGTCCCTGGAGCCAAAAAATCAGGCAAAAGTCAAATCGTGAGTCACGGAGAAGGGAAACCTGAAAAGAGGAAGTGGCTGCTTTCCTGCATTCTGCCTCAGGGTCTTACTGCCCACCCTCCTCTGTTTCGTTGCTGTGATTGCTGAAACGGAACAAAGAGCAGGGAAAGCCCCTCCCCTCCAGGCAAGCAGAGTGTCGTTCTTTCTAATTCCTCTCTGTGCTCCGGTGCTGCTGGGGGAGAGGGAGAGAGAGTGGGGGAGGGAGAGGGGGAGGGAGAGGGAGAGAGAGGGGGGAGGGAGGGAGGGAGGGAGGGAGGGAGAGAGAGAGAGAGAGAGAGAGAGAGAGAGAGATGGCTGGCTTGGGGGGGGGAACTTTTGCCTTTCTTTCCTCCCACCCGTTAAATCCCTCTCCAGCATTCTTAGCCAGCTGCTTCTCTGCACACCCCTCTCATGTCCCTTCTTTGTTTTTCCTTCGCTCCCCACTTAAAATGTGGTTACAAAGCATGGATCCACATGGATCCTCAGGATCTTTGCATTGGGTCACCCCAAATTCACCATCAGATCACATAGCATGTCCATGGCTACAGCCTGCACCAAAAAAAGCACGCACCCACTGTTGCCTGGGGCTGCAATGGTGCAAAAATGTGGTTACAAAGCATGGATCCACAGGGATTCTCAGGATCTTTGCATTGGGTCACCCCAAATTCACCATCAGATCACATGTCTGTGGCCACAGCATGAAGCACTAAAATGATACATCCACTGTTTCATTCAGAATGTTTTTTCCCTTGTTTTCCTCCTCTAAAAACGGAAGAGTCTTGCTGACAGTTGCCTGTAAATTAAAGGGTCAGGAGAGTCACAGAAAATGGTGTTAATCTTCATTGATGACATCATTTACACTGCAAGGGCAGACAAACAGGTACAGAAGTTTGCCAAAGAGCTTGGGAAGCGGTTTCAGCTCAAGAACCTGGGTGCAGTAACGATCTACCTGGGCGTGGAGATAGCTAGAACTGAGGATGGTAGCTTCTTGCTCAGTCAGAAAGGCAAGATTGAGCAGTTGCTTGAGAAGTTCAGAATGTCTGATTGTGCAGAGGTTAGGACACCCATGGAGACGAGCTACGTGAAAGACAGTCAGCAAGCAGAACATGCTCAGTTCGAGAGAACTTTCAGTCAGCTCTGGGTAGTCTGTGGTATCTGTCCCAGTGGAGCAGACCGGACATTGCTTTTGCCACCAATCTACTCAGTAGGGGAGCTTCAAAGCCCAGTGTAAGTGCTTGGCACGGTATCAAGCGGGTACTGCGTTACCTGCAGGATACCAAGGACTTCAGTCTCAAACTGTCAGCTGCAGGTGAGACCTTATCTTCAGTGTCACTTCTGGATAGGCTCAGGGTCCGGCTTTATGGTGAAAACCTGCTGCAGGCAAGGCAGCCTCTGAGCCTCCCAGAAGATCTCTTGAAGACATGCAGAGAAAGCTGGAAGAAATGCAGGAAAACAAGAGCTAGGCCCACCTTTTTCCATCTGTTGTTTATCTAGGGTTATTTTCTCCTTTGGCAGCTAATTGTCCCTGTTCTTCCCCCTCTCTCAATCCTGAAGGATAATAGGAGAGAGGCGACCAGGAGAGAGAAACCACACCCAGTCGCTCTGCCATTTCTCTGCCACCCCCCCTCTCTCTCTGTCTACCTCTGAGGGAGCTTTTCTGGGCCAGTCTGGACTCACGTTTTATTTTGAGTGTGTTCTTGACACAGTAATAGTGCACTGTTCTTCTTTATTAGTTGCTATCTGATGCATGTTGTTGTTGTTGTTTAGTCGTTTAGTCGTGTCCGACTCTTCGTGACCCCATGGACCAGAGCATGCCAGGCACTTCTGTCTTCCATTGCCTCCCGCAGTTTAGTCAAACTCATGCTGGTAGCTTCGAGAACACTGTCCAACCATCTCATCCTAGATGGTCGTCCCCTTCTCCTTGTGCCCTCCATCTTTCCCAACATCAGGGTCTTTTCCAGGGAGTCTTCCTCCAGCACCATAATTCAAAAGCATCAATTCTTCGGCGATCAGCCTTCTTTATGGTCCAGCTCTCACTTCCATACATCACTACTGGGAAAACCATAGCTTTAACTATACGGTCCTTTGTTGACAAGGTGATGTCTCTGCTTTTTAAGATGCTGTCTAGGTTTGTCATTGCTTTTCTCCCAAGAAGCAGGCGTCTTCTAATTTCATGACTGCTGTCACCATCTGCAGTGATCATGGAGCCCAAGAAAGTAAAATCTCTCACTGCCTCCATTTCTTCCCATTTTATTTGCCAGGAAGTGATGGGCCCAGTGGCCATGATCTTCGGTTTTTTTTATGTTGAGCTTCAGACCATATTTTGCGCTCTCCTCTTTCACCCTCATTAAAAGGTTCTTTAATTCCTCCTCACTTTCTGCTATCAAGGTTGTGTCATCTGCATATCTGAGGTTGTTGATATTTCTTCCAGCAATCTTAATTCCGGCTTGGGATTCATCCAGCCCAGCCTTTCGCATGATGAATTCTGCATATAAGTTAAATAAGCAGGGAGACAATATACAGCCTTGTTGTACTCCTTTCCCAATTTTGGTTTTTTTTAAAAAATGATATTTGTTAAAGTTTAACAGTTACAGAAAAAAGAAAAGCAAACAATAAAAAGTTACAATACTTCAAGAAAAAATACAATAAAAAAACAACAAGACAACAAGACAATAAGAAAGAAAAAACAAAAACATTTTAAAACAAAAACATTTAAAAAAGAAAAAAAAACCCATCCAGTATTTTCATGTCTTTATCTTTCATTTACTTATTTCCTTGACTTCCTCACACCTCCCTTTTTTGTATTCTAATTCAATTAGTTGTTTCAGCAAGTCCTTTCCCTCTTTCTCAGATTTTGTTCCATAATTTATCTTAACGCATTTTAACCTTAGATTTTACACCTTGACCCGTTAGCAGTCTATTCCTACTTAATTCTTTATAACATTTCTGCTAAAACCATATAACTTCTTTCCAGCATCCTTCTAACATTCATTAATTTTATAATATTTCTGTAAATATACTTTAATTTTTTTCCAATCTTCTTCCACTGACTCTTCTCCCTGGTCTCAGATTCTGCCAGTCATTTCTGCCAACTCCATGTAGTCCATCAGCTTCATCTGCCATTCTTCCCGGGTGGGTAGATCTTGTGTCTTCCAGTACTTTGCAATGAGTATTCTTGCTGCTGTTGTAGCATACATAAAGAAAGTTCTATCCTTCTTTGGCGCCAATTGGCCGACCATGCCCAGGAGAAAGGCCTCTGGTTTCTTCAGGAAGGTATATTTAAATACCTTTTTCATTTCATTATAGATCATCTCCCAGAATGCCTTAATCTTGCAGATTTCCACTTTCTTTATCTTTGATGCCATTCCTCTAGTTACCGAAATTTGGTCAATTCTAGTCCATGTCATCTTGGCTTCAGAAAAGAATGTTCCCTCTCTTCCGAGAGGGTTCTTTGTTCTCCAAATATCCACTAAGTCCATATTGTCTGTCATCTCAAAAAAGGTTTTTGGTAGTCTGCCATCTTTTGTGACTACCTGTCTCTGTGCTTTATCCATATTTGTCGAAACTACTCCGTTCATATCTCCCATCAAAATCAGATTGTAATCTAAATAGTCCAGTAAAGTCTTGTGCAACTTCTTGAAGAATTCAATTTAAGCCAAGAATTCAATTTAAGTTGTTAACAGATATAAAGGAAAGGGGAGGCTTTGCCCTGCCTGATCTGAAATTGTATTATGAGGCATCATGTCTTTGCTGGCTGAAAGACTGGGTTAAATTAGAAAACAACAAACTGCTTGACTTGGAGGGGTTCGACAACAGATTCGGTTGGCACGCGTACCTATGGCATGAGAAAAGGAAAGTTCATAAAGGGTTCGAAAACCACATTTTCCGAGGTCCTTTAATTGAAATTTGGGATAGGTATAAAAACTTACTAGAATTTAGAGTGCCACACTGGCTATCTCCTCTAGAAGCTCTGAGTGTGAAGAAAATTAATATGAGAAGTAAATGGGTAACATTAGTCAACTGTTAGTCAAAGAAGGAGGAAAATGGAAAATGAAACCATACAATCAGGTTAAAGATTATGTATATGATTGGTTACAGTACTTTCAAATAAATGAAATGTTTAGGAAAGACAGTAAAGAACTTGGATATGCGGACAAAGATTCTAAATTTCAGACGGAAATCATAGAGAAGGATGGGAAAATATTATCCAGAATGTACAAGATGTTGCTAGAATGGAATTTAAAGGATGAGGAAGTCAAGTCGGTAATGATTAACTGGGCTAGAGATGTGGGTCACAACATACAATTTGAGGAGTGGGAAAAACTATGGAAGGATGGCCTTAAATTTACTGCATGTATGACGTTGAAGGAAAACGTCATGAAGATGTTTTATAGGTGGTATATGACGCCCGAGAAATTAGCAAAAATGTATAAGGTATGTAACAAGTGCTGGAAGTGCAAAGATAAAGAGGGCTCCTTCCACCATATGTGGTGGGAATGTAGGAAAGTGAAAGACTTCTGGGAAAAAATATATAATGAATTAAAGAAGATTCTAAAATATACGTTTACAAAGAAACCAGAAGTCTTTCTGTTAGGCACGAAGGGAGGTGCTCTGGCCGGTGTGCGTGCGAAGCAACCCTCATCTCTGCTCCAGGGGCGTTCCTCCATTCTCACTCCTATCGTGAGCGCTCTCTGAACGACTTCTGCCGTGGTGCTAGGTCTCTCTCCCCTGGCCAGCTCATCTTTCACGGAAGCGTTTAGCCCCTCCCAGAACAGATCCCTCACTGCTGCAGAGTCCTTTTGCCAGCGTAGCGTATTTACCAACGCTAAAAAGCGGGAGTGATATTGTCTTACTGTTGCTTTGCCCTGCCGTAAGCCGTGCATCTCTCTTCTAGCCACGTCTACATCTGTGGTAGACTGGAAACAAGCGTCCATAGCCGCTATGAAAGCGTCTGAATTCTGGAGGGCGGGATCATTGTCGCGCCATAAATTGCGCAGCCAGGATCTTGCTTCTCCATGCAAGTGAGTTATGATAAATCCCACTTTTTCCTCCTCATCTCTAAAGTCCTTCCGAAGCAGTCTGAGCGCAAAAACTACATCTGCTCTGAAGTTAGGGTACTGCTGCAGGTTTCCATCAAAGTGGGCTACAATGCTGCCCCCCCGCTTTCCGAGGCCAACTCCCTCCGGTCTGGTTCCCGGCAGCCCTTCCTTGCCCAATTTTTCCCACCTGGTTCGCAGATCCTCGCAAGACTTCGCTGCTTCCTCCTCTCTCTTCCTGGAAACTTCCAGCTCTGCGTAAAGCGTCTCAAACGCTTTTTCCAGCTGTGCCACCTTCCCTTCTGTAGCCATCTTTCCCTCTCTTCGTGAGCTCGCAAAACACCAAGTTTTGCCCCTCTCCGCGCCAACTCGCGCTGCGAGGGTTAATTTTTTTAGAGACGGAACTTACTGTCAGCGGCTGCCTCCGGTCCCAGCTCACAAAGGACCAACGCCAGTTGCTCTTTATAAACAAAAGTCTTTATTGTGGTTCATTGTTGGTTTGACATCCGTGGCGCGCAGCGCTACGTCTGAGTCCTTAGACCGGCGAAGTTCCATCTGAATCCGCCCCTCCTTTACACCAGTTCAATACCCGAGCTTTGCTCCACCTCTTCCTTTCCTCCCTCTGCTCCTTTCGCCTCCGGGTCCTCCTGCCCTCTGGGGTTCCAACCCTCCTGGACTCTTCGGAGGCGGATTCTTCTGACTCCTCCCCCTGTCTCCGGCGGGCTTTGGGACCTGGCTCCCAATCCGGATTTTCTGCTGTCCCGCGCGCCTCTACATTTGAACTTGGCGCGCGTGCCCAGCCGCCCACTTTCCTCCTAACGGCTACACTGCTCCCTTCACTGCTTTCTCCTTCAGGGAGGCTGGCCGGCCCTGCTCTCTCCTCCGCCCCTCCACTCTCTGACGGAGGTGTGGTCAGTCCTGCCTCACTCTCTCCTCCTGCAGGAGGAGGCTTTTGTTCTAATCTGTGGGATTCTCCCCCCCCGCTGCGCTCTGGTGGGGAAGCTAGCCCTGATTTCCAGCTGCCGCTTGGCGACTCCCCACTGGCCCCCCTTGCCCTGACCCTGGGGGCCTCCTTCTGGGAATCTTCTGATTCGCTGGAGAGACTCAGGGAATCTCTCTGGTCACTGTCATACCCTCCTGCGCTCCCCTCCGATTGTTCCCCTTCGCTCTCCATCTCCTCCTTCTCCTGTGGCTCAGTCCCTGAGCCCCTGACAGATGTAAATCAATAAAAACTTATTCTGCAAAAAAAAAAGAAGAAGAAGAAGAAGAAGAAGAATTCAGATTTCCCCTCGTTCGGTGCATACACCCCTACAATCAAAAATTTCTCTGACCATAATGCCGTAAAGATGGAAATGAAACAAATATCAACTGGCTCCTTTAGATGGAGGATGAATGACACCCTATTTAGAGATGAAGATGTGTACCAAAAGGCCCAAAAAACTTTGAGAGATTATTTTGAAATAAATATGAACCCTGATGTGGAGAAAAGAGTAATCTGGGACGCAAGTAAAGCTGTTATGAGAGGGTTCTTGATACAACAAAATGCAATAAAGAAGAGAAGCCAAAATGAGAAAAAAGATAAAATTTTGGAGAAGATAAAAGAAGGGGAAAAGAAATTGAGAGTGAAACCAAAGTCTCAAGAGATTTTGAGAGAAATTAAATTATACCAAACACAATACATGGAACAGATCAACCAAGAAATAGAATGGAAAATTAAACAAATGAGACAAAAGACATTTGAATCAGCAAATAAATGTGGGAAATTATTGGCTTGGCAAATGAGGAAAAGACAAAAATTAAATACGGTTACAAATTTAGAAGTGGAAGGAAAGAACATACACAACCCAACTGAGATTAGAAATTGCTTCCAGAGGTACTTTAAACAACTATATTCACAAGGGCCACAGAAAGAAATGGACATAGACCGATTCCTGGAGACAAATGGATTACAAAAAATCTCCCACGAAAGTAAATTAGTGTTGAATCACAAAATAACTGAACAAGAAATAGAAGGTGCCATTCAAAACATGCAACTGGGCAAGAAACTGGGTCAAGAATTTATTTCATCTGATAGTGAAGAAGAGAGGAGTTGTCATCTACGCAAAAGAAAGCCTATCACCAAAATTCCTTTTTAAAGATGAGCAAGGAAGAATTTTGGCAATTGAAATTCAAATACAAGGAGAAAAATTTTTGATTTTGGGAATTTATGCACCAAATGAGGGGAAGTCGGAATTTTACAAGAAGTTGCAGGAGACAATGCTGGATTATATGGACTATAATAACATCATTATGATGGGTGACATGAATGGGGTGGTATCTACGAACATGGACAAAGCGCAAAGTCAAAGCATAACAAAAGAGGGCAGGCTACCAAAAACCTTTTTTGAACTAACTGACAACATGGATCTGATTGACATTTGGAGAACAAAAAACCCCTTAGGAAGAGAAGGGACATTTTTCTCTGAAGCCAAAATGACATGGACAAGAATTGACCAAATATGGATAACTAGAGGACTGGCACCTAAGACTAGAAAGGTGGAAATCTGCCCAAAAACCTGCTCCGACCATAATGCAGTAAAGATGGAAATGAGATTAACTTCAACTGGTTCCTTCAGATGGAAGATGAATGACACCTTATTAAGAGATCAAGAGATTGTTAAGAAGGCCCAAAAAAACTTGCGGGACTACTTTGAAGTAAACTTGAAAACCACAGTGGAAAAAAGAATAATCTGGGACGCAAACAAAGCGGTCATGAGGGGGTTTCTGATACAGCAGAATGCAATAAAAAAGAGAACCCAAAATGAGAAAAAAGACAGAATTTTGGAAAAAATAAAAGAAGGAGAGAAAAAATTAAGATCGAAACCAAAGTCACAGGAGATTCTGAGAGAAATTAAATCGGCTGACTGACCGAACCCAAAGGGTGCTCATCAATGGTTCCTCTTCATCCTGGAGAAGAGTGACTAGTGGGGTGCCACAGGGTTCTGTCTTGGGCCCGGTCTTATTCAACATCTTTATCAACGACTTGGATGATGGACTCAAGGGCATCCTGATCAAATTTGCAGATGACACCAAACTTGGAGGGGTGGCTAACACCCCAGAGGACAGGATCACACTTCAAAATGACCTTGACAGATTAGAGAACTGGGCCAAAACAAACAAGATGAACTTTAACAGGGAGAAATGTAAAGTATTGCACTTGGGCAAAAAAAATGAAAGGCACAAATACAAGATGGGGGACACCTGGCTTGAGAGCAGTACATGTGAAAAGGATCTAGGAGTCTTGGTTGACCACAAACTTGACATGAGCCAACAGTGTGACGCGGCAGCTAAAAAAGCCAATGCAATTCTGGGCTGCATCAATAGGAGTATAGCATCTAGATCAAGGGAAGTAATAGTGCCACTGTATTCTGCTCTGGTCAGACCTCACCTGGAGTACTGTGTCCAGTTCTGGGCACCACAGTTCAAGAAGGACACTGACAAACTGGAACGTGTCCAGAGGAGGGCAACCAAAATGGTCAAAGGCCTGGAAACGATGCCTTATGAGGAACGGCTAAGGGAGCTGGGCATGTTTAGCCTGGAGAAGAGGAGGTTACGGGGTGATATGATAGCCATGTTCAAATATATAAAAGGATGTCACATAGAGGAGGGAGAAAGGTTGTTTTCTGCTGCTCCAGAGAAGCGGACACGGAGCAATGGATCCAAACTACAAGAAAGAAGATTCCACCTAAACATTAGGAAGAACTTCCTGACAGTAAGAGCTGTTCGACAGTGGAATTTGCTGCCAAGGAGTGTGGTGGAGTCTCCGTCTTTGGAGGTCTTTAAGCAGAGGCTTGACAACCATATGTCAGGAGTGCTCTGATGGTGTTTCCTGCTTGGCAGGGGGTTGGACTCGATGGCCCTTGTGGTCTATTCCAACTCTATGATTCTATGATTCTATGAAATTATAACAAGTACAATATATGAAATTGATAAATCAGGAAGTCGAATGGAAAATTAAACAAATGAGACAAAAGACTTTTGAATCGGCTAATAAATGTGGAAAACTGCTGGCATGGCAGTTGAAAAAAAGACAGAAGTTGAATACGGTTACCAATCTTGAGATTGAAGGGAGAAACATCCAGAATCCTGTGGAGATTAGAAAATGCTTCCAGAGATACTTCAAACAACTTTACACCCAGGGGCCGCAGAAAGAGACTGATATAGACCAATTTTTAAGAACTAATGGATTACAAAAACTATCTCAAGAAAACAAGACAATATTGAATCATAAGATAACAGAACAGGAGATTGAAGGTGCCATTCAGAACATGCAATAGGGCAAGTCTCCAGGGCCAGACGGGTTAACCTCCAAGTATTATAAGACTTTGAAAGACTATTTAATTCAACCATTAAAGGAGGTGTGCAACGAGATTATGGAGGGGAAGAAGGCACCGGAGTCGTGGAAAGAAGCTTTCATCATACTTATACCAAAATCTGAAGCTGAAAAGACACAACTCAAGAACTACCGTCCCATTTCCCTTTTAAATGTGGATTACAAAATTTTTGCAGATATTTTAGCTAACAGATTAAAAAGAGTGTTAAATGAAGTGATACACAAAGACCAAGCAGGCTTCCTCCCAGGCAGACACTTGTCTGACAATACAAGGAACATTATTGATATTTTGGAGTTACTGCAAACGAACACTAATACAAGAGCAGTTTTGATTTTTATTGATGCGGAGAAGGCCTTTGACAATATCTCTTGGAATTTTATGAAGAAAAATCTTAAGGGAAAGGGAGTGGGATGGGGGTTTGAAAATGGTATAGAGGCAATCTATTCAGAACAAAAAGCAAAACTGATAGTTAATAATGTGGTGTCAGAAGAGTTTAAAATTGAAAAAGGAACACGACAGGGTTGCCCTATCTCTCCATTGCTATTTATTTCGGTCCTGGAGGTGCTCTTGAACATGATTAGGAGGGACCGGTTGATTTAAGGAATTTAGGTCGGAGCTAAACAATATAAACTCAAGGCCTTTGCAGATGACCTGGTTTTGACATTACAGGAGCCAGAATCTAGTACAAAAAGAGTTTTAGAACTGATTCAAGAATTTGGTCAGGTGGCAGGATTTAAATTAAACAAGCAAAAAACTAAGGTTTTGGAGAAAAATTTGACAATAATGGAAAAAGAAAGGTTTCAGAAGGAGACAGATTTAAATGTGGTGAAGAAAGTGAAATACCTAGGGATAAATATGACGGCCAAAAATCTGAATTTATTTAAAGATAATTATGAAAAATGTTGGTCAGAGGTTAAAAAAGATTTAGAAATTTGGTCAAAATTGAAGCTTTCCTTGTTGGGTCGAATTGCTGCCATAAAGATGAATGTATTGCCAAAAATGTTGTTTTTGTTTCAAACTTTGCAGATTGTGGACAGGATGGACTGTTTCAACGGGTGGCAGAGAGACATCTCTAAATTTGTCTGGCAGGGCAAAAAGCCCAGAATAAAATTTAAAATATTGACTGATGCTAAAGAAAGAGGGGGGTTTGCCCTGCCAGACATGAAGTTGTACTATGAATCAGCAGCATTCTGCTGGTTGAAAGCCTGGCTACTTCTTGAGAACACTGACATTTTGGATTTGGAAGGGTTTAACAATGCGTTTGGGTGGCATGCATATCTGTGGTACGACAAGGTCAAAGCTCATAAAGCATTCAAGAACCATATTGTCAGGAAAGCAGTGTTTAATGTCTGGACAAGATATAAAGATCTATTAGAAAACAAGACCCCAAGGTGGTTGTCACCCATGGAAGCTAAGGCTCTGAAAAGACTCAATATGGAGGCCAAGTGGCTGAAATATTGGGAGATATTAGAACAAAACGGAGACACATTGAGATTGCAGAGTTTTGAGAAACTAAAAGATAAAGTGCGAGATTGGCTACATTATTATCAAATTAGAGAGGTTTTTAATATGGATAAAAAAATAGGCTTCCAGGTGGAAAAATCGAAACTAGAAACAGAATTGTTAGAACCTAAAACTAAGGTACTTTCAAGAATGTATAACTTGCTGTTAAAATGGAACACTCAGGATGAAATGGTCAAATCAGCTATGATTAAGTGGGTGCAAGACATTGGTCATAATATTATGTTTGCTGACTGGGAACGGTTATGGACCACTGGTGTGAAATTCACGGCATGTAATGCCTTAAAAGAAAATATTATGAAAATGATATATAGGTGGTACATGACCCCAGTCAAGCTTGCAAAAGTATATCATTTGCCTGATAATAAATGTTGGAAATGTAAAGAAACTGAGGGAACATTCTTTCACCTTTGGTGGACGTGCCCAAAGGTCAAGGCTTTCTGGGAAATGATCTATAATGAATTGAAAAAGGTATTTAAATATACCTTCCCTAAGAAACATTGGGCATTGTCGGCCAAATGGTGCCAAAGAAGGACAGAACTTTCTTTATGTATGCCACAACAGCAGCAAGAATACTCATCGCAAAACACCGGAAGACACAAGATTTGCCCACTCTGGAAGAATGGCAGATGCAAGTGATAGATTACATGGAATTGGCAGAAATGACTGGCAGAATCCGAGACCTGGGAGAAGAGTTAGTGGAAGAGGATTGGAAGAAATTTAAAGACTACTTGCAAAAACATTGCAAAATGTTTCAATGCTAAAATGATGCAGGATATAAAGACAATATGGCATTAGTGACATAGTTGAAAGGAATATGTAAAAAATGTTTTATAAGAATAAGGGTGAAAAAGCTAGAATAACATTATGTCAAATTTAAACAAAATGATATTAAGGGAAAAATTGGAGACATAATAGTTGAAATGTATAACATAGAATAAGATTTGAAAGAGGGTAAGGCACTGCTGAATACGATTGTGTAAAAGGGAACACAGAAAAGGGAGATGTGAGGAAGTCAGGAAGGAGGGTTATGAAAACAATAAGTAAGAAACTGGATTTTTATGTCTTTTTTATGTCTTTTTTCTTCTACTTTTTATGTTTTGTATGGCATTTTTCTGTTTTTATTTGATTGTGATAATGTTTTTTCTTTCTTTTTTTTTTGTTTTGATTGTGAAGTTTGTTTTACTGTTCAAAATTTCAATAAATATCTTAAAAAAAAAAACACAAAACAAAACATGCAACTGGGCAAGTCTCCAGGACCGGATGGGCTGACTTCCAGATATTATAAATCTTTGAAGGAGTGGTTATTACAACCTTTGAAGGAAGTCTGCAATGAAATTTTGGAGGGGAAAAGGGCACCAGATTCGTGGAAAGAAGCATATATTACACTTATACCGAAAACAGAGACTGAAAAGACCCAACTTAAGAACTACCGCCCTATATCGCTATTAAATGTGGATTACAAAATTTTTGCTGACATTTTGGCCAAGAGATTGAAAAAAGTGTTGAGGGAGGAGATTCATGGAGACCAAGCGAGCTTTCTCCCGGGAAGACACTTGTCAGATAACGTGAGGAATATAATTGATATTTTGGAAAAACTAGAAGTGAACATAAACACTAAAGCAGTTTTGATATTTGTGGACGCGGAGAAAGCCTTTGACAATATTTCTTGGAGCTTTATGAAAAAGAACCTCCAGGGGATGGGGGTAGGCCAAGGTTTTGAAAATGGTATAGGTGCAATATACTCTGAGCAAAAAGCTAAGTTAATTGTAAATAATGTGGTGACGGAAGAATTTAAGATAGAAAAAGGGACACGTCAGGGGTGCCCAATCTCCCCATTGCTTTTTATATCAGTCCTGGAGGTCTTGCTGAATATGATCAGAAGGGACCGGTTGGTTAAAGGTATACAGGTCGGAGCCAAACAGTATAAATTGAGAGCATTTGCAGATGATCTAGTACTAACATTACAAGAGCCAGAATCTAGTACCAAAAGGGTTTTAGACTTAATTCAAGAATTTGGTCAAGTAGCAGGATTTAAACTGAACAAGTCAAAAACTAAGGCTCTAGAGAAAAATTTAACAGCAATTGAAAAAGAGAGGTTTCAGAATGAGACAGGTTTGACTGTGGTTAAGAAAGAGAAATATTTGGGGATTAATATGACAGCTAAAAATGTGAATTTATTTAAAGATAATTATGAGAAATGTTGGACAGAAGTAAAAAAAGATTTAGAAATCTGGTCAAATTTGAAGCTTTCCTTGTTTGGTCGAATTGCGGTTATAAAGATGAATGTATTGCCTAGAATGTTGTTTTTGTTTCAAACATTGCAAATTGTGGACAAGATGGACTGTTTCAAGAAGTGGCAGAAAGATATCTCTAGATTTGTCTGGCAGGGCAAGAAGCCCAGAATAAAATTCAAGATTTTAACTGATGTAAAGGAAAGGGGGGGGGGGATTTGCCCTGCCAGACTTTAAACTTTATTATGAATCAGCAGCATTCTGCTGGTTGAAAGACTGGCTGCTCCTTGAGAATACAGATATTTTGGATTTAGAAGGTTTTAACAATATTTTTGGGTGGCATGCATATCTGTGGTATGACAAGGTCAAAGCTCACAAAGCATTAAAAAACCATATTGTCAGGAAAGCATTGTTTAATGTCTGGATCAAATATAAAGACTTGCTGGAAGATAAAACCCCAAGGTGGTTGTCGCCAATGGAGGCAAAGGCTGCGAAAAGACTCAATATGGAGTCTAAATGGCCGAAATATAGGGAAATATTGGAACAAGAAGGAGACAAATTGAAATTGCAGAGTTTTGAGAAATTAAAGGATAAAGTGCGAGACTGGCTTCATTACTATCAGATAATGGAGGCTTATAAATTGGACAGGAAAATTGGCTTCCAGGTGGAAAAATCAAAATTGGAAACAGAATTGTTAGAACCAAAAACTAAGAATTTGTCAAAGATGTATAACTTGCTGTTGAAATGGAATACACAAGATGAAACGGTTAAATCAGCTATGATTAAGTGGGCACAAGATATTGGTCATAACATTATGTTTGCTGACTGGGAACAGTTGTGGACCACCGGTATGAAATTCACGGCATGTAATGCCTTAAGGGAGAATATTATGAAAATGATATATAGGTGGTACATGACCCCAGTCAAGCTTGCAAAAATTTATCACCTGCCTGACAATAAATGTTGGAAATGTAAAGAAAATGAAGGTACATTCTTTCACCATTGATGGACATGCCCAAGGATTAAGGCTTTCTGGGAAATGATTTATAATGAATTGAAAAAGGTTTTTAAGTATACCTTTCTGAAGAAACCAGAGGCCTTTCTCCTGGGCATGGTCGGCCAATTGGTGCCAAAGAAGGACAGAACATTCTTTATGTATGCAACAACAGCAGCAAGAATACTTATCGCAAAGTGTTGGAAGACACAAGATCTACCCACTCTGGAAGAATGGCAGATGAAGGTGATAGACTATATTGGACTGGCAGAAATGACTGGCAGAATCCGAGACCAGGGAAGAGAGACGGCGGAAGAAGATTGGAAGAAATTTAAGGACTATCTTGGGAAATATTACAAAATTAGTGAATGTTAGAATTATATTGGTTAGAAATTAAGTGGTTTTCAGCTGTAATGATTAAGATAATTGGGGGGGGGGGGAGAAAGAAAGGTTGAAAATTAAGTGAAAATCAATGGTGAGGATTTGCTGAATTAATAATTTGAATTGGAATACAAAAAGGGGAGGTCTGGGAAGTAAGTTAAAAGAAAATAAGTGAAGGGAATTTTATGTGTTTTTAAATTGTTTTTAGTTTTGTATTTGTGTATTTTTGTTATTTTTTTCTTTTGTTTGTGTTTTTTATTATTGTTTTTGTATAACCTTTGAAATGTTAATAAATATATTATTAAAAAAAAGACTACTGGGTGTTGCATGTAGGTTTCATATGCTCTGCACTTAGTTGGATATATTATTGATTTTTTTAAATATTGTTTACTTGTCTCTGTAGTTCCATAATAATTTGAAAACTAATAAAAATATATTTTTTAAGACAGAATGCCTTAATCTTTGGGCATGTCCACCAAAGGTGAAAGAAAGTACCTTCAGTCTCCTTACATTTCCAGCATTTACTATCAGGCAAATGGTAAATTTTTGCAAGCTTGACTGGTGTTATGTACCACCTATAGATCATTTTCATTAAGTTCTCTTTTAAGGCATTACATGCCGTAAATTTCATACCAGTGGTCCATAACTGTTCCCAGTCAGCCATCATAATGTTATGTCCAACATCTTGTGCCCATTTAATCATAGCAGATTTCACCATTTCATCTTGAGTATTCCATTTCAACAGCAAGTTATACATTCTTGACAAATTCTTAACTTTAGGGTCTAGCAATTCTGTTTCCAATTTTGATTTTTCGACTTGGAAACCTATTTTTTTGTCCAAATTATATACCTCCATTATTTGATAATAGTGGAGCCAGTCTCGCACTCTATTTTTTAGTTTTGCAAAACTCTGCAATTTTAGTCTGTCTCCCTCTTGTTCCAAAATTTCCCAATACTTCGGCCATTTGGCCTCCATATTGAGTTTTTTCTGAGCCTTTGCTTCCATTGGTGACAACCATCTCGGAGTTTTATTCTCTAACAAGTCCTTATATCTTATCCAAACATTAAACAGTGCTTTTCTAACAATATGGTTTTTGAACGCGTTATGTGCTTTAACCTTATCATACCACAAATATGCATGCCAACCAAATACATTATTGAAACCTTCCAAATACAACACGTCCGTGTTTTCAAAAAGCATCCATTCTCTCAGCCAACAAAATGCGGCTGATTCATAATAAAGTTTAAGGTCTGGCAGGGCAAATCCACCTCTTTCTTTAGCATCTGTTAATATCTTAAATTTTATACGAGGCTTCTTGCCCTGCCAGACAAATCTAGAGATATCTCTCTGCCACTTCTTGAAACAGTCCATTTTATCCAAAATTTGCAATGTTTGAAACAAAAACAACATTCTTGGCAATACATTCATTTTTATCACAGCAATTCGACATAACAACGATAGCTTCAAATTTGACCATATTTCTAA
The DNA here is from genome assembly GCF_964188315.1 of Podarcis muralis. Lineage (NCBI taxonomy): Eukaryota > Metazoa > Chordata > Lepidosauria > Squamata > Lacertidae > Podarcis > Podarcis muralis. Next base: position 91,287,439 of record NC_135662.1, read on the forward strand.
ATCCTTTTTCACTTCAGTCCAACATTTTTCATAATTATCCTTAAATAAATTCACATTCTTAGCAGTCATATTTACCCCTAAGTATTTCACTTTCTTGACCAATGCCAATCCTGTCTCCTTCTGAAACTTATCTCTCTCGATCTCATTTAGATTTTTCTCTAAAACTTTAGTTTTCATCTTATTCAACTTAAAGCCTGCTACCTGACCAAATTCTTGAATCAGTTCTAATACTCTTTTAGTGCTTGATTCTGGCTCCTGTAAAGTCAATACCAAATCATCAGCAAATGCTTTCAATTTGTACTGTTTGGCTCCCACTTGGATACCTTTTACCAATTGGTCCCTTCTAATCATATTTAGGGACGCGGGTGGCGCTGTGGGTAAAAGCCTCAGCGCCTAGGGCTTGCCGATCGAAAGGTCGGCGGTTCGAATCCCCGTGGCGGGGTGCGCTCCCGTTGCTCAGTCCCAGCGCCTGCCAACCTAGCAGTTCGAAAGCACCCCCGGGTGCAAGTAGATAAATAGGGACCGCTTACTGGCGGGAAGGTAAACGGCGTTCCGTGTGCGGCTCTGGCTCGCCAGATGCAGCTTTGTCACGCTGGCCACGTGACCCGGAAGTGTCTCCGGACAGCGCTGGCCCCCGGCCTCTTAAGTGAGATGGGCGCACAACCCCAGAGTCTGTCAAGACTGGCCCGTACGGGCAGGGGTACCTTTACCTTTACCTTTAATCATATTTAGCAAAACCTCCAGGACCGATATAAAAAGCATGGAGAGATTGAGCAACCTTGTCGTGTTCCTTTCTCAATCTTAAATTCTTCCGTCACTACATTGTTCACAATTAATTTAGCCTTTTGTTCTGAGTAAATTGCACCTATACCGTTTCCAAAACCTTGACCAACCCCCATCCCCAATAAATTTTTCTTCATATAACTCCAGGAAATATTGTCAAAGGCTTTAGTAGAACTGTTTTAGTATTAATCTTCACTTGTAACTTTTCTAAAATATTAATTATATTCCTCGTATTGTCAGACAAATGTCTGCCCGGGAGAAAGCCCGCTTGGTCTTTATGAATTTCTTCTGCTAACACCTTCTTTAGTCTTTTAGCCAAGATGTCTGCAAAAATTTTATAATCCACATTAAGCAGTGATATGGGACGGTAGTTCTTAAGCTGCGTCTTTTCAGTCTCTGATTTTGGTATAAGTGTAATGTACGCTTCCTTCCACGACTCTGGTGCCCTTTTCCCTTCCAATATTTCATTACAGACTTCCTTTAGAGGTTGTATTAACCATTCTTTCAAAGTTCTGTAATATCTAGAAGTCAATCCATCCGGTCCTGGAGATTTACCCAATTGCATATTCTGAATGGCCCCTTCCTGATCCGTTATTTTGTAATCCAGCATTAATTTATTTTCTTGGGAAATTTTTTGTAGTCCATTTATTTTCAAAAATTTATCAATGTCCATTTCGTTCTGCTTCTCCTGTGTATATAGTTGTTTAAAATACCTCTGGAAACACTTTCTAATTTCCACTGGATTCTGTATGTTCTTTCCTTCCACTTCCAAATTCGTAATGGTATTAAGTTTTTGTCTTTTTTTCAATTGCCAAGCCAACAATTTCCCACACTTATTTGCCGATTCAAATGTCTTTTGTCTCATCTGTTTAATCTTCCATTCTATTTCCTGATTCATCATTTTCATGTATTGTACTTGGTATAACTTTATTTCTTTCAAAATCTCCTGAGACTTTGGTTTCGCCCTCAGTTTCTTCTCTCCTTCCTTTATTTTTTCCAAAATTTTATCTTTTTTCTCATTTTGCATTCTCTTCTTAATTGCGTTCTGTTGTATCAAAAATCCTCTCATGACAGCTTTACTTGCATCCCAGATTACTCTTTTTTCCACAGTAGTGTTCATGTTTATCTCAAAGTAGTCTCTCAAAGTTTTCTGGGCCTTTTTAGTAAATTCATCATTCCTAAACAAAGAGTCATTCATCCTCCATCTAAAGGAACCAGTTGGCATCAATTTCATTTCCATCTTCAATGCATTATGATCAGAGTAGGTCTTGGGGCAAATTTCCACTTTGCTAATCTTTGGAGCCAGTCCTCTGGTTACCCAAAATTGGTCAATTCTTGTCCATGTCATTTTGGCCTCGGAGAAGAAAGTTCCCTCTCTTCCCAGAGGGTTCTTCATTCTCCAGATGTCAATTAAGTCCATATTTTCAGTCATGTAAAAAAATGTTTTTCGTAGTCTTCCATCCTTAGTAACTATTTGTCTTTGCGCCTTATCCATATTTGTAGATACTACACCGTTCATGTCTCCCATCAAAATCATATTATAGTCCAAATAGTCCATCAAAGTCTCATGTAGCTTTTTAAAGAATTCCAATTTCCCTTCATTTGGTGCATAAATACCTATTATCAAAATTTTTTCTCCTTGTGTTTGAATTTCAATTGCTACAAATCTTCCTTGATCATCTTTGAAGATAAATTTAGGTGATAGGCTCTCCTTTGCATAGATGGCCACTCCTCTTTTTTTGACTTTATCCAATGAAATAAATTCTTGGCCTAGTTTTTTATTACTCAGTAACTTCCTGTGTAACCTTGTCACATGTGTTTCTTGTAAACAGATTGTCAGGGAACTGCCATCAGAGACAAGAGGAGAGGTAAGGCTCCCCAATGAGGCAGGGGAGGGAACTAGCAAGGAGAGAGAGAGAGCTTCCGCTGGGGAAGGGAATCAAGGTGACACCAGGAAGAAAAGGGAGGCTGAGAGTACTTTGGAGGGAAGGCTCCGAGACTCTTCCAGTGAGATCAGCGGGGAGAGCACAGGACCTCCGCTTGGTACGCCCACGCTGCGCAGAAAGCTTCCGCGCAGAGAATCTAGGAGGAGACTTGGAGTCAAGGAATTCTTATGTTGGAAGAAGTTTAGGAAACGCCCACTGACGGATTCTGCCAGTGACTGAGACAGTCGCGTTGTAAGGGCTGTCAAACCAGGGAAAGGTTTAGCCATACAACCAGCTTGGAGCAGTTTGGAATTTACGCACAAGCAACCCCAATTCCCATTACACAGATCAAGTCCAATTGCTCTTTTTTCAATAAATGAAACACTCTCCGCCTTTTTTCGGAGCTGTTAAGTCCATTTACATTCCAACTCAGGGCTTGCAGCGCCATCCTGTGGTTACTTTGGTACTCCCCCAACTGCCCCCAAAGCTTGTTCCTCTTCTGTTGGTGGTAATGTTGGTTCGTTCACTGGGGAGTCCAATCCAAAAGACAGTGTTGATATGTCCAGCGTTCCCTTACTTGGTGATGTTCTCTCCCGTACTCTTTGCTCCAATCCTCTGTCTAGTAATCCTCTGTCCAATGTTGTTGGCTCTTTTCCAATTCCCTTCTGTAGGTCTTCTTCGTGATTGTACAGGAACTTTGTTTTATCTTCTACTGATCTTATTTTTATTTCCCTTCCTTTAAAACTAAAGGATAGGCCTTGAGGGAATTCCCACCTGAAGTTGCGAGCCTCCATCCATAGTTCTTCAGGCACTCTGTCCAGCAAATCTAAATCCTTAAACCTGTTCCTCACTTCCACTGTGTATTCATAAGGGATTTGATTTAGATTGTATCTTACAATCTAAACAATCTTGTATCTTACAATCTTGTATCTTGCAATCTTGTATCTTACAATCTTGTATCTTACAATCTAAACAATCTTGTATCTTACAATCTTGTATCTTACAATCTAAACAATCTACAATCTTACAAAAGTGGTTTGTCCTAATTTCTTCAGTTTAAGCCTGAATTTTGCTATAAGAAGCTGATGATCTGAGCCATAGTCAGCTCCAGGTCTTTTTTTTTGCTGGCTTCTCCAGTGCAACCTCATTAGGTATGTCTTGAGAGGCTACAGCGCAAACAAAGCAGGTAAAAAATAAATCAGAACCTTTGTGGTTTAAAATGTTACAAAATTTCAGCAGGAAGTTACAGGATAGGCACTGATTAGAACTGGACCGGTGTGAACTTTTGCAGGTGAAAACAGTCTGGAAAGGAGGATTGTGTATGTCTGCCCAAATAGCATCATGAGCACAAATCACTGTGAATGTGCTCTACAAAGGCCACCCTCTACAAAGGCTCTACAAAGGGCCCCTCTCAATATGGTTCGGTGGAACCTTAGATGCAACCAGCATCCTTCTAACTAGGAGAGACTCTATTTTTGATAGTGAACGTTCTTCAGGCAGAGACTCATATTATTTGTTAATCTGTTAAATACTATGCCCATTGGTGACATAATGGTAATATGATGCTGAATACTACTGGCTGTAATAATAAAGCCATCTTGAAATCCACCAATGCAGAGAAGAACTTATTTGGCCTACTTTTGGCAGAGAACTTTCTGTTAACTACCAGCTCAAATCCATGACCCAAAAGAAGAAGACCATTTTGAAACTGGCACATTTTTTCTCCACAACATGTGAAGGTCACTTTGGACTGCATTTCATTATTTTCTTGCTAGGCTGTTGTGCTTTGAGGCTCAGCTTGCTTTGCCTGAGGGCAAACCTGAACCTTCACTTTTTGAATATTTTAGCATTTGTTTTGCTCCTGGGGAAAGCTGTCCCCCCCCCCATCGCTGTCTCACTTGGGTTTAAGAGCAGATTAAGGAGAATTCTTCTGTGGGTTTTTTAGGTAATTCCCTGCTGTGTCAGCCCTGCCTGAAGGCAATAAAAATTCACAGATTTCAAGGTCAGAAGAAACATTCACCAGTGGCAGCCTTGCCCATTGGGGATGGCAGGCCTTGAGCCAGGGGGTCACAAGAGATGGGGGTCGTGAGAGGTGGTACTACGGTACCACAGAAGCCAGAGTGAACTTGTTCTGGTTTTCTCCCTATCCTCCTTCCTTGCAAAGATACATACCTGGCTGTTACAATTAATCTTTACGTGTAGTGACAATACATCATCCCTAGAGAGAAGACAGAAAAATGTAACCTTCAGGAATAGCTATTTTATCATAGGCAGCTCATTCCAATGCAAGTTTACCTGGAGATAAGCCCTGCAGTAGTCAGACAGTGTCTATTGGATAATGGCCTTAAGATTCACCATGCTATGTCTTTGTCCCATGCCTATGCCTTTAGCAGCAGCCTGACATGGAGAACTAAGGCAGGAGAAAGTAAGTTCCAGCTTAAGAGTCTGCATGATTCTGTGTGTACCTAGAAAGGGAGCAGAGGAGTGCAGGCTTCATTGCAAATCGAGCTACTGCTGATCACAGAGGAGCAGAGCCAATAAAATAAGTACATAAATATTTCAATTGTGCTGCAAGATGGCTCAGGTTGTATATTTACAAAATGCACGGAACATGCAGGGTTGCCACCTTTTCTCCTGTGCCTTTAACAGTTGTGGAAGAGGCCTCTATTCAACAGGCAACACTTCCTAAAGAACAAAAAATCCACCATTTGGAAGCCTGCTCCTCACATAAAAATGAACAGTGGTAGTAGCTGCATAATGTTAGACTCTGGACATCATGGTCTGATAGGGGACTTTCCTTCAAATGCAAAGGATGAAGATCACATAAATCAACCACCATCACTTCAGAATTCAGCATCTCTCTCTGTATCTCTGGCTTTCTATGTTCAAAAAGGTTAATTTGTTTTTTAAGATTAAGAAGCGTTCAGACATCTTCTTTCCCCTACTTGCACCTAATGCAGTAGAGTCCAGAAAATATTTATTTTTAGGATTTCCATATCTTGAAGTGCCGACTTCTGCTTTTAACTATGGATCGCTCTGATGACTCTCATTTTACATTCCCATGAAAAAGAGGACGTGTGCTGTAAAAAGAGGACATATGGCAACCCTATCTTTCCCACTGTGAGCTTAAAACTGCTACAAGATTATCCTCTTCCCATTTTCTCCCCACAACAACCTTGTTGGTTAGGCTGAGAGATACTGGCTATTCCCAGGTCACCCAGTGACATTCACAGCTGAAAGGGAATCTTCCCAGTCCCAGCCCAGCACTCTAACCACTGCACCACATTGATTTTACAGCATCATGCAGCTACATGCAATAATTTATAGGTAGAGGCACACATTTAGAAATAGTTACTATAGTTTGATTTCATTGAACACAAGCTGAGGTTTGACCCAAATCACCCCAAATAAACACATTCTTCAAGTAATTTGATCCTACCCCAGCCAAGCAGTTGGATTCAAATTTTGCAATCTTGCTTCAGATCGATTTCAGTCCTCCTTCAAATGACCCCTCCCCAAATCACCTCTATAAATGAGGTAATTTTAAAATTTACTCTTCCAAATTAATGTTCTACCCAGTAACCCAGAGAACCCACCAAATCCTTATGGATTTACGATTGGAAAATATTGATGCCTGAGGCTTCAACTCTAACCCAATTTATCTGGGTCCGGAAGTAAGCACCTCTGCCTACAATATGTCTAAGCAGGCATGGCTCGGTTGTACTCTTAGAAGAGAAACATGAAAGTGAAGGTGTCCTAAAAGGCCAGAACTTTACAGGGAAGGGCAGAGGGCCAAACAGAGCAGGTTGATGGAGAGGAGTAAAAGGAGATGTCAGTATGTAATCCTTCTCATTCTCTCTCTCTCTCTCTCTCTCTCTCTTTTTCTCACCCCCTCCCAGCAAACTCAAAAAGAAATGCCCAGGATGGGCATGATGCAGGTTCAGCATTTCCTTGTCTTCTCCCTCCTTATCAGAATAATACAAATAAACAGAATACTATCCTCTCAAACTTCTACTTACTGAGAAGCCTGGGTGACTTGTTGACTACTATTGTTCCTCCTCCTCAGGCTGCCTGTTGAAATTTTGTGTTTCCATCTTCCCTAAGGTCCTGGGATGAGACAAGGTAGAAGTCTAAAGTGAAGACATACATGCTGGTTTAATGGACACATTAAAAAAGCACTCTTTGTCATGGTGTGATTGTCCACACCTATGCTGCTGAATTGCAGCTGGGACTTGATTCATGAAGTTGCATAATTTAGGAAGCGCTACTTAAGTGGGCTGAGATATGTGAGTTGCTTCCTGCCAGTCATTTGGGAATGCAGTAGCAGGAGATCCTTGTCTGGTTGTAAGACCATTTGCAAGTTGTGTTACAACACACTGACATCGGTGGCATGTTTCTAACACAGTGCCTGACACAGTTTGAACTGTTTGCAGCCCTTTAGCCAGTCTCTTTCAGTTTACATTGCTTTTCTGTTAAACCTCTCTTTACTCAGAGGCAGAGAGAAAATTACTCATTGCTGAGCGCCATAGGTGTACATAGCCGCTAACAAACATAGAAAGAGACAGATTGGTGCCTTGAAGAGCTTACAATTGAATCTCAACAAATACAATAAGAAAGGAAACGGGAGCAGGGCTAAGACTTGGAGCCGACAAATTAATGCTTATGTACAGTTGCATTCATCATGGCATGAAGAAACACATTCCCTTTTGATTCATGTGCTCAAACGTGTCATGTCTGCTGCTGAGGTTGACACACTATTACTTCCTTAGGTAGGAAAAGTGCATAACTTTAATGCTTGGCGTGGCATGAATGATAACAGCAATGCAACCTGAAATATCAGCAGAAAGGAGAAATGTGGCTTTCAGAGATGATCTGCAGTCATGGCTTGCAGAATGGGAGGTGGAACTTCCTGATGTGCTAAGAATGGTGTTTAATCTGAATTGAGGCTGAGGATCAGAACCTCTGTATCACAAACCAGGAGGATGCCTCTATTAATACACAGAATTCTTTTTTAGTGGAGAGGTGGAAAGCAAAAGAGCAAGAGCAAAGCATTTCTGAGCATGGGTTAATTTGAGCTGCTGTCCCCAGAAACAGATTTTGAGGCGGGTGGATCTTTGGTCTGATCCATCAGAGCTCTTCTTATGTTTTTTATCTTTTGATTGCCCTGTAAATGGTCAGCTCTTACATAATGTTTTTGTGCACTGTAAACAATCTCCTCATGAGAAAAAGTTAATACACATTGTCACATATGATTTGTGACATGAGAATGTATTTTGCTGTAAGTACAGAGGTTGGACATCTGATTCTGGGCTGGAGGAGCAAGGACAGCAACTGCAGACCCCAGAACACACCAAAGTGGCTGTGGAAAGTAGTGTACATAATGAATCCTGCCACTCCACAGAGGAAGAGGCATGTGGTGATGGAAGGTGACTCCGTACTGAGGGGGACAGAGGAAGCAGTGTGTGGAGGTTAAAAGAACAGTAGGTCAGTGAACACTTAGAAAAGGATGCTGTGATTACTAAGACCCAGCATGGTTTTCTCAAAAACAAGTTATGCCACACAAATCTCCCCCCCTTTTTTTGATAGGGTTACAAGCTTGGTGGATCAGGGGAATGCTGTGAATGTAGTGTATATTTATTTTCAGTACGGCATTAGCCAAAGCCCACCATGATATTATTGCAGAGAAGCTGGTAAAATTTGAGTTGGACGAGGTAACTGTTAGGTGGATTTGTAACTGGTTGACTGACCAAACTCAAAGAGAGCTCTCTAACGGTTCCTCATCATCCTGGGAAAAGTGACAAGTGGGGTGTCACTGTTAGGTTTCTGTTATGCCACTGTGCAGTTCTTGGAGTCACAAGACTCTATTGACATTCCAGACTGTTGGAAGTCTCACGGGAGACGGATGTTGATGTTACTGGTTTCCTGTTTCTTTGTCCAGTTGTTTTCTGTCTCTCACAGAGAGCAGATGCATATTCTTTTCTATCTTACTTAGTTAGAAATAAAGTAGCAATGTAGCAGATATTTCTGGCTCCTTCTGCTGCTGTCCGAGTACCCTGCATGTATGGAGAGTGTGCCTGAAGTCTCATTCAAAGGCTTAGATCGTTAATCACTGTCGGAGGAGAGCCTGGATGGGTTCTGAAGATAGGGCCGGAGGAGTAGCCGTTACAGCTCGGTCATACGGAAGCTCCAACAGTCACAAGGTTCTGTCCTGTTTTTGTTCAACATCTTTATAAACGACTTAGATGAAGGTATTGAGGGGATGCTCAACCAATTTGCAGGTGACACTGAACTGAAAGACAGGATTGGGATTCAAGATGACGATAGCAGGTTGGAGAAGTGGGCCAAATCTAGACTGAGAGGAGATATGAGAGCCTTCTTCAAATATCCAAAGGGCTGTCACATGGAAGATGGAGCAAGCTTGTTTTCTCCTGTTCCAGAGGGTAGGACCCAAACCAATGAATTCAAGATATAAGAAAGGAGATTATGATGAAACATCAGGAACAGTCTTCCTTGGGAGGTGGTGGACTCTTTCATTGAAGGCTTTTAAGCAGAGGTTGGCCATTTTCCTGAATGCTTTAGTTGCATTTCCTGCATTGCAGAGGGTTGGACTAGATGACCCTCGTGGTTCCTTCCAACTCTACAATTCTATGAAGATAAACTCTTACACTGTACTTCATACACACTTTTATCTATTCAAGGACAATCTCAATATTGGAAAAATGTCACATAAGCAGTACCCCTAACGTACTTGATTTTTAAATATAATTATCCACTTGAGAACAATTGAACTAAAGCCAAACAGTATTAAGACCCACTGACTTCAGCTGGAGACAGCTACAGATGTACTTCAATAATCCCACTGACATGAAATGGGGGCATTTTAACGGTGTCTGAAGTACCTCATTTGGATACTTTGAAATCAATAGGACTTAGTAGTAAAGGATATGATTCAGCAAAATAAAATTTCAACAGCAGAAGGAAGAGCCTTAAAGTTTTATACTGGGTACAAAAATATTTTTATTTTTCAATAAAGAATATAGATATAGATTCCTTATCTACATACTTTGGTCCAGCCCCTTAAACTCCCGTGGGCAGGACACTCATGCAAATTTGAAGATACTTCAAACTGCCTTTTGAAATTGTCATTGCTGTATTGTATGATAAGGCCTTGGGCAGGATTCAGGTGGAATACAAACAGAGAGTACAGCTCTGCTGTTGTGTCAACACCTCACCAACCGAAACAGAGCCCTACATAATAGCAGCAGCTGCATCCCCACTGCCAACCCTGTATTAACTGTAAAGTGCCTCTTCCGTTCAAGAGTAGTCTTCTACTCCAATGAAACAGAGTGGAAGAGGGCTCTGCTCTTGCTGGGGTTCCTGCAGTGGAGTCCTCCAAATACAAAGACAGCCATGCGGCATCTTTGGGCCAGAGAGGACTGGCACCATCAGCTCATCTTGTGGAAGTGCTTCTGGCACTTACTCTACATGCTGGTCCCCATTTGCTCCAAGTTCTCAACCTTGGCAGAAGAAGGGGAATCTGACTCCAGGGTCATGGCAGTGGCAGGTGCAATTTAGCCTCCACCCCAGTAGAACAGTTAAGTCATTTTGGACTTAATGGAGCTCTCTCTCCTCCCCCCTCTCTTACACACACTTGAGATGGCAATGTGTATTACTCTGCTTACTACAAAATAAGGTAAGCTAGCCCAGCTAATAAATGTGCAGACCCTTTATGATCCTTATATTTGGGGATATTCTTTTTTTTCTTTTACAAAAAGCTAAATGCATAGGGCATAATTCTGTCAAAGGCAAAGACTATTTAAGGCGCCTGGATTTCAGTGGAACAGTTAAGAATATGCTTTGCTCTATTGCGCTGCAATCTGTGAGTCTTAACTTTGGTCGCCTTGTGTCCTTTAGTGTCTTCTGTGGTTGCTCCTTATCCCATGGTGAGTAAGCAAAGCCTTCTGAAAGTTCCATGTAAAAGCTACATAAAGGAATGGCAAGCAAAAGAGGAACAAGCAAAATATCATCGATACACTGGGCAATGGATATAGAAGATAGTATTGAAATGACAGTGTGGGAACGATGATGGAATGTAGATTTGAAATTTACAGCATGTTATGTGATAAAAGAAAACTATATAAAAATAATGTATAGATGGTATCTGACACCCAGTAAACTAGCAAAAATGTGTAAGTCAGAATTGGATACTTTTTGGAAGTGTAATGAGAAAGTGAGTACCTTTTTCATATGTAAGTCATGTAAGGTGGCAAAAGCATTCTGGGAAATGATTTACAATGAGTTGAAAAAGATGTTGAAAATAGCTTTTATTTAAAAACCATAATATTTTCTCTTAGGAATAATTGGTCCAGAGGTTCCCAAAGGTCAGAAAAAACTATTTGGTATTTTTGCTACCATGGTTGCTCAAATGATATATGCCTAGTGATGGAAAGAAGAAACAGTTCCAACAAAGGAAGATTGGCAACAAAAACTTATCAGAAGACTAAGAAATCAATAGGAGATATTTTAACATAGAATGGGGGAAAATTATAGACTATTTGAAGAATTATTGTAAACAGCTTAAATCATTCCTTCCAGTAGCACCTTAGAGACCAGCTAAGTTTGTTATTGGTATGGGCTTTCATGTGCATACACACAGCTTAAATCATTAGCAGGATTGACATAAAAAAGTGCAGTGAGAATAACCTAAATAGAATATAAAGGATAACCAGTAAATAGATTTGAATTTGATATGCAGCAGTTAAAGATATAATATAAGTAACTGCAGAAATGGGAGGGAAGGGGGTAAATATTAAGATTTGGAGTTTTAAATTGCTTATGTAAATTTATTTTTGTTAAAATATTTGTAAAATGAGAAATTGAAAAATAAAATAAATATATATTTTAAAAGCTACACAAAGGCATTGGCTGAGGTTTTCATAGTTGTGCTGATGACAGCAACACGCTGATAATCAACGCATGAACCTACCTTGAAAGACCATCAGTTGTGATTAGGTAGCATCCAGATATACACACAGCATGGTGGGAGCACTTAGCTTTTTCCTCCTTTTCAACTGATCCTGCTTGGGCAGCTGAGTTTGTGAACTGGCATCTGGCAATAGTGACGAAAACTGAATAATAATAATAATAATAATAATAATAATAATAATAATAATTTATTTGTACCCGCCCATCTGGCTGGGTTTCCCCAGCCACTCTGCGTGGCTTTCAACAAAAATTAAAAATACATTAAAATGTCACACATTAAAAACTTCCCTAAACAGGGCTGCCTTCAGATGTCTTCTAAATGTCAGGTATAGTTGTTTATATCTTTGGCATCTGGTGGGAGGGTGTTCCACAGGGCAGGCGCCACTACCAAGGAGGCCGTCTGCCTGGTTCCCTGTAACCTCACTTCTCACAGAGAGGGAACCGCCAGAAGGCCCTCGGCACTGGACCTCAGTGTCCAGGCAGAACGATGGAGGTGGAGACGCTCCTTCAGGTATACTGGACTGAGGCCATTTAGGTCTTAAAAGTTTCTTTGAAGAAACTGATGCTTAAAATGGAGGTGCTGATGCCGGGGGTGGGGCTTGTTTTCAACTTCTTCTGAATGAAGTTGTGCTGTACCTGAGGGATTCGGTTTACAGATTTGAGGATGCTCTTGGATTCTGCGCTGTTTCTGGATTCCCAGATCATACTGCTGGCCAGGAATGTTCTTATGAGTGGAGACTGATGAGTTAGTTGTTCTCTCTCCTGGGCAGAAAGGATCTGGTATTTCATGCTTGTTTAATTTCCATGTTAGATTACTGTAACATGCTGTATATGAGGCTACTTTTGAGAAATGATTGGAAATGACAACTGGTCCAGAATATCAGTGAAGTTCTAGACCCATGTGTGGTGCATAGAGCATATTATTCCAATACTGTACCAGCATCATTGGCTCTCATTTCATTTCTGCTTCCATTTCAAAGGGCCTTAAGGTGGTGGTGGTGGTGGTGGTGGTGGTGGTGGTGGTGGTGGTGAACCTTTTCTAGCCAACAAAAAAGATCCCTACTTCTCCCTCTACCATGGGCAATTTTCACGGGTGGGTGGGTCTGCCCACCTATCAAATCACCTGACCTTATTGTGACATCAGGTGAAGCATTTCCCTTTGCCTGTGCTGTTCAAAACCAGATCACTTGAGCAAAGGCACATTGCTTTTTGGCCACTATTGTTCAGCTGTGGCTGCAAATCCCTCATCCTTTGCCTGTGTGGTTTGAAACCAAACCACACCGGCAAAGGCATAAGAGTTTGCAGGTGCCATCACCACCTTAGGGCAATGAGGTAGTGGGAACTGAGGGTGGGGAACTGTTTTTTGTTGAGGACACATTCCATTGGGCGTAGTTTGTCGGAGGGGGCCTGCCAGCAGCAAGTGGGGCTAGAGCAAAAGTGGGCAGAATTTGCAGTATTGCATAGCTCTCTGTTCCTCCATCTCGCTTACTGAGCTTTCCTCATTCCCTCGACCTTTCTTTTTTAAAATTATTTTTATTCAATTTCTAATATAAAATTTTAAACATACATTTTCAATATTGTCACAGATACATATTTTTTACTTCCTTCAGCTCATCCGCGAATCTTCCGTTTTCTAATCTTCTATCCGCAATTCTAAATATAACATTGCCTTTTATTTTAAATAAACATATTCCCTTGTTCCCTTTTTTACAACGTTTCTAATACTTATTTCTTCACAAAGCTTCCTGTAAACCCACAAACTTTATTTGTACATCACATATGCTTTTCATATAGTCTACAAATTTACTCCAGTCCTCGGTAAACTTGTGATCTTGTCGGTTTTGAACCTTTCCTGTTAATTTGTCTAATTCTGTGTAGTTCATCAGTTTCATTCTCCATTCTTCTATCAATGGTAATTCTTCCTGCTTCCATTTTTGGGTCAGTAGTATCCTTGCCGCTGTTACTGCATATAAAAATAACACTGGGCAACAATTTTTTACTTTTTGAATGTTGCCTAGATTTCTACAACTGCTTTAGGGTATTTTTGCACTGCTGAACCAGGAAATGGCATCCGTTTCTCTCCATCAGGTCAGGTGAGAAGAAGAGGTTAAGGGGTGATATGATAGCCATGTTCAAATATATAAAAGGATGTCATATAGAGGAGGGAGAAAGGTTGTTTTCTGCTGCTCCAGAGAAGCGGACATGGAGCAATGGATCCAAACTACAAGAAAGAAGATTCCACCTAAACATTAGGAAGAACTTCCTGACAGTAAGAGCTCTTCGACAGTGGAATTTGCTGCCAAGGAGTGTGGTGGAGTCTCCTTCTTTGGAGGTCTTTAAGCAGAGGCTTGACAACCATATGTCAGGAGTGCTCTGATGGTGTTTCCTGCTTGGCAGGGGGTTGGACTCGATGGCCCTTGTGGTCTATTCCAACTCTATGATTCTATGATTCTAGGTTTTTGTGCTATGTTGATTTGAAAAAAATCAGATCTTGTGACAAAATTGATTACATTTTTGTGGCATTATCAGCTGATTTTTGTCAACACATATCATCCTAAATATGTTTTTAAGAGAAAAAAATGTTTTTCCAACAACATATATTGATTACCTGATAGAAACATCGATTACTGTAAACTGGTGGGCATCGATAAAAGTAAGTACATGTAAATTGCATGTTGCTTCACCATTTTTCAAACTTCAGGGCTTGAACTTCCGTTTCTTGGAACTCCTGGAATGCTCAGCGGCAGGGAGGTCTCTCTTCAGAGTCCAACAGTAGTCAGCCATCATGACTGCGTCCCAGTGACCCTGATACCTGGTCTCCATCTCTTTCATGTCCTGATGGAATCTCTCCCCCTGCTCGTCACTCATTGAACCCACGTTCTCAGGAAACCGGTCCATATGTGAAAATAGGTAGTGCATCTTGACGCTCATGTTGCAGCCCAGGTTTCTGAAAGCAGTCAGCATGTTGTTGACAAGTTCTGCGTAGTTCCTGGCCTTATTGTTGCCAAGAAAGTTCTTCACTACCAGAACAAATGCCTTCCACGCTTCCAGTTCCACTTCGTTCATTGAGTTTCCGAACTCTGGATCTCTGATGAGCTGACAGATCTGAGGACTGTCAAAGATGCCAGCTTTCAACTTCTCCATGGTCAATCCTGGAAAAGCCTGGCACAAGTAAGTGAGGCAGTCACCATCCTTGTCCAGAGCCTTGGTGAACTGCTTGATTAAGCCGAGCTTGATGTGCAGCAGTGGGAAGAGTATTCTGACTCTGTCTACCAGAGGGTCATTGATGACGTTCCTTTCTTTGCAAGGCACCAATTCCTCCCTCACAGGCCAGTCCTTCTTTGTGTAATGCTGGGCACGGTCCCTACTATCCCACATGCACAGAAAACATGAGTACTTGGTGAAGCTAGACTGTTGTCCCAACAAAAAGTTCACCATCTTCAGGTCAACACAAATAAACCACTTATGCTGATCATAACCAATTTTCTCCAGCACATACTTCACCACTTCATAGTTCTCCTTCAGTGTAGTCGAGTGAGCCAGGGGTACAGAGGCAAAGTGGTTGCTGTTGTGTAGCAGAACACATTTCAGTGATCACTTGCTGCTGTCAATGAACAGTCTCCAATCTTTGGGTTCGTACTGTGGCACTCCAAGCTTGAGCAGAAGCTGCGCAATATATGCACAGTACACCAAGTCCTTCTCTTCCGAGAAAAAACGGAGGTAGTCTTGATGCCTGTTGCGGAAGAAGCAGATGTGAGCACTGTCAGAGAGGAGGTTTTCCCCCTTCAATCTGGATGCCAACAATTCAGCAGAGTCCTTTGACAAGCGGAGGTCGTGAACTAGATCATTCAACTCCTTTTGGGAAAATGGATGTGGAGCATCATCTTCAAGAACCACTTCTTCTTCTTCGTCCTTCAACACTGGAGGCATCTTTGTCACTAATGTCAGGAAGTTCTCCGAAGATAGGCACTGGAATTTCATCACAATGAGCTACAGGACGACGTGCTGATTGAAGATCAGGATACTTGAGGCTGCTCCGGTTCTTTCTGTTGATCCCAGTCACATCAACAGTGCAGAAGTAGCAGTCAGTGACATGGTTTGTCGGCTCCCTCCAAACCATGGGAATTCCAAAGTTCAGACTCCTCTTGCCATTGGTCCACCCACGTACAGTCTCGGTGCATGCCTCGCACACCATGTGTGGCGCCCAAGCTTTATCCTGGTCACCAAGTTTAATACCAAAATAAGCATGGTAAGCAACTTTATGCTTTGCCGCACCAATTTATGGAAGATTTCGAGGTTTTATGACTTCAACCTGATCCCTTTTCGACATAATCACCCAGAACTATCAGACCTGAATACTTCTTGTCATTAAAATAATCATTTCCAATCAAAACAATTATTCGACATGGCATTTTACCCCCACCAACTTCTTCTAAAATGCTCCACACAAGCGTACATGTGAACAAAAACGTAAAAAAAAGACATGTGGCCATAGCTCAAAAACTTGACCTGAGCAAAACCAATGTGATTTTTGGATTCAGCGCATCAGATTCGTCCTAAATCAACTGAAAAAATGCAGACAACAAATTTGTTGTTGACCAGTGTAATTTATGATCCTTCCTATTTATTTCATTTCCAACCATTCCTAACAAAAAAAGCTTCTGGTTTTTTAACAAATGTATATTTCAACATTTTTTTCAGTTCATTATATATCACTTCCCAGAAGGCTCTCACCTTTTTACATTCCCACCCCATATGATAAAATGTTCCCTCTTTTTCTTTACATTTCCAACATTTATTACATACTTTATACATTTTTGCTAATTTTACTGGAGTAATATACCATCTATAGACCATCTTCATCATATTCTCTTTTAATGCAGTACAAGCTGTAAATTTTATCCTTTCATTCCACAATTTATTCCACTCATCTAATTG
Source organism: Podarcis muralis (assembly GCF_964188315.1). Lineage (NCBI taxonomy): Eukaryota > Metazoa > Chordata > Lepidosauria > Squamata > Lacertidae > Podarcis > Podarcis muralis. Next base: position 91,304,070 of record NC_135662.1, read on the forward strand.
TATATTATACCCAAAATCTCTGGCCCAATGAATCATAACTGATTTTACCTCTTCATCTTTCATATACCATTCTAGCAACATTTTATACATTTTAGACAAATTTTTAAAATCATTACTCAATATCTCACTTTGAAACTTTGATTCTTTTTCTGAAAAACCTCTCTCCTTTATTTCCATTTTAAACATTTCATTAATCTGATAGTAATGCAACCAATCATTTACATGTTCTTTAACTTCCTCATATGGCTTTAGCTTCCATTTTCCTTCTTCTTTAATAATCATGTCCCCATATCTTATCCACCCCCCTCTCATATTGATTTTTTTCACACTCATCACTTCTAATGGAGATAAGCAATGCGATATTTTTTATTCTAATAGGTTTTTATACCTATCCCAGACTTCCAAAAGAGATCTTCGAATGATATGGTTTTCAAAACCTTTATGTACTTTTTTCTTATCATACCATAAATAAGCGTGCCAGCCGAATCTATTATCGAATCCTTCCAAGTCCAACAATTCCATATTCTCTAATTTCATCCACTCCTTCAACCAACAGAGGCAAGATGCTTCATAGTATAATTTCAGGTCCGGCAGGGCAAAGCCTCCTCTTTCTTTCACATCCGTTAACAATTTAAATTGTATTCTTGGCTTCTTACCCTGCCATATATACCTTGAAATTGTTTTTTGCCATTCCTTAAATATCATTGCCCCTTTGATTACCGGGATTGTCTGAAATAAAAATAACATTTTCGTCAAAACACTCATCTTTATCGTTGAAATTCTCCCCCAAAAAGATAGTTTCATCCTTCCCCACACCTCTAGATCTCTTTTAATTCCATTCCACATTGGTATATAATTATTTTGAAATAAATCAATATTTTGGGGGGTCACCCAAATTCCCAAATATTTAACTCTTTTCACCACCTCTATCTCTATCTGGGCCTGCCAGCAGCAAGCGGGGCTAGAGCAAAAGTGGGCAGAATTTGCAGTATTGCATAGCTCTCTGTTCCTCCATCTCGCTCACTGAGCTTTCCTCATTCCCTCGACCTTTCTATTTGTTTCAGTTAGCTCACATTCACTCTTCCATCAACACAGTTCCAAACTGGTTGCTTGCAAAGGACTCCTCATCACCAACGTTGCTCTGCATGGTTTATCTCCATACAGCTCCATTTTTTCCTATCCTACTTTTCATCTGCCTCTCTTCAGACTCCTTCACCAGCTCCAGGCTCACTATGAAACAGCTCCATCTCTTTCTTGCTTACTCTCCCTCTCTCCCCCTACTTCTCCCTCACATAACACACACACAGCAAGAGTGGGCCCACAATGACCAGAGGGCCATGTGAAACAAGGCCAAGGACCACTTGTGACACCCTCAGGTCACAGGGTCCTCAACAGTGACCTAAGTTATCTGGAGACAGAATATCTCAGAGATCACCTCCTCCTATACGACCTGGCCTCGTCTCTTGGAGAGTCTTCAGAAGCACTGCTTGAAACACCCGCAGAATCTGAAGTGTGGTGAGTGATCACGGTTACAAGAAGGAAAGACCAGCCACCATGTGGAAGCAGAAACTGAAGTACCGCTCCCTCAGGATGCAGCCCTTCTTGTATTGCACTGTACCTCTGCTTCCTGTTCACACTTTAGCCCCTGAAGAACACTTTGGGTATCACAGCTCAGCACAAGAGCCAGACCTCTTTCATTAGTGGAGTTTAGGCTGTAGGACTCACCTAGTTCTATTCTGGGTGAATTCGTTACCTGCTCAAAACTTTTCTTTTTCATAGAATACTGGAAGTTACAAAGGTTAGTAGGTAGGATAGCTCAGTCAGTATAGCATGAGACTCTTAATCTCATGATTGTGGGTTTGAACCCCACATGGGGCAAAAGACGCCTGAGTTGCAAAGTTGAACTAGAGGACCCTGGTGGTCCCTTCCAACTGCATGATTCTATGAAATTAATTTTGGTTTGTTCCCTGCTGTTTTATTATTGTTTTGTCATTTTTCATTTTAAAACTTAATGCCATTTTAAAAAAATTCACACAGTTATGTTTTGGGTTGGCTTAGAATGTTTAATTGTTTTTTTATTTCTAAATTGTGCTTTCACTTTTAAAATCTGGATGGAAAGGCATCTTGTAAATATTTTAAATACATATTATTCACTTTTCATTCTATTTGTTTTATTAATATTTAAGAGTTTGATGGCATCTTAGAGACTAACAGATTTATTGTGAACTAGAGCTGACTTAGTCCATGAAGTCTTCTACCAGAATAAATATGCTAGCATTTAAGGTGCCACTAGACTCTTTATTGTTTTTAGGCAACAGACAAACATGGCCTTCCCTCTGGAATTTGTTTTATTCATGTTTCTTGAAGATAAATAAAGGCAGCAAATGAAGCTTTTGCTGTTTGGGCACTGAGTAGTTGAAATATTACTTGAATACAGATGCTGCAAAATGAAATTGTATTCTCAACAACTGCAGGCAAATGTGCCTTGAAAAGCAAGATGAGGGTTGACTGTTATAAGAGTTTGAAAAAAAATTATAAAAATGAGGGGCTCATCAGGAACTCTAGAAAAATGCAATCAATCTTGGATCATGGTTAAGCAGGATATTCACATTCAAGGTGGTTCAAAGGAAAGCCATGTCCAGAAGGACAAGAATGTTCTGCGAGGACGGCCATCGTGTGGCCACATGACATGCCTGGAGGCAGCAGAAGAACTGTGAGTGCAGCTGCCTCCCGCGAATGCCAATGAGCCAGATGAGACTGAAAGAGTATTCCTCACAGCTCTGGATCTGGCCAGGCTAGGCTCAATCTTTGGCAGGGAACTGGAACTCGTGACTGGCAGCAGAAAAGGACTAATGAAGAAGGTGAGAAATGGTGGGTCTTTGGGGCACAAGAGAGCTATGGCTATATCACAGAGCTTTAGGTTGTGTTGGTAGCTTCTTGAAATATATCCATAACAGTTCAGCCAGTAATATTTGAGCCAAAGATGAAAGTTACGCCAGCAGATGGGCTCAGTGGCCTTTCAGAGCTACCCAAGGGTGTGGTGTGGGGGTGCCAGGGGGGCAGTGGCCCTGGGTGCACAATTTTTGAGGAGATGCAAACCAGGAAGCCCCATGCAGGTGCCCCAAGTGTGGCCTGGTGCTCCTCTCCGCTTGCCTGTGCAGGTAGGCGGCTCAATGCAGCCCTCCTTTGCTCTGGTAGGGGTGGGGTCGCTGCCTTGGTGGCGAGGGCTGGTCTGGTTCTCTCCCCTCCCCCCAGCACATGCCTCCTGCTGCCCACCTGCCCCAGGCATTGGCAACCAATGCTACTTCACCCTTTGTTCTACCATCCCCTCTATATTTTTCTTCTGAAACGTTATGCATTTCCAATTAATTGCCAAACTAAAACAAAGCAGAAAATGAAGCCTCTTCAGATACCAGTCATATTTTTCCATTGTATAGAGCTGCCAGTCTTCTGCCACCTGCTCTCCGGTCATCTCCCAGCCTGCCTCACTGTCCACAGGTCCTCAGCAAAACAAGGAGTGGTGGGGGCTCTGAACATCCGAGAGGACACTCAGGGGTGATTGTGTTGGAGGTCCTCTCACCTTCCCTATCCCCACAGGGAGATCAGGACCTCAGCAGTTCACCAGCTCTACCCACTGGAAAAACCCCAGAGCACTGAGGAATCTACCAGGCTCCATTAGCATCTTGGGCAAAGCATCCAAATCAGTCCTGTACTCCTGCAGGGTGCTGCTGCTCCCCAAAGTCCAAACTTCACCAGGAAGAGGTCTGACCATGACAAGGTGGTCAAGAGCACTCACCTCCCACTAGTACACTTTTTATATACTGTCCAATCTGCTTCCAACCTTTCTTTATAATATCTGTTTCTTTAGTTTTATTGTCAACTTCTATGACCATCTGCTCCCATTAATTCTATTTTACTTGACTCACACTCCTCTTTCCAAGCCTTTGCAAATAGAATCCTAGCTAATGTTAGTAAAAGGAATACCTGGATATGGACAAACCTTTGTATCATCCAATCATTTACATTGTTCTTTAAACATAACAGCAGGTTGCTCATCAAACACCCCAAATTTGGTTTATAACTTAGATTATCATTCTCTAATGCTTGTTAGCTTTCTAGACTTTCTCCAAGATGCGAATGACATCTCCTTTTCTTTGCCATTCTGTTCCCATTCCCCTCAGCTGTTTCTCCATTATGACCAACGTCACTGTAATGCAATTTTCTCAGTAATTGTGGCAATTGTAATTTTTTCCCTAAGCCAAATAAGAAACTCCATACTACTTCCGATATCTCCATTTGTAAATCCCTTTCCACTGAGAAGGAATTGGACTGTTAAAAGAAATTAAAAACCTTGTATATAGCTTGGTAATTATGGGGTTGATTTGCTTCATGGAACCCACCTTGGCTGGCAGATAACCACCTCAGGAGGTGTTAAAAAATAATGAGGGAAAGTATGGATTCTGGGCAGTGTGGGGTTGAGGCAAAAGTGTACTTTGATGTTTGCCTTCTTTGCAGATTGGGTTATTATGCAACAAAGAGGAGCTGGAGGACTCTGACCAAAAGACCTTTGCTAAGCAGAATTTTAACTGGTAGGAAACTGTTTAGATAGGGATAACTGAATGTATTTATCCCAACTTATTTTCACTACCTTTTTGCACTTTGATGGTTGTTTGTATGCATGTAAGTATTCAGATGCTGAAACCTTTCCCCCAGGAATATTCCCCCCCCCCTTTAGTGATCTTGGTTTGTAAAACCTTGTGATGTCTTCTTTTTCATCCACCCCCACACTTAAGAGCCAGAGGGATGGCGTGGGAGGTGGGGCAGGCCGGATAAGGGGCACACGGCACAGGCAGTAAGTGACTGTGCTGTGTGCCAGTCCCTCTTCCAACCTGGGGATTTGTGGTTGTCCTGTCAGCCAGCCTTCGGGTCTGTGGCTGCTGTTGCTGAATGCCAGGTCCCCCTCTTTTAGCAGCACTTTTTACAGCCGTTAACAATTCGGGCAAAGTACCGATCAGCTGGAAACATACAATAGTTGTCCCAAACTTTAAGAAAGGTCAGCCAAACGTGCCTTCTAATTATAGGCCAATCAGCTTGCTTTCTATAATAGGAAAGCTATATGCCCGTTTTCTCTGTACCAAACTGACATCTTTTCTGAAAGACAATAATATAATATCTGAAACTCAGGCCGCCTTTCGTGAGAATCACTCAACATCTGATCACTGCCTTGTGCTGCCCCTCCTAGCTGAGAAGTACACCAGACCTCTACAGGGAAAACTATTTGTGGCCTTTATGGACCTGAAATCTGCCTTTGATTCTATTCTCAGATCCAAATTATGGACCAAACTACATCTGGTATTGCAGGATAAACATCTTTTCTTTCTCATTAAAGCTCTATACAGTGGAAGCAAACTGCAGGTTAGATATGGGCTGCAGAGTCATTTCTCGGATTGTATTGAGATGGCCAAGGGAGTGAGACAGGGCTGCATTCTGGCTCCCACTTTAGTTTGTTTTTGAATGATCTAGAGGCAAGCCTAATGGACCCAGATGGCCATCTTCCAAGAATAGGAACCAGAAAGACCCCTCTTTTGTTGTATGTGGATGATGCAGCCATCCTCTCTTGCTCTAGACCTGGCCTGAAATACCAACTGAGGAAGTTCTCAGATTATTGCTCTGTCAATTATGAAAAATCAAAAATACTGGTTTTTGAGAAAAGATTTTCCCCGTGTAAATGGGCACTGGATGACCATAACCTAGGGCAGACCAAATGCTTCTGGTATTTAGGGCTCTTATTTCATCACTCAAAGTCCTCGAACTGCCACAAGCAGACCGCCTATCAAAAGGCGGAGATAAGCAAACTCGTTATACTCTGATTCTTTTTTACAAGGGGAGGCCATTATGTTCCATCACCCATAAGGGTTTTTAATGCAAAATCTGTTTCCCAACTTCTCTATGCTTCAAACGTCTGGTACAATGGTTCATTTCCTAAGTTAGACGGGCTCCAGGCAAAGTTTATTTGGTCCCTATTACAGGTCCCAAACTGTGTCCCAAATTCAATTCTATATCTTGAAACAGATGAATGCCCATTCTCCATCAAAGCACGGTGGGCTGCCTTGAGATACTGGCTCAAGATCTCAGTATTCGGCCTGGGGAAGGAATTATTAGTACATTTAACCAATGAGAAGTTTGTCAGCCCATGGCTGAAAACTATGGCCAGAAAAGCCACCTCGAATGGACTGCCATCATCCCTCTTATATCATCTGGGTTACGACACTGCCCTTGAATCCCTGAGGCAAAGGCTCTGGGACATCTCACATAGTGACCTGGATTCCCGATCTTATGTAATTTTAGCCCGGTCGCAGCTGGAATCCAATATGGGTACAACTTTCAGATATCCTCATACCTTAGGAATTTGTTTGTACCTACCTATCGGCATTTATTTACCAAAGCCAGACTAAATGTATTTCCCTCGGAAGTTCTAAATGGCAGACTGAGAGGCATCCCCTATCAGAATAGGCTTTGTTTATGTTCCCAGGACGTCAATTGTATGAAGCATATCCTACTGCAGGGGTCTGCAACCTTTAAGACAAAAAGAGCCACTTGGACCCATTTTCCGAAGAAAAAACAACCTGGGAGCCGCAAAACCATTGCGACATTTAAAGCATGCGCGCCGCTGCCCTCCGATCTGACAGTGGGTGGGAAGGTGACGTCAGGACGGTGACTAATGCACGCACTGCCCCCATGCGACGTCACAGCCAGTACAGCGCCCGCCACAGTGGGGAGTGTCGGGGCGCACAATGCGCCTCCTCCCCTCGCTAGAATATGCCCTGGAGCCGCGGCAAAGGTGTAAAAGAGCCACATGCGGCTCCGGAGTCGCGGGTTGCAGACCCCTGTACTGCATCGTGGGCAACATGAGCAAGCAAGGGATCAACTGATCAAACCCCTGCTGGCAAATTTGCTGGGAAAATCTGAATCCTCCCATATTAAATATCTTTTGGAAGACAGGTCAAATGATATTACACTGGCCGTGGCAAAGTTTCTTTCGGAGGTTATAAGGAACAATGATCATTATGCCCTAGATAAAACAAAATGTCTGCCTTGGTTTCTTCCACCTGTCTGTTGGGGAGGGTGAGTTACTGTGGCCTATAGAGATTTTCTTTCTCTCTCTAGGCTCTCTGTTCAGTTGGGGCTGGGGGATATAGAATGTGTGTTTCTGGCATTGCATAATTGTGACAGATATGGGATTCTGCTAGTTTTCTGCCCTCCTCACTGCCCTGCAATCTCCTTGCCTGGGCTGACAGAGCTGGTTTTGGAGGGGGTGTGGAGGACTCCCAGACTATTGGTTCTGGGGGACTTCAACATCCATGCAAAGCTGACTGGAACTGGGCAGCTCAGGACTTCATGGCTGTCATGACAACCATGAGCTGTCCCAACATGTCACCAGTTTGACGCATGTGGCAGGCCACACTCTGGATCTTGTTTTTTTTCAATTGGGCAGGAAGAGTGCTTGGATTGGTCAAGGTGACCACTTGCACTCTGGACCCTTGTCCCTCTTGGCTGATAAAAACTAGCAGGGAAGGGAAAGCTGGCTGGGCCAGAGAGGTGATCCCTGCCTCTTTAGGAGAGAGGGTGGTCCCTGCCTGCTTGAAAGAAGCAGTGGTAAAATCACTCCTCAAGAAACACTCCATCTAGGTAACTACAGGCCAGTTGCCAATTTCCTCTTCTTGGAATGGGTGGTAATGGACCAGATCCAGACACTCTTTGAGGAAATGATTTTTTAGATCCATTTCAATTGGGGTTTAGGCCTGGTTTGGGCACTGAAAATGCTTTGGTCATCCTGTATGATGTCTTCTGTCGGGAGAGAGACAGGGGAAATGTGTCCCTGTTAATTCTCTTCAAGCTCTCAGTGTCTTTTGATACCATCAACTATGGTATCCTTCTGGAGTGGTTGTCCAAGTTGGGGGTAGGTGGCACTGCATTGTGGTGGTTCAGGTCCTGCTTGGAGGGTCGTTTCCAGAGGGTGGTTCCGGGGGAGTGTTCTTTGGCTTTGTGGAGCCTTCAATGTGACTCAGGGTTCCTCAAGGTTCAATTTTATCCCCCAGGCTGTTTAACATATACATGAAACAGCTGAGTGGGGCCATCTGGCATTTTGGAGTACCGTATTGTCAGAGCTGCCTCCAGGTCCCAGCTCACAGAGGACCAACGCTAGCCGGTAGTAATGTACAAAAGTCTTTATTGAAGTACAGTTTCCATTTTCAAGCCGCAGCGCGCAGCTCTACGTCTTAGAAGCTAGACCGGCGAAGCTCCATCTGAGTCTCCACCCCCTGTACACCAGCTTAAGACTCTAACCTTACTCCACCTCTTCCGTCTCTCCTTTCTCCTCTGGGTCCTTCTGCCCCCCGGGGTCTCCTCCTTTCTGGACTCTTCTGACGCTGACGCTGACCCCCCTGACTCCTCTCCCTACTTTCGGCGGGCTTTGGGACCTGGCTCCCTATCCGGGCTGCCAACTGCGCCGCCCTCCTGTACATTTGAACTTGGCGCGCGCGCCCAGCCTCCAACCTTCCTCTTGACCGTTTCCTCGCTCTCCGATGGAGGCGTGGCCAATCCTGACTCCTCTCCTCCCGCTGGCGGTGAGCCTCCTGATCCCGATACCTGGGACTCCTCCCCCCTACTGCGCTCTGGTGGGGAAGCTGGTCCTGATTTCCAACTGCTGCTCTCTGAGTCCCCTCTGGCCCCTTCTTCCTGGGGTGTCCCCCTAGGCACCCCCCTTGCTCTGACCATGGGAGCCCCTTTCTGTGAATCTTCCGATTCGCTGGAAAGACTCAGAGACCTTGGACCGCTGTCATGGCTAACATTTCCTTCGGATTCCTCCCCCTCGCTCTCTATTTCCTCCCTTTCCTGTGCCTCTGCTCCTGAGCCCCTGATATCCATGCCCCCCTCGAAGCCCCCCTTCCCCCCTCCCCTCCTTCCGGTGTGGGTACTGGGTGCTCCGTCGTTGTGGGGGTGAGTGCCGGATACAGTTCGTCCCCCGTGGCGTACATCCAGCCGGATAAGTCCGGCTCGTTCTCCGTGCTCTCGCCGACGTCGATCTCCTCTGCTTCCATCTCTTTGCCTCCCTGCTCGAACCCAACGTCCTCCCCCAACACGTCCATGTCCGTCTCTCCCCCGTTCTCCTCTGGGGATGTTGCCTGCCAAGGACCCCCCAGCCACTTCCTGCGCCACTGCTCCTCTGGTCGATCGTCCCACCAATAAGAGCGGTCTGAGGCATACCCCAAGGGTGATCCCTCCGGGGAACGTGTGTCTAGAGCCGGTTCCTCGTCTGAGGCGAACCCCTGGAATGTGCTGGCTGAAAGTGTGGGTGTGAAAAGCCAGTCGTCGAAATACTCGGCTGGCATGGGCCTGTGTGGGAAAAGGGCATGAAACTTTGAGCAGAGGTTCCTCCAAAGCATAGTCCGGCACCCAACTGTTGGCGCTGGCCGGGGTACCTTCTCTGGCGAGAAGATATTCTACTCCCTCTTCCCCCCATCTCGAGTCTAAAATCTCTGTGACCTCGTTGATGGGCTCCCCCCTTGGCGACCCCCCCTTTGTGGGCGTTTCCCTGAGCGGGTCTGGTGCCGTGCCTGGCTCCTGAAATCTGTGAGGTGCCTTGTAGGGCGTGAGCACTGATCTATGGAAAACTGGGTGCATTCTGGATCCCTCCGGAAGTGTCAACCGGAAGGCCACTGGATTGACCTGTGCCTCGACTTGGTAAGGCCCTAGCTGCTTATGTCCGAGCTTCTTCTTCGCTAACGATCTGGCCGGCACTGCCTGAGCTGCTAACCAAACCCAGTCTCCCACCTGTATGTCTTCCCCAACCCTTCTGTGTCTGTCAGCCTGCAGTTTGTATGCGTGCTTTGCTAGTTCTAACTGCCTTCGAAGCTGTTCGTGGACCTCCTGCAACTCTGACGCGAAGGCTTCCGCTGCCTGTGGCTCCCCCTCCCCCACTCTCTCCAATCCCGGGAAGGTTCTGGGATGCCTCCCATTGTTGGCGAAGAACGGTGTCACCCCCGTGGACACGTGCTTCGTGTTGTTGTAGGCGAACTCGGCGAGCGGCAGGTAGTCCACCCATGTTGCAGGCTGCTGATTTGCGTAGCATCTCAGGTACTGCTGCATGATGGCGTTGACCCGCTCCGCTTGTCCGTTGGTCTGCGGGTGTCTCGCCGACGCTAGGTTGATCTTGACGTTCAGGATGCCCATCAGCTTCTGCCAGAAGTTCGAGATGAACTGTCGCCCCCGGTCGGACAGGATAGACCGTGGTAGACCGTGAACCCTGAACACGTGGTCTATGAACAGTTTGGCGGTCTGTTCCGCCGTGGCCACCTTGGCGCACGGAATGAAGTGGGCCATTTTGGTGAACATGTCCACCACCACTAGCACTGCTGTCTTGCCCCTCGAGCTGGGCAGATCCGTGACAAAGTCCAGGGCCACCCTCTCCCACGGTTCGAGCGGTGTCTGCAGCGGTTCCAGCAGTCCCGCCGGCGGTTTGTGCACTGACTTGGCCCTTTGGCAGGTGTCGCACCTCGAGACGTAATCCGCGACTCCCCCCCACATCTGGGGCCACCAAAAATCTCTGGCTACTAATTCTACAGTCTTCTCTTTGCCAAAGTGCCTGGCGGTGGGTGCGTCGTGCAACTGCTGCAGTACCTTCGCGCGGAGGTCGTCTCCCGGTACGTAGAGGGCCCCTTTGCGGATAAGCAATCCGTCGCGTATCTGGAACTCGTTGTCCTTCGCCGTGCCCCTGTGCACCTCCTCCATCTTGGCTTGTGCGAAGGGGTCCTCCTGCAGCGCGCGACGTACAGCATCCAGGTCCACGGTTGCCGAAGCGCACGCCCATGCTTTCGGTGCGAAAATGTGCTTGGCCGCCGCTGGTGCCGCCTCCTCGAGGTATTGCAGCTTCCTGGACAGTGCATCCGCCATGACGTTGTTGTCGCCTGGGATGTACTCTATCCTGAAGTCGAAGTCCGCAAAGAACTCCGCCCATCGTATGTGCCTCTGGTTCAGGAACCGTGCCGTGCGCCAGTACTCCAGGTTCTTATGGTCTGTGCGGACCTGCACTGTGTGTTTGGCTCCGATAAGGAAGTGCCGCCACGCCTTGAATGCTGCATGAATGGCTAGCAACTCCCTGTCCCAGATGGTGTAGTTCTGCTCTGACTTGCTGAGCTTCCTGGAGTAGAAGGCGCACGGTCTCCAGTCCCCATGCGGGTCTTGCTGCAACAGGACTGCTCCCACGGCCCTGTCTGAGGCGTCCGTTTCAACCCTCATCGGTCTGCTGGGATTCACATGCAGTAGCTGCTCTTCGGACGAGAAGAGACGCTTGAGTTTCTGAAAGGACTGCTCCGCTTGCTCCGTCCAGATGAACTTCTTCTTCTTGGAGCTGAGCGTGTCGGTAATGGCCACCGTCTGCATAGCGAACCCCTTGATGAACTTGCGGTAAAAGTTAGCAAAGCCAACAAACCGCTGGACCTCCTTCCGATTGCGCGGGCTCTTCCAGTCCAACACTGAGCGAACCTTGGCGCTGTCCATGGCGAGCCCCTTGTCCGACAATTTGTAGCCCAGGAAATCCACCTCCGTCATGTCGAACTGGCACTTCTCCAGCTTGGCGTACAGCCTGTGCTCCTGCAGTCTCTGCAGAACTTCATTGACGTCTCTCTCGTGAGCCTCCTGCGATTCTGAAAATATCAGGATGTCGTCCAGGAAGCAGACGCACTTCTTGTAAAGGAGTCCCGCTAACACGTGATGCATGAAGGCTTGAAAACAGTGGGAGCCATTTTGTAATCCAAAGGGCATAACTCTGTATTCATAGGTGCCCAGGGGCGTGAACATGGCCGTCTTCCACTCGTCGCCCTCCCGTATGCGAATCAGGTTGTACGCCCCTCGCAGATCCAACTTGGTGAAAACGCGTCCTTTTCTCACCGTCGCGAGCAGGTCGTCGATCTTGGGCATGGGGAAGGCTGTGGGCTTGGTTTTCGAGTTCAAAATTCTATAGTCCACCACAAGCCTTTTTTGGGGCGTGTCCTTTTTCTTCACAAAGAATACGGGACTGCCCCCCACTGCCTTCGACTCCCGGATGAAACCGCGCTTCAAGTTGTGATCTATGAACTCCCTGAGTTCCTGCAGTTCGTCTTCAGACATGGAATACAGTTTCCCGGTCGGCAGCGTCGCCCCCGGCAGGAGGTCAATCTTGCAGTCATAGGACCTGTGGGGAGGTAGCTTGTCCGCTTCCTTCTCGCAGAAAACCTCCAAAAACGCTGCGTACTTGAGGGGCACTGCTTGCAGCGTGCCTAATTGTAGCTGCGGGTCATCCTCTTCCCCTTCCGGGCTAGGCAGAATGCAATGTTCCACACAGTAGGAGGAGCCGAAAGTCAGTTGGCGCTGGTACCAAGCCAATGCTGGGCTGTGCCTGTGCAGCCAACTCATGCCCAATACTACAGGCGTGTCCGACAGTTGGGTGACATTGAAGCTGATGACTTCCCGGTGATTTCCAATTTGCATCACCATCGGCGGCGTTTGCTTCACCACCTGCCCCCCCAGCAATTCCCTGCCATCCACCGTGACAACCTTCAGGGGCAGCGTGGCTGGCAGTAGCGCTATGCTGTGTTGCTTAATGAAATCCAGTCCTATAAAGTCTGCGTTACTACCAGAGTCAATGGTAATTGGCACTTCCATTGTGAGTCCATTGGGTAGCTGGAGCGATGCGGTGAGCTGCACCACTGGTTTGGGCGGGAGAGGGTCTGTGGGCTGCAAAATTTCTGGGGACTGCTTCACTGACTCGTCTGGCTGGGCCCCAGTGCCTGTGCCTCCAGCCAGACTCCGTCGTTTCGCTGCTGTGGTTCTCTCTGCTGAGTTGCTTCTGTTACTGTTGCGGAGGCTGCAGTGTGCTTGTGGAGCCTCTGGGGACACTCTTTCGCCATGTGCTGAGCACTGTCGCAGATGTAGCACTTCCTGTTCCCTCTAGGAGGCTTCGCTTTGACTGTTCCCGGTGTTAGGGCTCTGGTTGCTGACTGAGCCCTGGCGCCTCCAATCTCCATCGGTTCCTCTCCTCCTCCCAGCGGAGGCGTGGATTGCGCACGCGCTGCATCCCTGGGAAAGAGGGAAGGTACTCTCGCTGGCGTGCGTCCCCAACGCCCTTCTTCTTTGCTCCATGGACGTTCTTCCAGACGCACCCCAATCGTCAGCGCCCTCTGGACAACTTCCTGAGTACTCTGGGGTCTCTCCCCCCTTGCAATTTCGTCTTTCACAGCTTCATTCAACCCTTGCCAGAAAAGGTCTCTGACTGGAGCTGAATCTTTCTCCCATCCCAGCGCATGGACCAATGCAAAAAAGCGGGAATGATACTGCCTTACACTGGCTCTCCCTTGTTTCAGCCCATGTATGTCTTTTCTGGCGATATCAATGTCTATATTTGATAAAAAACACGAATCCATCGCTTTAATGAATGCATCCGCACTTCGGAGCGCCGGATCCTTATCTCTCCACAGATTGCGCAGCCATGCTTTAGCTTCTCCATGCAAATGAGACAAGATAAACCCCACCTTCTCTTGCTCATCTCTAAAGTCTTTATCCAGCAGTTGCAGCGCAAACAGCACGTCTGCTCGGAAGTTGGGGTACTGCTGTAAATTCCCATCGAAATGAGATACAAGGCTGCCTCCTCTCTTCCCCAGCCCAATCCCCTCTGATTTGGGTCCCGGTTGCCCCTGCTTAGTAAGCACTTCCAACCTGGCTTGGAGATCCCTGCAGGCGGCAGCCGCTTCGTCTTCCCTCTTCCTGGATGCGAGTATCTCCGTGTTGAGTTGTGTCACTGCATTTTGTAGGGCTGCTATTTGCTGTTCGGTAGTCATCTTGTCTGACTTTTGTGAGCTCGCGAAGCACCAATCTTCGCCCCTCGCTGCGCCCACTCACGTTGCGAGGTTTTTGGTGAAAAAGTGAGATGGAGCTTACTGTCAGAGCTGCCTCCAGGTCCCAGCTCACAGAGGACCAACGCTAGCCGGTAGTAATGTACAAAAGTCTTTATTGAAGTACAGTTTCCATTTTCAAGCCGCAGCGCGCAGCTCTACGTCTTAGAAGCTAGACCGGCGAAGCTCCATCTGAGTCTCCACCCCCTGTACACCAGCTTAAGACTCTAACCTTACTCCACCTCTTCCGTCTCTCCTTTCTCCTCTGGGTCCTTCTGCCCCCCGGGGTCTCCTCCTTTCTGGACTCTTCTGACACTGACGCTGACCCCCCTGACTCCTCTCCCTACTTTCGGCGGGCTTTGGGACCTGGCTCCCTATCCGGGCTGCCAACTGCGCCGCCCTCCTGTACATTTGAACTTGGCGCGCACACCCAGCCTCCAACCTTCCTCTTGACCGTTTCCTCGCTCTCCGATGGAGGCGTGGCCAATCCTGACTCCTCTCCTCCCGCTGGCGGTGAGCCTCCTGATCCCGATACCTGGGACTCCTCCCCCCTACTGCGCTCTGGTGGGGAAGCTGGTCCTGATTTCCAACTGCTGCTCTCTGAGTCCCCTCTGGCCCCTTCTTCCTGGGGTGTCCCCCTAGGCACCCCCCTTGCTCTGACCATGGGAGCCCCTTTCTGTGAATCTTCCGATTCACTGGAAAGACTCAGAGACCTCGGACCGCTGTCATCGCTAACATTTCCTTCGGATTCCTCCCCCTCGCTCTCTATTTCCTCCCTTTCCTGTGCCTCTGCTCCTGAGCCCCTGACACGTATTTTTCGCCCTATAGTGAAGTACACAAGAATGTAAAATGAAGATTAAGGCAGGGCCCTGGAATGTGCAGAGAGAGATAAGATAGGGCGGAAACATGCAAGGGCGGTGCTGGAGTAAACAAGTTATGTGAGTAAATTGCATAGGCAAGGCTTAGGGCGCATGCCCAGGGGGAGGACTGTCGGGGACCAATGACAAGGCATTGCACGAGCCATATAAGGGAATGGAATGAATGGAAAGAATGTATCGTGATTAGATAAGGGAAGGATGACGAGGGATGAGACGATAGGGAAAGGTATAAAAGTGCTTGCCTATTTGCTGTAAATGCCGCCAGCCTTTGGAAGCGATTCTGCTGGCCGCCTCTGCGCAGAACTGAATAAACTCTTTCTCCGTGAACCACACCCTGGTGTCCATTGACTCCTCTGTCTTCCCACCCTGGGGCAACGCGCATATGGGAAGAAGGCTACAATAGGACACACTTTTTTCCCTCCAAAAATGAAGGGGAAATGTGTGTGCGTCCTATGGGGTGAATGCAGGCTTTCACTGAAGCCTGGAGAGTGAGAGGGGTCAGTGCGCACCGACCCCTCTTGCTCTTCAGGCTTCAGGAAGCTATCCGCAAGCCTTGGGAGCCCGTGGGAGTACCCACCGGGCTCCCACAGCTTGTGGAGAGCTGCCTGCATCCCGAAGCCTGGGGCGTGCTGAGTACTCGCGCCCCGGGCTTCGGGTAGCTCTGTGCAAGCCGCGGGAGCCGTCCCACGGCTTGCGGAGAGCTGCCTCTATCCCGAACCCTGGGCGCGCTGAGCAGTCGCGCCCGGGCTTTGGGTAGCTCCGCGCAAGCCGCGGGAGCCCTCCCACAGCTTACGGAGAGCAGCCTGTTCTGGGGGCTGTGGACGGGGGAAGCTCGGGCTTCCCCCGCCCCAGCCCCGCGCATGGGGGAAAAATAAATTTCTTTTCTTTTTTCTTTTTATTTCCCCCCCAAAAAACTAGGTGGCCCTATGGGCCGGTGTGCCCTATGGGGCGAAAAATACGGTACATTGTCAGCAATATGCTGTTGATACACAGCTCTATCTCATTTTTACATCTGCAGGTGGCGCGCAGAGCAGAGGTCCCAGTCCAGACGCCGCCACGGTGCAGGAGCATGACAGCGTGATGTGACATCATGACATCACATCATGTCAAGACATCAAAGAAACAGTGGGGTCACTCAGAGGAGAAGATGGTGAAATGCAAACAGGGGACACAGAAAGGGCTGAACTCCTCAATGCCTTCTTTGCCTCAGTCTTCTCCGATAAAGAAAACAATGCCCGATCTGAAGAATTTGGAGCAAATGATTCAGCAGAGGAAACACAGCCCAGAATAACTAAGGAGATAGTACAAGAATACTTGGCTAGTTCAAGTCTCCAGGGCCAGATGAACTGCATCCAAGAGTATTAAAAGAACTGGCAGATGTGATTTCAGAACCACTGGCAGTCATCTTTGAGAATTCCTGGAGAACAGGCAAAGTCCCGGCAGACTGGAGGAGGGCAAATGTTGTCCCTATTTTCAAAAAGGGGAAAAGAGAGGACCCAAATGATTATCGCCCAGTCAGTCTGACATCAATACCAGGGAAGATTCTGGAGCAGATCATTAAGCAAACAGTCTGTGAGCACCTAGAAAGGAATGCTGTGGTCACCAATAGTCAGCATGGATTTCTGAAAAATAAGTCATGTCAGACTAACCTGATCTCGTTTTTTGACAGAATTACAAGCCTGGTAGATGAAGGGAACGCAGTGGATGTAGCCTACCTTGATTTCAGCAAGGCATTCAACAAGGTGCCCCATGATATTCTTGTAAAGAAGCTGGTAAAATGTGGTCTTGACTATGCTACCACTCAGTGGATTTGTAACTGGCTGACTGACCAAACCCAAAGGGTGCTCATCAATGGTTCCTCTTCATCCTGGAGAAGAGTGACTAGTGGGGTGCCACAGAGTTCTGTCTTGGGCCCGGTCTTATTCAACATCTTTATCAACGACTTGGATGATGGACTCAAGGGCATCCTGATCAAATTTGCAAATGACACCAAACTGGGAGGGGTGGCTCACACCCCAGAGGACAGGATCACACTTCAAAACGACCTTGACAGATTAGAGAACTGGGCCAAAACAAACAAGATGAACTTTAACAGGGAGAAATGTAAAGTATTGCACTTGGGCAAAAAATAATAATGAGAGGCACAAATACAAGATGGGGGACACCTGGCTTGAGAGCAGTACATGTGAAAAGGATCTAGGAGTCTTGGTTGACCACAAACTTGACATGAGCCAACAGTGTGACGCGGCAGCTAAAAAAGCCAATGCAATTCTGGGCTGCATCAATAGGAGTATAGCATCTAGATCAAGGGAAGTAATAGTGCCACTGTATTCTGCTCTGGTCAGACCTCACCTGGAGTACTGTGTCCAGTTCTGGGCACCACAGTTCAAGAAGGACACTGACAAACTGGAACATGTCCAGAGGAGGGCAACCAAAATGGTCAAAGGCCTGGAAACGATGCCTTATGAGGAACGGCTAAGGGAGCTGGGCATGTTTAGCCTGGAGAAGAGGAGGTTAAGGGGTGATATGATAGCCATGTTCAAATATATAAAAGTATGTCATATAGAGGAGGGAGAAAGGTTGTTTTCTGCTGCTCCAGAGAAGCGGACATGGAGCAATGGATCCAAACTACAAGAAAGAAGATTCCACCTAAACATTAGGAAGAACTTCCTGACAGTAAGAGCTCTTCGACAGTGGAATTTGCTGCCAAGGAGTGTGGTGGAGTCTCCTTCTTTGGAGGTCTTTAAGCAGAGGCTTGACAACCATATGTCAGGAGTGCTCTGATGGTGTTTCCTGCTTGGCAGGGGGTTGGACTCGATGGCCCTTGTGGTCTATTCCAACTCTATGATTCTATGATTCTATGATCATTACGGCATGCCTTCACAAGTCATGGAAGCTCATCTTATTTATTTATACCTGTCTTCAGAACCAGCATTTCAACAGGACATCATATTTACAGTGCAGCTGCTCATCAGTTTAGAAATATGTAGCAGGACTCCAGTCAGCCCACATCTAAACTCTCCAGCTTAACTACATTATGAATCAGAATGGTACTATTTCAGGAGAGCTAAATAACAAGATTCATTTTGTGGAAGAAATGGGATGGGCACAAAAGTGTTCAGGCACAAATTTGTTTGTATGTGTCAGGGGCTCAGGAGCAGAGGCGCAGGGGAGAGAGGAAATGGAGAGCGAAGGGGAAGAATCTGAGGGCAGCGGAGGGCAGAATGACAGTGACCCGAGAGATTCCACAAGCCTCTCCAGTGAATCAGAAGATTCCCAGAAGGGGGCGCCGATGGCCAGGGCAAGGGGGGTCCCAGGGGGGACACACCAGAAGCAGGGGGCCAGCGGAGACTCCCAGAGCAGTAGCTGGAAATCAGGGCCAGCTTCCCCACCGGAGCGTAGTGGGGGGGAAGAGTCCCGTAGGTCAGAGTCAGCGTCTCCTCCGGCAAGCAGGGAGGAGTCAGGCACAGCTAGCGTCCCCAAAGAGGGGAGCAGCGACAGGAGCAGTATAACGGTCAGAAGGAAGGTGGCAGGCTGGGCGCGCGCGCCAAGTTCAAATGTACAGGCGCGCGGGACAGCAGGAAGCCCGGATTGGGAACCAGGTCCTAAAGCCCGCCGGAGGGAGGGGGAAGACTCGGGGGAGTCAGCGTCAGAAGAGTCTAGAAAGGGGAAAACCCCGGCGGACAGGCGGACCCAGAGGAAGAGGGAGCAGAGGAAGAGGTGGAGCAAGGCTAGGGTCTTAAACTGGTGTCTGGGGGGAGGAGACTCAGACGGAGCTTCGGCGGTCTAGGGTTTAAGACGTAGAGCTGCGCGCCGTGGCTGTAAATGAGAAACTGAACTTCAATAAAAACTATTTAATATAACAACGGACTGGCGTTGGTCCTCTGTGAGCTGGGACCAGGGGCAGCTCTGACAGTATGGGTTATCATTTTATATATGTTTTCCAGCCTTTTTGCTAATTAGTTACCATGTTGAATTTGAAATGTGATAATTAAGCAAATTAAAGCTGCAGCATACTTATTAATGAGGCAAAATATGCCAATATGCTTTTGATAGAGAACTTTTTCTTCTGTTATGAGGTTGGCAAGCATCTTTTATTTCAAGCCAGACAGCTTATCTCAAGTGATTAAGGGGAAAGGTTCTACAATATAGGCTGCTGAACAAATAATATAAGAAAGGTAACTATTAGAATTAACAATATGCATAAAGCAGCACAAAGTAGGAAGCCAATAACTTCATTTATGATAAAAATAGGTTAAAGGAAGTACCCTTTTGACATCTTCTGAATTTATTGGGCTGTTACTGCAAATAGCAGTGCACAAAGATGCAAAGAAGGAACGAAGGCCATTTTTATTTTGAGTTTTTAAACAGGACGTCACTTGGACCAGTAATTATGCATGACTCTATGCAGTGTTCAGTTCCCAGGGCCACACATTCCATATCATTCTATTATTGGTTTGTAGTGCAATGTAGCACTAGGGGGTTGCACAAATATTTCTGCTTGTTTGATGGAACAATCACCCTTATTCTGCCCTGTGCCCTGTTCTGGGGCTTCTCCTGACCCCCCCCCCCAACAAATTGGGAAAGCCCAGTTGGCATTACATGGGCTTCTGCCAGTGGGACCAGTGAGTTGTATCTGGTCCAATGTCTCGTCAGGTATGATTATCTCAGTCCTTGTAATTCCCAAAGTGCCACCTAACAGGATATGTTAGCATGTGTTTTATTCTAATGCACACATTTTGTGCAGTACCAAAATACAATTGTGCAGTGTGAAATTAGTCTTTGCTCAGTTGGGAATATGGAATTTAATGAGTGGCTCGGTTGTTTGATGAAGGGCACTGCCATATCTGCAGCCTTGTTATGCAGCAACTGAAGTGTAATGCAGCTGGCCAGGGAAACATGCTCCTTCCACAGGCTGCTGCCCAGAGTGACTGGGGAAACCTATTATTATTATTATTATTATTATTATTATTATTATTATTATTATTATTATTATTGCCTTGCCATCTATTCAGCTCACAGAACTATGAGCTCTGCACTGGCAGAGAGATCCTAGTGGGCAGAAGTTGGCAGGGCTGTGTGAGGGACCAGGGGCACCAGCCTCTCGGAGTCAAGCTGTTTTGGGCCCCCCTCAATATCTTTTGGGAGGGCCCCCCCCCCAATGCTTGGCAGTTTGGAACTGTCATGCCAAACTGGCCAATGTCGCACCAGTTTGGGTGGTGATAACTTCAGAGGCATCCAAATCTGTGCCATTTGGAACAGCTGGATTTGCTATCTTGACTCAAATTGGCATTTAATTGTTTCCAAGTGCTACAGAATAAAAACCCACTCCTTGATCCCAGGAATTTCCATGCCTAAGTGAGCATCAATCTCTTCAGAGGCACCAAAATTGTTGTTGAACTTTTTTTTTTGGGTAAACCTCCAAAAGCTTTTGGAGCTGTTTCCGCTGCTTTTTCCATTGCATCACATCAAGCTGGGTGACAGTATATTCAGGGGCATCCAAAATAGAATTTTGAACAATCACATTAAATTGGGCTATGTCACACCAAAGTCCTATTTTGTCTTACTCTGTTCTTGATTCAAAATGGAATCCAGTGTCCAAACACTGATGAAGACTGCCTCCTCCACCTTGGGAATTCTCATGCCAAATTGGGTGACAATATCTCAAGAACAGACAGAAGGACAGACAGCAAACCACTTTGCAAAATATAATAGATAGCAGATCTTGGTGTAGTTTGATGGAACTTACCTCAGAATTAATAGAAATAGAATCTGGCTTGCATTGTCTTGGGAACTTGCTGACCTCGATATCTCAGAGCAGGTGGTGACCAGCTGGTAAAGCATATATGTTAAAAGGGGGTTACAATTAATATCCTTTCTCTTTCATCATTCCTACCTCTGTTCCACATGGGACTGGGTTAGCAGTTCACACAACTACAGGCAAACCTCTATTTTTTTTTTAAATGATATTTATTAGAGGTTTAATAAAGCCATGGTTTTCCCAGTAGTGATGTATGGAAGTGAGAGCTGGACCATAAAGAAGGCTGATCGCCGAAGAATTGATGCTTTTGAATTATGGTGCTGGAGGAGACTCTTGAGAGTCCCATGGACTGCAAGAAGATCAAATGCATCCATTCTTAAGGAAATCAGACCTGAGTGCTCACTGGAAGGACAGATCGTGAAGTTGAGGCTCCAATACTTTGGCCACCTCATGAGAAGAGAAGACTCCCTGGAAAAGAGCCTGATGTTGGGAAAGATGGAGGGCACAAGGAGAAGGGGACGACAGAGGATGAGATGGTTGGATAGTGTTCTTGAAGCTACCAACATGAGCCTGACCAAACTGCGGGAGGCGGTGGAAGACAGGAGTGCCTGGCGTGCTCTGGTCCATGGGGTCACGAAGAGTCGGACACGACTAAACGACTAAACAACAACAACAACAAATAGTTACAGAAAAAAGAAAAAAGAGACAATAAAAAGTTAAACAAACAAAACAATACCTTACAATTCATCAAAAATAAAAATAAAAACAAAAAGCAATACAACAAAACAACAAGAAAAACAAAAACATTTAAAAACACATCCAATATTCCATATCTTTACCTTTCATTTACTTGTTTCATCGACCTCCTCACACCTCCCTTTTTTGTATTCTAGTTCAAATTAGCTATTTCAGCAAATCCTTTCCATCTTTCTCAATTTTTGTTCTATAATTTATCTTAACACAATCTAACCTTAAATTTTCCACTTTGGCCCATTAACAATCTATTTTTATTTAATTCTTTATAACATTTCTGCTAAAGCCATATAACTTCATTCCAGCATCCTTCTAACATTCATTAATTTTGCAATGTTTCTGTAAATATACTTTGAATTTTTCCCAATCTTCTTCCACCGACTCTTCTCCCTGGTCTCGGATTCTGCCAGTCATTTCCGCCAACTCCATGTAGTCCATCAGCTTCATCTGCCATTCTTCCCGAGTGGGTAGATCTTGTGTCTTCCAGTGCTTTGCGATAAGTATTCTTGCTGCTGTTGTAGCATACATAAAGAAAGTTCTATCCTTCTTTGGCACCAATTGGCCAACTATGCCCAGGAGAAATGCCTCTGGTTTCTTCAGGAAGGTATATTTAAATACCTTTTTCATTTCATTATAAATCATCTCCCAGAAGTTCTTAATCCTTGGGCATGCCCACCAAAGGTGAAAGAATGTACCTTCAGTCTCATTACATTTTGCAGCATTTATTATCGGGCAAATGGTAGATTTTTGCAAGCTTGACTGGTGTTATGTACCACCTGTAGATCAATTTCATTAAATTCTCTTTTAAGGCATTACATGCCGTAAACTTCATACCTGTGGTCCATAACTGTTCCCAGTCAGTCATCATAATGTTATGTCCAACATCTTGTGCCCATTTAATCATAGCAGATTTCACCGTTTCATCCTGAGTATTCCATTTCAACAGCAAGTTATACATTCTTGACAAATTCTTAAAAAAAAAAAATTATTGAAATTTTCCAAAAAAAAACCAATCCAGAAAAAAAAGAAAAAACAAAAAAAATTAAAAAGCATTCACCGTTTACAATCCTTATTTTCAATAACATATTTCCATGACTTCCCCACACCTCCCCTTCTTGTATTCCAATTCCAATTATTAGTTCAACAAGTTCTTGTCCCCAATTTTTGACCTTATTATATTTAGTTCATTATTATATTTAGTTCATTTTATATAATCAATTTTAACTTAATAACATCAGTTTTTATACATCAATACCCATTCTTAAAATCTTTTTCTAAGGTCGACCCCAATTCCCTTCCACGAATTCCCCATTTTTATACTCCTAACAAAACAAAATAAAAAGAATCAGGATATAGTTATACACCCTTTGGATTCCCAAACCCCACCCCACCCTTTCCCGGTTTCGATCCCCAACTAATGTCCATCAGACTATCTGCTATCAGCCTGGAGACCTCACGTCCAAGGCTCTTAATTCTCTCTCAGTTCCTCTCTGCCGGTTTTTTTGATAGTCCTTTATATCAAACACCAAATCTCGGAGAAGCTCTGTCCCAATAATGTCCATTTTTCTTACAGCCAGACCTCCATATTTAAAAGTGGAGCTCAAATCTTGTTTCTTAATCCTTTTAAGTCCAAATGTCCCAAAAGCTCCAGCTTCCACCTTGATCAAATTTGTAATCCATAGGTCTTCAGATCTCCACATAAGGAGACCTCTCCATTCTTCATTCTCCAATTCAAACCAGATTTTCATCATCCAGTTCTTATTTTCCTTTGTATCCATCTTGACAGGCCTCTGGCTCTCCTTTGTCATCTGCAACTTTGCAGCTCCTCCTTCCTTTCCCTCCAGATCAGCATGTATCTCTTTCTCGACTTTCTCAAATTTCTCAGATTTCTTTTCTTGTTCAGCTGCATGGGTTTTTTGGATCAAGTCCTTTCCAGCTTCATTGAGTTTATTTACTGTTGCCTTCAGGGTTGTAACACTTGTAGCCAAAACATCACTTTGACCTTGTAACTTTCCCAAGAGAAAAAAGACCCTGTCCAGTTCAGCCTGTATTTTTCCACCTGCAGCCATTCTTGTAATGTCCCTGAACCCCCTCTAGAGGGATTCTGGTTACTTAGTATTCCTTCCACTTCCAACCCAAAAGTCAAGTTAACTTGTTTCAGTTCTTCTAGCTAGTTTGACAGGTGTCAAAATCTGCTATATCTCCTCAACAGGCTCTCTCATGGATCACTCCCGGGTCTCGGGGGGGGGGGGTAGCACTTCAGCTCTCAAAATTAACTCTTATCCTCCAGCAAGATTGCTTGTACTGCCCAAACGTGAAATTAATAACTTTTATCCACTAAAGAAGAAGATGTTCTCTCGACCTTAGTTATCTAGTCCTTGCTTTAAGTTGTTTACAAGGCGGGGAGACGGACTTCCTCCCAAACCCCACCCCACCCTTTCCCGGTTTCGATCCCCAACTAATGTCCATCAGACTATCTGCTATCAGCCTGGAGACCTCACGTCCAAGGCTCTTAATTCTCTCTCAGTTCCTCTCTGCCGGTTTTTTTGATAGTCCTTTATATCAAACACCAAATCTCGGAGAAGCTCTGTCCCAATAATGTCCATTTTTCTTACAGCCAGACCTCCATATTTAAAAGTGGAGCTCAAATCTTGTTTCTTAATCCTTTTAAGTCCAAATGTCCCAAAAGCTCCAGCTTCCACCTTGATCAAATTTGTAATCCATAGGTCTTCAGATCTCCACATAAGGAGACCTCTCCATTCTTCATTCTCCAATTCAAACCAGATTTTCATCATCCAGTTCTTATTTTCCTTTGTATCCATCTTGACAGGCCTCTGGCTCTCCTTTGTCATCTGCAACTTTGCAGCTCCTCCTTCCTTTCCCTCCAGATCAGCATGTATCTCTTTCTCGACTTTCTCAAATTTCTCAGATTTCTTTTCTTGTTCAGCTGCATGGGTTTTTTGGATCAAGTCCTTTCCAGCTTCATTGAGTTTATTTACTGTTGCCTTCAGGGTTGTAACACTTGTAGCCAAAACATCACTTTGACCTTGTAACTTTCCCAAGAGAAAAAAGACCCTGTCCAGTTCAGCCTGTATTTTTCCACCTGCAGCCATTCTTGTAATGTCCCTGAACCCCCTCTAGAGGGATTCTGGTTACTTAGTATTCCTTCCACTTCCAACCCAAAAGTCAAGTTAACTTGTTTCAGTTCTTCTAGCTAGTTTGACAGGTGTCAAAATCTGCTATATCTCCTCAACAGGCTCTCTCATGGATCACTCCCGGGTCTCGGGGGGGGGGGGGTAGCACTTCAGCTCTCAAAATTAACTCTTATCCTCCAGCAAGATTGCTTGTACTGCCCAAACGTGAAATTAATAACTTTTATCCACTAAAGAAGAAGATGTTCTCTCGACCTTAGTTATCTAGTCCTTGCTTTAAGTTGTTTACAAGGCGGGGAGACGGACTTCCTCTTTGCGCCTTCCCCGATCGTGCCTAATCCAAACAAAATTTTTTCCTTTTATAAATCCGATTTCCATATTACTCACGGGTTGTTACTTTTAGTCCAAATGTTCAAAGGAAGAAGTCAGCGCTCTCTGACCATGGCATGCGGCTTCACTCCATAGGAGAAGCAGTCGACTCTCAGCACCACGCCGCTCCCCGTCCCCCATTCCGAAGCCTTTAAAAAGGCTCCTTCGCGGGTTGGGGGGGGCGCAAATGGTGCCCGCTGAGTCACCAGGTCCACAGGCTTCAGCGCCTGTGGTTTCTGAGGGTCCCCGCGTCGCCGCGGCGGCAGGACCCGTCTCCTATAGATCTGATTCCCTCCGGAGCTCGGAGGGAATCCGCCATTAGTCGATGGCGCTAACCCGGAAGTCCCCATTCTTGACAAATTCTTATCTTTGGGGTCTAACAATTCTGTTTCCAATTTTGATTTTTCCACCTGGAAGCCTAGTTTTTTGTCCAAATTATATGCCTCCATTATTTGATAATAATGAAGCCTATCTCGCACTCTGTTTTTTAATTTTTCAAAACTCTGCAGTTTTAATCTATCTCCCTCTTGTTCCAGAATTTCCCAATACTTCGGCCATTTGGCCTCCATATTGAGTTTTTTCTGAGCCTTTGCTTCCATTGGTGAAAGCCATCTCGGAGTTTTATTCTCTAACAAGTCCTTATATCTTATCCAGACATTAAACAATGCTTTTCTGACAATATGGTTTTTAAAAGCTTTGTGTGCTTTAACCTTGTCATACCACAGATATGCATGCCAACCAAATACATTGTTGAAACCTTCCAAATCCAACACATCAGTGTTTTCAAGAAGCATCCATTCTCTCAGCCAACAAAAAGTGGCTGATTCATAGTAAGGTTTAAGGTCTGGCAGGGCAAATCCACCTCTTTCTTTAGCATCAGTTAATATCTTAAATTTTATACGAGGCTTCTTGCCCTGCCAGACAAATCTAGAGATATCTCTCTGCCACTTCTTGAAACAGTCCATTTTGTCCAAAATTTGCAATGTTTGAAACAGAAACAGCATCCTTGGGCAATACGTTCATTTTTATCACAGCAATTCGGCCTAACAGTGATAACTTCAAATTTGACCATATTTCTAGGTCCTTTTTCACTTCAGTCCAACATTTTTCATAATTATCCTTAAATAAATTCACATTTTTAGCAGTCATGTTAACCCCTAAATATTTCACTTTCTTAACCAATGTTAATCCTGTCTCCTTCTGAAACTTATCTCTCTCAGTCACAGTTAGATTTTCTCTAAAACCTTAGTTTTCATCTTGTTCAACTTAAAACCTGCTACCTGACCAAATTCTTGAATCAATTCCAGTACTCTTTTAGTACTAGATTCTGGCTCCTGTAGAGTCAATACCAAATCGTCAGCAAATCGGATTCCCAGGCCATCACAGCTCAGCTGCCGGTGGGTAAGCTGTATGCCATGTCTGACTGGGAGATGAAGGAGTTGCGGCAGTTTATTGACAAGAACCTGAAGAGGGGGTTCATAAGGGAATCAAAGGGGGCAGTCCAGTGTTCTTTGTGGACAAAAAGGAGACTAATCAGCCTAGATTAGTCGTGGATTACCGGGCGTTAAACCTGGTATCAGAACCTGTGACCTTCCCAATGCCCAGGATTGACGACATTTTAACACGGGTGAGGCAGGGGAAAAATTTTACCAAGCTGGACCTCAGGGGAGCGTACAATTTGATTAGAATAAGGGAGGGGGACGAATGGAAAACCACCATGTTCACCCCCCTGGGGGCTTTTGAGTACTTAGTCATGCCATTTGGATTACAAGCGGGCTCCGCCTGCTTTCAAGCATTCATGCACCACGTGTTGGGGCCCCTGCTGTACAAGAACTGCGTAGCCTTTTTGGACGACGTCTTAATCTATTCGGACAATGAGAAGCAACATGTCAAGGACGTCAGGGAAGTGCTAAAGAGACTGCAGAAGCACCAGTTGTGGGTCAAGCTGGAAAAATGCCAATTTCACGCCAGAGAGGTCGAGTTTCTGGGGTACAAGTTGTCAGACAAGGGCCTAGCTATGGACCCAAGCAAGGTGCAGGCAGTGCTGGAATGGAAGGCCCCCAAAACCCGGAAGGACGTGCAGAGGTTCCTAGGGTTCAGCAACTTCTACAGGAAGTTCATCAAGAACTTCGCCCACTTGACAGTGCCCATCACAGATTGTCTCAGTAGCAAAAAGAAGTTCGCCTGGACGGAAAGTGCCCAGCAATCCTTTGAAAGACTGAAGAAGGCATTCGCTTCGGAGGAGCAGCTCCTGCATGTTGATCTTGAGAAGCCCATGAGGCTGGAGACCGATGCGTCCGACCGAGCCATTGGGGTGGTACTTTTGCAGCCAGGGGCCAAGCAGGGCTGGAGGCCGTGTGCCTTTTTCTTGAGGAAGCTGAGCAAGTCGGAGCAAAACTATACGGTGTATGACCGCGAACTGCTTGCGATCTATGCGGCGTTTCGCTGATGGAGACATCTGTTAATAGGGGCGCAGCACAAGATCCAGGTTTGTACTGACCACAAGAACTTGGAATACTGGAGGACCGAGTACTCAACCAGAGACAAATTCGGTGGGCGCAGGAGTTCTCAAAGTTTTCCTTCGAGATCCGATACGTGCTGGGAGAGGAAAACGTAAGGGCAGATGCTCTCTCCAGGAAGCCGGAGTACATGGAAGGGCAGGGACCGCCGGAGATCCGACACGTGATCCCTGAGGACCGATGGGTGTGTGGGGGAGCGTTGGTTGGGAAACGAGAACTGGCCGGGCTTACTAGAAACGGCGTGTTCGCTCAAACTAAAATCAGGGAACTCCGAGACGGAAGGGAAAACCATGGAGGGTTTGAGGAAAAGGAAGGGCTGCTGTACTATAAGGGGGCGCTGTATGTACCGGGGGAGACCTTGAGGGGGAAAGTACTCAAACAACTCCACGACAATCCAACAGCTGGGCACTTTGGACAGCACAAAACCATGCTGCTCGTCACCAGGCAGTTCTGGTGGCCAAGGGTGAGGGAAGATGTACGGGAATATGTACGGGGGTGCGACTGCTGCCAAAGGGCAAAGGGGGAGAGGGCTGCCCCCGCAGGGTTACTGGAACCCTTACCCACGCTGGGAAGACCCTGGGAGGTGGTGTCCATTGATTTTATGACAGATTTGCCCAAGTCAAGGGGGAAGACAGCAGTCATGGTAGTAGTCGATCCCCTGACGAAGATGTGCCATTTCATAGCTTGCTCACATGTGGTGACGGCAGAGGAGACAGCCAGGTTGTTTGTGGATCACATCTTCAGGCTGCATGGGGCTCCCTCGAGGGTCATCTCAGATCGCAGGAAACAATTTACTTCCCGGTTCTGGAGGAAGCTCATGAGCTTGTTGCAGGTCGAGGTGGGCTTCTCGACGGCGCGCCACCCGGAAACCAACGGGCAAGCAGAAAGAGCGAACAGTATACTCCAGCAATACCTACGCTGCTACGTCAGCGAGAGACAGAACGATTGGGTAGAGAAACTAGCGCTGGCTGAATTTGAGTACAATAACGCTGAACATGTGTCTACAGGAATGAGCCCGTTCATGGCCAATTATGGGTGTCACCCCAGGGCCTTCCCGGGGAGGGGCGAGGAAGGATGGAGTGTACCTGCGGCAGAGCAGTTTGTGGAAGAAATGGAGGCCTTGCACCAGCAACTCAAGATGAACTTGGAGCGGGCCAAGGAAGTTTACAAGAGGCAGGCAGACAAGCACCGTCGGGAGGGGGAGGCCATACGGGTGGGAGACCGAGTGTGGTTGTCAACCCAAGGGTTACCGCTAAAGGGAGGGTGCAAGAAGTTGCAGCCAAGGCGACTGGGACCTTTTGAGGTAACACAGCAGGTGAACCCTGTGGCATTCAAGCTCAAGTTGCCTGACAGCATGAAGATACATCCGGTGTTCCATAGGTCCCTACTCTCACCGTACAGGGAGGGGTGGGAATTTCCGGGGTGGGAGGGAGGAGTCACCACCCACCCGCGGGTAGAGGAGAGGGAACACCACAACCAAGCCACGGAAATACTCGATTCAAGGTGGCGAGGGCGCCAGGTGGAGTACTTGGTGGCTTGGGAGGGAGAACCAGAGTCAGAAAACACGTGGGTCCCCGCTGAGGCGATCAATGACGGGTATCTAGTGGAAGAATTCCACAGCCTGTTCCCAGATAAACCGAAACCACTAGCGAGATTCTGGGACAGGGGTCTACAACCTCCGGAGCCGCATGTGGCTCTTTTACACCTTTGCCGCGGCTCCGGGGCAGATACTAGTGAGGGGAGGAGGCGCATTGTGCGCCCTGACACTCCCCACTGTGGTGGGCACTGTACTGGCTGTGACGTCGCATGGGGGCGGTGCGTGCGTTAGTCACGCACCATCCCGACGTCACCTTCCCGCCCGCCCGCCACATTGTAAGGGGCATGTACGCTGGTCACTGCATTGAAAGGGGGCATAGAACACACACACATAAAAAGGTAACTTGTTAATTTAACATTTATTTCTATGAGGAGTAATTCTGAGGGGTCAAACAAAGAAATAATAAAAAAAGTGAAAAAAAAGGTATTTTTATAATGACGAGTTTTGCGGCTCCCAGTTTTCTTTCTTTCTTCGGAAATGGGTCCAAGTGGCTCTTTTTGTCTTAAAGGTTGCAGACCCCTGTTCTGGGAGGAAGAATTTGGAACCACAGACGACGAAGAGGACTTTGTGGGTTTTCCTGCCTCCGAAGAGGAGGGAGGGAAGTGTCAGAGAGAGAAGAATCAGACTGGGAGGCCCACCCCGTGGGAAGATATCGGAGCGGGTGGGAAGCGGGTTTTGAATCCTCAGAGGATAGCGACATGAGGGGCTTCCCCGCATCGTCGGCCGAGGAAAGGGACGAGGTTGGATCAGAAGGTTGGGCCGGGGGTGGAGGGGGTCCTGGGGGGGGGGAGGTGGATGTCAGGGAACTGCCATCGGAGCTAGAGGCGGAGGGAAGGCTCCAGAGGGATGCCGGAGAGGGTCCCAGTAGGGAGAGAGGCAGCCCATCTGCTGGGGAAGGAAATCAGCGTAACACCAGTGGAGAAGGGGGACAGTTGGGGGAATCGGAGAGGAGGCTCCAAGACTCCTCGCCAGAGACCAGCAGAGAGAGTATGGGTACTCCGCTGCCCACACCCTCCCTGCGCAGAAGACTTCCGCGCAGGGAGAGTAGGAGGAGACTTGGCGTCAAAGAACTTTTATGCTGGAAAAGGTTCAAGAAACGCCCACTGACGGATTCTGCCAGCGACTGAGACAGTCACGATGCTGGAGGCTGTTCAGTCAGAAAGGGTTCAGCCAGGTAACCTAGCCAGGAGTGGTGTCAACTTACGCACGAGCAACCTCTAAACCCATTACAGCTGCCAAGACATCCCCAACCTTGTTGTTTTGTCTTGGATTGACGGATCTATTTTTTCTTTTCCATCTGCCATAACACTTAAGTAATTCAAGGTTGATCCCACAGTCCCAAAGTCTTATCTTACAGTTTGGAAAATTACAGCTCTTATAGCAATTTCAGAAACTTCCTCTAGAGGGAAACAGTTCCTCTAGAGGGAAACAGTTGCTAATTGTATTTGTGTTAATCCAAAATGTCACTTTTTAAAACACAGTTGCACCAATAAAATTAGTTTCAAATCTGTTACTTTTACTCCTTTTACTCCTTTTTAAAGTCAGAAGAAGATAATTGAAACAATGTATCTCTCTTATTTAGCTGGCTGTCAGCAAACGGTCTATTCACAGTCAATGCACGCTCCAAAATACAGCAGTCTTAATGGCAGCCCGTTTCCAGGTTCTGAGCGGTGGAGCTTTAGCTTCCTTCCCTCTCTTTTGCAGGCAAATACAGTCCAAACCTCCCCCCCTCTTCTCCTGCTTCCAAGGGGGGGTTCGCTATTTTTAATGCTGGAAATTTGGACCTTTACAATAGGTTTCCCAAGGCTTTAGCTTGAGCCTGTTTTGCTTCCGACTATTTACAAAAGAGGAAGGCAGACTTCCTGTTTTGAGCCTCCCCCGTTTCGTTACCAAATTCAAACTTTTGAAACTCCAATTCTTCACTTTACTCACGGGTAGTTACTTTTAAATCCAATTGTCCACAGGAAAAAGTCAGCACTCTCCGGCAACGGCTGTGCAGCTTCACTCCGTGGAAGTAGCAGTCGATTCAAAGCACCGCGCCGCTCACCCCACTTCGCTCCGGATCCCCGAAAACGGGTTTCCCCGTGAGTAGGGGAGGCGCAAAAGGTGCCTGCCGAATCCCACGTTCACAGGCTTCACCCGCCTGTGATTTTTGAAGGGTCTCCGCCTTCGCCGCAGCGGCCAGACCTGATTTCCACAGAGCTAATTCCTCTCGTTCAGAGGAATTCCGCCATTACCGATGGTGCTAACCCGGAAGTCTACAGGCAAACCTCTAAATGATTATTACATGGTGCTGCAAAGGAAGAAATTTAAATAGAAATTGTACTTCCAGCCAATGGATCTTGTAGTAGCTCAACTTCATAGGAAGGATGCCCTAGGCTTCGTTTTCAGGCCCCAGTGTGTGGCCTGAAAATGAAGAGGTTTAATATTTTATAAAACCTTCTAGTGCTACTTTGCAGAGAGATCCAAAATTCCGTAAGATTTTCTTAGCCAAAATTATGATTATAGGAAGATTTATTATGTCCATCCAATTACAAAAAAATGCATATTATTTATTAAGTCAGTTTTGCTAAACAAAGCCTCAATTTCTGAAACAAATAAATACATTAAGGAAACAATAATAATGTTCAATGGGAAACACTGTGTGCATTGCATGGCAGCAAAGGTGGCAAAGAAGGCTTTATGACATCCTCAAGAAGCTAGCTAGCAAAGCTTTTCCGTGTTGTGATGGGACTGTTGACAACTGTCCCTGGGAACAGAGTGATAGAACCGCTGGAGATTTGCTGCGACAAGTATCTCTTTGAGATAAAATCACTTGCCTCCATGTTGGATAATAATGCTACCATTATTACAGAGCCAGGTGAGGTGTCTGACACAACATTTTGACTTGATCTTGTGGGACTGGTTTCAGCTGAAGAGGACTGAGGATGCAGACATGGTGTGTGAAGCTGTTTGGCCCACAATATTTCAATGAGTGCCTGAACTTTAGCTTCTGCACAGCAGGATTTGTGCTAAGCCTCTGCAAAGTTTTCACATTTTGTATTTGCCATTGTGTGCATTTCTTTAACATCAACCCACACTTATTGTACAGTAGTATCAGTATCTGATTTCAGCTGCTCTCACCACAGCGTCCTGGTTGCTAGGAAGAAAAGAAGGGCAATGGAAGAGGAAAGGAAAGGAGGTCTTTAGAAGATTCCAAAGACTAGAAAATGAGAGGGGGAGAAAGTGCAAACAGGAGCCGTTTAGGACCCCAGGGACTGACCCATCAATTACAGCTCTGACTTTGTTCATTGGCTAAAACAGTGAAAGGTGGGAGTCAGGCTCTCAGAAACCACTTAGGAGTCAGGCTCTCAGAAACCACTTAGAATTTTACCTGCACATTTTGCATTCTATCTTCCCTTCCAAGGGGTCTAGCAACTCTTTTTTATTATTATCAAAGAAAGTTCAGAGTTCAGGTCCCCTGAACCATGGCGCTCCCTGGACAGGCATGGGCCTGCAGCACCAGATTTAGCTTTCCCATTATCACATTGTCCTCATTAAAATACCCCTCCTCCCAAAACATCCTCCTGATAGCCTTGCCAGGGGGAAAAGTCAGGTTTAATATGGGAGTAGTTTTATCCTGCCCCTTCATGGATCACTGCCTTGCCGTGGCAAAGGGGCTTGAATAACTCAGCAAAGCTATGAGCTATGCCGTGCAGGGCCACCCAAGATGGACAGGTCATAGTGGAGAGTTTTGACCAAACGTGATCCACCTGGAGCAGGAATCGGCAAGCCACTCCAGTATCCCTGCCAAGAAAACTCCATGGACAAAGACAACAGGCATATAAAAGTTATGACGCTGGAAGATGAGCCCCTCAGGTCGGAAGACGTCCAACAGACTGCTGAGGAAGAGCGGAGGACAAGTACAAGTAGATTCAGAGCTGATGAAGCAGCTGGGCCAAAGCCGAAAGGTCGCTCAGTTGCGGATATGCCTGGAAGCGAAAGTCCAATGCTGTAAAGAAAAATATTGTGTAGGAACCTGGAATGTAAAAACCATGAACCTTGGTAAGTTGGATGTGGTCAAAAATGAGATGGCAAGAATAAATATTGGCATCCTGGGCATCAGTGAACTAAAATGGACGGGAATGGGCAAATTCAGTTCAGATGACCATCATATCTACTACTGTGGGCAAGAATCCCGTAAAAGAAATGGAGTGGCCCTCATAGTCAACAAAAGAGTGGCAAAAGCTGTACTGGGATGCAATCTCAAAAATGATAGAATGATCTCAATACGAATCCAAGGCAGACCTTTTAACATCACAGTAATCCAAGTTTATGCACCAACTACTGGTGCTGAAGAAACTGAAATTGACCAATTCTATGAAGACTTACAACACCTTCTAGAAATGACACCAAAGAAGGATGTTCTTCTCATTATAGGGGTTTGGAATGCTAAAGTAGGGAATCAAGAGATAAAAGGAACAACTGGCAAGTTTGGCCTTGGAGTTCAAAAGGAAGCAGGGCAAAGGCTAATAAAGTTCTGCCAAGAGAACAAGCTGGTCGTCACAAACATTCTTTTCCAACAACACAAGAGACGACTCTACACGTGGACATCACCAGATCGAAATCAGATTGATTATACACTGGCCAAAGAACAAATTTGTTGTCTGCGTTTTTTCAGTTGATTTAGGACGAATCTGATGCGCTGAATCCAAAAATCACATTGGTTTTGCTCAATCAGGTCAAGTTTTTGAGCTATGGCCACATGTCATTTTTTAACGTTTTTGTTCACATGTACGATTGTGTGGAGGGACGTGGGTGGCGCTGTGGGTTAAACCACAGAGCCTAGGACTTGCCGATCAGAAGGTTGGTGGTTCGAATCCCCGCGACGGGGTGAGCTCCCGTTGCTCGGTCCCTGCTCCTGCCAACCTAGCAGTTTGAAAGCACGTCAAAGTGCAAGTAGATGAATAGGTCTTCCGGCGGGAAGGTAAACGGCATTTCCATGCGCTGCTCTGGTTTGCCAGAACTGGCTTAGTCATGCTGGCCACATGACCAGGAAGCTGTACGCCGGCTCCCTCGTCGAATAAAGCGAGATGAGCGCTGCAACCCCAGAGTCGGTCATGACTGGACCTAATGGTCAGGGGTCCCTTTACCTTTTTACGCTTGGTGGAGCATTTTATAAGAAGTTGGTGGGGTAAAATGCCATGTCAAATAATTGTTTTGATTGGAAATGATTATTTTAATGACAATAAGTATTCAGGTCCGATAGTTCTGGGTGATTATGTCGAAAAGGGATCAAGTTGAAGTCATAAAACCTCGAAATCTTCCATAAATTGGTGCACAAGTTTCATAAGGCATGCTTACCATGCTTATTTTGGTATTAAACTTGGTGACCAGGATAAAGCTTGGGTGCCACACATGGTGTGCAAGGCATGCACTGAGACGTCTATGTGGGTGGACCAATGGCAAAAGGAGTC
Source organism: Podarcis muralis (assembly GCF_964188315.1). Taxonomy (NCBI): domain Eukaryota; kingdom Metazoa; phylum Chordata; class Lepidosauria; order Squamata; family Lacertidae; genus Podarcis; species Podarcis muralis. Next base: position 91,338,483 of record NC_135662.1, read on the forward strand.
TGAACTTTGGAATTCCCATGGTTTGGAGGGAGCTGACAAACCATGTCACTGACTGCTACTTCTGCGCTGTTGATGTGACTGGGATCAACAGAAAGAACCGGAGCAGCCTCAAGTATCCTGATCTTCAATCAGCACGTTGTCCTGTAGCTCATTGTGATGAAATTCCAGTGCCTATCTTCGGAGAACTTCCTGACATTCGTGACAAAGATGCCTCCAGTGTTGAAGGACATGAAGAAGAAGTGGTTCTTGAAGATGATGCTCCACATCCATTTTCCCAAAAGGAGTTGAATGATCTAGTTCAGTGTTTCCCAACCACTGTTCCGCGGCACACTAGTGTGCCGCGAGATGTTGCCTGGTGTGCCGCGGGAAAAATTAAAAAATTGAAAGATTTTTTTTTTTTAAAAAGTCAAATTTTCGATTGGGGCGCCGTCACTAGATGACCCCTGGGGTTCCCTCCCTCCCTCCCGCTCTGCGCCTCCCTCCTCCTCCTCCTCCTCCTCCGGGGAGGCCCTTCCTGGCTCTCGGCCAAGGCATGGCGGCTGCCACTCACTCACTCGCTCGCCCACCCGTCCCTCCATCCCTGCACCCGGCCTCTCCCCCTCCGTCCCCGGCGCGGGGGCTGCCGGGATCCGTAGTCCCCTCGCCCTTGGGCTCCGCGCCCGCGCGGGGTGCGCGAACTACGTTTCCCAGCGTGGCCTGGCGGGCCGGGCGTTTTGTTTGAAGCGCTCTTCTCCCGGCCATGGAATGAGCGCAGCGGCGGCGGCCGGGCGGGCAGGGGCTCTTCCGCGCAGACCCCGCGCAGCCTGCCTGCGCCCCCGCGGAGATCGGGCGGCAGGATGGAGCCCGGGGATCCCCGCGGAGGCGGAGCGGCGGAGGTGGAGGTTTCCCCCCAGGTAGGGCTGCGTCGGGGTTTTTTAATTTTTGCAATGCTGCATCCGCGCCGGAAGGGACGCATCGGATCGCGGGGAGACCCCTTGGCGGGCGTGCAAGGCAATGCATGCGTGCAGGCGTTGCATGGAGTGCAGTGCAATGCAATGGCAACGCGGCGCCCTGCATGCATGCATGCAACTTCCACCGGCGCTCCGGACTTGGCAGGTGAGGGGGGTCCCCAGTGGGCGGCAGAGAGAGCCGGGAGGGCGAAGGGGAGCCGGGGGGGGAGCAGCGCTGCTCCCCGAGCCGAGCCCGGGGGGAAACTTCGGCGTCGTTGCGCCAGGTGTTATCCTCGCAACAACAGCCCTGCGAGGTGGGTCAGGCGAGTGGCCCAAGGGAGCACCCAGGGATTGTCCTGGCCAGGTGGGGTGATTTGAACCCTGCTCTCTGCCCGGTCTTCGTCCTCATTTAGCCCCCACATGTGCATGACTGTGCATGACTGAGGTTTTCCCCCCTCGTCTTGGCTATGGTGTGAGTCTGTGCTGTTAATTAATGGGGTTCTGCCTTCGGAGAAGATGAGCCAGCCCTCAAGGAGGTGATTATGTAATTTGCTAGCAATTCATGTCCCTCCCGGCGTGACGCTGCGCGCTGACGTCACGGGGCTGTAATGGTGGTGTGCCTCGAGATTTTTTTCATGAAACAAGTGTGCCTTTGCCCAAAAAAGGTTGGGAAACACTGATCTAGTTCGTGACCTCAGCTTGTCAAAGGACTCTGCCGAACCAGATTGAAGGAAAAAAACTGTTCATTGATAGCAGCAAGCGATCACTGAAATGTGTTCTGCTACACAATGGCAACCAGTTTGCCTCTATACCCCTGGCTCACTCGACTACACTGAAGGAGAACTATGAAGCGGTGAAGTATGTGCTGTAGAAAATTGGTTATGATCAGCATAAGTGGTTTATTTGTGTTGACCTGAAGATGGTGAACTTTTTGTTGGGACAACAGTCTGGCTTCACCAAGTACCCATGTTTTCTGTGCATGTGGGATAGTAGGGACCGTGCTCAGCATTACACGAAGAAGGACTGGCCTGTGCGGGAGGAATTGGTGCCTTGCAGAGAAAGGAACATCATCAATGACCCTCTGGTGGACAGAGACAGAATACTCTTCCCACCGCTGCACACCAAGCTCGGCTTAATCAAGGCTCTGGACAAGGATGGTGACTGCTTCACTTACTTGTGCCAGGCATCTTTGATGGTCCTCAGATCTGTCAGCTCATCAGAGATCCAGACTTCGGAAACTCAATGAACGAAGTGGAACTGGAAGCGTGGAAGGCATTTGTTCTGGTAGTGAAGAACTTTCTTGGCAACAATAAGGCCAGAAATTACGCAGAACTTGTCAACAACATGCTGACTGCTTTTAGAAACCTGGGCTGCAACATGAGTGTCAAGATGCACTACCTATTTTCACATATGGACCGGTTTCCTGAGAACGTGGGTTCAATGAGTGATGAGCAGGGGGAGAGATTCCATCAGGACATGAAAGAGATGGAGACCAGGTATCAGGGTTACTGGGACGCAGTCATGATGGCTGACTATTGTTGGACTCTGAAGAGAGACCTCCCTGCCGCTGAGCATTCCAGGAGTTCCAAGAAACGGAAGTTCAAGCCCTGAAGTTTGAAAAATGGTTAAGCAACATGCAATTTACGTGTACTTACCTTTATCAATGCCCACCATTCAGTTTACAGTAATCAATGTTTCTATCAGGTAATCAATATATTATTTATTATTTTTTTCTCTTAAAAACATATTTAGGATGATATGTGTTGACAAAGATCAGCTGATAATGCCACAAAAATGTAATCGGTTTTGTCACAAGATCTGATTTTTTTCAAATCAACATAGCACCAAAACCTGACCTGATGGAGAGAAACGGATGCCATTTCCTGATTCAGCAGAGCAAAAATACCCTAAATCAATTGTAGAAATCTAGACAACTTTCAAAAAGTAAAAAATTGTTGCCCAGTGTTATATTCTCTGAATATAACACTATAGAGAAGCTCTATAGAGTCAGCAAAAACAAGACCTGGAGCTGACTGCGGTTCAGATCATCAGCTTCTTATAGCAAAAATCAAGCTTAAACTGAAGAAAGTAGGAAAAACCACTGGCCCAGTAAGATACAATCTAAATCAAATCCCTTATGAATACACAGTGGAAGTGAGGATCAGGTTTAAGGATTTAGATTTGGTGGATGGAGTGCCTGAAGAACTATGGATGGAGGCTCACAACATTATACAGGAGGCAGCAACGAAAACCATCACAATGAAATGGAAATGCAAGAAAGCAAAGTGGCGTTCCAACGAGGCCTTACAAATAGCGGGGGAGAGAAGGCAAGCAAAATGCGAGGGAGATAGTGAAAGATACAGGAAATTGAATGCAGATTTCCAAAAAATAGCAAGGAGAGACAAGAAGGCCTTCTTAAACAAGCAATGCAAAGAAATAGAGGAAAACAACAGAATGGGAAGAACCAGAGATCTGTTCAAGAAAATTGGAGATATGAAAGGAACATTTTGTGCAAAGATTACCATAATAAAGGACAAAAGTGGTAAGGACCTAACAGAAACAGAAGACATCAAGAAGAGGTGGCAAGAATACACAGAGGAATTATACCAGAAATATATGGATGTCTCGTACACCCCAGGTAGTGTGGTTGCTGACCTTGAGCCAGACAGCCTGGAGAGTGAAGTCAAATGGGCCTTAGAAAGCACTGCAAATAACAAGGCCAGTGGAAGTGATGATATTCCGGCTGAACTATTTCAAATTTTAAAAGATGATGCTGTTAAGGTGCTACACTCAATATGCCAGCAAATTTGGAAAACTCAGCAGTGGCCAGAGGATTGGAGAAAATCAATCTACATCCCAATTCAAAAGAAGGGCAATGCCAAAGAATGTTCCAACTACCGCACAATTGCACTCGTTTCACATGCTAGCAAGGTTATGCTTAAAATTCTACAAGGTAGGCATAAGCAGTATTTGGACCAAGAACTCCCAGAAGTGCAAGCTGGATTTAGAAGAGGCAGAGGAACCAGAGACCAAATTGCAAACATGCGCTGGATTATGGAGAAAGCTAGAGAGTTCCAGAAAGACATCTACTTCTGCTTCATTGACTATGCAAAAGCCTTTGACTGTGTTGACCACAGCAAACTATGGCAAGTTCATAAAGAAATGGGAGTGCCTGATCATCTCATCTGTCTCCTGAGAAATCTCTATGTGGGACAAGAAGCTACAGTTAGAACTGGATATGGAACAACTGTTTGGTTCAAAATTGGGAAAGGAGTACGACAAGACTATATTGTCTCCCTGCTTATTTAACTTATATGCAAAATTCATCATGCGAAAGGCTGGGCTGGATGAATCCCAAGCCGGAATTAAGATTGCTGGAAGAAATATTAACAACCTCAGATATGCAGATGACACAGCCTTAATGGCAGAAAGTGAGGAGGAATTAAAAAACCTTTTAATGAGGGTGAAAGAGGAGAGCGCAAAATACGGTCTGAAGCTCAACATCAAAAAAACGAAGATCATGGCCACTGGTCCCATCACCTCCTGGCAAATAGAAGGGGAAGAAATGGAGGCAGTGAGAGATTTTACTTTCTTGGGCTCCATGATCACTGCAGATGGTGACAGCAGTCATGAAATTAAAAGACGCCTGCTTCTTGGGAGAAAAGCAATGACAAACCTAGACAGCATCTTAAAAAGCAGAGACATCACCTTGTCAACAAATGACCGTACAGTTAAAGCTATGGTTTTCCAAGTAGTGATGTATGGAAGTGAGAGCTGGACCATAAAGAAGGCTTATCGCTGAAGAATTGATGCTTTTGAATTATGGTGTTGGAGGAGACTCTTGAGAGTCCCATGGACTGCAAGAAGATCAAACCTCTCCATTCTTAAGGAAATCAGCCCTGAGTGCTCACTGGAAGGACAGATCGTGAAGCTGAAGCTCCAATACTTTGGCCACCTCATGAGAAGAGAAGACTCCCTGGAAAGGACCCTGATGTTGGGAAAGATTGAGGGCACAAGGAGGGGACGACAGAGGACGAGATGGTTGGACAATGTTCTCAAAGCTACCAACATGAGTTTGACCAAACTGCGGGAGGCAGTGGAAGACAGGAGTTCCTGGCGTGCTCTGGTCCATGGGGTCACGAAGAGTCGTACACGACTAAACAACTAAACAACAACAACAACGTTTTATCTTCAGTAGATATCATGGTTGTGATGCTTATCTCTGCAACCTAGACAGAGATAGCCTGGCCTCAGTTTTCCATGCTCTAGTAACACCCAGGTTAGGTTAGTCTAATGCTCTATAGGCGAACTGCTGTTGGTGCTGAAGAAGGCTGCAAGATTACTTACTGGAACTTGGTGTTATGATCTGCTTACTCATGTTTGTCAACAACACTGGCTTCCAGTTGTTTCCAGAGCCAATTCAGAATGTTAGCTTTAATCAACAAAGCCCTAAATAGTTTGGCCATAGGTTATTGAAGGATGCCCTCTTCGCAGGTAAGCCTACCTGGATCTTGAGGGCAATGTCAGAGACGTTTCACAAAGTATTACTGGCTAGTGATACCTGGCTAGAGTCTGTTAGGAAGAGGGACTTCTCCATGATGGGACAGTGCTTGGAGAATGCTCTTCCCACAGAGGGTTACCTGGTGCCTACTCTATATTCGTGTTTGGTGCTTGGTGAAGACTTTTAAATTTTATATTGTTTACATTGTATTATTTTAACAATTTTATGTATTCTACCCAGAGAACTTCAGTGGCATAGAAATAGTGGTAACGAACAAACAAATCTTTGTGTTTTATTGCTTCTCTACATATGTGACCTTCTATAGACTCATACTTTTCCCTTCCTGGGAATGTGGTTGGCCTTTGGGTCAGTGTAATTTTATTTTTATACTCCCTGCTGAATGTGTGCCCAAAATTCTGGATTTTTTTCCTGCCAAACTGCAACTGAAGATTTCTTCTGCCATCTGCCAGGCTCACTAGCACTGGCAACCTCTATTTTGCCTAATAGAAATTCAGCAGATGCTGCAAAACAGCAACATAAATAAATAAATCTTGATACAAACAGAAAAAGAACTACAATGTTGCAAGTCCCCTGATATTTCCACAAATCTGATCTAGGATCCTGATGTGTTTGCAAAATATGGCCAAATAGAAACTGGCAAGATTTTTCCTATTTGGCTTTTAAAAACATGTATTAACCCTGAGTGGTGATAGTAGCTTTCCAGCTTAGGGACAAAAGAAAAATTACTTATTTACAAGATTTTCTTTAGCACTAACAATTCAAGGAGACTTGAGGTATCTAAGCATTGGCTCAACATTTTGGTTGAGGCATTAAGCAAGCTGACAGACTTACATATAGTTCACTGATCAGTTCTGACTGAGACTGTGTAGATGAAGATTTTTGGCTGATTATTTTGACTGGAGCCATTGATTAAAACATTATCTGCATGTAGCAATAGAATAGAATGATCAGATTTAATGTGCTTTACAGTGCATGACATGAAATATCCAGAATCATATTAAAGCATAATTCATCCTCTAGAAAAGAACTACAGTAGCAGCTTCAGTTATGACAAGACACATCTAAGCAATTCTTTAGCAAAACTGCTGTTGCAAGAGTTACACCCAACACAAAGTGCTGCTTTGTGATAGTCAGGGGAGATATTTCTGCCAACATTAAGGGCCAAAACAGCTGTGATGTCACCTGTGAGTAAAATGCATTTTCCCACTGTGACCTTTCCGCATTTGCCCTGCAAAGTAGTCATGCACTTACCATCTATCCACAGGGACAGTTAGCATGCCCAGACCCAAAACACTTTTTGTTGGGGGGGGGGGGACTAGTACAAACTTGTAACATGCCCTTCCCAAACACTTCCCACAGTCCTATCCCATATCTACGACCATATGTTGCAGGAAAGAAAATTTACATTCTGAAATTATATTTGCAACATTTCTGAGATTAGACCATTGTCATACTTTTCTTCCTTGCCCAAACCCACCACCATTATGTGCTGTTTTTGTTTTAACATAACATCCTACCTGAAAATGAGTCCTACAAGGGCTGTTGACTATTTTGTAATTTTTTCTTGTTGGTCCTATATAAAGATATTATCTTGTCAAGGTTTAATTCTTTTATTATTACTGTTATTATGAACCAATGTAGCAGGAAATATTCTATATAAAAAAAACCTTTAAACCTTCCCCTGTGCCATTTTCCATTGCAAAATCATGAATTCTCTCCCCAAAGTCTTGCAAATTCACATTGAATAGACAAAATAGATGTTTCCTCCCATGTGTGTGAGCCAGAAATTTTTCTCATTCATATTTTGTGTCTGGAAATCCTTCCAGAAGCACTGGCTCACTCTGTCCATTTTCCTGATTATTATGGTGCTGTGTTCTTCCACTCTGCCAGGCACTCTGGGACTAGTTCTAGAGAAAGCAGGCCATACAAGGATGCACAAATATATGTATGTCAATTGGCGTCTCTTAGTTTAATTGCCTAAGTATATGGTCTTGGTTCTGTTCTAGAGAAGGTCAGCTCACTGGTCAGAATACATCTTCTTCTACTCTAACAGTACTTCTGATCATAGCTGTCCCTTTTTTAAAGGGAAATTCCCTTATTCCGAATAGGATTCCTTGCAAGAAAAGGGAAAAGTTGACAGCTATGCTTCTGCTTGGCTCCAGGAAATCTCACAAGATCTGTACAATGGCTCCACAGATGCAGGGGAATAAATTGCCGCACTTTAAACTGCAATTGGCACCCCACCCCACCGGTAACACTGGACTGTCTATATGGGCCCCCCAGACAAAGGACACATGGGGCTCATCAACATGGGGATTCAATGGGCCTTGCATCCAGGTAAGTATGTATACATACAACTGCAGTCTATGTTTCTTAATGTCAGAAATCACAAACAATACAATGGCAGAGGAAAAAAACCCTACAATATATATATATATATTCAGCAAAATCCTATTGCTTTAATCTCTCCCCCAGCATTATTTACAGATTGGTAATAATTTTTAATTGTAAGTTCTTGAATAAATTTTAATTGTAGTTCTCGAAGCTACAAACATGAGTCTGACCAAACTGCGGGAGGTAGTGGAAGATAGGAGTGCCTGGCATGCTCTGGTCCATGGGGTCACGAAGAGTCGGACACGACTAAACGACTAAATAACAACAACAATAATTTTTAAAACCCAAATCAAATCAGTGGAACACAAATAAAAATGGCCCTAGATGTTGCTTCAATAAGAAGAACCTGAATATTTTAACACAGAGGTTGTAATGAATGCAGAATTCGCCATGTCAGCAAATCTCCTCTTCCTCTGCAGGAATGTTGCCCATAACTATGCAACTGCTTGTAAGCAAACAAATAATAGAATACTTCTTATAGAAAAGACTAATTTAATATCACTGCCAAAGAGATAATTTAATCTAATCCTTAATACTATTATTTACAGCAAAGACTGTCGGATTTTAAAACTAAAATAGCATTTTCTGATTTTTGAGGGGAAACTGAAACAAAGCTGCTCACTGAAGTCTGACTCCACCCCTGTGCCTGTAATAGAGCAGATGGGATTGAGCACAGCCTTGGGATGACCAGGGGTGTGAAAGTTATGGAACTTTCCCCTCCTGACACTCTCTGCTTTTTTGTGCTTCTATCATCTGAGCAGGACAATAGGACAATGCTGCCTGATTCATCTAGTTGTTGTTGCCATTCACATGTGTCATTTGATGCTGGTTTGTAATAATAATAATAATTTATTATTTATACCCATTCTGAAATATTGGTATCTTATTCACGTAAAGATTCCTGACTACAAAACTTCCTTTCAAAACCACTCTTCTGTAAACAGCAGAGCGGGTTTGCAAACAGCTCCCCTCGAAAGGCCATAAACCTTGGAAAGGAAAGCACCGTCTCATGTCTGTGCTTTTCTTTCCCCTGCTCGCTTGACTATTATGTTATTTCCAAGCTGTGCTTGGCATGTTGATTGTCCACAGACTAAGCAAACAGGCTGGCTTGGGGGGGCTGCACTTTGCAAGGGGGGGGGGGTATCCGTAGTGCCATCTGCCATCTTGAAAATTAAAGCAAAGGAAAGGTCATTGGGATAAACCGATTTGCCAAACAAAATGGTTAACAACTCATGAATAAAACTTTGTTTAAAAAATACTTAAAAGGGACAAAATGCCTTCCTTGTGCTCCACGCATCTCCTTTCCAGTTCATTTCCATCATTATGAGGGAGAAAAAGCCCTCACATGAAGTTGTTGTGTGTGCTGGAGGAGAGGAGTTTGCAATCTGTGCTGTAGGAGGTGCCTACCAGATTTCTAATGGCTTTTCAATGATAATGTCAAAAAGGCTTTGTCTTCCTCTTTGCTCTTTGCTGTTTCCACAGCAGCAGCAGCGGCAGCAGCAGCAGCAGCAGCCCAGACTCCTTCCTTAGAGAGCAACTTTTATCTCCTGCTTGCTTCAATGGTGCCATCTCTTTCCTGCCCCTCTCCCCTTCTCAGCCTTGGCAAGTCAAAAGAAGAGCTGGGTTTCCCCTTGGAAATAAAGAAGGAAGAAGAAACCCAAAGTGGTCTTAAGAGGAGGCAAGGCGAGGCGTCAGAGCACTTATGGGTAGCAGAATGGGAGATGGGCAGATGCTGTTCTGCAGCACCTGCTCATTTCCATGGGCATTACGGAGGAAGCTTTCCTGGGCCAAACTACTGTAGTAGTTAGTGAGTAGTGAGAATGAAGGCCCTTGCCAGGAGTTATGTGTGGTGGCCAGGGATCGACAGAGAGATAAAGGCCTGGGTCAAACACTGCCAGGCCTGCCAAGAATCCCGCCCAGATCCCCCAAGGGCCCCAGTCCAGTCCTGGGAGTCCGCCCGAGCACCATGGTCATGCCTGCACATGGACTTCGCTGGCCCCTTTCAGGGGAAAACATTCTTCATAGTGGTGGACTCCTACACCAAATGGTTGGAAGTCGCACTGGTACCGTCCACTTCTACGGCCGCAGCCATCTGGGTACTACGCAGGCTGTTTGCAACCAACAGGCTCCCTGACACTCTCATCTCAGACAACGGAACCGCATTTACCTCAGGATAATTCCAAACCTTCACAGCGCAGAACGCCATCCGCCACATCCGCTTGGTGCCATTCCACCCTGCCACCAATGGCCAAGCAGAATGCATGGTGCGGACCATCAGAGTTTTAGGGCAGCAGCTGAAGAAGGAACAAAAAGGGTTTTCTTGTGTGAGTTTCTTGTGGCTGTTTAGCTGCTCTCTCTGTGCAAAGGTCAGAGGGGGCAGGGCTTCTGTTGAGGTAGGTGATTAGCTGTGGGAGGAGCTTATCAGAGTTTTAGGGCAGCAGCTGAAGAAGGAACAAAAAGGGTTTTCTTGTGTGAGTTTCTTGTGGCTGTTTAGCTGCTCTCTCTGTGCAAAGGTCAGAGGGGGCAGGGCTTCTGTTGAGGTAGGTGATTAGCTGTGGGAGGAGCTTATCAGAGTTTTAGGGCAGCGGCGCGCGCCTAGCGGCGCGCGCAGTTTGATCCATATTTTAGATTTAGGGGAGCTAGTCTCAAACATTTGTTGGGGGAGACCTAGGTTTTTTGGGGGGGATTTATTTGTCCTGTTTCCACACTTTTTATGATAGAGGACCACTGTAGTCACCCCCAACGACACGTTCTCAAGATGGAGGGTGAGGGAACAGCTGCAGTCGCCTGTGGTTCCTGCGCAATGTTTGCCATCTTGCCAAAGGTTGCAGGCAGCTTTACCTGCAGCAATTGCATGTTGATTGCCCTCTTAAAAGACAAAGTCCAGCAACTGGAGGAACGTGTAGCTACGCTCCAAAGAATTAGAGACCTGGAACTCTTCTTGGAAGCAACAGAGCACACCGTCTCCACCAAGGAAGAGACAGGGGACTCCCCTGAGAAGGTGGCTAGTTCACCAACACAGGAGCCAGATATATGGAGAAACGTGACTCAAAGAAGTAGGAGGCCCAGGGTTCGCTCTGATTGTTTAGAAATACGCAATCGCTTTGAGGTCCTTTCCCCTACCATGGAAGACGAAGAGCAGACTCCATTTGAGGATCTCTCCCTCATTACAGTCGATCAGGTATATGAAGACGAGCAGCAAAGGCAGTCCTCAGGGAATGTCCAGGCGACCTTGGAACGGACAGCTCACAGAAGAACCCCGACCAGACCTAAGAGGAGGCGTGTGGTGGTGATAGGGGATTCCCTACTGAGGGGAACAGAAGCAGTGATCTGTGGGCCTGACAAGATGTCTCGGGAAGTGTGCTGTCTCCCCGGGGCTAAGATCCAAGATGTAACTGAACGACTGCAAGGAATCATAAAACCCACTGACAAATACCCCTTCCTCTTGGTTCATGTGGGAACCAATGACACTGCAAGCAATAGCCTCCAGAAGATCAAAAGAGATTACGAGGCTCTGGGCAGGAAATTGAAGCAATTAAATGCACAAATTGTCATCTCATTTGTCCTCCCAGTTGAACGACGTGGCCCAGGGAGAGAGGGAAAAATAGTGGAAGTGAACAACTGGCTTCGCAAATGGTGTAAACAGGAACGGTTTGGATTCTTAGATCACGGACTGCAGTTTCTTGAAGATGGACTTCTGGCAAGCGATGGGCTGCACCTCACAACGGTTGGGAGGAATGTTTTTGCAAAAAATCTCAGAAACCTCATCAGGAGGGCTTTAAACTGACTAATGTGGGGGAGGGAGACAGTGCTCCTGAAGGTAGGAGTCTATCAATTGATGAAGATGATCATCCAAATGTCATAGACCGAATGGAGCAAAGAGCATGCAGACCTAGTGGTGGGAGGAAAAAATCCTTAAATAAGAGACACGGGGGAATGATTAATGGACTTCAATGTCTGTACACTAACGCGCAAAGCATGGGAAATAAACAAGATGAGCTTGAGCTCCTGGTACAGCAAACTAAATATGACATAATAGGAATCACTGAAACCTGGTGGGATAAATCCCACGATTGGAATGTAATAATGGAGGGATACAATCTATTTCAAAGAAACAGACCAGACAAGAAAGGAGGAGGAGTGGCGTTATATGTCAGGGATGTGTATACCTGTGAAGAGATCCAAGATTTAGAACCTCAAAGCCAAAGTGAGAGCATTTGGGTCAAAATTAAGGGAGAGAAGAATAACAGTGACCTCATTGTGGGAGTTTACTATAGATCCCCAAGCCAAACGGAGGACATAGATGATGCCTTCCTGGAACAGATGGCCAAGCATGCAAAAGGAAGGGAGATAGTAGTAATGGGGGACTTCAATTACCCTGATATTTGCTGGATGTCAAACTCAGCCAAGAGCATAAGGTCAAACAGATTCCTCACTGCCCTTGCAGACAACTTCATTGTCCAGAAAGTGGGAGAAGCAACAAGAGGAACAGCCATTTTAGATCTGGTCCTAACCAATGTTGATGACCTGGTTAGTGGGGTAGAAGTGGAAGGATCATTAGGCGCGAGTGATCATGCTCTTCTGAAGTTTACTATACAGCGGAAAGGAGCAGCCAAGCATACTAGGACTCAATTTCTCGACTTTAAGAAAGCCAACTTCATAAAGCTTAGGAAAGTGCTGGGTGAGATCCCATGGACAGTAATACTAAAAGGAAAGGGAGTTCAAGATGGCTGGGAGTTTGTTAAGAGGGAGATAGTAAAAGCACAACTTCAGGCAATACCAATGAGACGGAAACATGGAAGGTGCCTAAAGAAGCCAGGGTGGCTATCTAAAGAACTTTTAACTGAGTTAAGATTAAAAAAGGATGTGTACAAAAAATGGAAAAGGGGGGGAACCACCAAAGAGGAATTCAAACAAATAGCCAGCACGTGTAGACACAAAGTCAGAAAAGCTAAAGCACAAAATGAACTCAGGCTTGCTAGAGAGGTTAAAAGCAACAAAAAAGGCTTTTATGGGTATGTTCGTAGCAAAAGGAAGAACAAAGAAACCGTGGGGTCACTCAGAGGAGAAGATGGTGAAATGCAAACAGGGGACACAGAAAGGGCTGAACTCCTCAATGCTTTCTTTGCCTCAGTCTTCTCCGATAAAGAAAACAATGCCCGACCTGAAGAATTTGGAGCAAATGATTCAGCAGAGGAAACACAACCCAGAATAACTAAGGAGATAGTACAAGAATACTTGGCTAGTCTAGATGTATTCAAGTCTCCAGGGCCAGATGAACTGCATCCAAGAGTATTAAAAGAACTGGCAGATGTGATTTCAGAACCACTGGCAGTCATCTTTGAGAATTCCTGGAGAACAGGCGAAGTCCCCGCAGACTGGAGGAGGGCAAATGTTGTCCCTATTTTCAAAAAGGGGAAAAGAGAGGACCCAAATAATTACCGCCCAGTCAGTCTGACATCAATACCAGGGAAGATTCTGGAGCAGATCATTAAGCAAACAGTCTGTGAGCACCTAGAAAGGAATGCTGTGATCACCAATAGTCAGCATGGATTTCTGAAAAATAAGTCATGTCAGACTAACCTGATCTCGTTTTTTGACAGAATTACAAGCCTGGTAGATGAAGGGAACGCAGTGGATGTAGTCTACCTTGATTTCAGCAAGGCATTTGACAAGGTGCCCCATGATATTCTTGTAAAGAAGCTGGTAAAATGCGGTCTTGACTATGCTACCACTCAGTGGATTTGTAACTGGCTGACTGACCGAACCCAAAGGGTGCTCATCAATGGTTCCTCTTCATCCTGGAGAAGAGTGACTAGTGGGGTGCCACAGGGTTCTGTCTTGGGCCCGGTCTTATTCAACATCTTTATCAACGACTTGGATGATGGACTCAAGGGCATCCTGATCAAATTTGCAGATGACACCAAACTGGGAGGGGTGGCTAACACCCCAGAGGACAGGATCACACTTCAAAACGACCTTGACAGATTAGAGAACTGGGCCAAAACAAACAAGATGAATTTTAACAGGGAGAAATGTAAAGTATTGCACTTGGGCAAAAAAAATGAGAGGCACAAATACAAGATGGGGGACACCTGGCTTGAGAGCAGTACATGTGAAAAGGATCTAGGAGTCTTGGTTGACCACAAACTTGACATGAGCCAACAGTGTGACGCGGCAGCTAAAAAAGCCAATGCAATTCTGGGCCTCATCAATAGGAGTATAGCATCTAGATCAAGGGAAGTAATAGTGCCACTGTATTCTGCTCTGGTCAGACCTCACCTGGAGTACTGTGTTCAGTTCTGGGCACCACAGTTCAAGAAGGACACTGACAAACTGGAACGTGTCCAGAGGAGGGCAACCAAAATGGTCAAAGGCCTGGAAATGATGCCTTATGAGGAACGGCTAAGGGAGCTGGGCATGTTTAGCCTGGAGAAGAGGAGGTTACGGGGTGATATGATAGCCATGTACAAATATATAAAAGGATGTCACATAGAGGAGGGAGAAAGGCTGTTTTCTGCTGCTCCAGAGAAGCGGACACGGAGCAATGGATCCAAACTACAAGAAAGAAGATTCCACCTAAACATTAGGAAGAACTTCCTGACAGTAAGAGCTGTTCGACAGTGGAATTTGCTGCCAAGGAGTGTGGTGGAGTCTCCTTCTTTGGAGGTCTTTAAGCAGAGGCTTGACAACCATATGTCAGGAGTGCTCTGATGGTGTTTCCTGCTTGGCAGGGGGTTGGACTCGATGGCCCTTGTGGTCTCTTCCAACTCTATGATTCTATGATTCTATGATTCTATGATTCTAAATGCAAGGACACCCTCCGCTGCATGACGCAAGGGGATTGGGGGTACCGCCTTGCCGCATTCCTTCTAGCACAGCACAGCACAGCACCGCCAGCTCAACGACTGGCCGGAGCCCCGCTGAACTACTAATGGGCCAGCGCCTCGCAATCAGATTGGACCGCCTTCACCCCAATAGAGCTCAGGATGAGGTAGTGGTGGGGGAAGGGAGGAACCCCTGGACCTACGTGGCCCAGGACCCAGTGTACGCAAAGAATTTTGGGGCAGGCCACAGTACATGGGTACCCGCCACAGTCACCAAGGTCACTGGCCCCGTGTCATACGAGGTGCTAACGGATGGGGGGCAATGCTGGCGCTGACTGCGACCAGATACGGTGACGATTCCTGGGAGAAAACCAGGACAGGTCAGAGGAGTCCCAAGGGAACAGTGATGCAGTGAGGCCCATAAAACAGGAGGGGCCAGCAGGAGAGGCAGAATCAGTAAATACTGAGAGGCCGAAAGGACACCGGAACCAAAACCACGACTGAGTGAGCTGGTTGCGCCAGACCAAACGGCCCCATCACAGCCAGCATCCTTGGAACATGAGCCAGAACCTGAACCCCGGACCAGGGAACACCCCAGGCCGCAACGCACACATAGGCTGCCGGCGTACCTTGAGGACTATGAATGCGACCTCCCGGGCAGGACTGGAACTTAGAGGGGAGGGGTGTTATGTACTGAGTTGAATAGGATCCAAAATGCAGCAGTCTGATTGGTCCTAGAACAACAGGATTCAGAATGCAGCAGTCTGATTGGTCCTAGAACAATGCAGCAGTATGATTGGTCTGCAGGAGCCACCCAACCCAACTCCAGATGGAAGTGAATCCACAACCTGATTGGCCTACAGGAGAATTCCGGAATTAGCCAATCACGTGCAGCCCATTTTGTAAATAATGTATATAAAGCAGATACTTTGGGGAAACTTTCATTCCTTCTCCCACTATGAGCTGAATAAAGAGCATGAAATCCACTCTCGACTCCGAGTATATTTCAGGGGCTCTGTCTCTGTTTCAGAGCCCAGGCTTCCTTTCTGGGGGGAAAGCTTCCTGCCAGTCTCCCTGAAGGTTCCCAATGCCCCTCAACCATTGTTCTGGGCTTCTCCTGAGGGCCTGCAGATCATCCTTGGCTAGATCTTCCTTGGAAGAGGAGTGGGAGCATGACAGGTCATTTGCCAAACAGCTAGTGGGCCTCTGTGTTATCAACCGTTGGTGTGAACAGCTCCTGAGATTGCGTTACAACGCCTAAAAGTTGTACAGAAAGCCTTTCAAACAAGCCATTTGGTCATGTGGTCACCAATGTGGGTGTCTGCATGTATGAAGCAGATCAAGGGGATCTTGAAGTTTAAGGATATTGAGCTCTAAACTTATTTTTCTGTCTCTCATGCATTCTCTTTGGCTGTTAATCTAAGTAAATGCATAGAAAGCAGAGAGTCAAAATCACTGCTGCTCCCTCCCGATCTGCCTTTATTAAAGGGGCTATGTGTCTAGTATCAAATGTTTTCAGGCTCACAGGACTCTCTGTTTTCCAGATTGCTCATTGAATCTGTGTGCACAGGACCCTTGAAGACATGCAGCTTGGCTATGAGGACATGGCTTTGATGCCCTGCTTCCAAGTGTTCCTTGGATGCCTGGACTATAACTGACTGAGTTTAGGATATTAGCTTTTCTTCTCCCTGCTCTAGATGTGGCAAATTTCTCTCTATTTTAATCCAGGAGGTTGATGCTGTGTTGATCCCACAAGGCACAAGACTGAAGTCTTTTTTGTAAACTTTTAAAAGAGGTATACTCACTTCTTTAAAGTAAAGAGAACAGCTAAGTGTAGTATAGTAGCTAAGAGACTGTTAGCCAGCAGTCCCTAAAATAAATACGGTGGTACCTCGGGTTAAGAACTTAATTCGTTCTGGAGGTCTATTCTTAACCTGAAGCACCACTTTAGCTAATGGAGCCTCCTGTTGCTGCCGCGCCACTGCTGCGTGATTTCTGTTCTCATCCTGAAGCAAAGTTCTTAACCCGAGGTAATATTTCTGGGTTAGAGGAGTCTGTAACCTGAAGCGTCCGTAACCCGAGATACCACTGTACCACCTCTGACAATAATTCACTAGGCTCCCTTAGGCAATTTGCCATTTTCTTAATTTCCATCCTCTTTCTGCAAAATAAGGATAGCAATACTGACCTACTTTCTAGGAATCTCTTAAGGATTTTTTTTTGCTGTTAAATAATTTTTATTAGTTTTCAGTTACAAAAATCCAATATATGCCACATTGTATCAATACCACATTACCCCGCACATTTCTCATTAACATTAAAAAATAACCAAAAACAAAACAAAACATTGTTACACCCCCCAAAATCCCCAGACTTCCCTCCACCCCCCCCCTTCTGGTTCTTTAAATGAACCAAAACATTTTACATTCCAGATCCCTTTACCCAATTTTCCAACTACTAAACAATTAAACTTGTGATATATTGCACAGATATTTTAAACATTCAAACTGCTTTATACATTACACATCTATGCTTACAGACTATTTCCCCTTTTAAAATTATCTTTATTGTTGCTTTTTGCAACATGTCTGCTGATGTCCCGATTTATTTACAACTGCTGGCCCCTAAATAAAAACCATTTCCCAAACTGTTACTCGTTCTTTTTTCTTACTTTGCCATATTTAAATCTCTTTTAAAAAAGGCTTTGTGATAGGAATTTTGAGGTCTTAGATATATGTTAAATGTTCATAAGTGTACCAACCAAGCACATACATAGATCAGCACAGGAAGACTGTCCTGGAACCATTTTTGATTCCCAAACTGACCAAATGTTTTCTCTGCAAGGTCAAAGGAAAATGGAAAAGCCTCCCCATTGTCTTTTCCTTCACAAATCCTGTCTTAAGGGTATGTCTGTGTTTGAATAGGGTGTGAGCCTGTGACATGGCCCAGGAACTAAGTATTTATCATTACAAAAGACTGGCCAGGCTCCCCAGGCAATCCAATCAAGTAACCTGCCAGACAGGAGATAAACGATAGGAGAAAAACAACATTCAAACTTCTGTTTTAGACCACCTTTTCTGTGATGTAGGTATGATGTATCTGGGGGGTGGTCTTAGGTTACACCCCTTCTGTGATGTATGTATGATGTTTCTGGGGATGGTCTTGATCTACAGGGTGGCAATTTCAAAAGTCTTTATAAGGCCTTGCGCACCATTGTTCTGGGTTCCTCCTCCTTTCCTGCGTGTGAGGGGAGCACCCTGTTGCAACAGATCAATAAAGATGAGGCTTACTAGCTGCTTTGCTTCTTAATATTCTCTGCTTGGCCTCTGTTATTTTCTCCTACCAATAGGGAACCTAAGTAAGGACTCTGTATGGGCTCTTGGATACCCCAAGAGGTATCCAAAAGGGCAATTTTTGTTTACAACAGCTTCCCCTTAGGACAATTCCCAGTTTCAGCCCTCCTTCCTTCCAAATTTCTCTCTGTCTCCACGGGTTGTTATTTCACAAAAATTTCTCTAACTATTTCCTGTCTGTACCCATATATAAGACTCCTCAAGAAGCTGCTACCAATTACAGTGGTGCCTCGCAAGACGAAATTAATTCGTTCTGCAAGTTTTTTCTTCTTGCAAGTTTTTCGTCTTGCGAAGCACGGTTTCCCATAGGAATGCATTGAAAATCAATCAATACGTTCCTATGGAAACCGCCTTTAGACCAGGTCCGGGGACAGTCTGTCCCCCAACCTCTTCTGAAGGCTGGGGGGGGGACAAGGGCTTTTCTTCCCACCCCCAGCATTTTAAAAAACCCCGGGACAGCGGAGGACTTCTCCACTGTCCGGGGCGATTTAAAAGCCCCCGGGAAGGCAGGCAGGGGGGGGGCAAAGACTTTTGCCCCCCACCGGCCTTCAGAAGAGGTCCAGGACCTCTTCTGAAGGCTGGCGGGGGGCAAAAGTCTTTGCTCCCCCCCCCCCGCCTGCCTTCAAAAGCCGTCCGGGATAGCGGGAAGCGCTTCCCTGCTATCCCGGACCGCTTTTAAAATGCTGGCGGTGGGGAGCAAAGCCTTTCGGCCCCCGCCGGCCTTCCTGGCCCTCTTCTGAAGGCCGGAGGGGGGAAAAGGCTTTGCTCCCCACCGCCAGCATTTAAAAGAGGTCCCTGGAGATTTCCCTATGGGCTTTCTTCTTGCGAAGCAAGCCCATAAGGAAATTCGCCTTGCGAAGCAACTCGCAAACGGAAAACCCTTTCGTCTTGCGGGTTTTCCGTCTTGCGAGGCATTCGTCTTGCGGGGCACCACTGTAGGACTATTTCCGATCTCAGCTCCTCTTATCTTAACATTGGTGATTTTACCAATACTTCCTCAAATGTTTTCTGTGTATGCAGCCCTTCAAATCCCCCTACTCTTTCCTTTCGGGTTTTCTTCATAACAATTAGCCTTTCCCCCTTTACAAAACTTTCCCTCCTGTCTTTGCCCTGCGTCTATTCTTCTTGTTTCCAGTTCTTCCGCTGTGTTGTTGTATTGATCCAGTCTAGTACTGATGGTCTCTGATATCTTAGCCATACGTTCCATAAATTCTCTTCTCCATTGGTACAAGAATGTCATAATTTCAACATCTGAGCTCATCTCTGTCAGCCCTGCCCTCCCCATCCTTTGAGTTTGAGACAGTGGTGTTAGGGCTCCCTGATGCTCCCAGGAGTCTGGCACCACCTTCCCTTTTTTGCCTCTCAACACAGCATTGTAGCTACTTTTTAAATCTCCTGATATTGACAGTCAGTGAAGAATGGGTTTTGGTGGCTCATCAGCAGGCACTTGTCCATAAGTTTTTAGTAAAATAAGTTGTCTGACTTGCAACTTTCCCCCATGTAACGTACTTTACCCAGAAAGTGAAGGGTGCACCTCCTGTTTTAATCCTTCATGTATCACCAAATTCAGCCTAATTAAATCCAATCTAATTATATTTCTTTCTTCAAGCAAAATTGTAGAAGATGCAGAATTCTTACCCTTTTATTTCAGCTTGAATATTTTTAGATGAGAATCTCCCGCTGATGGTAGGAGCGCTCGCAACCGCTCTTTCCCCCTGCTTGCCCTTCAGCAGTGGTTTTTTCGGGGGTGGTGGAAGATTGGCGCTTTGCCAGACCTCTCAAGACTCTGCTCACCCTAGAGGAGCTTTTGGGTGGGAGCACCTTGCCTTGGTGCGCTCCCCTCTAACCTCTGTGGGGCTCAGGTGTGTCTGGAGATCAGACCCGCGCTCCCTGTTCCGTCGGCAGGAAACTGGAAGTCTCTTAAGGATTACTCATATGCCACGAGGCTCCTGATTCTAGTTCAGAAGCTGGTGTGAACCGTGGCAGCCTTTGGTTGGTGCTAAACAGGAACTGAAGGAATCTGTGTGTGAGCAATGGAAGAAGAGGACAGGCTGCGTCTGTGGCTCATTTTCTTTTTTTAAATAATATTTTTTATTAATTTTTCATTAATAGCAATCCAATATAAACCACATTAATACAATACCAAATCATAATACAATAAAAAGAGCCAATTATTCGATTCTAAATTAAATATTTTGGATGGCTTCCCATGTTCTGATTTTTGAGAGATGCTGTTATTCCTTGTTCCTGCTCTAGTCCTCTTATTTAGTCCTCTTATTTGATCCTTTATTTTAACAGCTACTGATGTGATCACTTTAGTTCGTATTTAACCATTCCATATCCTTTAATTTGCAAGAGGAGTTTAAATCTTACATACACTTCAGGTTACATACGCTTCAGGTTACAGACTCCACTAACCCAGAAATAGTGATTCAGGTTAAGAACTTTGCTTCAGGATGAGAACAGAAATCATTCTCCAGCGGCGCGGCAGCAGCAGGAGGCCCCATTAGCTAAAGTGGTGCTTCAGGTTAAGAATGGTTTCAGGTTAAGTACGGACCTCCGAAACGAATTAAGTACTTAACCCGAGGTACCACTGTATAAAGTTTTTGTTGATTCCCTCTTGCATTCCATTAATATTTGCAATCCATTATAAGGGACGTGGGTGGCGCTGTGGGTTAAACCACGGAGCCTAGGACTTGTCGATCAGAAGGTCGGTGGTTCGAATCCCCATGATGGGGTGAGCTCCCGTTGCTCGGTCCCTGCTCCTGCCCACCTAGCAGTTCGAAAGCACGTCAAAGTGCAAGTAGATAAATAGGTACCGCTCCGGCGGGATGGTAAACGGTGTTTCTGTGCGCTGCTTTGGTTCGCCAGAAGTGGCTTGGTCCTGCTGGCCACCTGACCTCAGCCAGTAAAGCGAGATGAGCACCGCAACCCCAGAGTCGGCTACGACTGGACCTAATGATCAGGGGTCCCTTTACCTTTACCTATTAATTACATTCCATTAGTAGCTAATTTTTCTTCGGTGAAGAGTTGCCAAATCATAACATGGCATAGTGAATATATCATGAGAGAACAAAGGCTCCTCTCCACCAACATACCAATTCAATAACAACAAAAATCTTCTCCAGATTGAGACCTTGGCACTCAGCGGCTGGCTCATTTAGCAGGTAAACTTGTCTCCTTCGTTCAGAACATGCTTGTTTCTTAAGTCCAAATTCTGATACATCTTAAAAAACAGAAGAACTTCCACTCATGGTGGCTGCGCTGGAGAGTTTCCAATGCATGCAGCGCTATGCACTCAGCATCCCCTACCCCCTGCATTCCGTAGGATCTATGAGTGAAAGCTCACCCACCCGCCCCTGGGGGGGTGGCTTGCAAGGATAATCACTCTCAAATTATCCTTAATTGGCTGCATGCCCTGTGTCCACTACCAAATCCCAATTCTGTCTTCTGCAACATTGGCCACCCCTCCCAGTTTGGTGTCATTTGCAGAGTTGATGAGCATCTCCTCAATTCCTTCATTCAAGTCGTTTAGAAAGACATTGAACAACAATGGGCCCAGGACAGAACCCTGCGGCACCCCACTTGTCCCCTTTTTCCAGGATGATGAGGAAGCATTGTTTTTTGTTTTTTTAAATTAATACTTATTAAGTTTTCCATTTTAACAATCCAATCAAAGCCACGTTAAAAGCATTCCAAATTATAAAATAAACAATCCAAATATTATGCCAAATTATAAATCTTTGGTTGGCTTCCCATGCTCTGAGATCGGGGTGTGATGATCATCTCACATTTTTGCTGCTTCTCTTAATTTGTCCAGTTAAAACCATAAACCAGTCTGGTGTTAATCCTTTGTTCCTTTTTAACAGCCTCTGAGTTCGTCCAGCAAGCAAGTTAGCTCAAAACAATATGTTTCTGTGTGAATGTTTCTCTCTCTCTCTCTCTCTCTCTCTCTCTCTCTCTATATATATATATATATATATATATATTCTTTGTACTCCAAGTCTGTCCGTGGTGTTCACTTCCACATTCTCGCCCTGTGAATTATCCACTACGACACGCCTCCAAATGGAGGAAATCTGGCTTTCTGTCAATTGTACCAGGCCAGGCGTATGTCCAAACTTCTTTGTTTTAGCTCGGTCAAAAACTGATAAGCCTGTACTTTAGCTAGGAGCCTTTCCTTCTTCAATCCTTAACAATCCTGTAAAGTAAAATGCCAATTCATAAGTCTTTTCCACACAGTTAATAATTAAACCAAAATTATATCAATAATGCAATACTCTCCTGTCCTGCTTGCATAGATAAACTGCCTTTCAAGGAGTTTTGCCAAGTAAAATAGCAAATACAAAGTAGATCAAAAAGAAGCAAAGGAGGCTCGCCCCGCCCCTTCCGTTCCAACATACCAATCTCATTCTGATAGTAGTACCTCTTCCACTCGAATTCTTTAGCACCTCAGTGGCTGGATCAGTTAGCAGAGTTTACCTCCCCTCACTCAGAGCATGCCCATTAATTAAGTCTGAATTTTCATCTTAAAAAACAGGTGTTTGTTTGCTGATGGCAGCGACTTTGGAGAGTTGCCAAGAGACACACTGTGCTTTCCACCCAGCACACCCTGCCCCCTCATTCCTTCCAGATTGGGGGCAGGTCTTGGGCGATCTGTGGGGGAAAATCAGAACAAATACAAACACCAAATCCTTCCTCCTGCAACACATTTAAAAGGGCAACACTAGAATAGGTCTTGTTGGCAGTGGTGCCCTCCCTGTTGAATACCCTCCCATCAGATGTCAAGGAGTTAAATCACTATACAGTCGTACCTCAGAAGTCGAACGGAATCCATTCCGGAAGTCCGTTCGACTTCCAAAACATTTGGAAACCAAGGCACGGCTTCCGATTGGCTGCAGGAAGCTCTTGCAGCCAATCAGAAGCTGTGTAAGCCTCGTTGGATGTTCAGGTTCCAAATAATGTTTGCAAACCAGAACAGTCACTTCCGGGTTTGCAGCATTCGGGAGGCAAAATATTCAAGTTGCAAGGCGTTCATCAACCAAGGTACAACTGTACAACTTTTAGAAGACATCTAAAGGCCCTGTAATGCTTGATGATTTATTTATGTTTTTATATGTGTTGGAAGCTGCCCAGAGTGGCTGGGGCAAACCAGCCAGATGGGTGGGAATAATAATGTCAAACCAGCCAAAGGCCTGGTTGAAGAGGAATGTTTTTCTCCTGGCACCTAAAGATATAGAATGAAGGTGCCAGGTGAGCTTGCCTGGGGAGAGAATTCAGAAAACAAGGAGCCACCACAGAAAAGGCCTGTTTTCGTGTTGCCATTCTTTGCACCTCTCGCAGAAGAGGCACATGAAGAAGGGTATCAGATGATGATTGCAGAGTCTGGGGCAGTTCATACGGAGAGAGGCAGTCTTTGATATATGGCTATGTAGATGAGAGTAAGGATTATTTTCATGCCTTTCCCCCAATAGATCTGTTGAAACTGAAATATTGCTAAGTCTTGTCCTGATCATACAGATTGGCCTTTGCAGATTACCATTATACATGCTTCATATTTGACAGGATAAAGGCTCACTAAGTGCTTTATAAATCTTGAATCTGTGACTTTCATGGGGCTTTGCTTCATTTGGATCCAGTTTTGCCTCTGTGGCCCTCTTTCATTATATATAAAAGCATTCAGCCCACAATGTCATTCTTCCTTGGCGAGACGATTGTTTCTGACTTTTCTATTTAGAGTTAGAAAGAATCAAAGAACCCTACAGGGTTGTGGCAAAGCACTTGAGATAAGTGATTCCCTCCCCCTTCCTTGTATTACTTATTTATTAAAACTGGTGGAGCATAACTAAGATGATGAAAAAAGACCGAAGAAATATGGAATACAATGGCATTCAGATTTTAATGGGAGATATGGCTGGAAGCTATTTGTAAATTATTTAAAAAATGATTTTGTTCTTGCAGCCACCCTGTATTTGCCTGCCTTATTATATTTGCCTTGTGTGTTGTTTCAAACCATTTACAAAGGAACACAGCCTTTTTGTGGACTGCAGTCATTCATTCTAATTAATTATGCAATTTACACCAAGGTTCATTCTCTTTTCACCCTGACCTTCTAAATGCCAGATACCAACCTAGAAGTCTTAACATCAGGTCAGCTGTGAGGCTCGAAACAAAGACACACTTGTTCTCATTTGATATCGAGGATCTGTTGTCTACTGACCACCTCTTGATACATTAGACGGCTGTTGATATTCTGATTGCTTACACAGAGATGATAAAAAGGAAGTTCATAGATGAGGGATTAAATTCTCACAAGTCAGGGCCTTTCCAAATTAGTCCAACCAACTCCCAAAGCCGCGACGTACTCCTGCATACCTGCAAGCACTTCACTCCAGGGGAGCAGCTACAAGGGCTTGGCACATGTATAGCATCGCGAGCACAGATACATAGAACAAAATGGCAGTGCTCCTAGAACTGAAAGTGTCCACTCCCTATCAGAATACTAAAGATTCTGTGTTCATGTGAATGTCCAGGTTACAGGTTCAATTGCTGTATGGGACAGCTGCATATTCCTGCATCGCAGGGGGTTGGGCTAGATGACACTTGGGGTCATTTCCAACTCTACAATTTTATGATTCCATGATACCTTCAACCATAACTCTCACCAGCCCTGCTCTGTGCACTCCCTGAGAGTTTCTGTGTGGCCAGAATGGGTATGTGGACCATGAAAAAGTCATAGACCATGAAAATCTATTGTACCAAAGAATCATAGAATCATAGAGTTGGAATAGACCACAAGGGCCATCGAGTCCAACCCCCTGCCAAGCAGGAAACACCATCAGAGCACTCCTGACATATGGTTGTTAAGCCTCTGCTTAAAGACCTCCAAAGAAGGAGACTCCACCACACTCCTTGGCAGCAAATTCCACTGTCGAACAGCTCTTACTGTCAGGAAGTTCTTCCTAATGTTTAGGTGGAATCTTCTTTCTTGTAGTTTGGATCCATTGCTCCGTGTCCGCTTCTCTGGAGCAGCAGAAAACAACCTTTCTCCCTCCTCTATATGACATCCTTTTATATATTTGAACATGGCTATCATATCACCCCTTAACCTCCTCTTCTCCAGGCTAAACATGCTAAAGGTAAGGAACAGTTGCTTGCTTTTGCCTCTTGCCCCATCTTCCCCTGGAAGGCTGCCTTTGATGTACTCATGGCATCCAGTTCTAAACTCTGGCCAGTGAAAGCAAGCTGTGGATTTTGGGGTGTCTGAGCAGGCTAGAACTCACTTGTTTTTGTAAATGCTATTATTTTTGTATTTCATTTGTGCGCTGTCCTTCAGGCAACTGCCCCATTTAATGCTCACTAGGCTCTTGCTCTATAGGGGAAGCTGATCAGGTTAAGGTGATCTTCATAGCTGAACAGAAATTTAAACACAGATAGCCTTATCATCTGCAACCACATTAAACAATGTATTTATATACTTGTTTGTGACCCTAGGATTTGTACCTGGCACTAAACAATTAGGAGTGATTTATTCAAAATGTTACAAAGAACAACTTTTGTAGCACCTTAACAGGCTAAAGGATGCTTTCTTGGAAGCTACTTAGCAAAGCTTATGGCATAGCAAATTTGTTTTTGTTTTTTATGTTACCACTCATCTCTTTGGTTGTTTTTCTTGAGCGTCAGCAACTTTGTCTGCTTCCCATCAGTAAAAGGGCAGAGTTGAGACTAACAGGTGGGGGGCAGGACTTCATGATTTCCCAGGACCCCAGCAAGCTCCACACCTTCTACTTCCTCTTTCTTCTGTCTCCCCTCTAGGAGACAGCCATGGAACCAGCTCTTACCATGTAGACTTAGAATCCAAAATATGAAAAAACTGTAAGAATCTTTTCCCCCTTTAGCAGTAGGGCTTCAATATATTTTGTTTATTCTTTCAAGCCATGCTAGTGATGTGTGAATGAAGCAGAAAGGGTTGTGAAGAGACTGGATAGATCCAGTTTCCAAGCTATTAACTGTGCTATATAAATAAACCAATTTTAATTTTTAAAACCCAAAGTTTTGCTACAAGAGAAAACTGTGGCTTGGGTTCATTTCTCCTTCCTACCCTAAACACAAGAAAACAAAATCCAATTTTATAAGTTTACCTATGAAAAATGTAGCTTTAGTATATTGGAGCAAAACACTTTTTTCCCCTTTAGAAAGCCAATTAAAAAGTCAATATGAAAATAAGTGATTAATAAACGGTCTCTTGTAACTGAATGCTCTGCAATAGTGGAACTCGTAAGAGAATGGTAGCAAAATATTTTCCAAAGAATGACTTTACAACCCCAAGCAGTTAAAAATGCAGAGGCTAGATGTATTCCCCACCCCTAATAATTTTCAGGAGTTCTTGGCCCCTGGTGTTCAGTGCAATGAGCCACAAAAAGAAATTGGGTGCAATGTTGGCTGTTCCCTTTCTGGAAGAGTGAACGGGAATAAAACAGACCACAGAGAAGCAATTCCCAGCCCACACCGCAATGCTTATTTGCTTGTAAATATTTTTAAAGCTTGATTCTGTGCCCGAGGAGAGAGTTGGGGGGGGCAAATGTTTGTCATGATCAGACATAGCAAACATAGCAAATGTTTGTCATGATCAGAAGCTGTGTGAAGTCTGTCTGTCCGTGTGTCTACACTGCTGGCTATATTTTTAAACCCATGCAGCTCAAGAGGCTTCAGTGCCCCTGTGCAGCTGTCTCCTTGAAAGAGAGCTCAACAGAAAATATTTGAAGTGAGGAAACCAAAAGGGATATCTTAACACTGACATTTTTGCTGAGATGGATGTGTGATTTTCATTAATGTGTATCAGCACAGTCATAACATGCACAAGCATAGCCACAAGGCACAACTTTGTATGCATGCCTTATGGCAGGTGTGAGAACCTCCCCCTTGTGTGCCATGTTAGGCCTGCCAGAGATCTTTATCCAACTCACAATAAGACTGTATACCTGCAACAACACCCACCACACCTCAGGGGTGGAGCCCATAAAGCTGCCCCTGGAAAGGACAACCCTGAAAACAAACCTGTCTAGGTTGTGATTCCTCTATGCTAGCAGTCATTTCCAGCTCCCCCCCCCCCCCCATCCATGTCAAAAGCCAGATCCAATAGTTGTCCTGCCACTTGCATAAGGCCCAATATTATTTGAGACACATCCATGTTTGTTGGTCATGAAGTCCTGAACTGTTCCAGAATAAGCATGGATATTGAAGTCCACCAATAACAAAATCCTTGGGGTCCTCAACACCACACCCGAGACCACCTCCACCAGGTTGTTAGGCAGCAGAATGATCAATATGCTAAGAGGAAGAAATGACTGGGTCTACCTTGTGGAAACCTTCTTAAACAAAAACAAGAAAGGGGGAAACAGTGTCAGCATGCCTAAGCAGTAAGCAATGGTTTGTTTCAGACAGTGGCTCACCATTACATGCAAACTGGGTCATTGTCTCCTAAAGCAGCTGACATACTGGTAAACAAATAAACTTGAGTCCGCAGGCTTTCAAACTAAAAAGATAAGACATACAAGGGAAGGGGAGTGAACTGAAAAAGAAGAGATTAGAAGAAGGAGATCATTTCACATCTGTTGTTGGTGGTATTGCTTGGGCAGAGGTGTTGCATCTCATCCATCATTGGTCCTGGAGCAGAGGCCTGTGTGCACCTTCCTTCTGCTCTTCAGTCAGAGGGTCATGCACAGTTGGAGCAGAATGTTCTTTCTGGCAGGGAGGAGGAGGGCAGCAGGGGTGGAATAAGTTTCCCGCAGCTGTTCCTTCTTTGGAGGATGCATGGAGGAACCAGGTAGGTCTCCCTCTTGCCATGATGTTCTTCCCTGGGAAGCAGCTTCCCAGTGGCCTTGGTTCCCTTGACTGATGGCAGATCAAATTGGAGGCTTGGAGATGGGGGAACAACCAGCTGGAGGATATTAGCAGTTTATCTTTTTCCAATGTTTCCATCTAGAATCTGATGTTGGAGCAACCTCCTTCACTTCACTGTTGCTTTTTTTGTTTCATAGTAAAAAACAGTGTAGCATCAGCCTTGTGCAGGATTTTGAAACAGGATCTAAACCAGCCATTGTTTTCAGCTTTGTTGGAGCATCTGCTGATTTTTTTATTCACTTACCAGAAAATATATTCTTCAGAATGGGAAAAAGTTTTTGTTTTTTTAAGCAGACCAGACTCATTCATTTGTGGATCAGACTCATTCCTAAGGCAATGCAAAATAAGGTCAGTGTGACCCATAGTGTTTTACCTGCAGAATATCTTCTGGTAATTATAATCAGAATCTTAACTTTTTGAAACAAAGTATGCAATCAAATTTGTTACAATTGATGCTTTTGAGTACATTTTCCCCAAAGCAGTTTTATGTTTAATAAAAGAAAGACAAAAGCATTTTCAGATTCCTGATTGTTAATTCCCAACATGATAAAGAGCTAGGGCTACACTATGAGAAACTAAATGAAATTGT
This sequence comes from Podarcis muralis, assembly GCF_964188315.1. NCBI lineage: Eukaryota > Metazoa > Chordata > Lepidosauria > Squamata > Lacertidae > Podarcis > Podarcis muralis. The sequence goes on from NC_135662.1 coordinate 91,367,000, forward strand.
AAACTTGGTGCTAATTATCCACCATTGAAAGCTGGCTGCAGATAAAACTAACATTCTTCCATGAAGTGATTATTAATGCATCTAAGTGGTGCTTGGAGGAATCCCTAGAAAACAGCTAGGTTTGGATACATTTTGATACATGTCAGGTGTGGGAAGGCAATTTCCCTTAGAAATAGAGGTTTCGGCCAGAATGGGGTTTTTTAATTAATAGTTTTTTATTTGACTTGTAACTTCTTCCATGCACATACAAAAAATAAGAAAGACAGACATTTAATAAACCAGACAACATAGCAGGAGTGGGTGGGGGAGAAGGAATGTATGTGAGTTTAATAAAGTGCCTTTATATTCTGGCCTGTGGTGCCCTGGCCTCTAAAGGAGCAGCAAGGTCATCTCTGCCTGCGAGACCTCCAAAATGTAAAAAAGGGCAATGCTCCCAAGAGGAAAGTTATGTTATTTGTAGCGCACTGCATTCTGGAAATTTCATGTCCTCTTGGTTTGGTTAAAACAGGGTGGATTCTGTGGGATTTACACCATATGTCAATTGCATTCCAAAATTGCTGCTTTTAGTCAGCTGCACACTTGCTGTCCAATATTGATCAGAGTTAATGTGCTTTGCAAATTAGGGGTGGATACAGTGCCTTTGTTCATAATAGATGTTGTCATTCATTTAGAATATTTTAAAAGTGAAGCCCGTTACAATGGGAAATTAAACCCCTGCTAGTCATTGTTAATGAATTTTCTAATGTTTCCTGGATCCCATAATTGAGAGGAAATCCATACTTATTACAGCCTAATATAAATAAGCGGAGAGCCCATTCATATGGAAATAGTTGGGTGGCAGGAGTGAAGCTTTGGCCGCTTTAAGCTAATTTCTTGCACAGCTAATCAAAAATCGAACAGCAACTAGCTGTGCAAATCAATATATATAGCTGGGTTCAAAGAGTGGCTACTGATACTGATACTGTGGCTAGAAGACATTTTAAGCTTCTGTTCTAAACAACAGAGGGATTTTGTAAAAATAAAGATGTTTAGCAAAGGGTGTTGTATCCTACTCAAAGCACTATTGAAATAAGTCTAAATAATCTGCTTCCTCCATGCATACCTGCAGCTGGCTGGCCACCACCGTCTCAGTCACCTGGCTCCAGAAGGAAATGCTAGAGACTGGCCAGTAGTTTCCTAAGACCTCAGGATGCAGGGAAGGCCTCTTCGGAGGAGCCTTACCACTGCCACTTTCAAGTCCTTGGATATAACTCCATCCTGTTATAAGGCCTTGATCTATCTGACCAATCTATTCCTACGATATTTTATCAGCCATGATGGGTAGGGATCAAGAGGGCATGTGGCTGGTCTCACTGTCACAAGCTGCAACAACTGAAACAACAGGTCAAACTTCTGCGGTGCTCGCGGGAGCTCTAGTGGGCCTGAACTAATGGTGGTCTCAAGCTCAGAATGGACCCATGGGATCTTACACTCAGAGTGCTCCACACATCTGTTATAACAGACTATTGAATGGAGCTTTGTTTACAATGGGACATTGGTCCATTACTGCATAACCAGCCAATTTACCACTAGATGATCCACAAAGGACACAATAGATACGCATATATATTTTCTCTTTGTTGCCACCACTGCCAAGATGCTTGGCATGCCTACCTCCATTTGGTTAGCTCTGAGGCTTGCACTACCTATGCTCCCACCCCTGCTCACCTGCCCATTTCTCTGTAATGCACACCAAGTTAGCCACTTCATCCATGGTCAGATCGTGGATAAGAGTTGCTTTATTATGGACTGACCTGGTATTTAGTAGCAGCAGCAGCAACAGGTAGTAGGTAGGGCAGGTCTGAATGGCTACCCAAGTTCCTACAGCAGGTGGTTGAGTAGGGTTGACCAACATCAAGTGTCTACCACCCCTTCCCTTACGATGATGTTGGCTACCCATCATTCCATGCTTCCCCTTCCCCAAGATCCTGGTAACAGGCACCCACCTGTTCCTTTTGACCCAGGCACAGATGCTGGATTTTGTTTCTTTGTTTCTTGTGTTAAGTTTTCTCCACCCAAGGCAAGTGCTGAATCCCACTGTAGGAAAGCTCAATATCCCCCCCCCCCACCTCCAGTTAGGAGGAGTGTGAAGAATAAAACTGCATCCCAATTTGCAGGAATATATTGTACTCAGAATGAAGGAGTACAACTACCTGTGAAAAGTGCAAAGGCGTTGAGCCACCTGTTGACAACTTCAACCTTTGCTCCAAGCCACCCTGTCCCTGAACATCCATTGTTGTGTTTCCTTTTATCTCATTATTTTTGTTGTATTTTGGTGTTTTAAATTTGTAGGCCACCCTGGAGGCCTTTCACAGGCTAAAAATCAGGCTATAAATTTTCAAAAACAAGCACAGAATGTTACCTGCGAGGCCCAAACTAGATGCAATGGTATCTCTGTGTGTTTCTCAGCTTGTCTGTTAGTTGAACTGTGTCCTGCTGACCACATTTGTGTTTTTTCTGACTGTTTGTACTTCAGATTTCACTTCCCTATTATCATGCAGGGTACATCATGGAGAATACAGCACAATGCACTCTATGGTTTAGTCAGACATTTGTCGGAGCTCAAAGTTTAGGGACAAATGAGGGTATAAAAGACTCGGCAGCAGTACAGTAAAAACAACAGCAACAAACCAGGAGGCAGGAAGGCGCCAGACTCTTACTTCCTTGGAATAAAGAGCTTGACAAGACCACTCTGTATACTAACGCCAAATAAAGTGGCCGAGATGTACAAAAACATGTCAAGTAAATGCTGGAAAGCAGATAAATGCATCATTCTTCCATATGTGGTAGACATGTAAAAAAGCTAAAGGCTTTTGGGAAATAATATATAATGAAATGAAGAAAATGTTTAAATGGGCTATTTCCAAAAGACCAGAAGCTTTCCTTATAGGTTTAATAGGGATGGAACTTCCAGAGAAGACAGCTAGAATATTATATGCACAGAAATGGAAAGAAGAGAAGATACCAGTGAAGGAGGAGTAATGAACTATGCAGAAATGACAAAGCTGACAGTGAAATTAAGAAATCAAAATGATGAGATTTTTATAGAAGAGTGGAGGCCTTTCATGGACCATTTAAAAAAATATTGCAGTCAAATAATAATAATAATAATAATAATAATAATAATAATAATAATAATAATAATTTTTATTTATACCCTGCCCTCCCCAGCCAAGGCCGGGCTCAGGGCGGCTAACAAGCAATAATAAAAACAAGTTGAATAAATACAACTTAAAAACAAGATTAAAAATACAACATTAAAATACTGAAACATTAAAATATTAAAATGCAGCCTCATCACAGGAGGAGAAAGGAAAAAGAAAAAAGAAAGAGGGGGAGGGAATCAAATTGGCTCCAAGCCAAAGGCCAGGCGGAGCAACTCTGCCTTACAGGCCCTGCAGAGAGAAATCAGATCCTGCAGGGCCCTGGTCTCATGAGGCAGAGCGTTCCACCAGGCCCGAGCCAGTGTTGAAAAGGCCCTGGCTCTGGTTGAATCTAATCTAACTTCCTTAGGGCCTGGGACCACTAGGGTATTGCTATTTATGGACTTTGAAGCTTTCCGTGGGGCAGACCGGGAGAGGCGGTCCCATAGGTACGAGGGTCCTAGGCCGTAAATGAAATCGCAGGCAGGATTTGAGATAACAGCAGAAGAAGAAAAATGACAAAATAATTGCAACAGAGAAACTTTTGGTAATAGATAAAGATATAATGCAGTAGAAAAGGTTTGAGTAAAAACACTGGAGGTGAGGGTGGAAACAATGTAATTGATTTAAAGGTTATTGTGAAAATGTTTGAAAATTTTCACTAAAAAATTATATATAAAAAGACCACTTTTAGTACTGACTGGACATAGGTTAATGATTAACATTGTGTAAAGGATATTGGGGTTGCTTGTGCGTAAAGGGTGCTACTGTTCTAGGCAACGTAGCCTGGCAAAACCTTTCCCTGGCTGGACAGCCCTTTCTCCATGGCTGTGTCAGTCGCTGGCAGAATCCGTCAGTGGGCGTTTCCTGAACTTCTTCCAACATAGAAACTCTTTGACAGGAAGTCTCCTCCTCGCCTCCCTGCGTGGAAGTCTCCTGCGCAGAGTGGGTGTGCCCAATGGAGGTCCTGTGCTCTCCCCGCTGGTCTCTGTGGAAGAGTCTTGGAGCCCTCTCTCCGCAGTTTCCCCTTGCTTCCTGGTGTCACTCCTATTCCCTTCCTCAAAGGAAGTGTTCTCTCTCCCCCTGCTGGTCCCTTCTCCTGCATCGTTGGGGAGCCTTACCTCCACTATCGGCTCCAATGGCAGTTCCCTGACATCCACCTCCCCCCCATGACCCCCCTCACCTCCGTCCCGTATCTCTTCGCACTGGGTACTCTTCCCAGTCCGATTCCTCTCCCTCGGATACCTCTCCTCCCCCCCCCCTTCCTCGGAGGCCAGAAACCCCATAAAATCTTCTTCCTCGTCTGTGGTGCCAAACTGCTCCTCCCAGAACCTCGCTGTTGGTTTGGGCTTCCTTGGGAACCTGCCGTGAAACTCTCCCCGGAGATACTCATCCCTAATGTTTTCCGCCGGAACCCACGTGTTTTCCGATTCTGGTTCCGCCTCCCAAGCCACCAAATACTCCACTTGTCCCCCTCACCATCTTGAATCGAGTATTTCCGTGGCTTGACTACTGAGTTCCCTCTCCTCTACGTGTGGGTGAATGGGGGCCTCTCTCTCTCGCCCCGGAGTTTCCAGTCCCTCCCTGTACGGGGAGAGTAGGGATCTATGGAACACTGGGTGTAGTTTCATGCTGGTCGGCAACTTGAGTCTAAAGGCCACTGGATTAACCTGCTGTGATACCTCGAAAGGTCCCAGCCGCCTCGGCCGCAACTTCTTGCAACCTCCCTTGAACGGTAACCCTTGGGTTGACAACCACACCCGGTCCCCCACCCGTATGGTTTCTCCTTCCCTACGGTGCTTGTCAGCCTGCCCCTTATACACTTCCTTGGCCCGTTCCAAGTTCATCTTAAGTTGTTGGTGTAAGGCCTCCATTTCTTCCACAAACTGCTCCGCTGCCGGTACACTCCACCTCTCCTCCCCTCCCCCTGGGAAGGCCCTGGGGTGACATCCATGATTGGCCATGAACGGGCTCATACCCGTGGACACATGTTCCGCGTTATTGTACGCAAATTCGGCCAACGCTAGTTTCTCCACCCAATCGTTCTGCCTCTCGCTGACATAGCAGCGTAGGTATTGTTGGAGTATACTGTTCGCTCTCTCCGCTTGCCCGTTGGTCTCCGGGTGTCTGGCCGTTGAGAAGCTTACCTCGACTTCCAGCAAGCTCATGAGCTTCCTCCAAAACCTGGAAGTATATTGCTTCCCTCGGTCGGACAAAACCCTTAAGGGGGCGCCATGCAGCCTGAAGATGTGATCCACAAACAGCCTGGCCGTTTCCTCTGCCGTCACCGCATGTGAGCAAGCAATAAAGTGGCACATTTTTGTTAAAAGGTCGACAACCACCATTACGGCGGTTTTACCCCTTGACTTGGGCAAATCAGTCATAAAATCTATGGATACCACCTCCCATAGTCTTCCGGGTGTGGGTAAGGGTTCTAGTAACCCCGCGGGCGCCGCCCTCTCCCCCTTTGCTCACTGGCAGCAGTCGCACCCTCGTACGTACTCTCGTACATCTTCCCTCACCCTTGGCCACCAGAACTGCCTGGTGACCAGCAACATGGTTTTGTGTTGACCGAAATGCCCCGCCGTCGGATTATCATGGAGCTGTTTGAGTACCTGTCAGAGACTGCCTCCAGGTCCCAGCTCACAGAGGACCAACGCTAGCCAGTAGAACTGTACAAAAGTCTTTATTGAAGTTTAGTTTCCATTTTCAAGCCCTAGCGTGCGTCTCTACGTCTAGACCCTAGACCAGCGAAGCCTCGTCTGAGTCTCCGCCCCCTGTACACCAGTTTAAGACTCTAGCCTTACTCCACCTTCTTCGTTTCTCCTTCCGCCTCTGGGTCCTACTACCCCCCGGGGTGCCTTCCTTCCTGGACGCCTCGGAGGCGGACCCCTCGGACTCTTCCCCCTCTCTTCGGCGGGCTTTGGGACCTGGCTCCCTATCCGGGCTGCTCATTGCGCCACCCTCTTGTACATTTGAACTTGGCGCGCGCGCGCTGCCTCTGACCTTCCTTTTGACCGTTTCCTCGCTCTCTGATGCAGGCGTGGCTAACCCTGACTCCTCTCCTTCCGCTGACGGAAAGCTGCCTGCTGCCGATGCCTGGGACTCCTCCCCCTTACTGCTCTCCGGTGGTGAAGCTGGTCCCGATTTCCAACTGCTGCATTCTGAGTCCCCTCTGGCCCCTCCTTCCTGGGGTGTTCCCTCTGGCAACCCCCTAGCTCTGACCACGGGAGCCCCTTTCTGTGAATCCTCTGATTCGCTGGAGAGACTTAGAGACCTCGGGCGGCTATCATCGCTGACCTCTCCCTCGGATTCCTCTCCCTCGGTCTCTAATTCCTCCCTTTCCTGTCCCTCTGCTCCTGAACCCCTGACATCCATCCCCCCTCGAAGCCCCCCCTTCCCTTCCCCCCTCCCCTCCTTCCGGTGTGGGTACTGGGTGCTCCGTCGTAGCGGGGGTGCGTGCAGGATACAGTTCGTCCCCCATGTACTCGTCGACGTCGCTCTCCTCTGCTTCCATCTCTCTGCCTCCGTGCTCGAACCCCACGTCTTCCCCCAACACGTCCATGTCCGTCTCGCCCCCGTTCCCCTCTGCGGGTGATGCCTGCCAAGGACCCCCCAGCCACTTCCTGTGCCACTGCTCCTCTGGTCGATCGTCCCACCAATAAGAACGGTCTGAGGCAGACCCCGGTGGCGAACCCTCCGGGGAGCTTGTGTCTGGTGCCTGTTCCTCGTCCGAGGCGAACCCCTGGAATGTGCTGGCTGAAAGTGTGGGTGTGAAGAGCCAGTCGTCGAAATACTCAGCTGGCATGGGCCTGTGTGGGAAGAGGGCATGAAACTCCTCTTTGAGCAGAGGCTCCTCCAAGGCATAGTCCGGCACCCAGCTGTTGGCACTGGCCGGGGTACCCTCTCTGGCTAGGAGATATTCTACTCCCTCTTCCCCCCATCTCGAGTCTAAAATCTCTGTGACCTCGTTGATGTGCCCCCTTCTTGGCGACCCCCCCTTTCTGGGCCCTTCTCTGAGCGGGTCTGGTGCTGTGCCTGGCTCCTGAAATCTATGAGGTGCTTTGTAGGGCGTGAGCACCGATCTATGGAACACCGGATGCATTCTGGAACCCTCCGGAAGAGCTAACCGGAAAGCCACTGGATTGACCTGTGCCTGGACTTGGTAAGGTCCTAGCTGCTTATGTCCTAGCTTCTTCTTCGCTAACGATCTGGTCGGCACTGCTTGCGCTGCTAACCAGACCCAGTCTCCCACCTGTATGTCTTCCCCAACTCTTCTGTGTCTGTCGGCCTGCACTTTGTATGCGTGCTTTGCTAGTTCTAACTGCCTCCTAAGCTGTTCGTGAACTTCCTGCAACTCCGACGCTAAGGCTTCCGCTGCCAGTGGCTCCCCCTCCCCCACTCTCTCTAAACCCGGGAAGGTTCTGGGATGCCTCCCGTTGTTGGCGAAGAACGGCGTCACCCCCGTCGACACGTGCTTCGTATTGTTGTAAGCGAACTCGGCGAGTGGCAGGTAGTCTACCCATGTCGTGGGCTGCTGATTGGCGTAGCATCTCAGGTACTGCTGCATGATGGCGTTGACCCTCTCCGCTTGTCCGTTGGTCTGTGGGTGTCTCGCCGACGCTAAATTGACCTTGACGTTCAGGATGCCCATCAGCTTCTGCCAGAAGTTCGAGATGAACTGTCGCCCCCGGTCGGACAGAATAGACCGTGGTAGACCGTGGACTTTGAACACGTGGTCTATGAACAGTTTGGCGGTCTGTTCTGCCGTGGCTACCTTCGCACACGGAATGAAGTGTGCCATTTTGGTAAACATGTCCACCACCACTAGCACTGCTGTCTTGCCCCTCGAACTGGGCAGATCCGTGACAAAGTCCAGGGCCACCCTCTCCCACGGTTCAGACGGTGTCTGCAGCGGTTCCAGCAGTCCCGCCGGCGGTTTGTGAACTGACTTGGCCCTTTGGCAGGTGTCACATCTCGAGACGTAATCCGCTACTTCCCCCCGCATCTTGGGCCACCAAAAGTCTCTGGCTACTAGTTCGACACTCTTTTCTTTGCCAAAGTGCCCGGCGGTGGGAGCGTCGTGTAGCTGCTGCAGTACCCTTGCGCGGAGGTCGTCTCCCGGCACGTAGAGTGCTCCCTTGTGGAGGAGCAACCCATCGCGTATCTGGAACTCGTCGGTCTTCGATGTGCCCCTGTGCACCTCCTCCATCTTGGCCTGTGCGAAGGGGTCTTCCCGCAGCGCGCGACGTACGGCGTCCAGGTCCACGGTTGCCGACGCACATGCCCACGCTTCCGGTGCGAAAATGTGCTTGGCCGCCGACGGTGCCGCCTCCTCAAGGTATTGCGGCTTTCTGGACAATGCATCCGCCATCACGTTGTTGTCGCCTGGGATGTACTCTATCTTGAAGTTGAAGTCCGCGAAGAACTCTGCCCATCTAATGTGTCTCTGGTTGAGGAACCTTGCCGTGCGCCAGTACTCCAGATTCTTGTGGTCCGTGTGGACCTGCACTGTGTGTCTGGCTCCGATAAGGAAGTGCCGCCATGCCTTGAACGCTGCATGGATGGCTAGCAACTCCCTGTCCCAGATGGTATAATTCTGCTCCGACTTGCTGAGCTTCCTCGAGTAGAAGGCGCACGGCCTCCAGTCCCCCTGCTGGTCTTGTTGCAACAGGACGGCTCCCACGGCTCTGTCTGAGGCGTCTGTCTCCACCCTCATCGGTCTGCTGGGATTCACATGCAGCAGCTGCTCTTCGGACGCTAAGAGACGCTTGAGTTTCTGAAAGGACTGCTCCGCTTGCTCCGTCCAGATGAATTTCTTCTTCTTGGAGCTGAGGGTGTCGGTGATGGCCGCCGTCTGCATGGCAAATCCCTTGATGAACTTGCGGTAAAAGTTGGCAAAGCCGACAAACCTCTGGACTTCCTTCCGATTGCGTGGGCTTTTCCAGTCTAAAACTGCGCGAACCTTGGCGCTGTCCATGGCGAGCCCCTTGTCCGACAACTTGTAGCCCAGGAAATCCACCTCCGTCATGTCGAACTGGCACTTCTCCAGCTTGGCGTACAGCCTGTGCTCCTTCAGTCTCTGCAGAACTTCCCTGACATCCCTCTCGTGCGCCTCTCGCGATTCTGAAAATATCAGGATGTCGTCCAGGAAGCATACGCACTTCTTGTAAAGGAGTCCCGCCAGCACATGATGCATGAAGGCTTGAAAACAGTGAGAGCCATTTTGTAATCCGAAGGGCATAACTAGTATTCGTAGGTGCCCAGTGGCGTGAACATGGCCGTCTTCCACTCGTCGCCCTCCCGCATGCGAATCAGGTTGTACGCCCCTCGTAGATCCAACTTGGTGAAAACGCGTCCTTTCCTCACCGTCGCGAGCAGGTCGTCTATCTTGGGCATGGGGAAGGCCGAGGGCTTGGTTTTCGAGTTTAAAATTCGATAGTCCACCACAAGCCTTTTTTGGGGCGTGTCCCGCTTCTTCACAAAGAATACTGGACTGCCTCCCACAGCTTTTGACTCCCGGATGAACCCGCGCTTCAAATTGTGATCTATGAACTCCCTGAGTTCCTGCAGTTCATCCTCAGACATGGAATACAGTTTCCCAGTTGGCAGCGTCGCCCCCGGCAGGAGGTCAATCTTGCAGTCATAGGGTCTGTGAGGAGGTAGCTTGTCCGCCTCCTTCTTGCAGAATACCTCCAAAAACTCTGCATACTTGAGGGGTACTGCTTGCAGCGTGCCCAACTGTAACTGCGGGTCATCCTCTTCCCCTTCTGGGCTAGGTATAATGCAATGTTCCGCACAGTAGGAGGAGCCAAAAGTCAGTTGGCGTTGGTACCAAGCCAATGCAGGACTGTGCCTGTACAGCCAACTCATGCCCAAAACAACAGGCGTGTCCGACAATTGGGTGACATTGAAGCTGATGACTTCCCGGTGATTCCCAATTTGCATCACCATAGGTGGCGTCTGCTGTACCACCTGCCCCCCCAGCAGTTCCCTGCCATCCACCGTGACAACCTTCAGGGGCAGCGTGGCTGGCAGTAGTGCTATGTTGTGTTGTTGAATGAACTCCAGTCCTATAAAGTCTGCATTACTGCCAGAGTCAATCGTAATAGGCACTTCTAAGGTGAGTCCATTGGGCAGCTGGAGCGATGCGGTGAGCTGCACCACTGGTTTGGGCGGGAGGGGGTCTGTGGGCTGCAAAATCTCTGGGGACTTCTTCACTGACTCGTCTGGCTGGGCCCCAGTGCCTCCGTTTCCAGCCAGACTCCGTCGTTTCCCTGCTGTGGTTCTCTCTGCTGAGTTGCTTCCATTACTGTCACTGAAGCTGCAGTGTGCTTGTGGAGCCTCTGGGGACACTCTTTCGCCATGTGCTGTCCACTATCGCATATATAGCACTTCCTGTTCCCTCTAGGCAGCTTCGGTTTGACTGCTCCCGGTGTTAAGGCTCTGGTAGCTGAGTGAGCCCTAGCACCGCCAATTTCCATTGGCTCTTCCCCCCCTCCCTGTGGAGGCGTGGACTGCGCACGCGCTGCATCCCTGGGCAAGAGGGGAGGCACTCTCGCTGGTGTGCGTCCCCAACGCCCTTCTTCTTTGCTCCATGGGCGTTCTTCCTGCCTCACCCCAATCGTTAGCGCTCTTTCAACCACTTGCTGAGTGGTTGTGGGTCTCTCTCACCGTGCAATCTCATCCTTGATCTGTGGGCTCAATCCCTCCCAAAAAAGGTCTCTAACTGGCGGAGAATCCTTATCCCAATTCAGCGCGTTGACCAATGCAAAAAACCGGGAATGATACTGCCTTACACTTGCTTTCCCCTGTCGTAGCCCATGTATGTCCTTCCGGGCAATGTCAATGTCTATGTTTGATAAGAAACAGGAATCCATTGCTTTAATGAATGCATCTGCGCTTTGGAGCGCTGGATCCTTATCCCTCCACAGATTGCGCAGCCATGCTTTCGCGTCCCCATGGAAATGGGACAAGATAAACCCCACTTTCTCTTGCTCATCTCTAAAGTCTTTATCCAGCAGCTGCAGCGCAAACAGCACGTCTGCTCGGAAATTGGGGTACTGCTGTAAATTCCCATCAAAATGAGATACAAGGCTGCCTCCTCTCTTCCCCAACCCAATCCCCTCGGATCTGGGTCCCGGTAGCCCCTGCTTCGCAAGCCCTTCCAACCTGGCTTGAAGATCTTTGCAGGCAGCCGCCGCTTCTTCTTCTCTCTTCCTGGATGCGATTATTTCAGCGCTGAGTTGTGTCACCGCTTCTCTCAGGGAAGCTATTTGCTGTTCCGTAGTCATCTCGCCTGACTTTTGTGAGCTCGCAAGGCACCAGTCTTCTTCCCTCCCTGCCTTGCTCCCGTAGCGATGCTTGAGGCGAAGAAAACTGATGAAATTGTGAGACGAGGCTTACTGTCAGAGACTGCCTCCAGGTCCCAGCTCACAGAGGACCAACGCTAGCCAGTAGAACTGTACAAAAGTCTTTATTGAAGTTTAGTTTCCATTTTCAAGCCCTAGCGTGCGTCTCTACGTCTAGACCCTAGACCAGCAAAGCCTCGTCTGAGTCTCCGCCCCCTGTACACCAGTTTAAGACTCTAGCCTTACTCCACCTTCTTCGTTTCTCCTTCCGCCTCTGGGTCCTACTACCCCCCGGGGTGCCTTCCTTCCTGGACGCCTCGGAGGCGGACCCCTCGGACTCTTCCCCCTCTCTTCGGCGGGCTTTGGGACCTGGCTCCCTATCCGGGCTGCTCATTGCGCCACCCTCTTGTACATTTGAACTTGGCGCGCGCGCGCTGCCTCTGACCTTCCTTTTGACCGTTTCCTCGCTCTCTGATGCAGGCGTGGCTAACCCTGACTCCTCTCCTTCCGCTGACGGAAAGCTGCCTGCTGCCGATGCCTGGGACTCCTCCCCCTTACTGCTCTCCAGTGGTGAAGCTGGTCCCGATTTCCAACTGCTGCTTTCTGAGTCCCCTCTGGCCCCTCCTTCCTGGGGTGTTCCCTCTGGCAACCCCCTAGCTCTGACCACGGGAGCCCCTTTCTGTGAATCCTCTGATTCGCTGGAGAGACTTAGAGACCTCGGGCGGCTATCATCGCTGACCTCTCCCTCGGATTCCTCTCCCTCGGTCTCTAATTCCTCCCTTTCCTGTCCCTCTGCTCCTGAACCCCTGACAGTACCCTTCTCCTCAAGTCATCCCCTGGTACGTACAGTGCTCCCCTGTAATACAGTACCCCTTCTTTCTCCTCAAAACCCCCATGGTTTTCCCGCATGCCCCTGAGTTCCCTGATTTTGGTTTGTGCGAACTCGTCGTCCTTCGTCAGTCCGGCCAGTTCTCGCCTCTCTATTAATACTCCCCCACACACCCATCGGTTCTCGGGGATCACATGTCGGGCTTCTGGTGGTCCTTCCCCTTCCATATACTCCGGCTTCCGGGAGAGGGCGTCTGCTCTGACGTTTTCCTCTCCCGGCACGTACCGAATCTCAAAGAAAAACTTGGAGAACTCCTGCGGCCATCGCACCTGCCGCTGGTTGAGTACTCGTGCAGTCCTCCAGTATTCCAGGTTCTTGTGGTCCGTGCACACCTGGATCTTGTGCTGCGCCCCTATTAACAAATGTCTCCAGCGTCAAAAGGCTTCATAAATTGCAAGCAGTTCCCGGTCATACACCGTGTAGTTTTGCTCCAACTTGCTCAGCTTCCTCGAGAAGAACGCGCACGGCCTCCAGCTGGACTGGTCCCCCGGCTGGAGCAGCTCCGCCCCTACGGCTCGGTCTGACGCGTCTGTCTCCAGCCTTATTGGCTTCTGCAGATCCACATGCAAGAGCTGCTCTTCCGAAGCGAAGGCCTTCTTCAGCCTTTCAAAGGCCTGCTGTGCATCTTCCATCCAGACGAACTTCTTTTTGCTACTGAGACAATCGGTGATGGGTGCGGTTAAGTGGGCGAAGTTCTTGATGAACTTCCTGTAGAAGTTCCCAAACCCCAGGAACCTCGGCACGTCCTTCTGGGTCTTGGGGGTCTTCCATTCCAGCACCTCCTGCACCTTGCCTGGATCCATAGCTAGGCCCTTGTCCGACAACCTGTATCCCAGGAACTCTACCTCTCGGGCGTGGAATTGGCACTTCTCCAGTTTGACCCACAACTGGTGTTCCTGTAGTCTCTTTAGCACTTCCCGGACATCTTTGACATGCTGCTCCTCGTTGTCCGAATAGATTAACACGTCATCTAAAAAGGCCACGCAATTCTTGTACAGCAGGGATCCCAACACGTGGTGCATGAAAGATTGAAAACAGGCGGAGCCTGATTGTAATCCAAAAGGCATAACTAAGTACTCAAAGGCCCCCAAAGGGGTGAACATGGTGGTCTTCCATTCATCCCCCTCCCTCATCCTAATCAAATTGTACGCACCCCGAAGGTCCAGCTTGGTAAAAATTTTCCCCTTCCTCACCCTGGTTAAAATATCGTCAATTCTGGGCATTGGGAAGGTCACTGGTTCCGATACAAGGTTCAAGGCCCTGAAATCTACGACCAATCTGGGCTGTTGGCTGTCTCTTTTGTCCACAAAGAACACCGGACTGCCTTCCACCACCCTTGACTCTCTTATGAAACCTCTTTTCAGGTTCTTGTCGATAAATTCTCGCAACTCCTGCATCTCCCTGTCCGACATGGCATACAGTTTACCCACTGGCAGCTGAGCCCCTGGGAGTAGGTTGATTTGACAGTTGAAGGGTCTATGGGGGGGTAGTTTATCCGCTTCCTTCTCGCTGAATACATCCTGCAGGTCAGCATATTGTGGCGGTACCTTCCTCTTTTCCCCCACCTCCATCCCTGCCACCCTGGCTACAGCCATCCTTGGGGTTTCCCCCCATGACAGTGTTCCAAGCAGTGAGCTGACCCAAAAGAAACTGTCCGCTGATGCCATGCCACTACTGGATCATGTAGTGCCAACCAGCTCATTCCCAGTATGATGGGTGGTCCTGCCAGTGTGGCTACGTGAAAGGCAATGGTCTCTGTGTGTCTGGAGACCCTCATTCTCATGGGGGGAGTCTGGTGCATCACCTCCCCTCCCAGGAGTTCTCTGCCATCAATGGTCGTTACTTGTAAGGGACAGTCTAGAGGCAGGAGGTATACTTGGTGCTCCAGAGCAAAATCCTTGCTGAAAAAATTACAGGAACTGCCTGAATCCAGCAGTGCCTTAACCTTGATTGGGTGCCCATTGGGAAGTTCTAGCACCACCTCTATGGCTATGGCTGCCTGGGGGGGGGGGGTCTGGCTTGGGCACTCTTACTGGTTGCTGGCTTGGCTGCTGTGCCCTTTGATCGGCAGCCAAGCGTTGGCTTTTCCCTGCTCCTCCTCTGCCCCCTCCTCACAGCCAGCAGCCCCCACCATTCCTTGCCATGCCTTCCTTTGAGGGCAGACCCTGGCAAAATGTCCTGGCTGTTGGCAGAGGAAGCACTTCTTGGCTGTTTCCCCCTCCTTTCCCTCCTTCTTTCGAACTTCGCTGGAGTTTGAAACCCCCCCCCGCGCGCGCTCCCCCAATCTCCATTGGTTCCACTGGCTGGGAAGGTTGCTCCGGTATTTCAGGAATGCGGTTGTCATGCCAACGCTCTCCTCTCCCCTCCCACTTCTCTAGAGCGCGCGCTTCTTGGCGTACTCCAATCGCAAGCACAGCCTTAGTCAGCTGGTCCATCGATTGAGGGCAGGGCGCGCGGGAAAGTTCATCCTTCACTGAGGGGGATAAGCCTTCCTCAAACAGCATCTGCACTGGTTCCGAGCCCAGTTCCCACCCGAGCCTGTGTATGAGCATCGCAAAACACGACCAGTACTCTCTAACTGTCTGGCCCCCTTGCTTGCATGCCATCAGTTCCCTGCGAGCCACACTCTGCTCCACCCCACTTGAGAACATGGCGTCCATGGCGCCGAAAAATTTCCGAAGGTCCTTCAGGGCAGCGTTCTGCGTCGCCATTAATGGCCGGATCCATTCCCTGGCAGCGTCCTGAAGATGCCCAATAACAAAAGCGACTCTCTCCCCATCATCAGCAAAGTCATCATACTGCAATTCCAGCGCGTACTGTACCTCCGTCCTGAATGCATTATAATCTCTGGGGTTTCCCCCAAACTTGTGCACCAGTCCCGGTACCTTCCTTGCGATGGGGGTGGGCTTCCCCTGGGCATCCTGAGTCCTCCTCTCATCTAGCCGCGCCGCTAATAGAGCCACCTGCTGTTCCAAATCTCGGTTTCTCTCCTCCAGACTTGGCGCTGCCACTGCTCCCTCTCCGGCGCCAGCTCCTCCGGTTTGACTCATGGTGCTGCCCTGTCCTGTCGCTGCGCACAAACAACGTCAAGGACTGACGGATTGCTGTAAAGGATATTGGGGTTGCTTGTGCGTAAAGGGTGCTGTTCTAGGCAACGTAGCCTGGCAAAACCTTTCCCTGGCTGGACAGCCCTTTCTCCATGGCTCTGTCAGTTGCTGGCAGAATCCGTCAGTGGGCGTTTCCTGAACTTCTTCCAACATAGAAACTCTTTGACAGGAAGTCTCCTCCTCGCCTCCCTGCGTGGAAGTCTCCTGCGCAGAGTGGGCGTGCCCAACGGAGGTCCTGTGCTCTCCCCGCTGGTCTTTGTGGAAGAGTCTTGGAGCCCTCTCTCCGCAGTTTCCCCTTGCTTCCTGGTGTCACTCCTATTCCCTTCCTCAAAGGAAGTGTTCTCTCTCCCCCTGCTGGTCCCTTCTCCTGCATCGTTGGGGAGCCTTACCTCCACTATCGGCTCCAATGGCAGTTCCCTGACACATTGTTTATTGGAAAAGAAGCATCTATGCCCCTAAAGCTCACCCTGGAAATCTTTAGACCTTAAGTTATGGACAGCATTAGCCTTTGGCATGTTTTTGTTTTGCACGGGGGTGATTCTATCCATTCACTTGACAACATATATAACCTTTGATCCCTGCAACACATTAGCAGAAATAATTCACCCATAACATCCACGCTTTTTATGAAGACTGGACCGTGCCAGGCAAAGGACACCCTTCACCTTCCACAAATCCCATTGAACTGTTATTTCTTTATTTAAAATTGTCTGTCCACTCTAACAACAACAACAATTTATTATTTATACCTCGCCCATCTGGCTGGGTTTCCCCAGCCACTCTGGGCGGCTCCCAACCAAATATTATTAACACAATACAGCATTAAACATTAAAAACTTCCCTAAACTTCCCACACACAGTGTGGTTAACAACATAATGTTATTATTTTACTTTATTATTTCTTAATTTATATAACACTCAATGCCAAAATAGGATTCAACGTGGTTTACAAAGTATAAAATCCAAGATATTCAGACCATTAAAATATAAATAGCTATAATTAAAACACACAATAAAACAGTACCATGAAACTAATTAAACGATTCAAAACAGGAGACTCAGGCTGAGAAGTGAAGAAAATACCTAGAATCATAGAATCATAGAATCATAGAGTTGGAAGAGACCACAAGGGCCATCGAGTCCAACCCCCTGCCAAGCAGGAAACACCATCAGAGCACTCCTGACATATGGTTGTCAAGCCTCTGCTTAAAGACCTCCAAAGAAGGAGACTCCACCACACTCCTTGGCAGCAAATTCCACTGTCGAACAGCTCTTACTGTCAGGAAGTTCTTCCTAATGTTTAGGTGGAATCTTCTTTCTTGTAGTTAGGATCCATTGCTCCGTGTCCGCTTCTCTGGAGCAGCAGAAAACAGCCTTTCTCCCTCCTCTATGTGACATCCTTTTATATATTTGTACATGGCTATCATATCACCCCTTAACCTCCTCTTCTCCAGGCTAAACATGCCCAGCTCCCTTAGCCGTTCCTCATAAGGCATCGTTTCCAGGCCTTTGACCATTTTGGTTGCCCTCCTCTGGACACGTTCGAGTTTGTCATATAAGATGTGTCTGTATAAGATGTGTCTTCAGAAGCCTACAGAATGCTAATGGGGCCTGTCATATTTTAGCACAGAATGCATTCCAGTATTACCAGTGATAAAGGCCCACTTTGCAATCCTTCGAGCCAATAACCATCAGGCCATGGCAAGACTTCAGGTACCCTGGCTCAGAGCTGTTTAGGGCTTCATATGAAAGTAACAAGATCTGAAAACTGACTCTGTGGGTAATAGGCAGCCAGTGCAGGTCCCTCAGCATTTGGTAGGGGGCACCATTCACCACCCAGCCGTATGGAAGGCCCCATACAGATGATATTACAGTAGTGGAGATGTGAGGTTAGCAGCATATGAGTCACTGTGGCCAAGCTATCCTTGTCTAGGAGAGAGCACAGCTGGCACACCAGCAGAACCTGGGGGGAGCCACCACTGTCCTGAGATCCCCCAACACCTGCAGTACACCAACACCATCCCCAACCTCTCCTGTTGACCGAATGAGAGGTCCAGTCTTCAAGGCTACACCAAAGTGAGAGTTGGTGGTGAATTGGTTGGTTTATTTAAGCTAGGATTCCTTTCGTGTTAGCCATTGCAGTATACATAATGAAGGAACAAATAAGATAAAGATAAACTGAAACTATGGTATATGCTTTTCTATATCAAATAACCACAATACCCTTGTTTATTGTTTTAATAAGCTATTGTATCACACCAAATCTTTCATATTTAGCTATGTTAGGTTTGGTATTGTCAGGGGGAGAAAGTATGTTGTGGCAGAAAGAGTAAAGAGACATTATTTTAAAATACCCATCAGAGACCCAGCTCAGAGCTGTACATCTTGTTATGGAGGAGGTTCAGAAGCCTGTGGACTGGACCAGAAACAACACAATTTGGGGGGGGGCATAACTAGGTTTCATCCAGATGTCCTTTATATTTCACATTCATTATGATTTGTGCTCCTGATGCTATTTGGGTGGTCACAAGCAATTGCACTATGAATACTGTTTGTGCATGAAAACATTTTGCGGTGGTTCCACTGCTTCACTTCCAGTCAGTGCATATCCTATAACTTCCTGCTGAAATTCCATAAGATTTTATCCCATAAATGTTCCAGCTTATTTTTGTCCTGTTTTTGTAGCATAATAACTCCCCCAGACAGCAAAGTATAATGTGGTAGCACTGGAGAAACATCACAGAACAAACAAAAGTGCCCCTGTTGCACTATTATTGCCTCCAGAAAATGTTGCAGTAAACACTGACAATAAAGCACCAGCTTGGAGGGGATCTGAGGACCCAGGAAGGTAGAATGGATTCAAATCCACTTCTCAGTCTGATCCTTGGACTCCTTTGCTGTGCAAGATTGAAGCTGGCAAGAGATGACACCCCCGGATGCTCTCTGCCCTAACCTGCAGGGCTTTAAATGCAATGTTGGAGCTGCTATGTCTTCCTCATTATGATTGTTTTCTGTAAGCATTAGATCCACTTACTTTGAAGTAATCATCTTTAGACTTACTCAAATTTATTTCTGAGCTAACAAACATAAGATTTATTTGACCATTTACTTACAAAATTTGCATGCCGCCAAATGGCTTCCCCTCCCACTGGCCTGATCCTTTGATTTCTATGTCTACTAAAGTGGAGGCTGGAACAGCTGGTCAAGAGGCAGAGCTGAGACAGGCTGCTAAAGAAGCCAGGGAGTCTCCCAATCCTGCTGCAACCACTTCCCTCCCCCTGGTTGTCTAGTACATGCAGAAAAATGAAAAGAGCAGAACAGAGATTGGCTGTGTGAAGACACAGTCTATGACTGCTTGGGAAACACCCTGGAGAAGAGGAGCCTTAGAGAGCGGTGGAAAGGCAGGAACCTTCAGTCATCACAACTGCCTCATTGGGGCAAGTCCTACAGGGAATTGTTGCTGGGATCACAAGGCCTTTTTTCTGAGGGTCCTCAAGGGTAGACAGAACTGGCACATTTTTTTCTAGAAGAAAAGCACTGCCTGTGTTGTCTTGGGTTTTTTGAATAAAGAGTTAACTTCACTGACACTGTGACTCCGGCTCCTGACAGTAAGTATATAAAAGGTTTGCCTTTAAACCTTCCTCAATGGAGTGAAGGTGTGAAACAATGGGAACCACCATGATTTTACTTTGCACAGGTTCTGCATGAATGAAAGACATAGTGAGCCAGTTTGCATGTAATGCTAAGCCAAACTATGGCTTTAGAGACATGGGGAAGCTCCTGGAAAAGAGATTGTGGTTGCTTTGCTCCTCTTCTGGTCCTGCTTCTTCTGTGTGGCTCTGAGCAAAGCAAACAATGGTTTGGCTTAGTGTGATATCATAGAACGGAATCATAGAATGGTGGAGTTGGAAGGGATCCTGAGGATCATCTAATATAACCCCCTCCATTGCAGGAATCTCAACTTAAGCATCCCTGACAGATGGTCATCCAACCTCTGCTTAAAAACCCCCAGGAAGGAGAGTTCACAATCTCCTGAGGGAGACCGTTCCACCATCAAACATATCAGAAACTTCATCCTGATGTTGAGTTGGAATGTCCTTTGTAACTGGAAGTCCTTGGTTTGGGTCCTGTCCTGCCAGTGGCCCATCTAGTCCAGCATGCTGTCATTGCTGTGGCCGACCAGATGCCTGTGGGAAACCAGCAAGAAGAATTTGATTACAACAACAGACCCTACTTCTGTGGTCTCCAGCACCTGGTATTTGGAAGCCCTGCTACCTATGGAGGCAGAGCATAGCCACCATGACTAGTAGCCCTCTTCCCCATGAATTTGTCTAATCCTCTCTTAAAGCTACCCACACAAACCACAAGCTATAGCCAGGGTTTGTTTGTGATTTGTCTGGAGGAGGCAAAGCATTAGCTCAGGTTCAGACAACTTGCTAAGCCAAACCATGGCTTAGCTTACAACAGCATAGCAAGAGCAAGAGTGGAAGAGGAGAAAGGGGGTCACAATGGCCTCTCTGGGATGTCTCCTGCTTGCACTATGCCATAGTTTGGATTAGCGTTGCGTTGTGAGAACCAGCTCAAAGTTTATAAAAGCTGCTAAAGAATAATATAGCTCCCAAATCCTGAAAAAAACAGTTTTCTTGTTAGAGCTGTGCAGCAGATAGCAGGACTCACTCACCCACTCCTGAGCTAAAGCACTTCTTTGAGACGTGGCTCCATCTTTCTTATGAACTGACAGATGGTTCCAGTCACAGCCTGCTGTTGTTTTCTGCAAAGCAGCATTACCTTCCTTGAATTCATGAGTGCCTTTCAGTCAAGGCTCAAATGGCAGGCAATGCAGTGAATCAATAAAATCTCTACTTTCAGCTGCAGGGCTGGCTAGTAATTCTTCTCGTGTCACTGCCTGGTTAAACAGTCATACTCCTGCTAAAAGCTCTGCAAGACATAATAGATTCATGTGGTGCTGGCCTATTGTGTGGCATTTACCCTGGAAAAGCAAAAGAGGTTAGTGTTTCACTAAAACAAACCAGACACCGATGCATTGTGCATAGAAATGTATTCACACATTTCAATCTGCCTCATTAGAGCCCACTGAGACTTCCTTTCTCTGCCTCTTGCGAAGCAAAGCGCAAGCATCTGACATATTCATGGCGAACCCTCGTTTCAGAACAGTTCACACATCAAGCCCCAATGGATCTGTCAGGCCAGCCCCTTTGCCCAGTTGGGTGGTAACTCATGTAGAACATAGGTTTTGTTTCTGAATTTCTGTGAAGGAAGGCAGACAAATAAGTGGACTTGAGCAATGGAGAAAATGTGAACCTTAGAACTTCACTGAAAGACCACTGAAAGGTGTTTGCTTGTCTATTTAAAGTTTTAGTTTTCACCTATTTCAGGACCTCAGAGTGAGCAACAAAACTTTAAAATTAAAAAAAAATTACGTTGATATAAAATACAGAACAGAACCCAGAAAAATAAATAAATTAATTAAAATTGCCTATTGGAATAACACTGGTTGCATGATACTAGGATCATGATATAGCAATTCTGAAGTGTTTCATGCCTGCTGAACAAGACTTTTCTAGATGCCCTCTATAACCTGGTTTGCACATTACATTAAACCACTGTTTAAGAAACTATGGATGAGTAAACCATGGTTTAGCACAGCTAATTTCAGCCGAAGGGATGCATTGGCAGAAGTTCTAGAGGCAGAAGTAAGAAGAACAGTGAATGTGAATCTCACCTTTGTGCAATAGAGTAGTTTCCACACATATGCCTCTCCATCCTTCAGATAAGCAAGGGGAATCATCATAGATCAGGGACACATTCCAGCCAGGGAAAACTCTAAAGGAAGGCACAGAGCAGGATCAGTGAGGGATGTGGCCTGGGCTGAGCTCCAAGGGTCAGGTAGAGGCACATGAAGGACCACATCTGGTCTCTAGGTCTTAGGTTCTTCACCCCTGGTGTTACATGCAGACCCAGTCCAGTGCCTTAACTATGGCTTGTTAGAGAAAACAGGCCCTGGTTAGTTGCTAGCTGACTGACCTTACCCATGGTTTAGTGTTACAGCTGAATGTGGACACTTCCTTAATGATGGTTTCAGTGTGGTTTGCTTGTTCACCTCACCCAAGTTGCCCACCAGGTGACAAAGAAGCTACCCAAGGGTGGCTAGAAAATGCAAGCTCTCTCGGCACTTCATTGCTTTTGCTGGCTCTTCCTCTGATGTCACTGCTAACTCAATCTATGACAGGTTCCAGGACCGGCCCACTTGTGAAGCCAGGTAAGGCAACTGCCTCAGGTGGCAGGATCCCAGGGGTAGCAGAACCTGATGTCAATCTCTCCCCCCACCGTTTCTGATGTAGATCTTCATTCACCCCTTCTGTCATGGTGGAAGGAGGGTGCCATTTTGTGGTTCACCTCAGGTGCCAAAATGTACTGGGTCACCCTGACAAGATCTGTCCCCCTGCCCAGCTGCTCCCATTGTAGCCTTCATTTCATGCACACTGGAGATAAAACCCTAAAGGGACATTTTGGAATTCATCTTTTAGCTGAAATTTGTATTGTTGAAAGGCTGAACTTAAGATTACTGAATTAAATTTTGTTATTTGTCTCCCCTGTGGGGAGCTTTCCAAGGAAAAGCAAAGACAGGAAATGATGCTTGTCCCCTTTTCCTCCACTCCTACATGCTTCTTTTTGCAGTAGTTTTGAAAACTTACATCATGCTTAGTCCAAGTTAACATTAAACCTTAATAAAAACTATTTTTTAAAAAAAATTACCTGAGAAGGATGGGGAGGCCAGGAGGGTTTTGGGGGCGGATTGTGACAACTGCTGTTCATCACACTCATTACGGCTCACAAGCAGAGTAACAGTGAAGGGGTGAATGTGGAGCAGTGAATAAATGCCCCTGCAGCTGTGTGCATTAGAGGGAACTTGCGGGTTGGGAATCTGATTCCCAGATGGAGTATGGTTCTAAGTCATGAGTCAGTGGGGACTGGTGGTGGGGAGAGGTGTGCTGTTAGATGTGGCACTGCTCCTTTTGCTCATGGCAACTCAGGGACTCAGTAATGTTGGGGTGGGGGTTAGCTGTGCACTACTGATGGGTAGTGAGAGGGCATGTGGCTTTGTGAGGGAAAGCCAGGAGCAGGGCACCTCAGAGACTATGAAAAAGGTGGGAAGTGGGCAGGGAGGGGAGATGAGGACAAGTCAAAGAATGATGAAACTAACCAAGGTTTGTTTAGTTGTCTGCAGGGCAGCTTGCAACTTGTTGATCAAACTATGGCTTGATAAACCATATTATGATTTTTTGCTTAGAGGTCTAATGCACAGTTGGTAATAGTAAAAAGAATTATTGGCTAGATTTAGACTTGTGATAAAACTTGAAGGCCCGGGTGGGCTCTCCTGCAGGCCTCACGACCATCAGGTTCCACAGCTGAGATTATGCAACCTGCACCCACAAGCCACATCAAAGGGCCCCTGGTTTTCTTAGCCCAGGGTAGCTAACCTGCTGTCTTCTGGATGTCGTTGGACTCCTTAGCCAGCCTGGCCAGTGATGGAAGTTGAAGTACAGCCGTGTCTGGAGGGCCACGGGCTAAGCCAACTGCTGCCCTAACCCAACAGAGCAAGAAGTCCCACTCTATCCTGAGGGCAGCAAAAACTCAGATTCACAAACCTCAGGGATCCAATCAATGCTGAATTGATTTAGCCACTAAACCCCACAGGCAGAATTCTGGTTCAGTTTCCCACAATTTTCGTATCCAAACAGGCATTATGCAAACTGCAGTTAGATAATACTTCTAAATGTGGCAATTAGAGACCTGGAGCTAATCTCCTTTGCACCAAAGAGTTGCCCCATTGTATCAGGAAACATTCTGTCCTTAAGGTACCAGGAACAGCCTTACTCCTTACCTTGTTTACCACATACCAGAGTGTATGCATAATAAGAAGAGGCCCACTCTTCTTCATGTGCTACAAGGTGATATTTAGAGTCTTTGTTCTGCCTCTAATGCATATGCAATTAGAGCTGCCCATATAAGGATCTCTTTAGCAGAATGTGTAATTCTAGGATTGGACAGAAGCTTATGCATATTCATGCCTTAAGAACTGTATATCAGAGAGTGCCCGCTCTGTAAGCGCCACTCAGAATTTGGAACTGATTCCTCTGAGTCAACTTTACTGGTCAATAAAGACAATAAACCCTTTTCTTCTCAACGTGCGTGGGATTTCCTTTCAGCCTGTTTATTTGCAACAAGAGAATTGGTTTGTTAGAGTCAGCATTGACCATGGTATACAAACTTACTTATTTTTGTTCCACTGTGGTCCTGTGCAACTCACTACCTGCATATTGGACATTTCAGAACCTTCTTGCCACTGTTGGGTCAGGTGCGATAGTTGCAAGCAACCAAGGGCTTTTTCCAGAAGACTGTGAAATGCAAAAACTATTCGACCAGAGACCTTAGTGGGATGAATGTGACTAGAAGACTACTTCTAATCTTCCCACAGGTTTAGAGGAAGGCTTATACCTCTCCACAACTGCTTATGTTACAGTTTTGCTGTGGCTAGTGATGCTCACAACTCAGAGGGCATACACATAGATTCCCAGTCAGAATTTAGAAGCTAATAAATGCTGATTGTGGATTTTAATCCCTTTTTCATTTGTTATTTTAGAGCCCATGTTAACTGGCTTTTTAACTTAACAAGCAATGTGCAGGGTTTTTACATTTAATGAGGCCTGGATAATGATACTGCATAGCTTCGCTGTCTGGATAGATCAAGAAAGGCTGGAGCAAAGCGCTCCCCATTGGTTATATTCCCATCCATCATGCCCTTTCATCATTGCTAGTGACTGCTGTGGAATGCTCCTTCCACTCTGTTTTCGATGAAAGACTGTACCAAGCTGATCCTATGTATTAGACGTTCTGAAATATTTCCTCCCACTGTTAGGTCAGGTGCAGTGCATGTTAGGAAGCCAGGACACACTGCAGAATAGAGAGAATATTGTTGGCTCCTCAAACTTCTCCCAGCCTAACCTCGCCCTTTCTAAGGCAAACTTCGGCAGATGTAGACAAGATTTTAATAGCTATATAAAGAGATATGCATGACAACCTCATTAGGGGCCCTATAACAGCCTGTCAGAATATCTCTGGGAGGACAATATAAGTGTCTAGTTAGTTACTGCATTGCTAGCTACGTTCTGTGGGCCCCTCTCATCTTCCATTGGCCTGCTTTCCAATAATGCTTTCCACCACATGCATCCACTTTTCCTTTCAACTGCTTCACAATTGCTGACATAACTCTTTAAGTACAGAAGAATCAGAGCTGGTAAGTGACAGTAATAAAAAAGCACTTAGTGGCCCACCCCACTGCTAGCCCTGATACGGTACATTATGAAAGTTTTCTTCTTTTCTTCTGTAATCATGAGGACCATTTTGGGCCATCCCAACATCTGCAGGAGGTCAAGGCTTGGGGAGCGCAGAGATTTCAAACCATCTGCCACAAAAAAGAGAAGGAAAGGAAGGCCCTAAATGATGATCTAAAGAGCTATTTAGAGTTATTTATCACCCAAGCAACAAACCCATCATTCTTAATTGCGCCTGCCTATTGTCTTTTCATGCACAACCAAAAGGCCTGTGGACATTGTTAAAATAGATTTTAAAACCTTACTGCAACTCGAGGGCCATTTTAACCTACTGAAAGCTCAAAGAGACTGAAGGGCTTCTCTTTTCATTCTTTTGACTGAAGGCTGTGCATCTATCCTGCTGAAAAATTCAACATTCTTCTAAATAACCATAGTCTGCAAAGGTCACAAGCCAACTAATAAGCATTGAGGTCTGAAGTTTGCTGTAGCAGCACTGACTGCTTTGGGAGTTATGCTGAACATGCTGAGGGAGGGCCATGGGACATGCTTCATGAGGTTGCTTTCTGCTGCATATTTAAGGATTTGTTATTCTACTGTCTGGGAAGCATCCGTAACAAACTGAGGACAAAGAAACAAGCCTTGCCTGCTCATGTATATTTGAAAGCTACCGTTTAATAAAGACTATACTATTCTTTTTAAAGTTTGAAACACAAAGGGGTCATGGGTGGAATGGATGACTCAGGGCTACCAAATGTCCATATTTTGGAAGCCTCATCCACAATAAATAAAGTTCAAAACATGGTGGGATGCTGGGGGAAGGGTGAGATCCCCCAAAAATATAAATCATAGCAGTTAGCCATATGTTTTTCAAGTACAGAGGTCCTTTGTAAAATAGAGAAAAAATTGTGTTTACCGAGACAGAAACGAAATACACTCTGGCCCAGTTTATACATCCACCTAAAAAGATGTGTGTCAGCTGGCTGGAAAGTGTGAATGTTCTTGCAATTCTACAATGCTCAGAGAGTCCCATGTTATGGGCTTATAACATGTGCAGAGAGTCCACATGGATTTCCCCCACTTTTGGTGGAGAAATACTGCAGAAATAAACCCTCATCTTGTATTATGTTTCAGCTAGGGTAAGAGTGTGGGTTCATTCGTGGCTCTTCATCATGGGTATGGAGAAGTGATGGAAATGGGTGAAGTGTCCAAGGTACCTATAAAGCTGTACCTATAAAAACGCTGAAACTTGATCTTAATATTTTAAAAACCCTTTCATCCAAATAATGATTTTGTCACTTAATATTATTCCTGCCAGTTGCTAGCAATTACACATATTAAAACTCAGGAATCTAAGGGAAAAGAGCAGAAGCTCAGGGTGGCGTTAAAGGGGGCTTTTTACTGTTATCACAAATCTATAGTGCAGTAAAGAAACTTCTTTTCCTTCAGATACTAATTAGGCACGTACATAATTAAGTATCCTAAATAATGAAATATAATATACGCTGTGTGCCATAGCTCAAAATATCAAGCTATAAATTAGTAATTGAAAGCTTTATTAATAAATAAACCCTTGGATGTCAGTTCAAAATATAAAGAGATTGGGGGTGGGGGAAGAAAGGCACTTTTTAGCCATCCATGAGCTAATTACAAGCATGTGAATGAACTTCCACATGCATCGATACATTTGGCATAAATGTCAGAATAGAGAAAGTGAATAGACATAGACCCCTATGTATGGGCTGCTGTATCTGTTATTCTACAACAGAAACTCTGTGTGAGTAAATGTTATTTTTATCTTTACAAGACTGTTTTTGTGATTTATTGTTTTAAAAGGGGGAGAAAAGGAGGAAATACCAGGAAAATGCATGCCTTAAAGCATCCTAGATTACTTAAACCAAATGGCTAAAACGAACCTATTTAAGCTTCCTTTTAAGCTGAAAGGGCTGTACTCTGATGAACTCACAAACATGAAGAAGGAAGGATGATGTCTAATAAATATACCCTCTCCTAGCATCTATTCACATCCCAACACATATTTCCACCTCCTCTTGCACTCATTTCCCATTGCTTTCCTAAACTTCTATGGCTGAAGAAGCCATAATATAAAAAGTCAGGGATTTTAAAGAGTGTAACTGGTGATCCCAGATTCCTCTGAGTGGAAATATCCACAGGTGTGGGCTCAGCCACCAGACTTGCTTCTCCCTAATGCTTCAGACTGGTAACTCACCATTTCATTTCCAATATTCAACAGCATATTAATAAAATGGATGATGATATCGATATCTGCACTGATTATGGTGAGGATGCTTCCAAAGTAGCCACTGCTCTAAAATACGATGTATATCTTCACCTTCCTGCCTCCCCCAGGCCTCCTTTGTTATCTATTTCCACCCTTCTTTCTTTCTTAAGGCTGGTCACTTTCTCCCGTTACCTTCTCAGCTCCCTGCGCCTTACAATTTTCTTTTCAGATCTCATCCAGTAATGCCGATGATAGAGGGAGGTTTTGCAGTGTAAATCTGTGTCTACAGATGGAAAAGACTGGTCTATTGGTAAATGAATGAATGAATGAATGAATGAATGAATGAATGAAACACATTAGAGGGACTTTAGGCAAAAATGCATGAAGGAACCTTGCACCAAAGTCACAGATGTCTTCATCGATAACTTTCCCCTCCCTCTCAGCTTTATGACAGTACTTCTCTTGCCCAGATCAGCAAAATATTTCAGGAGGAGAAAGCAGACAGATTTCATGCAAACATGATGGGACATTATATAAATCAGTATTAATAGTGGCAAATGATGATAATTAAAAATGACAACTGTCTGGTCTGGCTTTCTGTTGTAGTGACAGCGTAAGTTCCCATAGTGCGGTCTTTAGACCATATTTTGGTTTGGGATGAGCACAATCAATGTGATTAATGTCTTGATCTTTGGTTAGCTGGGACCTTTGTTGCCTGCTTCCTAATTATGCAGCTTCCACTGCCCTAAAGCTCCTTCATGTAGTCTTGCATCCACATCAGAAGTGTTACCTTGGTTTTCTGTGCCCAGTTCACAGCATATGGATTGGAGCCTCTGCTGCACTTGCAAAAGAAGAAACACATCTCATACATTTTGTCACCTGCAAGTTTGTGCCCTCTTGTGCAGATGGAGTCAAAGGGCCCATAAGAAAATCATGGACCACACACAAGTAAAAAGATGTTTGGCAGACAGGTGAAGCTTTCCCCATCATTGAATTCCCATAGTAGACTTTTCCTGTTAAATTTCCACCCGTCACACAGTTGCAAAAGGCACAAGAGCCCTGCTCCTGCCCCCCAATGCCCATCCTAAACCATGCAGGCCTGGTACAATAGTACCTTCAGTGCCTCTTGGTGGTCCTGATCCATGTCCAGTCAAATCTCACATCAGATGGACACTCTGAATTCTCTGCACCTTGACTGGTCACAAAAGTAAGGATGCTACAAATCCTACTCATATCTTCCATTAGTGCTGCATAGAAGATCTTGCCCCCACACCAGCCCAGCTAGCTAAATGGAACCTCTGTATTCAGAGGCAGTAGGTCTATGAACAAAGAAAAGAAGGGAACAAAGAAAAGAAGAACTCTGCTACCCTTGTGGTCTGCTTGTGACCTTACAGAGGCAAGATACTGCTGGACTATGTGGAAACAAGGGATTTGCCCAAGGCTACCAAGTGGTGGTTTCTGAGCCCAAGCACTCTACTCTGAAACCACCATCTTAATGGCAAAATAACAACAACAGGCTAATTGCAACCCTTGCCAAACTTTAAGATGCCTTAAATGTGTTGTGTTTTCTGTATAAAAAACTGAACATTTAGCACTGAACTATCTCTTGTTTTCAAGAGGAAAATGTCTCCCCTGCATCACTCCTGGATTGCAGGGGGGTTGGACTATATGATTTATGATTCTGTTATTCATATCCTGGACCTCTTCTAGACTGAAGGGAGTAGGGAGGAGGTAGAACCAATGTCAAAGTGGAAGGGGGCAGAAGTCAGGCATGGGAAGACTACAGGATGAGTTTGAAGGAAGTGGATTCACTCCAAGGTGGTGTAAAGATTAATTAGGCAGCAGTCAGGTAACTTTGCTGAGTATTCAAATGGCCATCTACCTTAATGAATTCATGATGCATGATGAATTTAGATTTAAATTACAGCGAATGGCAGATTAATTTGCATAAAGTTTCACTCATTGCTTGAAACTCTGCCAGCATCTAGAATGGAATCTGAAACAAGGGGGTTTGGTGGGATGAGCGTGCAGAACCTGATAGCCTTTTTCTTTTCCTCTTTCCCCTTTTCACTCCCCTCCCTCTTTTTCCAGTTTGGAAAGTAGCCAGTCTGAGACATAAATTGCTGAACTCAGCGCACACTTTAAAAAAAGTTATTGAAGTATTTCCATCCCAGACTGAAAGTTAGACATATTTTAAATCTCTATGGACATCTTGCTCTTCAGATCTTGAAGTGTGCTGATGGTGCACATAGCTTTTTCGTCTGACCTGGTATGACTTCTGCAGAGCCACTTGACATTGATGTTTGGGAGTCTGGCCTTTAGGTCCCACATCCTTGATTTCAGGGCCAATCAGGTGCTTAATAAGTTAGCGAAAGTGTTATTGTGGTTTGGAGACAGGCAAACCCTCTCCACAACCACAGATGTAGCTTCCCATACAATCTGAATGCTCCACGCAAACATCACTTGAATATTTTATTTGCATATTTCTTCCCAAAGAGAAAAAAAAAAAAAAGATCCAAAAAAAATGAGCATCATGCAATTTGGGCACCTATTTTGTGAGTAGCACCCACATTATCTGTAGTGTAATCTGTGTTGCAGGGGGATGGTGTGCATTTGCTACATGAAGATTTTTGCTGGCCCATAAAGGCTGGAAACAAGTATAACAATTTTTGAACACTAGAACTAGTCTGGAAATGATATTACCATGTTCAGTATAATTTTCTTTATGGGGGTAATATCCAAAAAAACTATTCTGCAAGTCTGGTTCAGTTTGAATCAAGCTGGCTGTGAAGGTGCCATTTGCTTAGTACCAAATGTGGAGAAGGGGGATGCTCAGGAGAGCCTCTCACACTCCCTTCCTTGCCCAACTGCTGCATGGCAGCCCTGCCAGTTGGGTCTTTTTTTATATAATATTTTTATTGATTTTCCAACATAAATTAAACACAATACAATGCACAATACATAAACAAACAAACATGAAAACACGTATGTCAGAGCTGCCTCCAGGTCCCAGCTCACAGAGGACCAACGCTAGCCGGTAGTAATGTACAAAAGTCTTTATTGAAGTACAGTTTCCATTTTCAAGCCGCAGCGCGCAGCTCTACGTCTTAGAAGCTAGACCGGCGAAGCTCCATCTGAGTCTCCACCCAATGTACACCAGCTTAAGACTCTAACCTTACTCCACCTCTTCCGTCTCTCCTTTCTCCTCTGGGTCCTTCTGCCCCCCGGGGTCTCCTCCTTTCTGGACTCTTCTGACGCTGACGCTGACCCCCCTGACTCCTCCCCCTCCTTTCGGCGGGCTTTGGGACCTGGCTCCCTATCTGGGCTGCCAACTGCGCCGCCCTCCTGTACATTTGAACTTGGCGCGCGCGCCCAGCCTCCAACCTTCCTCTTGACCGTTTCCTCGCTCTCCGATGGAGGCATGGCCAATCCTGACTCCTCTCCTCCCGCTGGCGGTGAGCCTCCTGATCCCGATACCTGGGACTCCTCCCCCCTACTGCGCTCTGGTGGGGAAGCTGGTCCTGATTTCCAACTGCTGCTCTCTGAGTCCCCTCTGGCCCCTTCTTCCTGGGGTGTCCCCCTAGGCACCCCCCTTGCTCTGACCATGGGAGCCCCTTTCTGTGAATCTTCCGATTCGCTGGAAAGACTCAGAGACCTCGGACCGCTGTCATCGCTAACATTTCCGTCGGATTCCTCCCCCTCGCTCTCTATTTCCTCCCTTTCCTGTGCCTCTGCTCCTGAGCCCCTGACATCCATCCCCCCCTCGAAGCCCCCCTTCCCCCCTCCCCTCCTTCCGGTGTGGGTACTGGGTGCTCCGTCGTTGTGGGGGTGAGTGCCGGATACAGTTCGTCCCCCGTGGCGTACATCCAGCCGGATAAGTCCGGCTCGTTCTCTGTGCTCTCGCCGACGTCGATCTCCTCTGCTTCCATCTCTTTGCCTCCGTGCTGGAACCCAACGTCCTCCCCCAACACGTCCATGTCCGTCTCTCCCCCGTTCTCCTCTGGGGATGTTGCCTGCCAAGGACCCCCCAGCCACTTCCTGCGCCACTGCTCCTCTGGTCGATCGTCCCACCAATAAGAGCGGTCTGAGGCAGACCCCGAGGGTGATCCCTCCGGGGAACGTGTGTCTAGTGCCGGTTCCTCGTCCGAGGCGAACCCCTGGAATGTGCTGGCTGAAAGTGTGGGTGTGAAAAGCCAGTCGTCGAAATACTCGGCTGGCATGGGCCTGTGTGGGAAAAGGGCATGAAACTCGTCTTTGAGCAGAGGTTCCTCCAAAGCATAGTCCGGCACCCAACTGTTGGCGCTGGCCGGGGTACCTTCTCTGGTGAGAAGATATTCTACTCCCTCTTCCCCCCATCTCGAGTCTAAAATCTCTGTGACCTCGTTGATGGGCTCCCCCCTTGGCGACCCCCCCTTTGTGGGCGTTTCCCTGAGCGGGTCTGGTGCCGTGCCTGGCTCCTGAAATCTGTGAGGTGCTTTGTAGGGTGTGAGCACTGATCTATGGAAAACTGGGTGCATTCTGGATCCCTCCGGAAGTGTCAACCGGAAGGCCACTGGATTGACCTGTGCCTCGACTTGGTAAGGCCCTAGCTGCTTATGTCCGAGCTTCTTCTTCGCTAACGATCTGGCCGGCACTGCCTGGGCTGCTAACCAAACCCAGTCTCCCACATGTATGTCTTCCCCAACCTTTCTGTGTCTGTCAGCCTGCAGTTTGTATGCGTGCTTTGCTAGTTCTAACTGCCTTCGAAGCTGTTCGTGGACCTCCCGCAACTCTGACACTAAGGCTTCCGCTGCCTGTGGCTCCCCCTCCCCCACTCTCTCTAATCCCGGGAAGGTTCTGGGATGCCTCTCGTTGTTGGCGAAGAACGGTGTCACCCCCGTGGACACGTGCTTCGTGTTGTTGTAGGCGAACTCGGCGAGCGGCAGGTAGTCCACCCATGTTGCGGGCTGCTGATTTGCGTAGCATCTCAGGTACTGCTGCATGATGGCGTTGACCCGCTCCGTTTGTCCGTTGGTCTGCGGGTGTCTCGCCGACGCTAGGTTGATCTTGACGTTCAAGATGCCCATCAGCTTCTGCCAGAAGTTAGAGATGAACTGTCTCCCCCGGTCGGACAGGATAGACCGTGGTAGACCGTGAACCCTGAACACGTGGTCTATGAACAGTTTGGCGGTCTGTTCCGCCGTGGCCACCTTCGCGCACGGAATGAAGTTGGCCATTTTGGTGAACATGTCCACCACCACTAGCACTGCTGTCTTGCCCCTCGAGCTGGGCAGATCCGTGACAAAGTCCAGGGCCACCCTCTCCCACGGTTCGAGCGGTGTCTGCAGCGGTTCCAGCAGTCCCGCCGGCGGTTTGTGCACTGACTTGGCCCTTTGGCAGGTGTCGCACCTCGAGACGTAATCCGCGACTTCCCCCCATCTTGGGCCACCAAAAATCTCTGGCTACTAATTCTACAGTCTTCTCTTTGCCAAAGTGCCCGGCCGTGGATGCGTCGTGCAACTGCTGCAGTACCTTCGCGCGGAGGTCGTCTCCCGGTACGTAGAGGGCCCCTTTGCGGATGAGCAATCCGTCGCGTATCTGGAACTCGTCGTCCTTCGCCGTGCCCCTGTGCACCTCCTCCATCTTGGCTTGTGCGAAGGGGTCCTCCTGCAGCGCGTGACATACAGCATCCAGGTCCACGGTTGCCGAAGCGCACGCCCACGCTTTTGGTGTGAAAATGTGTTTGGCCGCCGCTGGTGCCGCCTCCTCGAGGTATTGAGGCTTCCTGGACAGTGCATCCGCCATGACGTTGTTGTCGCCTGGGATGTACTCTATCCTGAAGTCGAAGTCCGCAAAGAACTCCGCCCAGCGTATGTGCCTCTGGTTCAGGAACCTTGCCGTGCGCCAGTACTCCAGGTTCTTATGGTCTGTGCGGACCTGCACTGTGTGTTTGGCTCCGATAAGGAAGTGCCGCCATGCCTTGAATGCTGCATGAATGGCTAGCAACTCCCTGTCCCAGATGGTGTAGTTCTGCTCTGACTTGCTGAGCTTCCTGGAGTAGAAGGCGCACGGTCTCCAGTCCCCATGCGGGTCTTGCTGCAACAGGACTGCTCCCACGGCCCTGTCTGAGGCGTCCGTTTCAACCCTCATTGGTCTGCTGGGATTCACATGCAGTAGCTGCTCTTCGGACGAGAAGAGACGCTTGAGTTTCTGAAAGGACTGCTCCGCTTGCTCCGTCCAGATGAACTTCTTCTTCTTGGAGCTGAGCGTGTCGGTAATGGCCGCCGTCTGCATAGCGAACCCCTTGATGAACTTGCGGTAAAAGTTAGCAAAGCCAACAAACCGCTGGACCTCCTTCCGATTGCGCGGGCTCTTCCAGTCCAACACTGAGCGAACCTTGGCGCTGTCCATGGCGAGCCCCTTGTCCGACAATTTGTAGCCCAGGAAATCCACCTCCGTCATGTCGAACTGGCACTTCTCCAGCTTGGCGTACAGTCTGTGCTCCTGCAGTCTCTGCAGAACTTCCTTGACGTCTCTCTCGTGAGCCTCCTGCGATTCTGAAAATATCAGGATGTCGTCCAGGAAGCAGACGCACTTCTTGTAGAGGAGTCCCGCCAACACGTGATGCATGAAGGCTTGAAAACAGTGGGAGCCATTTTGTAATCCAAAGGGCATAACTCTGTATTCATAGGTGCCCAGGGGCGTGAACATGGCCGTCTTCCACTCGTCGCCCTCCCGTATGCGAATCAGGTTGTACGCCCCTCGCAGATCCAACTTGGTGAAAACGCGTCCTTTTCTCACCGTCGCGAGCAGGTCGTCGATCTTGGGCATGGGGAAGGCTGTGGGCTTGGTTTTCGAGTTCAAAATTCTATAGTCCACCACAAGCCTTTTTTGGGGCGTGTCCTTTTTCTTCACAAAGAATACGGGACTGCCCCCCACTGCCTTCGACTCCCGGATGAAACCGCGCTTCAAGTTGTGATCTATGAACTCCCTGAGTTCCTGCAGTTCGTCTTCAGACATGGAATACAGTTTCCCGGTCGGCAGCGTCGCCCCCGGCAGGAGGTCAATCTTGCAGTCATAGGACCTGTGGGGAGGTAGCTTGTCCGCTTCCTTCTCGCAGAAAACCTCCAAAAACGCTGCGTACTTGAGGGGCACTGCTTGCAGCGTGCCTAATTGTAGCTGCGGGTCATCCTCTTCCCCTTCCGGGCTAGGCAGAATGCAATGCTCCACACAGTAGGAGGAGCCGAAAGTCAGTTGGCGCTGGTACCAAGCCAATGCTGGGCTGTGCCTGTGCAGCCAACTCATGCCCAATACTACAGGCGTGTCCGACAGTTGGGTGACATTGAAGCTGATGACTTCCCGGTGATTTCCAATTTGCATCACCATCGGCGGCGTTTGCTTCACCACCTGCCCCCCCAGCAATTCCCTGCCATCCACCGTGACAACCTTCAGGGGCAGCGTGGCTGGCAGTAGCGCTATGCTGTGTTGCTTAATGAAATCCAGTCCTATAAAGTCTACGTTACTCCCAGAGTCAATGGTAATTGGCACTTCCATTGTGAGTCCATTGGGTAGCTGGAACAATGCGGTGAGTTGCACCACTGGTTTGGGCGGGAGGGGGTCTATGGGCTGCAAAATTTCTGGGGACTGCTTCACTGACTCGTCTGGCTGGGCCCCAGTGCCTCTGCCTCCAGCCAGACTCCGTCGTTTCCCTGCTGTGGTTCTCTCTGCTGAGTTGCTTCTGTTACTGTTGCGGAGGCTGCAGTGTGCTTGTGGAGCCTCTGGGGACACTCTTTCGCCATGTGCTGAGCACTGTCGCAGATGTAGCACTTCCTGTTCCCTCTAGGAGGCTTCGCTTTGACTGTTCCGGTGTTAGGGCTCTGGTTGCTGACTGAGCCCTGGCGCCTCCAATCTCCATCGGTTCCTCTCCTCCTCCCAGCGGAGGCGTGGATTGCGCACGCGCTGCATCCCTGGGAAAGAGGGAAGGTACTCTCGCTGGCGTGCGTCCCCAACGCCCTTCTTCTTTGCTCCATGGACGTTCTTCCAGACGCACCCCAATCGTCAGCGCCCTCTGGACAACTTCCTGAGTGCTCTGGGGTCTCTCCCCCCTTGCAATTTCGTCTTTCACAGATCCATTCAACCCTTCCCAGAAAAGGTCTTTGACTGGAGCTGAATCTTTCTCCCATCCCAGCGCATTGACCAATGCAAAAAAGCGGGAATGATACTGCCTTACACTGGCTCTCCCTTGTTTCAGCCCATGTATGTCTTTTCTGGCGATATCAATGTCTATATTTGATAAAAAAACACGAATCCATCGCTTTAATGAATGCATCCGCACTTCGGAGCGCCGGATCCTTATCTCTCCACAGATTGCGCAGCCACGCTTTAGCTTCTCCATGCAAATGAGATAAGATAAACCCCACCTTCTCTTGCTCATCTCTAAAGTCTTTATCCAGCAGTTGCAGCGCAAACAGCACGTCTGCTCGGAAGTTAGGGTACTGCTGTAAATTCCCATCGAAATGAGATACAAGGCTGCCTCCTCTCTTCCCCAGCCCAATCAGGAGAATCAGCATCCATTTGGAGAGACATGGAACAAAGTTCTAGGAGCAGCTCAGCCTTGAGAGGCTCCCTCCCCTGTCATTGGCGGGCATGTCCTGTGACTCTTTCTGACCAATGAGAGCCAGAGTCAGTCTGTCATGGCTTAGAGCAGCAGTGGGGCCAGAAGACCTGGGACCTGTGCCACACCAATGATGTCACCAATATACCTTTCCCCCAATACCTACAGCAAGTTTGTCATTGTTTTGAGAATGTTTCTGTTTTCACACACACACCAAAGAAAGACTGAACACTCAAATGAATAAATGCATGGGCAGGGGGCAGGGGAGGGGAGGATAGACCCTTTGAAGAATTTGAGGAGCAGCAAGGTGGACAGCTGAACCAGTGTTTGACTAACTAGTGTGTCTATGATGCAAGCTGTGAAATGAGGTTAACACTGCAGAAGAACTGTTTGCAATTGTACTGATCCTATACTTTGTCAAAGGGAAACTCCCCATTGGATTAGAAACCATATATCGAACAGATGGAAAGCTCTTCAATCTGAGCAGGCTGAAAGCAAAGAGTAAGGTTACTGTAATTTCTGTCATACAGCTTCAGTATGCTGATGACAACGTAGTGTGCTCACACTCAGAGGATGACCTCCAAACCATCCTAAATATCTTTGCAGAAGCTTACAAAAGCTTGGCCTATCACCCAACATCCAAAAAACCAAAATGCTGCACCAACAAGTACAAAAAACCCCCTCTGCAGCACCACAAATCCAACTCAATGGTGTAATGTTGGAAAATGTTGATCACTTCTCCTACCTAGGCAGTTATCTTTCCACAAGGGCCAACATTAATGCCGAAATCCAGAACAAAGTGGTGAGCTATAAGAGGGCATGCATCTCCAGGTCAGGCCCATGTGATCTTCCCTCGCTGGTGTTCTTGCTTGAATAGTCATTGGTGGTTATTTTTCCTTTGGCAAGTGTCTGGGACCAGAGCAGTATTTCCCATTGCTTCCACAGTCCAATGACAACAATTGGCCTGTTGCATGATAGGAAGAGTAACACACCATTGCATAAATATTTATGACAACCCCAGAACCTAGACTTCATTCCCTATGTAAATGCAAAAGGCAAAGGAAAAGATTTAAACACCTCAAATGATTAGTGTGGAATCTGTGGCCCTCCAGATGTTTTTGGACTTCCTTCCCATCTGTCCCAGTCAGTGTGGCCAGAGGTCAAGGATAATGGGAGATAATGTAGTCCAGCCAAATCTGGAGAGCCACAGGAGGTTCACAAGGGCTAAGAAGGAGCATGGATCCAACCTCTTCCCAACAGCTGTGCTTCAGAATGATATGTGCACCTGCACTTCCATGTGCTGGGAAAGCTCAAGCCACCCTGAGCAGCTTTTGGAGGTGAGTGCCTGATCGTGCATAGGACAGTCACTCACCAGACCCATGTCTCTTCTCCGGAAGTGTGACGGAAGGAAGTGGGCCAAAGCAAGAAGCAAGGAAGAGTAAGATAATAATAATAATAATAATAATAATAATAATAATAATAATAATAATAATAATAATAATTTATTATTTCTACCCTGTCCATCTGGCTGGGTTTCCCCAGCCACCCTGGGCAGCCTTTAACAGAACATTAAAAACAGAATAAAACTTCAAACATTAAAAACATTAAAAACTTCCCTAAACAGGGCTGCCTTCGGATGTCTTCTAAAAATCAGATACTGTAGTTGTTTATTTCCTTGACATTTGATGCCTGGAAACGTATTGGGAGCCATTGTAGGTCTTTCAGGACTGGTGTTATGTGGTGTTATGTTGGGGGACCTCCAGTACTGTAAAAGACCCTCCTCCTTTCCACAAGATAGAGATCTACTGCCCAGTGCTCAAATAATTTTTTTGGGGGGGGGGTCAGGCTTTCCTTCTGTCACAATGCCCTGATTGGCCATTTGCAGCCATCTGCCTTTTTCATTATTGTTTGTTAATGTTCCTCATCTCTTTCTTCTACAAACCCAACAGTGACTATCAATTTTTATGAAAAAATTATTGTCAGGGGCTCAGGAGCAGAGGGACAGGAAAGGGAGGAATTAGAGACCGAGGGGGAGGAATCCGAGGGAGAAGTTAGCGATGATAGCCGCCCGAGGTCTCTAAGTCTCTCCAGCGAATCGGAGGATTCACAGAAAGGGGCTCCCGTGGTCAGAGCTAGGGGGTTGCCAGAGGGAACACCCCAGGAAGGAGGGGCCAGAGGGGACTCAGAGAGCAGCAGTTGGAAATCGGGACCAGCTTCCCCACCGGAGAGCAGTAAGGGGGAGGAGTCCCAGGCATCGGCATCAGGCAGCTTTCCGTCAGCGGAAGGACATGAGTCAGGGTTAGCCACGCCTGCATCAGAGAGCGAGGAAACGGTCAAAAGGAAGGTCAGAGACAGCGCGCACGCGCCAAGTTCAAATGTACAAGAGGGTGGCGCAATGAGCAGCCTGGATAGGGAGCCAGGTCCTAAAGCCCGCCGAAGGGAGGGGGAAGAGTCCGAGGGGTCCGCCTCCGAAGCGTCCAGGAAGGAAGGGACCCCGGGGGGTGGTAGGACCCAGAGGCGGAAGGAGAGACGGAAGAGGTGGAGTAAGGCTAGAGTCTTAAGCTGGTGTACAGGGGGCGGAGACTCAGACGGAGCTTCGTCGGTCTAGGCTCTAGACGTAGAGACGCACGCTAGGGTTTGAAAATGGAAACTATACTTCAATAAAGACTTTTGTACAGTTCTACTGGCTAGCGTTGGTCCTCTGTGAGCTGGGACCTGGAGGCAGCCTCTGACAATTATGAAAAAGTATTTTTTCATTTTGTGCTATATATGGCTAGAACAACTGTTTGTTCAGACCATAACACTGTGTATACTTTGCTTTCCCCCCTCTAAGCCCAAAAACTCATGTTAGATTCCTCTCATTTTCTTCCAAAGAATGTGCATTTGTTCTCTCTGCAAATTCGCCAGTGATGAAGGGCTCTCTTATGCATGCTTCACCGATCTAAGTAGAATAAACTGGTCTGCTCTGATTTATTGCGACGCTTTTTAACAACACCCTCTAATTTCTTTCTTTTACGAAGCTGAAAGCACTTTATTATGTAGGACAAGAGAGAACTCTAAGGAAGGGCAAACACCACCAAAAGGAAGAGAGAGGGCTGGTTTGCTCCAGGATCACACTTGCCAACGAGTGTTAATTTGCTCATTTCTGGATTTGTCTCTGGGAGTTTTCCTTCTGCTTTGATGATAGAAGATTTGACAGATGTGAAAAAGTAAACATGTTTTCCAGCAGTTGTGGCCTCTTTGTGGGGCAAGGGAGGTGTGACTGAATGAGTGTGTGGCAAGTTCCTGATGGGGGAGGGAGTCAGTCAATATTGCCAGCAGTCTGTGGCCAAAAGGACTTAAATCCATGAAAATCCATTTGACTACATTGAGGCAAATGCATGCATGGAATAATTCATGTTAGGCTGTTGTGAACATATCTGATATAAGGGGGTTAGGGTGTGTGGCTGGGAAGAGAGGACAGAAAGTGATTATTTAAGAACAAGAGCTGATGCAAAAAGGACCTGGTCTGCACGTGCAGAAGGATAAGGTGGTCAAATGCTGAGGTGGTAGAAAAGACTTCCCTTTCAGGAGGCAAATGGGAGCTGCCATTTTTGAAGGTTTTCATTTCCAGTTTCAGATACGTTTTGTTAGTTTATATAGAGTAATATTTTTTAAATGCCATTACCCACCAGTAGTCTGAATAGTGCAGGGAAAGCTGTGGTCTAAATCACAGGGCTTGCCGATCGGAAAGTTGGTGGTTTGAATCTGCACGATGGGGTGAGCTCCCCATAACTTTGTCCCAGCTCCTGCCAACCTAGCAGTTCGAAAGCACACCAGTGCAAGAAGATAAATTGGTACCACTGTGGTTGGAAGGTAAACAGTGGTTCCATGCGCTCTGGCACTCGTCATCATGTCCCATTGCTCCAGAAACAGTTTAGTCATGCTGGCCACATGACCTAGAAAGCTGTCTGTGGACAAATGCCAGCTCCCTTGGCCTGAAAAGCAAGATGAGCAAGATAGTTGCCTTATGGGGATTGTCAGGAAACTGACATCGGAACAGAGTGGAGAGGCTAGGCTCCCCAATGATGCCGGAGAGGGAACCAGTACAGGGGTAGAGAGGACTTCCGCTGGGGAAGAAAGGCAAGGTGACACAAGGAAGAAAGAAGGGATTGAGAGCCTTTCGGAGGGGAGGCTCTGAGACTCTTCTAGTGAGGTCAGTGAGGAGAGTGGAGGACCACCGATAGGCACGCCCACTCTGCGCAGAAGGCTGCCGCACAGAGAGGCTAGAAGAAGGCTGTCCGTTAAGGAATTTATGCTGGAGGAAGTTTAGGAAATGCCCACTGACGGATTCTGCCAGCGACTGAAGCAGTCGTGCCCAAGGGGGGCTGCTCAGCCGGGGGGGAAAGCAACCACATCAAGCAGTTTGGAGCAGGCGGAGGTTACACACAAGCAACCCCAATTCCCATGATAGCAATCCGTCAGTCCTTTACGTTGCTTGTGTGAGAACCAAGTCTGGAGGAGAGAAACCGAGACTTGGAGCATCAACTGGCTCTAGTAGCGGCGCGGCTGGACGAGAGGAGGACTCAGGATGCCCAGGGGAAGGTTACCCCCATCGCAAGGAAGGTACCAGGACTCGTGCAGAAGTTTGGGGGCAACCCCAGGGATTATAATGCATTTAAAACAGAGGTGCAGTACGCACTGGACCTGCAGTATTTTGCCGACGACGGGGGGAGGGTGGCTTTCGTGGTGGGCCACCTTGAAGGGCGGGCCAGGGATTGGGTCCGACCCTTGATGGCGGTGGAGAATGCTGCCTTGAAGGATCTGAGAAAGTTTTTTAGCTTCATGGACCACATGTTCTCGAGTGATGTGGAACTAAGTGTAACTCGTAAGGAACTGATGGGGTGCAAACAAGGGAACCAGTCAGTGAGAGAGTACTGGTCGCGATTTGCGATGTTGATTCATAAACTTGGGTGGGATCTCGGTTCCGAGCCTGTGCAAATGTTATTTGAGGAAGGTTTATCTCCTTGGGTGCGAGATGAACTTTCCCGCTCACCCCGCCCCCAGTCGATGGACCAGCTGACCAAGTTGGCGCTCGCTGTGGGAGTTCGACAAGAAACGCGCGCTCTGGAAAGGCGGGAAGGCAGAGGAGAGCGTTGGCATGACAACCGCATTCCAGACGTGCCGGCGTCAACGGTGCCTCCCGAGGAGCCAATGGAGATTGGAGGAGCGCGTGCGCGCGGGATTTCAAACTCCAGCGAGGTCCGTAAGAAGGAGGGGAAAGCCAACAAAAAGTGTTTCCTCTGCCAGAAGCCGGGACATTTTGCCAGAGTGTGCCCTCAGAAGAAGGCGTGGCAGGGAATGGTGGGGGCAGTGGGGAGTGAGGAGGAAAGGATTAAGGCGCAGGGAAACGAGAGTGCTTGGCTGCAGGAAGAGGGGCACAGCAGCCAGGCGAACAACCAGTAGAAGTGCCCAAACCAGACCCACCTCGAGCTGCTATAG
Organism: Podarcis muralis; assembly: GCF_964188315.1. Classification (NCBI taxonomy): domain Eukaryota; kingdom Metazoa; phylum Chordata; class Lepidosauria; order Squamata; family Lacertidae; genus Podarcis; species Podarcis muralis. The sequence continues at coordinate 91,408,198 of NC_135662.1, forward strand.
CGATAGAGGTGGTACTAGAACTCCCAAATGGACACCCAATTAAAGTGAAGGCGCTGCTAGATTCAGGCAGCTCTTGTAACTTTTTTAGCAAGAGTTTTGCACTGGAACACCAGCTCCAGGTGGTGCCTCTAGAACACCCCTTGCAAGTAACAACGATTGATGGGAGAGAACTCTTGGGGGGGGGGAAGTGACCCACCAGACTCCACCCATGAAAATGACGGTTTCCAGACACACAGAGACAATTGCCTTTCATGTAGCCACCCTGGCAGGACCGCCCATCATATTGGGGATGAGTTGGTTAGCATTGCACGATCCAGTGGTGGGGTGGCATCAGCGAACAGTCACCTTTGGGTCAGCCCACTGCGTAGAGCACTGTCACGGAGGGGCAAACCAGAGGGTGGCAGTAGCCAGAGTGGCAGGAATGGCGGTGGGGGGAAAGGGAAGGATACCACCTCAATATGCTGATTTAGAAGAAGTTTTCAGTGAGAAGGAGGCGGATAGACTACCCCCCCACAGAACCTTTGACTGTCAAATCAACCTGCTTCCAGATGCGCAGCTGCCAGTGGGGAAGTTGTATGCCATGTCAGATAGAGAGATGCAGGAGTTGCGCAAGTTTATCGACAAGAACCTGAAAAGAGGATTTATACGAGAGTCCAGGGCGGTGGGTGGTAGTCCAGTGTTCTTTGTGGACAAACGTGACTCCAAAGAGCCGAGGCTTGTAGTTGATTACCGGGCCCTAAACAGAGTGTCGGAACCCGTGACCTTCCCCATGCCCAGGATTGACGACATCTTGACCAGGGTAAGGAAGGGAAAGATTTTTACCAAGCTGGACCTGAGGGGGGCGTACAATCTGATAAGGATGAGGGAGGGGGATGAATGGAAAACCACCATGTTCACTCCTCTGGGGGCCTTTGAGTATTTAGTTATGCCCTTCGGATTACAATGCGGCTCCAGCACTTTTCAAGGATTTATGCATCACGTACTCGGCTCATTGCTGTACAAGAATTGCGTGGCGTTCTTGGACGATGTGCTGGTCTACTCAGAGAACGAAGAACAGCATGTGAAAGACATCAGGGAAGTGCTGAAAAGACTGCAGGAGCACCAATTGTGGGTCAAGCTGGAGAAGTGCCAATTCCACGCCCGAGAGGTGGAGTTCCTAGGTTACCTGTTGTCGGATAAAGGCTTAGCCATGGACCCGGGTAAGGTGCAAGCAGTACTGGAATGGAAGCAGCCCAAGAACCGGAAGGACGTGCAAAGGTTCTTGGGGTTTGGAAACTTCTACAGGAAGTTCATCAAGAACTTTGCGCATTTGACGGCACCTATAACGGATTGCCTGAGTAGCAAGAAGTTTGAATGGACGGAAGAGGCACAGCTGTCTTTTGAGAAACTTAAGAAGGCGTTCGCCTCGGAAGAACAACTCTTACACGTGGATTTGCGGAAGCCAATGAGACTGGAGACGGACGCATCAGACAGAGTGGTGGGGGGTATATTGCTCCAGCCGGGAGATGGGGAAATTTGGAAGCCGTGCGCCTTCTTTTCAAGAAAACCGAACAAGTCAGAGCAAAACTACACGGTGTACGATAGAGAGCTGCTGGCGATTCACGAGGCCTTCAGGCGCTGGAGACATTTTTTGATAGGTGCCCAACACAAGATTCAAGTGTGCACTGACCACAAGAACTTGGAATATTGGAGAACTGCTCGAGTGTTGAACCAAAGACAGGTGCGGTGGGCACAGGAGTTCTCTAAGTTTAATTTTGAGATTAGGTATATACCGGGGAAGGAAAATGTCAGAGCGGACGCTCTCTCACGTAAACCAGAGTACTCGGAAGGGGAGGGAGTGCCGGAAGTACGGCATGTCATACCGGAGGACCGATGGGTGTGTGTGTGGGGGGGTGTTGGTAAGGAGGCAAGAGCTAGCAGGGTTAACAAGGGAAGACCAGTATGCTCAGAACAAGATCAGGGAGATCCTCTATGCAGGAGATGGTCAAGGGGGTTTTGAGGAAAGAGACGGGGTCTTGTACTACAAGGGTGCGCTTTACATACCAGAGGGGGAGTTGAGGAGTAAAATACTCAAACAACTTCATGACAACCCCACTGCAGGGCATTTTGGCCAACACAAGACCATGCTATTGGTCACCAGGGAGTTCTGGTGGCCACGGGTGAGGGAGGATGTCAAAGAATACGTACGGGGCTGCCAGCGCTGCCAGAGAGCAAAAGGGGAGAGGGCAGTGCCAGCGGGGTTACTGGAGCCTCTACCCACGCCTGAGAGACCACGGGAGGTAGTATCTGTGGATTTTATGACGGCTTTACCCAGGGCGAGGGGAAAGACTGCAGTAATAATGGTAGTTGATCAGCTGACCAAAATGTGCCACTTTATTGCATGCTCGCATGCGGTATCGGCGGAAGAGACAGCTAAGCTGTTTGTAGAGCACGTGTTCAGGTTGCATGGCGCCCCCTTGAGGATTGTATCCGACAGAGGCCGAAATTTTACGTCCAGGTTCTGGCGAAAGCTTATGAGCTTGCTAGATGTGGAGGTGAGCTTCTCGACGGCGAGACATCCAGAGACCAATGGACAAGCAGAAAGGGCCAATACTTCAGCCAATACTTCAACAATACTTACGTTGTTACGTGAACGACAGGGAGAATGATTGGGTGGACAAATTAGCGCTGGCGGAGTTTGCATACAACAATGCAGAACATGTATCCACTGGGATGAGCCCATTCATGGCGAATTACGGGTGCCACCCCAGAGCGTTCCCGGGGGAGGGGGCGGGAAGGTGGAGTGTTCCTGCAGCGGAAGAATTTGTGGAAGAGATGGAGACTTTACACCAGCAGCTAAAGCTCAACTTAGAAAGAGCCAAGGAAGAGTACAAAAGGCAGGCTGACAAGCACCGCAGGGAAGGGGAAACCATAAGGGTGGGGGACCAGGTGTGGTTGTCCACTCGGGGGTTGCCGTTCAAAGGAGGGTGTAAGAAGTTGCGGCCAAAACGATTGGGACCGTTCAAAGTAACCCAACAGGTGAACCCGGTAGCCTTTAGGCTCAAATTGCCTCCCAACATGAAATTGCATCCAGTTTTCCACAGGTCCTTGCTCTCGCCGTTCAGGGAGAGAAGGGAGCGGTTGGGCCAAGAAGGAGACTCGTCCTTGCTTCCGTCGATGGAAGAGAGAGAACTCAGTGGGGACGCAGCTGAGATCCTCGATTCCAGGTGGAAAGGAGAGAGAGTGGAGTATTTGGTTGCTTGGGAGGGGGAGTCAGAAGCAGAGAACACATGGGTTCCAGCGGAGGAGTTGGGGGATGAGTATATGAAGCAGGTTTTCCATCACAGGTACCCGAGAAAACGCAAACCCAGAGAGAGGTTCTGGGAGGAGCAATTTGGCACCACAGACGATGAAGAAGATTTTGTGGGGTTTCCCAATTCTGAGGAGGGGGAAGGAGCATTGTTTGAAGAAGAAGAATCCGAAGGGGAAGATTGGGGGGTGGAAAGGCACAGCAGCAGATGGAAAGGGGTGTTTGAATCATCAGATGGAGAGGATAGTTCCTTCAGGGGGTTCCAGGTGTCTCCGTCCAAGGAAGGGGCGGGGGAGGAGGAGGGCCCTGGGAGGGAGGTGGATGTTAGGAAACTGACATTGGAACAGAGTGGAGAGGCTAGGCTCCCCAATGATGCCGGAGAGGGAACCAGTAGAGAGGACTTCCGCTGGGGGAGAAAGGCAAGGTGACACAAGGAAGAAAGAAGGGATTGAGAGCCTTTCGGAGGGGAGGCTCCGAGACTCTTCTAGTGAGGTCAGTGAGGAGAGTGGAGGACCACCGATTGGCACGCCCACTCTGCGCAGAAGGCTGCCGCGCAGAGAGGCTAGAAGAAGGCTGTCCGTTAAGGAATTTTTATGCTGGAGGAAGTTTAGGAAACGCCCACTGACGGATTCTGCCAGCGACTGAAGCAGTCGTGCCCAAGGGGGGCTGCTCAGCCGGGGGGGAAAGCAACCGCATCAAGCAGTTTGGAGCAGGCGGAGGTTACACACAAGCAACCCCAATTCCCATGATAGGGATGTAACCATCCAGGTATCCTTTACCTTTACCTTTTACCTGAATAGTGCAATCCATTCTACCACTGCCAGCTCCTTCTCATGCATGTGTTGACCAGCCTAGGTGAGCGCCTAGGTGTTGCCACCTGCTCTGCCATTGGTGAATGATAAACAAAGGGCTCTGCAAAGCTCCCCTTCCCCTGAGTAATGTTGATAATCTTCTTATAGCTTATTTTTGTTCCTTCAGAATGCCTTGTTAATCTCTCCAGAGCAAGAATCTCCAAATTCACCTTGAATTGTCACTCGAAGCAAAAGTTGGAAAATGCACTTGTACAGATTTAAGCATTGCACACTCACACCCACACCCAAAGCACATTCACTTAGAAGTAAGTCTGACTGTGTTGTCAGTGGGGCTTGCTCCAAGATAATTATGCACAGCATTTGCTTGGTGTCAGCCCCATTGGTATTTACTCATGAGGAAAGAGATCTAGATTTAACCTAGACCCATTTCAGTCTAGGCATAGCTCTGGGCTTTCCAGGTCTGTGTCTGAGTGGGTTTTTGCTGTTGTCCCAGCGCTTTTCCTGGTAAAACCCACGTTCTACTGCTGCAATGGAACCAACAGCAATGGAGCCAAGGATTGCCGTTTGCTCTGATTCAGTGGTAAAACATGGGTTTCCTGTGCCTAAAAATGTGACACAAAAGGAAGTGTGGATGAGCCCCTGGTTTGGGGACTGAATTGGCCTTGGTCACCCTGATGGATGATCTTTATCCAAAGAGGGCTAGGGGGAGTTTGATCCTATTGGTCTTACCCTATCTCTTAGCAATATTTGATACTGACATCAAACATTGTATTCTCCTGGACTGCATCTGCAAGATGGGAACTGTGAGTGCTGTGCTTCCGCAGTTCTTTTCCTGCCTGCAGGGTCTGTTTCAGAGAGCAGTATTAGCGGACTGCCTGTCATCTTCTGAGCAACTATACTGTGGTAACATCTTACCCTCCATGCTGTTTATCATGAATATGAAGCTGTATGGTAAAGATAAGGTAAAGGTAAAGGACTCCTGGATGGTTAAGTCCAGTCAAAGGCGACTATGGGGTTGTGGCGCTTATCTCCGCTTTTAGGCTGAGAGAGCCACTGTTTGTCCACAGACAGCTTTCCGGGTCATGTGGCCAGCAGGACTGAACTACTACTGGTGCACAGAGGATCATAACAAGTGCCAGAGCACATGGAAACGCCATTTACCTTCCTGCCGCAGTAGTACCTATTTATCTACTTGCACTGGTGTGCTTTCAAACTGCTAGGTTGGCAGGAGCTGGGACAGAGCAACGGGATCCCATCACAGGGATTCGAACCACCAACCTTCTGATTGGCAAGAGGCTTGGTGGTTTAGACCACAGTGCCACCCACATTCCTCTGTAACAACTGTGTCAGGTGTGGCTGTGCAAGCCCAGAGGCAGCGCCTGGATGCAGTTGTGGGCTGGATGGAAGACAACTGTGGCTGAAACCCTGGGAAGATGCATTCCCTGCAGTTGAGTGGCTCTGCTGTTCAGCATGTGTAATTCCATCCATCTGTTCTGGATGGGGTTACAGCCTTAAAGGAACAGGGAACTAGTTTGGGAGTCTTCCTTGATTCATCCTTGCCACTGGAGGCTCCAGTGGCCTTGGTGGCAAGAGGTGTCTTTTGCCAGCCTTGGTTGGTATGCCACCTACAGCTGTTCCTTGGCAGGGATACTTGGCTGCAGATGCTGAGGTGAGCAAGAGGTAGGTATCTAGTAGGGATAGAGGACTGAGGAAATGGCCACAGCTCTTTTGTGATTTGGACAGGTCAAATTTCCAGGGCTGGTTTAAGCTTTTTGTGTACTCTGATTGGCTTTTGCTGCCATGGAAAGCTTTCCTATGTGGCTTCTGGAAGTGGGAGTTGGGTGGGGGTGAATGCAGGCACTTGGGATAGATGCAGCAGCAGATGACTTGGGCTCCCCTGTGTGGCCAGTTACATCACCCTTCCACCCAATTCCTTGGTCATGGGCAGCAGCAGCTGGATTTAGGAAGCTGCCCACTGTTTTGTAACATTGCTCCAGAGCACTGTGTGAAAGTTAAAATGGCAGGCAACTTCTCAGACTCAGATCTCCAATGGCATTTTGCTGCACGTTCTTCTAACCTGGAGCCAGCAGGGTCTGCTTGTGAAGGGTGATAGCAGGACTCAGGTCCATGCAGAGCTTGTCTGAGGCCCAGGGCAAGACTCTCCAGTTGGCATGATAGCTTGAGTCTAGCAGGCCCCTGGTGGGGCTCCCAGCCAACTTAGACCTCTGAGGCTCAACCTCTGAGGACCTGACTGCCCCTCACTCTGCACAGACCCGATAAGACTCTTAGGCTCTTGAGGGCATGGCTGGTTTTATATAATCTGTGCTCCTAGAAGTAGAATCCCTGAAGCCAGAATGATCAAACATGTGAACATCATGAATGTGGGCATGTGAGAAGTGGGCAGTGCATGTTCATAGGCAGAAGGAAACAACTGGCTGCACATCCAATGGAAAATGACCCTTATATGGACTTCCAGTCTGACTGCAGAGCAGAATGGTGATGTGAAATGGATTGCCTCAATAAGGGACGACCGTTTTGGGCTGTCAGGACCTGTAGGGGAAGCGCCTGGGCTACGCGCTCCCCTGAAAAATCTGCAAGGAAGAGTGGGGCCTTGAGGGGACCAGCTGAAGCGGGGGGAAACTCACCACAGGCTCCCAGATTCCTTGCCGCTGTGATAGCAGTGAGTGGGGGAGGGGGAACCAAGAGTGACTTGAGTCCATTCATGGCAATATCGCAGAACAACAGCTGATGCCACAAGTTGCCACCAAAAGCAGCAGATTTTCCAAGCAAGGTAATTAATGCCAAAACTTTGATATTTTCTAATTAAGAAATTTGGACTTTAAAAACCAATTTGGGTAAATTTTGGGAGTCAGTGAGACAGCTGGTGGGCCTGGAAGTGGAATTTTCCAGTACCGAGCTCTCCAGAGGGAAAGAAATAAGAGTTGGTAGCTCTGACCTTGAAGCTGGTTGAACTGAAGTAATTGTTTTGAGAACAGTCATGGAAGAAAAAAGCAAACAGGAACAGATTATAGTAACAAGACAGAAAGCGGTAGAGAAGAGAAGAACCTCTGCTCAGGAAGAAGCAGAAAAAATAGCTAAAATCAGATCTGTCAGAACTTATGGCTTTACCTTTTGCAGAATTTAAAAAGGGGATGTACCAGTCTGTGGAGAAACTAACTAGGAAAGTAAAAGCTGACACTGAGAATAGTACTGAAGTACTTTCACAGAAATTTGATAAATTAGATGAAAAAATGAACTCACTGGAATCAAAGATTGGAAAATTGGAAAAGTCGGCTGGAGAGGTAGAAGCACTTAAGACAAAACAAGGGGCAATGGAGGGGGCGATGGGGGAATCTCGCCACGGGACAGAATGATCTCGATCAGTTTCTCCTTCTCCGATTACAGCAGAACTCAAACACTGTTGGGGATGGAGGAACTGTTTGAAAACATTTATCGAGTTAGGACAAGATCCTCTAGAGAAAGGAAACAACCTGCAGACGTCTTGGTAACTTTTGTTACAAAAAGAGTGAAGGATGCAATCCTTCAAAAGAGTTTTGAAGAGGGTCTGCATGTTGAGAGTAACAAGGTGGACTTTTTCCGGGAAATTCCCTTTAAATTAAGATTCAGAAGACAGGTACAAGAGAACTGTTAGACTCCAAAACTAAGAATTTGTCAAGAATGTATAATTTGCTGTTGAAATGGAATACTCAGGATGAAAAGGTGAAATCTGTCATGATTAAATGGGCACAAGATGTTGGACATAACATTATGATGGCTGACTGGGAACAGTTATGGACCACAGGTATGAAGTTCACGGCATGTAATGCCTTAAGAGAGAATATAATGAAAATGATATACAGGTGGTACATGACACCAGTCAAGCTTGCGAAAATTTATCACTTGCCTGATAATAAATGCTGGAAATGCAAAGAAGGTACATTCTTTCACCTTTGGTGGACATGCCCAAGGATTAAGGCTTTCTGGGAGATGATCTATAACGAAATGAAAAAGGTATTTAAATATACCTTTCTGAAGAAACCAGAGGCCTTTCTCCTGGGTATGGTCGGCCAATTGGTGTCAAAGAAGGACAGAACTTTCTTTATGTATGCCACAACAGCAGCAAGAATACTTATTGCAAAGTATTGGAAGACACAAGATCTACCCACTCTGGAAGAATGGCAGATGAAGGTGATAGACAATATGGAACTGGCGGAAATGACTGGCAGAATCCGAGACCAGGGAGAAGAGTCGGTGGAGGAAGATTGGAAGAAATTTAAAGACTATTTACAGAAACATTGTAAAATTAATGAATGTTAGAATGATGTTGGAATGAATCTATGTGATTTTAGCAAAAATGTAACAAAGATTTAAGAAAAATAGACTGTTAATTGGTGAAAAGAGGGAAAGTAAACTTATATTAAGATCAAGATAAATTTTCAGGATAAAAATCTTGAAGCGAGGGAAAGGATTTGCTGAAATGGATAATTGACTTAGAATCCAAAAAAGGGAGGTGTGAGGAGGTCAGGGAAACAAGCAAATGAAAGATAAGTTATGGGAAGGTTTGATTTGTTTGTTTTTTTTAATTGTTTCTATTTTTCTGTTTTTTTATTGTGATGTGTTGTTTTGCTATTGTTTAATTTGGTGTTTTTTCTTTTGCCTTTTTGTAAACTTAAAACCTTAATAAATACTATTTTTAAAAAAAAAACAGAAGACAGGTACAAGAATTTGACAATAGCTCTCAGGAGAGCGGATATAAAATATAAATGGGAATTCCCAGAAGGAGTTTCCTTCACATACAGAAAGAAAAGATATAGACTGGTGAGGGAAAGTCAGGCACAGGTATTTTTGGAAAGACATGACAGAGACTTTGAGTTTAGGCTAAATGAATGAAAAGCCCGCTAAGACAGCAAAAGGAACTGGAACAACTGGAAGGAGCAGTGGGAGGAGAGATAGATTTTATAAATAAGTTTGATAATGGCAAATCTTAAAGTACTTAGCTGGAATGTGAATGGATTGAACAATAAAGCAAAAAGAAATAGGATTGAACATGCAATTCTTAAACAAAATTTAGATATAATTTACTTACAGGAAACACATGTAGCAAAAAAAAAAGAATTCTGATCAACAAAAGATTAGGGATGGATTTTATTTCGGCAGACAATGCTAAAAGACATGGAGTTGTGTTTTATATTAAACCTGCACTTGAACCCAAACTGATTCAAAAAGATGATAAAGAGAGAGTTTTAGTGGTATAAATTAAGGTCCAGGGAGAAAAGATAATATTGGTAGGCGTATATGCACCAAATGAAAATAAATCAAAATTCTTTCAGAAATTAGAAACAGAGCTTTTGGAATTTGCAGATGAGAAGTGTCAGGGAACTGCCATCGGAAGGACAGGAGGTGGAAAGGCTCACTGAGGTTGAGAGAGACGTAGCAGCTGAAGAGGGAACCAGTAGGGGGAGAGAAGGGACTCCAAGGGAAAGTGAGTCGGAGGGATGGCTCAGAGACACTTCCAGCGAAAACAGTGGGGAGGTCTCAAGACCTCCTATAGGGACACCCACTCCTCGCCGGAAACTGTCACGCCGAGAGTCCAGAAGACGTGTTTCCGTTAAGGAGCTTTTATGTTGGAAGAGATTCCGAAAGCAACCACTTTCGGATTCTGCTAGCGACTGACGCAGCCATGCCGGAGGGGCTCCGTCGCAGGCAGAGGTTTGAGAACTTGAGCAAACTCTGAGGGACTTGCAATTTTACGCACAAGCAGCTCATTATCCCATCACAGCAATCCGAAAGTCTCTGTAAGCAGCTTGTGCAGGGAGAGTCATCATGAGCAACCCAGCCGAAACCGGAGGAGCAGGAGGAGCTGGAGCCGGTCCAAACCTGGAAGAAAGGTACAGGGTGTTGGAGGTCCAGCTAGCGCTGCAAACGGCACGGCTCGAGGAGAGGAGGGCTCAGGATGCAGAAAAGGGAAAAACCACCCCGCTCGCCAGAAAGGTGCCAGGATTGGTGCAGAAGTTTGGGGGGGATCCCAGGAACTATCATGCCTTTAGAACAGAGATGCAATATGCTCTCAATCTGCAGTTTGATGACTTCCCCGACGAGGAGTCGCGAGTGGCTTTTGTGATTGGCCATCTCGAAGCGGGGGCGAAAGACTGGGTCAGGCCCCTGATGGCAGTGAATAATGAGATCCTAAAGGATACGCGGAAGTTTTTTCGCGCCATGGACCTGATGTTTTCCAGCGACATTGAGCAGGGAGTGGTACGAAGGCAGTTAATAATAATAATAATTATAATAATTTATTATTTATACCCCGCCCATCTGGCTGGGTTTCCCCAGCCACTCTGGGCGGCTTCCAAAAGAATATTAAAATACTGTGATACATCAAACATTAAAAGCTTCCCTAAACAGGGCTGCCTTCAGATGTCTTCTAAAAGTCTGGTAGTTGTTGTTCTCTTTGACATCTGGTGGGAGGGCGTTCCACAGGGAGGGCGCCACCACCGAGAAGGCCCTCTGCCTGGTTCCCTGTAACTTGGCTTCTCGCAGTGAGGGAACCGCCAGAAGGCCCTCGGTGCTGGACCTCAGTGTCCGGGTAGAACGATGAGGGAGGAGACGCTCCTTCAGGTATACTGGACCGAGGCCGTTTAGGGCTTTAAAGGTCAGCACCAACACTTTGAATTGTGCTCGGAAACGTACTGGGAGCCAATGTAGGTCTTTCAAGACCGGTGTTATATGGTCTCGGCGGCCGTTCCCAGTCACCAGTCTGGCTGCTGCATTCTGGATTAGTTGTAGTTTCCGGGTCACCTTCAAAGGTAGCCCCACGTAGAGCGCATTGCAGTAGTCCAAGCGGGAGATAACCAGAGCATGCACCACTCTGGCGAGGCAGTCCGCGGGCAGATAGGGTCTCAGCCTACGTACCAGATGGAGCTGGTACACAGCTGCCCTGGACACGGATTTAACCTGTGCCTCCATGGACAGCTGTGAGTCCAAAATGACTCCCAGGCTGCGCACCTGGTCCTTCAGGGGCACGGTTACCCCATTCAGGACCAGGGAATCCTCCACACCTGCCCGCCTCCTGTCCCCCAGAAACAGTACTTCTGTCTTGTCAGGATTCAATCTCAATCTGTTTGCCGCCATCCATCCTCCAACCGCCTCCAGACACTCACACAGGACCGTCACCGCCTTCACTGGTTCTGATTTGAAAGAAAGGTAGAGCTGGGTATCATCTGCATACTGATGAACACCCAGCCCAAACCCCCTGATGATCTCTCCCAGCGGCTGCATGTAGATGTTGAAAAGCATAGGGGAGAGGACAGAACCCTGAGGCACCCCACAAGTGAGAGCCCAGGGGTCTGAACACTCATCCCCCACCACCACTTTCTGAACACGGCCCAGGAGGAAGGAGCGGAACCACTGTATGACAGTACCCCCAGCTCCCAGCCCCTCAAGACGGTCCAGAAGGATGTTATGGTCGATGGTATCAAATGCCGCTGAGAGATCCAGCAGAACTAGGAAACAGCTCTCACCTTTGTCCCTAGCCCGCCGGAGATCATCAACCAGTGCGACCAAGGCAGTTTCAGTCCCGTGATGAGGCCTGAATCCCGATTGGAAGGGATCCAAATGGTCCGCTTCTTCCAGGCGTGCCTGGAGTTGTTCAGCAACCACTCGCTCAATCACCAAGTTAATGGCTTGCAAACAGGGGAGCCGATCTGTCTGTGAGTACTGGACTGAGTTTACCATGCTGATCCATAAGTTGGGGTGGGACCTATCGGCGGAACCCATCCAAATGCTTTTCGAAGAAGGGCTTTCTTCGGCGGTGAAAGACGAACTTTCCCGGGCGCCCAGGGCGGAGTCTATGGACCAGCTGACCAAATCCGCGCTGACCATAGGAGCACGCCAGGAGGCGAGGGCTTTGGAAAAGCGGGAAGGGAAAGGGGAACGTTGGAGGGATTTCCGCATTCCAGACATTCCAGAGCCACCTTTCCCGCCGGCAGAGCCGATGGAAATTGGAACAGCGCGGGCGCGCGCAGTTTCAAATCCCAGTGAAGGGCGGAAGAAGGAGGGGAAGAGCGCCAAGAAATGTTATCTCTGCCAACAGCCAGGTCACTTTGCCAGAGTCTGCCCACAAAGAAAGGAATGGCAAGGGATGGCGGGAGCTGTTGGGGAAAAAGAGGAGGAAGGCAAGGAGCAAGTAAAAGCCAACGCCTGGCTGCCACCGTCGGGGCACAGCAGCCAGGCCAAAGAGCAGTGAAAGTGCCCACGCCAGAACCTCCAAGACCTGCTTTAGTGATAGAGGTGTTACTAGAGCTGCCAAACAGACACCCACTAAAGATCAAGGCGCTTTTGGATTCAGGCAGCTCCTGTAATTTCATGAGTAAGGAGTTTGCAGCTGAGCACCAGATACAGACTATCCCTTTAAGTAACCCCTTGCAGGTGACCACGATTGACGGCAGAGAGCTGTTAGGAGGAGAAGTTAGCCAACAGACTGTCCCGATGATAATGAGGGTGGCAAGGCACACCGAACGGATAGCGTTTAATGTGGCCACCTTGGGAGGAGCTCCCATTATTTTGGGGATGAGCTGGCTGGCGCTACACGATCCGCTAGTGGGCTGGCATCAGAGGGTGGTCTCCTTTGGGTCAGCGCATTGCCTAGAACACTGCAAAGAGGGGATGGTTCTGGGAGGAGCCAGAGTCATCCTAGCCGGGATGGAAGTAACGGATAAAGGGAAGGTGCCCCCGCAATACGCAGATCTGAGCAACGTATTCAGCGAAAGGGAAGCAGACAAACTGCCGCCGCATAGACCCTTTGACTGTCAAATCAATCTACTCCCTGGGGCCCAACTCCCAGTGGGCAAGCTGTACGCCATGTCAGACAGGGAGATGCAGGAGTTGAGGGAGTTCATTGACAAAAACCTGAAACGAGGTTTCATCAGAGAGTCCCGAGCGGTGGGGGGCAGCCCAGTGTTTTTTGCGGACAAAAAAAACACAGATAAGCCGAGGCTTGTAGTGGACTTTAGGGCCCTGAATGCAGTGTCGGAACCCCTGGCTTTCCCTATGCCCCGAATCGATGACATTTTGACTAGGGTGAGGAAGGGAAAGATTTTTACAAAACTGGACCTGCGGGGGGCATACAACCTGATACGAATAAGGAAGGGGGATGAATGGAAGACCACCATGTTCACCCCTTTGGGAGCCTTTGAATAGCTCGTTATGCCCTTCGGTCTGCAAGCAGGCTCGGCGTGTTTTCAAGCCTTTATGAACCACGTCCTGGGACCTTTGCTCTACAAGAATTGTGTGGCCTTTTTAGACGACGTGTTGGTATATTCGGAGAATGAGGAGCAGCATGTGAGGGACGTTCGAGAAGTGTTGGGCAGGCTGCAAGCCAACCAGCTGTGGGTGAAACTGGAGAAGTGTCAGTTTCATACCAAGGAGGTGGAATTCCTGGGGTACCGCTTGTCAGACAAGGGATTGGCCATGGATCCAGGCAAGGTCCAAGCGGTACTGGAATGGAAAACACCGAAGACCAAGAAGGATGTGCAAAGATTCCTGGGGTTTGGGAACTTTTATCGGAAGTTCATCAAGAACTTTGCCCACTTGACGGCTCCCATCACCGACTGCCTCAGCAGCAAGAAGAAATTTGTTTGGACGGCGGAGGCGGAGCGAGCATTTGAAGAACTGAAAAGGGCATTCACCTCGGAAGAGCAACTTCTGCATGTGGATTTACAAAAACCCATGAGAGTAGAAACCAATGCGTCAGACCGGGCGGTAGGGGCGGTCCTTCTTCAACCGGGGAGGAGTACGTCGGAGTGGAGACCGTGTGCCTTCTTCTCGCGGAAGCTGAATAAATCCGAGAGGAACTACACGGTGTATGACTGGGAACTACTCGCCATTCACGAAGCGTTCCGGAGGTGGAGACATTTATTAATTGGGGCACAACATAAGGTGCAAGTGTGCACCGACCACAAGAATTTAGAGTATTGGAGAACGGCTCGAGTGCTCAACCAACGACAAGTGAGATGGGCACAGGAGTTCTCCAAATTCCACTTTGAAATTCGTTATGTGCCAGGCCCAGAAAACGTCAGGGCGGACGCTCTCTCTCGTAAACCTGAGTATTTGGAGGGGGAGGGGGCAATCGAAGAGAGACATGTCATCCCTGAGGACCGCTGGGTGTGTGGGGTGGCGCTGGTGGGGCAACGAGAACTGGTAGAGGAAACGGAAAATGACGAATATGCCCAGGATAAGCTCAGAGGTCTCAGGGGGGAGGGCGAGAGCCCCGGGGGTTTTGAGGAAAGAAATGGGGCATTGTATTACAAAGGGGCACTGTATATACCCGAAGGTGAATTGAGGGGGAGAGTACTCAAGCAGTTGCACGATAGTCCCATGGCGGGACATTTTGGGCAACACAAGACCATGTGGTTGGTTACCAGGGAATTTTGGTGGCCCAAGGTGAGGGAAGATGTAAGGGAGTATGTAAGAGGGTGTGACCAATGTCAGCGAGCCAAAGGGGAAAGGCGGGCGCCGGCAGGGTTATTAGAACCATTACCCATGCCAGAACGGCCTTGGGAAGCGGTATCGATAGATTTTATGACGGATCTGCCGAAGTCCAAGGGGAAAACAGCCATCATGGTAGTAGTAGACCTGTTAACTAAGATGTGCACACTTTGTAGCATGCTCACATGCAGTCACAGCGGAAGAAACCGCGAAGTTGTTTGTAGAACACATTTTTAGGTTGCATGGCGCCCCCTTGAGGGTGATCTCAGACAGAGGCAAACAATTTACGTCCAGGTTCTGGAGGAAGCTCATGAGCTTGCTGCACGTGGAGGTCAATTTTTCGACTGCCCGACACCCTGAAACCAACGGGCAGGCGGAAAGAGCAAATGGTATCCTCCAACAATACCTGAGGTGTTATGTCAATGACAGAGAGAACGATTGGGTCGAAAAGTTGGCGCTGGCAGAATTTGCCTACAATAATGCGGAGAATGTGTCTACCGGGATGAGCCCCTTTTTGGCTAATTACGGGTGTCACCCCAGGGCATTTCCAGGGGGTGGAGGGGAGAGATGGAGCGTCCCAGCGGCCGAACATTTTGTAGAAGAGATGGAAGCGATCCATCATCAGCTCCAGCTCAACTTAGAAAGGGCCAAGGAACAATATAAGAAGCAGGCAGACAAGAACAGAAGGGAAGGTGAAACCATAAGGGTGGGGGATCAGGTGTGGCTGTCAACCCAAGGGTTGCCTTTCAAAGGGGGTTGTAAGAAATTGAGACCCAAAAGATTGGGACCCTTTGAGGTCATTCAGCAGGTCAACCCAGTGGCTTTCAAACTCCGGTTGCCCAACCACATGAAATTGCACCCAGTGTTCCACAGGTCGTTACTGTCACCGTACAGGGGGGGACGTGAAGGGGAGCACGCCAGGGGACCCGCTTTGGAAGAAAGGGAACGCAGCAACCATGTAGCGGAAATCCTCGATTCCAGGTGGAAGGGAAATCAGGTGGAGTATTTGGTGGCGTGGGAAGGGGAACCGGAGTCAGAAAACACCTGGGTGACTGCAGGGGATGTCAGTGACGAGGTTTTAATAGAAACGTTCCACCAAAGGTTCCCGAGGAAACCTCAGCCTGTAGCAAGGTTTAGGAGGGAGTATTTCGGCACCACCGACGAGGAAGAGGAACTGGAAGGATTCGCGGAATCGGAGTTGGAAGAGGGAATTGACTCCGATGACGAGGAGTACCGGGAGACCAGGGACAGCAACAAGTGGAGGGAAGTGTTTGAGACTTCGGAAGATGAGGGAGGTTCTTTCAGGGGTTTTGCCTCCTCACCGTCCATAGAGGAGGGGACGGGAGGGGGTGAAGGGGGCCCTGGAGGGGAGGTGGATGTCAGGGAACTGCCATCGGAAGGACAGGAGGTGGAAAGGCTCACTGAGGTTGAGAGAGACGTAGCAGCTGAAGAGGGAACCAGTAGGGGGAGAGAAGGGACTCCAAGGGAAAGTGAGTCGGAGGGATGGCTCAGAGACACTTCCAGCGAAAACAGTGGGGAGGTCTCAAGACCTCCTATAGGGACACCCACTCCTCGCCAGAAACTGTCACGCCGAGAGTCCAGAAGACGTGTTTCCGTTAAGGAGCTTTTATGTTGGAAGAGATTCCGAAAGCGACCACTTTCGGATTCTGCTAGCGACTGACGCAGCCATGCCGGAGGGGCTCCGTCGCAGGCAGAGGTTTGAGAACTTGAGCAAACTCTGAGGGACTTGCAATTTTACGCACAAGCAGCTCATTATCCCATCACAAGAAGGTTGTATTCATGGGAGACTTAAATGGAGTACCATCATTAGAGATGGACAGAACAATCAGAAAAAAAGAGCGGGGAAAAGAAGAAGGTAGGCTACCCAAAACCTTTTTTGAGATGACAAAGACACTGAATTTAATAGATATTTGGCGAGAAAAACATTTGTTTGATACAGTTCACTTTTTTCCTCATATACATGGCAGTAGTGCTCGATTGGATGCAGTCTGGATTTCAAAAGAATTAGAATAAAAAGTTTTTAAAAATTGAGATAGACCCCAGAAAATTATTGGATCATAATCCTATAATAATGGAGATACGGAAAGAAACTCAAGCTACTTTTAGATGGAGATTGAATTATTAGATGACAAAATTCTTTTAGAAAAGGCCAAAAGGATTCTGGGAGACTATTTCAAACTAAACTTAAATAATGGAACCAGATTGCAAACAGTATGGGATGCTAGCAAAGCAGTTATGAGAGGACTGTTTATCCAACAAAACTCAACCAAAAAGAAAATAAGAGAAAAGAAAAAGAGAGAAATTTTGGATGAATTATCAGAAAAAGAAAGAATTAATAAAGAAACCCAATAAAGAGACAACCAAACAGGCAATTAAATTATTACAGACCCAATATTCAATGTTGATCAATGAGGAAATGGGTTGGAAAATTAAAAAGATGAAACAAAAATATTTTGAACATGTCAACAAACCAGGAAAACTTGGCATAGCAAATGAGGAAAAATGAGCAAGAAACCCACTTAAATAAAGTTAAGCATAATGGAAAAGTCACTGAAAAACTAAGAGAAATAAGGGAAGCCTTTACTAATTTTTTTACAGAATTGTATAAAAAAGGACATGAAAGGAAAATGATGGAAGACCATATAAAATGTGGTAATCTCCCAAAATTAAAAGATGAAAAGATAATGGTATTAAATGCAGATATTTCATTACAAGAAATATTAGAAGCAATAAATCAGGCAAAGACAGGTAAATCTCCAGGACCAGATGGAACCTCGGCAAAGTATTATAAAAAATTAAGTGAGCAGCTTGTGATCCCCTTAAAAGACACAATGAATGAGATTCTAAAAACAGGGAAAATCCCAGAAACATGGATAGAGGCCTATATAGCACTAATACAGTGGTACCTCGTGTTAAGAACTTAATTCGTTCTGGAGGTCTGTTTTTAACTTGAAACTGTTCTTAACCTGAGATACCACTTTAGCTAATAGTGCCTCCTGCTGCCGCCTCACTGCCGCCGTTTGATTTCTGTTCTCATCCTGAAGCAAAGTTCTTAACCCGAGGTACTATTTCTGGGTTAGCAGAGTCTGTAACCTGAAGTATATGTAACCCGAGGTACCACTGTACCAAAACAAGATGCAGATATAACATTAGTTAAAAATTATAGGCCTATCTCATTATTAAACAATGATATTGTTTGCATATATTCTTGCTAATAGAATGAAGAAAATCTTGGAAGATTATATACATCAAGACCAAGCAGGATTTCTCCCAGGTAGACAAATTAAAAATAATAAAAGAAATGTTTTAAATATAATCAAATACCTGGAAGTAAGAAACGAAAAGAAGGCACCATTGATGTTTATAGATGCAGAAAAAGCTTTTGATAATATTTCCTGGGATTTCATGAAAAAAGTTTTAGAAGAAATGGAATAGAAATAATAGGAATAAGAGTAAAGACAAGTGAACATAAACTGAAAGCATTTGCGGATGATTTGGTTATTACTGTTGAAGAACCACAGAATTCTCTCCCCAGAATTATAGAAAAGATCCAAAAGTTTGGGCAGGTGGCAGGTTTTAAACTTAATAAAAGCAAAACTAAATTATTATTTAAAAAATTAAAAGAAGCAGAAAAGAAAGAGCTACCAGAAGCTTTAGATATAAAAGTCCATAAAAAGGTAAAATATTTGGGAATATGGTTGACTACAAAAAATATTAATATTTATAAAGATAATTATGAAAAATTTGGAATGAAATAAAAAGGAAACTAGAAATATGGAATAGGTTGAATCTTTCCCTCTTAGGAAGAATCGCAGCAATAAAGATAAACAATACCGATAGTAAGTGATAATGCTTGCTTCAGAAAATGGCAGCGAGATATGTCAAAATTTATCTGGAGTGGGGAAAAGCCAAGAATAAAATATAAAATACTTACAGATGTAAAAGAAAGGGGAGGCTTTTCCCTTCCAGATTTTAAACTTTATTATGAAGCAGCATGTCTTACTTGGATTCAGGATTGGATTAAATTAGAAAAAGAGGCAATAGATCTAGAAGGACATGATAACAGATTTGGGTGGCATGCATAATTATGGTATGGGAAAGCAAAGGTATGTAAAGGATTCCATAATCACATAATAAGAAGGTCCCTATTAAAGGTTTGGGAAAAATATAAAGTTACTGGAACCTAAAACTCCGTGGTGGATATCACCTGTTGAAGCATTGTCATTCAAAATGTCCTCAAAGAAAGGAATATGGCCAACATATAGAGAACTATTAATTGAACAGGAAGGAAAATTGAAATTGAAAGAGTATGGCGAAATAAAGAAATATCTAAGAGACAAGAGACACGGGGGAATGGTTAATGGACTTCAATGTCTGTACACTAATGCACAAAGCATGGGAAATAAACAAGATGAGCTTGAGCTCTTGGTACAGCAAACTAAATATGACATAATAGGCATCACTGAAACCTGGTGGGATAAGTCCCACGATTGGAATGTAATAATGGAGGGATACAATCTATTTCAGAGAAACAGACCAGACAAGAAAGGAGGAGGAGTGGCGTTATATGTCAGGGATGTGTATACCTGTGAAGAGATCCAAGATTTAGAACCTCAAAGCCAAAGTGAGAGCATTTGGGTCAAAATTAAGGGAGAGAAGAATAACAGAGACCTCATTGTGGGAGTTTACTATAGATCCCCAAGCCAAACGGAGGACATAGATGATGCCTTCCTGGAACAGATGGCCAAGCATGCAAAAGGAAGGGAGATAGTAGTAATGGGGGACTTCAATTACCCGGATATTTGTTGGATGTCAAACTCAGCCAAGAGCATAAGGTCAAACAGATTCCTCACTGCCCTTGCAGACAACTTCATTGTCCAGAAAGTGGGAGAAGCAACAAGAGGAACAGCCATTTTAGATCTGGTCCTAACCAATGTTGAGGACCTGGTTAGTGGGGTAGAAGTGGAAGGATCATTAGGCGTGAGTGATCATGCTCTTCTGAAGTTTACTATACAGCGGAAAGGAGCAGCCAAGCATACTAGGATTCAATTTCTTGACTTTAAGAAAGCCGACTTCATAAAACTTAGGGAAGTGCTGGGTGAGATCCCATGGACAGTAATACTAAAAGGAAAGGGAGTTCATGATGGCTGGGAGTTTGTTAAGAGGGAGATAGTAAAAGCACAACTTCAGGCAATACCAATGAGACGGAAACATGGAAGGTGCCTAAAGAAGCCAGGGTGGCTATCTAAAGAACTTTTAACTGAGTTAAGATTAAAAAAGGATGTGTACAAAAAATGGAAAAGGGGGGAAACCACCAAAGAGGAATTCAAACAAATAGCCAGCACATGTAGACACAAAGTCAGAAAAGCTAAAGCACAGAATGAACTCAGGCTTGCTAGAGAGGTTAAAAGCAACAAAAAAGGCTTTTATGGGTATGTCCGTAGCAAAAGGAAGAACAAAGAAACAGTGGGGTCACTCAGAGGAGAAGATGGTGAAATGCAAACAGGGGACACAGAAAGGGCTGAACTCCTCAATGCCTTCTTTGCCTCAGTCTTCTCCGATAAAGAAAACAATGCCCGACCTGAAGAATTTGGAGCAAATGATTCAGCAGAGGAAACACAGCCCAGAATAACTAAGGAGATAGTACAAGAATACTTGGCTAGTTTAGATGTATTCAAGTCTCCAAGGCCAGATGAACTGCATCCAAGAGTATTAAAAGAACTGGCAGATGTGATCTCAGAACCACTGGCAGTCATCTCTGAGAATTCCTGGAGAACAGGCGAAGTCCCGGCAGACTGGAGGAGGGCAAATGTTGTCCCTATTTTCAAAAAGGGGAAAAGAGAGGACCCAAATAATTATCGCCCAGTCAGTCTGACTTCAATACCAGGGAAGATTCTGGAGCAGATCATTAAGCAAACAGTCTGTGAGCACCTAGAAAGGAATGCTGTGATCACCAATAGTCAGCATGGATTTCTGAAAAATAAGTCATGTCAGACTAACCTGATCTCGTTTTTTTTGACAGAATTACAACCCTGGTAGATGAAGGGAACGCAGTGGATGTAGCCTACCTTGATTTCAGCAAGGCATTCGACAAGGTGCCCCATGATATTCTTGTAAAGAAGCTGGTAAAATGCGGTCTTGACTATGCTACCACTCAGTGGATTTGTAACTGGCTGACTGACCGAACCCAAAGGGTGCTCATCAATGGTTCCTCTTCATCCTGGAGAAGAGTGACTAGTGGGGTGCCACAGGGTTTTGTCTTGGGCCCGGTCTTATTCAACATCTTTATCAATGACTTGGATGATGCATCCAAGGGCATCCTGATCAAATTTGCAGATGACACCAAACTGGGAGGGGTGGCTAGCACCCCAGAGGACAGCATCACACTTCAAAACGACCTTGGCAGATTAGAGAACTGGGCCAAAACAAACAAGATGAACTTTAACAGGGAGAAATGTAAAGTATTGCACTTGGGCAAAAAAAATGAGAGGCACAAATACAAGATGGGTGACACCTGGCTTGAGAGCAGTACATGTGAAAAGGATCTAGGAGTCTTGGTTGACCACAAACTTGACATGAGCCAACAGTGTGACGCGGCAGCTAAAAAAGCCAATGCAATTCTGGGCTGCATCAATAGGAGTATAGCATCTAGATCAAGGGAAGTAATAGTGCCACTGTATTCTGCTCTGGTCAGACCTCACCTG
This sequence comes from Podarcis muralis, assembly GCF_964188315.1. NCBI lineage: Eukaryota > Metazoa > Chordata > Lepidosauria > Squamata > Lacertidae > Podarcis > Podarcis muralis. The sequence continues at coordinate 91,429,509 of NC_135662.1, forward strand.
GAGTACTGTGTCCAGTTCTGGGCACCACAGTTCAAGAAGGACACAGACAAATTGGAACGTGTCCAGAGGAGGGCAACCAAAATGGTCAAAGGCCTGGAAACGATGCCTTATGAGGAACGGCTAAGGGAGCTGGGCATGTTTAGCCTAGAGAAGAGGAGGTTAAGGGGTGATATGATAGCCATGTTCAAATATATAAAAGTATGTCATATAGAGGAGGGAGAAAGGTTGTTTTCTGCTGCTCCAGAGAAGCGGACACGGAGCAATGGATCCAAACTACAAGAAAGAAGATTCCACCTAAACATTAGGAAGAACTTCCTGACAGTAAGAGCTGTTCGACAGTGGAATTTGCTGCCAAGGAGTGTGGTGGAGTTTCCTTCTTTGGAGGTCTTTAAGCAGAGGCTTGACAACCATATGTCAGGAGTGCTCTGATGGTGTTTCCTGCTTGGCAGGGGGTTGGACTCGATGGCCCTTGTGGTCTATTCCAACTCTATGATTCTATGATTCTATGATCTTCAGAGTTGGTTGCACCACAGACAACTGAATGAATTTTTTAAAGAGAATAATAAAAAAGGATTTGCCTATACAGTTTCCAAATTCCAAAGGGATGTTATAGATGACAACTATATGTTAAAAAGCCATATGGCATACTTTGGGAATGGGAAACTAAAGATGAGGAAGTTAAATCAGTAATGATTAAATGGGCACAGGATATAGGGCACAATACAGTGGTACTTCGGGTTACATATGCTTCAGGTTACATACGCTTCAGGTTACAGACTCCGTTAACCCAGAAATAGTGCTTCAGGTTAAGAACTTTGCTTCAGGATGAGAACAGAAATCGCGCAGCAGCGGCACAGCAGCAGCAGGAGGCCTTGGAAAGATTTAAAAGAGGACTAGACCAATTGATTGTAGATCAGGCTATCAATGGCTCCCAGCCCCAGCGTCTTGTGTTCTGCCTCTAAAAGCCAGTTGCTGGGAATCCCAGGTGGGGGAAGGGTGTTGTGCTTGTGTCTTTGCAGGCTTCCCATAAGCACCTGGTTGTCCTCTGTGAGAACAGAGTGCTGGACTAGATGGGTCTTTGGCCTGATCCAGCAGGGCTCTTTGTATGTCTGGGCCCCAGCAAGTAACCAGCTCTGGCAACCTTTTCCATTAGTCAAGGGCTTCATTTCCTTGCTAATGAATCTATGTTACCGCATTCACCTAAGACCAGTTAAATGTTTATCACATCTGCCTCTCTTATCTGCGCTCTGTGCTATAGCAAGATGGGGGGCTTCCCTGGAGATGCAGCCAATCTCTCATGAAAGAGGGACGTGTCTGCACTCTGACAGCCAGTGTGCTGGGAGGCAGAGGGTTTGGGTAGCTCAGCACATGACTGGGGAGCCGGTGAGGTGGGATGACTCACAGCCCAGGAAGCCCTTTCTGAAGAGCTCTTGAATGCAGACCCTTCAGTTGCACCCCCGCCTCTCCACACTGAAAGCAAAATACCCTGCATTTACTTTTACTCCGAGAAAGGGGGGGGGGGGGTTGGAAAGAGCAAGAGAAGGAACAGAGAAAGCATATGTCAGGAGGGACAAAACCCCAGCTATCAATCAGCAGGGGAGCTAGGCAGAAGCAGTGTGTGTTATGTATTACAGAGCTCAGAAGTTCCCTTTTCCTATTCAGATATTATTAATGCAATGGGAAAGGGCCATTTCACAAGCTTTCCTCTCCATATAAGCTACAGCATGAAAGAAACTTCAGGCAGCCTCCTACCCCCCACCCCCATACAATCTTAATTGTGTATCTTGTCACTGCAAACCTTTGAGACCTGTGATTATTCCAGCCAATTTGAAATGATTCCTGCCAGAGGTTTGCTGAGCTGTCTCAGGGGCCTTAGAAAACACCAGACACTAAATACCATATTTATGATGTGCATTTAGCCTTTTAAAGGCACTGTTCAAAAGCTCCATAGAGGAAGGTTCAAGAGGGCTATTCATTTTTTGAAAAAGTCTTGGGATTAAGTCCCCTTTCCCCAAGAAAGGGCCTTTAAATTCTTCCTAGAAAATAATAATAAGCATTAACACAACACTTTTGTTGAATGCTTCTTTCTTTCCTCAGAAACAAGCCAAGCCCTACCAAGGCTGCTTCAATTTTAGCAAAGGTCCATTTAGTTTACCTGAACAGTTTTGGATTCAGATACAAAATGTGCTCTGAATCGACAGATTTTTATAAATGTGAATTAGGACATCTGAAGTCAAGAAAGTTGTTAAAGCAACAGGTATGCTAATATGCACCTTCTGATTGGCTGGTGTTGTCACATAATGAAGCAACACGATGCCTTTCTGCATATTACCGTACTTAGCATAAGTGCAGCCCCAAAGCAGGGTAAGCAGAACGGGAAATTTGCATTGTATCCAGTCTGACTGATTTTCATATTACTGGGATTAGTAATTACGAGGATTCCAGTAAGTTTCATTTCTTGCCTATGTATTCAGGCAAATATTTCTAATGACTATGATGAGCTTTCTGTAGTTTGCTGCAGACACAGATGAGGGTAGGAACCAGGGCTGGATTTAGGTTTGTTGAGGCCCTAAGCTACTGAAGGTAATGGCGCCCTTTCTATGTCCAGCTGTCCTTTGTCAACAACAAATTGTCTCTGTTTTTTGTGCTGAATATGCTAAAAGGTATCTAAAGCTATTTGCACATAACAAATAGGAGCCTACACAACACATCACACTGTTGCTGTATATAGGTTCTATTTTATTTGTTTTTTATCTTATATTTTGGAAATGTACATTCAGGGTTTTTTTCCTTTCAATTTTTTGGGGGCCCCCAGAAGAGTGGGGCCCTAAGCTATAGCTTGTTTAGCTTATATGTAAATCCGGCATTGGTAGGAACACAAGCTGTTTCATCAGAAGCCATGAAGGGAATGGCTGTGCTACCTCTTCTAAGGCTGCTCCTTCTACAGACATTTAGTTCTTGATGCTCCTACTCCATGACAGAATAAGTCCCACTTGATACAGAGGTGCTGAGGCTGACTGGATTCCTTTTCTGGTTAGCATAAAAGGGAAGGAATAAATCATCTACCAATGATAAGAGTATGTGGCCATTCCGGGAGAACCCTGTGTAATTGGTTTCTCAGCTTGACTGTGTGGTGCTGCAGTTCAGAGTCTTTGTTGCTATGTTAATTGCCATGGGTTTGTGCAGTGCTGCTTTTGTTAACTGCTCCTGAGGGCCAAAGGAGTTGTGACAAAAAAAGATAAATTTGTTCTTCTTGAGTTAGCTGAATTCTATTTATATACTTGATATATTCCTCTGCCTTTGACACAACATAGGTGAAGCTAAATTGGACAAACTGGAATGCAAAACAGAAATTGTACCACATGGACCACTGTATGAGATGCATCCGAGGTAGCATCCTGGTTCAACCCTGGTCTCAGATGGTAGGCAAGTTAAAGACCCATGCTTTTAACTTAGGGGAGGATCTTTGTCAGGCTGTTTTCCATAAATATATTGTGGATGTTTTTCCAAGTAACAGTGCACTGCTAGTCTGAACAGAGGGAGATACCGTATTTTCACCCTTTGGTCCTCTAGTGATGATGAGACACTGCTATTCTGTAATTGATTGGAAGTGGAGTTAAATAGAGATTCCATACAGCATTTAATCTAATGCCAAGGGTATATTATCAAGGGGTGGAGTCTGCTGGGGAGACTGCTGCCTTTTTCCACCTATGGAAGAATTTGTTTGTTTGTGAGCCCAAGTAAGAGAGAGAAAGGGATTTGTGCTTGAATGCATGCATGTGCGTCTGGAAGGGATGGGTGTGTGTTTTCTATGTGCTTGTGAAAAAAAGAGATAGAAAGCGGGTGTGCGTCTGCCTGTGTGTTGTGTGTGTGTGTGAAGGGAGATAAAAAGTTAAGAGGAAGAAGTGTATACTAAAAGCAAGTTTCTTGAATGGGTGGAGGAAGGTTGAATGTGCTACATTAGATCAGAACAATGGTGGTACCTCAGTTTACGAACTTAATCCATTCCGGAAGTCCATTCTTAAACCAAAGCTGTTCTTAAACCGAGGCATGCCTCCCCTAATGAGGCCTCCTGCCGCCGGTGCCCTTCCACCATTCGGCTTCCTTTCGTAGACCGAGGTAAAGTTCACAAACTGGGACACTACTTCCGGTTTTGCGGAGTTCATAAACCGAATAGTTCATAAACAGAACTGTTCTTAAACCGAGGTACCACTGTATTGGGCTTTATGATAGGAGGTGGGAAATGTGGTTTACCAGAGAGGGAGGGAGGAGGAGGCTAAAAGGGGAAAGTGGGGTGTCCCAAGGATGGGCAAGTACCATAGGGCAAAAGAGGGGGAGAAGTATGCCAAACAGGGAAGTGGGAGGAGCGAGCATGTCAAAGAGGGAATCTCCAGGGCTGGGAAGAGAAAAAGAAGATGCAGTGAACTATGGAGATTAGTCATTTGGTGGTATAAAAAAACATGGTGGGCGGGGAGGAAAAGTCATTTTGCACATGTTCAGAGGAGCTTCTTTTGCAAGGTGTCTTGGGCAGGGGGTTGCCAGAAAAGGAGCAGGGAGGAAGAGGCATGGGAATGGGGAAAGGTGGCAAAGCAGTTACAAAGAAGGCTGCACAACAGGAGGGAATGAATGCTTCAGAATTGGATCTGTGTGCAAAGAGGGCTCAGTCGAGTGGGGAAGAAGACCCAGGAGGTGGCCTGGAGTGCCATTTAAGTGCAAGGAGGGAGGCTACAGAAAAGGAGTTGGGAAGAAGCACAAACATGGCGGTGAGAGTGAAAATAGGGGTACAAAGCATGACTGCAGAATAGAAAAGAGGAGCCACTTCATAAACAGGGTAGGGAAGGTGGCTTAGTACTTATGTGGGGTGGGAAAGGGAAGCTCTAGAGCAGGGGTAATCCACCTTTTTATACCTACCGCCCACTAACGCATCTTTCTTGATGGTAAAAATTACTTACTGCCCACCAGTGCTTGATGGAAAGAGGATTCAGCTTGTGCCGTAGAACCCCCTACCGTCCACCTAAAATCCTGAAACGCCCACTAGTGGGTGATGGGGACCAGGTTGACAACCCCTGATCTGGAGGTTTACCATGGGGAGAGCTACAGCAATGAGTTGCTGAAGTGCAGATTTAATGGGATGGGGATTGGTCAGGTGGAAAGGGTGGGGTGTGTGGCAGGCAGGTGGGGTTGCTACAAGAGGTGCAGCAACACCTGGTATGTATAACCAGATAGATAGATAGATAGATAGATTATATATTGCATAATGCCTGCTCACCTGGTATTCGTTCTGAATTCATTGCCCCTGTAGACTTGGAAGTTTTACTTTGAATTTACTTGTGCTTACAATGTTTTAAATGTTACTCTGTGAAATATATTAAAATCTAGTCCTGGTGTTTCTCTTTTACCAGGAAATGATCAAGCTAAATCTAAAGGAAAAGCTATCACAGACCTGGAATGATATATATTTCTATAACAAGTGTGTAATATATTTTATTGTCCCAGGCCACTTTAACCTAGGCTATAAATGTTGATGTCAGGGGCTCAGGAGCAGAGGCACAGGGGAGAGAGGAAATGGAGAGCGAAGGGGAAGAATCTGAGGGCAGCGTAGGGGAGTATGAAAGTGGCCCGAGAGATTCCAGGAGTCTCTCCAGTGAATCAGAAGATTCCCAGAGGGGGGCGCCGATGGCCAGGGCAAGGGGGGTCCCAGGGGGGACACACCAGAAGCAAGGGGCCAGCGGGGACTCCCAAAGCAGCAGCGGGAGAGCAGGACCAGCTCCTCCACCAGAGCGTAGTGAGGGGGAAGAGTCACATGTATCAGGGCCAGCTTCTCCTCCAGCAGGGAGAGAGGATGAGTCAGGCGTGGCCACGCCTCCATCGCAGAGTGAGGGAACGGAGGGAGAGTCAGGTGCAGCTAGCCTCCCCGAAGGGGGAAGCAGTGACAGGAGCAGTATAACGGTCAGGAGGAAGGTGGCCGGCTGGGCGCGCGCGCCAAGTTCGAATGTACAGGCGCGCGGCACAGCAGGAAACCCGGATTGGGAACCAGGTCCTAAAGCCCGCCGGAGGGAGGGGGAGGACTCAGGAGACTCAGCGTCAGAAGAGTCTAGGAGAGGCGAGACCCCAGCGGACAGGCGGGCCCAGAGGAGAAGAGAGCAGAGGAAGAGGTGGAGCAAGGCTAGAGTCTTAAACTGGTGTCTGGGGGGAGGAGATTCAGACGGAGCTTCGGCGGTCTAGAGTTTGAGACGTAGAGCTGCGCGCTGGGGCTGTGAAAGCGAAACTGTGCTTCAATGGTCCTTTGTGAGCTGGGACCTGGGGCAGCTCTGACAGTTGGTTTTTTTTAAAAAAATAAGCTTATAATCAAGAGTACTTTCTATGTGAAAGTACACTTGATTTAAGCTTTTTTAAAAACCAGCATTTATTTGAACTATACTTGCCGTAAAGCTACTGGACGACAAAGTCAATAGCAACTCTCCGTTGATTATTGCTGTCTGAGGCAAATCAGGACATATGAATTACCCCAAATGGTGGATTTGGGGAGGACCTGCTAATGAGGGGATATCCATTATTCATTGTTGCTCTCTGATTAGTGATGGTTTAATTATGCCTGTACTGTGTGCAGCTTCTTTCCTAGATAGCTGTAAAAATTTGAGCACCTTCACCACGGAGTGAGGTAAATCTCTTTTAAGAGGCCGTGGCAAAGCTGAAGATAGTCCTCAGGGTGAGACCAGAAAAGATAAACTCTTTGATTTTCCTTCTTAATAAGGGGGGGGGGGGAATGACACACCTCCCTGAACACAGCACTGGACAAAGATCTTTTTGCTGCAGTTGCTGGGTTAGGTCTGAACCATCCTTGCTAGGGTTTGTTTATGGTGCTGAAGGCAGAAGCAACACCAGTGCTAAAAGTGGGCTAGAAAATCAACACTAAAAGCCACTAAATGCAAATCTTAGAGCAGGTGGTCCAACAGTCTATACTAAGGGGGCTGCAAGATCTGGAACCCGCTGGTCACACATGGCCTTGTTATGTGGGAGGCAGGGAGCAAGGCCAAAATTGGATGCCCCAACCCTTGAAATGCCTTCCCCAAGCTGGCTCAGTGAGGTGCTGGGCTTTGGGAAGGAGGTGCATGGGCTCTGGCAGGGTCCTAAAGCCATCCCATCTCCTTCCCAAAGCTGGGAAAGCACTAACTAGGGCTTTGGCAAGGAGACAGGAGGACTCTAGGACCCTGCCAGAGCCTTCACACCTCCTTCCCAAAGCCCAGCGCCTAGCTTACCTGGTTTTGGGAAGGCAGGGGGGGGGGGGCAGATGTTGCCAAAGGCTTCCAAAAAGGTCTCAAGGATTGCATGCAGCTGTTGGGCCATGCGTTGGACCACCTGTTGCAAATGCTTAGGAAGTTGGGATAGTTTTTAACTTCTTTAGTATTTTAACTTCCACATGTTTTAAAGTATGGTTGTGAATGTTTCTATTTGTAGACAAGCCACTTTGAGGGTTTTTTTTTAATGGGGAAAGGGACCCAATCCATGCTGAGTTCAGCCACTTTCCCCATATGTAACTACTCTCCTCTACAGCATTACCCAAGGCCACTTCTTGTCAGCAACTAGAGGTGTTTCCTCAGAACTGAGTGGCCCAAGACATTTTACCGCTTGAGGTGCAATAGCAAATATACCCTACCAGGTCAAGGTACATAGTATCCAAGGCTAGCCAAGTTATTTTGGCACCTGGACTGAATCAGTGAATCGGTGTTTGGGTTTGCTCTGGAGGAAAAACCTGCTTCCTTTTGCTGCCCCTACCCCCTAATAGGGCAGTGGGACACAACACATTTCTCATTGAATGGAAGCAGCCATCAAAAGGCATTAAGGCAAGCTCCTGGCCTCCTTCTGTTGTCAAGCCACGTAACACCTAAAGAGAGAGGTCACCTCTTTACTCTGTAAAAAAGAATAGTAAGTCCCACACTAGTTTTTAAAGGAAGGAACATGCAGTGCATGAAATTAGCGGTGGAAACAATTCTTTTATGGACCATACAGTATGTAGTCTTGCAATTTATTTTTGAATGTTTCAGGTTCTGCTTCCTGCCTCAGGACTTCGCATTTTTTTCAGGCTCCTTTTCTACTCCTGTTGCCTTGGGTTCCTCTCTTTGCTCACTTCAGTTCACACAACTCTGCTCTCCACAGAGGCTGAAGGAGTTAACAGGTGTGTAAAGGAGATGACAGTCTGGGAGTGTCCATATCTTAGACAGCAAGGAATGACTGAGGTGGAATGCAATGGTGGAAAATGAGCTTCTCAGTTCCAGTTGCTTTGTAGGGGTGAGCAAGAGTCTCTGCCACTTCCACACACACACACACACACACACACACACACACACTCCTCACAGAACATGATGGAGCCTCTTCCAGTGGAAAAGAGAGAAGCCTTTTGGTGGTGAAGCCAGAGAGTGGAAAGACAGGAGTCTTTTCCCCACTAGGTTGATCTTTATGAATAACTGTGCAGGGAATACTGAAGTGAAAATGCCACGAAAGTGTTGGTGGGTGGGTGGGTGGGTGTGGGTGTATTTGCATACCCACCTGCATGCACTCAAGTCACTCTATATCTGTATGTGAGAAGGATAAGATATGAAACCTCAATGCCAAGGTACAAAGCCATTTTAAGTTGTTATCATTGAAAAGTCATTAGAAATCTGTCAGAGGAGCCAGGCACAGATTGCCAAGGGAGGGCTCAGAGGCCTTTTTTCTTTGCACAATATCTGTAATGAACTGGAAGGGCTGGGGCTGGGGCTGGGAAGCAGTTTTCTTGTCTTAAGCTGAAGCTTCTTTTCAGCTGGCTTTTGCAACACTTTTACGATGTGTTCATTGTACCAACTCACATGTTGGTTAACCATTCTATCGTGTGATGAGATATTTTATCTGTCTGACCTCAGCCTTTGCCATATGGTAGGGCAAATTGTTCAGTTGAAAGGCAAGTGAGTTAAAAAGAGAAGGTTGAAGACTTCTGATGAGAAAGCTTCTGCATTATGCTTGGTAACCGCTTTCGTGAAGCCATTCTGACAGACAACTATAGCTTGTTCTGTAAAGTGGAGAGATCGTGACACAGACAAATAGCATCTCACAACATGCTCCTCTCTGCAGTAAATACCTTGGTTTTGTAAGTGGCTAAGAGGTGACAAAAACAACAGGCATGTAAAAGTTATGACACTAGAAGATGAGCCCCTCAGGTCATAAGGCGTCCAACATGCTACTAAAGAAGAGTGGAGGACAAGTACAAGTAGATTCAGAGCTGATGAAGCAGCTGGGCCAAAGCTGAAAGGTCACTCAGTTGTGGATGTGCCTGGAAGTGAAAGGAAAGGCCAATGCTGTAATGAAAAATATTGCACAGGAACCTGGAATGTAAGTTCCATGAACCATGGTAAACTGGATGTGGTCAAAAATGGGATGGCAAGAATAAATATTGACATCCTGGGCATCAGTGAACTAAAATGGATGGGAATGGGCGAATTCAGTTCGGATGATAATCGTATCTACTACTGTGGGCAAGACTCCCATAGAAGAAATGGAGTGGCCCTCATAGTCAACAAAAGAGTAGCAAAAGCTGTACTGGAATGCAATCTCAAAAATGATAGAATGATATTGATGTGAATCCAAGGCAGACCTTTTAACATCACTGTAATCCAAGATTATGCACCAACTACCGGTGCTGAAGAAACTGAAATTGACCAATTCTATGAAGACTTACAACATCTTCTAGAATTGACACCAAAGAAGGCTCTTCTCGGAAGGGAGTTACTTTCATATATGGTGAACATGTCCTAAGATTAAAGCCTACTGGGATAGTAGGCTTTACTTTATGAAAACATAAATATTTGAAGTAAGTTTTTTTAAGTATTGAGATAAGGTAAATAGGGTGATAATGAACTGAAAAGGATTTTCGAAAATACCTTTAGTAAAAAAACAGAGGCCTTTTTATTAGGGATAATAGGTGAAGAAATTCCCAAAAAAGACATAAATATATTTATGTATGCTACCACTGCAGCAAGGATACTTTTAGCCCAGAAATGGAAGCAGCAGGAACTTCCAGTGTTGGAAGAATGACAGGCGAAGATGATTGAATATGCCGAACAGGCGAGACTGACAGGGAAAATCCGAAACCAGCATGACAAACTCTTTGGAAAGGACTGGAGTAAATTTGTACAATATATGAAGGAACATTGTAAACATTTGAAAACATAAATATTTGAAGTAAGTTTTTTTAAGTATTGAGATAAGGTAAATAGGGTGATTTAGAAATGCTAAGATAAAAGTGATTACATATGGAAGTCAGGGAGGGTGCAGGAGGAAGTCAAAGCTCAATTTGAGCAAGTATATATGTGATGCAGAAATTTTATTTGGTTGTTATAAAGGGAAAATAATAATAATATTAAAAACAAACAAAGAAGGATGTTCTTCTCATTATAAGGGATTGGAATGCTCAACAGATAAAAGGAACAACTGGCAAGTTTGGCCTTGGAGTTCAAAACGAAGCAGGGCAAAGGCTAACAGAGTTCTGTCAAGAGAACAAGCTGGTCGTCACAAACACTCTTTCCCAACAACACAAGAGAGGACTCTACATATGAACATCACCAGATGGGCAGCATCAAAATCAGATTGATTATATTCTCTGCAGCCAAAGATGGAGAAGCTCTATACAGTCAGCAAAAACAAGACCTGGAGCTGACTGTGGCTCAGATCATCAGCTTCTTATAGCAAAATTCAAGCTTAAACTGAAGAAAGTAGGAAAATCAAATCCCTTATGAATACACAGTGGAAGTGAGGAACAGGTTTAAGGATTTAGATTTGGTGGACAGAGTGCCTGAAGAACTATGGATGGAGGCTCACAACATTATACAGGAGGCAGCAACGAAAACCTCCCCAATGAAAAGGAAATGCAAGAAAGCAAAGTGGCTGTCCAACGAAGCCTTACAAATAGCGGGGGAGAGAAGGCAAGCAAAATGCAAGGGAGATAGTGAAAGATACAGGAAATTGAATGCAGATTTCCACAAAATAGCAAGGAGAAACAAGAGGGCCTTCTTAAATGAGCAATGCAAAGAAATAGAGGAAAACAATAGAATGGGAAAAACCAGAGATATGTTCAAGAAAATTGGAGATATGAAAGGAACGTTTCGTACAAAGATTACCATAATAAAGAATAAAGGACAAAAGTGGTAAGGACCTAACAGAAGCAGAAGACATCTAGAAGAGGTGGCAAGAATACACAGAGGAACTATAACAGAAAGATATGAATGTCTCGTACACCCCAGGTAGTGTGGTTGCTGACCTTGAGCCAGACATCCTGGAGAGTGAAGTCAAATGGGCCCTAGAAAGCACAGCTAATAACAAGGCAAGTTAAATTGATGATATTCCAGCTGAACTATTTAAAATTTTAAAAGGGTCCTACACTCAATATGCCAGCAAGTTTGGAAAACTCAGCAGTGGCCAGAGGATTGGAGAAGATCAGTCTACATCCCAATCCCAAAGAAGGGCAGTGCCAAAGAATGCTCTCATTTCACATGCTGGCAAGGTTATGCTTAAAATTCTACAAGGCAGGCTTAAGCAGCATGTGGACTGAGAACTCCCAGAAGTGCAAGCTGGATTTTGAAGGGGCAGAGGAACCAGAGTCCAAATTGCAAACACGCGCTGGATTATGGAGAAAGCTAGAGAGTTCCAGGAAAACATCTACTTCTGCTTCATTGACTACGCAAAAGCCTTTGACCGTGTCGACCACAGCAAACTATGGCAAGTTCTTAAAGAAATGGGAGTGCCTGATCACCTCATCTGTCTCCTGAGAAATCTCTATGTGGGGCAAGAAGTTACAGTTAGAACTGGATATGGAACAACTGATTGGTTCAAAATTGGGAAAGGGGTTGACAAGGCTGTATACTGTCTCCCTGCTTATTTAACTTATATGCAGAATTCATCATGTGAAAGGCTGGACTGGATGAATCCCAACAACCTCAGATATGCAGATGACACAACCTTGATGGCAGAAAGTGAGGAGGAATTAAAGAACCTCTTAATGAGGGTGAAAGAGGAGAGCGCAAAATATGGTCTGAAGCTCAACATCAGAAAAACTAAGGTCATGGCCACTGGTCCCATCACGTCCTGGCAAATAGAAGGGGAAGAAATTGAGGAAGTGAGAGATTTTACTTTCTTGGGCTCCATGATCACTGCAGCTGGTGACAGTAGTCACGAAATTAAAAGATGCCTGCTTCTTGGGAGAAAAGTGATGACAAACCTAGACAGCATCTTAAAAAGCAGAGACATCACCTTGCCGACAAAGGTCCGTATAGTTAAAGCTATGGTTTTCCCAGTAGTGATGTATGGAAGTGAGAGCTGGACCATAAAGAAGCTGATCACCGAAGAATTGATGCTTTTGAATTATGGTGTTGGAGGAGACTCTTGAGAGTCCCATGGACTGCAAGAAGATCAAACCTCTCCGTTCTTAAGGAAATCAGCTCTGAGTACTCACTAGAAGGACAGATCCTGAAGCTGAGATTCCAATACTTTGGCCACCTCATGAGAAGAGAAGACTCCCTGGAAAAGACCCTGATGTTGGGAAAGATTGAGGGCACAAGGAGAAGGGGACGACAGAGGATGAGATGGTTGGACAGTGTTCTCGAAGCTACTAACATGAGTTTAATAATAATAATAATAATAATTTATTATTTATACCCCGCCCATCTGGCTGAGTTTCCCCAGCCACTCTGGGCGGCTCCCAATCAGTGTTAAAAACAGTACAGTGTTACATATTAAAAACTTCCCTGAACAGGGCTGCCTTAAGATGTCTTCTGAATATCAGGTAATTATTTATCTCTTTGACATCTAATGGGAGGGCGTTCCACAGGGCGGGCGCCACTACCGAGAAGGCCCTCTGTCTGGTTCCCTGTAGCCTCACTTCTCGCAATGAGGGAACCGCCAGAAGGCCCTCGGCGTTGGATCTCAGTGTCCGGGCTGAACGATGGGGGTGGAGACGCTCCTTCAGGTATACAGGACCGAGGCCGTTTAGGGCTTTAAAGGTCAGCACCAACACTTTGAATCGTGCTCGGAAACGTACTGGGAGCCAATGCAGGTCTCTCAGAACCGGTGTTATATGGTCCCGGCGGCCACTCCCAGTCACCAGTCTAGCTGCCGCATTCTGGATTAATTGCAGTTTCCGGGTCACCTTCAAAGGTAGCCCCACGTAGAGCGCGTTGCAGTAGTCCAAGCGTGAGATAACTAGAGCATGCACCACTCTGGCGAGACAGTTCGCGGGTAGGTAGGGTCTTAGCCTGCGTACCAGGTGGAGCTGGTAGACAGCTGCCCTGGACACAGAGTTAACCTGCGCCTCCATGGACAGCTGTGAGTCCAAAATGACTCCCAGGCTACGCACCTGGTCCTTTAGGGGCACAGTTACCCCATTCAAGACCAGGGAATCCCCCATACCAACCCGCTCCCTGTCCCCCAAAAACAGTACTTCTGTCTTGTCAGGATTCAACCTCAGTCTGTTAGCCGCCATCCATCCTCCAACCGCCTCCAGGCACTCACACAGGACCTTCACCGCCTTCACTGGTTCTGATTTAAAGGAGAGGTAGAGCAGGGTGTCATCTGCGTACTGATGAACACCCAGTCCAAACCCCCTGATGATCTCTCCCAGCGGCTTCATATAGATATTAAAAAGCATGGGGGAGAGGACAGAACCCTGAGGCACCCCACAAGTGAGAGCCCAGGGGTCTGAACACTCATCCCCCAACACCACTTTCTGAACACTGCCCAGGAGGAAGGAGCGAAACCACTGTATAACAGTGCCCCCAGCTCCCAGCCCCTCTAGACGGTCCAGAAGGATGTTATGGTCGATGGTGTCAAAGGCCGCTGAGAGATCCAGCAGAACTAGGAAACAGCTCTCACCTTTGTCCCTAGCCCGCCGGAGATCATCAACCAGCGCGACCAAGGCAGTTTCAGTCCCATGGTGAGACCTGAATCCCGATTGGAAGGGATCCAAATGGTCTGTTTACTCCAGGCGTGCTTGGAGTTGTTCAGCAACCACCCGCTCAATCACCTTGCCCAAGAATGGCAGATTTGAGACTGGGCGATAGTTGGCCAAATTGGCTGGGTCTAAAGATGTTTTTTTAAGAAGCGGTTTAATGACCGCCTCTTTCAGCGGGTCTGGGAAGGCTCCCTCACAGAGGGAAGCATTCACCACCCCGCAGAGCCCATTGCCCAGCCCTTCCCGGCTCGCTTTTATCAGGCAGGATGGGCAAGGATCAAGGAGACAGGTGGTCGGTTTCACTTGTCCAAGCAGCCTGTCCACATCCTCGGAGGTAACAGACTGGAATTGATCCCATGTAACAGGACCAGACAGAACTCTAGCACTCTCCCGCCCTGGCCCTGCTCCCACGGTGGAGTCTACCTCCTTCTGAATCTGAGCGATTTTATCTGCAAAAAACTTTGCAAAAGCATTGCAGGAGATCTTGGGGTCCCTACCAGGCCCCGGTGGTACAGGTGGTTCCGATAGATTGCGAACCACCTGAAAAAGTCTCCTGCTGCTGTTTTCTGCAGATGCTATGGAGGCGACGAAGAAGGCCCTCTTCGCCGTCGCCATTGCCACTTGGTAGGCTCGACGTTGAGCTCTAGCCCGTGTCCGGTCTGATTCAGAATGAGTTTTCCGCCACCGGCGCTCTAGCCGTCTCAACGATTGTTTCATTGCCCTCAGATCCGTGGAAAACCACGGGGCTGTCCGGGCTCCATGCAATCGGAGAGGGCACTTCGGAGCCAGACAGTCAATAGCCCTGGTTAACTCCGCATTCCAGCGTGCCACCAGGGAATCAGCTGAAAGGCCATCAACTTGGGATAAAGCATCCCCTACCACTCTCTGGAAGCCAATTGGATCCATTAAGTGGTGGGGGCGGACCATCCGAATTGGTCCCACCTCCCTGCAGTTTGACAAAACTGCAAGAGGCAGTCGAAGACAGGAGTGCCTGACGTGCTCTGGTCCAGGGGGTCACGAAGAGTTGGACATGACTAAATGACTGAACAACAACAAAGAGGTGAGGGGGCCACAGATGTTTTGCAAGCCAAGATCCACCTTCCCACTCTCGAGTCGCACGGTTGTGTAATACCCTCTTCCTGGAACCCTGGCTAGATGGGCAAATGGTGTGACTCAGTATACTGTCTGTACATATATTGTACATACTATCCGTACAATATAAAAATACAAGGCATCAGAATCTGTCAAGGACTTGTTAGGTGACCAGATCTGTAGAAAGGAGCTGAAGAACAGGTGTGAGCAGGGATCCCTCACATCAACATTCCTGAGAATTCCTCAATTCCTTTTTTACTTCCTAGGCACTAGGGTTAGGGTAGGGCACCTCAAGCTCTTGGGACTTGCAGGAGCTTAATTAACTACAAACCGCAACATTTGGGATCCCCTCAAAACTAATGTCAAAGTTTTGCAGTCATTTTGCAGTGTTTTGCAGCAACCCCCCACGTTTTGCAGTGCCCCACAAACAGAGTAACTGACACTCAAAACAGGTCATGGTGTCACTCCAAAACCCAACACCATCCAATTCACTCCAACTGGCACCCAAGTTTGGCAAAAAATTTGCAGTGTTTTGCAGTTAAAACCCCACATTTTGCAGCACCCCACAAACGGAATAATTGACACTTGAAACGGGGATCATAGGTACCACCCCAAAATCCAATGTTGTCGGATTCGCTCCAAATTGGTACCAAAGTTTGGTAGCTTTGTGCAATCGAAGTTTGGTAATAGTTTTGCAGAAAGCACATCAAGGAAAACATCGAGCCGGGGTTCCTTCCAACTCTGCAATTCTATGATTCTCTGATTATATCAAAAGGTTGTGACCTCATGTGTGACCTATTAAGCCCAGTGGTAAAGGATGGTGACCTGGAAGAAGCCTCCAGACAGCCATGCATTCAGAGGGCAAAACAGTGAGGAGCAGGGGCTTGAAAGCCTGATGTTTTAGTAGGGAACACCTGTGTGTACAAACGCCATGTCATTTCCAGGCTTCCCTGGAGTTCCTTATTGCTTAGTTGGTGAAACTTGCTTAGTTTTGTCATCCTTATTAGCAAGGAGGTCCAAACCATGGTTTAATTTGGACTTGGACAAATTCCTGGGGATAGGTAATGCTCCTACCTCTTTAGTGGAAAAGTGGAAAAGATGATCCCAACAGAGGGGAAACCAAGCAGTGAAAGGGTTGAAAGAGAAATCCAAAAGCCAGAGAGAGAGAGACTTGATTTCTGCTTGAATACAAGGTTGTGACTATTGGAGAAGACCTTCCTGGGATGTTGATGCTGTTAGCTCCTCCATTGTAGGCTCAGGTTGTATATATGTGTAAATAAACCATATATTCTAAAGACACTACAGCTTCCGCTGTCCTTCATTCTAAGGAAACTGAACCCTGGGGAAGCGCCTGCACTGCCTGGTGATTGGGGTGGCGTGCAACAATGTCACAAGGCTGCTTTTCAACCAATATCAACTCCTAAAACTGTTAAATGTTGAGAGCTAAAATCTACAAAAAAGTACAACATATGCCAGGGAAGCATAGAAGAGTTTCCAATGGTCTTTCCTGATCCCTGGCAGTTGATGTCATAATCCAAGTTCCAGGCTCTTTCCTCCAGAGAAAGGATGTGGATTTAGCGTTTCTGAGGGATTTGATATTTGCCGACTCCTGTATGAAATGACCTGATCTGCACTTCAACAACTTTTGCATTTCTCTGGATGCTGTGATGCAATTCTTGGCAGTTTAAAGGGATCAAGGTATCAAGATAAATTATTTTGAGAGAAAATAGACATTTAAATTAGTATCTTTAAGAAAAGGAAAAAAATGAATACATGCTAAAATGTATTAAGACAAGGATTTTAAAATATGTACTTTTAAACTTAGCAGGTTCATTTAGAAATGGAACAGAATGGAATAGGGTATAAGAAGGCAACATAAGAGACAGATTTGCCCACCCTGCTGCAGATGAGCAGAGTGACATCACATCAGATTCCATCAGTCTCCAAGGGTGGGACATCTTAATAGTTCCTCCCACTACCTACTGACAAACTGAACTTCACCAGAATGTGGTGTGACTGTGACCACGGTTTGCTCAGCTCCCTGCTCTCAACTCTCACCAGTGGATGCAGATTAAATAATGTCCATATTTCAGATTTCAAGTAAAGTGGTACCTCGGGTTAAGAACTTAATTCGTTCCAGAGGTCTGTTCTTTTTTTTTAAAAAAAATATTTTTTATTGCGTTTCTTTTCATAATTTTGTGCATTCCAAACAATACAGAAACAACCAAATACAAGAAACCATTTTTTGATCCTTTTTACAAAAAAAAACCATTGGACTGTTGGGAAACTGCCAGGGAGATACTGTCCATCATGGCCCCAAGCCGGCTGTCGGACGTCCATCGATCTCCCGTAGCCAGGCAGATCCAGCAGTTAGCGACACGAAGCCTTAGAAATAGATTGCCACATTCTAGGCTTGTGCACACTGTTCTTTATCAGCAGAAAACACAGCCAGAAAGCTTGCACCGCAGAAAGAGCATAATTTACAGACTTTATTTAGCGTTGAACAGAACAAAGAGAAAACATGACCGTTCTGTGTCAGTGTCTCTGACCGACTGAAATCGAAAGGAAACAGCAAACAAACATCCTGTAACAGGAAATACGCAGACTCTGTGACTCACAAGCCTGCTCTCTCTTAAGGTGGAACGGAAATATCCTAACATCCTCCCCCTTTCCGTGTAACCTGTAGTACCTGTGGTTCACCCAATTGCAACCTCTGTGTGTAAACCTTAAGTTGTTCTTTGTTAACAACCTTAGACAACAGATCAGCAGGAATTTCATTTCCTGCCATGTAGGACACCCGAATCAGTCCTTTCTGAATACACTCTCTTGCACGATGTAGCTTAATCTGCAAGTACTTGGTTCTTTGCTTGCAACTCTCGGAGTTCAGCAAAGCCAAACATGATCTATTGTCTTGATACACTTGTATAGGACATTTCACAGAAACCCCGATGTCCTTAAACAGTTGCATCAACCATTCACAATCCATGAGTGAAAATGACAGAGCATTGAGTTCTGCTTCACAGGAACTTAGGCTCACTGTTGTTTGCTTCCTGCACAACCAGTCAAACAGGCAGTGGTTGTACATGTAGCATACTCCAGAAGTGCTCGTACCATCTGTGGTGTCACTTCCAAAACTTGCATCTGCAAAGATTTCAAGACCTCCAGTCTTCTGACTGGTGAACCTCAGCCTGTAGTGCATAGTCCCTTTCAAATAGCGGGCTATGCGCTTCAGAGCTTTCCAATCCTGAACCGTAGGATTGTTGGCATGTCTGCTAAGCAGATTACAGCTTACAGCTATGTCAGGTCTTGAACATCTGGCAATGAAATTCAGCTTGCCTAGAACGCATCTGTATAGTGTTGTGTCAGAAAACGCTTCAGCAGTACTATCTACCTGGTAACCTGTCACCATCGGTGTGTCTGCTGGGTTTGCATCAACCAAATTCAACCTGGTTAATACATCAGCAATTTTCTGTGTTTGGTGTACCAGAAAATTACCTGCTTGGTCCTTCTCCACCTGCAGAGAAAGATAGTTGGATACCTCACCAAGATCCTTCATGTCAAAGTGCTCCTTCAGCTGAGCTAGGGTGCTTTGATAGAAAGCCTGATTCTTCCAAAACATCAGAAGATCATCAACAAAACATAAACAATACAGTTTGTTTTGCCCCTCCTCCTTGACAAACACACATGGATCAGCTTTGCCCTGGTGAAAACCTAGAGAAAGCAACGTTTCAGTGAGTTTTGTGTTCCAACACCTAGCACTCTGCTTGAGACCATATAAGGATTTCCGCAGTTTACAGACCATTCCCTTCTGTATCTGCATCCCGTCAGGTGGAAGCATAAACAGCTCCTCGTTCAAAATCCCGTACAAAAAAGCTGTATTAATGTCATGATGGGAAACATGCAGTTTCTCCTCCGCAGCGATCTTGAGCATCAGCCGAATGCTCTCATATTTGACGGTGGGTGAGTAGGTCTCGTGGTAATCCTGTCCTGGTACCTGTGAAAAACCTCTGGCAACCAATCTGGCTTTGTGTCTGACAACCTTGCCATTTTGGTCTGTCTTGGCCTTGAAGACCCATTTGCTGCCAACCAGTCTCATACCTGGGACTACCGGTACCAGTTCCCAAGTTTGGTTCCTGTTCAAGGAATCAACTTCAGCCTTCATGGCATTAAGCCAAGGCTCAGCATCTTTAGAGGTTAACTCCTGAACCTCTTTGAAGCTTGAAGGTTCCCACACCTTCTCTGAGCTACTAAGAACAGCAGTTGCAGTCTTGGCAAACTCATCAGCAAATCTCTTAGGAGGTCTGCCTTTGGTCGCCCTTTCAGACCTACGTACTAGACGCAAGTCTTCTGGACTCATCTCCTCTTTCTTAGGAGAAAAATGACCAATGGTGAACAGTGGTTCTTCCAGTTCATTGTCAGACGCATCAGATGGTCTGACTGAGGCTTTTGCACTCTTGTAGTCTGCTGTGTCATCACTCTCACTGACATCAGCAGCAGCGCCGCCCACTGAACTGGAATCCGAACTCTGATCATCATCATCATCATCATCATCCTCATCCTCAGTTTCCTCAGCTTTCTCAGCATGATCTGCTTTCTTCACATCACCTTCATCCTCCTCTGGGTAACTCTGGAAAATTCCCACATTTCCCCCCCACTTAGGATTGTACTCAACACTCCTTGTGAACTTTATGGATTTAGAGTCAGTCATCCATACCCTGTATGCACCTTTTTCGTACCCCATGAACAAACCATGTGCCCCACGCTTCCCAAGCTTGTTGGTTTGTGGGGTGCGTGCCCACATGTCAGAACCAAAAATTCTCATGTGTTTGGTGTTGGGTTTCTTGCCAAACATCTTCTCATAGGGGGTACAACCAATGGGTGATGACAATCTGCGATTATAGGAGTAAACCAGATTCCCCAAAGCCTCCCCCCAAAACTTATCAGGGAGATTGGCATCATGCAACAAGGTTTTCATTCCTTGCAGCAATGTCTGATTTGCTCTCTCCGCAAGCCCATTCATCCATGGCGATCTGGGGGTTGACATGTCATGCTGGATTCCCTTCTCAGTCAGGAAAGCTTCAAACTGCTGAGAAGTGAATTCCCCGCCCCGATCGGTAAACAGACAGCCGATACGTTTACCGTGAGCATTCTCCAGCCAAGCACAGAATGCTTTGAACCTAGGAAACGCTTGCGATTTCTGCTCGAGCAAAAACACATGAATGTACCTAGAAAAAGAATCAATTAGAACCATGAAGAACCTTGCTCCTCCTAAAGAGGGCGTAAGTGGCCCAACCAGGTCTGCGTGCACTAGCTGGTAGGGCTTGGAAGCCTGCCTGCTAGACTCTTTGCCTTTTGGAGCAACCTTCACCTTGTTCTCTGCACAAGATACACATTTCATATGAAATTTACAGGGTTTGATGTTCAAACCCTCAACCACCTCTGGCATCTTGGCCAGTGCCTTCCAAGAGAGGTGACCAAACCTTCGATGCGCTTCATGAATGCAACCTGCATGAAGAACTTTGTTAGTTTGTGCAACACAACAAGAATCAGCATTAGATACAACAGCAGTGTCCTCATAAGTTATATGGAACAAACCATCCATAAACTTTGCATGCAAATAGTCCTCTTTGCCTTTACTGATGACACAGACGCTCCTCTTGAAGGAAATCTGAAAACCACGTCCAGTAAGCTGCGGGACGCTCAACAAATTGCTTGCAGCTCCAGGAACATACAGTACATTACTGATGGTTGTATGCAAACTTGCAAGTTTCACAGTCCCTTCTCCTGCAATTTGCAACGTTCTTCCATCAGCCAGGTGGATCTCACCTTCCTGAGGCTTGAAGGAGATAAAGAGGTGCCGATCCTTCGAGATGTGGCGGGTACAGCCTGAATCAACAACAAAGCTGCCTTTGGCTGTTGGAGCAGCCTTCACAGCAAGCAAACCCTTGTTTTCCACTGGCTTGGGCTTTTGCAGCTTGCCCCCCTGCTGCTCCTGGCCAGCAGACGTGCCTTTAGCCTTTGGTGAAGCTGTGCCAGCAGACATAGCCTTGTCTTCCACTGGCGTGGGCTTTTGCAGCTTGCCCCCCTGCTTCTGGTCAGCAGACGTGCCTTTAGCCTTTGATGAAGCTGTGCCAGTAAACAACGCTTTGTTTTTCCCTGGCGCGGGCTCTTCACCCTCCCTTCGCTCCTGGCCATCTGCAGACGCCTGTTTACCTTTGCCTTTCCGGCCTCTGCAAAGGCGATGACCTTGGTTCTCACGAGAAACAGAGCTCTCAGCTGCCGACT
This sequence comes from Podarcis muralis, assembly GCF_964188315.1. Lineage (NCBI taxonomy): Eukaryota > Metazoa > Chordata > Lepidosauria > Squamata > Lacertidae > Podarcis > Podarcis muralis. The sequence goes on from NC_135662.1 coordinate 91,450,861, forward strand.
CCTTGGCTCCCTCTGGAGGCTGGAATGCTGCCTGGGATGACGTGACGGTCAGCTCCCCCTGCAGCTTGCAACCGGTGCCCTCAGCATCCCTGCATTCACTCGCATTCTGGGAAACAGCCAGGACCTCCGATGCAGTCAAACTCTGGGCTGGGATGACTGACTTGTGAGCTTTCATCAAAGCATACCACATTCCACGTGCAGTGGTGTTGCCAGCCAGCGTCTTAATTTCCTCAAGAGATACGGATAAGACTATTACGTCTATCGCCTTCGAATCATCGGCTTTCCATCTCTCTGTCAGAGGAACTGGGGGGGCCTCACTCACGGTATGCCACACCCTAAACTGACGCAGCAAACTCTCACACCATTTTGCCCAGGTTTCATAATTCTGCCCATGTAACTTAAGGCATTCAGCATTTGCCTCAGAAGCTTGGAAAAACTCCATTTCCAGCTTTCTGCTTTAGCCGTGAGTCTTTTTTAACTTCAGAGACTCCTTATCTTGGCAGCCATTAATCACGATGCCTTTTGGCTCGGCTCCCAGGCCAATTAAGCCTTGCCGGACATCAAAGGCTCCTTGTTGAGGTAAACAGAAAAGCCTCCCTTCCTTTCGCTTTTCCCACGTACCTCTCAAACGCAGTCTGTTGCAGCTTTACTCTCCTGTAGGTGCTGTGAATCTGGGCCTTAGAAATAGATTGCCACATTCTAGGCTTGTGCACACTGTTCTTTATCAGCAGAAAACACAGCCAGAAAGCTTGCACCGCAGAAAGAGCATAATTTACAGACTTTATTTAGCGTTGAACAGAACAAAGAGAAAACATGACCGTTCTGTGTCAGTGTCTCTGACCGACTGAAATCGAAAGGAAACAGCAAACAAACATCCTGTAACAGGAAATACGCAGACTCTGTGACTCACAAGCCTGCTCTCTCTTAAGGTGGAACGGAAATATCCTAACATGGACTTCCCCACACCTTCCAGATCTGCGTTCTTTGTAATAGCAATATCAGCAATTTGTTACCTTATTTCAAACCTTGTTACAACTTTCAATTATTATGTATCCGTATTCAATATATTGTATCTCAATTTTGATACCTTTAAAATAAACATAATATGTTTGGTTCACTTTGTCTTCTTTTCTCATTTGTCACTTATTTTGCCATTTGCTTAATCATATTTGCTAAAGCATAACATTTCCAATAACATGCACTATCTTAGGGTTCATACAACTTATAATATTTTTGCAAATAGTCTTTAAATTTTTTCCAATCCGCCTCTACTGATTCTTCATCCAAATCTCGGATTCTGCCGGTCATTTCAGCTAGTTCCATGTAGTCCATCAACTGCGTCTGCCATTCCTCCAACGTGGGTAAATCTTGTGTCTTCCAGTTCTTTGCGATGAGTATTCTTGCTGCTGTGCTAGCATACATAAACAAAGTTCTGTCTTTCTTTGACACTTTCTGGTCTACCATGCCCAACAGGAAGGCCTCTGGTTTCTTAGGGAAGGTATACCTAAATACCTTTTTCAATTCATTATAAATCATTTCCCAGAAAGCCTTCACTTTTGGGCAGGTCCACCAGAGATGAAAAAATGTCCCTTCTGCCTCCTTACATTTCCAACATTTATTATCAGACAGGTGATATATCTTAGCTAGCTTGACTGGGGTCATGTACCACCGGTATATCATTTTCATAATATTTTCTTTCAAGGCACTACATGCCGTGAATTTTATTCCGGTGTTCCATAACCTTTCCCAGTCTTCAAACATAATGTTATGTCCAACATCCTGTGCCCATTTTATCATGGCAGATTTAACTGTCTCATCCTGTGTATTCCATTTAAGCAGCAAGTTATACATTCTCGATAATATCTTAGTTTTTGGTTCTAGCAGTTCTGTCTCCAATTTCGATTTTTCCACTTGGAAACCAACTTTTTTATCCATTTTAAAAACTTCTTGAATTTGAGCATAATGTAACCAGTCTCGCACCTTATTTTTTAGTTTGTCCTGGCTCTGCAGCTTCCAATTGTCTCCAATTTTTTCAATTATTTCCCAATATTTCGGCCAGTGGGCCTCCATATTGGGTCTTTTTCGAGCCTTGGCCTCCATCGGTGATAGCCACCTCGGGGTTTTACTCTCTAGTAAGTCTTTGTATTTCATCCAGACTGCAAAAATTGCTTTTCTGACAATATGGTTTTTAAACAATTTGTGAACTTTAACCTTGTCATACCATAAGTATGCATGCCAACCAAAAGCATTATCAAAACCTTCCAGATCTAGGACATCAGTGTTTTCTAGCAAAAACCAATCCTTCAACCAGCAGAAGGCTGCAGATTCATAATATGACCTCAAGTCCGGCAGGGCAAACCCTCCTCTTTCTTTCGAGTCAGTTAATATTCCAGAGGTCTGTTCTTAACCTGAAACTGTTCTTAACCTGAAGCACCACTTTAGCTAATGGGACCTCCCGCTGCTGCCGCGCCTCCGGAGCACGAGTTCTGTTCTCATCCTGAAGCAAAGTTCTTAACCTGAGCTACTATTTCTGGGTTAGCAGAGTCTGTAACCTGAAGCGTCTGTAACACAAAACGTCTGTAACCTGAGGTACCACTGTATGGAGTCCCTGTGTGTGATCCTGTTTATGCATCTCTTATGTCTGTCTCCTGGCAGAGGAGCAAGATGCAGTCAGTGGGGCTGAATGTTTTAAATCTTGTCATGGGAGAAGAATGCAGAGCAAAACCTCCTCCTTTCTCATATTGTACAGTTTCAAGGCTCAACGTATAAAGGAACTCTCCCTTTCCTTGCTTCCATTCATTTTCTTCTGTGCCACCCCTGGGATTGCAGTAAAATTAACCTCATTCATGGCATGTTTGCTCATAATTAGAACTCTTGTTCAGCCTTATTAGCCGCTAAAATGAATCATAAGCCCGATTTTCAGCTCTGTTGCAAAGTGCACCAGAGAGGAAAACAGATTTGCAGTTGTGTCAAGTGCTGCTCAGAGTAGCAGAAAAAGCAAAAAATGGCTTGTGTTCAACTTCCATTTTGCTTCCTGGTTGCTGTAGCAGCTGCAGCATTGACCTCTGAATAGCTGCAGCTAAATCTAATCAGTGACGAGACAATTCAGGAGAGGTAAGCGAGAATCTGCTGCAGTTCTGTGGCCTGCCTGGAGCATAATATGGGGACAAAGGGCAACTGCCTCAGGGAGACATTAATTTATAGGGGTAAGATGTTGAGGAAAGCACAATGTTTGCACAAACCCTGAGTGGAAAGTATTGTAATGCTGCCAAATGAGAGTTTAAAGGAATAATAATCTAAGGTGCATCAACGTTTGGAAGCTCTCAGAGCTTGTGATAAACATGAAGGGTTGCATTAAGAGGAATTAGCATGAGGCTGCACAGGATTTGCACACTCCAATGCAGTACTCCTTCCAGTGTAACATGATGCCATGCGCTGTCCCTGACTTCTGTGAATAGTGAGAGGTTCTAGAAACAGTGCTGTTGGTGTTAGTTTCCACTGAGGGCCACCTCAGTAGACCTGCATCTTGAGGAGGCTTCAATCCCAGGCAGGTGTGCCGGGTTCTGCCCAACATTGTGGGGGACCAGTGCATGCATGTGATATCACACACGCTGACTGTGAACGGAGGCCTGGCATGCCCTGTTGTGCCCCCCCCAAGGCCCAACGGGGCCTGCCGCAGCTGCAACAGCTGCAATTGGGCTTGTCTCACGGTGTGGGCTATGGAATATTAAGGGGGCATGGCTCCCTCATTTAAAATTTGGAGAGACCTCAGCCCCCACAACTCAGCATGGATGGCGCCCCTGGGCCCAGGCACAACCCTACTTAAGTTTCAGCCCTCCATCTGGAGGCCTAAATACATCTGTAATCAATAAAAGTTGTGGCCCATTTTAATTCCCATAATCTTGTCTTGTCCAGTTTGTGTACGCCTGTTGTTGCCTGTGCCCACTAGGTTGAGGGGTGACAATGCCTTTTTCCCTGGGGGTATTCAAGGGAACGCGGTACCAACACCTTTCTTTTTAGAAGAAAAGCACGGAGGGGTGATCTGAGTGGTTTGCAACAATCTGCTCCAAAGACTACTGAGCCGTCCTGGGAAACACTGGAGTGTTTCTTCCTGTTTCCAGGGCACTGCAACCTGCCATCAATGGTGATATGTATAAAAAAAGAAGAAGCACCTTCACACAGCGGTGTAGCAACCTGCAGGGGCGCCTGGGGAAAGCCACCCATGGAAGCAGGGTGAGGTGGGGCAGGGCAAGCTGCTGGAACCTTGTCCCTCTCAGTGCCCTCCACTTGGACAGCGACTGAGTGGAATGTGGGGTGTGTGCGGCAGCCCAGCATTGCCTGCAAAAGAAGCACAGGGCTGGGGTGCAAGTTGTTGTGTTCCTGCAGGGCACGCTCCAGCTGGAGGGCGGCTGAGGGGGAGGTGGTGGGTGGATGCTGCTTTTTCAGACAGCGCAGGGCAGTCGCCGTGGCTCGGGCACGCTGCAGGTCCCATGGGGATCGCAGGGCCTGTGCGTGCCGGTTTCACCCTCCTTGGTCGCCCTCTAGTGGCCGGGGGTGACATGACAGCTCAGTGCGCTGCAAAGCCAGCCCCAGACTACACTGCTTTGGGAAGTGGCGTACTGGGCTCTGGGGCGCCTGCACTTACGCGTCACCTTGGGCTCCGGCATGGCACCTCCAAGTTAAGTGCAGCCCTTGGTTCAACAGCACTTTTGAACTACCTACTGTATCATAAAAGGCACACCAAAGCAAGGAGAGAAGGAAGGCAAGTACCTCTGTGGGTTGTCTCCTATCCTAAGAACTTTTTAAAAAGTGGTATTTCCAGGTAGGGAATTGACCTCAGTAACCATCCAGAGTTTCAAACATTAATATCACAGTGTAGCTGTTGCTCCTTAAATGAAACACTTTTACCTCATATGTGATCATACAAACATTGCACAAAAATTTGCCATTTTTACTCAGGTCCTGAAAGTTAGGATACCACAGAAACAACTTAGAATGGCATGCAACTGACAATTTACCGGTAACTAGCATGCCTTCCCCAGTGAACTAAATTGCAGTTCTGTGAATATCCTGGGATATTTTTATTTTGTATTTCTAGACCTTCATAAACTGGCAGTTCTCAGAGATTCTTAGTCAGGAGTCCTGACAGTTAAACTGATTTCAGCATGGTTTGCATTTTGTAATGTAGACTTCCTCTTATTCTACCTGCACCTGTACAGCTAACTGCATCAGTTAGCAGTATACTGCTAAATTTGAAGATGGAGGCATGGCTTAGTGGCACAGCACATGTTATTTATGCCAGGGCCTCTGGGTTCCATCGTTGGTATGGCCAGTCAGGTTAAAAGCAAGGTACTTTAGCCTGCAGTCCTGGAGAGCCACTACCAACAAAAGCAGACAGCACTAAGCTAGATGTAGAGATATTGCCAGAATTTATATTTCCTGACACAGAAACAGGAATCTCAGGAACCTGTTACAGTCATCTCAAATACAAAGCTTGCATTATGACCCTGAATGCTTTTTCAGCTCAGAAACTCAGAGTGTGGTCTAGAATGTGGTGCAGAATCCTTTGCAACATAGATGGATCAATGTAGAAATACTTCCCTATGTAGAGAATGCTTGAACTCCACTAGCCTAGAATATTTCCATGTGTATCAGCCATGATGAAGATATTGAACAATGGAATTGGCACTGAAGTCTGTGGAACCGTGTGGGATCCTGGCAACATACACAGCCACTGAGCTTTAGAAATAGATATTGCTCCACTGGTGAAATTCTTTCATGTTACATCTTTGGTTAAAGGAGCTAATTTTAGGTTCTGATTTCCATTAACTGGCAGTCTTATACTTGCTACCAGAAAATTAGTGTTTATTTGCCAAAAAAAGAAGAGAACAACATTTTCAGTAGCCCTGAACCCATAAAATTCTTGTCAAGATGGCACAATGCTGCTTGCAAATTGTGCTCCTACACTCTTTTTAAAATGATATATTCAAAGCTCTTTTTTAAAAATGTTGCTTTGGAAAAAAATGGTTGGACAGAACTCTAAATTCAACATATAAGAGCGAAAGAATTCCATGCACAGCTTCTCCTCCCTTTTCCTTCTGGTGCTCTTTATGCTTCACCCTCCAATGTCCCCTCATCCTTCTGCTAGAGCTGCCCAATATTCTCCATTCCCTCTGCATGTGGCAGTTCTTAATTTCGTGCATAGCCCAGTTGCCTCAGTTACAAGAAGATAACTTTGACTGTGTTACTTAGATTTTACCACTGGACTTTGTTGATTGTGTCTGGTCAATTCAGGGGCTCCTTGGTTGTGACTCTCCATTCTTCCATGTGCAAGGGTATAACTAGGGGCAAAAGGGTGGACAGATTCACCAAGAAGCAGGTGTCACTGGCAGCCAGGGGACTTGCTTTGTCTCCTCCCCCAGACTCAGAATCCCCATGGCTTGCCCCACGTTGGGTAAAAGATTCCTGCAGTGCAGGGCGTTGGACTAGATCAGTGCTATTTTTCTAGAAAAATAGGTGCTGGAACTCACCATGACCTCCCTTGTTCTCCGATAATGGCAATGGTGCCCACCTGAGAGGTGCTGGAACTGAGTTCTGGCTTTAAAAGAAGCCCTGGACTAGATGATCCTCAGGGTCCCTTCCAACTTTACAGTTCTATGATTCTATAATTCTAAGACTTGGATAAAAGGCAGGAGATTTCAGGAGATGTGGGGCCATGGGTAGAATGCAGACTGGCACATCTACGTGCCAGCTGAATGAACTCACAGGGAGGTCTTGGGCAAATACTTCTCTCTCTGTCTCCTTTCCCCATCTGTCAAAAGGCAATGATAGTAACCCATCTCTAGGAGATGACATAGTTAGCATAATACCTGAAAATAACTGGTTGTATTTTTGCTTCAGCCCTGACTCATCAAGTGGCTTGGGGCAATTCCACTGTTAGAGCAGTGTTTCCCAACCTTTTTTGGGCAAAGGCACACTTGTTTCATGAAAAAAATCTCGAGGCACACCACCATTAGAAAATGTTTAAAAAATTAACTCTGTGCCTATATTGACTATATATAAACTTTTACTTATGTAAAAAAAAATAAAAAAATAGTAACAGCATAGAAGGTAATGGTTAGGCCCTCTTCCAAATATGCTGGGTTTTTATTTGCAGGGACTGTTCTACATGGGAAAGCATTCAGCACTGTCATTCTCCCATCTGCCATCTGAATTGGTACTATTCTGGGTCAACTTACTCTGCTGCATGTGTAGATGAAAATGGCACCAAGTGTGGGGGAGGGGGCAGAACAGGTTTCAGATACAGGATATTAAGCATACACGTACTTCAGATTGAACTGGTTGCTTGCTTTGCAAGTTTTCATTTCCCAAATGACTGCCTTGGCAAGCGCAATACCTACCAGGCTCAAGGCCGGTCTCGCGCTGCTGCTTCCCGCGCTCTCAAGGACCCGGGAGGAGGAAGGCGTGAAGGGAATCCCGAAGGCGCGAAAACCTCGCGCATGCGCAGTCCTTCCGCCTGCGACAGCCCAGTAGGCTGGCCGAAGCGAGCGGCGATGGGATGTGGGAGGGAGCTTGCTCGCCGCCCCGCGTGTGCCTATGTGGGGCATGTTACAGCCCCGTGACGTCAGCGCCACGCAGGCAGCCAGGCAGGCAGACAGCGAGAGCCCCGCGCTGGGCGGCCTCTCCTCGCCGCCGCCGCCTCGCCTCTCGCCGCCCGACTCGCCCGCCTCCCTCCCACGGCACACCAGGCAACGTCTCGCGGCACACTAGTGTGCCGCGGAACACTGGTTGGGAAACACTGTGTTAGAGCAATGCTAACCCCCTTGTGATACTGGGCTGCCTGTAATGGTCACGGTCTGATTTACACATGCAGCATTAAAAACCCTTCCAACTGCAGATGAAGAAACACTTAACAATCCCTTGCATCATTTCTCAATTTCTTGTGTGCTAGCTTTCCCCATGCTCCCTCCACGCCCTGTGGGAGCATTTAAAAAACGTGATTCCCCCATCTGGTCGACCATCTTAGAACTCAGAGCACTACGTTGTTTCATGTGTAGGCCACATATGAGAGACAATGCATGCCAAGTGGTTTGAGTGCTCTACAGAGCTGTGTAAAGGCCAAGAGGCATTATTGTTATTTTGTGTGGCTGAGTGCTCGTGAATCACAGCATGGGATACATAAATTTCCTTCCAAATGGAATTGCCTCCATTTCTTTAGTCCTGCCTGTTTGTTTTCCTGTTGGTATAATATCAGTGAAATGGAGGCAGACAGTGCTTTTTGCAGAACCTTAAAGAAGGTTAATATTTCCATCTACAAATTTCCCCAAGATGTTGCTAATATATTTATGTTCTATTTTCTTATTTATTTAATTTATCATCTGCCCTCTTTAAAATTAGAAGGCACAGAACACTCAATATGTTCTCCAGGGTTTGTGGAAATGATGGCAAGTAATTTGCATCTGGCTCTTGGAGGCTGAAGTTTCTGCAAGTGAGTAATATTGTGACCCCCCTCCCCAACTATTCCAGTCCCTCCCTTTTGAAGCTAAAAATATATCTGGACAGCCATTAATTGTGAAACACACTGAAGAAAGCTGAGCTAATGGAGACAATTTGTTTTAGAAACAGTTCAGAGATTGCTAATTTCCAAATAATAAGGAATGGCTTGCCTGACAGGTTTTTGCTTTGGAGTATTTCTGCTGCATACCAAGTAGAAATGCACAATGAATGGATCGGAGCAAACAAAGCACAGTAAAAAGTTCAGAGATCTTTAAAAGCGACGGCGTCCCCTGCTGTACAACGGCAGAAACAGGCTTCATTGACTTGCGAGCAAAATGCCCAGAATAACCGGGGGAGCTGGCTGTGGCAGAGAGGCGGCTTGCAGGGAGTCCTGACCTGCATCGAGAGACAAAAGGTTCCTCGATGCCTTCAGTGCAGCAGTATCCCAAATGCAATGTTTGCACTTCCCCCTGGATGTCAAGGCACTCGTTCATATATAGGGTGAAAGTCGTGAGACAAAGTCCCATCCAACTGGCAGTCCCCTTCTGCAGTCTGAAGTGGTATAGTCCAAAACCAGTTTTTCTTACTTCGTGAACTTCCACCTGGCTAGGCCTTAGAACAGGTCTCAAGCATTACTCCTTTGCAGCAGCTGCTTAAACCTCAAGGCAAATAAGTGCAGAGTTTCTGGGAAAGGGAGTGATGGATTATTGGGGGAGGATGTTCAGCTGCTTTGTGGTGACATCGGCAAGCACATGATGGCATCAGCTTGGGCAATGGTTGCTCAAGGCAAACAGAACGTTACAAAAGCTACTAGTGCTACTAATACCCCTTTGAAGTAATTTCAAGCCTCTTTCCCCCACTTCTATTAAATTCTGCAGCATCTTCCCAAGGGATGAAGGGGAAAATGGAAAAAGAAGACAGGCAGACGACACAGGCAATGCACTTAGATGGCAGCACAGATAAAAACCCTTCTCCAGCAGAGAGAGATAGAATGTGTTCAATTGACCCCAGGCTAAACTGCTATAAGAATTGTAGATTGTGATCATTTCTCTTTTATTGAAGGGGAACTTGAGGCATCTTCCAATGGCACATGAAGTGCTCACAAGAGAATGGGTGAGTGCCTGGGCAGCTTCTGCTATATGGAAATCCATTGTGATATCAGGAGATGAACGGGTGCAAAGCAGGCTGGAAAACGCATGTGCCCACCCTTTGAAATGACACTGGGGCAAGTGGGAATGCCTATGGATATTTAAGGATATTGTTGCTGGAATTCAACATTGGCATTTATCAGGTAGCCTGGCTCTATTCCAAAATTCTGCAAAAATGTGCCCATTGTTTCTGTCACATCTCTCCGTTTGTCTCCTTTCTTACCATGAATCCAGCAGCTGAAAGTGTTTTTGTGTGTTAGGCTATAGTAAGAATGACTCAGAAGGTACAATGCTGTCACTGCCTGGCTAGCTGCCCTCACTAAGATCCTGAGCAAGCTGGTATCTGGTGCTTAACCATCATATTAAAAACAGGCACTACAATGACTAAATGATTTAACAGTATATTTTTAAGTGTCAATATGTTCCACTTGGTGCTTCTTATATTGTCTAGGCCACATTGAAAAAGAAGAGAGAAGAGAGAAAGTACTTCAAGATAGGGAAAGCCTGTAAGCACAGCAGTATTTTATTTTAGTAGAAGGGATGTGAGGGCTATCACTGAGGTAAGTAGAGCTGTATAAGCAGTGCTATTTTCTCAGAAAAAGAGGTGCCGGAACTGTCCATGAACACCTCCCTTGTTCTCTTATAATGGTATTGGCGACCATCTGAAAGAAGAAGAAGAAGAAGAGTTTGGATTTGATATCCCGCCTTTCACTCCCTTTAAGGAGTCTCAAAGCGGCTCACATTCTCCTTTCCCTTCCTCCCCCACAACAAACACTCTGTGAGGTGAGTGAGGCTGAGAGACTTCAGAGAAGTGTGACTGGCCCAAGGTCACCCAGCAGCTGCAGGTGGAGGAGCGGAGACACGAACCCGGTTCCCCAGATTACGAGACTACCGCTCTTAACCACTACACCACACTGGCTCTCCTGAAAGGTGCAGGAACTACCGGTAAGTTCCAGACAGGGCTTTTTTCAGCTGGAACTCAGTTCTGGTACCTCTCAGGTGGGCACCATTAGCATTATAAGAGAACAAGGGAGGTGTTTGTGGACAGTTCCAGCACCTCTTTTTCGGGGGGGGGGGGCAGAGAAAGACACCATGTATGCATCTCAAGCATAATCTCCACATTCTGGCACCAATGAATTGCTACAACACTGGAAATACAACTGTCTCAATAGTGGCAAACTAGGGTGCTATTCCTGATAAATTTCCCTCTTTTAAAAGCAAATGCATATCCTCCCCGTATAACAAAATTACCTCTGTGTGACAGAGCAGATTTAGCATTTGGATTAGTTGAGGAATATATCCCTCTCTTTCTTGGGCAGATAAAACAAAGTGATGACGACTGCACCAACCAGGCCTTCGCAGATCGCCCTGTTTTCCTTCAGCTTCCTGAATCATATGCAAATATGCCCCACCTGATTGGGTGACTTTACTTTACTGTTCACTAGATGACAACATTCAAAATTGCCCAGTATTACCTCAAGACTTGAAAAGATGTGTTTCCTTGTAATTAACAGAAATGTCTATAACCTGCTTGCCCAGTTTGTGTGCCTGAGTGCTCTTCTTGCAATTTAGGGTATGATGCAGCCAAATTTAAGGAATTTTAATTTTATTTATTTTAATGACACGGAATAAAGGATGTGCTTGATTATCCATTAGAGGAAAGGGTGCTTAAAAGGTGCTTAATTTGGGCTGGATCAAGCCTTTAATTGAGTTAGCTCAAATGATTGTCTTTTCTTATTGGAAGTAATAATAATAATAATAATAATAATAATAATAATAATAATAATAATAATAATAATTTATTGATTATTTATACCCCACCCATCTGACTGGGTTTCCTCAGCCACTCTTGCAACTTGCAGGTCAAGTTACATATTTAAGTATGCATGGGCAATTTGAATTCAGAATATAAAGACCTCTTTCTTTTCAAGCTTCTTGCTGACCATCAAAATCACACGTTATTGTCATGAATTTTAATTTTGTTTTCAAATTGATGAAAAGGAAAGAATATAATAATAATAGTTTATTATTTATACCCCGCCTATCTGGCTGGGCTTCCCCAGAAGAAGAAGTAGAGATGAATATAAAACAATGATTTGAAACAGCCACTGTCTCTAATCTATAAATATGGAAACATTAAGGATTACATTTCTCTCTGACGTTAGATGACAGGCGAAACAATATGGAATTAATGGCATAATACAGCTGTGCTTTTCTATCACTGTTTCATTTGTTGAGATGAGAATGAGAATGTAAACTGGTAAAAAAATGGTTCCAAGCTTGCAAAACTGGATGTATTTGGGGTTGGGATGGACAGGAGGATCTGATTAACTCATGCGAAGGGGTAGATAATCAAATAACTTAATTTGGGCTGGTATTGCAGCCTCTTACTTCCTCTGTTCAATGAATAGCTAGTTCCGGGCTCTGAATCCTCCCTCCCTGTCTCTTCTTCCGATTCAGATGAGAAACTGCTGATAAGCTCTTTTGGCTCTCTATAAGTGCTAGTCTCCCCCCTCGGCTCTCTAGCCACTGGCACTTCCCTGACAGCGGGGTACAAATAATAAATTACTATTACCGTATTTTTCTCCCTATAGGACATACTTTCCCCCCTCCAAAAATGAAGGGGAAATGTGTGTGCGTCCTATGGGGCGAATGCAGGCTTTCGCTGAAGCCTGGAG